>NC_141874.1:144867312-146145611 GCF_056163025.1 Triticum urartu
GGCTGTTGGACTATGAAGATACAAGATTGAAGACTTCGTCCCGTGTCCGGATGGGACTCTACTTGGCGTGGAAGGCAAGCTAGGCAATACGGATATGTATATCTCCTCCTTTGTAACCGACCTTGTGTAACCCTAGCCCCCTCCGGTGTCTATATAAACTGGAGGGTTTTAGTCCGTAGGACAACATACAATCATACCATAAGCTAGCTTCTAGGGTTTAGCCTCTCGGATCTCGTGGTAGATCAACTCTTGTACTACTCATATTATCAAGAATAATCAAGCAGGACGTAGGGTTTTACCTCCATCAAGAGGGCCCGAACCTGGGTAAAACATCATGTCCCCTGCCTCCTGTTACCATCCTCCTTAGACGCACAGTTCGGGACCCCCTACCCGAGATCCGCTGGTTTTGACACCGACAAGGGCACCATCTAAATCCGTTGAGACGACACCGTATGAACTATGGTTTGGCAAGAAACCTAAGCTGTCGTTTCTTAAAGTTTGTGGTTGCAATGCATATGTGAAAAAGTTTCAACTAGATAAGCTCAAACCCAAATCGAAGAAGTGCATCTTCATAGGATACCCAAAAGAAAATGTTGGGTACACCTTCTATCACAGATCCGAAGGCAAGATATTCATTGCTGAGAATGGATCCTTTCTAGGGAAGGAGTTTCTCTCGAAAGAAGTGAGTGGGAGGAAAGTAGAACTTGATGAGGTAATTGTACATGCTCCCTTATTGTAAAGTAGTTCATCACAGAAATATGTTCCTGTGACTACTACACCAATTAGTGAGGAAGCTAATGATGATGATCATGTAACTTCAGATCAAGTTACTACCGAACCTCGTAGGTAAACCAGAGTAAGATCCGCACCAGAGTGGTACGGTAATCCTATTATGGAGGTCATGTTACTTGACCATGACGAGCCTACGAACTATGAGGAAGCAATGATGAGCCCAGATTCCGCAAAATGGCTTGAGGCCATGAAATCTGAGATGATATCCATGTATGAGAACAAAGTATGGACTTTGATTGACTTACCCATTGATCAGCGAGCCATTGAGATTAAATGGATCTTCAAGAGGAAGACGGACGCTGATAGTAGTGTTACTATCTACAAAGCTAGAATTGTCGCAAAAAGGTTTTTGACAAGTTCAAGGTGTTGACTACGATGAGAGTTTCTCACTCGTATCTATGCTTAAGTCTGTCTGAATCATGTTAGCAATTGCCGCATTTTATGAAATCTGGCAAATGGATAAACAAAACTGCATTCCTTAATGGATTTATTAAAGAAGAGTTGTATATGATGCAACCAGAAGGTTTTGTCAATCCTAAAGGTACTAAGAAAATATGCAAGCTCCAGCGATCCATCTATGGACTGGTGCAAGCATCTCGGAGTTGGAATACACGCTTTGATAAGTTGATCAAAGCATATAGTTTTATACAGACTTGCGGTGAAGCCTGTATTTACAAGAAAGTGAGTGGGAGTGAGGGAGTCCTGGATTAGGGGGTCTCCGGACAGCCGGACTATATCCTTTGGCCGGACTGTTGGACTATGAAGATACAAGATTGAAGACTTCGTCCCGTGTCCGGATGGGACTCTACTTGGCGTGGAAGGCAAGCTAGGCAATACAGATATGTATATCTCTTCCTTTGTAACCGACCTTGTGTCTATATAAACTGGAGGGTTTTAGTCCGTAGGACAACATACAATCATACCATAGGCTAGCTTCTAGGGTTTAGCCTCTCTGATCTCGTGGTAGATCAACTCTTGTACTACTCATATTATCAAGAATAATCAGGCAGGACGTAGGGTTTTACCTCCATTAAGACGGCCCGAACCTGGGTAAAACATCGGGTCCCCATCCTCCTATTACCATCCGCCTTAGACGCACAGTTCGGGACCCCCTACCGAGATCCGCCGGTTTTGACACCGACATTGGTGCTTTCATTGAGAGTTCCTCTTTGTCGTCGCCGTTAGGCTTGATGGCTCCTTTGAAGGAAATATGCCCTAGAGGCAATAATAAAGTTATTATTTATTTCCTTATATCATGATAAATGTTTATCATTCATGCTAGAATTGTATTAACCGGAAACATAATACATGTGTGAATACATAGACAAACAGAGTGTCACTAGTATGCCTCTACTTGACTAGCTCGTTGATCGAAGATGGTTATGTTTCCTAACCATAGACATGAGTTGTCATTTGATTAATGGGATCACATCATTAGGAGAATGATGTGATTGACTTGACCCATTCCGTTAGCTTAGCACTTGATCATTTAGTTTGTTGCTATTGCTTTCTTCATGACTGATACATCTCCGTCGTTTCTACTTTTCCAAACACTTTTGCCCTTGTTTTGGACTCTAACTTGTATGATTTGAATGGAACTAACCCGGACTGACGCTGTTTTCAGCAGAATTACCATGGTGTTGTTTTATGTGCAGAAAACAAATATTCTCGGAATGACCTGAAACTCCACGGAACCTCTTAGAAAAAAACAATAAAAAATCCTCGCCAAAGATGAAGGCCAGGGGGCGCACACCCTTCTCATGAGGGTGGGGGGCGCACCCCCTACCTCGTGGGCCCCCTGTTGCGTCTCCGACTCCAACTCCACCTCCATATATTGAGTTTCGATGAGAAAAAAATTAGAGAGAAGAAATTATCGCGTTTTACGATACGGAGCCGCCGCCAAGCCCTAAAACCTCTCGAGAGGGCTGATCTGGAGTCCGTTCGGGGCTCCGGAGAGGGGGATTCGTCGCCGTCGTCATCATCAACCATCCTGCATCACCAATTTCATGATGCTCACCGCCGTGCATGAGTAATTCCATCATAGGCTTGCTAGACGGTGATGGGTTGGATGAGATTTATCCTGTAATCAAGTTAGTTTTGTTAGGGTTTGATCCCTAGTATCCATTATGTTCTGAGATTGATGTTGCTATGACTTTGCTATACTTAATGCTTGTCACTAGGGCCCGAGTGCCATGATTTCAGATCTGAACCTATTATGTTTTCATGAATATATGTGAGTTCTTGATCCTATCTTGCAAGTCTATAGTCACTTAGTATGTGTTATGGTCCGGCAACCCCGAAGTGACAATGATCGGGACCACTCCCGGTGATGACCATAGTTTGAGGAGTTCATGTATTCAGTATGTGCTAATGCTTTGTTCCGGTTCTCTATTAAAAGGAGGCCTTAATATCCCTTAGTTTCCAATAGGACCCCGCTGCCACGGTAGGGTAGGACAAAAGATGTCATGCAAGTTCTTTTCCATAAGCACGTATGACTATATACGGAATACATGCCTACATTACATTGATGAATTGGAGCTAGTTCTGTGTCACCCTATGTTATGACTGTTACATGATGAACCGCATCCGACATAATTATCCATCATTGATCCGGTGCCTACGAGTTTTCCATATACTGGTTTACGCTTATTTACTTTCCCGCTGCTACTGTTACAATCACTACAAAATACCAAAAACATTACTTTTGCTGTCTTTACTTTTGTTGCCGCTACACCCACTATCATATTACTTTGCTACTAAACACTTTGCTGCAGATACTAAGTTTCCAGGTGTGGTTGAATTGACAACTCAGCTGCTAATACTTGAGAATATTCTTGGCTCCCCTTGTGTCGAATCAACAAATTTGGGTTGAATACTCTACCCTCGAAAGCTGTTGCGATCCCCTATACTTGTGGGTTATCAAGACCTTTTTCTGGCGCCGTTGCCGGGGGGCATAGCTCTATTCTTTGAGTCACTTGGGATTTATATCTGCTTATCACTATGAAGAACTTGAGAGATCCAAAAACCAAGATCTATCCCTCAACTACGAGGGGAGGTAAGGAACTGCCATCTAGCTCTGCACTTGATTCACCTTCTGTTATGAGTAAGTTTGCGACACCTACATCTGCTTCTGCTATTCGTTCTGATATGTTGCATGTTAGTGATGATGCCACTTCTGCTATGCATGATACTTATGATGAAACTGCTTCTATGCCTGATACTACTGTGCCCCTTAGTGAATTTCTTTATGAACAAATTGCTAGGGCTAGAGAAAAAGAAATTATTGAATCTGAATAAGATGATGATAGTGATGATGAAAATATGCCTGTTATTCCTGAGGGTTATCTTTTTGATATGGAATCTTCTGCTGCTAGTTTTGCTTGCAAAGATAGATATGAGCTTAAGAGGTTAATGATTAAATGGAACAAAGAATCACTTAGAGATAAAATGAGACCCGACCTGCTTTTGCTACTTCACCTATATGTGTTCCTGATAAAGATTATGAATTCTCTGTTGATCCTGATATAATTACTTTGGTTAAATCTGATCCGTTTTATGGCTATGAATCTGAAACTGTTGTGGCACATCTTACTAAGTTAAATGATATAGCTTCCCTGTTTACTAATGATGAGAGATCGCGTTACCTTTATATACTCAAAATATTTTCATTCTCATTAAAGGGTGATGCTAAGATATGGTTTAATTCTCTTGAACCTGGTTGTGTGCGTAGTCCCCAGGATATGATTTATTACTTCTCTGCTAAATATTTCCCTGCTCATAAGAAACAAGCTGCTTTGAGGTAAATATACAACTTTGTGCAAATTAAAGAAGAGAGTCTCCCACAAGCTTGGGGGAGGCTTCTCAAGTTACTTAATGCTTTGCCTGATCATCCTCTTAAGAAACCAGAAATACTTGATATCTTTTATATGGACTAACCGATGCTTCCAGAGATTACCTGGATAGTTGTGCTGGTTCTCTTTTCAGGGAAAGAACACCGGATGAAGCTGAAATTCTATTGAATAATATGTTGACAAATGAAAATAATTGGGCACCTCCTGAGCCAGCTCCTGAGCCATCTCCTGCTTCAATTATTGAGCCTATTCCTAAACCAACTCCGAAAAAGAGAGGTGTTTTATTTCTCAGTCCCGAAGATATGCAAGAGGCAAAGAAATCTATGAAAGAAAAAGGTATTAAAGCTGAAGACGTTAAGAATTTACCTCCTATTGAAGAAATACATGGTCTTAATATACCACCTGTTGAAGAAACATATGATCTTAATTATTTATTTACTGAAGAACCTCCTGATCCCGATATCCCGACAGAGGTAGTAAAGGTAAATTCTCTCTATAGATATGATAAAGATGAAGTCCCTCCTACTAAAATTGCTAGTCAATGCTTGGATGAGTTTGATAACTTTATGTATAAGCAAGATGACTTCAATTCTTATTTTGGTAGACAATTAAAAGAGAATGCTTATATGATTAGACGCCTGGGTGATTATATGGCTGATATTAAAGGTGAACTTAAACTTGTTAGCAAACATGCTTCTATGGTTACCACTCAAGTAGAACAAGTACTTAAGGCTCAAAAAGAAGTGCTTGATGAAATGAATAGAAAGAAAAATGATTATGCTGTTAGAGTGGCTACTAGAACTGGTAGAATGACTCAGGAACCTTTGTATCCTGAAGGCCACCCTAAGAGAATCGAGCAAGATTCTCAAAGAAATAATATTGATGTTCCTAGTTCTTCTAAAAAGAAGAAGAAGAAAAATGATAGAACTGTGCAAACTTCTAGTGAACCTATTGCTGAACCACCTGATAATCCAAATGATATTTCTATGTCTGATGCTGAAACACAATCTAGTAATGAACATGAACCTAGTAAAAATATTAATGATGATGTTCATGATGATGCTCAACCTAGTAATGATAATGATGTAGAAGTTGAACCTGCTGTTGATCTTGATAACCCACAATCAAAGAATCAACGTTATGATAAAAGAGACTTTGTTGCTTGGAAACATGGTAAAGAAAGGGAACCTTCGGTCCAGAAACCCATGCCTTTTCCTCCGAAACCATCCAAGAAAAAGGATGACGAGGATTTTGAGCACTTTGCTGAAATGATTAGGCCTATCTTTTTGCGTATGAGATTAACTGATGTGCTCAAAACGAATCCTTATGCTAAATATATGAAGGATATCATTACTAATAAAAGAAAGATACCGGAAGCTGAAATTTCCACCATGCTTGCTAATTATACTTTTAAGGGTGGTATACCAAAGAAAGTTGGAGATCCCGGAGTACCTACTATACCTTGCTCCATTAAAAGAAATTATATTAAAACTGCTTTATGTGATCTTGGAGCCGGTGTTAGTGTTATGCCTCTCTCTTTATATCGTAGGCTTGACTTGAATAAGCTGACACCTACTGAAATATCTTTGCAAATGGCTGATAAATCAACTGCTATACCTGTCGGTATTTGTGAGGATGTGCCTGTTGTGGTTGCAAACGTTACTATTTTAACGAACTTTGTTATACTTGATATTCCCGAGGATGATAGTATGTCTATTATTCTTGGAAGACCTTTTCTTAATACTGCAGGGGCTGTTATTGATTGCAACAAAGGCAATGTCACTTTTCATGTTAATGGTAATGAGCATACGGTACACTTTCCAAGAAAAGAACCTCAAGTTCATAGTATCAACTCTATTGGAAAAATTCCATCGATTATATTTGGAGGTTTTGAATTCCTCTTCCTACTGTCAAAAGGAAATATGATATTCTTATTATTGGGGATGTGCATATCCCCGTTGAGGTAACTTAGTGTTATTCGAAATTTCTCCGGTTTCATGATTATCGAAATGAGTTTGTTAACAAGACTTGATCAACCTTGTTAGTGGATTCTTTTTGATGAGCATGATATGGATGAAACTAGAAGCACAAACTTCTGTACCCTCTCTATATTTTCTATTATTTAGATTAAATAAAGTAAAAATAGTATTTTTCTGTCTGTTTCCTGACTTATCTATGCAATATAAAAATATCCCAAAAATAAAAGTCCTCAGAATGCCATGCCAATTTAATATGTTTTTTGGGAATATTTGAGGATTTACTGTGCAAAAATTACCGCGGGAGGAGCTGCCACCTGGCCACGAGGGTGGTGGGCGCCCCCCCTATAGGGCACGCCCCCTGCCTCGTGGGCCCACGGTGGCCCTCCTCCACTTATCCTAGCACCCATCTTCTTCCTCTATCTCACACAAACCCGAAAAACCAACTCAAGCACGAGTTCCAGCCACTTTTGCTGCGATTTTCGATCTCCTTGCTCAAAGCACCTCTCTCAAAACTGCTTGGGGAGATTGTTCCTTGGTATGTGACTCCTCCATTGGTCCAATTAGTTTTTGTTCTAGTGCTTTATTCTTTGCAAATTTGTGCTGCATAGGTGACCATGTTCTTGAGCTTGCATGTCAAATTTATATGGTTCCAAGTAGTTCTAATGCTTGATATAGGCTCTAGGCACTTGTAGGAGTAGTTGGTATCAGTTTTATTAAAGTTGGTTTACTTTTGTTTGAAGTTACTAAAAATTTCAGAATTTTTTAGAGAAAGACAATATGTTTAGGAAGTTGTTCCAAGGCGGTTCCTCTAAGAAGCAAGGACCCAGGATTGCTATGCGTGATGCTGACGAGGATCCACCAAGAGACGCTCCGGTACGGCCTTGCGAATGGCCATCGGAAAATTTTATAGACCGTGCGGGAATTAAAGAAGAATTCAAAGCATATTTGCGCAATGCCGGTCTTGAAGATTTTGAGGCTAACAAATGCCCCCGTATCATGATCTCACAAGTTCATTTGTGAGGAGGTTTGAGTATTCATCTTTGCGTAATTCTCCTTCAGTCATGTTTGATCTTTATGACAAATCTTATACCATGGACCTAGAGGATTTCACTTCTACTTGCAAACTTCCATCATGGGGCAGTATTAGGGATCCCCCTAAATCTGAATTTAGAAACTTTCTTGCTAGTATAACTGTGGGGGAATCCAGAGATATAACGCAGGCTACCATAGGGAGCATTCACTTTCCTGCTATACATTATTTTGCTCTTTTCATTGATAGATGCATAAATGCTAAGGATGAAGCATGTCACATGTGTGTTCCTGATCTCAGCATTCTTAGGAGTGTTGTGTTAGGAGACCAATCTTATCATATGGGAGCCATTGTAGCTCGTAGGTTGCATCATAATAGACATAATGGAGATTTCTTTGGAGGAATTTATGCAACCCGCTTAGCTCATTTTCTTGAAATAGACATTCGTGAGGGTGATATGGAGTTGCCTCCTGCATATTTAGATTATAACTCTATGGCTTCGCACCAGTTTGTCGAGAGGCCTAAATCGCCTCTCTTATATCGCTTAATTTTTGATAAACGATGTGCTTTCCGTATTACTCTCCCTGCTCCTGCCTTCTTTGATTCACGGACAAAAGGAAGATATGTTATTACCAGAGAGGAGGCAGAAGAGTACAAGAGGAGAGCGGAGGTAGCTTGACTCCATGCTGCAGCTCAGCAGGCGATAACCGCTGCACATCAGTATGATCCCAACTATCCTTCCTCATCACGGTACGACCCCAACAACTATTATTATGGATATCCGCCAGGCCAGCCGTGGCCATAGACCAACTTAGGCCAAAAGCCTAAGCTTGGGGGAGTACGTATTTCTCACCGACATTACATTTATGCTCACACACACTCATTGCTAAATGTCGGTGCTCATACTTTTTCACTGTAATATCCATGCTAGTTTATTTTCCTTTTCCTGCTTTCTTCTTGTGTGTTTGTTAAACCTTAAGAAAACCAAAAAAATTAGTAGTAGTTTATTTTCTGCTGTAGTAGTAATAATTAAAAAGATAACCCAAAAATATTTCCCGTTCTTCTTTTGCTTGTTGGGAGCTTTCCCATGTAAATAGTTTTATTTCTTTTCTTTTATTTGGGGGTCAGTAGGAGAAGACCATAATTAAATTGTTGAAGTGGCTCTTATATGCATTATTGTTGATTTAACCAAGAGCCCATATTGCCTTGTCTTCTCCTGTTTATTGAATTCTCGCAGATTCCAGCTTAGTCCAATGCACGTGCACTATTATTATTATTCACACCGTTCGGTCGTGCAAGTGAAAGGCAATTATGATGATATATGATGGACTGACTGAGATGAGAAAAGCTGGTATGAACTCGACCTCTTTTGTTTTTGTAAATATGACGAGCCCGTCGTTCTTGATTCAGCTTATTATGAATAAACATGTTTGCAATAACAGTTAGAGATCAGAGTTGCTTGTGCCATTCTTGATTAGCTATGAGTTATAATGATTTACCTTGTATGCCGACATGCTATTGAGATGATTATGATGTGGTATGATGGGGTGGTATCCTCTTTTGAATGATTTAAGTGACTTGACTTGACACATGTTCACGCATGTAGTTGAAACAAAATCAACATAGCCTTCACGATATTTATGTTCATGGTGGATTATATCCTACTCATGCTTGCATCCAATGTTTATTAATTTTAATGCATGTCCATGGCTGTTGTCGCTCTCTAGTTGGTCGCTTCCTAGTCTTTTCCTAGCCTTCACCTGTACTAAGCGGGAATACTGCTTGTGCATCCAATCCCTTAAACCCCAAAGTTATTCCAGATGAGTCCACCATACCTTCCTATATGCGGTATCTACCTGCCGTTCCAAGTAAATTTGTATGTGCCAAACTCTAAACCTTCAAATAAACATTCTGTTTTGTATGCTCGAATAGCTCATGTATCAACAAAGGCTTTCCTTATCTTCCGTGTTAGGCGGGTTATTCTCAAGAGGAGTGGACTCCGCTCCTCACTCACGAGAAAATGGCTGGTCACCGGGATGCCCAGTCCCATGCTTTATGCAAACTAAATCAAAATTAATTGCAAACAAAACTCCCCCTGGGACCTGATGTATGTTGGAGGCACTCGTTGTTTCGAGAAAGCCATGGATTGATGCTTGTTGGTGGAGGGGGAGTATAAACTTTACCATTCTGTTTGGGAACCGCCTATAATGTGCTTAGCATGGAAGATATCGCCATCTCTTAGTTGTTATGTTGACAATGAAAGTATACCGCTCAAAATACAATTTATCTCTATTTCAAAACTAAGCTCTGGCACCTCTACAAATCCCTGCTTCCCTCTGCGAAGGGCATATCCATTTACTTTTATGTTGAGTCATCACCCTCTTATTAAAAAGCACTAGCTGGAGAGCGCAGCCGTCATTTGCATTCATCACTATTAATTTATATTGGGCATGACTATGATTGGATCTCTTTTACCATGAATTACAATGTCTAGTCAGTCCTTGATCTTTAAAGGTGCTCTGCTTTTATGTTTTGCGGTCTCAGAAAGGGATAGCGAGATACCATCTTGTTATACCATATTATGATTGTTTTGAGAAAGTGTTGTCATCTGAGATTTATTATTATGGCTTGCTAGTTGATTATGCTATTGATATGAGTAATGATGATACCTGAGAATTATTGCAAGTGTGGTTAGTTATGATTTATGCTGAAAACTTGAATGCTGGCTTGACATAGTTACAACAACAAGAGCAAACAGAGTTTGTAAAAGTTTTTCTTTCTTTCTTTCAGTTTGTCAACTGAATTGCTTGAGGACAAGCAAGGGTTTAAGCTTGGGGGAGTTGATACTTCTCCGTCGTATCTACTTTTCCAAACACTTTTGCCCTTGTTTTGGACTCTAACTTGTATGATTTGAATGGAACTAACCCGGACTGACGCTGTTTTCAGCAGAATTACCATGGTGTTGTTTTATGTGCAGAAAACAAATATTCTCGGAATGACCTGAAACTCCACGGAACATCTTAGAAAAAACAATAAAAAATCCTCGTGAAAGATGAAGACCAGGGGGGCCACACCCTTCTCACGAGGGTGGCGGGCGCCCCCCCTAGGGCGCGCCCCCTACCTCGTGGCCCCCCTGTTGCGTCTCCGACTCCAACTCCACCTCCATATATTGAGTTTCGATGAGAAAAAAATCAGAGAGAAGAAATCATCACGTTTTACGATATGGAGCAACCGCCAAGCCCTAAAACCTCTCGAGAGGGATGATCTGGAGTCCGTTCGGGGCTCCGGAGAGGGGGATTTGTCGCCGTTGTCATCATCAACCATCCTCCATCACCAATTTCATGATGCTCACCGCCGTGCGTGAGTAATTCCATCGTAGGCTTGCTGGACGGTGATGGGTTGGATGAGATTTATCCTGTAATCGAGTTAGTTTTGTTAGGGTTTGATCCCTAGTATCCATTATGTTCTGAGATTGATGTTGCTATGACTTTGCTATGCTTAATGCTTGTCACTAGGGCCCGAGTGCCATGATTTCAGATCTGAACCTATTATGTTTTCATGAATATATGTGAGTTCTTGATCCTATCTTGCAAGTCTATAGTCACTTACTATGTGTTATGATCCGGCAACCCCGAAGTGACAATAATCGGGACCACTCCCGGTGATGACCATAGTTTGAGGAGTTCATGTATTCAGTATGTGCTAATGCTTTGTTCCGGTTCTCTATTAAAAGGAGGCCTTAATATCCCTTAGTTTCCAATAGGACCCCGCTGCCACGGGAGGGTAGGACAAAAGATGTCATGCAAGTTCTTTTCCATAAGCACGTATGACTATATACGGAATACATGCCTACATTACATTGATGAATTGGAGCTAGTTCTGTGTCACCCTATGTTATGACTGTTACATGATGAACCGCATCCGGCATAATTATTCATCACTGATCCGGTGCCTACGAGTTTTCCATATACTGGTTTACGCTTATTTACTTTCCCGCTGCTACTGTTACAATCACTACAAAATAACAAAAACATTACTTTTGCTGTCTTTACTTTTGTTGCCGCTACACCCACTATCATATTACTTTGCTACTAAACACTTTGCTGCAGATACTAAGTTTCCAGGTGTGGTTGAATTGACAACTCAGCTGCTAATACTTGAGAATATTCTTTGGCTCCCCTTGTGTCAAATCAACAAATTTGGGTTGAATACTCTACCCTCGAAAGCTGTTGCGATCCCCTATACTTGTGGGTTATCAATGACTTATACATGTTCCTATCACTATGATATTATGCAACTCCTGTTTACCGGAGGAACACTTTGTGTGCTACCAAACGTCACAACGTAACTGGGTGATTATAAAGGTGCTCTACAGGTGTCTCCGAAGGTACTTCTTGGGTTGGCATATTTCGAGATTAGGATTTGTCACTCCGATTGTCGGAGAGGTATCTCTGGGCCCTCTCGGTAATGCACATCACATAAGCCTTGCAAGCATTGCAACTAATGAGTTAGTTGCGGGATGATGTATTACAGAACGAGTAAAGAGACTTGCTGGTAACAAGATTGAACTAGGTATTGAGATGACGACAATCGAATCTCGGGAAAGTAACATACCGATGAAAAAGGGAACAACGTATGTTGTTATGCGGTCTGACCGATAAAGATCTTTGTCGGTGTCAAAACCGGCGGATCTCGGGTAGGGGGTCCCGAACTGTGCATCTAAGGCGGATGGTAACAGGAGGCAGGGAACATGATGTTTTACCCAGGTTCGGGCCCTCTTGATGGAGGTAAAACCCTACGTCCTGCTTGATTTATTCTTGATGATATGAGTATTACAAGAGTTGATCTACCACGAGATCGGAGAGGCTAAACCCTAGAAGCTAGCCTATGGTATGATTGTATATTGTCCTACGGACTAAACCCTCCGGTTTATATAGACACCGGAGGGGGCTAGGGTTACATAAGGTCGGTTACAAAGGAGGAGATATACATGTCCGTATTGCCTAGCTTGCCTTCCACGCCAAGTAGAGTCCCATCTGGACACGAGACGGAGTCTTCAATCTTGTATCTTCATAGTCCAACAGTCCGGCCAAAGGATATAATCCGGCTGTCCGGATACGCCCTAATCCAGGACTCCCTCAGTAGCCCCCGAACCAGGCTTCAATGACAATGAGTCCGGCGCACAGTTGTCTTCGGCATTGCAAGGCGGGTTCTTCTCCATCTTCCGAACGTTTGTAAAGCAGTGTCTGTTGACATAAATGTTTGGACCTCTTGGCTTCTATGCCCAATAAGGGCTATCTCCCATGCGTCGAATGAATACGAGGCGCCAGGGCGTTTTTACATTCACCGCCCTAGCCAGATAAATAAATTGTCTATTAAAGGGATGGGGATCCTTAGATCCAATCCATACCATCCTCCCCCAGAAAGAATCCATTAGAGCGCGTTTCGGGAAGATCCATTGTAGCATGGCCGACCTTCGAAGCTCCTCCTCCCACCCCCGTAGCCCTAAGCCCGGTGATTGGGAGAGGTGTTCAGTCCCGCACAGTCGGTTAGTCGAACTACAGACTAAGGGATTTCTCCCTCCGGCGTATATGGTGCCCGTTTGAGCCGGGATTGCCACCTACAATGGCGGGGAGCGAGCAGAGAGCTTTCCCTGCCCCTCTATGGGGGAACGGGTCTGCCTTGTTCCCTATTTATTAAGAGGACTCGGATTTCCAATTCATCCGTTCCTCCGTGGGCTCCTGGAGTTCTACGGCCTTCAATTACACAATTTCACCCCCGCCTCTATCCTACATATCACCGGCTATGCTGCTCTCTGCGAGTTGTTCCTGGGCTGCGAGGCTCACTTTGAGCTGTGGAAAAGGCTATTTTGCCTCGTCCCTCGCACACAGAGGGGGTCACTTTATCAAGTGGGCGGAGTCGAAATATGGCGCATCGCCGATACCGGATACCTGTCCGGTACCCCGAAGAAGACGTCCGAAGGCTGGCCTTCAGAATTATTTTATATGGAGGATGTCCCCCTTCCGGACCCTGTTCGGCGGGGTCTTCCTGAGTTCAACAATGCTCCTCTGAAGAAACACCGAAGTTGGCGCCCACGGAGCCCCCAGGTGGAAGACAATGGAGAAGTCCTCTATCTCATGAACCGGATTAAAGCACTGGCTCGACCAGGATTGACAGTAATCGAAGTTATGTCGATTTGCATAATGCGGGGAGTGCAACCACTTCAATATCGTGGGCACCCCTTGTGGTATTTTAACGGGGTGGATGATGCCACCCGCTGCGGGCGTAAGGGTCCGGCAATGCCGCCGCTTTAGCAAAAATTCTGTCTGAATTGTTCAAGGGTGAGGAAGAGGAGTTTACCCGCATCAAGCCACGAGATAGATTCTCCATGTACAATCCTCCAAGCTGGGTAAGTTATATCTTCCTACTCCCATTTCTCCCGCATGCTTTGTCGTAAGTATTCCCCTTGCCAATTTGCGGCAGGAATTGCGAAAAGCCATAAAGGAGATCAGAAGCCCTTCTCCACAACCAGAGGACCCTGACCGGGCCCTCGACTCCGGACTTGAAGAAGATCCAGTTATATTCGTGGAGCTGATAGACCGGCAGTTCTATTAGTTAAGCTACGATGATGCCATGGTGGCCATTACGCCCGACTATCCCGGACTGCTCCCCGCATCGCACGTAAGAAAAACCAAAAATCCCAACTCCAAAAACCAGGATCCCCTTTTAGACACTTCACCCACCATATACACATGGCATTTTTTATAGGGAAGGCATTCGGGACGCCCTGCCGAACCCGCAGCAACTCGCCAACAAGAGGCACCGAGGCCGGGTAGGCCAAAAAGGAAGGCGGTCAGGACGAAGACGCCGACGCAAAGGTATGACAAAAAACCCCGCTCCGTGGTTGTCGTCTCTCTCAAAATATAATGACGCCCATGTTTTTTTAAACAGAAAAGACGCTTGCCGGAATATATCCGGCGATGTTACTAATCATGCTTCCACTAGTCGGGCGCCAGGACCGGACATAGAGGCGGAGACCGATATGGGGCGGGCGCCAGATAATCCCCCTACAGAGGATGTGGATAGATTATCCGCTACAAACTCAGAAGTGGAAAGCGCCATGAATCATAGGCTCCGCCGGGCCGTACTCCGTGATGCTTGTTTCTCACCAGAGGCATTTGATGCCTCCAATTCTGGAGAGGCGTACCTCCGAGCTGCTCAAGATGGTCTAGCCAGAGCCACGGATCAGTATGTAAAGGATGTACGGGTAAGTAAATCTGACGATTTATATGTATCAGTAGCCCCTGAGACTTGAAACAGTTAGCAGAACTGATTTCAGGATAATCTTTATTGTGCAGGTTCTTACAGAGAAGAATACTAGGCTGTCACAGGAGCTAGAGGAATGCAAGACCCAATTGCGGGCTTCTGTGGCCGCATTGCAGGAACCGAAAAAGTCACCTGCTGGTAACATTTACTTTAAAGAATGATGGTTACCATATAATGTGCGGCATGGCTGCAGATCTAACAACGGATGTTGCAGATGAATCCGGAGAAAGTCCGGAAGACCAGCATGTTATGCGACAGCTAGAGGCTGGCAAACGCGTGCTGACTGAGGCTAGGCGGGAGAAAAACAATCTCCAAGACGCCAATATTAAGCTAAGCGTGGAACTAAAGACGTCCGGGCCAGCTTGCAGACTCCGAGAAGGAGAATAAGCGGCTTCGGCGCGGCATTTTCATTAAGTGCTTGAACGAATCCTTTTAAAGGAGTTCGGCGAAGAAGCCGACTAACAACGTTATGTCTGTAGGTATGCTGACGGGTCGTCCCACGGAGGAAATGCCCGGGTCTGCGGGTGATATTCTATCCGAGCTGTCACATCTGCACGAACAAGTTCGGCAGGTGATGCAGGGTGTTGCCCAGGCCTTGTGGCCGTCCGTCTCCTTGCCAGAGGGCGTTGTTGAGCTTGCGGAGAATCTCAAGGGAGCACGGCGACGCTTCCGATTATGGAAGATATCAGCCTGCTGACAGGGTGCCAGAGAAGCCTGGGCCATGGTGAAGACGCGGTATATCAAGGCAGACCCAAATCACATGGCCGAGGTCGGACCTGTGGGGCCGGACGGAAAAGAGATCTCCGTTAGCTTAGTTTATGGGCAAGTAGAATTAGCCGCAAAGTATTCCCAATAGGATTGTAAGCTAGACCGCCGGTTGGATGGTATAGAAGAGGAATTTAGTCAGTCTGCATGACTATGTAATGAAAGTGACATGTATACTGCCTTCTAGCCAGATTGTAGATCATTTGTCTTGGCGGACCTTTTCGCTTCAACCTCGGGACCCGATAGTCCGGAGTGTATCCGAATACCCGCGCAGTTATATAAGAACCGGGGCATGCGTGGAGACCAGGTGTAGGGGTCATAAGTGCTTGAACAGACAAGTGCCCAACTAGTTATGTTATATTACATGGGTAGTAAGAAACATCTTCCAGGGAGAATAGTTCCGTTAAGGGTTCCTTTCCCTGGGTAAGCATGCCCTAAAGTGCATGTCCAGACTGCGATAAGAAACGCAGAAAAAACATCTGGGGGCAGATATGGACAATAAATAAAAATCATCTTTCGTTCACCGATCGAATATTCCCTTAAGAACGCTAGCTTTCGGCTTCACCCAGTCTGAGGTACACATCCGGCTGACCCGGCAGTAACAATCGCAGAGGTGCTCCCCTTATGCCCTAGCCGAATTAACGGGAACATAGGGCATAAATCCAAGAGCCAGGCAACCTAGCTTGGCCAAAACTTAAGTCATATCGATGCATATAATGGCGAAAAAAGGTACATGCGGAAGCATGACACATGTGCGGGGCCTGAGGCCCAGATAAATAATTAAGCTTCTGTGAAAGAAGCCCCCAGGTATGATGACCGCGGCTAGCGCATCTATAATGTGCAAGCGAGGCACAAGTTGGCCCTTGAAGGCCTAGAGAAAGAATAAAAGAAAGGAAGACAGAAAAACAAGACAGATAATGTATATGCAAAAAATGGACAAAGGGAGGGGACGAACATAGAGTCCGGTGCTAGGCGTAGAATCTTCGGAGCCTGGCCGCGTTCCATGGGTTCGGCTCGAGTCGACTAGTCGATGCATCCCGCAGTCAGTACGCTCCATGGTCAGAACTTGGTTAATAATGAAGGGACCTTCCCATTTGGGCTCAAGCTTGTTCTTTTTATTATCCGACAGGCGTAGAACTAGTTCGCCAACATTATAAGTTTTGGCCCGTACTTCTCTGATTTGGTATCTGCGAGCCTGTTGCTGATAAAATGCGGAACGTGCTTTGGCTACATCGCGCTCCTCCTCCAGGGTGTCCAGACTGTCCTGATGATCGAGCTCGGCTTCTCTTTCTTCGTACATGCGCACTCGAAGTGAGTCATGAATTATGTCGCAGGGCAAGACTGCCTATGCGCCGTACACCATAAAGAAGGGTGTATATCCGGTACTACGATTCGGCGTGGTCCGCAGCCCCCAGAGTACGGAGTCGAGCTCCTCTACCCAGTGCGTGTTAAACTCCGTTAAGGAATGCACTAATCTGGGTTTAATGCCGCTCATTATAACACCGTTTGTTCGCTCGACTTGACCGTTGGTTTGTGGGTGATAGACTAAAGCATAATCGAGCTTGATGCCCATTTTGCTACACCAGAGTTTTACCTCATCGGCTGTGAAGTTTGTGCCGTTGTCAGTGATGATGCTGTGGGGGACGCCATAACGGTGTACGACCCCAGATATGAAGTCTATCACTGGTCCGGATTCGGCTGTTTTAACAGGTTTGGCCTCTATCCATTTGGTGAATTTATCCACCATGACCAGTAAGTATTTTTTCATGTGGGTTCCCCCTTTAAGGGGTCCAACCATGTCAAGCCCCCAGACTGCGAAGGGCCACATAATGGGGATTGTTTGGAGGGCGGTGGGTGGCATGTGGCTTTGATTGGCAAAGAGCTGGCAACCGGCGCAACGTTGGACCAAGTCCTGTGCATCTGCCCGGGCCGTTGTCCAATAGAATCATGTACGGAAGGCCTTGCTTACAAGAGCCCGGGCTGTGGCATGGTGACCGCCGAGTCCGGCGTGGATTTCTGCCAAAAGGTTCCGCCCTTCCTCTTTGGAGATGCACCTTTGAAGGACTCCGGTAGTGCTTTTTTATACAATTCTCCCTCATGGACCCTGTAGGCCTTAGATCGCCGCCTATGCAGCATGCCTCATTTTGGTCCTCCGAAAGTTCCTGCCTAGTTAGGTAGGCCAGGAATGGTTCTGTCCACGGGGCGATAATGGCCATTATTACGTGGGCTGAAGGTGTTATTTCGGTGGCGGAGCCTCTGATTGTGTCAGAGTATTCGATATCGGGCATTTTGGCCAGGTCCGGACTATGGTTACCGGTGTCCCCTTCCCATACTACGGATGGCTTGAACAACCTTTCCAGAAAGATGTTGGGGGGACCGCATCATGTTTTGCGCTGACGCGGGCAAGGATATCCGCCGCCTGATTGTTTTCCCGAGCCACATGGTGAAATTCGAGCCCCTCGAACCGAGCTGACATTTTTAGGATGGTGTTTCGGTAGGCCGCCATTTTCGGATCCTTGGCATCAAAGTCTCCATTTATTTGGGATATTGCAAGGTTTGAATCCCCACGCACCTCCAGGGGCTGAATGCCCATGGAGACTGCCATCCGAAGACCATGCAACAGAGCTTCATATTCGGCTGCGTTGTTGGAGTCTGTATACAATATTTGTAGTACGTACTGAACGGTATCTCCGATTGGGGACGTCAGGACGATGCCAGCCCCTAGACCAGCCATCATTTTAGAACCGTCTAAGTGCATGATCCAATTGGAGTATGCGCCATACTCTTTAGGGAGTTCGGTCTCCGTCCATTCGGCGACAAAGTCGGCCAATACTTGTGACTTAATGGCCCGTCGAGGTTTGTATGTTATGTCGAACAGGAGGAGCTCAATGGCCCATTTAGCAATCCGGCCCGTAGCATCGCAGTTGTTTATAATATCATTAAGTGGCACTTCCGAGGCTACTGTAATCGAACACTCTTGAAAGTAGTGTTGCAGCTTCCGGGATGCCATGAATACCGCATAGGCTATCTTTTGATAATGTGGGTACCGTGATTTGCATGGAGTGAGGACAGTTGATACATAGTATACCGGCTTTTGAATAGGGAATTTATGTCCGGCAGCTTCTCGTTCGACGATGAGCATTGCGCTTACAACTTGATGAGTTGCCGCAATGTACAACAACATTGGTTCGCCGATGTTTGGCGCAGCCAGGATTGGGTTGGTTGCCAAAATGGCCTTTATTTCTTCCAATCCGACTGTGGCAGCGTCCGTCCACTGAAAGTGTTCGGTGCGCCGAAGGAGGCGATAAAGGGGTAAAGCCTTTTCTCCTAAGCAGGAGATAAAGCGGCTTAGAGCCGCCACGCATCCAGTTAACTTCTGGATTTGTTTGAGGTCTGTTGGGGTAGCCAACTGTGACAAAGCTTGGATTTTGGCCTGATTAGCTTCAATACCTCTACTGGAGACAATGAAACCTAGGAGCTTTCCGGCTGGTACGCCGAAAACGCATTTTTCCGGATTGAGCTTGATGTCGTATGTTCGGAGGTTGTCGAATGTGAGCCTCAAGTCGTCTATCAAAGAGTCGACGTGCTTGGTTTTGACGACCACATCATCTACGTATGCCTCTACTGTTTTGCCGATTTGTTTCTCTAGACATGTTTGAATCATGCGCTGATATGTTGCGCCGGCGTTTTTGAGCCCAAAAGGCATTGTGTTGAAACAGAAGGGACCGTATGGTGTGATGAATGCCGTTGCGGCTTGGTCAGACTCCGCCATCTTGATTTGGTGGTAACCGGAGTATGCGTCGAGGAAACACAATGACTCGTGTCCTGCGGTAGCATCGATAATTTGATCGATGCGGGGGAGGGGGAAGGGATCCTTCGGTCAAGCTTTATTGAGGGCCTTGAAATCGACACAAAGGCGCCAGGATTTATCCTTCTTTGGTACCATCACCAGGTTTGCTAGCCAGTCCGGATGTTTTATCTCTCTGATGAATCCGGCCTCCAATAACTTGGCTAGTTCCTCTCCCATGGCATGTCTCTTAGGTTCGGAGAAATGCCGAAGAGCTTGCTTGACCGTCTTGAATCCCTTTAGGATATTGAGGCTATGCTCGGCCAGCCTGTGTGGGATTCCTGGCATGTCTGAGGGTGCCAGGCGAAATTGTCCCAATTCTCGTGCAGGAACTCTCGTAGTGCGGCGTCCACGGCGGGGTTTAACTGTGCCCCGATGGAGGCTGTTTTTGTAGGGTCCGTTGGGTGGACATGGAATTTGACTATTTCATCTGCTGGTTTAAAAGAGGTGGACTTGGATCTCTTATTGAGTATCACGTCATCCCTGTCCACTGTGGAGCGTAGCGTGGTTAATTCCTCGTCCGAGATGGCTTCAGATAATGCCCCAAGGGCCAGTGCGGCTGTTTTGTTTTTGGCGCGGAGTGCTGTGTCCGGATCACTGGCGAGAGTGATGATTCCGTTGGGCCTGGGCATTTTGAGCTTCATGTACCCATAATGGGGTACAGCTTGGAAGATCGTGAACGCCTCACGTCCTAAAAGGGTGTGGTATCCACTGCTGAACGGGGCCACTTGAAATGTAATTTCTTCGGACCTATAATTCTATGGCGTACCGAATACCACATCTAGTGTGATTTTCGCAGCGCATCGTGCTTCCCGACTGGGTATGATTCCTCTGAAGGTTGTGTTACTTTGCTCAATGCGGTTCCAGTCTATTTCCATTTTTTGAAGAGTTTCCTCGTAGATGAGGTTTAATTCGCTGCCGCCGTCCATGAGTACTTTGGTGAGTCGAAAGCCATCCACAATTGGACTGAGGACCAGTGCGGCTAGTGCTCGGGCTGTTCGGAATTTAGGTTCATCACTGGCATTGAAGGTAATAGCCGTGTCACTCCATGGATTTATTGCTACTACGTGGCAGATTTCGGCCATGCTGCGGAGTGTTCGCTTGCGCCTATTATTTGACACAAATGTCTCAAAGATTGTTAACACCGTATTGTTATCTACGGGATGGTGCTCTGTGGCATTTGGGATAAGAAGATCCTCGCCACTTTTGGCCACCTGCCAGAGTATCCAACATGCTCTAAGGCTATGTGTTGACGTGGCG
Source organism: Triticum urartu (assembly GCF_056163025.1). Taxonomy (NCBI): domain Eukaryota; kingdom Viridiplantae; phylum Streptophyta; class Magnoliopsida; order Poales; family Poaceae; genus Triticum; species Triticum urartu. Next base: position 144,888,163 of record NC_141874.1, read on the forward strand.
CCTTCTGTACTATGAATTTTGTAGGGTCCGTTGAGCCATCCCTCTAGTACGGTTCCATGCCCTGTAGAGGGTTTTTGCTTTTCGGTAGTTGACCCGGGTGTATTGTGATAATGCACCCTTTTATTTCGGACTGGGTTTGTATTCTGGCGTTAAGGATTCCCTTGTCCGTGCAATTATTGCAGAAAAATAGGATTGCGTCTTCCTCGCGACAGTCCTTAACCTTGTTCATCGCAAGGAGGAATCTGGCCCAATAGTGATGTACTGTTTCCTGGGGCTCTTGCCTGATGTGGGAAAGATCGCTTATGTTTGGGTGGGTGGGTGGAATTGAATCCGAACCCTTACCCGATCTGGGATCCGGGGGCCGAGGAGTTTCCAATTTTGGAAGTTCCGGTTCCGGGGTGTTACCCGATAATCCTGGCCCGCTGCCTGACTCTAAGTTCAGGGATTGGATGTTGTCCTCCCGCGAACGGGCATCCGGCTCGGAGAGCTCAGGAATCCGGACATAGTTGGTCCTCAAGATAGAGGAAAGGTCGCCGCATTGTTCCTCCACCACTGCAATATGATGGGTGACCGGTGGAGAGTTAATCTCCCTTTGATCGGGTTTAAGCCCAATCCGATCATAGTCCATAGCGACTCCCAGGGCGGCCATGCGATCCAAGAGCTCGTTTAAGGGAGCGAGCTTCATTGGATCCATCTGTTCGGTGAGTGCCGATTTGACGTGGAGGCTGTTTTCGATGACCCGAGAAGTCATCGTCGGCGCGGCGGCTGAACAGGCGGTCATGATGAAACCTCCTAGCCGGAGAGTTTGGCCGACAGCCAAAGCTCCCCCAACAGTAGTACCATGTTTAAAGACGAGACGAGAAATCCTTCCTTCTGGCGGCGGCACAGTGGAACTCTCAATGAAAGCACCAATGTCGGTGTCAAAACCAGCGGATCTCGGGTAGGGGGTCCTGAACTGTGCATCTAAGGAGGATGGTAACAGGAGGCAGGGAACACGATGTTTTACCCAGGTTCGGGCCCTCTTGATGGACGTAAAACCCTACGTCCTGCTTGATTTATTCTTGATGATATGAGTATTACAAGAGTTGATCTACCACGAGATCGGAGAGGCTAAACCCTAGAAGCTAGCCTATGGTATGATTGTATGTTGTCCTACAGACTAAAACCCTCCGGTTTATATAGACACCGAAGGGGGCTAGGGTTACACAAAGTCGGTTACAAGGAAGGAGATCTACATATCCGTATTGCCAAGCTTGCCTTCCACGCCAAGGAGAGTCCCATCCGGACACGGGACAAAGTCTTCAATCTTGTATCTTCATAGTCCAACAGTCCGGCCAAAGGATATAATCCGGCTGTCCAGATACCCCCTAATCCAGGACTCCCTCAATCTTCGTAGAATATGTAGCAGCCAATATGAGCATCCAGGTTCCGCTATTGGTTATTGACCGGAGACATGTCTCGGTCATGTCTACATAGTTCTCGAACCCGTAGGGTCCGCACGCTTAACGCTACGATGATAATTATATTATGAGTTTATATGTTTTGATGTACTGAAGGAGTTCGGAGTCCCGGATGATATCGGGGACCTGATGAGGATTCTCGAAATGGTCGAGACGTAAAGATTGATATATTGGACGACTATATTCGGACTTCGGAAAGGTTCCGAGTGATTCAGGTATTTTTCGGAGTACCGGAGAGTTACGGGAATTCGCCGGGGAGTATATGGGCCTTATTGGGCCATACGGGAATAGAGGAGATAGGCCAAAAGGAAGGAGGCCTGCGCCCCCCCTCTGGTCCGAATTGGACAAGGGGTGTAGCCCCCTTTTCCTTCTCCCTCTCCTCCTCTTTCCTTCACTCCTACTCCAACAAGGAAAAGGAGGAGTCCTACTCCCGGTGGGAGTAGGACTCCCCCCTTGGCGCGCCCTCCTCCTAGGCCGGCCTCCTCCCCCCTTGCTCCATTATATACATGGGCAGGGGGGCACGTCTAGACACACAAGTTGATCGTCTCTTAGCCGTGTGTGGTGCCCCCCCTCCACCATAGTCCACCTCGATAATACTGTAGCGGTGCTTAGGCGAAGCCCTACGTCGGTAGAACATCAACATCGTCACCACGCCGTCATGCTGATGAAACTCTCCCTCAACACTCGGCTAGATCGGAGTTCGAGGGACGTCATCGGGCTGAACGTGTGCTGAACTCGGAGGTGCCGTACGTTCGGTACTTGATCGGTCGGATCGTGAAGACGTACGACTACATCAATCGCGTTGTGCTAACGCTTCCGCTTTCGGTCTACGAGGGTACGTGGACAACACTCTCCCCTCTTGTTGCTATGCATCACCATGATCTTGCGTGTGCGTAGGAATTTTTTTGAAATTACTATGTTCCCCAACAGTTGCATCCGAGCCAGGTTTTATGCGTTGATGTTATATGCACGAGTAGAACACAAGTGAGTTATGGACGATATAAGTCATACTGCTTACCAGCATGTCATACTTTGGTTCGACGGTATTGTTGGATGAAGCGGCCTGGACTGACATTACGCGTACGCTTACGCGAGACTGGTTCTACCGACGTGCTTTGCACACAGGTGGCTGGCGGGTGTCAGTTTCTCCAACTTTAGTTGAACCGACTGTGGCTACGCCCGGTCTTTGCGAAGGTGAAAACAGCACCAACTTGACAAACTATTGTTGTGGTTTTGATGCGTAGGTAAGAACGGTTCTTGCTAAGCCCGTAGCAGCCACGTAAAACTTGCAACAACAAAGTAGAGGATGTCTAACTTGTTTTTGCAGGGCATGTTGTGATGTGATATGGTCAAGACATGATGCCAAATTTTATTGTATGAGATGATCATGTTTTGTAACCGAAGTTATCGGCAACTGGCAGGAGCCATATGGTTGTCGCTTTATTGGATGCAATGCAATCGCCCTGTAATGCTTTACTTTATTACTAAGCGGTAGCGATAGTCATGGGAGCATAAGATTGGCGAGACGACAACGATGCTACGGTGGAGATCAAGGTGTCGTGCCGGTGACGATGGTGATCATGACAGTGCTTCGAAGATGGAGATCACAAGCACCAGATGATGATGGCCATATCATATCACTTATATTGATTGCATGTGATGTTTATCTTTTATGCATCTTATCTTGCTTTGTTTGACGGTAGCATTATAAGATGATCCCTCACTAAATTATAAAAGTATAAGTGTTCTCCCTGAGTATGCACCGTTGCGAAAGCTCTTCGTGCTGAGACACCACGTGATGATCGGGTGTGATAGGCTCTACGTTCAAATACAACGGGTGCAAACAGTTGCACACGCGGAATACTCAGGTTAAACTTGACGAGCCTAGCATATAACAGATATGGCCTCGGAACACGGAGACCGAAAGGTCGAGCGTGAATCATATAGTAGATATGATCAACATAGTGATGTTCACCATTGAAACTACTCCATCTCACGTGATGATCGGACATGGTTTAGTTGATTTGGATCACGTGATCACTTAGAGGATTAGAGGGATGTCTATCTAAGTGGGAGTTCTTAAGTAATATGATTAATTGAACTTAAATTTATCATGAACTTAGTCCTGGTAGTATTAGCATATCTATGTTGTAGATCAATAGCTCGCGTTTAGCTCCCCTGTTTTATTTTTGATATGTTCCTAGAGAAAATTGTGTTGAAAAATGTTAGTAGCAATGATGCGGATTGGATCCGTGATCTGAGGATTATCCTCATTGCTGCATAGAAGAATTATGTCCTTAATGCACCGCTAGGTGACAGACCTATTGCAGGAGCAGATGCCGACGTTATGAACGTTTGGCTAGCTCAATATGATGACTACTTGATAGTTTAGTGCACCATGCTTAAACGGCTTAGAATCGGGACTTCAAAGACGTTTTAAACGTCATGGACCATATGAGATGTTCCAGGAGTTGAAGTTAATATTTCAAGTAAATACCTGAGTTGAGAGATATGAAATCTCCAACAAGTTCTATAGCTAAAGGATGGAGGAGAATAGCTCAAGCAGTGAGCATGTACTCAGATTGTCTGGGTACTACAATCGCTTGAATCAAGTGGGAGTTAATCTTCCAGATAAAATAGTGATTGACAGAATTCTCTAGTCACCATCACCAAGTTAGTAGAACTTCGTGATAAACTATAATATGCAAGGGATAACGGAAACGATTCCCAAGCTCTTCGTGATGCAAAAAATCGACGAAGGTAGAAATCAAGAAAAACATCAAGTGTTGATGGTTGACAAGACCAGTAGTTTCAAGAGAAAGGGCAAAGGGAAGAAGGGGAACTTCAAGAAGAACGGCAAGCAAGTTGCTGCTCAAGTGAAGAAGCCCAAGTCTGGTCCTAAGCCTGAGACTAAGTGCTTCTACTGCAAAGGTACTGGTCACTGGAAGTGGAACTGCCCTAAGCATTTGGCGGATAAGAAGGATGGCAAAGTGAACAAAGGTATATTTGATATACAGATTATCGATATGTATTTTACTAGTGTTTTTGGCAACCCCTCGGTATTTGATACTGGTTCAGTTGCTAAGAGTAGTAACTCGAAACGGGAGTTGCAGAATGAACAGAGACTAGTTAAGGGTGAAGTGACGATGTGTGTTGGAAGTGGTTCCAAGATTGATATGATCATCATCGCACACTCCCTATACTTTCGGGATTAGTGTTGAACCTAAATAAGTGTTATTTGGTGTTTGCATTGAGCATGAATATGATTTGATCATGTTTATTGCAATACAGTTATTCATTGAAGTAAGAGAAGAAATTGTTGTTCTGTTTACATGAATAAAACCTTATATGGTTACACACCCAATGAAAATGGTTCGTTGGATCTCGATCGTAGTGATACACATATTCATAATATTGAAACCAAAAGATGCAAAGTAAATAATGATAGTGCAACTTATTTGTGGCACTGCCATTTAGGTCATATTGGTGTAAAGTGCATGAAGAAACTCCATGCTGATGGACTTTTGGAATCACTTGATGCTTGCGAACCATGCCTCATGGGCAAGATGACTAAGACTCCGTTCTCCGGAACAATGGAATGATCAACTGACTTATTGGAAATAATACATACTGATGTATGTGGTCCGATGAGTGTTAATGCTCACGGCAAGTATCATTATTTTCTGACCTTCACAGATGATTTGAGAAGATATGGGTATATCTACTTAATGAAACACAAGTCTGAAACATTTGAAAAGTTCAAAGAATTTCAGAGTGAAGTGGAGAGTCATCGTAACAAGAAAATAAAAGTTTATACGATGTGATCGCGGAGGTAAAATATTTGAGTTAAGAGTTTGGCCTTCAGTTAAAACAATGTGAAATAGTTTCACTACTCACGCCACCTGGAACACCATAGTGAAATGGTATGTCCGAATGCCATAACCGTACTTTATTAGATATGGTGCGATCTATGATATCACTTACCAATCTACCACTATTGTTTCCGGGTTATGCATTAGAGACAGCTACATTCACGTTAAATAGGGCACCATCTAAATCCTTGAGACGACACCATATGAACTGTGGTTTGGCGAGAAACCTAAGCTGTCGTTTCTTAAAGTTTGGGACTGCGATGCTTATGTGAAAAAGTTTCAACATGATAAGCTCGAACCCAAATCGGAGAAGTAAATCTTCATAGGATACCCAAAAGAAAATGTTGGGTACACCTTCTATCACAGATCCGAAGGCAAGATATTCATTGTAGAGAATGGATCCTTTCTAGAGAAGGAGTTTCTCTCGAAAGAAGTGAGTGGGAGGAAAGTGGAACTTGATAAGGTAATTGTACCTTCTCCCTTATTAGAAAGTAGTTCATCACAGAAATTTGTTCCTGTGACTACTACACCAATTAGTGAGGAAGCAAATGATGATGATCACGTAACTTCAGATCAAGTTACTACCGAACCTCGTAGGTAAACTAGAGTAAGATCCGCACCAGAGTGGTACGGTAATCCTGTTCTGGAGGTCATGATACTTGACCATGACGAGCCTACGAACTATGAGGAAGCGATGATGAGCCCAGATTCCGCGAAATGGCTTGAAGCCATGAAATCTGAGATGAGATCCATGTATGAGAACAATGTATGGACTTTGGTTGACTTGCCCGATGATCAGCAAGCCATAGAAAATAAATGGATCTTCAAGAGGAAGACGGATGCTGATAGTAGTGTTACTATCTACAAATCTAGAATTGTCGCAAAAAGGTTTTCGACAAGTTCAAGGTGTTGACTATGATGAGAGTTTCTCACTCGTATCTATGCTTAAGTCTGTCCGAACCATGTTAGCAATTGCCGCATTTTATGAAATCTAGCAAATGGATAAACAAAACTGCATTCCTTAATGGATTTATTAAAGAAGAGTTGTATATGATGCAACTAGAAGGTTTTGTCAATCCTAAAGGTACTAACAAAATATGCAAGCTCCAGCGATCCATCTATGGACTGGTGCAAGCATCTCGGAGTTGGAATATACGCTTTGATAAGTTAATCAAAGCATATAGTTTTATACAGACTTGCGGTGAAGCCTGTATTTAAAAGAAAGTGAGTGGGAGCACTACAACATTTCTGATAAGTATACGTATGACATATTGTTGATCGGAGATGATGTAGAATTATTCTACAAAGCATAAAGGAATGTTTGAAAGGAGTTTTTTCAAAGAAAGACCTCGGTGAAGCTTCTTACATATTGAGCATCAAGATCTATAGAGATAGATCAAGACGCTTGATAAGTTTTTCAATGAGTACATACCTTGACAAGATTTTGAAGTAGTTCAAAATGGAACAGTCAAAAAGGAGTTCTTGCCTGTGTTACAAGGTATGAAGTTGAGTAAGACTCAAAACCCGACCACGGCAGAAGATAGAGAGAGAATGAAAGTCATTCCTTATGCCTCAACCATAGGTTCTATAATGTATGCCATGCTGTGTACCAGACCTATTGTATACCCTGCCCTGAGTTTGGCAAGGGAGTAATAGTGATCTAGGAGTAGATCACTGGACATTGGTCAAAATTATCCTTAGTGGAATAAGGATATGTTTCTCGATTATGAAGGTGACAAAAGGTTCGTCGTAAAGGGTTACGTCGATGCGAGTTTTCACACTGACCCAGATGACTCTAAGTCTCAATCTGGATACATATTGAAAGTGGGAGAAAATTAGCTAGAGTAGCTCAGTGCAGAGCATTGTTGACACAGAAATTTCCAAAATACGCACGGATCTGAATGTGGCAGACCCGTTGACTAAACTTCCCTCACAAGCAAAACATGATCACACCTTAGTACTCTTTGGGTATTAATCACATAGCGATGTGAACTAGATTATTGACTCTAGTAAACCCTTTGGGTGTTGGTCACATGACGATGTGAACTATGTGTGTTAATCACATGGTAATGTGAATTATTGATGCTAAATCACATGGCGATGTGAACTAGATTATTGACTCTAGTGCAAGTGGGAGACTGAAGGAAATATGCCCTAGAGGCAATAATAAAGTTATTATTTATTTCCTTATATCATGATAAATGTTTATTATTCATGCTAGAATTGTATTAACCAGAAACATAATACATGTGTGAATACATAGACAAACAGAGTGTTGCTACGTCTTGAGCTTGCATTGGTTTTCCCCGAAGAGGAAGGGATGATGCAGCAGAGTAGCGTAAGTATTTCCCTCAGTTTTTGAGAACCAAGGTATCAATCTAGTAGGAGCCCATGCTCAAGTCCCTCGTACCTGCACAAAGCGATAGCTACTCGCAACCAACACGATTAGGGGTTGTCAATCCCTTCACGGTCACTTACGAGAGTGAGATCTGATAGATATAATATTTTTGGTATTTTTGGTATAAAGATGCAAAGTAAAAAGTAAAGGCAAAGTAAAAAGCAAAGAAAGATTAAAGTGATGGAGATTGATATGATGAGAAAATAGACCCAGGGGCCATAGGTTTCACTAGTGGCTTCTCTCAAGAGCATAAGTATTCTATGGTGGGTGAACAAATTACTATTGAGCAATTGACAGAATTGAGCATAGTTATGAGAATATCTAGGCATGATCATGTATATATGCATCACCTCCGTGACAAGTAGATCGAAACAATTCTGCATCTACTACTATTACTCCACTCATCGACCGCTATCCAGCATGCATCTAGAGTATTAAGTTAAAAATAGAGTAACGCCTTAAGCAAGATGACATGATGTAGAGAGATAAATTCATGCAATATGAAATAAACCCCATCTTGTTATCCTCGATGGCAACGATACAATACATGCCTTGCTGCCCCTTCTGTCACTGGGTAAGGACACCGCAAGATCGAACCCAAAGCAAAGCACTTCTCCCATGGCAAGAACTACCAATCTAGTTGGCTAACCAAACGGATAATTCAAAGAGACTTGCAAAGATAACCAATCATACATAAAAGAATTCAGAGAAGATTCAAATATTATTCATAGATAGACTTGATCATAAACCCACAATTCATCGATCTCAACAGACACACCGCAAAAAGAAGATTACATCGAATAGATCTCCACAAGAGAGGGGGAGAACTTTGTATTGAGATTCAAAGAGAGAGAAGAAGCCATCTAGCTACAAATTATGGACCCGAAGGTCTGAGGTAAACTACTCACACTTCATCGGAGGGGCTAGGATGATGTAGAAGCCCTCCGTGATGACGGCCCTCTTCCGCCGGAGCTCCGGAACAGGCCCCAAGATGGGATCTCGTGGATACAGAAAGTTGCGGCTGTGGAATTAGGTTTTTGGCTCCTGTTTTGATCGTTTGGGGGTACGTGTGTATATATAGGAGGAAGAAGTATGCCGGAGGAGCAACGAGGGGCCCACGAGGCAGGGGGCACGCCCTAGGGGGGGCGCCCCCCACCCTCGTGACCGCCTCTTTTGTGCCTTGGAGCAGGGTCCAAGTCTCCTGGATCACGTTCAGTGAGAAAATCACGTTCCCGAAGATTTTATTCCGTTTGGACTCCGTTTGATATTCCGTTTCTTCAAAACACTGAAATAGGCAAAAAACAACAATTCTGGGCTGGGCCTCCGGTTAATAGGTTAGTCCCAAAAATAATATAAAAGTGGAAAATAAAGCCCAATATAGTCCAAAACAGTAGATAATATAGCATGGAGCAATAAAAAATTATAGATACATTGGAGATGTATCAGGCATCCCCAAGCTTAATTCCTGCTCGTCCTCGAGTAGGTGAATGATAAAAACAGAATTTTTGATGCGGGGTGCTACTTGGCATAATTTCAATGCAAATATTCTTAATTGTGGTATGAATATTCAGATTAGAAAGATTCAAGACAAAAGTTTATACTGACATAAAAAATAATAATACTTCAAGCATACTAATGTCACACCCTAGCTAGTTCAAGCATTAGAGTGTGCATCATGTTTATTTTCCTCCTAAATTTGAAATGGGGATGACAGAACCCCCAACACCCCCGTGGAAACAACTAGGGTTTACTAAAATTATTTTCAATGAACCTGAAATGCCCTTCTAAAAAGTTCACCCTCTTTGTCTTGGGTTAGAACCTCTGGCAAAATTGGTGCACATTTTTCTAGGTCAACAGAAGGTCATTGAATTAAATCATAAGTATTTGAATTTGGGCATTTAAATGCTATAAAATAATTTAAATGCTCAAATAATTCTGGAAATAAATGTTCGCAGTTGGAAATAATCTAAACAGAGCCCACAATTATTTTCAGGATTTTTGGAAACGTTTTAGTATTTTAATTAAAGCCAACAGTTGAAGTTAAATAGAAAAACAGAAACAATTAGAAAAAAAGAGAGAGAGGGAAGCTACATGGGCCTTACCTGTGCTGGCCCAGCCCAACTGGCTCGGCCCAGCCGACTGGCTGCCAGTCGTCATCCTCCTCACGCCAGAAGGACGTGGAGCGCGTGGCCGGCGCCCGCGGCCACACGCCGGCCACTTCCTGCTTCCGCCGACACCTTGGAGACGTCCAGGGATGCCACGCGACCCCCACGTCCCCCTCTCATCCTCTCGCACTCTCCCCCTCGTCTCTCTCACTCTCCCCCGTGATGGCTGAGCGCGAACCTCGCCGCCGATCGCCATAGTTGCCACCAGAGCCACCCCCTCGCCCCTCCGATGAGCCCAATAGCTCCGCCTCGTCGCCCTGCACCTCCCCGCCGACCCAAGCGACCCCAACCGCCGCCGAACACCGTCTTCGCCCTCGTCTTCAACCTCGGTACCCGCCGGACGCCGTTCATCGATTCGCCTCGCTCCGGTCGCCCCCGAGCCCACTGAGCTGCTCATCGACCTCCCTGTGAGCTCCTCTTCCTTTTCCCCTAGCTCCCGTGCTCGTTTGGCCCCTGTAGCCGCCACCTCCACCGCACCCGAGAGCTCCCCGCCGCCGGCCATGCCGCCGTCGTGGCCAGAGCCACATTGGCTCGAAGCCAAGCCCACCGTTGAGCTCAGCGCAGCACCACGAGTTCGATTCCGGCGAGCTCGCTCCACCCCAGCTCCTCCCACTTGCCCCACTAGATGCGCGCGAGCCCCAGCTACGCGTAGCACGTCTCCGCCGTCGATTTGGTCACCAGGGGACCAAATCCGAAGCCCTTTGCCATCTCGGCCTCGCCGGCGGCTCAACGCCGGCGGGATTAGCCCCGCCGACCAGGGGTTTGACCCCAGTTTGACTCCCCCTGAGTCAATGACAAGTGGGCCCCCTCTGTTAACTAAATCAGATTACTTTTAACTAAAAATAATTAGCTTAATTAACTACTGACATGCGGGACCCACCAGTCAGGTTTGACCTGGACGTCCCCGTTGACCACTTACGTCACCCTGACGCAATGCTGACGCAGTAATGCATTTTCTGGATTTATTTTTATACAGGAAATTCCAGAAAATAGTCAAAACTTCTAAAATCATGGAAAATCAACCATAGCTCCAAATGCAAAGATTTATATATGAAAAATGATCAGAAAAATTCAATCTATCCATCTGTAATGGTTTCATGCATGACAAAACAAGTTTACCTTGCTGTTTAAGAAGAATAAGGAAGTGCACTATTAAGGCCATGTTTAATGAGCTAATATTTGAATCTTTGATTCAAATGAGTTCATTCCTTTCTATTATAACTTGCATTAGGCCAAGACACATTCATATTGCCATGTCATAGCATGCATCATATTGTTGCATATCGTCATGTATTGATTGTGTTCCGATGTGTTCTTCATGGTAGGTTCTGCCTCCGAGGATATTCATGAGTATCCAACTGAAGGGCAGTATCCCACTACCACTCCATCAGGCAAGCAACCCATTGATCATTTTGTTACAAACCCATGTTCTCGCTTCTGCTCTTGTTTACTGCATTAAGACAACGCGATTCAAACTGTTGTGTGTTACGGTAGTTGAACCCTTATCCTCTGCATGACCTGTCATTGCCACAGTAACTAGATGAAATGCACTAGCATGTGTAGGAGTTGATTGAGCCATGTATGTGATTCCTACCTTGCTATGCCTGCTATGCTTAGAGTTGTGTCAGGTCTGGTTCATCTGGGTGATGGGCTAGAGTGAAATGCTTGTGTCGGTAATATGAGGGATGTGTTGAACATGTTTTGGTAAAGGTATCGATGAGAGGCCATGTAGGAGTACATGGTGGGTTGTTTCATTGAGGCCGTCCATAAGAACTGAGATCTGTATGTGTGATTTAAGATGCAGTTACTACCGTACATTGGGCCCGAAACCAATGGACCCTCTCGGCTTCTTAGTCACCCTAGTACTCTGTCCAGGAGTTGCAAATAGTTTCTGGTGCTTGTAGGTTATGTGTTGGCGGCCGTACGTAGCACTGACCCTAGGGGTGGGCTATGTTGCGGTAGATACACCGTGGCACGGTGTACCGAGTCACCCATTTGGTGTCTCGGGAACCCTGTTCACATCGTTCGGGGCCGTATGTGGAAACCTCGGCCGGACTCCCTGCGGATGGAACCTGGATAGGCGATAAACCTGGACTAGAGACTTAAGTGTTTAGGTAGGCCGTGGCCGACACCCTCGCTGGGCTTCCGCTTGAAGGTTGCCGAGTACATGTCGTGTAAACGGCAGTAAGTGGTGAAAGCGTGTATGAAGAAGTACACCCCTGCAGGGTATAAAACTATTCGAATAGCCACGTCCGCGGTAAATGACTACTTGGTTGCCTATACAGTTCATAGACAAGTTAATGGATACTACTAAAAGACTCAAGATAAGTGTGACTACCGAGGATGGCCCTCTCGTAGGATGAGGAGGGAGGATCCCCGGTGGAGTATTGTGTTGGTGAGTAGTGGACTCGTGTGTGAAAGCTATTTTACTGGTGGAGTTCTGTAGGATAGCTTAGCCAAGAGTCAAAGCTGGCTTGCTGCATTAACCCCACCACCTTCTTGAGAATAAGCATGTATAGTAGGTTCTGATGTAAGACTTGCTGAGTACCTTTGTACTCATGTTTGCTTAACTACTGTTTTCAGACAACAACACCGCCCCCTCCGATGGGTTCTACGTAGACCTTGACGTCGATGAGTGACTAGCCACCCAGGTGGTGATCCTGGCCTTGGAGGGCCTTATGTAGATAGACAGGCTTCGAGAAGCCTTCTTTCTTTCTAGAGTCTGTACTCAGACTAGTTGCTTCCGCATGTGGTTGTATGATTGTATGACTTGAGTGTCAAGTCATGTGACCCCTATCTGTATGAACATGTTATGTATGGCTCTCTGGAGCCTTTAAATAAAGTACTTGAGTTGTAGAATTTTGTTGTGATGCCATGTTGTATGTACTCATATCGGGCATATTGTGTGTATGATTGAAATGCTTGGTATGAGTGGGATCCGACAATCTAGTTGTTTATCCTTGGCAGCCTTTCTTATGGGGAAATGTAGTCTAGTGTTCCTCGAGCCATAGTAGTCCGCTACAGCCCGGTTCACCGGAGTCCTGCTAGCCCAGCACTACTTCTCAGGACACTTGACTGGCCGGCATGTGTTTCACTTCGTTCCTATGTCTGTCCCTTCGGGGAAATGTCACGCGGTGATATCCGGAGTCCTGTTAGCCCAGTGCTATAGCCCGGAATCACTCGCTGATGACCGACATGCTCGATGTGATTCATGTATGCCTGTCTCCATAGGTCTGTGCTGCTTTGGGTTCACGACTAGCCATGTCGGCCAGGGTTCTCTGTCATATGGATGCTAGCGACACTATCATATACGTGAGCCAAAAGGCGCAAACGGTCCCGGGACATGGTAAGGCGACACCCGTGGGATACCGTGCGTGAGGCCGCAAAGTGATATGAGGTGTTACCGGCTAGATCGATGTGACTTGGAATCGGGGTCCTGACAGCGTTGGCATCAGAGCTGGACTGCCTGTAGGTTCGTTGAGCCAAACTGGTCGATGTCGAGTCTAGAAATGCTTTAGTTATATGTAGGGGAATTGATTGTGGGAGGGAACATAAGGCTCTTTTACTCCTTTACCATATGCCTCTGATCTGAGTCATTCTCTTCTCATTCAACGTGGGTTAAGGACTAGGCTCTCTCCTTTTACCAGGTTCACGTGTTACTAATCCGTAGTAGCTTATAGGATTGTTGTTACAAGTCCCAGTTCAGTTTCTACTATTCTTAGTATGTGGCTAATTGGATCAGAACCTTGATATGATGTTGTTGAGTGGTATTGCGAATTATTGTGGATGTCTCAAATCTTTCTCTGAGCATTTATAGCTGTTATGCTGTCCAATTTTCCCTAGAAATTCTGATGTCTTTGTCTTGTGGTTGTGCTTTCAGATGGCCAACCGTGTTCAAAACCAAGTGGTCCGCCTGACCCGGTGCCTCGACGTGCCCGGTCATACTGCTATGTTAGTCCGGGTAATGATCGAGACGGGTTACCGTTGGTATCCCGAATACACCGTCGAAGAGCAATTCCGAGACTTTAATCAAAGCCAATATTTCTGCACCGTCAGGATATTTCCTTCTTATCCTGGATCTACCGAGCCCCTTCACTGTTCCTATGGACTGGGGGTTACTGTTGAGATGGCTGTGCAGGATGCTGCCTATTCCATGATGACCATTATGCGAGTCCGGACTGGCCTGCTTCGGAACACCGACTTCCGTTACATGCCAGCTTCACTTCCGGGAGCGCAAGGGTATCTTCAGGCTATCTATGCTGACTCCACTCAGGAGGACTCATTAACTCGTACCACTGTCGAGATGCTCGAAGATAAGGACCGAGAGAATCGGGCCTTGAGGCTGGAGCTTTTCAATACCCGTGCTGATCATTGGGCCACATTGACTCGGTTTGCACCTGCGGTGCAAGATGGATGTATGGATACAAGGGATCTGTATCCTGTGAGATCTGCTTTGCCAGACATGGTGGATTGGCGTGATGTGGGAGGCATCACCCCACCCCGTGGTCCCCGCAGGCCACCGTTTGTTGGTCCAAGACCTCATCCTAACCCCTATGGTCCACAGGCTCCTCAGGACCGTATGTTCCCGGATGGTCACGTTGAACTTCCAGGCTATGGAGGTGACTTCTATGAGGACTACTACGGAGCTGTCTGAGTTAGTAGTAGTACCACTAGTATTGTAGTAGTTGTATCTCCACTGTCCTACGTGACATGTGGAATATGACTTTGTGTGTAATCAATTCCGGAGGTGTAGACAAATAATGTATAGGAGCTTGGAATGCCTCCGATGAGATGTAACGTCTTTCATCATAGTTGTACTGTAGCCTGGGCTTGTACTAAACTATGTATGATGTGTATGACCGTTGGTATATATATGGCAGTTTTATATTACCATGACATACGGATGAACATCTTTGCATTCCGTGTTGTCCATTACATACTGCATTTCCTTGCTAAGTTTGAGCCATCATTGTCTAAACCGTTGTCTTGTTTCCTCCTAGGATGGTCAACACCCGCAGCAACCCTGCTGCCTCGGAGCAGGGGGAAGCCAGTGCAGCTAGGAGTGAAAATCTGCCTCACCCGCCTTCTCTTGCCGAAGTGATGCTGGAGGCGGAAAGAAACAAGCGTGAGACTAACCGCCTGCTGGAGCGGATTGAGAAGAACACTGCACGCCACCCGCGAAATGACCTGGTGTCAATCAATGACTTTATCAAGCTGTACCCACCAAAGTTTAACCATTCTGTCGAGCCCCTCGACGCGGATGACTGGCTTCGCAGCATCACCCACAAGCTACGTTCTGCCAACGTAGCCGAAGCCGACAAGGTTACCTATGCTGCCTATCACCTCGAAGGCCCTGCTAGCCTTTGGTGGGAAAACTTTGAAGCTATGCGCCCGGTCAGCCAAATTACTACTTGGGCTGAGTTCAGTGAGGCTTTCCGTGAGCATCACATTCCGGAAGGTCTCATGGATCGCAAGAGGGAGGAGTTCTGCAACTTCACCCAAGGAAGACTGACTATGGATGCATATAGTCGTGAATTTGGGAATCTGGCACGCTATGCCCCTAAAGAGGTATCTACTGACGCTAAG
Organism: Triticum urartu; assembly: GCF_056163025.1. NCBI lineage: Eukaryota > Viridiplantae > Streptophyta > Magnoliopsida > Poales > Poaceae > Triticum > Triticum urartu. The sequence goes on from NC_141874.1 coordinate 144,903,644, forward strand.
AAGCAGGCAAGGTTCCGCAAGGGACTTAGCCCTGAGCTTCGCCGCGATCTTCGTCTGCACGAGTGCACCTCCTTTCAGAAGATGGTCAATAAAGCCATCAGTGCTGAGACGGGCCAGACTGATTATGACGCTTCATGCAAGCACTCCTGTGATTTTGGCTCTTCATCCGACTCTGGAGCTCAGAAGCGCCGGGTGTGGATTCCAAGCACGGCACTGCCACCCAGGTTCATCCCGAGGCCATCCTTTGAGGCGCCTCGTCCCAACCAGCAATTTGCACCGCCCAAGCCCTATGGTGGCCCCGCTGCTACTGCTGCTCCACGCCCCAACGTGGTGACATGCTTTAAGTGTGGAGAGCCGGGTCACTATAGCCGAGAGTGTCCCCAGAACAACAACCCCATTCAGACCAGAAAGTCCGTTGGCCGTGGTAAGCCCGCGGGAAAGACATTCTACGCCAAGCCGGTCATTACTGCCTGTGGCCATGTCAACTATGTTTCAGCCGAGGAGGCTCATGAGGATCCCAACGTCGTCCTTGGTACGCTCCTTGTTAACTGCCATCCGGCGTCTGTACTTTTCGATACTGGAGCATCTCATTCATTCATATCCGAGAACTATGCTCGATTGCATAACACGACATTCTGTGACATGCCCACTTCCATGGTAATTCAAACTCCGGGTTCCAAATGGCAAACTTCTAGAGTAAGCCATGGGAACGAAATTCTTGTCGATAGACTTGTCTTCCTTGCATCCTTAATAGCTCTCAAGTCCTCGGACATAAACATCATCTTGGGTATGGACTGGATGTCAGCTCATTATGCTAAGATTGATTGTGCCACTAGAACCGTTCAACTTACTCACCCATTGGGCAAGACAGTCAATGTCTTAACTCGAGTGGCCAAGCGCCAGCTTTACTCCCTAAATGCCAACCCCCTTCCAGACCTTGAGGATGTTCCGATAGTCCGAGACTTTCCGGATGTCTTTCCAGAAGAACTGCCAGGTGTTCCACCTGACAGGGATGTTGAGTTTGTGATAGACCTTGTTCCAGGAACCGTTCCAATTTCTAGAAGACCCTACAAGATGGCACCCTTAGAACTAGCCGAGCTTAAGAACCAACTCGATGAGTCCTTGAAAAAGGGTTTCATCCGTCCTAGTTCCTCTCCTTGGGCTTGCCCCGTCCTCTTCGTTAAGAAGAAGGATGGAACGGATCGAATGGTTGTGGATTACCGACCTGTCAACTTGGTCACCATCAAGAACAAATACCCGCTTCCCAGGATCAACGATCTGTATGATCAGCTCGCTGGATCCTCAGTCTTTTCCAAGATGGATTTGAGGTTGGGCTACCATCAAATCAAAATCAGAAACAGGGACATTCCCAAAATGGCCTTTGTTACTCGTTATGGCCAATACGAGTACACCGTTATGTCCTTCGGTTTAACCAATGCCCCAGCCACCTTCTCTCGGTTAATGAACTCGGTTTTCATGGAGTACTTGGATAAATTCGTCGTAGTATACCTCGATGACATACTCATCTACTCCAAGAATGAAGAGGAACATGCCAAACATCTAAGGCTGGTATTGATGAAACTTCAAGAGCATCGCCTTTATGCCAAATTCTCCAAGTGTGAATTTTGGTTGCCAGAAGTGACCTATCTAGGCCATGTAATCTCTGGTAAGGGTATTGCTGTCAATCCCGAGCGAGTTCAAGCCGTCCTTGATTGGACTCCACCTGAGACGGTCAAGCAAGTTCGGAGCTTCCTTGGCTTAGCGAGTTATTGCCGACACTTCGTCGAGAATTTCTCCAAGGTTGCTAAACCTCTAACTGAACTCCTCAAGAAAGATAAAAAGTTCGAGTGGACTCCACAGTGCGAGTTCAGTTTTCAGGAACTGAAAAGACGCCTGACATCTGCTCCCGTACTGGTACCACCAGATTTCTCCAAGGACTTTATTATCTATTGCGACGCCTTGCGACAAGGACTAGGTTGCATACTCATGCAAGATCGTCAGGTAATTGCCTATGCTTCACGACAATTACACCCACATGAGGAAAATTATCCCACACATGATCTAGAGCTTGCAGCTGTAGTCCATGCACTTAAAACCTGGCGACATTACCTCCTCGGTAATCGTTGCGAGATCTTCACCGATCACCAAAGTTTGAAATATATCTTCACCCAACCAGATTTGAATCTCAGGCAAAGACGTTGGGTTGAGTTGATCTCGGATTACGACTTAGGAATAACTTACACCCCGGGCAAAGCCAATGTCATGGCTGATGCGCTAAGCCATAAGTCCTATTGTAACAACCTGATGTTACAACAAAGTCAACCATTTCTCCATGAGGAATTTCGTAAGCTAAATCTTCACATTGTTCCTCGAGGATTCCTATCCACCCTGGTGGCGAAACCTACCCTTACGGATCAGATCATCAAGGCACAGAAGGTAGATCCGGGAATCTCCCGTATTAAGAGAAACATTAAGAAAGGAGCCGCGAATTGTTTCTCCATTGATGATCAATGTGTCGTATACTTTGGAAATCGCCTAGTGGTTCCAAAGGCACGAAACCTGAGACGGCTGATCCTTAAGGAAGCTCATGAATCCCCTCTCACCATTCATCCCGGTAGCACTAAAATGTATCAAGACCTACGCCAGAGGTTTTGGTGGACTAGGATGAAGAGAGAAATCGCTCAATATATTGCTAATTGCGACGTTTGTCGTCGTGTTAAAGCAGAGCATCAACGGCCTGCTGGCACCCTTCAACCTTTGGCTATTCCCGAGTGGAAATGGGATAAAATCAGTATGGACTTCATCACTGGGTTTCCCAGGACCAAGAGAGGGAATAATGCCATCTTCGTCGTGATCGACCGGCTTTCCAAAGTAGCCCACTTTCTACCTGTTCGTGAGAGTATCACCGCTAGCCAGCTAGCCGATTTATACATCTCCCGAATAGTGTCTCTTCATGGTGTTCCATTGGAAATTAACTCAGACCGTGCGAGTCTCTTCACCTCTCGATTTTGGGAAAGTTTCCAAAATGCTATGGGAACTCGTCTCTCTTTTAGTACCGCCTTCCATCCTCAATCAAGTGGTCAAGTAGAGTGAGTCAATCAAATTCTGGAAGATATGCTCCGAGCTTCTGTCATCTCGTTCGGAATGAGTTGGGAGAAATACCTTCCATTCGCGGAGTTTGCTTATAACAATAGTTATCAAGCCAGCTTAGGCAAGGCTCCTTTCGAAGTTCTCTATGGACGAAAATGTCGAACGCCTCTTAACTGGTCAGAAACCGGGGAAAGACAACTCTTTGGCCCGGATATGATTCAGGAAGCAGAAGAGCAGGTTCGCCTTATTCGTGAGAAATTGAAAACAGCCCAATCTCGTCAAAAGAGTCAATATGATCGTAAACATAAGCTTATGACTGATGAAGTCGACGAGAAGGCTTACCTTCGGGTTACTCCGTTAAAGGGAACCCATCGTTTCGGTATCAAAGGAAAATTGGCTCCTCGTTACATTGGACCCTTTCGCATTCTTGCCAAACGAGGAGAAGTTGCCTACCAATTGGAACTACCTCCGCATCTTTCCAGAGTTCATGATGTCTTCCACGTTTCTCAACTCAGGCGTTGCTTCGCGGATCCCATCCGTGGAGTGGACCACAAAACGCTTGATCTACAAGATAACCTCTCCTATCGAGAATATCCCGTTCGTATCCTTGATCAAGCCGAGCGTACCACTCGACGTCATAATATCAAGTTTCTCAAGGTTCAATGGTCACACCATTCCGAGAAAGAAGCCACTTGGGAAAGGGAGGATCGTCTTCGACTCGAGTACCCCACCTTCTTCCGGAGGATCCTAAATCTCGGGACGAGATTCTTTTGAGTGGGGGTGAGTTGTCGCACCCTAGCTAGTTCAAGCATTAGAGTGTGCATCATGTTTATTTTCCTCTTAAATTTGAAATGGGGATGACAGAACCCCCAACACCCCCCTGGAAACAACTAGGGTTTACTAAAATTATTTTCAATGAACCTGAAATGCCCTTCTAAAAAGTTCACCCTCTTTGTCTTGGGTTAGAACCTCTGGCAAAATTGGTGCACATTTTTCTAGGTCAACAGAAGGTCATTGAATTAAATCATAAGTATTTGAATTTGGGCATTTAAATGCTATAAAATAATTTAAATGCTCAAATAATTCTAGAAATAAATGTTTGCTGTTGGAAAAAATCTAAACAGAGCCCTCAATTATTTTCAGGATTTTTGGAAACGTTTTAGTATTTTAATTAAAGCCCAACAGTTGCAGTTAAATAGAAAAACAGAAACAATTAGAAAAAAAGAGAGAGAGGGAAGCTACCTGGGCCTTACCTGTGCTGGCCCAGCTCACCTGGCTCGGCCCAGCCACTGGCTGCCAGTCGTCGTCCTCCTCGCGCCATAAGGACGCGGAGCGCGTGGCCGGCGCCCACGGCCACACGCCGGCCACCTCCTGCTTCCGTCGACGCCTTGGAGACGTCCAGGGATGCCACGCGACCCCCACGTCCCCCTCTCATCCTCTCGCACTCTCCCCCTCGTCTCTCTCACTCTCCCCCGTGATGGCCGAGCGCGAACCTCGCCGCCGATCGCCGTAGTTGCCACCAGAGCCACCCCCTCGCCCCTCCGACGAGCCCAATAGCTCCGCCTCGTCGCCCTGCACCTCCCCGCCGACCCACGTGACCCCAACCGCCGCCGAACGCCGTCTTCGCCCTCGTCTTCAACCTCGGTACCCGCCAGACGCCATTCATCAATTCGCCTCGCTCCGGTCGCCCCCGAGCCCACTAAGCTGCTCATCGACCTCCCTGTGAGCTCCTCTTCCTTTTCCCCTAGCTCCCGTGGTCGTTTGGCCCCTGTAGCCGCCACCTCCACCGCACCCGAGAGCTCCTCGCCGTAGGCCATGGCGCTGTCGTGGCCAGAGCCACAGTGGCTCGAAGCCAAGCACACCGTTGAGCTCAGCGCAGCACCAGGAACCCGTAGTCACCACCAGCTCCTTCTCCCGTGCACCGTAGCCTCGAAACCAACCCCGCCCGAACTCCGGCCGCCGCCACGAGCTCGATTCCGGTGAGCTCGCTTCACCCCAGCTCCTCCCACTTGCCCCACTAGATGCGCGCAAGCCCCAGATACGTGTAGCACGTCTCCGCCGTCAATTTGGTCACCAGGGGACCAAATCCGAAGCCCTCCGCCGTCTCGGCCTCGCCGGCGGGATTAGCCCCGCCGACCAGGTGTTTGACCCCAGTTTGACTCCCCCTGAGTCAATGACAAGTGGGCCCCCTCTGTTAACTAAATCAGATTAGTTTTAACTAAAAATAATTAGCTTAATTAACTACTGACATGCGGGACCCACCAATCAGGTTTGACCTGGACGTCCCCGTTGACCACTTACGTCACCCTGACGCAATGCTGATGCAATAATGCATTTTCTGGATTTATTTTCATACAGGAAATTCCAGAAAATAGTCAAAACTTCTAAAAATCACAGAAAATCAACCATAGCTCCAAATGCAAAGATTTATATATGAAAAATGATCAGAAAAATTCAATCTATCCATCTGTAATGGTTTCATGCATGACAAAACAAGTTTACCTTGCTGTTTAAGAAGAATAAGGAAATGCACTATTAAGGCCATGTTTAATGAGCTAATATTTGAATCTTTGATTCAAATGAGTTCATTCCTTTCTATTATAACTTGCATTAGGCCAAGACACATTCATATTGCCATGTCATAGCATGCATCATATTGTTGCATATCGTCATGTATTGATTGTGTTCCGATGTGTTCTTCGTGGTAGGTTCTGCCTCCGAGGATATTCATGAGTATCCAATTGAAGGGTAGTATCCCACTACCACTCCATCAGGCAAGCAACCCATTGATCATTTTGTTACAAACCCATGTTCTCGCTTCTGCTCTTGTTTACTGCATTAAGACAACGCGATTCAAACTGTTGTGTGTTACGGTAGTTGAACCCTTATCCTCTGCATGACCTGTCATTTCCACAGTAACTAGATGAAACCCACTAGCATGTGTAGGAGTTGATTGAGCCATGTATGTGATTCCTACCTTGCTATGCCTGCTATGCTTAGAGTTGTGTCAGGTCTGGTTCATCTGGGTGATGGGCTAGAGTGAAATGCTTGTGTCGGTAATATGAGGGATGTGTTGAACATGTTTTGGTAAAGGTATCGATGAGAGGCCATGTAGGAGTACATGGTGGGTCGTTTCATTGAGGCCGTCCATAAGAACTGAGATCTGTATGTGTGATTTAAGATGCAGTTACTACCGTACATTGGGCCCGAAACCAATGGACCCTCTCGGCTTCTTAGTCACCCTAGTACTCTGTCCAGGAGTGCAAATAGTTTCTGGTGCTTGTAGGTTATGTGTTGGCGGCCGTGCGTAGCGCTGACCCTAGGGGTGGGCTATGTTGCGGTAGATACACCGTGGCACGGTGTACCGAGTCACCCGTTTGGTGTCTCGGGAACCCTGTTCACATCGTTCGGGGCCGTATGTGGAAACCTCGGCCGGACTCCCTGCGGATGGAACCTGGATAGGCGATAAACCTGGACTAGAGACTTAAGTGTTTAGGTAGGCCGTGGCCGACACCCTCGCTGGGCTTCCACTTGAAGGTTGCCGAGTACATGTCGTGTAAACGGCGGTAAGTGGTGAAAGCGTGTATGAAGAAGTACACCCCTGCAGGGTATAAAACTATTCGAATAGTCGTGTCCACGGTAAAGGACTACTTGGTTGCCTATACAGTTCATAGACAAGTTAATGGATACTACTAAAAGACTCAAGATAAGTGTGAGTACCGAGGATGGCCCTCTCGTAGGATGAGGAGGGAGGATCCCCGGTGGAGTATTGTGTTGGTGAGTAGTGGACTCGTGTGCGAAAACTATTTTACTAGTGGAGTTCTGTAGGATAGCTTAGCCAAGAGTCAAAGCTGGCTTGCTGCATTAACCCCACCACCTTCTTGAGAATAAGCATGTATAGTAGGTTCTGATGTAAGACTTGCTGAGTACCTTTGTACTCATGTTTGCTTAATTACTGTTTTCAGACGACAACACCGCCCCCTCCGATGGGTTCTACGTAGACCTTGACGTCGATGAGTGACTAGCCACCCAGGTGGTGATCCTGGCCTTGGAGGGCCTTATGTAGATAGACAGGCTTCGAGAAGCCTTCTTTCTTTCTAGAGTCTGTACTCAGACCAGTTGCTTCCGCATGTGCTTGTATGATTGTATGACTTGAGTGTCGGGTCATGTGACCCCTATCTGTATGAACATGTTATGTATGGCTCTCTAGAGCCTTTAAATAAAGTACTTGAGTTGTAGAGTTTTGTTGTGATGCCATGTTGTATGTACTCATATCAGGCATATTGTGTGTATGATTGAAATGCTTGGTATGAGTGGGATCCGACAATCTAGTTGTTTATCCTTGGCAGCCTTTCTTATGGGGAAATGTAGTCTAGTGTTCCTCGAGCCATAGTAGTCCGCTACAGCCCGGTTCACCGGAGTCCTGCTAGTCCAGCACTACTGCTCAGGACACTTGACTGGCCGGCATGTGTTTCACTTCGTTCCTATGTCTGTCCCTTCAGGGAAATGTCACGCGGTGATATCCGGAGTCCTGCCTAGCCTGCTACAGCCCGGGTTCCCCGGAGTCCTGTTAGCCTAGTGCTACAGCCCGGAATCACTCGCTGATGACCGACATGCTCGATGTGATTCATGTATGCCTATCTCCATAGGTCCTGTGCCGCTTTGGGTTCACGACTAGCCATGTCGGCCCGGGTTCTCTGTCATATGGATGCTAGCGACACTATCATATACGTGAGCCAAAAGGCGCAAACGGTCCCGGGCCATGGTAAGGCGACACCCGTGGGATACCGTGCGTGAGGCCGCAAAGTGATATGAGGTGTTACCGGCTAGATCGATGTGACTTGGAATCGGGGTCCTGACAACTAATAAAGCAATTATGTCTTCTCAAAATAATATGGCCAAAGGAAGTTATCCCTACAAAATCATATAGTCTGGCTATGCTCCATCTTCACCACACAAAGTATTTATATCATGCACAACCCCGATGACAAGCCAAGCAATTATTTCATACTCTAACTTTTTCAAAACTTTTTCAATCTTCACGCAATACATGGGCGTGAGCCATGGATATAGCACTATAGGTGGAATAGAATGGTGGTTGTGGAGAAGACAAAAAGGAGAAGATGGTCTCACATCAACTAGGCGTATCAACGGGCTATGGAGATGCCCATCAATAGATATCAATGTGAGTGAGTAGGGATTTCCATGCAACGGATGCACTAGAGCTATAAGTATATGAAAGCTCAAAAAGAAACTAAGTGGGTGTGCATCCAACTTGCTTGCTCACGAAGACCTAGGGCAATTTTTTTTGAGGAAGCCCATCATTGGAATATACAAGCCAGGTTCTATAATGTAAAATTCCCACTAGTATGTGAAAGTGATAACATGAGAGACTCTCTACTATGAAGATCAGGTGCTACTTTGAAGCACAAGTGTGGTAAAAGGATAGTAACATTGTCCCTTCTCTATTTTTCTCTCATTTTTTATTTGGGCCTTTTCTCTTTTTTTATGGCCTCCCCTTTTTTTATTTGGGCTTCTTTGGCCTCTTTTTTTATTTTTTTCGTCCGGAGTCTCATCCCGACTTATGGGGGAATCATAGTCTCCATCATTCTTTCCTCACTAGGACAATGCTCTAATGATGATGATCATCACACTTTTATTTTTCTTATAACTCAACAATTACAACTCGATACTTAGAACAAAATATGACTCTATGTGAATGCATCCGGCGGTGTACCGGGATATGCAATATGACAATGATGAATGTGTCATGAACGGAACGGTGGAAAGTTGCATGGCAATATATCTCGGAATGGCTATGGAAATGCCATAATAGGTCGGTATGGTGGCTGTTTTGAGGAAGGTATATGGTAGGTGTATGATACCGGCGAAAGGTGCGCGGTATTAGAGAGGCTAGCAAAGGTGGAAGGGTGAGAGTGCGTATAATCCATGGACTCAACATTAGTCATAAAGAACTCATATACTTATTGCAAAAATCTAGAAGTTGTCAAAGCAAAGTATTACGCGCATGCTCCTAGGGGGATAGATTGGTAGGAAAAGACAATCGCTCATCCCCGACCGCCACTCATAAGGAATACAATCAATAAATAAATCATGCTCCGACTTCATCACATAACGGTTCACCATACGTGCATGCTACGACAATCACAAACTTTAACACAAGTATTCTTTAAATTCACAACTACTCAACTAGCATGACTTTAATATTATCACCTCCATATCTCAAAACAATTATCATGCTTCAATCTTTTCTTAGTATTCAACACACTCAAAAGGAAGTTTCACAAATCTTGAATACCAAGCATATTATTATTAAGCAAATTACCATGCTATTAAGAGACTCTCAAAATAATTTAAGTGAAGCATGAGAGATCAATAGTTTCTTTAAAATGAATCCATCACCGTGCTCTAAAAGATCTAAGTGAAGCACATAGAGAAAAATTATAACGCTCAAAAGATATAATTGAAGCACATAGAGAAAAATTATAACGCTCCAAAGATATAAGTGAAGCACATAGAGCAAAATTATCTTAGCTCAAAAGATATAAGTGAAGCACATAGAGTATTCTATCAAATTTTAATTCATGCATGGCTCTCTAAAAAGGTTTGTACAGCAAGGATGATTGTGGCATACTAAGACACAAAGACACAAATAATACAAGATGCTCCAAGCAAAACACATATCATGTTGGTGAAAAAAAATATAGCTCCAAGTAAATTACCGATGGAAGTGGATGAAAGAGGGGATGCCTTCCGGGGCATCCCCAAGCTTTGACTTCTTGGTGTCCTTGGATTATCTTGGGGGTGCCATGGGAATCCCCAAGATTAGGCTCTTGCCTCTCCTTGTTCCATGATCCATCAAAAGAATTCACCCAAAACTTGAAAACTTCACAACACAAAACTCAAAATAGAAAACTCGTGAGGTCCGTTAGCGAAAGAAAACAAAAGACCACTTCAAGGTACTGTAATGAAATCATTCTTTATTTATATTGGTGTTAAACCTACTGTATTCCAACTTCTCTATGGATTATAAACTATTTTAGTAGCCATAGATTCATCAAAATAAGCAAACAACACACGAAAAACAGAATCTGTCAAAAACAGAACAGTCTGTAGTAATCTGTAGCTAGCGCAAGATCTGGAACCCCAAAAATTCTAAAATAAATTGCTGGACGTGAGGAATTTATCTATTAATCATCTGCAAAAATAATTAACTAAATATCACTCTTCAAATACAAATTACAGCAGTTCTCGTGAGCGCTAAAGTTTCTGTTTTTTTACAGCAAGTTCAACAAGACTTTCCCCAAGTCTTCCCAGCGGTTCTACTTGGCACAAACACTAATTAAACACAAAAAACACAACCAAAACAGAGGCTAAATAATTTATTTATTACTAAACAGGAGCAAAAGGCAAGGAATAAAAATAAAATTGGGTTTCCTCCCAACAAGCGCTATCGTTTAACGCCCCTAGCTAGGCATAAAAGCGAGGATAGATCTAGGTATTGCCATCTTTGGTAGGCAATTCTTCAATTAGGCATCTACCATCTTTAGGAATTTCTTTATTTTTATTAATTATCAAACTTTTAGGCACAAGATCGAAAAATTCATTTGTAATAAATGGTTCCTTAATGATAGCAAAAAATTGGGATGAACACTTATAGATTTAAGATCCGCAGTTTCCTTACTGATTCACCCTTATTTTTAGGAACATACATAAGCTTGGCAATTTTAGTAGGAGGACTTGGAGTATTCTTTACGGAAGAAAAAGCGGTTCCCAAGTTTGTAATTATACCCTCTAGTTTATCAATTCTAGTAGAATCTAACTTCATTCTCTCATTAACTATGGGTTCTTTTTCCTTAATATTTTTCAAAGTCATTCCTACCTTAGATCCATATTGAGTAATTTGATTGTGGATCTTTTTATCTAGATTTTCAATTGATTGAATAGTAGCAACTTTATTTTCGATAATTTCAATTCTTTGCATAACATGTTCCAAAGTTAACGTGGTTCCATTAACCAAAAGAGGTGGTGAGCCAAATAAATTTAGCATAGCATTATAAGAATCAAAAGTATGGCTACCCAAGAAGTTCCCTCCGGTAATGGTATCGAGGATATATCTATACCAAGGATTAAGACCTACATAAAAATTGCGGAGAAGAACTAAGGTAGATTGCTTTCTGGTAGATCTATTTTGAGCATTGAAAATTCTATACCAAGCATCTTTTAGATTTTCTCCCTCCCTTTGTTTAAAATTTAGAACTTCACTCTCAGGGGACAACGGAGAAGATATGAGACTAGTCATGACGACAAGCAAACAAACTAGCACACAAGCAAACAAGAGGCAAGCGGAAAAGAGAGGGAGGATAGAGAGAGATAGGGCGAATAAAACGGCAAGGGTGAATTGGGGGGAGAGGAAAACAAGAGGCAAATGGCAAATAATGTAATGCGAGAGATAGGGATTGTGATGGGTACTTGGTATGTTGACTTTTTGCGTAGACTCCCCGGCAACGGTGCCAGAAATCCTTCTTGCTACGTCTTGAGCTTGAGTTGGTTTTCCCTGAAGAGTAAGGGATGATGCAGTAGAGTAGCGTAAGTATTTCCCTCAGTTTTTGAGAACCAAGGTATCAATCCAGTAGGAGCCCACGCTCAAGTCCCTCGTACCTGCACAAAGCGATAGCTACTCGCAACCAACGCGATTAGGGGTTGTCAGTCCCTTCACGGTCACTTACGAGAGTGAGATCTGATAGATATAATATTTTTGGTATTTTTGGTATAAAGATGCAAACTAAAAAGTAAAGGCAAAGTAAAAAAGCAAAGCAAGATTAAAGTGATGGAGATTGATATGATGAGAATAGACCCGGGGGCCATAGGTTTCCCTAGTGGCTTCTCTCAAGAGCATAAGTATTCTACGGTGGGTGAACAAATTACTGTTGAGCAATTGACAGAATTGAGCATAGTTATGAGAATATCTAGGCATGATCATGTATATAGGCATCACGTCCATGACAAGTAGATCGAAACGATTCTACATCTACTACTATTACTCCACTCATCGACCGCTATCCAGCATGCGTCTAGAGTATTAAGTTAAAAATAGAGTAACGCCTTAAGCAAGATGACATGATGTAGAGAGATAAATTCATGCAATATGAAATAAACCCCATCTTGTTATCCTCGATGGCAACGATACAATATGTGCCTTGCTGTCCCTTCTGTCACTGGGTAAGGACACCACAAGATTGAACCCAAAGCTAAGCACTTCTCCCATGGCAAGAACTACCAATCTAGTTGGCCAAGCCAAACGGATAATTCAAAGAGACTTGCAAAGATAACCGATCATACATAAAAGAATTCAGAGAAGATTCAAATATTATTCATAGATAGACTTGATCATAAACCCACAATTCATCGGTCTCAACAAACACACCGCAAAAAGAAGATTACATCGAATAGATCTCCACAAGAGAGGGGGAGAACTTTGTATTGAGATTCAAAGAAAGAGAAGAAGCCATCTAGCTACTAACTATGGACCCGAAGGTCTGAGGTAAACTACTCACACTTCATCGGAGGGGCTAGGATGATGAATAAGCCCTCCGTGATGACGGCCCTCTTCCGGTGGAGCTCCGGAACAGGCCCGAAGATGGGATCTCGTGGATACAGAAAGTTGCGGCGGTGGAATTAGGTTTTTGGCTCCTGTTCTGATCATTTGGGGGTACGTGTGTATATATAGGAGGAAGAAGTATGCCGGAGGAGCAACGAGGGGCTCACGAGGCAGGGGGCGCGCCCTGGGGGGGGCGCCCCCCACCCTCGTGACCGCCTCTTTTGTTCCTTGGAGCAGGGTCCAAGTCTCCTGGATCACGTTCGGTGAGAAAATCACGTCCCCGAAGATTTTATTCCGTTTGGACCCCGTTTGATATTCCGTTTCTTTGAAACACTGAAATAGGCAAAAAAACAGCAATTCCGGGCCGGGCCTCCGGTTAATAGGTTAGTCCCAAAAATAATATAAAAGTGGAAAATAAAGCCCAATATAGTCCAAAATAGTAGATAATATAGAATGGAGCAATCAAAAATTATAGATACGTTGGAGACGTATCAAGTGTCACCAGTATGCCTCTACTTGACTAGCTCGTTGATCGAAGATGGTTATGTTTCCTAACCATAGACATGAGTTGTCATTTGATTAATGGGATCACATCATTAGGAGAATGATGTGATTGACTTGACCCATTCCGTTAGCTTAGCACTTGATCGTTTAGTTTGTTGCTATTGCTTTCTTTATGACTTATACATGTTCCTATGACTATGAGATTATGCAACTCCCCTTTACCGGAGGAACACTTTGGGTGCTACCAAATGTCACAACGTAACTGGGAGATTATAAATGTGCTCTACAGGTGTCTCCGAAGGTACTTGTTGGGTGGGCATATTTCGAGATTAGGATTTGTCACTCCGATTGTCGGAGAGGTATCTCTGTGCCCTCTCGGTAATGCACATCACATAAGCCTTGCAAGCATTGCAACTAATGAGTTAGTTGAGGGATGATGTATTACAGAACGAATAAAGAGACTTGCCGGTAACGAGATTGAACTAGGTATTGAGATGCCGACGATCGAATCTCGGGCAAGTAACATACCGATGACAAAGGGAACAATGTATGTTGTTATGCGGTCTGACCGATAAAGATCTTCGTAGAATATGTAGGAGCCAATATGAGCATCCGGGTTCCGCTATTGGTTATTGACCGGAGACGTGTCTCGGTCATGTCTACATAGTTCTTGAACCTGTAGGGTCCGCACGCTTAACGCTACGATCACAGTTATATTATGAGTTTATATGTTTTGATGTACCGAAGGAGTTCGGAGTCCCGGATGAGATCGGGACATGATGAGGAGTCTCGAAATGGTCAAGACGTAAAGATCGATATATTGGACGACTATATTCGTACTTCGGAAAGGTTCCGAGTGATTCGGGTATTTTTCGGAGTACCGGAGAGTTACGGGAATTCGCCGAGAAGTATATGGGCCTTATTGGGCCATACGGGAATAGAGGAGATAGGCCAAAAGGAAGGAGGCATGCGCCCCCCCCCCTCTGGTCCGAATTGGAGAAGGGGTGCAGCCCCCTTTTCCTTCTCCCTCTCCTCCTCTTTCCTTCACTTCTACTCCAAGAAGGAAAAGGAGGAGTCCTACTCCCGGTGGGAGTAGGACTCCCCCCTTGGCGCGCCCTCCTCTTAGGTCGGTCGCCTCCCCCTTGCTCCTTTATATACAGGGGCTTGGGGGCACCTCTAGACACACAAGTTGATCAAGTTGATCGTCTCTTAGCCGTGTGCGGTGCCCCCCTCCACCATACTCCACCTCGATAATACTGTAGCGGTGCTTAGGCGAAGCCCTGCGTCGGTAGAACATCAACATCATCACCACGCCGTCGTGCTGACGAAACTCTCCCTCAACACTCGGCTGGATCGGAGTTCGAGGGACGTCATCGGGCTGAACGTGTGTTGAACTCGGAGGTGCCGTACGTTCGGTACTTGATCGGTCGGATTGTGAAGACGTACGACTACATCAACCGCGTTGTGCTAACGCTTCCGCTTTCGGTCTACGAGGGTACGTGGAGAACACTCTCCCCTCTCGTTGCTATGCATCACCATGATCTTGCATGTGCGTAGGAATTTTTTTGAAATTACTACATTCCCCAACATCCTTCGATCATCGATAGCGATGCAGTCCAGGGTGAGACTTTTCTCCCCGGACAGATCTTTGTATTCGGCGGCTTCGCAATGCGGGCCAACTCGCTTGGCCATCTGGAGCAGATCGAGAGTTATGCCCCTAGCCATCAGGTCAGGTTTGGAAGCTTAAACTACACGGCCGATATCCGCGGAGACTTGATCTTCGACGGATTCGAGCCCCTGCCTAGTGCGCCACACGGCCACGATGAGCATGATCTAGCTCTTCCATCGGACAGTGTCCAGGAGATCGCGTCGGCAACCGCTCCAACCCTCAATTCAGAGCCAGCTGTGCCTTCCATGGGCGGGTGGATAGACCCCGCCACGGAGGCCGCACTCTCGTTGGCGATCGAGCCGAGTATCGACCTTACCCTTCATGAGAGCCGTGACGCCAAACTACCGGATTCCTCCCCGGCCACGGACTCCCAACTGCCTGCGCCCGTGCCTATCGACTCCGATTGGGTGCCGATCATGGAGTTTACCTCCGCGGATATCTTTCAGGACTCGCCCTTCAGCAACATACTGAACTCATTAAGGTCTCTCTCCTTGTCAGGAGAGTCCTAGCCGAACTATGCCCGGCAGGATTGGGATGCGGACGACGAAGAAATTTGCCGCCCACCCACCACCCACTTAGTAGCCACTGTCGACGACTTAACCGACATGCTTGACTTCGACTCTGAATACATTGACGGCATGGACGACGATGCGGGAGGCGGAGAGAACCACTGCCCACCTAGCACTGGACAGCCGCCTCATCATATGATATATACATGGTGGACACACCCAAAGAAGGCAATGGCGATGAGACAGCAGAGGATGACCCCTCCAAAAAGCAACCCAAGCGCCGGCGTCAGCGGCGCCGCTCTAAGTCTCGCCAAAGCAAAAGTGGTGACCCCGGCACAGGAGACAATAGCACTCCGGACAGTGCCGAAGACGACAACAATCCCTTCCAGCAAGATTTAGGGCAGGAGGATGGAGAAGCCAGCCCTCCAGAGAGAGCGGCAGATGGAGAGGCGGAGGATGATAATTACATGCCTCCCTCCGAAGACGAGGCAAGCCTCGACGATGACGAATTCGTCATGCCTGAGGATCCCGTCAAACAAGAGCGCTTCAAGCCCGGCTTATAGCCACGGCAAATAGCCTTAAGAAAAAGCAACGGCAGCTTCAAGCTGATCAAGATTTGCTAGCTGACAGATGGACTGAAGTCCTTACGGCCGAGGAATATAAACTCGAACGACCCTCCAAGAGTTACCCAAAGCGTAGGTTGCTACCCCGACTGGAGGAGGAAGCACTCAGACCTACATCTCCAGCATATGATGCGGCTGACCGGCCACCTCGTGGCCGCGACAGAGAGGCATTTCAGCCAAAAACCCAGCCCGTACCCCGACGCCACTCAAATAAAAATGACAAGACATGGGGAAACATGCTAGATCTGCGAGACATATTGGAGGACAAAGCAAAACATACAAGATCGATCTACGGATCACGAGGGTGCGCCACTATGCGAAACGATAACTGTCACGTTGGATACAGTAAAAGTAAATCCGGCAGGCCGAACACAGCGGGCAAGACTCATTTGAGCTGCGTTGCGATATAGCCCAGTACAAAGGCGCCGCACACCCCCTATGCTTCACAGACGAAGTAATGGATCACCAAATCCCAGAGGGTTTCAAACCCGTAAATATCGAATCATATGACGGCACAATAGATCCTGCAGTATGGATCGAGGATTTCCTCCTGCACATCCACATGGCCCGCGGTGATGATCTACATGCCATCAAATACCTCCCACTCAAGCTCAAAGGACCGGCTCGGCATTGGCTCAACAGCTTGCCAGCAGAGTCCATTGGCTGTTGGGAAGATCTGGAAGCCCCATTCCTCGACAACTTCCAGGGCACTTATGTGCGACCACCGGATGCCGATGACTTGAGCCACATAATTCAGTAGCCAGAGGAATCGGCCAGGCAATTCTGGACACGGTTCCTAACAAAGAAGAATCAAATCGTCGACTGTCCGGATGCAGAAGCCCTAGCAGCTTTTAAGCATAACATCCGCGATGAGTGGCTCGCCCGGCACCTTGGCCAGGAAAAGCCGAAATCTATGGCAGCCCTCACGACTCTCATGACCCGGTTTTGTGCGGGAGAAGACAGGTGGCTGGCTCGCAGCAATAACATATCAAAGAACCATGGTACTTCGGATACCAAGGATGGCAATGGCAGGTCACGTCGCAACAAACATAAGCGCCGCATTAACAGCGACAATACCGAGGATACGGCAGTCAATGCCAGATTCAAAGGCTCTAAACCCGGTCAGCGGAAAAAGCCATTCAAAAGAAGCACTCCGGGCCTGTCCAGTTTGGACCGTATACTCGATCGCTCGTGTCAAATACACGGCACCCCCGACAAGCCAGCCAACCACACCAACAGGGATTGTTGTGTGTTCAAGCAGGCCGGCAAGTTAAATGCCGAAAACAAAGATAAGGGGTCACATAGCGATGACGAGGAGGAGCCCCGGCAGCCGAACACCGGAGGACAGAAGAGGTTCCCCCCATAAGTGCGGACGGTGAACATGATATACGCAACCCACATCCCCAAG
Organism: Triticum urartu; assembly: GCF_056163025.1. Lineage (NCBI taxonomy): Eukaryota > Viridiplantae > Streptophyta > Magnoliopsida > Poales > Poaceae > Triticum > Triticum urartu. Next base: position 144,921,069 of record NC_141874.1, read on the forward strand.
AGGGAGTGAAAGCGTGCGCTAAGGGACGTATATGCGTTGGAGCCAGTGCCCCAAAGTTCAACGCATGGTCCTCTTGTCCGATCACCTTCGATCGCAGGGACCACCCCACTAGTATCCGTCATGGCGGATTCGCCGCACTGGTCCTAGCCCCAATCATTGACGGATTTCACCTCACTGGAGTCCTTATGGATGACGGCAGCAGCCTGAACCTACTTTACCATGACACAGTGCGCAAAATGGGTATAGACCCCTCAACGATCAAACCCACAAAAATGACCTTCAAAGGCGTCATACCAAGTGTAGAGGCCCATTGCACAGGCTCAGTCACACTGGAAGTGGTCTTTGGATCCCCGGATAACTTCCGAAGCGAAGAGTTAATCTTCGATATAGTCCCGTTCCGCAATGGCTATCATGCACTGCTCGGGCGAACCGCATTTGCGAGATTCAATGCGGTACCGCATTATGCATACCTCAAGCTCAAGATGCCAGGACCTCGGGGGGTCATCACAGTTAATGGAAACACAGAGCGCTCCCTCCGCACGGAGGAGCACACTGCCGCCCTCGCAGCAGAAGCGCAAAGGAGCCTCTTAAGGCAATCCACTAGTTCGATGATTAAGGACCCGGACACCTACAAGCGCGCTCGGAGTAATCGGCAACAAGACCGCCTAGCACGTTCCGAGCTCGCATAGCAATGCGGCCCCCACCCCGGTCCCAGCCAAATGACGAAATCCGTGCCACGCGTACATAATTACGCATTAAAATATCATGGGCATAGGTGGGGAGGGGGCACGAGTACAGCATGCCCCAAGACACAGCTCAACTGCACTAGGGGCTTCCCGCTCTGTTATTTTTCTCTTTCAGGACTTTAATCTCTGGAAATCCTGTCCAGCAGTATGATTGCCGGACACATGATGCGGCAACCAAGGAGGCAGAAAGCTACATCGCACCGCGGAACTCCCAGGTGGATTACGATAACGAGTGAAATACCTGCTTTAATACCATTCCTCAGCTTGCCCTTGGAAGGGACATGTCAAATAGTCCTACTTTTTGCTTATCGCACTACTTGTATCATTGAGCTTTAACGCACCTTTTTGAATAAACAATGCATAGCACTAAGACTATTATTGTATTCTTCTTATATATATTATATATGTTCATTCATGACATCCAGCACCCGTACACTCTGGTACGGCCAATACGCTAGGGGCTTAAGCATCCCCCATAATACGGCGTGAGAAGTCCGAACACTTTCGACGGTGCTGTTGGGGAACGTAGTAATTTCAAAAAAAAACCTACGCACACGCAAGATCATGGTGATGCATAGCAACGAGAGGGGAGAGTGTTGTCCACGTACCCTCATAGACCGAAAGCGGAAGCATTAGCACAACGCGGTTGATGTAGTCGTACGCCTTCACGATCCGTCCAATCAAGTACCGAACGCACGGCACCTCCGAGTTCTGCACACGTTCAACTCGATGATGTCCCTCGAACTCCGATCTAGCCGAGTGTTGAGGTAGAGTTTCGTCAGCACGACGGCGTGGTGACGATGATGATGTTCTACCGACGCAGGGCTTCGCCTAAGCACCGCTACGATATGATCGAGGTGGATTATGGTAGAGGGGGCACCGCACACGGCTAAGAGATCAAGAGATCAATTGTTGTGTCTATGGGGTGCCCCCTGGCCATGTATATAAAGGAGTGCAGGAGGGTAGGGGCCAGCCCCCTCTATGGCGCGCCCTAGGGGAGTCCTACTCCCACCGCGAGTAGGATTCCCCCTTTCCTAGTAGAACTAGGATCCATTCCAAGTAGTAGGAGTAGGAGAGAAGGAAAGGGAAGGGAAAAGGAGAAGGAAGGAAGGGGGCGCCCCCCTCCCTAGTCCAATTCGGACCAGCCCATGGGGAGGGGTGCGGCCACCCTTTGAGGCATTTCTCTCCTTTCCCGTATGGCCCATTAAGGCCCAATACGAATTCCCGTAACTTCCCGGTACTCCCGAAAATACCCGAATCACTCGGAACCTTTCCGATGTCCGAATATAGTCGTCCAATATATCGATCTTTACGTCTCGACCATTTCGAGACTCCTCGTCATGTCCCCGATCTCATCCGGGACTCCGAACTCCTTCGGTACATCAAAACACATAAACTCATAATATAACCGTCATCGAACTTTAAGCGTGCGGACCCTATGGGTTCGAGAACTATGTAGACATGACCGAGACACGTCTCCGATCAATAACCAATAGCGGAACCTGGATGCTCATATTGGCTCCCACATATTCTACGAAGATCTTTATCGGTCAGACCGCATAACTACATACGGTGTTCCCTTTGTCATTGGTATGTTACTTGCCCGAGATTCAATCATCGGTATCTCAATACCTAGTTCAATCTCGTTACCGGCAAGTCTCTTTACTCGTTCCGTAATACATCATCCCACAACTAACTCATTAGTTGCAATGCTTGCAAGGCTTAAGTGATGTGCATTACCGAGAGGGCCCAGAGATACCTCTCCGACAATCGGAGTGACAAATCCTAATCTCGAAATACGCCAACCCAACAAGTACCTTTGGAAACACCTGTAGAGCACCTTTATAATCACCCAGTTACATTGTGACGTTTGGTAGCACACAAAGTGTTCCTCCGGTAAACGGGAGTTGCATAATCTCATAGTCATAGGAACATGTATAAGTCATGAAGAAAGCAATAGCAACAAACTAAATGATCAAGTGCTATGCTAACGGAATGGGTCAAGTCAATCACATCATTCTCTAATGATGTGACCCCGTTAATCAAATGACAACTCATGTCTATGGCTAGGAAACTTAACCATCTTTGATTCAACGAGCTAGTCAAGTAGAGGCATACTAGTGACATACTGTTTGTCTATGTATTCACACATGTATTATGTTTCCGGCTAATACAATTCTAGCATGAATAATAAACATTTACCATGATATAAGGAAATAAATAATAACTTTATTATTGCCTCTAGGGCATATTTCCTTCAGTCTCCCATTTGCACTAGAGTCAATAATCTAGTTCACATCGCCATGTGATTTAACATCAATAGTTCACATCACCATGTGATTAACACCCATAGTTCACATCGTCATGTGACCAACACCCAAAGGGTTTACTAGAGTCAATAATCTAGTTCACGTCACTATGTGATTAATACCCAAAGAGTACTAAGGTGTGATCATGTTTTTGCTTGTGAGGGAAGTTTAGTCAACGGGTCTGCCACATTCAGATCCGTATGTATTTTGAAAATTTCTATGTCAACAATGCTCTGCATGGAGCTACTCTAGCTAATTTCTCCCACTATCAATATGTATCCAGATTGAGACTTTGAGTCATCTGGATTAGTGTCAAAACTTGCATCGATGTAACCCGTTACGACGAACCTTTTGTCACCTCCATAATCGAGAAACATATCCTTATTCCACTAAGGATAATTTTGACAAATGTCCAGTGATCTACTCCTAGATCACTATTGTACTCCCTTGCCAAACACAGGGTAGGGTATACAATAGGTCTGGTATACAGCATGGCATACTTTATAGAACCTATGGCTGAGGCATAGGGAATGACTTTTATTCTCTCTCTATCTTCTGCCGTGGTCGGGTTTTGAGTCTTACTCAGTTTCACACCTTGTAACACAGGCAAGAACTCTTTCTTTCAGTGTTCCATTTTGAACTGCTTCAAAATCTTGTCAAGGTATGTACTCATTGAAAAACTTATCAAGGGTCTTCATCTATCTCTATAGATCTTGATGCTCAATATGTAAGCAGCTTCACCGAGGTCTTTCTTTGAAAAACTACTTTCAAACACTCCTTTATGCTTTGCAGAATAATTCTACATTATGTCCGATCAACAATATGTCATTCACATATACTTATCAGAAATGCTGTAGTGCTCCCACTCACTTTCTTGTAAATACAGGCTTCACCACAAGTCTGTATAAAACTATATGCTTTGATCAACTTATCAAAGCGTATATTCCAACTCCGAGATGCTTGCACCAGTCCATAGATGGATCGCTGGAGCTTGCATATTTTGTTAGCACCTTTAGGATTGACAAAACTTTCTTGTTGCATCATATACAACTCTTCTTTAATAAATCCATTAAGGAATGTAGTTTTGTTTATCCTTTTGCCAGATTTCAAATAATGTGGCAATTGCTAACATGATTCGGATAGACTTAAGCATAGATACGAATGAGAAACTCTCATCGTAGTCAACACCTTGAACTTGTTGAAAACCTTTTGCGACAATTCTAGCTTTGTAGATAGTAACACTACTATCAGCGTCCGTCTTCCTCTTGAAGATCCATTTAATCTCAATTGCTTGCTGATCAACGGGCAAGTCAACCAAAGTCCACACTTTGTTCTCATACATGGATCCCATCTCAGATTTCATGGCCTCAAGCCATTTCACGGAATCTGGGCTCATCATCGCTTCCTCATAGTTCGTAGGTTCGTCATGGTCAAGTAACATGAACTCCAGAGTAGGATTACCGTACCACTCTGGTGCGGATCTCACTCTGGTTTACCTACGAGGTTCGGTACTAACTTGATCTGAAGTTACATGATCATCATCATTAGCTTCCTCACTAATTGGTGTAGTAGTCACAGGAACAGATTTCTGTGATGAACTACTTTCCAATAAGGGAGCAGGTACGGTTACCTCATCAAGTTCTACTTTCCTCCCACTCACTTCTTTCGAGAGAAACTCCTTCTCTAGAAAGGATCCATTCTCAGCTACGAATATCTTGCCTTCACATCTGTGATAGAAGGTGTACCCAACATTTTCTTTTGGGTATCCTATGAAGACCCACTTCTCCGATTTGGGTTTGAGCTTATCAGGTTGAAACCTTTTCACATAAGCATTGCAACCTCAAACTTTAAGAAACGATAGCTTGGGTTTCTTGCCAAACCATAGTTCATACGGTGTCGTCTCAACGAATTTAGATGGTGCCCTTTTTAACGTGAATGTAGATGTCTCTAATGCATAACCCCAAAACGATAGTGGTAAATTGGTAAGAGACATCATAGATCACACCATATCTAATAAAGTACAGTTATGATGTTCGGACACACCATTACACTGTGGTGTTCCAGGTGGCGTGAGTAGTGAAACTATTTCACATTGTTTTAACTGAAGGCCAAACTCGTAACTCAAATATTTTACTTCTGCGATCATATCATAGAAACTTTTATTTTTGTTACGATGATTCTCCACTTCACTCTGAAATTCTTTGAACTTTTCAACTGTTTTAGACTTGTGTTTCATTAAGTAGATATACCCATATTTGCTCAAATCTTCTGTGAAGGTCAGAAAATAATGATACTTGCCGTGAGTCTTAACACTCATCGGACCGCATACATCGGTATGTATTATTTCCAATAAGTCAATTGCTCGCTCCATTTTTCCGGAGAACGGAGTCTTAGTCATCTTGGCCATGAGGCATGGTTCGCAAGCATCAAGTGATTCCAAAAGTCCATCAGCATGGAGTTTCTTTATGCGCTTTACACCAATATGACCTAAACGGCAGTGCCACAAATAAGTTGCACTATCATTATTAATTTTGCATCTTTTGGTTTCAATATTATGAATATGTGTATCACTACGATCGAGATCCAACGAACATTTTCATTGGGTGTGTAACCATATAAGGTTTTATTCATGTAAACAGAACAACAATTTATTCTCTTACTTAAATGAATAATTGTATTGCAATAAACATGATCAAATCATATTCATGCTCAACGCAAACACCAAATAACACTTGTTTAGGTTCAACACTAATCCCGAAAGTATAGGGAGTGTGCGATGATGATCATATCAATCTTGGAACCACTTCCAACACACATCGTCACTTCACCCTTAACTAGTCTCTGTTCATTCTGCAACTCCCGTTTCGAGTTACTACTCTTAGCAACTGAACCAGTATCAAATACCGAGGGGTTGCTACGAACACTAGTAAAATACACATCAATAATCTGTATATCAAATATACCTTTGTTCACTTTGCCATCCTTCTTATCCGCCAAATACTTGGGGCAGTTCCGCTTCCAGTGACCAGTCCCTTTGTAGTAGAAGCACTTAGTCTCAGGCTTAGGACCAGACTTGGGTTCTTCACTTGAGTAGCAACTTTCTTGCCGTTCTTCTTGAAGTTCCCCTTCTTCCCTTTGCCCTTTTCTTGAAACTAGTGGTCTTGTCTACCATCAACACTTGATATTTTTCTTGATTTCTACCTTCATTGATTTCAGCATTACGAAGAGCTTGGGAATCGTTTCCGTTATCCCTTGCATATCATAGTTCATCACGAAGTTCTACTAACTTGGTGATGGTGACTAGAGAATTCTGTCAATCACTATCTTATCTGGAAGATTAGTTCCCACTTGATTCAAGCGATTGTAGTACCCAGACAATCTGAGTGCATGCTCACTGCTTGAGCTATTCTCCTCCATCTTTTTAGATATAGAACTTGTTGGAGACTTCATATCTCTCAACTTGGGTATTTGCTTGAAATATTAACTTCAACTCCTGGAACATCTCATATGGTCCATGACATTCAAAACGTCTTTGAAGTCCCGATTCTAAGCTGTTAAGCATGGTGCACTAAACTATCAAGTAGTCATCATATTGATCTAGCCAAACGTTCATGACGTATGCATCTGCTCCTGCAATAGGTCTGTCACCTAGCGGTGCATTAATGACATAATTCTTCTGTGCAGCAATGAGGATAAACCTCAGATCACGGATCCAATCCGCATCATTGCTACTAACATCTTTCAACTTAGTTTTTTCTAGGAACATATCAAAAATAAAACAGGGGAGCTAAACGCGAGCTATTGATCTACAACATAGATATGCTTATACTACCAGGACTAAGTTCATGATAAATTTAAGTTCAATTAATCATATTACTTAAGAACTCCCACTTAGAAAGACATCCCTCTAATCTTCTAAGTGATCACGTGATCCAAATCAACTAAACCATAATCGATCATCACGTGAAATGGAGTAGTTTTCAATGGTGAACATCACTACGTTGATCATATCTACTATATGATTCATGCTCGACCTTTCGGTCTCAGTATTTCGAGGCCATATCTGCATATGCTAGGCTCGTCAAGTTTAACCTGAGTATTCTGCGTGTGCAAAACTGGCTTGCACCCGTTGTAGATGGACGTAGAGCTTATCACACCCGATCATCACGTGGTGTCTGGGCACGGCGAACTTTGGCAACGGTGCATACTCAGGGAGAACACTTTTATCTTGAAATTTAGTGAGAGATCATCTTATAATGCTACCGTCAATTAAAGCAAGATAAGATGCATAAAAGATAAACATCATATGCACTCAAAATATGTGACATGATATGGCCATCATCATCTTGTGCCTTTGACCTCCATCTCCAAAGTATTGTCATGATCTCCATCGTCACCGGCATGACACCATGATCTCCATCATCTTGATCTATATCAATGTGTCGTCACATGGTTGTCTCGCCAACAATTGCTCTTGCAACTATTGCTATCGCATAGTGATAAAGTAAAGCAATTATTTGGTGCTTGCATCTTATGCAATAGAGAGATAACCATAAGGCTTTTGCCTGTTGCCGATAACTTCAACAAAACATGATCATCTCAAACAACAACTTATATCTCATCACGTCTTGACCATATCACATCACAACATGCCCTGCAAAAACAAGTTAGACGTCCTCTACTTTGTTGTTGCAAGTTTACGTGGCTGCTACGGGCTGAGCAAGAACCGTTCTTACCTACGCATCAAAACCACAACGATAGTTTGTCAAGTTGGTGCTGTTTTAACCTTCGCAAGGACCGGGCGTAGCCACACTTGGTTCAACTAAAGTTGGAGAAACTGACACCCACCAGCCACCCATGTGCAAAGCACGTCGGTAGAACCAGTCTCGCGTAAGCGTACGCGTAATGTCGGTCCGGGCCGCTTCATCCAACAATACTGCCGAACCAAAGTGTGACATGCTGGTAAGCAGTATGACATATATCGCCCACAACTCACTTGTGTTCTACTCGTGCATAACATCAACGCATAAAACCAGGCTCGGATGCCACTGTTGGGGAACATAGTAATTTCAAAAAAATTCCTACGCACACGCAAGATGATGGTGATGCATAGCAACGAGAGGGGAGAGTGTTGTCCACGTACCCTCGTAGACCGAAAGCGGAAGCGTTAGCACCACGCGGTTGATGTAGTCGTACGTCTTCACGATCCGACCGATCAAGTACCGAACGCACGGCACCTCCGAGTTCTGCACACATTCAACTCGATGACGTCCCTTGAACTCCGATCCAGCCGAGTGTTGAGGGAGAGTTTCATCAGCACGACGGCATGGTGACGATGATGATGTTCTACCGACGCAGGGCTTCGCCTAAGCACCGCTATGATATGATCGAGGTGGATTATGGTAGAGGGGGGCACCGCACACGGCTAAGAGATCAAGAGATCAATTGTTGTGTCTATGGGGTGCCCCCTGGCCACGTATATAAAGGAGTGGAGGAGGGTAGGGGCCGGCCCTCTCTATGGCGCGCCCTAGGGGAGTCCTACTCCCACCGGGAGTAGGATTCCCACTTTCCTAGTAGAACTAGGATCCCTTCCAAGTAGTAGGAGTAGGAGAGAAGGAAAGGGAAGGGAAAAGGAGAAGGAAGGAAGGGGGCGCCCCCCTCCCTAGTCCAATTCGGACCAGCCCATGGGGAGGGGTGCGGCCACCCTTTGAGGCCTTTCTCTCCTTTCCCGTATGGCCCATTAAGGCCCAATACGAATTCCCGTAACTCCCCGGTATTCCCAAAAATACCCAAATCACTCAGAACCTTTCCGATGTCCGAATATAGTCGTCCAATATATCGATCTTTATGTCTCGACCATTTCGAGACTCCTCGTCATGTCCCCGATCTCATCCGGGACTCCGAACTCCTTCGGTACATCAAAACACATAAACTCATAATATAACCGTCATCGAACTTTAAGCGTGCGAACCCTACGGGTTCGAGAACTATGTAGACATGACCGAGACACATCTCCGGTCAATAACTAATAGCGGAACCTGGATGCTCATATTGGCTCCCACATATTCTACGAAGATCTTTATCGGTCAGACCGCATAACTACATACGTTGTTCCCTTTGTCATTGGTATGTTACTTGCCCGAGATTCGATCGTCGGTATCTCAATACCTAGTTCAATCTCGTTACCGGCAAGTCTCTTTACTCGTTCCGTAATACATAATCCCACAACTAACTCATTAGTTGCAATGCTTGCAAGGCTTAAGTGATGTGCATTACCGAGAGGGCCCAGAGATACCTCTCCGACAATTGGAGTGACAAATCCTGATCTCGAAATACGCCAACCCAACAAGTACCTTTGGAGACACCTGTAGAGCACCTTTATAATCACCCAGTTACGTTGTGACGTTTGGTAGCACAGAAAGTGTTCCTCCGGTAAACGGGAGTTGCATAATCTCATAGTCATAGGAACATGTATAAGTCATGGAAAAAGCAATAGCAACAAACTAAACGATCAAGTGCTATGCTGACGGAATGGGTCAAGTCAATCACATCATTCTCTAATGATGTGACCCCGTTAATCAAATGACAACTCATGTCTATGGCTAGGAAACTTAACCATCTTTGATTCAACGAGCTAGTCAAGTAGAGGCATACTAGTGACATACTGTTTGTCTATGTATTCACACATGTATTATGTTTCCGGCTAATACAATTCTAGCATGAATAATAAAAATTTACCATGATATATGGAAATAAATAATAACTTTATTATTGCCGCTAGGGCATATTTCCTTCAAGTGCGGCACCCCGAACTTATAGCACTATATGCATCAGCTCTGAATCATGTCTTGGGTCAATAGTTGGGTTTGCCCGGCTCCATGTTTTGGTACCTTACGTTCCGCTATATCGGCTAAGGTAGCACTGGGAGAACTACTGTGATTGTGCCCTAGTTCTGCTGGGCCAAGCACCTCAGTAGAGAAAGCTAAAACTGACTGTCATGATAAGGCGAGAGACTGGTCGCTATTCGAGTGGTTTCGAGTCCCTAAATACTTTTGCCGCTTAGAGCGAGGAGTCGGCTTTGTCCGGCTTAAGGCGTGTATAGCGCCCCGAATTCGGCCTTCTGAATACTAGGGGCTTCACAAAAATTTAAAATTATAGAATTCTATGGCTAAGTGAGATTGATAAAGCATTATAGTCCGATTGCCTTGTTTGTTGTGCTGAGCACCTCCCTCGAAGGACCCAAAAATGGGAACAAGAGTGCTCAGGTTTATCCCTAACACCCCAGCACTCGTGGCATGGGGGCAGAAGCCGACGACTAGCCATCTCTCAGATTTGATAAACAGCCGAACAGAAGGTAATGTTTTAAATTCAAACAAGCATTGCATAACACATATGAACAAGTTTTCATAATACAGGATCACACGAGAAAGTTCATTCAAATATTACATCTTTCGCACACTCGTCCGCTACAAGACGGGCACCCTTCAGGACACCCTCATAATACATCTCGGGGTGGCGATGCTCCTTGCCCTGCGGCGACCCCTCCTTCACCAGCTTCACGGCATCCATCTTGGCCCAGTGCACCTTCGCACGGGCGAAAGCCCGGCGTGCACCTTCGATGCAGACGGACCGCTTGATGACTTTTAGCCATGGGCAGGCATCCACAAGCCGCCTCGCCAGGCCGAAGTAGCTGTTGGGAAGGGCATCGCCAAGCCACATCCGAACTATAAAGCCCTTCATGGCCTGTTCGGCCGCCTTGTGCAGCTTGACCAGTTGCTTCAGCTGGTCGCTCATAGGCATCGGATGTTCGGTCCCAGTATACTGAGACCAGAACAGCTTCTCCATCAAGCTTCCCTCCTCGGCCTGGTAAAACTTTGCGGCATCTGACACGCTGCGGGGCAAATCTGTGAATGCTCCTGGAGAGCTCCGGACTCGGGTAAGTAACAAGTAATTTACTTTCACATGCTTGCCTTGCATATTGAATGCCTTACCCGCCGCTATCTTCCTCATCGTCTCAATCTCCTGGAGGGCCTTGTGGGCTTCAGCCTTGGCATTCTTTGCGCTCTCAAGGGTCGCAGCAAGCTCAGACTCTCGCGTCTTTGAGTCAAGCTCCAACGCCTCGTGCTTCGTCATGAGAGCTTGGAGCTTTTGCTGCACCTCGCCCACCCGTGCCTCTTGCTTTTCCCGCTCGGTGCGCTCCTGGGCCGCTTTGTTTTCGGCCTCGGACATCGCTTGCTTCAGGGTCACCACTTCGGTCGTGGCCCCTGGAAAATTCATGATGATCCTGTCATTTTGCAACCTATAGGTATTACTTACCTTTGTTCTCCTCGAGCTGCCTCTTAGCAAGGCCGAGCTCTTTCTCGGACCCCTCGAGGTCCTGCTTCAGTGCGGTGACCTCCGCAGTGAGCGCGGCAGAGGTCAACAGAGAAGCCTGCATACGCATATAGACATACTTATGTTAGACTCCTGCAGATATTATTTGATCCTCTATTCGGCTTTTCTTTGTGAACACCAAACAAAGCATCAGGGGCTACTGTCTATGTGGTAATATTTTTCCTATATTTTAAATACTTACCTCAAAGCCTGTTAGAAGGCTGGCACAGGCTTCAGTCAGTCCGCTCTTGGCGGACTGAACCTTCTTGATCACCGCACTCATAATAGTGCGGTGCTCTTCATCGATGGAAGCGTCGCGAAGCGCTCCCTGCAGGTTGTCCGGTGCCTCTGGATGGACAGAAGTCACCGGCATGGGCATCTTACCCCTTCTGGAAGGGGGCCGCCTGCCTGAGTCCGGGACCACTGGAGGTTCCGACGCGGTGTTCGGCTTAGAGCCTAGCTTGGAGCCCCCGGGAGCCTTGCTCCCTTTGCTCCTGGAGTCCGGAAGGTCGCCTTGAGGCGCCTCTGGGACTGTCTGAAGGAAATATGCCCTAGAGGCAATAATAAAGTTATTATTTATTTCCTTATAATCATGATAAAGGTTTATTATTCATGCTAGAATTGTATTAACCGGAAACATAATACATGTGTGAATACATAGACAAACAAAGTGTCACTAGTATGCCTCTACTTGACTAGCTCGTTAATCAAAGATGGTTATGTTTCCTAACCATGAACAATGAGTTGTTATTTGATTAACGGGATCACATCATTAAGAGAATGATCTGATTGACATGACCCATTCCATTAGCTTAGCACCCGATCGTTTAGTATGTTGCTATTGCTTTCTTCATGACTTATACATGTTCCTTGACTATGAGATTATGCAACTCCCGTTTGCTGGAGGAACACTTTGGGTGCTACCAAACGTCACAACGTAACTGGGTGATTATAAAGGAGCATTACAGGTGTCTCCAAAGGTAGATGTTGGGTTGGCGTATTTCGAGATTAGGATTTGTCACTCCGATTGTCGGAGAGGTATCTCTGGGCCCTCTCGGTAATGCACATCACATAAGCCTTGCAAGCATTGTAACTAATATGTTAGTTGCGAGATGATGTATTACGGAACGAGTAAAGAGACTTGCCGGTAACGAGATTGAACTACGTATTGGATACCGATGATCGAATCTCGGGCAAGTAACATACCGATGACAAAGGGAACAACGTATGTTTTTATGCGGTCTGACCGATAAAGATCTTCGTAGAATATGTAGGAGCCAATATGGGCATCCAGGTCCCGCTATTGGTTATTGACCGGAGACATGTCTCGGTCATGTCTACATTGTTCTCGAACCCGTAGGGTCCGCACGCTTAAGGTTACAATGACAGTTATATTATGAGTTTATGCATTTTGATGTACCGAAGGTTGTTCGGAGTCCGAGATGAGATCACGGACATGACGAGGAACTCCGGAATGGTCCGGAGATAAAGTTTGATATATATAGTGTTTGGTCATCGGAAGGGTTCCAGAAATCACCAGAAGGGGTTCCGGATGTTTCCCGAAATGTTTGGGTACGAGAACACTTTATTTGGGCCAAAGGGGAAAGCCCACAAGGTTTTTGGAAAGCGCAAAAGGAAGTTTTGCGGAGTCCAGGGGTGGCCAGACGCCAGGGTCCCTGGCGTCTGGGTCCAGACGCCGGGATCCCTGGCGTCTGGCCCTGGAGTCCGAGAAGGACTCTTGCCTATCGGGTGAAACCGACTTTGTGGAGACTTTTACTCCAAGTTTCGACCCCAGGGCTCAAGATATAAATAGAGGGGCAGGGCTAGCACCAAAGACAGATCAAGAAACACAAGTTGATCCACGTGATCTATTCCTTAGCCGTGTGCGGTGCCCCAGCCACCATATTCCTCGATAATACTGTAGCGGAGTTTAGGCGAAGCCCTGCTGCTGTAGTGCATCAAGATCGTCACCACGCCGTCGTGCTGACGGAACTCTTCCCCGACAATTTGCTGGATCGGAGTCCGGGGATCGTCATCGAGCTGAACGTGTGCTCGAACTTGGAGGTGCCGTAGTTTCGGTGCTTGATCGGTCGGATCGGGAAGACGTACGACTACTTCCTCTACGTTGCGTCAACGCTTCCGCAGTCGGTCTGCGTGGGTACGTAGACAACACTCTCCCATCTCGTTGCTATGCATCACATGATCTTGCGTGAGCGTAGGAAATTTTTTGAAATTACTACGAAACCCAACAGTGGTATCAGAGCCTAGGTTATTTATGTTGATGTTATATGCACGAGTAGAACACAAGTGAGTTGTGGGCGATATAAGTCATACTGCCTACCAGCATGTCATACTTTGGTTCGGCGGCATTGTTGGATGAGACGACCCGGACCAACATTACGCGTACGCTCACGCGAGACCGGTTCCCCCGACGTGCTTTGCACATAGGTGGCTTGCGGGCGACTGTCTCTCCAACTTTAGTTGAACCAAGTATGGCTACGCCCGGTCCTTGCGAAGGATAAAATGGAGTCTATTTGACAAACTATCGTTGTGGTTTTGATGCGTAGGTGAGATTGGTTCTTGCCTAAGCCCGTAGCAGCCACGTAAAATTTGCAACAACAAAGTAGTGGACGTCTAACTTGTTTTTGCCGGGCATGTTGTGATGTGATATGGTCAAGACATGATGCTGAATTTTATTGTATGAGATGATCATGTTTTGTAACCGAGTTATCGGCAACTGGCAGGAGCCTTATGGTTGTCGCTTTATTGTATGCAATGCAATCGCGATGTAATGCTTTACTTTTATCACTAAGCGGTAGCGATAGTCGTAGAAGCACGAGCTTGGCGAGACGACAACGATGCTGCGATGGAGATCAAGGTGTCACGCCGGTGACGATGGTGATCATAACGGTGCTTCGGAGATGGAGATCACAAGCACAAGATGATGATGGCCATATCATATCACTTATATTGATTGCATGTGATGTTTATCCTTTTATGCATCTTATCTTGCTTTGATTGACGGTAGCATTATAAGATGATCTCTCACTAAATTATCAAGAAGTGTTCTCTCTGAGTATGCACCGTTGCCAAAGTTCGTCGTGCCCAGACACCACGTGATGATCGGGTGTGATAAGCTCTACGTCCATCTACAACGGGTGCAAGCCAGTTTTGCACACGCAGAATACTCAGGTTAAACTTGACGAGCCTAGCATATGCAGATATGGCCTCGGAACACGGAGACCGAAAGGTCGAGCGTGAATCATATAGTAGATATGATCAACATAACGATGTTCACCATTGAAAACTACTCCATCTCACGTGATGATCGGTTATGGTTTAGTTGATTTGGATCACGTAATCACTTAGAGGATTAGAGGGATGTCTATCTAAGTGGGAGTTCTTAAGTAATATGATTAATTGAACTTAAATTTATCATGAACTTAGTCCTGGTAGTATTTTGCAAATTATGTTGTAGATCAATAGCTCGCGTTGTTGCTTCCCTGTGTTTATTTTGATATGTTCCTAGAGAAAATTGTGTTGAAAGATGTTAGTAGCAATGATGCAGATTGGATCCGTGATCTGAGGTTTATCCTCATTGCTGCACAGAAGAATTATGTCCTTGATGCACCGCTAGGTGACGGACCTATTGCAGGAGCAGATGCAGACGTTATGAACGTTTAGCTAGCTCAATATGATGACTACTTGATAGTTTAGTGCACCATGCTTAATGTCTTAGAATCGGGACTTCAAAGACGTTTTGAACGTCATGGAGCATATGAGATGTTCCAGGAGTTGAAGTTAATATTTCAAGCAAATACCCGAGTTGAGAGATATGAAGTCTCCAACAAATTCTATAGCTAAAAGATGGAGGAGAATCGCTAAACTAGTGAGCATGTGCTCAGATTGTCTGAGTACTACAATCACTTGAATCAAGTGGGAGTTAATCTTCCAGATAAGATAGTGATTGACAGAATTCTCTAGTCACCATCACCAAGTTAGTAGAACTTCGTGATGAACTATAATATTCAAGGGATAACAGAAACAACTCCCAAGCTCTTCGTGATGCTGAAATCAACGAAGGTAGAAATCAAGAAAAACATCAAGTGTTGATGGTTGACAAGATCACTAGTTTCAAGAAAAGGGCAGAGGGAAGAAGGGGAACTTCAAGAAGAACAGCAAGCAAGTTGCTGCTCAAGTGAAGAAGCCCAAGTCTGGTCCTAAGCCTGAGACTAAGTGCTTCTACTGCAAAGGGACTGGTCACTGGAAGCGGAATTACCCCAAGTGATTGGCGGATAAGAAGGATGGCAAAATGAACATAAGTATATTTGATATACATGTTATTGATGTGTACTTTACTAGTGTTTATAGCAAACCCTCAGTATTTGATACTAGTTCAGTTGCTAAGATTAGTAACTCGAAACGGGAGTTGCAGAATAAACAGAGACTAGTTAAGGGTGAAGTGACGATGTGTGTTGGAAGTGGTTCCAAGATTGATATGATCATCATCGCACACTCCCTATAATTTCGAGATTAGTGTTGAACCTAAATAAGTGTTATTTAGTGTTTGCGTTGAGCATGAATATGATTTGATCATGTTTATTGTAATACAGTTATTCATTTAAGTAAGAGAATAAATTGTTGTTCTGTTTATATGAATAAAACCTTATATGGTTACACACCCAATGAAAATAGTTCGTTGGATCTCGATCGTAGTGATACACATAATCATAATATTGAAACCAAAAGATGCAAAGTTAATAATGATAGTGCAACTTATTTGTAGCACTGCCGTTTAGGTCATATTGGTGTAAAGCGCATGAAGAAACTCCATGCTGATGGGTTTTTGGAATCACTTGATTATGAATCAGTTGATGCTTGCGAACCATGCCTCATGGGCAAGATGACTAAGACTCTGTTCTTCGGAACAATGGAGCGAGCAACAGATTCGTTGGAAATCATACATACTGATGTATGTGGTCCGATGAATATTGAGGCTCGCGACAAGTATCATTATTTTCTGAACTTCACAGATGATTTGAGCAGATATGGGTATATCTACTTGATGAAACATAAGTCTGAAACATTTGAAAAGTTCAAAGAATTTCAGTGTGAAGTGAAAAATCATCGTAACAAGAAAATAAAGTTTCTACGATCTGATCGTAGAGAAGAGTATTTGAGTTACAAGTTTGGCCTTCAGTTAAAAACAATGTGAAATAGTTTCACTACTCATGCCACCTGGAACACCACAATGTAATGGTGTGTCCGAACGTCATAACCGTACTTTATTGGATATAGTGCAATCTATGATGTATCTTACCGATCTACCACTATCGTTTTGGGGTTATGCATTAGAGACAGCTGCATTCACGTTAAATAGGGCACCATCAAAATCCGTTGAGACGACGCCTTATGAACTGTGGTTTGGCAAGAAACCAAAGTTGTCTTTTCTGAAAGTTTGGGGCTGCGATGCTTATGTGAAAAAGCTTCAACCTGATAAGCTCGAACCCAAATCAGAGAAATGTGTCTTCATAGGAAACCCAAAAGTTACTGTTGGGTACACCTTCTATCACAGATCTGAAGGAAAGATTTTTTGCTAAATTTGGAAACTTTCTGGAGAAGGAGTTTCTCTCGAAAGAAGTGAGTGGGAGGAAAGTAGAAAACTTGATAAGGTAATTGTACCTTCTCCCTTATTGGAAAGTAGTTCATCACAGAAATTTGTTCCTGTGACTCCTACACCAATTAGTGAGGAAGCTAATGATGATGATCATGAAACTTCAGATCAAGTTACTACCGAATCTCGTAGGTAAACCAGAGTGAGATCCGCACCAGAGTGGTACGGTAATCCTGTTCTGGAAGTCATGTTACTAGACCATGACGAACTTGCGAACTATGAGGAAGCGATGATGAGCCCAGATTCCGCAAAATGGTTTGAGGCCATGAAATCTGAGATATGATCCATGTATGAGAACAAAGTATGGACTTTGATGGATTTGCCCGATGATCGGCAAGCCATAGAAAATAAATGGATCTTCAAGAGGAAGACGGACGCTGATAGTAGTGTGACAATCTAAAAAGCTAGAATTGTCACAAAAGGGTTTTCAACAAGTTCAAGGTGTTGACTACGATGAGAGTTTCTCACTCGTATCTATGCTTGAGTCTGTCCGAATCATGTTAGTAATTGCCGCATTTTATGGAATCTGGCAAATGGATAAACAAAACTGCATTCCTTAATGGATTTATTAAAGAAGAGTTGTATATGATGCAACCAGAAGGTTTTGTCAATCTGAAAGGTGCTAACAAAATGTGCAAACTCCAGCGATCCATCTGTGGACTGGTGCAAGCATCTCAGAGTTGGAATATACACTTTGATGAGTTGATCAAAGCATATTGAAAGTGCGAGCAATTAGCTAGAGTAGCTCCGTGCAGAGCATTGTTGACATAGAAATTTGCAAAATACATGTTGATCTGAATGTGGCAGACCCGTTGACTAAATTCTCTCACAAGCAAAACATGATCACACCTTAGTACTCTTTGGGTGTTAATCACATAGCGATGTGAACTAGATTACTGAATCTAGTAAACCCTTTGGGTGTTGGTCACATGGCGATGTGAACTATGGGTGTTAATCACATGATGATGTGAACTATCGATGTTAATCACATGGTGATGTGATCTAGATTATTGACTCTAGTGCAAGTGGGAGACTGAAGGAAATATGCCCTAGAGGCAATAATAAAGTTATTATTTATTTGCTTATAATCATGATAAAGGTTTATTATTCATGCTAGAATTGTATTAACCGGAAACATAATACATGTGTGAATACATAGACAAACAAAGTGTCACTAGTATGCCTCTACTTGACTAGCTCGTTAATCAAAGATGGTTATGTTTCCTAACCATGAACAATGAGTTGTTATTTGATTAACGGGATCACATCATTAAGAGAATGATCTGATTGACATGACCCATTCCATTAGCTTAGCACCCGATCGTTTAGTATGTTGCTATTGCTTTCTTCATGACTTATACATGTTCCTATGACTATGAGATTATGCAACTCCCGTTTGCCGGAGGAACACTTTGGGTGCTACCAAACGTCACAACGTAACTGGGTGATTATAAAGGAGCATTACAGGTGTCTCCAAAGGTAGATGTTGGGTTGGCGTATTTCGAGATTAGGATTTGTCACTCCGATTGTCGGAGAGGTATCTCTAGGCCCTCTCGGTAATGCACATCACATAAGCCTTGCAAGCATTGTAACTAATATGTTAGTTGCGAGATGATGTATTACGGAACGAGTAAAGAGACTTGCCGGTAACGAGATTGAACTACGTATTGGATACCGACGATCGAATCTCGGGCAAGTAACATACCGATGACAAAGGGAACAACGTATGTTTTTATGCGGTCTGACCGATAAAGATCTTCGTAGAATATGTAGGAGCCAATATGGGCATCCAGGTCCCGCTATTGGTTATTGACCGGAGACATGTCTCGGTCATGTCTACATTGTTCTCGAACCCGTAGGGTCCGCACGCTTAAGGTTACGATGACAGTTATATTATGAGTTTATGCATTTTGATGTACCGAAGGTTGTTCGGAGTCTGAGATGAGATCACGGACATGACGAGGAACTCCGGAATGGTCCGGAGATAAAGTTTGATATATATAGTGTTTGGTCACCGGAAGGGTTCCAGAAATCACCGGAAGGGGTTCCGGATGTTTCCCGAAATGTTTGGGTACGAGAACACTTTATTTGGGCCAAAGGGGAAAGCCCACAAGGTTTTTGGAAAGCGCAAAAGGAAGTTTTGCGGAGTCTAGGGGCCAGACGCCAGGGTCCCTGGCGTCTGGGTCCAGACGCCGGGATCCCTGGCGTCTGGCCCTGGAGTCCGAGAAGGACTCTTGCCTATCGGGTGAAACCGACTTTGTGGAGACTTTTACTCCAAGTTTCGACCCCAGGGCTCAAGATATAAATAGAGGGGCAGGGCTAGCACCAAAGACAGATCAAGAAACACAAGCGGATCCACGTGATCTATTCCTTAGCCGTGTGCGGTGCCCCAGCCACCATATTCCTCGATAATACTGTAGCGGAGTTTAGGCGAAGCCCTGCTGCTGTAGTGCATCAAGATCGTCACCACGCCATCGTGCTGATGGAACTCTTCCCCGACAATTTGCTGGATCGGAGTCCGGGGATCGTCATCGAGCTGAACGTGTGCTCGAACTCGGAGGTGCCATAGTTTCGATGCTTGATCAGTCGGATCGGGAAGACGTACGACTACTTCCTCTACGTTGCGTCAACGCTTCCGCAGTCGGTCTGCGTGGGAACGTAGACAACACTCTCCCATCTCGTTGCTATGCATCACATGATCTTGCGTGAGCGTAGGAAAATTTTTGAAATTACTACGAAACCCAACACTGTCTCCCGCCGGCTCGGTGCCCCTTGAGACAACACCTCGGCATTGTCCGTAAGGCAAGGGGAGGAGGCGGTCGGAAGTGGGTCGCTATCCATATCCGACGAATCCAAGGAGTCGTCCGACGAGGATATGTCGATACGGGCTTGGGGCGGTCTGCATAATCATATTCGGCGTTAGGAGAAGCAGTGCGACAAAGGAATGCTATGAGTTACTCTGGTATCCGAATACTTACGACTTCGTCAGGGGCTTGGTGTCGGCGTTCTGGGAACGGGGGTCCCCAGACTTGCCTGCCTGCGGCCTGCGGCGTGGCTCAAACGGGGCCCCAGCACGGCCCATCTTCATCAACGCAGACCCAAGACCCTCGCGAGGGGCCAAGCCTCGCGGGGCGGACGACACGGAGCTTCCTCGGGCACGGCCTCACCAGGCTGGCTCGCGAGGAGGCGGAGAGATCAAGGCGGGGTACCTCACGAGGTGCCCGTGACGCAAGCCATGACGACCAAGGGCGCCAGGCGGGCGCCAGCCCGCGCAGTGTCCTCCTTTCCCCTTTGGTGCAAAGGGGGCAAGCGCAGCCGTGGAGTACCGAGGCATCAGGAAAAGGTTTCCATTTCAGTGCAACCAAGACCAGGAGGACTGCAAGACGGAGGTCATCGTGGAGCCTAAGACGGCGTCACCACCAGAGCTTTGTGCAGGCAAGGACCAACTTTAGTCAGGATAAGTGTACTAGATGTTCCCCTTCAAAATGGCCAATTTTTGGCGCCCTTCCCGCTTAATATTTGGGAAGAGGCCTAGGGCCATTGCCTATAAATAGGACCAGCCACCCACAGGGAGAGTGGGTTCGGGCTCGAGACCAAGCATCGAGGATCAAGGATCGGATCGAAATCAGAGAGAGAGAAGGGTGACTGAACTCCTCCTAGCAGTTCGTCCCCCCCCAACCAAGAACAGACCCTCGCGAGGTTGTTCTTCCTTGTATTGTTCATCATCATCAGCCCAAGAGGCAATCCACCACACCACACACTGGAGTAGGGTATTACACCACAACGGTGGCCCGAACCAGTATAAATCCTGAGTTTCTTGTGCTGTTCTTTCCTTAGCGTAGATCTTAGCGAGGCGGAGGGGTGCAGGTAGGTAGGAGGAGAAATCTCCGCGCGCACCCCAGTGTTCAAACCTCAAGGGTCTGCCGGAACCCGAAATCCGACATTTGGCGCGCCAGGTAGGGGTGCGCCGGAATTCGTCTTCCACCACCCTAGTCTCCTCCGACCATCGCGCCCATGTCTGACGCTCGTCGGTCCCGCGCCGAGCGCCGAGCCGCTCTCGCTTCCCGCGTCGCCCAGACGGCTCCTGTCGGCGGGCGTCCTCGCCGTTCCCCGTCACCTGCCGTCAACGCCGCCACCGGCCCGGCGAGGGACGAGCAGCAAGCATCGTCTCAGCATCCGTCAATGCGGCAAGACGGCCGCACCGCTACTCCCTCTCTCACCCCAACTGGTTCTTCGTCCCACGCGCTCCGCGCACCCATGGAGGCTCGAGCTGCGCTCATCGCGGCAAACGAGCTCCTGCGCTACCGTCCCATCGACGACGTCTACGAAGAATGGCTCGACCGCGTCGCCGAGCTCGTCCGCGCCGCAGGGGGCTCTCCAGCGCCGTCCGTTCCGCTGCACCGCACCCCGCCCCGCGCGGGCGACGAGGCTCCTGCGGCGCCCCGGCCGCCTCCTCCTCAAGAAGGCGCCATGGCTCCAAGGCGCGTGGCCCCTGGGCGGAACCCGCTCCGTCAGGTGCCAGCGCGGCAAGAGCAGAGCTGCCAAGAAGTCCCTCGCCCGCAAGAAGCTGCCCGGGCGCTCCCTGCTCCAGCACGTCGCGACCATGCTCCTGCTCCCGCACGATAAGACCCCGCGCTGCTCCCAGCTGCAGCGCGTGGGGACATGCAAGACCAAGCTCTCCGTCACCCAAGGCCTCCCGTGGCCGCAGCAGGCTGCCGTGCCTTCACCACCGAGCTACACAGCGTCGCGTGGCCCGGCAAGTTCAAGCCAGACCTACCTCCTCGTTACAATGGCACGGCCGACCCTGCGGAGTTCCTCCAGCTCTATGAGCTGGGCATCGAAGCTGCCAACGGAGACGATAAGGTCATGGCAAACTGGTTTCCCATGGTGCTCAAGGACGGGGCCCGCACCTGGCTCCTGAACCTGGCTCCAGGCACGATCTCCTCCTGGGATGAGATGCGCACCCGCTTCATCGCCAACTTCCAAGGTACTCGCGACCGGCCACCCGCCGTGAGCGACATGCGCCGCATCAAGCAACAACCCGAGGAGACCCTGCAGAAGTACATCCAGCGCTGCAACAACGCATGCCTCAAGATTCCCAAGGTGACCGAGGAGGCCATCATCTCAGCCTTCTCCAACGGCGTGCGCGATGTCAAGATGAAGGAGGAGCTGGCGATGCATGAAGACCTGTGCACTTCCTTGGAGCTATTCAACTTGGCAACCAAGTGCGCCAGGACTGAGGAAGGGCGTCTCTCCCTCCTCGAGCTGCCTGCCGCAGACCCAGAAGAGAAGAAGCCCAAGGCCAAGGATGTGAAGCGCAAGGGGGTTGTCGTGCTCGCGGCAGAACCAGACACCAAGCGGGGCAGAGATCAGCCCGAACCTTCCAAGGGCAGTCGATACTGTGTGTACCACGACCTCCACACCCACAACACCAACGAATGTCAAGAGCTCCGAGCCGTGCGAGAAGGAAGGATCGGCCGTCGCCCCGACCGCGGTGACCGGGGCTACGGTCGAGGAGGAGGAAGGAACGCAGGACGCTGGGAAGACCGTGGCCCGCGCCAAGGGTGGCGCGATCAACCTCGCGAGGATCGCTGGCAAGATCCGCCTCGCGAGGGAGACTGGAGGGATCAGCCTCGCGAGCATCGCCCGCAAGGCAACGCAGGCCTCCCTCCGCTGCCGCCGCAGCCAAGGAGAAACGAGGACTGCCACCAGGACGAGGGGGCTGGGGGCTTCCAGGAGCCGCGCGTGATCGCCTGCATCCTGGGCGGGGCTCAAGCCCCAGCCTCTCAACGCATCTTCAAGCAGTTCGCCCGCGAAGTGAATGCAGTCCTCCCCAAGCTCGAAGCCACGCGCCCTCTCAGGTGGTCGGCGTGCGCCATCACGTTCAGCTCAGCAGATCAGCTCAAGTGTGCGGCTACAGCCGGAGTCCTCCCGATGCTTTGTTCCCCAATCATCAGCAACGTGGTGGTCACCAGGACCTTCATCGATGGCGGGGCAGGGCTCAACGCCCTGTCCGTGGAGACATTCAACAATCTCCAAGTGCCCTACAGCCAGCTCCAGCCAACCAAGCCTTTCTCCGGAGTCACCGACGGCTCCACGGTCCCGATCGGGCAGGTCCGCCTCCCTGTCACCTTCGGGGCACGCGACAACTACCGCACCGAGCTCGTTGACTTCGACGTCGCTCACATTTTCCTGCCGTACAACGCCATCCTTGGGTACCCAGCGCTGGCCAAGTTCATGGCCGTAACTCACCACGGCTACAACGTCCTAAAGATGCCAGGAAGTGGCGGAGTCATCACGGTGCCCTGTGAAGAGAAGGACGCGGTGTGTTCCCTGGAGCGAGCCTTTCAGGCCGCATCACTGGAAGACCCGGATCGCGGAAGCAGGAGGCTTCCCGAGACCACCCCCAAGAAGAAGAAGACATCGTCTGGCCCGGCCCCTCAGGAGGCAGGCCCCTCTGAGCCCGCGCCTGCCCAGGGGGAACCTCCTTCCGTCGCATAGGAAAGCGCGCCCGGCGCCCTCCTCAGGCAGGGCTCGGGGGCTCTCCCCTGGAGGGCCACCGACCTAGCTAGGGTCACGAGGGAGGCGCTTGGGCACCACATGGAGGCGTGTTTCGAAGCACGTTTCCCTCAAGGAGTAAGGCAAGGAGAGCCAGACCCTCAGGAGTTCGTCAGCAAGGCCATTCAGGAGCTACAGGAGTCAAGAGTCATGAAAGGCGGCCACCGCCTACCAGCAGTGGCTCCCCATCCAGGCGAGGATGGTGGGCTGCGCGTCTGCATCGACATACTAGGGCTCAATCGAGTCACCTCTCTGGAGCGCCTCTGGCCCTCGCGAGTGGGGCGTTGTGGAGGTCCACCCCACAGCTACGTTCGCATGCCTTACGGCTTGCCGAACGCGGCTGCCACGTACCAGCGCCTCATGAGGGGCATCATGGAGGCACAAGAGGCCAGGCGTTCCGCAGCCCTGGCGGAGATGGAGATGGTCCGCGAGGAGCCACCAGCGCCTCCGGAGCCTCCCGAGGCCCCTAGGCCTGGGGGCTCATGAGGATCGGCTTCCGCAACCCACCGAGTCTGCTACACCAACAGTCCTTCGTCCTCAACATCATCAGGTGACATCTTTCAAGTTTCATTTCCAGCTGGGAGCGCCCCCCCCCCCCAGGGCTGCATTATTCCTAGGCCTCGTGAGTCCGTCCCTGCGGCATGTATCCCTTTTATTTCATGTTGTTAGCTTACTTTGTTGGGGGCACCCCTCGGGCTGCATCATCCCCAAGTCGCTCGGGCCAGACCCAGCGGCATGTATCCCTTTTGCGTTTATTTCCGGTTATGCGTTCGACCCACCATGCTTGATTATTTGATGCCGGTCCACGGCACCTCTTCTTCTCCGTGCCGACCACTTGCACGTTAAAGGGGGGGTACCTGAGCATCGCAACTCAGGGCTCTTACTGGCTCTCCAGCCCTCACCCTCTGGCCTTGTCCACGGCATCGTGACCTGGCATACCAGCGACAGCTGAGACCAGCTCGAGGGCCGGGACCCGAGGACGTAGAGTGCCGGCATCTAACCAAATTTGCAGGGACACATCACAAGATAAGGCCCAGTGCCAGGCGCAACCCGCCTAGAGGTAGGGCCCCGTGAGTCCCGCGCTGGCTCACGGGTGACCGCCAGCCACATGTCAGGGCGGGGCTGTACACGCCCCGGGGGCTCCTCCCGGAGGGGGCCCCCCTCCCACGTACCAGTGGAAGCACCATGCTCCGTGCTGGCTGACGACACTGCCGAGGAGCGGCTATGCCCGTACACATACGGAAGCGCTATGCTCCGCGCTGGTGATAAACAACTGAGGGTGGCCCCCGGGCCGCATCAACCTCAGGGAGCCCAGAGCTCAGTGTCAAGCCTCATCATAACGCCTCCCCTCGGGAGTGCCGCGCGAGGGGGCTGGGCACGGGAGCTGCGCCTGGGTCACACCCAAACGCACGCCGCCCAGCCAGGCCCCCCCGGGCCTGGTTCGTCGCGCATCTCTCCCCGAGCGGAGACAAGGTACGAAGGCCGTTTGAGCGTCAAGGGGGACTCCTGAGCATCGCGACTCAGGAGCCTAACTGGTCACGTAGCCCCTCACTCCTTAGTTCCGAAAGGCTAACGGCGGTTGAGGTATGCGCGTGGCCGGGCTCTGCAGACGTAGAACGGTAGATCCACCCACATCATACCTCCCTACTTGCTGTTCGTGCGCCATGGGGGACTCCTGAGCATCACGACTCAGGAGCCTAACTGGTCACGTAGCCCCTCACTCCTTAGTTCCGAAAGGCTAACGGCGGTTGAGGTATGCGCGCGGCCGGGCTCTGCAGACGTAGAACGATAGATCCACCCACATCATACCTCCCTACTTGTTGTTCGTGCGCCAAGGGGGACTCCTGAGCATCGCGACTCAGGAGCCTAACTTGTCACGTAGCCCCTCACTCCTTGGCCCCATCCTGGTTTCCGGTCAGGACTAATGCTGGGTGAGGTATGCGCGGGGCCGGGCTCTGCCGGCATAGAACATAAGCAAGTAGGAAGGAAAAGCGCAAATTTCAAGGAATTCAAAAGCAAATATTACAGTCCACACTGTTATCTCAATGCCAAACGCAAGTTTAAACGCCTCCCCGAGGCATGATACATGTGCAAGAATTAAAGGCAGGACAGGAGCCACAACGGAGTCACTTATCAGCGGTGGAGCAGCGCGGAGTGGGTTCGCCTCATGGAGCAGCGGGGTCGGCAGCGCCTTGCTTCGGCTTGGTGCTGAAGGCCCAGAACTTCCCCAGCAGAGCCTTCGCGCGACCCTTCATGGCCTCGGCAGCGGCACGCTCGCCGCTTACTGGCTCCAGCAGGCTGTCGAGGTCGACGCCGGGATCGTGAAGGTAGATGTGGGTGAGGACCCGCGTCAGCACTGCAGAAGACAGGACACGCGCCTCGGCCTCGGCCGTGGGGCCAAGGCCAAGGGCGACATCTTCAAGAGTGCGAACCAGGAAGGGAAGCAGCTTGGTGGGGCCGTCCTCGGCGCCAGCCAGCGGGCTCTCCAGGCCGCTGTCGTAAAGCATCCTCGGCGAGGAGCAAGCCTTCGCCTCCATCTCCGTGAAGGCCACGTGGTCCTCGGCAAGAACCTGGGCCTTGTCGTCTAGCTCGACCTTCCTCGCCCCCAACTCTTGCTCCAGCGCGCCTAGGCGGTCGCGGCGCTTCCTGAGCTTGGCCTCCCGGCCCTCGACGGCCGCCTCACGAGCCTTCACGCCTTCTTCCTGCTCTTGGCGAAGGCGGACCTCTTTCGCGAGCTGGTCCCGCAGGCTTTGCAGCTCATCCTCCAGCGCCTTGCAGCGACCACGGACGTCGACCACCTCCCCCAGGGCTGCATCACGTGCAGCCTTCGCCTCAAGGACGGCCTGCCTCTCCTCATCGCAAGCCGTCGAGGCCTGGACCAGCGCCGCCCGAATCAAAGCGTCGGAGCGAATCCATCCTGAAGCCAGCTCCAAGCGCCCGGCCACCAAGCGAGAATCGGCGCCAAGTAGATCCTGCCGCAGCCGGTCCAGCTCAGTGGCAGCACGATCCAGAACGGCAGGAGGAGTCGGAGAGACAGCAGTCGGTGGAGTAGGAGGAGAAGGTGGCAGCGCGACCACAGCATCCTGAGGCGAAGCTTGCTGCGCCCCAATGGCTGAAGTGGCGGCAGCAGGCAAAGGCACCTCGGGAGTCACTTGGGCCATGGGAGCTGAGCCCGCCCCAGCCGGCTCAGCCAGGCCTCGCGAGGACGACCGGGCAGGAGAAACCCGTGTGTCGCGGTCACCTTCCTTCGCGGGCAGAGGCGCTGCCACGGATGGAACCTCAGGAGCTCCCTTCGGCTTCTTTGCGGCGGGCGCCAGCCTATCCAAGAGATGCGGACGTCAAGCCTTAGAAGCAGAACAAGAAATAAAGACAAGAATCAAGTGCTTACGGGTCGTCGCCAGTGAGCTCAAGCGTCCTCCGGCCAAATTTGAAGCCCGAAAGCCGGCTGGAAGGGTCAACCTCGGGAAGCTTGGAAGCGGAAGGCGCGTCTGTGGTCCGCCTCGGGGCCGGGGCAAACCCGCGGGAGATCAGCCCAGTCCTGTCCTTCTTCGGGATCGAGGGCAAGCTTCCGCCGTCCTGCTCGTCATCATCCTCGTCGTCATCAGAGAGGCGGAGAACGCGGGACTAGCGCCGGGGGAGGGGAGCCCTCGACTCTCCGTCAGTCGCCTCGGAGTCGGGCCCTTTTTCTCGCTCCCCTCCTTCCTCCTCTTCGCTGGAGTCGTCGGAGGACACATCCACCGATTCCCCGGGAGTTTCTATGGGCACGGGCCCGTCCCCGTTGAAGACGGGCATGGAATCCACTACCTGCTCCCAGTCATCACGGAGGAACAAGGGCGTAGGGGCGCCCTCCAACCTTGCCACATCGCCCCCGACCAGAGATTGGAGGCCTGCAGCCAGATCTCCGTCGGCCAAGGCCGCGGGGCTCGGATGGGGCCTCCACATCAGAAGTGAGTACTGCCGAAGCAGAGCCAGCTGGTGCTCCAGGAATTCCCTCAGCAGCTACGCGCCGGTCAGCTTCGCCGCCGCCATGTTGGCCGGCCTCAGATCCGCGTCCATCTTCTCCAACACCAGCTTCGCGCGGGGGTCCGCGAGCTCCGCTCGACCCCAATCGCTGGAGCTCGTGGGTTGCTCCATGGGCAAGATCATCCGAGGGTGGATGCGCCCAGCATCCGCCAAGACCCACTTGCTCCTGAAGCCCTCAATCCTTTTCCCGGGGTTCGAAATGGCAATGGCGCCACCGTACGCGATGAAGCTCGCGCACGCGGAAGCAGGACCGCGAGAGGTCCGGAGGTAGAAGTAGTGGCGCAGCAAGGCCACTAAGGGCTGCACCCCTACATGAGCCTCGCAGTAATAGGCGAAGATCGCGAGGAGAAGGACGGAGTTGGGGTGGAGATGCAGAGCCTGTAGCTTATAATGGTGGACGACAGAGAAGAAGAACTCGGAGAAGGGAGGCACCAGGCGAGCAGCAATGGCGCTTACGAAGAACAGATAGAAGGTGCTCCCTTGACCCTCAAGGGTGGCGGAGCCGGCCTTGAACACCTTCGCCCCGTCAATGCCACGCGCCGCCGCCATCCGGCGCAACCGGGCGAGGCTCGCCTCCGACACGTTCGGCGAGTCCAGGGCAGACGAGTACCAAGCTACGGCCGGGGACTGACGAGGCGCCCTGACTTCCTAGGTCACGCGGTCGGAGTGGATCTGGAAATTTTGGAGGAAGGAAGGAGAGGCGCAAGAAAGGGGATCTGAGCAGCGACCGGAGAAAGCAAAAAGCAAAGCCTAGGCGGATGCCGCTCCTTTATCAACTCACGCGGTTGCTAAGGCGCTCACGTCCAATCAACCGCCACGCGGCGCCCAAGGCCTAAGCTGATAGGGCCTGCGGCGCTTCGCTCTTGCCCTTCCGCCTCCCTGCACGGCCAAGTCCGGGCGCGCCTTGGGCCCGGGGGCTACTGTTGGGAACGGGGGTCCCCAGACTTGCCTGCCTGCGGCCTGCGGCGTGGCTCAAAGGGGGCCCCAGCACGGCCCATCTTCATCAACACAGACCCAAGACCCTCGCGAGAGGCCAAGCCTCGCGGGGCGGACGACACGGAGCTTCCTCAGGCATAGCCTCACCAGGCTGGCTCGCGAGGAGGCGGAGAGATCAAGGCGGGGTACCTCACGAGGTGCCCGTGATGCAAGCCATGACGACCAAGGGCGCGAGGCGGGCGCCAGCCCGCGCAGTGTCCTCCTTTCCCCTTTGGTGCAAAGGGGGCAAGCGCAGCCATGGAGTACCGAGGCATCAGGCAAAGGTTGCCATTTCGGTGCAACAAGACCAAGACCAGGAGGACTGCAAGACGGAGGTCATCGTGGAGCCCAAGACGGCGTCACCACCAGAGCTTTGTGCAGGCGAGGACCAACTTTAGTCAGGATAAGTGTACCAGATGTTCCCCTTCAAAATGGCCAATTGTTGGCGCCCTTCCCGCTCAATATTTGGGAAGAGGCCCAGGGTCATTGCCTATAAATAGGACCATCCACCCACAGGGAGAGCGGGTTTGGGCTCGAGACCAAGCATCGAGGATCAAGGATCGGATCGAAATCAGAGAGAGAGAAGGGTGACTGAACTCCTCCTAGCAGTTCGTCCCCCCCAGCCAAGAACAGACCCTCGCGAGGCTGTTCTTCCTTGTATTGTTCATCATCATCAGCCCGAGAGGCAATCCACCACACCACACACTGGAGTAGGGTATTACACCACAACGGTGGCCCGAACCAGTATAAATCATGAGTTTCTTGTGTTGTTCTTTCCTTAGCGTAGATCTTAGCGAGGCGGAGGGGTGCAGGTAGGTAGGAGGCGAAATCTCCGCGCGCACCCCAGTGTTCGAACCTCAAGGGTCTGCCGGAACCCGAAATCCGACACTTGGCCCTGAGCAGCCACTCGTCTTCGCCTTCGGCGGCGGTGGTGGAGCAGTCCGGAAGGAGAGTCCTTCCTTTCTTGGACCCTTCGGCCTCCCCGGTTGGGGCGGCCTTCCTTTTCTTGTCTCCCCCGGCTGGAGGGGGAGCATCTTCATCTTCCTCCTCCTCATCTTCATGGGAGGAGTGCGTCATGGAGTTATCGGTCGATGAGTCCGATACCACCTAGCGCCGAGAACTCTTTCAGGTTCCCTTGGCCTTCTTCTTGGTCTTCTCTGGCACCTTATAAGGAGCCGGAGTCAGCATCTCCGCCAGGAGAGCGCCCGAAGTGTCTTCGGGTAGAGGGGCCGGACAGTCGATCTGCTCTGATGCCTCCACCCAGTCCTGTTAAAGGCATGAGAGCTCAGACCCCGCACAGGGTTAAGCTATGGGAAATAAATATCCTGCCAAATGTACAGAACTTACCGGATTCGCAGGGTGCTTCGCGCTTAGCCCGCAGTCCTCAGTGAGAGAGGGAGGGACCTTGGCGCCCAGCACCCTCCAGACGTCTTTTTGCATCGTGTCGAAGAGCTCGCTTAGAGTCTGGTGTCGGGTCGGGTCGAACTCCCATAAGTTGAAATCCCGCTGCTGACACGGGAGGATCCGGCGAAAGAGCATGATTTGGACTATGTTGACAAGCTTAAGTTTCTTGCTTTTCATGTTCCGGATACATTTCTGGAGTCCGTCCAGCTCCACCGATGAACCCCAGGACAGGCCCTTCTCCTTCCAGGAAGTGAGCCGCGTGGGGATTCCGGATCGAAACTCGGGGGCCGCCGCCTAGTTGGTGTCGCGCGGCTCGGTGATGTAGAACCATCCCGACTACCACCCCTTTATGGTCTCCACAAAGGAGCCCTCGAGCCATGTAACGTTGGGCATCTTGCCCACCATGGCTCCGCCGCATTCCGCTTGTTGGCCACCCACCACCTTCGGCTTAATATTGAAGGTCTTCAGCCATAGGCCGAAGTGGGGCCGGATGCGGAGGAAGGCCTCGCACATGACGATGAACACCGAGATGTTGAGGATGAAGTTCGGGGCCAGATCATGAAAGTCCAGCCCATAGTAGAACATGAGGCCGCGGAAAAATGGATGGAGGGGAAACCCCAGTCCGCGGACGAAGTGGTGGAGGAAGACCACCCTCTCGTGGGGTTCTCGGGTAGGGATGACCTGCCCCGCGGCTGGCAGCCGGTGCGCGATATCCGCGGCTAAGTATCCGGCTCCGCGTAACTTTTTGATGTGCCCCTCCGTGATGGAGGAGGCCATCCACTTGCCTCCCGCTCCGGACATGTTTGGAGAGAGTTGAGGAGGAGGATGCGGACTTGGGCATTGGAGCTCGAGTGCGCGAGAATGGATGAGCAAGGAGGAGGAAGGCGTGGGTAGAAAAAGGTGAGATCTTATCCCTTTATAAGGGCGGACTAAACTATGCGCCTCCACTAGCCTGGTAAAACTCACTTGTCCACCAAGCACTGTAATTGATGGCGCAGTTGGGTTACCCACGTCCGTATTGATGAGAATCCCGTAATAAGGGGAACACGATCTCTGCTTTGACAAGACGTGTCAAGAAACCGCCTTGCGTTATGTGCGGGGCTGGTTAAAGAAAAACAGTTCAAATAATTACCGGGCCGTGGCGTGATGTCATGCTGCCAAAATGTGTCTACAGATTAGATTTGTGGAAATATTATTCTCTCTACGGTGGTATGTGGAACTTATTTTGTAGGGTCGGACACTATCCTTGTATTCAAACTCTTCTGTGGTGTATTCGGAGGAGGAACCCTCCTTGCAATGCCAAAGACAACACTGCGCGCCGGACTCATCGTCATTGAAGCCTGGTTCAGGGGCTATTGAGGGAGTCCTGGATTAGGGGGTCTCCGGATAGCCGGACAATATCCTTTGGCCGGACTGTTGGACTATGAAGATACAAGATTGAAGACTTCGTCCCGTGTCCGGATGGGACTCTACTTGGCATGGAAGGCAAGCTAGGCAATACGGATATATATATCTCTTCCTTTGTAACCGACCTTGTGTAACCCTAGCCCCCTCCGGTGTCTATATAAACCGGAGGGTTTTAGTCCATAGGACAACATACAATCATGCCATAGGCTAGCTTCTAGGGTTCGGCCTTTCCGATCTTGTGGTAGATCAACTCTTGTACTACTCATATTATCAAGAATAATCAAGCAGGACGTAGGGTTTTACCTCCATCAAGAGGGCCCGAACCTGGGTAAAACATCGTGTCCCTAGCCTCCTGTTACCATCCGCCTTAGATGCACAGTTCGGAACCCCCTACCCGAGATCCGCCGGTTTTGACACCGACAGGGAGCACTACAGCATTTCTGATAAGTATATGTGAATGACATATTGTTGATCGGAGATAATGTAGAATTATTCTACAAAGCATAAAGGAATGTTTGAAGGAGTTTTTCAAAGAAAGACATCGGTGAAGCTGCTTACATATTGAGCATCAAGATCTATAGAGATAGATCAAGACGCTTGATAAGTTTTTCAATGAGTACATACCTTGAGAAGATTTTGAAGTAGTTCAAAATGGAACAGTCAAAGAAGGAGTTCTTGCCTTTGTTACAAGGTGTGAAGTTGAGTAAGACTCAAAACCCGACCACGGCAGAAGATAGAGAGAGAATGAAAGTCATTCCCTATGCCTCAGCCATAGGTTCTATAAAGTATACCATGCTGTGCACCAGACCTATTGTATACCCTGCCCTGTGTTTGGCAAGGAAGTACAATAGTGATCTAGGAGTATATCACTGGACATTGGTCAAAATTATCCTTAGTGGAATAAGGATATGTTTCTCGATTATGGAGGTGACAAAAGGTTCGTCGTAAAGGGTTACGTCGATGCAAGTTTTGACACTGATCCAGATGACTCAAAGTCTCAGTCTGGATACATATTGAAAGTGGGAGCAATTAGCTAGAGTAGCTCCGTGCAGAGCATTGTTGACATAGAAATTTCCAAAATAAGCACGGATCTAAATGTGGCAGACCCATTGACTAAACTTCCCTCACAAGCAAAACATGATCACACCTTACTACTCTTTGGGTATTAATCACATAGCGATGTGAACTAGATTATTGACTCTAGTAAACCCTTTGGGTGCTGGTCACATGACGATGTGAACTATGTGTGTTAATCACATGGTAATGTGAATTATTGATGCTAAATCACATGGCGATGTGAACTAGATTATTGACTCTAGTGCAAGTGGAAGACTGAAGGAAATATGCCCTAGAGGCAATAATAAAGTTATTATTTATTTCCTTATATCATGATAAAAGTTTATTATTCATGCTAGAATTGTATTAACCGGAAACATAATACATGTGTGAATACATAGACAAACAGTATGTCATTAGTATGCCTCTACTTGACTAGCTCGTTGAATCAAAGATGGTTAAGTTTCCTAGCCATAGACATGAGTTGTCATTTGATTAACGGGGTTACATCATTAGAGAATGATGTGATTGACTTGACCCATTCCGTTAGCATAGCACTTGATCGTTTAGTTTGTTGCTATTGCTTTCTTCATGACTTATACATGTTCCTATGACTATGAGATTATGCAACTCCCATTTACCGGAGGAACACTTTGTGTGCTACCAAACGACATAACATAACTGGGTGATTATAAAGGTGCTCTACAGGTGTCTCCGAAGGTACTTGTTGGGTTGGCGTATTTCGAGATTAGGATTTGTCACTCCGATTGTCGGAGAGGTATCTCCGGGCCCACTCGGTAATGCACATCACTATAAGCCTTGCAAGCATTGCAACTAATGAGTTAGTTGCGGGATGATGTATTACGGAACGAGTAAAGAGACTTGCCAGTAACGAGATTGAACTAGGTATTGAGATACCGACGATCGAATCTCGGGCAAGTAACATACCGATGACAAAGGGAACAACGTATGTTGTTATGCGGTTTGACCGATAAAGATCTTCGTAGAATATGTAGGAGCCAATATGAGCATCCAGGTTCCGCTATTGGTTATTGACAGGAGACGTGTCTCGGTCATGTCTACATAGTTCTCAAACCCGTATGGTCTGCACGCTTAAAGTTCGATGACGGTTATATTATGAGTTTATGTGTTTTAATGTACCGAAGGAGTTGGGAGTCCCGGATGAGATCGGAGACATGACGAGGAGCCTCAAAATGGTCGAGACGTAAAGATCTATATATTGGACGACTATATTCGGACATCGGAAAGGTTCCGAGTGATTCGGGTATTTTCAGGAGTACCGAGGAGTTACGGGAATTCGTATTGGGCCTTAATGGGCCATACAAGAAAGGAGAGAAAGGCCTCAAAGGGTGGTCGCACCCCTCCCCATGGGCTGGTCCGAATTGGACTAGGGAGGGGGGCGCCCCCTTCCTTCTTTCCCCTTTTCCCTTCCCTTTCCTTCCCTCCTACTCCTACTACATGGAAGGGCTCCTAGTTCTACTAGGAAAAGGGGAATCCTACTCCTGGTGGGAGTAGGACTCCCCTAGGGAGCGCCATAGAGAGGTCCGGCCCCTCCCCTCCTCCACTCCTTTATATACGTGGCCAGGGGGCACCCCATAGACACAACAATTGATCTCTTGATCTCTTAGTTGTGTGCGGTGCCCCCCTCCACCATAATCCACCTCGATCATATCGTAGCGGTGCTTAGGCGAAGCCCTGCGTCGGTAGAACATCATCATCATCACCACGCCATCATGCTGACAAAACTCTCCCTCAACACTCGGCTGGATCGGAGTTCGAGGGACGTCATCGAGTTGAATGTGTGCAGAACTCGGAGGTGACGTGTGATCGGTACTTGATCGGTCGGATCGTGAAGACGTACGACTACATCAACCGCGTTGTGCTAACGCTTCCGCTTTCGGTCTACGAGGGTACGTGGACAACACTCTCCCCTCTCGTTGCCATGCATCACCATGATCTTGCATGTGCGTAGGAATTTTTTGAAATTACTACGTTCCCCAACAGAGTATTCAACCCAAATTTATTGATTCGACACAAGGGGAGCCAAAGAATATTCTCGAGTATTAGCAGCTGAGTTGTCAATTCAACCACACCTGGAAACTTAATATCTGCAGCGAAGTGTTTAGTAGCAAAGTAATATGATGGTAGTGGTAACGATAGCAAAAGTAACGGTAGCAAAAGTAATATTTTTGGTGTTTTGTAGTGATGATAACAATAGCAACGGAAAAGTAAATAAGCGAAGACCAATATATGGAAAGCTCGTAGGCAATGGATCGGTGATGGAGAATTATGCCGGATGTGGTTCATCATGCAACAGTCATAATGTAGGGTGACACAGAACTAGCTCCAGTTCATCAATGTAATGTATGCATGTATTCCGAATATAGTCATACGTGCTTATGGAAAGAATTTGCATGACATCTTTTGTCCTACCCTCCCATGGCAGCAGGGTCCTATTGGAAACTAAGGGATATTAAGGCCTCCTTTTAATAAAGTACCGGAACAAAGCATTAGCACATAGTGAATACATGAACTCCTCAAACTACGGTCATCACCGGTAAGTATCCCGATTGTTGTCACTTCGGGGTTAACGGATCATAACACATAATAGGTGACTATAGAATTGCAAGATAGGATCAAGAACTCTCATATATTGATGAAAACATAATAGGTTCAGATCTGAAATCATGGCACTCGGGCCCTAGTGACAAGCATTAAGCATAGCAAATTCATAGCAACATCAATCTCAGACCATAGTGGATACTAGGGATCAAACCCTAACAAAACTAACTCGATTACATGATAAATCTCATCCAACCCATCACCGTCCAGCAAGCCTACGATGTAATTACTCACGCACGGCGGTGAGCATCATGAAATTGGTGATGGAGGAAGGTTGATAATGACGATGGCGATGGATTCCCCTCTTCGGAGCCCCGAACGGACTCCAGATCAGCCCTCCCAAGAGAGTTTTGGGCTTGGCGGCGGCTTCGTATAGTAAAACGTGATGAATCCTCCTCCCTCATTTTTCTCTCCCCGAAAGTGAATATATGGAGTCCAGGTTGAGGTCGGTGGAGCGTCAGGGGGCCCACGAGGCAGGGGGCGCGCCCAGGGGGGCAGGCGCGCCCCCCACCCTCGTGGACAGGTGGGGCACCCCCTGACGTGGATCTTCCTTTCAATATTTATTACATATTCCAAAATAATTCTCCGTTGATTTTCAGGTCATTCCGAGAACTTTTATTTCTGCACAA
Source organism: Triticum urartu (assembly GCF_056163025.1). Classification (NCBI taxonomy): domain Eukaryota; kingdom Viridiplantae; phylum Streptophyta; class Magnoliopsida; order Poales; family Poaceae; genus Triticum; species Triticum urartu. Next base: position 144,956,866 of record NC_141874.1, read on the forward strand.
AAATAACACTATGACAATTTTACTGAAAACAGTGTTAGTCTGGATTAGTTCCATTCAAATCATGCAAGTTAGAGTCTAAAATAAGGACAAAAGTGTTTGGAAAAGTAGATACGACGGAGACGTATCAGAAATCCCTATTGTTGCATAGGTTGTAAAAGCGACGCCGAAATATATGACAAGATGAGAATGAATTAATAACATATAGTCCTTCTCTTACGTAGCTTGGGTGAACACACTTTTTCGTAATGCCATGCATTCACGGGCTGGGGTATCCAAGTATTATTATTACTAGCTGGCCCTTCATTTCTTTTTCGTCCGCATATAAAACTTGATCAAAGGCAAACTTTGTAAACTTTGACTAACTTTGTAGAAAAATATAAACATCTACAATACTAAAGCTAAAAGACTCCCAACCTGTATCAAACAAATGTGGAACTCAATGCAAAGCAGCTGGACTTGCTCTATTTGGACGGGCTGCAATGGCACGTTTGTCGATGTTGCATCATCGGCTGGTGCAGACGGTGAAACAGTATGTTGGAGAGTCGTGGACTAGTCGTCACAAGGCTTTGAAAATAAAAAACGAGCTTTATGCCCGAAGTGGAGGCAACTCGTGAACCAAATTGGGCCCCTGCATTTCTGGGTGCAATGACCTCTATAAAGGCATTGTAAGAATATCTCCAGCCGCGCCCCCAATAGGCCCCCCAGGCCACTTTTTTGGCGCGCCGCGCCAAAAAAACGCCCCAGTCGCGCCCCCAGGATGTCGAAAAACGCCGGTTCGGCCCTTTTTTCCGCTTGGCGGTCACAGGCCGAACCCGGCGCACTGGGGGGCAGTTTGGGGCTCCGGCGCAAGGGAAAAGCACGGCTGGCCCACGCCGTCAGGGGAAAAGTCAAGGTTTTCTTCCCCGACTCGCCTCCCACCTCCCGCGCCCTCGGCCGCCAGTAGCTATATCCCGGCGCCGCCCGCCGCCTTTCACCACTAGATAGCCATTCCACGCCGGAAAAATAGCAGAGCTTTGCCGCGGCAGCCCCTCCAACAGCAGCTGGGCGTTTCCGGCCGTGAAGGGGCAGTTTAGCGGTGGGTACACGCCCACTTGGCGCAAGGTGTTCAGCGATTTGCCTGCCTCGGCGATGGACTCGGATGACGAGGAAGCGCTCGCCGCGCTGCTGGAGGAGGAAGCCGAGGCCAACGTCCAGGAAGAAGAGTATCTCATGGTGCTCGCCGCCCTCGCCCAGCTGCTGGCGAGCAATGAAAAGCCGCGGCGAGGTGGCTCGGCGCCGGGACGGGTGAAAGCAAAGAACCGGCATCGTCTCGAAGGCTACTGCATGCTCTACTCCGACTACTTCGTCGATGCTCCACTTCACGGCGAGAAAACATTTCGGCGCCGTTATCGGATGAGCCGAAAGCTCTTCTTCGGGATTGTGAATTCCATCAACTACTTCAAGTGCAAGATGGATTGCACCGGCGCCCTTGGATTTACCTCCATCCAGAAGTGCACGACAGCGATGAGGATGTTTGCATACGGAGCTCCTGGTGATTCACTCGATGACTATGGGCGCATGGCCGAGTCCACCAGCATAGAGTGTTTCTACAAGTTCTGTCGGGCAGTGGTGACAGTGTTTGGACCGCAATACTTGAGAACACCCAACGCGGAAGACACCGCTCAGATCCTAGCACAGAATGCAGCAAGAGGATTTCCTGGGATGCTTGGAAGCATCGACTGCATGCATTGGAAATGGAAGAATTTCCCATTTGCTTGGCAGGGGATGTACAAAGGCGCCAAAGGCGGTTGCAGTGTGGTACTTGAGGCGGTGGCCACACAGTACCTCTGGATTTGGCACTCCTTCTTTGGTATGCCAGGAACTCACAATGACATCAACGTGTTGCAGTGCTTTCCTGTCTTTGCCAAGCTTGTTGAAGGTCATTCTCCTCCGGTGAACTTCGAGATCAATGGGCGGCACTACAACAAGGGGTACTATCTAGCTGATGACATCTATCCAAGATGGTCGACATTTGTGAAGACGATCTCAAACCCTGTGCCACGAGGCAAGAACGCCTGGTTTGTGAAGGTTCGGGAGGCTTGCAGGAAGGATGTCGAGCGGGCATTTGGTGTACTCCAATCTCGATTTGATTTTGTCCGGTACCCCGCTCAGACCTGGTCGAAAGATCAAATGTGGAAGATTATGACTTGCTGTGTCATCTTGCACAACATGATCATCAAGAGCGAGCAAGAAAACCCAGTGTTTGACACTGAATCATACTACAGGCAGGGTCCTCTAGCCAAAGTTGATCACCAGCTACCGGCAACCTGGACTGCCTATCTCAGTATGTGTCAGGAGATCCGAGACCCACAGGTGCATCATCAACTGCAGCAAGATCTGATAGAGCATCTATGAAGGCTCAAGGGCGACGCCGGGCGCGACGTGTGATGAAATATGCGTTTTTAACTATATAATTTGTATTGAACTATTTATTGTTGTACTATTTTGTTGAAGTATTTGATATTTCTGTGATGAAATATGTGATAAAAAAATTTATGTGCATAATTGAACGCCGAACAATGGCGAACCATGTCGAATATGGGCCTATTGTCTCCCATATGGGCCCTTTATTCGCTGAAATGGGGCTGAAAAGTGGGCCAATATCGGCGCCTGGGGCGAGCTGGGGACGACGACTGGGCGCGAAACCGCCCCCGGCGCCGATTGTATCGCCGGCTCGTCCCAAGGGACGATTTTTATGTGTCCTTGGGGGGGGGGGGGGGGGGCGAACGGCTGGAGATGCTTTAAGCAACGATACTTCATCGGGATTTGGATGAGCGATGAAGGCAGGATGATAGAAGGAAGTCAAAGGGACCAGCATGTCTGATGATAGTGCGTCGGCATCCCAGAGGATCCCCATGACATTTCGGTGTCCAGCACACAGGAACCACAGGCGCTGCTTGACGCCAATGCCTACAAATCTGTATAACATTGTCGCAACAACTAAAAAATACGTGCAACATTATGTCGTTATGCCAACATTATAGAAAAACAAAATATCCATTAAATGTACTTACTAAATATATATATCGATCTTTACCCATTTGATTAACTAATTGGGGTCTAAACAACAAGGTGTGCTCATGAAGTTAGTGACTATAGTTTCTGATATTATTTATTTTGCATAAATTGTAACTTTTTTATTATTGTGAGAAATATTCTCATTGTTATATGGAGAGTAAAAGCGACCCCGAAGGTAATATATAACAAAGCGAGAAAGTAGATAATAATATAGTCCTTTTGTCATGTAGCTTTGATTAGGGTACTTTTCCTAAAGCGCCATGCATTCAGGGTATCAACTATCAAGTACTATTACCAATATATATTTCTGAGCCTGGCCTCATCTGCACCTGGTGAACGGTAAATTAGAAAAATATATTTTTTTTTTGCATGGAAGATGTTTCAGTGTGTGAGATCCATGCCAATTTTCAGCGTGTTAGGACATCCGAAGAGCTCTAAAAAAGGTCTGAACAAATAGTAAATTATTTCACACACCCCAAATTTGTCTTTTTTGCTGGGAGCTACTGGGATGTCCATACACTGAAAATTGACACGGATCTCACGCACTAAAACATCTTCGATGAAAAAAAAGTCAGACTTTTTGAAGTTTTCCAGTATTATTTTTCCTATTTTGCTGTTCATGACGGGATTATATGAGCTCGGGAGCCAAATCACCGCTCTCGTACTATTATTACTAGCTACACCCTTCGTCGGGGAGTTATTAGTACCCATCGTGTTCCGGTAAAATTTAAACCATACATGTGGCTCGCAAATATAAATAATCTATTGTAAAAATTATATTATTGGATTTGTATTCAAAAGTAATTACCAATGATACTATTTTTGCTACATACTATAACTCAAATTTATGGTCAAAAATTGATCCCGAATACAATGAAGCCCAATAAATCCAGATGGAGGAAGTAGCTGGTACCTGAAGAATTTTATGTGTGCATGGCTTTGGTACTTGAAGAGTTAGATTGCTTAAGTTGCTTGAATAATGGCACTAGTAGAAAACAGGGCTTTGGTCCAGGCCGGGTCAGCCCATTAGTCCCGGTTCAGTCCAGAATCGGGACCAATGGGGGCATTGGTTCCGGTTCGTGAGCCCAGGGGGCCGGCCGGGCCACGTGGGCCATTGGTCCCGGTTCATCTGGACCTTTTGGTCCCGGTTGGTGGGATGAACCGGGACCAATGGGCCTCGCTCCTGGCCCACCACCATTGGTCCCGGTTGGTGGCTTGAAATGGGACCAAAGGCTCCCCTTTAGTCCCGGTTCGTGCCACCAACCGGGACCAATGAAGTGCCTATATATACCCCCTCGCGTAAGAGCAGAGCACACTGCTCTGTTTTTTTCTGGCCGAGGGGGAGAGGGCTTGGTAGTGCTCTAGCTCACCTCCTATGCACACAAGGTGTTCGATGGAATACCCGAGCCACACTACTTAAGCTTTCTCCTCTCCAAGCTCGACCTCCGAGCTCCATTTTCCATAATATTTGTCTAGGTTTAGCGGTCTGTCACGCCCCGTCCCCGTCTTCACCGCCGTCGATCACCCGCGCCGAGCTCATCACCGGCACCACCGTGGTGAGCCTCTTGTTCTTATCTTCTTTCTGAAAGGAAAAATATTCTTACTTGTATGTTTACATAGATACTTGTATTATTTTCTTACTTTTATTATTGCATCTTATATAGTGCGATGGTTTTGGTATCCGCCCCCGTCGGCCCTCGTCCTGTCTATGATTCGGATGTGGTATATATATTATCTTTATAACTATTGGTTCATTTATTGTTTATGAAAATTATGCCGACCAACGTGACATAGATTTTATTTATGTAGGATGTATGTCAATCGGAAATGCCAACCGACCCTATTGTAGAGAGGTTAAATTTAGTTGAATAAGAAAACAATTTATTGAAGGAAAAAATAAAAAAAAATGAGGAGGAGAAGATGATATTGGAGTTGCATGTTGCGGATGTCGTCGATGATCACAAGATCAAGATGGATGCAATGCGCTTGAAGATTATAAAGATTAGAAAATATGCCATTCATACCGAGGCTTGGTATCATTATGTCGTTAGATCAATTGTTACCTTGGTTGCGATTATGATCGCATTTGTTTTCGCATTGAAATGTTTTACATAGTTTCAATGTATGGTTTAATTAATTAGATGCTCTGGAGAGCTATATGTTGTTAGATGAGAACTATGTATGCACTTTGGTTTTAATGTGATGATGAACTTCTATTAATTTGGATACTTAATTATATATAATGCACGCAGATGAACCAGCAATGGATGTATGGTGACAGACACACCTGCGAGTACATTAAGGGTGTGCATGAGTTTCTCGATGCGGCTGAGGTAAACAAGTAGAATGGTTTTATGTGTTGTCCATGCACTGAATGTGGGAATACGAGGTCTTACTCTAACCGGAAAATCCTTCACTCCCACCTGCTTTACAAGGGTTTCATGCCACACTATAATGTTTGGACGAGGCATGGAGAAATATGGGTTATGATGGAAGACAGCGAAGAAGAAGAGTACGATGACAACTATGTGCCCCCTGAATACGGCGATGCTGCAACGGGGGGGAGCTGGTGAAGATCAAGAGGAACCAGACGATGTGCCCAATGATGCTGCAGCGGGTGAAGCTGCTGAAGATCAAGAGGAACCAGACGATGTGCCCGATGATGATGATCTCCGCCGGGTCATTGTCGATGCAAGGACGCAATGCGAAAGTCAAAAGGAGAAGCTGAAGTTCAATCGCATGTTAGAGGATCACAAAAAAGGATTGTACCCCAATTGCGAAGATGGCAACACAAAGCTCGGTACCGTACTGGAATTGCTGCAGTGGAAGGCGGAGAATGTTGTGGCTGACAAAGGATTTGAGAAGCTACTGAAAATATTAAAGAAGAAGCTTCCAAAGGATAACAAATTGCCCGACAGTACATATGCAGCAAAGAAGGTTGTATGCCCTCTAGGATTGGAGGTGGAGAAGATACATGCATGCCCTAATAACTGCATCCTCTACCGCGGTGCATACAAGGATCTGAACGCATGCCCGGTATGCGGTGCATTGCGGTATAAGATCAGACGAGATGACCCTGGTGATGTTGACGGCGAGACCCCCAGGAAGAGGGTTCCTGCGAAGGTGATGTGGTATGCTCCTATAATACCACGGTTGAAACATCTGTTCAGAAACGAAGAGCATGCCAAGTTGATGCGATGGCACAGTGAGAACCGAAAGAAAGATGGGAAGTTGAGAGCACCCGCTGATGGGTCGCAGTGGAGAAAAATCGAGAAAAAGTACTGGGATGAGTTTGCAAAGGACCCAAGGAATGTATGGTTTGCTTTAAGCGCGGATGGCATTAATCCTTTCGGGGAGCAGAGCAGCAATCACAGCACCTGGCCCGTGACTCTATGTATGTATAATCTTCCTCCTTGGATGTGCATGAAGCGGAAGTTCATTATGATGCCAGTTCTCATCCAAGGCCCTAAGCAACCCGGCAACGACATTGATGTGTACCTAAGGCCATTAGTTGAAGAACTTTTATAGCTGTGGAATGGAAACGGTGTACGTACGTGGGATGAGCACAGACAGGAGGAATTTAACCTTAAGGCGTTACTGTTCGTGACCATCAACGATTGGCCCGCTCTCCGTAACCTTTCAGGACAGACAAACAAAGGATACCACGCATGCACGCACTGTTTAGATGACACTGAAAGTATATACCTGGACAGATGCAGGAAGAATGTGTACCTGGGCCATCGTCGATTTCTTCCGACCAACCATCAATGTCGAAAGAAAGGCAAGAATTTCAAAGGCGAGGCAGATCACCGGAAGAAGCCCGCCATGCGTACCGGTGATCACGTACTTGATATGGTCAATGATTTACATGTAATCTTTGGAAAGGGTCCCGGTGGACTAGCTGTTCCGAATGACGCTGAGGGACACACACCCATGTGGAAGAAGAAATCTATATTTTGGGACCTACCCTACTGGAAAGACCTAGAGGTCCGCTCTTCAATCGACGTGATGCACGTGACGAAGAACCTTTGCGTGAACCTGCTAGGCTTCTTGGGCGTGTATGGGAAGACAAAAGATACACCTGAGGCACGGGAGGACCTGCAACGTTTGCACGAAAAATACGGCATGCCTCCGAAGCAGTATAAAGGTCCTGCCAGCTACGCTCTTACGAAAGAAGAGAAAGAAATCTTTTTTGAATGCCTGCTCAATATGAAGGTCACGACTGGCTTCTCGTCGAATATAAAGGGAATAATTGTGACGCCCGGGTAATTAAGCTACAGTAATCCTCACTAATGATGCCACGTTACCTCTGTCACTGTACTTAATCTCGGGTTAAATCAAAACGGTTTCGAAATTCAATTCAAAATTATGATGGTAATAAAAGTTTTCAAAAAAAATTAATCAAACTAAAATGTTCGGGGGTTGTCAAATATTACAAGGTTAGTTATGGTGGGGTGCACACATTTTTATAAAGTGACTGAATATTTTAAAATGAAATAAAACAAAAGAGAAAATACAAAAGAGAAAAACTAAAACCTAAGCTAACAAAAAAAAAGAGGGAACCCCCCCTCCCACGGCCCACTGGCCCAACTGGTCGGCCAGCCCGCCAGGCCCACCCGGCCACCCCCCACTCTCTCCATAACCCCCTGGAGGCCGAAACCTAACCCGTAACCCCCCACCGACACCTACCACTCCCCCTCCCCTCGTCTGGATCTGGATCGGGGGATCCCGATCCCCTCGCCCCACTTCCCCGCGCGCCCGCCGCCGCCTGGAACCGCCTGACGCCGCCCGGAACCCCGTCCCCGGACCCCCCCCCCCCTCGCCGGCCTGCATCCTCCTCGCCGGACCGTCCCCATCTCTCCACCCCGAGCCCCATTGCCCCGATCCCTACACCCCTCGGTGAGCCCCGCCGCCGCGCTAGTCTCTGCCGCCCCCCTGCTACTCTGCCGCTGCCGCGCGACCTCGCCTACGTCGTGGCCGCTGGCGCCGCCTCTCCTCCTCTCTGCCCTCTACACGCGCCGTCAGTGAGCCCTGCTGGCTCGCGCCCACGGCGGCCTCGCCTCACGCCCGAACCACCTCGCCGCCGTCGAGCCCGTGGCGCTCGACTCCGGCCACCACAGCCTCCACAGCCACCCCCATTCGCTCCGCCGTCGTCTTGCCGTTCGAATGCGACCGGTCCCGCCCATTTTGGTGGCCTGCAGACGAAACCCGCCACTCACCCGAGCCCCGACGTCCGCCTCTCTCCTCGCCGGCGACAGCTCCGGCGACCTCGGGACGAACCACCACCACCACTAGATGCGCGTCTTCGTGCTTGTTCGAACGGGCCCAGGCACGCGCGGATCTGTGCCCTGAGCACAAATTCTGGCGAACTCCGGCGGGTCGGCGCCGTGCTTTTGGTCGCCGGCGGCGAGAGCCGGCCCTGCTGACCTGGCGCCGCGGGTCCCACCACCTGGGCCACTGACTGGTGGGCCAAGGGCCCCCCCTGTTGACCTGTTGACTGGGTCAACTACTGACTGGGCCGCCCCTATCTCACTGACCTATAGGCCCCACTTCAATAAACAAAATAAAATAAAAATGAATTAATAAAATTAATAATTAATTAGTTAATTAATTAGTGAACTAATTAAGTTAATTAATCTTGTTTAATTAATCTAATTAAGTAGATAGTTTAGTTAAACCCTAGTTAGACTAATCAGTCAATGGCGAATGGGACCCACAAGTCAGGTTGACCAGGTCAACCACTGACGTCATGCTGACGTCATGATGATGTCAGCAAACACTATTCTGGATAATGTTGATTTAATTAATTAAATAAATCCTAAAAATGATTTAAATCTTTAGAAAATCATATCTTTTAATCCGTAATTCGGATGAAAATATTTTATACATGAAAGTTGCTCAGAACGACGAGACGAATTCGGATACGCAGTCCGTTCGTCCGCCACGCATCCCTAACCTATCAAACTCGCAACTTTCCCCCTCCGGTTCACCGGTCCGAAAACGCGAAACACCGGGGATACTTTCCCGGATGTTATCCCCCTTCACCGGTATCACCTACTACCGCGTTAGGGCACCTCTAACGCCGTAACTTGTCATGTCATGCATCACTATGCATATGCTTGCATTATATTTATTGTTTCTTCCCCCTCTTCTCTCTCTAGACACCGAGACCGACGCCGCTGCTACCCCGTACGACTACGGTGTTGACGACCCCTCTCTCTTGCCAGAGCAACCAGGCAAGCCCCCCCCCGTTGATCACCAGATATCGCCTACTCTTCTCTATACTGCTTGCATTAGAGTAGTGTAGCATGTTACTGCTTCCCGTTAATCCTATACTGATGCATAGCCTGTCCTTGCTACTACTGTTGTTACCTTTACCTGCAATCCTAATGCTTAGTAAAGGATGCTAGTATTTCCATCTGTGGCCCTACATTCTTGTCCGTCTGCCATGCTATACTATCGGGCCGTGATCACTCGGGAGGTGATCACGGGTATATACTATATACTTTATACATGATACATGTGGTGACCAAAGACGGGTCGGCTTGAGGAGCACCCGCGAGTGATTCACGGATTGGGGGCTGAAAGGACCTTTGTCCCAACGGCCCTCTGTGTGGATCTTTGAGGCGGAGCGACAGGGCAGGTTCCGACCACCTAGGAGAGAGGTGGGCCTGGCCCTGGTCGGCGTTCGCGGATACTTAACACGCTTAACGAGATCTGGGTATTTGATCTGAGTCTGGCCATTTGGTCTATACGCACTAACCATCTACGCGGGAGTAGTTATGGGTATCCCGGCGTCGTGGTATCAGCCGAAGCCTTCTTGACGTCAGCGACGGAGCGGCGCGCGCTGGATTGGACTGGAACGCCACTAGGCTAGGTCTGCTTCCGGCCGCCCACGCAACGTGCAGGTGTGCTAAGGGCGATGGGCCCAGACCCCTGGGCGCTTAGGTTTAGACCGGCGTGCTGACCTCTCTGTTGGTCTAGGTGGGGCTGCGACGTGTTGATCTTCCGAGGCCGGGCATGACCCAGGAAAGTGTGTCCGGCCAAATGGGATCGAGCGTGTTGGGGTATGTGGTGCACCCCTGCAGGGAAGTTAATCTATTCGAATAGCCGTGATCTTCGGTAACAGGACGACTTGGAGTTGTACCTTGACCTTATGACAACTAGAACCGGATACTTAATAAAACACACCCTTCCAAGTGCCAGATACAACCGGTGGTCGCTCTCTCACCGGGCGACGAGGGGAGGATCATCGGTTAGGATTATGCTATGCGATGCTACTTGGAGGACTTCAGTCTACTCTCATCTACATGCTGCAAGACGGAGGCTGCCAGAAGCGTAGTCTTCGACAGGACTAGCTATCCCCCTCTTATTCCGGCATTCTGCAGTTCAGTCCACATATGATACCCTTATTCCATTTGATACCCATGCATATGTAGTGTAGCTCCTTGCTTGCGAGTACTTTGGATGAGTACTCACGGTTGCTTTCTCCCTCTTTTTCCCCTATCCCTTCTACCTGGTTGTCGCAACCAGATGTTGGAGCCCAGGAGCCAGACGCCACCTTCGACGACGACTCCTACTACACCGGAGGTGCCTACTACTACGTGATGCCCGCTGACGACGACCAGGAGTAGTTAGGAGGATCCCAGGCAGGAGGCCTGCGTCTCTTTCGATCTGTATCCCAGTTTGTGCTAGCCTTCTTAAGGCAAACTTGTTTAACTTATGTCGGTACTCAGATATTGTTGCTTCCGTTGACTCGTCTATGATCAAGCTCTTGTATTCGAGCCCTCGAGGCCCCTGGCTTGTAATATGATGCTTGTATGACTTTTTATTTGTAGAGTTGTGTTGTGATATCTTCCCGTGAGTCCCTGATCTTGATCGTACACGTTTGCGTGTATGATTAGTGTACGATTAAATCGGGGGCGTCACAAGTTGGTATCAGAGCCGACTGCCTGTAGGAATCCCCCTTCCACACTCCTTGGCCGAAGTCGAGTCTAGACATTGTATAAACTTTTACTAACTTGGCTGTGTGCCTTACGGGCCCACGTCGCCATCGGGTGGTACTAGTATCTTTTACTCCTCGACCTTTACTCTGGGACTCTGAACTCTCTTCTACTCGGGTTAAACGAATTTACTAACTCTGACACTAGGATCCCGATACGACATTCACCCCAAAGTTGGATAAGCCCTAGTTATTCTTTAGAATTGTATTTGAACATTATCCACATTGTCATTTGACTCCTGTGAAAACATCTGTGTTTTCAGATGGAACCCACGAGGCAGGTCGTGCGCCACACGACGGCCATTGGTGCCTCAGGGTCACCTGCTGTGTTGGTTGAGATGATGACCTATCTGGGTTATCGCTGGCACCCTGAGTACACCGTCTATGAGGAGTATCAGGACTTCAACCAGGAGCAGTACCGTGCCATCGTCCACCTCTACTCTCGGGAGTATGACTCCACTACCGTGCTGCACACTGCTCATGGTGTTGGAGTGACTATCGATATGGCGGTCCACGATGCTGCTTATGCTGCTCTGACACGTCTTCGTGGAGAGTATCAGGAGTTGGACACCTCCCCCTTCAGGCACATTGCTATCGCATCCGATGTTGGTGCGGAGGGTTACTACACTGCTGCCTACTCCACTGTCACCCGAGAGCCATTCTACCATCAGAACCTGGTTCTGCATGCTGATGGGCTGGATCGAGCTAACCGAGCTCTTCGCCACGAGTTGTACACCACCCGTCAGCACCTCTACCGTGCTCTGACGATGTTGCACCCCTTCGTCGGATCTGGGGAGCTGTCGCGTTCTGCTATCTACCCAGCCAGGACCGTGATGCCCCAGGGCATCGGCTGGCCAGATGTGGGAGGCTACTCTCCTGCATTGGGCCCTCTCCTGCCATCTGCGCGTCGGGTTCCGCACCAGAGTATCCGCGGACCCCAGGCTACTCGCGTGGAGGTCTTCCCTTCGCGTCACTGCCAGCTGTCGGGCTACACCTACCTCCGCAGTACCGCATGGGACTGACGTAGACTTGCTTATTAGTGTTAGATGCATTCGCCGCGAGCCTGCGTGCCGCCTATGATGTCTTAGTCTATGTACTGAACACTGTGTAACGAACTCTATGCATGATCTCTTTTGTAAGATATGCCGACTACTATGTGGTATCTATCGTGCTGCTTTCGTTGTGCATGTTTCATCATGAATGATTCTTGTTTTTACAATTCCTCAATGCTGAACTACCCCTGTTAAATATTAGCAGGATGGTTAGACCAGGTGGTCGTGGTCGTGGTGGCAACGCCCCACCACCGCCTGAGTACATGGCTGGTATGATCCAACAGCTTGAGATGAATCGCCAGTTCATGGAGAATATGATGGCTCAGTTTCCTCGCCCCAATATGAACCAGCAGCCAACCCCAGTAACTCTGCAGGATTTCATGCGCCTGAACCCAACTGTGTACCGCAGCTCAACTCAGCCTCTGGATGCTGATGACTGGCTCCGTGACATCACCTATGAGATGGAGTCTGCTGATGTAGCCCCTGCCAGCTATGTCACCTTTGCTTCCTTCTTCCTGAAGGGACCCGCAGCTCAATGGTGGGACAGCCACAGGCGTACACTGCCAGCTGGAACAATCATCACCTGGCCAGACTTCCAAGCTGCCTTCCGTGCTCGCTTCATTCCTCAGGGAGTTATGGACCGGAAGAAGCGTGAGTTCCGCAACCTCACCCAAGGCAATAAAACTGTGGAAGCTTACCAGCGGGAGTTTCTTGACTTGTCCCGCTATGCTGAAGAAGACATCGCAACTGATGCACGCAGACAGGAGAAGTTCCGGGATGGCCTTCAAGCTGACATCAAACTCGCACTTCTAGTGCATGATTTTGCTGATTTCGCCACTCTGGTGAACAAAGCCATCAATGTCGAAACTGGTCTGCAGGAATACTAGAGCTCTCACAGGCGCAACCGTGACACGGGCTCATCTTCGGGCCCGTCCTCGCAGAAGCGCAAGATATGGATTCCCAATAGCTTGTACCAGCCGGATGCACCTATCCCAAGGCAGACCTATGCTGCACCTCGTCTGCCTACTCCTCCGACTAGGCGGCCAAGACTCCCAGCTCCACCACCACAAGCTCCTGTTCCCACTCCCAATAATGGATTGTGCTTCAGGTGTGGACAACCAGGGCATCGTGCTAGGGAATGCAACCAGAACCCGAATCAACTGGCCCTTCCAGCAACTGGCCGTGGAAGTAACCAGCCCCGCAGCAACAATGCCAAGTCTTATGGTCGTGTTCATGCCAACCACGTTGATCTGAGCGAAGCTCAAGACCAGCCTGCTACTGTGATGGGTACCCTCCTCGTAAATTCAGTACCAGCATCCGTTTTATTTGATACAGGTGCATCGCATTCATTCATGTCAGAAGGTTTTGCATGCTTGCACGACATTAAATGTGAGAACATGGATGCTTCACTATTAGTACACACCCCTGCGGGCCAATGTCGAACCTCCATGATTTGCAACGACGTCCCTGTAGAAATCGAAGGACTGGAATTCCTTGTCTCTCCCATCGTACTGAAGTCCTGTAGCATTGATCTCATTCTGGGAATGAATTGGTTAAAAGCGCATACTGCTTCTATAGTTTGCGCCACTAAGGTCGTCCATCTGCTACACCCTTCTGATGAAATAATAGCTTATCAGGCTCATCTAGTTCAGAACGCCGAGGCACGACTTTATGCCTTGAATGCGTTGAACGCTGCACCACTCGAGGGCATTGAAAACGTTCCCGTCGTTCGTGAATTCCAAGATGTATTCCCAGAAGAACTTCCAGGGGTTCCCCCTGCTAGAGCTGTCGAATTCGTCATCGACTTGAAACCCGGCACTACCCCTATAGCTAAACGACCCTACAAGATGCCGCCGCATGAACTCCTTGAGCTTAAGGAGGAAATCGACAAATCTCTTGTCAAAGGTTTCATTCGCCCAAGTTGCTCTCCTTGGGGAGCACCTTCTCTCTTTGTTAGGAAGAAGGATGGGACAAACCGATTGGTCCAAGACTACCGTCCTATAAACCAAGCTACCATTCAGAATAAATACCCTCTTCCTCGGATCAATGATCTTTACGATCAACTGGCTGGTTCATCAGTGTTCTCCAAACTTGACTTGAGGTTGGGTTACCACCAGATCCGTGTTCGTGAAGAGGACATCCCAAAAACCGCCTTCGTGACTCGGTATGGGTCATATGAGTACACCGTCATGTCATTCGGCTTAACGAATGCTCCCGCCACCTTCTCTCGTCTGATGAATTATATATTCATGGATTACCTCGACAAGTTCGTCGTGGTTTATTTGGACGATATCCTTGTATTTTCCAAGAACGAGGAAGAACATGCTGGACATATGCGTCTTGTGCTAGAGAAGCTTCGAGAACATCAGCTGTATGCTAAGTATTCCAAGTGTGAATTCTGGCTTCCCGAAGTAACCTATCTTGGGCATGTCATCTCCAAAGATGGTATTGCCGTCAACCCTGAACGAGTTCAGGCTATTCTCGATTGGACTCCTCCGAAGAATGTGAAGCAAGTCCGAAGTTTTCTCGGCCTCGCCAGCTATTGCCGTCGATTCGTCGAGAACTTCTCCAAGATTGCCAGGCCTCTGACTAATTTGTTGCATAAGGGTGTCAAGTTCGACTGGACAGACAAGTGTCAGGAAAGTTTCCAGGCGCTCAAAGACAAGTTGACTTCTGCCCCCGTACTTGCTCCACCTGATACTAAGAAGGACTTCGTCATTTACTGCGACGCTTCCCGCCAAGGATTAGGCTGTGTCCTAATGCAGGAGCGCAGAGTGATTGCTTATGCCTCTCGTCAACTGCACCCTCACGAAGAAAACTACCCGGTTCATGACCTCGAGCTTGCTGCTGTCATTCATGCACTGAAGCAGTGGCGACATTACCTTCTCGGTAATCGTTGCGAGATCTTCACCGACCATCAAAGTCTGAAGTATCTGTTTACTCAGCCAGACCTGAACCTCCGTCAGCAAAGATGGATGGAGACTGTTGCAGACTTTGACGTGGATATATCATATACCCCCGGCAAGGCTAATGTAATGGCTGATGCCCTGAGCCGCAAGTCTTACTGCAACCACCTCCAGGTCCACAAAGTTCAGCCCTCGCTTACCGAAGAATTTAGAAGGCTGAACCTCCATATTGTTCCTCCGGGATCACTCGCTCCCCCTCCCGAAGATTTCCCCAAACGGAACCTACATGTTGTTTCCAAGGGTTCTCTCAATACCCTGGTTGTGAAACCAGATCTTGTGGACACCATCAAATGGATACAGAAATGTGACGATGAAGTCCTCAAGATTAAGCACGACCTCAAAAGGGGAAAGCCCTCATTCTTCACGATCGCCGACGATGGCGCCTTGTATTTCAAAGGCCGCTTAGTGGTACCATGTTCGAAGAAAAACCTGGATAAGACTAAAAGGGTTATGCAAGAAGCCCATGATACGCCTCTGTCCATCCATCCTGGTAGTACAAAGATGTACCAGGATATTCGTCAAAGATTCTGGTGGTCTAATATGAAGCAGGACATTGCTCGTTATGTTGCTGAGTGTGACGTTTGTCGCCGAATCAAAGCAGAGCATCAAAGGCCTGCTGGAACTCTGCAACCTATCTCTATTCCTGAATGGAAATGGGACCATGTTGAAATGGACTTCGTCACTGGATTTCCCAAATCGCAGAAAGGTAATGATGCTATTCTTGTCGTCATTGACCGACTTTCCAAAGTTGCCCATTTCCTGGCGGTCAAAGAGACAATCACTGCTAGTCAGCTTGCTACTCTCTACATGGCTAGAATTGTTTCACTTCACGGTATCCCACTGGTTATCAGTTCAGACCGTGGCAGCTTATTCACTTCAAGGTTTTGGGCGAGTTTCCAAGAAGCTATGGGGACTCATCTGTCGTTCAGTACTGCGTTCCATCCTCAGTCGCAAGGACAGGTTGAACGTGTCAACCAAGTTCTCGAAGACATGCTTCGAGCTTGTGTAATCTCATTCGGCAAGAAATGGGAGGAATCTCTTCCATATGCCGAGTTCTCTTATAATAATAGCTATCAAGCTAGTCTAAAGATGTCCCCCTTCGAAGTGCTATATGGACGAAAGTGTCGAACCCCTCTGAACTGGTCAGAAACTGGGGAGCGTCCACTCTTTGGTCCGGATATTATCCAACAGGCCGAAGAACAAGTTCGCATTATTCGCGAGAATCTCAAGACTGCTCAGTCACGTCAGAAAAGTCAGTATGACCGTCATCACCAAGACATGGTCTATCAACCTGGCGAAAAGGCTTATCTTCGAGTTACACCAATGAAGGGTGCTCACCGCTTCGGGATCAAGGGAAAGCTAGCTCCCCGCTATATTGGTCCATTCACTATTCTGGAAAGGCGTGGAAAAGTGGCCTATCAACTGGAGCTTCCGTCGAACCTTTCTCAGGTTCACGATGTGTTCCACGTGTCACAACTCCGACGCTGCTTCAAGGACCCAATCCGAGCAGTGGATCATGAAGTGCTCGAATTGCAGCAGGACCTCTCCTATAAAGAGCATCCGGTCCGCATTCTCGACCAAGCTGAACGCCGCACATGTCAGAAGGCGATCAAGTTCCTCAAAGTCCAGTGGTCGAACCACTCTGAAGACGAAGCCACCTGGGAACGTGAGGATCGTCTGCGTGATGAATACCCCGCACTCTTTCCTTCTTAAGCTCCTAAATCTCGGGACGAGATTTCTTGTAGTGGAGGAGAATTGTGACGCCCGGGTAATTAAGCTACAGTAATCCTCACTAATGATGCCACGTCACCTCTGTCACTGTACTTAATCTCGGGTTAAATCAAAACGGTTTCGAAATTCAATTCAAAATTATGATGGTAATAAAAGTTTTCAAAAAAAAATTAATCAAACTAAAATGTTCGGGGGTTGTCAAGTATTACAAGGTTAGTTATGGTGGGGTGCACACATTTTTATAAAGTGACTGAATATTTTAAAATGAAATAAAACAAAAGAGAAAATACAAAAGAGAAAAACTAAAACCTAAGCTAACAAAAAAAAAAGAGGGAACCCCCCCTCCCACGGCCCACTGGCCCAACTGGTCGGCCAGCCCGCCAGGCCCACCCGGCCACCCCCCACTCTCTCCATAACCCCCTGGAGGCCGAAACCTAACCCGTAACCCCCCACCGACACCTACCACTCCCCCTCCCCTCGTCTGGATCTGGATCGGGGGATCCCGATCCCCTCGCCCCACTTCCCCGCGCGCCCGCCGCCGCCTGGAACCGCCTGACGCCGCCCGGAACCCCGTCCCCGGACCCCCCCCCCTCGCCGGCCTGCATCCTCCTCGCCGGACCGTCCCCATCTCTCCACCCCGAGCCCCATTGCCCCGATCCCTACACCCCTCGGTGAGCCCCGCCGCCGCGCTAGTCTCTGCCGCCCCCCTGCTACTCTGCCGCTGCCGCGCGACCTCGCCTACGCCGTGGCCGCTGGCGCCGCCTCTCCTCCTCTCTGCCCTCTACACGCGCCGTCAGTGAGCCCTGCTGGCTCGCGCCCACGGCGGCCTCGCCTCACGCCCGAACCACCTCGCCGCCGTCGAGCCCGTGGCGCTCGACTCCGGCCACCACAGCCTCCACAGCCACCCCCATTCGCTCCGCCGTCGTCTTGCCGTTCGAATGCGACCGGTCCCGCCCATTTTGGTGGCCTGCAGACGAAACCCGCCACTCACCCGAGCCCCGACGTCCGCCTCTCTCCTCGCCGGCGACAGCTCCGGCGACCTCGGGACGAACCACCACCACCACTAGATGCGCGTCTTCGTGCTTGTTCGAACGGGCCCAGGCACGCGCGGATCTGTGCCCTGAGCACAAATTCTGGCGAACTCCGGCGGGTCGGCGCCGTGCTTTTGGTCGCCGGCGGCGAGAGCCGGCCCTGCTGACCTGGCGCCGCGGGTCCCACCACCTGGGCCACTGACTGGTGGGCCAAGGGCCCCCCCTGTTGACCTGTTGACTGGGTCAACTACTGACTGGGCCGCCCCTATCTCACTGACCTATAGGCCCCACTTCAATAAACAAAATAAAATAAAAATGAATTAATAAAATTAATAATTAATTAGTTAATTAATTAGTGAACTAATTAAGTTAATTAATCTTGTTTAATTAATCTAATTAAGTAGATAGTTTAGTTAAACCCTAGTTAGACTAATCAGTCAATGGCGAATGGGACCCACAAGTCAGGTTGACCAGGTCAACCGCTGACGTCATGCTGACGTCATGATGATGTCAGCAAACACTATTCTGGATAATGTTGATTTAATTAATTAAATAAATCCTAAAAATGATTTAAATCTTTAGAAAATCATATCTTTTAATCCGTAATTCGGATGAAAATATTTTATACATGAAAGTTGCTCAGAACGACGAGACGAATTCGGATACGCAGTCCGTTCGTCCGCCACGCATCCCTAACCTATCAAACTCGCAACTTTCCCCCTCCGGTTCACCGGTCCGAAAACGCGAAACACCGGGGATACTTTCCCGGATGTTATCCCCCTTCACCGGTATCACCTACTACCGCGTTAGGGCACCTCTAACGCCGTAACTTGTCATGTCATGCATCACTATGCATATGCTTGCATTATATTTATTGTTTCTTCCCCCTCTTCTCTCTCTAGACACCGAGACCGACGCCGCTGCTACCCCGTACGACTACGGTGTTGACGACCCCTCTCTCTTGCCAGAGCAACCAGGCAAGCCCCCCCCCCTTTGATCACCAGATATCGCCTACTCTTCTCTATACTGCTTGCATTAGAGTAGTGTAGCATGTTACTGCTTCCCGTTAATCCTATACTGATGCATAGCCTGTCCTTGCTACTACTGTTGTTACCTTTACCTGCAATCCTAATGCTTAGTAAAGGATGCTAGTATTTCCATCTGTGGCCCTACATTCTTGTCCGTCTGCCATGCTATACTATCGGGCCGTGATCACTCGGGAGGTGATCACGGGTATATACTATATACTTTATACATGATACATGTGGTGACCAAAGACGGGTCGGCTTGAGGAGCACCCGCGAGTGATTCACGGATTGGGGGCTGAAAGGACCTTTGTCCCAACGGCCCTCTGTGTGGATCTTTGAGGCGGAGCGACAGGGCAGGTTCCGACCACCTAGGAGAGAGGTGGGCCTGGCCCTGGTCGGCGTTCGCGGATACTTAACACGCTTAACGAGATCTGGGTATTTGATCTGAGTCTGGCCATTTGGTCTATACGCACTAACCATCTACGCGGGAGTAGTTATGGGTATCCCGGCGTCGTGGTATCAGCCGAAGCCTTCTTGACGTCAGCGACGGAGCGGCGCGCGCTGGATTGGACTGGAACGCCACTAGGCTAGGTCTGCTTCCGGCCGCCCACGCAACGTGCAGGTGTGCTAAGGGCGATGGGCCCAGACCCCTGGGCGCTTAGGTTTAGACCGGCGTGCTGACCTCTCTGTTGGTCTAGGTGGGGCTGCGACGTGTTGATCTTCCGAGGCCGGGCATGACCCAGGAAAGTGTGTCCGGCCAAATGGGATCGAGCGTGTTGGGGTATGTGGTGCACCCCTGCAGGGAAGTTAATCTATTCGAATAGCCGTGATCTTCGGTAACAGGACGACTTGGAGTTGTACCTTGACCTTATGACAACTAGAACCGGATACTTAATAAAACACACCCTTCCAAGTGCCAGATACAACCGGTGGTCGCTCTCTCACCGGGCGACGAGGGGAGGATCATCGGTTAGGATTATGCTATGCGATGCTACTTGGAGGACTTCAGTCTACTCTCATCTACATGCTGCAAGACGGAGGCTGCCAGAAGCGTAGTCTTCGACAGGACTAGCTATCCCCCTCTTATTCCGGCATTCTGCAGTTCAGTCCACATATGATACCCTTATTCCATTTGATACCCATGCATATGTAGTGTAGCTCCTTGCTTGCGAGTACTTTGGATGAGTACTCACGGTTGCTTTCTCCCTCTTTTTCCCCTATCCCTTCTACCTGGTTGTCGCAACCAGATGTTGGAGCCCAGGAGCCAGACGCCACCTTCGACGACGACTCCTACTACACCGGAGGTGCCTACTACTACGTGATGCCCGCTGACGACGACCAGGAGTAGTTAGGAGGATCCCAGGCAGGAGGCATGCGTCTCTTTCGATCTGTATCCCAGTTTGTGCTAGCCTTCTTAAGGCAAACTTGTTTAACTTATGTCGGTACTCAGATATTGTTGCTTCCGCTGACTCGTCTATGATCAAGCTCTTGTATTCGAGCCCTCGAGGCCCCTGGCTTGTAATATGATGCTTGTATGACTTTTTATTTGTAGAGTTGTGTTGTGATATCTTCCCGTGGGTCCCTGATCTTGATCGTACACGTTTGCGTGTATGATTAGTGTACGATTAAATCGGGGGCGTCACAATAATAAATATGCCAGAGAAAAAGTTTCAGAACCTAAAGTCTCATGACTGCCACGTGATTATGACGCAACTGCTTCCGGTTGCATTGAGGGGGCTTCTACCGGAAAATGTCCGATTAGCCATTGTGAAGCTATGTGCATTCCTCAATGCAATCTCTCAGAAGGTGATCGATCCAGAAATCGTACCAAGGCTAAGGAGTGATGTGGTGCAATGTCTTGTCAGTTTCGAGCTGGTGTTCCCACCATCCTTCTTCAATATCATGACGCACGTCCTAGTTCATCTAGTCGACGAGATTGTCATCCTGGGGCCCGTATTTCTACACAATATGTTCCCTTTTGAGAGGTTCATGGGAGTCCTAAAGAAATATGTCCGTAACCACGCTAGGCCAGAAGGAAGCATCTCCATGGGCCATCAAACAGAGGATGTTATCGGGTTTTGTGTTGACTTCATTCCTGGCCTTAAGAAGATAGGTCTCCCTAAATCGCGGTATGAGGGGAGACTGACTGGAAAAGGCACTCTTGGAAGAGACTCAATAATATGCAGGGACGGATATTCTTGGTCTCAAGCACACTACACAGATCTACAGAACTCTACCTTCGTGACCCTGTATGTCGATGAACACAAGAACAGTCTGCGCTCCAAACACTCGGAGCAGTGCGACGACTGGATTACATGTGAACACATCAGGACTTTCAGCAATTGGTTGGAAACACGTCTCAGAGGTGACAACACTGTTTGTGATGAGTTGTACTTGTTCTCCAGGGGACCATCTTTGACTGTATTGACTTACTAAGGATACGAGATAAATGGGAATACATTTTACACGATCGCCCAAGATCAAAAGAGCACCAACCAAAATGGCGGTGTCCGCTTTGATGCAGCAACCGAACGGAAAGGACACATATTATGGTTACATAGTGGACATATGGGAACTTGACTACGGACCTGATTTTAAGGTCCCTTTGTTCAAGTGCAAATGGGTCAATCTGTCAGGCGGCGGGGTACAGGTAGACCCACAGTACGGAATGACAACAGTGGATCTGAAAAATCTTGGGTACACTGACGAACCGTTCGTCCTAGCCAATGATGTGGCACAGGTTATCTATGTGAAGGACATGTCTACCAAAGCGAGAAAAAGAAAAGATAAGGAAGCAAATACATCATACGATGAGCCAAAGCGCCACATAGTTCTTTCAGAAAAAAGGGACATCCTGGGAGTGGACGGCAAGACAGACATGTCTGAAGATTATGAAAAGTTTCATGAAATTCCTCCCTTCAATGTCAAGGCTGACCCAAGCATCCTGATAAACGATGAAGATTATCCATGGTTACGGCGCAATAAGCAAATGACACAAGCGAAAAAAAGTGAAGAAAATGAAATCCCTTTATAACAGATGATCTTTCGTCCGAAACACTGATACTTCGAAAGAGATTGTCCGTTTTGTACACGAAGTGCATCCAGTTTTTCCCGTAACCATCTCAACTTTGTTGCACATGCTATGTGAGTGAAATGATGATACCATGCCAACTTTCAACCTTTTCGGAGTTCATTTGAAATGCTTTTAAATTTCAGGGTCTTATAGCTCAAAAAAATCAGTAAATGCATGAAAAATAACAAATGAAGTCGGAAAGGGTTGAAAATTGATGATGTGGCTTTGAATGGTGCATTTTGAATACAGAAAAAATATGGAGTTCAAATAAGTTCAAGAAAATGAAATCCCTTTGTAACAGATGATCTTTCGTCCGAAACCTTGATACTTCGAAAGAGATTGTCCGTTTTATACACGAAGTGCATCCAGTTTTTGCCGTAACCATCTCAACTTTGTTGCACATGCTATGTGGGTGAAATGATGATACCATGCCAACTTTCAACCTTTTCGGAGTTCTTTTGAAATGCTTTTCAATTTCAGGGTCTTATAGCTCAAAAAAAATCAGTAAATGCATGAAAAATAACAAATGAAGTCAGAAAGGGTTGAAAATTGATGATGTGGCTTTGAATTGTGCATTTTGAACACAGAAAAAATATGGAGTTCAAATAAGTTCAAGAAAATGAAATCCCTTTGTAACAGATGATCTTTCGTCCGAAACCCTGATACTTCGAAAGAGATTGTCCGTTTTGTACACGAAGTGCATCCAGTTTTTGTCGTAACCATCTCAACTTTGTTGCACATGCTATGTGGGTGAAATGATGATGCCATGCCAACTTTCAACCTTTTCGGAGTTCATTTGAAATGCTTTTCAATTTCAGGGTCTTATAGCTCAAAAAAATCAGTAAATGCATGAAAAATAACAAATGAAGTCAGAAAGGGTTGAAAATTGATGATGTGTCTTTGAATGGTGCATTTTGAACACAAAAAAATATGGAGTTCAAATAACTTCAAGAAAATGAAATCCCTTTGTAACAGATGATCTTTTGTCCGAAACCCTGATACTTCGAAAGAGATTGTTCGTTTTGTACACGAAGTGCATCCAGTTTTTGCCATAACCATCTCAACTTTGTTGCACATGCTATGTGGGTGAAATGATGATACCATGCCAACTTTCAACCTTTTCGTAGTTCATTTGAAATGCTTTTCAATTTTAGGGTCTTATAGCTCAAAAAAAGCAAAAGGAATCAACTAAAAAGTTTTTATAAACCTCTAGTATTTTTGAAACTAAACTTATATAAAATTTATGCAACTTAAATTCAGAAAGTATTTTTTGTTCAACACATTAATAGCAAAAAGAATTTAATAGCAAAAAAATAACAAAATTTGTTTTTGATTAAAACAGATATTAAAAATAACCTAAAATTACCAAATAGAGTATAATGATAAAACACTGTAATATTAAGTAGCAGGAAAAAGAATCACTCAAAAATCTAACTTCATAGTAAAGTTATTCATAAACTAGTGATTCACATACATTTTAAAACTATAAGTATTTAGTACAAATAAAAAAATAAAAAGCAAAAAATAAAACAAAAAAAATTCAAATTTTAAAACTAATGGCACTAACAGAAAGTTTATAATTTTTGTGACCTAAAAGCAAAAAGAAACCACTAAAAAATTATAAGTATTTAGTACAAATAAAAAAAGCAAAAAAGAAAACAAAAGAAGAAACCAACCGGGACCATAGGTGCGCATCCGTCCCGGTTCGTGCGATGAACCGGGACCATAGGTCCGCCTATATAAGCCCACACTTGCGAAAATTTCGCCAACTGCTCCATTCCCCATCGCCGACGCCGCCAGGCTGCTCGTCCTCCTCGTCGCCGTCGTCGCGCCCTGCCCCATCCCCGCGTGCTTGCCGTCGCCGCGCCCTGCCCCGTCGCCGTCGCCGCACCCTGTCGCTGTCGTCGTCGTCGCGCCCTCCTGCCTGTCGCCGGCCGCCCTGCCCCGAGCCCGCTGTCGTCCGCCCTGCCCCGAGCCCCGCCTCCTCGTCCCCGTCGACGTGTGCCGCCCCGAGCCCGCCGCCGTCCCCGTCGCCGTGTGCCACCCCGAGCCCGTCGTCCCCGTCACCGCGTGCCGCGCGCCCCGCGCATGCCGTCCCCGTCGCCGGCATCCCCGAGCCCGCCGTCCTTCTTCCCGTCGCTGGCCTCCTCTCCCCGTCGCCGCCCGCCCCCAGTGAGCTCCCCCCCTTTCCCATCCCCGTCGCCGACGACGCCACCCATTGCCGCCGCTGCTCTCTGTGTATATATGTTCATATATGCAAAAGTTACATTTTTAGAAAATCATCTATATATGTTCATATATGCAAAAGTTCTATATGAATGTGGCTATATGTATGTTCATGGAAAATAATTTTGCTCGATGATCTTTTTGTTCACGATGTTCATATAATTTTTTTCATGTATGTATGAATGTCGATATGAATTGTACCTATGATGTTTTTTTTATTCATAGATGAATATGTATGTGGCTATGTATGTGCATGTGGCTATGTGAATATGCAAAGAAGAGGAGATGAAGAAGATGATATATTTTCTTATTCATGGGTGTGTCGAGAGGGTCGTCGATAACTTTAGTGTATTTTAGATTATTTTCATTTTAGGTCATTTTAGGTCGTGGGTGTGTCGAGAGGGCGGCCGAGGGGTCGAGGGTCGTCGAACATGAGAGGGGGGATGATAGATGATGATGAGGGGGGGAGGGGGGACATCGGACATTCATGAGAGAGGCGGGGAAGAAGGGGAAGAAGAGGGAGAAGAAGAGGAGAGGAAGTCTTCTCCTCTATTCTTTCTCCTCCTCTATTCTTTCTTCTCTTCTTTTTTCTTCTTCTTCCTATATGTATTAGTTTTTTTATTTAGGTTGTTAATTAGTAGATATTAATTTTTCTCATATATGTATGGATGCATGTGATATGTATGTATGTATCGGGTATGTCGTTGTCGATATACCCCCTACCCGATAACTTCGACATGAGGGGGTCGAGAGGGGGTCTAGGGTCGCCGAGGGGTCAAGGGGTCGAGGGTCGTCGAACATGAGAGGAAGAAGAGGATAAAAAAAGAAGAGGAAGAAGAAAAAAAGAGAATAAGAAAGAACATGAGATCTCCTCTATTCTTTCTTCTCCTCTTTTTTTTCTTCTTCTTCCTCTTTTTTTATCAGGAACGAGGGTCGTCGAGGGTCAGGGTCGCCGAACGGTAGAGGAAACCCTAAATAGAAAGTATCGTGGGTGTGAGATCTCCTCTATTTTCTTATTGCTATTTAGGGTTTCCTCTACCGTTCGGCGACCCTGACCCTCTACAGTTCTTACTCCTCTATTCTTACTTCTCCTCTTTTTTTCTTCTTCTTCCTCTTCTTTTTTTATCCTTGAAGCGTTGTCGAGGCCACCCCAAACCCTAGAGAAGCAGCGTCGAGGCCACTAATTAATATTAGTTCTACATTTGCCACTAATATATCCATCTGTCATGTTTGAATAATAATTGCCACGTTGTCAATATTTGTAGAAACTATGGACACCGCCCGAGATGAAGTACAAGAAGAGTTGTTGGGGGACATAATCGCACAAGGAAGTGATGCCGTCGTCTCGTTGTTTCTCAAAAACACCGATGGTCTGGAAGCAGCTGGCTATGATTATGATGGCTCCGGTGACCTAATGCCGGTGCAAGAAGGAGACCGTGAGGACGGCTCCGGTGACCCAATGCCGGTGCAAGAAGGAGACTGTGATGACGTCTCCGGTGACCGAACCGAGTCCGGCCAGGTATATATATTAGTTAAGCTTCTGCTGACTAGCTAATTGATGCATTCATTATTTTGGTATGTACACATATTAATTAAGTCTTTGTTCTTTTTCTAGCCCTCCGGATCGAGCACAACTTCGGTAAAGAGACGAGGCCCGAAGAAAAAGTTGAGCTCAGATGAAAAGTTTGAGATCATAGCAATCGCGCCCGACGGCCAACCGATTGAACCCCTCCGGACAAAGAGCGCATTTGTTGCTCAGTGCGGGGTTTTGGTTAGGGACAAGATCCCGATCAGCATCCAGCAATGGTTAAAGCCGGCTACAGAAGACCCTGAGGTGTCTTATGTCAATGATATGCAGAAAAATGATCTTTGGACTGAGCTGAAGTCAAATTTCACCCTACCGCCAGAGGATGATCCAGAGAAGCCAGTTAAAGAGCAATTAATTAAGTCTTTTGCTCTTAACAGGATGGCAGGACTATTCAGGAGGTGGAAGAAAGAGCTGAATAAGTTTGTCGAAAATAAAGAGACACCAGAATTCAAGGGCAGATATGAGAAGATCAGAGATCACTGGCCCGCATTTGTGGCCCACAAGACATCGGAAAAGAGTAAGAAGATGTCGGCGACAAACAAGCAAAATGCTGCGAAGAAGAAGCATCACCATCGCACGGGGTCAGGTGGCTACCTCGTAGCCCGGCCTAAGTGGGCCAAGACTGAGAATGATCTGGTTGATAAAGGGATCGAACCAGAGACAATTAACTGGCCAGACCGTTGCCGGACTTGGTTCTTCGGGGCTGGCGGAACCTTGGACCCTGTAACAGGGAAGTGCATTTGGATGAACGATCGAATGGACATACCAGTCAGGAAGCTTCAGCAGTATATCGAAGCAGCGCAGCAAGGGACGTTCTTTCCAGACAGAGAGAACGACGAGCTCACAATGGCCCTCGGGAATCCTGAGCACCCTGGACGGACACGAGGCACGCCAGGCTCCATTTCGTGGAAGGTTGGGTTTCCGGACGCAGGCGGTTACAAATCCCAGGAGAGGAGGAAAAACTTGCAGCAGACCCAAATGCAGGCACTGCAAGCAAGGGTACAAGCGATAGAGGAACGAGAAGCAAATCGCAGCAAACATACTGCCGAAGCTTCCCCCGAAACTACCCCGCCATCTCAGCGGAGAAGCAGTGTGGCTTCCACCGAGCTGCTTCAGCCGGAGCATGCCTTGACGGCTCCTGCCAGCTATCCCTGGATGCTATCACGGAGTCTCAAAATTGCCACCTTATGACGCAATGGATGAATTTGAAGGTTAAGGCGGCTGTTGGCTCTGTTTATCCTACTGAACCCGGTGCAACTTTTCACTGCCGGCCGATTCCAGAAGGATATGCTAGGGTGATGGTGGATGAAATAACGGAGGGATTTGAGGACCTCCAGCTTGACCACCCTACCGGTGAAGGGGAGACTAGGCTGGGGTCTGTTCTGAAGACTCCATGCCTATGGCGGAAGGAGCTCATCAACCTTCCGAACTGGACGCCTCCGCCTCCTCCTCCTCCTCCGGCAAGTCAGGGCACTCCGCCTCCTCCACCGCCTCCTCCTCCGGCAAGTCAGGGCACTCCGCCTCCTCCACCGCCTCCTCCTCCGGCAAGTCAGGGCACTCCGCCTCCTCCACCACCTCCTCCTCCGACGAGTCAGGGCACTCCGCCTCCTCCACCACCTCCTCCTCCGGCGAGTGACGATCAGGGCACTCGACCGGCTCCTTCTCCGGCGCGTGGCGGCACTCTGCCTCCTTCTCCGCCTGCGCCGACGCGCCCGAGCAGCCAGCCTCCTCCTTCTCCGCCTCGTCAGCAAGGGCGGAAGAGACCTGCCGCCACTCCGGCTGCTCCGGCGCGTCGTACTCCTTCTCCTCCGCCTCGTAAGCAAGTAAAGAAGACAACCGCTCCGTCTGCTCTGCCGGCGTCTAGCAGTACATCCAGAGGCGGGAGGAAATACAGACTCGGTTCTTCTCTGAAGACTCCAGAGAAGTTACCATACGAGAGGACCCCGGAGGAGAACGCCGAGATCGCACGAGAAGAAGTGAGGAACTACTTTGAAGGGGTGAAAGCAAAGAAACATCCACCTCCGGAGGAGAAGGTAGATCCGGTGAAAGCGAAGTGCACTCTGGCTGCCCTGACAAAACCACCCAAGTCTCCGCCGAAAGGAAACTATGAGCGCATTATTAGAAAGGAATTTGCCGAAGCGGAGCGGTCGGGAAGTACTGTCAGTGATCAAAGGCTGAAAGAACGACGAGCTGGGAAACAAATTGCCCAGCTCAGCGAACAAGCGAAGCAATCGTGCCCCCCGCTCAAGGTGCCTAGCGACAACGTCGCTAATGATCCGAGGATGGTGCCCGGTTATAGCAATCTTGGCGATTACCTGCCCGACGATGTACATTATGATTTCATGGAGGTGCAGATACAAAGATACGAGTACGGGAAGCCTCTCGTCAAAGATGAAAGATCTCTATCAACGATGATGCGAAGATTGCATGATTGGTACTTGAAAATATGCAGAGACTCTGGGGGGAGGAGTACTTTGTATGTGAAAGTTAAAAAGGAGCATGACCTCGTTGGAATTGAACTGTTGCCTGTTCCATTTGAGGAGTTCTTTCAGTTTTTCAATCAATTGGCCCTCGATAAAACAACGGTCACCTGCTACTGTTTGTAAGTAGTACTACTTCTGTCATTAAGTCTCTCTATATAGCTCAGCTCTATCATTGCATGTATTTATAATCATCCTCACTATATTATGCAGATTGAATATCGCCGAATTGAAGAAAAGACAAGTCGGTGATATTGGGTTCATTAACACATATCTCATAGATGCAACTCAGATTAAATTTCATGCCGCGGATACCGAGGCCAACTTGCTACGATCGTTGGTAATAAATGAAAACAAAGATATAATACTCTTTCCTTACAACTTCAGGTGAGTGTTACTGTCTTGTGCATATTCGGTTTCCCTTATATATTAGTCAAGGTTATAGTAATGTAATTGATGAGTTATGCATGCGTGTGCAGTTACCACTATATTCTCCTAGAGATTAAGCTTGAGCAGGGACTAGTAACCGTCTTAGACTCAAGACGAAAAGATCCCCAGGACTATGCGGACATGACTCAAATGCTCGAGAAGTAAGTTAAATCGATCATTATCCACCATATCAGCAACTTTGTTCATTTCCTGATATATCAAGTAATTGTTTTCTTTGTCTGACAGGGTTTGGAAAAAATTCTCCAAAAAAGCTCCAGGACTCCCGAAGAAGCTGCAATTTAGACACCCGAAAGTAAGTACTATAGTAGCATGTTCCGCGCATCTCCTATTGATTCAAGCGCTAGTTTCATCAATACCATTTGGCATTCTTACTTATCAGTTTGATTGACCTCTATTTCTTGTAAAGTGGTTGTGGCAGGAACAAGGGAATGATTTCTGTGGATACTATGTTTGCGAGTCCATCCGCCACACGACCTGTGAGCGGGGCCTCACTGACGAACAATATGAAGTACGTAAATAACAACATTCACAATTTTATTTTATTACCATCATTTGTGTTGAGTTTCATTCATATATATATATATATATATATATATATATATATATATATATATATATATATATATATGTGTGTGTGTGTGTGTGTGTATTGACCCCCTTCTTCAAATTAGATGTTTCGAAAGCGGGATGAACTCCTAGCACCAGCTCGCATGCGAGCAATTCAAGAGGGATTGGCGGCATTCTTTCTTGACCACGTGATCGCTGAAGACGGAGAATACTATGTGGACCATGAGTCCGTATGATTATATTTGTAAGAGATAATTATTGTATATATGTAGCCGGTAGTGTCGGATAGATATACGAGAACTTGTTGTTCGACCAATCTCTCGGAGAAGGAGAGGTGGTCGATATCACTTCTCTCTGTATGCATATATGTTCATGACGATCTTCTGTTTCCTTCGTTTGCTTACTAGCTAGCTAGCGTGTCTAGTCCTCTCTATACGTATGTATAGTACGTAGCGTCGACTAAGCACGGACATAAGAGAGGACACTTCTCTTTATTAATTATAGCTAGCTAACACAATCTATGAAACACCTAAATTAACCCCCCAAAACCCCCAACCCCCCCCCCCCCCCCCTTCAAAAAAAACAAAAACCCCAGCCACAGAAATGCTGACGCGTGGATGTCTATTGGTCCCGGTTGGTGCCACCAATCGGGACCAAAGGGTCTCCTGCCTGGGCTCCGCGCACAAGCCACGTGGAGGCCCATCTGTCCCGGTTCTGGATTGAACCGGGACTAAAGGGACAGGGCATTAGTACCGACCCTTTAGTCCCGGTTCAGGAACCGGGACAAAAGACCCTTACGAACCGGGACAACAGGCCCTTTTTCTACCAGTGTGGTCACGCCAACATAAAAAGGAAGGCACCATGGAATGGTCATTTTCAACTCCATTTGAAACTAGTGAAGTCAAATATACTTCATCACACTACTATGCATCTCAGCAGCTTGTCTTTGACATCCGAGTCTGCTCATTCGGTATATAAAAAATAGTCTGCATGATCTGCTCTTAGTATTCCCAACTAATAATCTAATATACCTGGAAGTCGTTTTCTGCTCAACTTGCAACCGAGCTAGCAATCGCCTGGTCGATAGACAATCCCACATGTTGCATGCGATCACGTGAAACTAGCCCTAATCAAGCACAACCACCACAAATGACATTCCACCATATCAAAATAAGCAATCTCAAACACGGAAATTAAGCGCGTCGGGATGTTTCCTGACCACAGCCACTGAAATTAACATGCCTCGATCGTTCACTGGTGGGTGGTGACCTAACACCTGCCGTACCACGACGACCGTGCGCCAGTGACCTCACACGGCGGTACGGCGACGGACGCTCCTACGCGAACGCGTGCGCGCGCAATCCATCACCAAACGGCCAACTCTGACTAGTGACCGATGTATGGCGTCTTCAGGAGATCAGCCTGCAGATCGACCAGATAGGTGCAGCTGAGCTGCCCAACCGACCGACCAATTACCGAATCATCCAAAAAGTACTTGCCTTCAGGTTCGATGTAGCACAAGATATTTCGGTGCATATCTGAGTAGCATGTATTGATATGAGTACATACATTTGGACGGCAGGTTCCGGTAAAATCTTAGAGCCATTCTGTAGAGCAAACTAAGCAAAGAATTAGAGCTTGAAATGTATCACTGACCATATCATGTGATAACTCATGTCTTCTCAATATTCCGGAACTAGAGTTGGATAGGCAGAGAGATGGATCACACACAAAGTAAACAACCACCGAGATGCAGGTGACCTACCAGGCCACCAAGGCACCGAGATGCAGGGAGCCACTTTGGTGTCTACCTCAAACATGCATGCATGTATACCCGACACATGTAGGTGCAGTTTTTTTGGCTATAAATACCAGCCTTCTTCTATCTCCCAGCCATCACCGCAAGAAGTTGCCTCTCTCTGATCCATACACATAGACAAGAACCATGCTGCGCAAGAACACCATGTCCTCCCTTGTCTTCCTCATGGCGCTGCTGCTCTCATGCAGCTCCATGAGCAGCGCAGCACGGCACCTAGAGGAGGCCGTGCCCAAAAAGGAGTATCCACCACATCCGATCGTCCCGGAGCTGCCAAAGCCCGAACTCCCACCTCACCCTGCCATGCCTGAGCTACCGAAGCCTGAACTACCGCGCCCTCTCGTTCCCGAAGTGCCACACCCCGTGGCGCCGGAGACACCAAAGGAGCCTGAACTGCCGCACCCCGTGGCGCCGGAGGTGCCAAAGCATGAGCTGCCGCCGCACCCTGCTATGCCCGAGCTCCCGAAACCTGAACTACCGCATCCGGCTGTGCCACAGACGCCAAAGGAGCCTGAAGTGCCACACCCCACGGTGCCCGAGGTGCCAAAGCACGAGCTGCCGTCGCACCCTGCTATGCCCGAGCTCCCGAAGCCCGAACTACCACATCCGGCTGTGCCTGAGGTGACAAAGGAGCCGGAAGTGCCGCACCCCGTCGTACCGGAGGTGCCAAAGGAGCACGAGCTGCCGCACCCTACCATGCCAGAGTTGCCAAAGCCTGAAATGCCACACCATGCCGTGCCAGAGGTACCAAAGGAGCTCCATGTGCCGCACCCTGAGGTACCGGAAGTGCCAAAGGAGCCTGAGTTACCGCACCCTGCCGTGCCAGAGGTCCCGAAGCACGAAATGCCACCGTTCCCGAAAGCCGAGCTGCCCCAGAAGCCCGAGTTCCATTTTCCGGAGCCAGAGGCCAAGCCATGATCGGACTAGCTGCACCCGCGTAGTGCCGTTATCAAGTATTATTAAACTATATACTAGTATATGTGTGTGATTGTTCTATTATACATGTGCGTGGGTGCGTGCGTGGTACATGTCGTTTAGAGCATACACTCTAGTTCCGGACGGCAGCGTTATGTTTGAGTGGTGTTGCATGGTGCAGCTGCTCAATTTGTTCTCTACTTCCCTTTACGTATATGCAGATGTATATGATATATGTACCTGAATAATTATGTTTTCGTGTTTGGAGTTTTTATATTGGATCACATTTGTGTTTGGATTTACATATATGCATCACTAAAGTGTTCTTGTTTTGGCTACATTATGCGCTTCGGACAAATTTCTTTTTTGAGCCGGCAAATAATTTCTTTTGTCATTTGTATTAATATTATAGAAGGCCCGAAAGCCCAGATTTGATCGGAAGCATAATATAAGATATAACGTTTTGAAGGGGTGCATCTCTTTAGCCATACAAAATCAAATGGTTATTTATATTATTATTATTATTTCTCTCAATTTTCATGCTCGAGACGATATTAATTGAGGCGAGAAATATTGTGTGTAATGCAAGTCTTAATTTCATTGAAAGAACAAAAGAATAAGATTTGTATAACACTATGTAGTTATGCCAACATAATAAAAAACAAAATCGCCATTACATATACTTACTCCCTCTGTTCCAAAATATTTGAAGTTCTAGATTTGTAAAACCAAAGTATTCAAGTTTGACCAAATATACTGAGAAATATGTTACTATCTAGATTAATATCAAGCACATCATATAGAATGGGAATATATTTTGTGACCAATATAATGCAACTAGTTTGGTTTTGTAGATGTTAATATATTTGTCTCTAAACTTTGTCACACTTTAAACTTCAAAAAAAATGTAATGGAGGGAGTATAGAAAAATATTTTTTCACCAAACTGATGAACAAAAATTGTTCTAATAATAATTGGTGTGTATACAATAAGATGTGCTAATGAAGTTAGTGACCATCTTTGACTATTTCCAACGTTATATATGTTGCATAGATTGAAATTTATTTATTTATTTCAGGGAAATCCTTATTATTGTATGGGCAGTAAAAGCGACCCCGAAATAGTAATATATATGACAAAATGAGAATTAATTAACAACATATAGTCCTTGTGTTACATAGCTTTGGTGAACATGCTTTTTCCTAAAAAAAGGCCATGCATGCATTCACGGGCTGGGGTATCCAAGTGTATTGTTACTAGCTGGTACCTGAAGAGTTAGAGCATCTCTAGCCGCGTCCCCAGAAAAGCCTCCCCAGGCGATTTTCTTATGCCGGCGCCTAAAAAACGGCCCAGTCGTGCCCACGGGACTCCGATTTTCGCGGCCTCACTTGCCTGTGCCCACATCAGCCCCGCCCCTCGCCGCCGCCCAGCCCCTCCCTCTACCTCTCCCGAGCGCCGCTGCCCAGCCCCTCCCTCTCCCTCTCTACCTCTCCCGAGCCCGTCGCCATGGCAGAGTGTTTCCCCGGAGACAAGGCGGCGGCCAACGGCTTCGACCGCCGTTCGTTGCGCGAACAGGAGTCCTGGCTCCTGTTCCAGGCGAACATTCCGGCGCCGCCGGAAATGCGCGCCGGGCCGACGGGGTGGCGGCTCAGCGACGGGGGAGTGCCCATTCCCCCGTTGCCCGACGCCGTGGCCAAGCCAAATTACTTCGCCGATGAGGTCGAGGTCGTCCGCGCCTCCCTCATTGACGCCCAGCTCTCCCTCCCCCACTACGCCGCCGACAACCACGCGGCCTGGGCGGCGTACTTCGAGCGCCGCCAGCGGCAGCGGTTGGCGTCCACCAACGACGCGCCAGTGGTCGGTGGCCAGAAGAACAGCGAGGGGCGCCACCTGTGGTGGGGCGTCCCCGGCCGCACACTCGAGGGCGTGCTGACGCACCTCGAGGGCGGCAACAACCCGTTGTTGGCGTACCCGGCGAGGGCAGCCGCCCTGGCGCACCACCGACGCGCCGGGCCATGGGCGCCAAGGAGGTTCGGGTCCTCCTCCTCTTCTTCCTCCTCTCGATCTTCCTCGCACTCCTCCGGTGCCCCGGCCCTGCTCGGCGTCAAGGCCGAGCCCGCGGAGGAGACGCCGCTCGGCCGGCGCACTCGCAGCGTCGGCATCGTCATCAACGAGGGCGGCCGGCGTGCCTCCTCGTCGGCTCCTCCTCCGCGCTTCGTCAAGCCAAAAACGGAGTCGGGGCTCGTGCCGGTGAAGAAGGAGCCGGCCGCGCCGGTGAAGACGGAGCTCGACGACGATGACGCGAACCTGGAATGGGCGCGCAGGGACTCCATAGCGATGGAGAAGGAGCGCCTGGAGAAGGCGAAGGAGCGCCAGTGCGCCGCCCTGCGCCGCTTCGCGGAGCGCCGACGCGGCCGCGACGAAGGCGGGGTCGTCGTCATCTGCGACAGCGACGACGACGACGCGCCACCGCCACCAGCCCGCGTTGGCGACGCCGGTCAAAGGTCCACCAGGGACGGCCGCGTTAAGGAGGAAAAGTCCGATGACGGCGGCGACAACGACGGTGACTACTCGGCGTTCAGCCAGTTTCTCTTTTAGTTTATTAGTTATCTATTTTCCTATGTAATGAAAACCGGCGAACATGTCTAATATATGCCCAAGTTTGCCAAAATTTATCGTGTTTCGCCGAACTTCGTCGAACTGTGCCGAACTTTGCTAAATAAATTTTATTTTCAAACGCGCCTGGGGACGGCCCTCGGGCCAGCGGCTAGTGACCAACTCGCTCCCAGGCCCAATTTTTGCACCGGCTCACCCCCAGGCGGCGATTTTAGGTGCCCCCTGGAGGGCCAACGGCTGGAGACGCTCTTAGCTAGCTAGCTAGAGCTGCTTGAGGAATGGTCACCAAAATGGAAAATTGCGTGGTCACAGCACCTAGCGGCAGACCGATAGCCGCTCGTCCTGTCAAAAAATTAGTGCAAAACTATGCAATATAAAAAGCTAGTCATTTTTTTTGCCGGGAATATGGGGAGCTTTATTGCTTTAATAACATCCGATTACAGTCCGCCCGTAGGCTGCTAATAAGAAAGGAAGGGCACTCCTCCAGCCAGCAGTCTGACACCAGCATGGTACAAGCTTGCTTTGCACAGAGATCGGCCAAACAATTACCACCCCTCGGGACATGCCTAATAGAAAAAGAGATAAAACTAGCCGACTTCTCCTCAATTTCATCTAAGATAGGCGCAACAATAGAGCGACAATTATTATGCGACGACCAGAGGTTTAGCACCTCTAAGCAATCCACCTTCATCACGACGTGTGAGAAACCACGAAGTTGGGCAAATATAACACCCTCCTTGAGTGCCATTGCTTCAGCGATTAGTGGATCAGTTACTCTGGGGAAGGGTTTACTCCAAGCTCCCATGAACGACGGGTGGGATCGAGCTACACCACCTTCCCCAGCACAATTTACTTTGCTGTTTATCGCCTCATCCGTGTTGATTTTGACCCAGCCAACATCAGGTGGGCACCATTGCACCCCCAAGATAACACTAGCAGGTTTTGGAATTTCTAGAAGTAGTAAATCGTCTCGGATGGTCTTCACAGCATGAAAAGGATTGAACGGAACCTTGTCATGAGTCTGTCGATTTCTGGCAGACCATATTGCATGCATGATAGTCACAATCTTGCTTCTATCTTGGTCTGCGATCATGTCGTCCATCAATATGTCCTTCGCCCAAGTCGCAAGATGTAATCTGGGTAGTTTGAGGCCCAAAAGGTCTCTCGCTGCAGACCAATACTGCTTGGCGTGTGAGCAGGCTACAAGTGCATGTTGCAGATCTTCCTCTGCCACATTGCATAGATCGCATCTTGCCATCCTCCTAATATGGCGATGTTGCAGAGTGATGTAGTCCGGCAAAATACCTCGCAGGACACGCCACCAAAAGATACGAACTCTTGGAATGACCTTGAGTTTCCACAAGGCTGTCCAAAGGTGTTTATTTGACGATGAAGTTTCCGCTATCGTTGTGCTCGATCCGAGTCATTAGAGCACGATATGCCGTTTTGACAGAATAAACACCTGATTTTTCCAAGGCCCAAGCATAGAAGTCCTCCCCACCAGAAGCTCTTAACGGAATGTTTAATATTGCATCTGCATCCGGAGCAAGGAAAATGCTATGTACCTTATCCACCAGCCAAGACCCATTCTGATGGTCAATTAACTCTGACACCTTTTGAACATGATCATTGCCAAGGCGCCCTATGGGCTTGAACACGGAAGTGTTGGGGATCCAACGATCTTCCCATATGGAGATGGAATCACCATTCCCCACCCTTTTGATCAGTCCAATTTCAACCGCAGCACGACCGGCAATTATGGCCCTCCATGTTGTGGATGCAAACTTGGGTGCTGTTGCCTCCAAAAAATGACAGTTAGGGAAATACTTGCCCTTTAAAACTCTGGAGCACAAGAAATTGGGATGTGTAATGAGCCTCCAACCATGTTTTCCTAGCAAAGCTAGGTTGAATTGAGCAAAGTCCCAGAATCCCATGCCTCCCTTTACTGTTGGTGCTGAGAGTTTATCCCACGATATCCAGTGCAAGGACCGTCTATTAATATCACTACTCCACCAGTATTTCGCCATAGAAGATGTAAGTTACTTACAAACTTTTTTTGTCAATTGAAAACAAGTCATGTTATAGGTAGGAATGGCCTGAACCACGGATTTGAGAAGAACTTCTCTACCTGCGCACGCCAAGTTTTTCACTGACCACCCTTCACTACTAGGAAAAGGGCTATAGATGGAATTGACACTAATGGCGCACCAGACATGTGGTGCGCCATTACTATATACTAATGGCGCACCATCTGTTGGTGCGCCATTAGTGTGGAAGACACTAATGACGCACCAGGCACACGGTGCGCCACTAGTAACAAAATGTTTTTTTCATTTTTTTCAAACATACTAATGGCGCATCCGGGCAGAGTGCGCCATTAATAGTTAGAACTACTAATGGCGCACCAGCCATAGAGTGCGCCACTACTGTATTTTTTTTTACTTTTTTGCAAAACTACTAATGGCGCACCGTTGCATAGTGCGTCATTACTAGTTTAAACTAGTAATGGTGCACTGTGCCACGGTGCGCCATTAGTATAAAAATTATTATTTTTTATTTTTTTGCAAAACTACTAATGGCGCATGTCTGTGTGGTGCGCCATTAGTATGTTGGGTTACTAATGGCGCATGTCTCTGTGGTGCGCCATTAGCACCCCCCGCACCCTCCCCCCGCTCCACCGCCGCCGACGACCCACCGCACCCTCCCCCGCTCCACCGCCGCCGACGACCCACCGCACCCTCCCCCGCTCCACCGCCGCCGACGACCCACCGCACCCTCCCCCGCTCCACCGCCGCCGACGACCCACCGCACCCTCCCCCGCTCCACCGCCGCCGACAACCCACCGCACCCTCCCCCGCTCCACCGCCGCCGACGACCCACCGCACCCTCCCCCGCTCCACCGCCGTCGACGACCCACCGCACCCTCCCCCGCTCCACCGCCGTCGCCGACACCCCGCACCCTCCCCCACTTTTTGATGATATTTTTAAATAACAAATTTGATGATATTTTCAAATAATAAATTTGATGATATTTTCAAATAACAAATTGGATGATATTTTCAATTAAAAATAAAAAAACAAATTTGATGATATTTTCAAAAAAAATTGATGATATTTGATGATATCTTCTGTTCTAGTCCTCCTGAAAATAACAAATTTGATAAAAAAACTAATTGTTAGATGCAACAAGAAATAATGAAAAAAAATGTTAGTAATGGCGCACTAGAGGCGGGTGCACCATTGCTATCAGAAAAAAAAAGTTACTAATGGCGCACCAGAGGAGGGTGCGCCATTGCTATCAGAAAAAAAAACTACTAATGGCGCACCAGAGGGTGGTGCACCATTGCTATCAGAAAAAAAACTACTAATGGCGCACCAGAGGGTGGTGCGCCATTGCTATAGTGTCTAGCTGGATACCCCTTCGCCCGATCCCCCCTTCCCTCTCCCTCGCCAGATCCCCCTTCCCTCCCCCGCCACAACCGCTCCGACGACCCCCGGCCCGCTCCGACGACCCCCGCGCCCGCTCCACACCCGCTCCGGCTCCCCCGCGCCCGCTCCGACGACCCCCGCGCCCGCTCCACACCCTAGCACCTCCCCACTTCCCCTTCCCTCGCGCTGCTTCACCCGACTAGGTCGTCCCCATCGACACCGCATCGTCCCCGCGACCACCGTTGTCCCCGCACCCCACCAAGGAGTCCAGGAGCTTTGCAGTGTTCTTCTACGTCATCTACGGCCAGCCGTTCGAGCTCGACGACTCTGCATTGTGCGGATCGAGGTCTTCTTCCACCTCCGGCCACCGCGGCCTCACCGTCGATCCGCGCCACCTCATCAACCCCGGCCCCGCATGAGCTCGCCATCGTCTTCCTCTCGGTGAGCTGCACCAGTTCCCCTCCCCCCCTCTCGGTGACCTGGTTGTCTGGCTTAAGTTGGAGGCTGCAACGGAAGAGTTCATTCAGAAAAAAAATACAGGCTTTAAAGATGATTTTTTTTCTTACTATTGCCATGTTTTTTCAATTTATCAAGCTCCAGCACAAATATCCGATAGTATTTGGGCTGCAGTTAGTGTACTAATTAGTTGGATATTTGAGTAGTATTGTCAACAGTAATAACTTTTACATGTTTGCATTGCTTCCAAGAGTAACAGC
This sequence comes from Triticum urartu, assembly GCF_056163025.1. Taxonomy (NCBI): domain Eukaryota; kingdom Viridiplantae; phylum Streptophyta; class Magnoliopsida; order Poales; family Poaceae; genus Triticum; species Triticum urartu. The sequence goes on from NC_141874.1 coordinate 144,995,609, forward strand.
AGGTGCTTAGGACACCTTTAGGAGATCTACTCATATCTAATCATGCTACTCAAGGATAGGAACCGTAGGCTTCTCTAATCTGCTTGTGCTAGGTTGTTCTACAGTTCAAGATTTACTCCTTAACTGAATTCTATAACTAACAAACCTAGCTCTTGCAAGTAACATGTTCAAGATCAAGGTTGACAGTATGTTCTGACAGTATAAGAGTAGGAATTCTGTGTTGTTTCTAAAAGCTCTACAATATCCAGATTTTATGATATTTGTACATCCAGTTTTGTGGTTAGATATCTGACAGTATAAGAGTATGTTCTGATAGTATAAGAGTAGTATAAGAGTATAAGAGTAGTATATCCATTTTTTGTGGTTAGATATCTGAATTGAGAAAAACCATAGCTTTTGCGGTCTCCATATACTACTAATACTACTACTGTATTAACAGCAGGTGCTTAGGACACCTTTAGGAGATCTACTCATCTCTAATCATGCTACTCAAGGATAGGAACCGTAGGCTTCTCTAATCTGCTTGTGCTAGGTTGTTCTACAGTTCAAGATTTACTCCTTAACTGAATTCTGTAACTAACAAACCTAGCTCTTGAAAGTAACATGTTCAAGATCAAGGTTGACAGTATGTTCTGACAGTATAAGAGTAGGAATTCTGTGTTGTTTCTAAAAGCTCTACAATATCCAGATTTTATGATATTTGTACATCCAGTTTTTGTGGTTAGATACCTGACAGTATAAGAGTATGTTCTGACAGTATAAGAGTAGTATAAGAGTATAAGAGTAGTATATCCAGTTTTTGTGGTTAGATATCTGAATTGAGAAAAAACATAGCTTTTGCGGTCTCCATATACTACTAATACTACTACTGTATTTCATTTCAAAGTTCAAAATGTCGGTACTGAGATTTTCATTTCCAATGAGTGATGTTTTTCCTAGCAGTAGAAAAATAGCAGTAGCCATGTACTAGGAGTGCATTTTTTTCTAGGGTGATGGATAGATCTAGTGAGTACTGCATTGCTTTTGTCCAACTTTTGATAGGACCAAGGAAATGAGTGCTCGAAAGCATGCCCATGCGTTTGCCCCCCTTCTCGTGGGCCTGGTCTTCTCCCCCTCTTTATGCCCTTTTCTTTTGAACAGGAAAAGAGGGTCATAACCCTTGTAATTATGCACAAGCTCTTTGCTTTATACCCACAAAAAATGTTGGTTCATGGCTGGCTAACTGCAGGTCCAGCCAACTGGTAGGTGGGTGTAGATGCTTGAATTGCATAGGGCCAACTAACTGCCCCTTGAAGGGGGCAAACAAGATGTTGTTGATACATAAATGTAGTTTTCAGTATTCTGTCCAAACTAAAAACTGTTAAAAAGACCATGTGTTTTTTGGTCAAAATCTGCATGTAAAACTGAAATAATCTCCTAGTAGTTAACTGTTATGGACAATTGTCAATTTTCTGTCATGATGATGGAACATTATAAAGCATTGTACTCCAGTGTATATGAAGGATACAAAAAATTTAGCAACTTCTCTGATTTTATAAAGTTGTTCTTATATGGGTGAAACTTCACTTGTTTTTAGGCTAGTGCAGGGTGTTGCTTCTTCTGTATGGGCCAACTATGTCACAAATAAATTGTTCCTTCTTCTGAATTTGACAAGTAATGACTTGCAAAGATGATGATCATCTTGCTAGTTTGCTGGGTTTTGTCTCCGACCATTGTGTCGTGATGAATTTGCAGGTACCCCGAGAGGCCCTTGAGTTTGCCAGAATGTCGATTAACTTTCGTTCCGGCAAATTCGGGTACTCCATATGTCCTATTTTCAGCAAAGGTCATGCCGAAATTTTCCGTGAATTTTAGCATGACTTTGCTAAAAATAGGACATATGGGGTACTTGCCACTAATGCATGGGCCGGGGTATCTTAGTACTTAATTAAGTAGGATCAACTGCCCCGCCATTCTTGTTGCATTAAACCATAGGTGGCAATAGAGCCAAGTGATTAGGCCCAACTTAGAATTCTCCTTAGCATCGATAAACCCTAGATGATAAACCGAATATAGGTGGCAATAGAGCCAAGTGATTAGTGCCAAGTGATTAGGCCCAACCTAGGGTGCCTCGGCATCGATAAACCCTAAATGATGAAAACTTAACTTGGCTTCTATAGGGTGCCTCGGTGTCGATGAGAACCTAAATGATGTACGCTTAGGCTTTTAGGGTGCCTCGGCGTCGACAAACCCTAAATGATAAAAGCTTAGCTTTTAGGATGCCTCGGTGTCGACAAACCCTAAATGATGAGACCATGATCTTGTTCCTTGACAATAACCAACTTTTTGACCAAACTTTTTTCCTATTTAGAGCGAAACATGGCCCACAACGATGAGGCCGGCGGTTCGGGAGGCAAGCAATTCTGGGAGCTATCCCAGGAGTTGGAGGAAGAACCTCACCGCTATGAGGACGCCGCGGAAGACACCGATCCTGACTACACAACCCCTAGTGGCGTCGGGGATGACACCACTGATGATGGCGCCGCGGATGCCACCACTGATGATGGCGGCGCACACACAGATGGCAGCCAACCGAAGAGGCAACGGAAGGACCGGCGCCCGAACGTGCTCGACACCGTCAGGGAGGAATTTACTGAAGTGAACTCCGACGGGCATCCGACAGCGCCCAAACACATAGTCAAGGGGTACTCGATTCAGCTCGGGTGCATTCTCCGGAGCACCGCCTCGATCAACACCGAGAACCTAAGGCATAAGGACCAAGGGAATTTGCGCAGCCTCCTCTTCACGAAGCTGCACGGACGATACAAGTTCCCCGCTGAGTTCGCAAACACACGCTTCTCGGGTAATAAAGTGAACGATGCCGCCCTCACGACGATGAGCACGGCCCTGTCTACTTGGAAAAGCACGGTGAAGGCAATGATTGACAAAGGTGATAGTTATGAGAAGATCAAGGCGAAATATCCTTTGATTAGCGAAGATGACTACAAGGAGTTCAAGATCAAGTGCAATAGCCCCGCAACCCCGAATCAAGTTAGTGGGGGAAAGAAATGCGGCAGTTGAGCATAGGGGTCCACCAACTCAGTCACGGCGGTTACAGAGTGGCGGAGCCTATATGGGACAAGGAGGACGCGGAGCGTGCCGAGCAAGGCCTACCGCCCCGCTTCGAGAAATACAGTGACAAGCAAACCAGGAACTTTCTCAGGGCCCGGTACAAGGAGGACCCGGTAACAAAGGAGCTTACCACGGATTCGAAGACCAAAGAGCTTGAGCTTGTTCTGGTAAGGAATACACCCCCGCGTAATTAGCTCCATATGGTTGCATTCTAATTAATCCCCAATATTTCTAAATGGTTCACGTTCCTTCCGCGGGACAAAGAAAGCAGTAGCGCGGGGTCGTCTCAGCGCTCCCCTTTCGACACCCCTTTGAATAGGGCGTTGAACGTAATGAAAAACAGGGATAAGCTCAATAAGCCGACGTCAGCTGGTCGTGTGGACGGCAAAGGCTTGTCCACAAAATGGTCGTCATACTATGCCACTGGTGGGCGAAAGGAGAAAAAGACCAGTTCGGAAAGCCAGTCGCGCGAGGTTGAAGCACTCAAGGCGCAAGTGACGCGGATTCCGGAGATGGTCCAAGAGCAAGTGCAACAACAACTGGGATCGACGCTCACCGGCATTATGCCTACCTTGATTCATGGGATAACGACGTGGATTGCGGGTGGCCAACAGGGGCCGCCCCCGATTCCCAGCTTCACGGCCAGCAACTCGCACAACGCGCAGGCGGCGCCATTGGTGTCTCCGGCGGCGGCTGTATTGGTGTCTACGGCGGCGGCGCCATTGGTGTCTCCGGCGGCGGCGGTATTGGTGTCTCCGATGCCGGCATTGGAGCTTAATGCACCCGAGTGTACGCCGGCCGGCACCTCGCCAGCAAGCGGCCCGTCCGTCAGTTGCACGCCCGCCGTTAGCGGTGCCTCGACATTAGCCGAGCTCGACGGCATCACGGTAACTAAGCCTCTCGACCGAGGACTTCATCTCCTTGCCTTTGACCGGGCATCCCTGACGCCCTACATGTTTTCGCAGGGCGCCGCCGACGTTCCTTGCATTTTCCTGCACTTCGTGGGCGGGGAGTTGGTTGATGTCGCCAAGGGCAGAATCGTTCAACCGGGCAACCCCGTGTTCCACGGTAATCCGATGCCACCCACAATGTATAGGGTTGAAGTGGTTCGGATGCTGCCAGGCTGCGATGAGCTGTTACCTCCGATTCGACCCGCTGGGGCCGACGAAGAAGATGAGATGACCCTCAGCGCCTGTGTAAACTGGCCCCTGCTTTGGCCGAAGAGCCAGATTCGTTTGGGGGCGGGGGACACCACCCCACAGACAAGACCGCCAGTCGTGCCGGCGCCAAGCCATGGCAAGAACGCCGCAACGCTACCGGACATGCTGGACATCCCTATGGCACAGGATCCGGACATGCATATGGCACAGGATCCGGACGACGACGACAACGACGATGGTACATTTACCAACGTCGATAAGTACTTTGCCGAACATGGGTACGGTGACGAGTTATGCGGGCCTCCTTCTCAAGAACCCAAACAAGACGACCGCGATCTAGCTGGTACGGCGGAGAAACCCAATTGCAATAGGCGTCGTCTGGCGTTCAGTTCTCAGGAGACGCCTCCAGCTGCCGCCTTCACCGAGCCTCAGATAGCGGAGGTGCCAAATATTATCAGCCCCAACACACTCAAGAAGGCGGTCTGTGAGCAGAACTCAGTCCCATTACAGCAGATCAAGAAGAAGGGCCGGAAACGGCAGACTAAAAAGGCCGCCGGTGCGAGCCAGCCGGCACCGAGTATGATCTGTGCTCAGGACGGGCCACCTTCACCTAAGGATATCTCGAGGAGGGTGCATGTGGCGGGTAGGGCGATGCTACCGACAAATATGCTCAATGCTGCAACCGGTGCTATGCGGAGTCTGCACGACAGTGTTCTTTCTTTGGAGAAGCGGCATCTCAGAGAGAATGACGTGGCATACCCGGTTTTCGTGGCCAAGGTGCCAGAGGGCAAGGGCTTTGTGGATGGCGCCATCGGGGTACGATCGTCCTGCGGTTTGATGACATCTTTGCTATGTTCAACCTTCATCCGCTGCACTACACCTTCGTTCGGCTGTTTTCGCTGAGTACGGAGATGCGGATCATTAGAGACAAGACCCCGGACATCGTGATCGTCGACCCCTTCTACATGCGTGCCAAGCTCTTGAGCAGCGCTGGGGACCGCCAAGTCGCGAGTTCACACCTCGAAGACGTCATTCTGGCAAACCCAGATAAGGATAACTTCCTTGTGGCTTACTTTCCCGAGTAAGTCATCCCTTAACCGCCCGTAACATATGATTTCTTAGATTTCGGTCGTTCTTTTTTTTCTAACATTCCGTGTTCTGTGCAGTGACACACATTGCACACTCATCCTCTTAAGCCCGAAATATTCCATGGCCACGTATTTCGACCCGAACCGTAACTCCAAGATAGACTACACAAATATCAAGAAAGTTCTTGATGATGTTCTCCCCGGCTACGCCAAATCTGGAGGCACCTTCACCAGGGCAGTTCGTAAGTACGGCAAGCACGTGTTCGCCCACAATACAATGTTCTGCTGCGTCAAGCAGCCGCCTGGCGGTCAGAAGGATGCCTACTACGCCCTCCATCACATGCGGGCGATCGTAAGGGACCATCATCACCTTCTGCTACCAAATAATCTCAAAGATTGGGCCGCGAGCTTGTCGGCAATCCAGGACACGGACATCAGACAAGAATTCTTTTACATCCAGTCGGAGTTTGCGGACATCATCCATCAAGATGTCCTTCATACCTCGGGGCAGTTCTTCCTCGGATATCAACCGTCCAACATTGAGATAGACGGAATGCTACAAATGCAGGCTGACAACGCCCGCGATTTCATGACCATCACGACAGATGGCGGCTTCATCCATGCTCCTGTCCATGAGTCGAGTCGAAAGTAGTGATGTGTAGTTCCGAAACATTGATTGGCTCATGTTGTAGTTAAACTTTAATGAATTGTATGTCTCTTTGGTTTAGACAGTCATTCAACTTAGATGTAATCGATGCTATTTATTAGTAGGACCATGAATCGTGCTATTAATGTCTTGTTTTTCTCTTCCGATCCTTTTGTTGCATACTTATATATTGCTTATGTATGTATTGTCTGTTGTTTGGCTTGTGCATAGAGATGCCGTCGTATGTCGTGTACAAGGGTAAGGTTCCCGGCTACGACAACTGGGAGGAGTGTCGGAGACAGGTTCACCGTTTCAGCGGTAACAGTTACAAAGGATACACCACTAGGGCGGAGGCGGAATCTAGATACACCCGCTATCTAGCGGGAGAGAGGAGGGAGCGTTGGAGGAACCGGATGAAGACCAGTTTCATCGCGATGATGCTCATCGTGATGACCGCAGCTCTCTTCTATGTGATGATCGATATCGACTTGTAATGTGAAGGCAAACTCGATACTCGCGGTCTCGAGACTTGTAATGTTTTATCTTTATTCGGTCTTTTAAATTCGGAGACTAATATGATGAATTGTATTCGGAGACTAATCTTCTATTGTATTCGATGAATCTGCTGTTGCTGTGTGCTACTGTCTATATTCTGCCAAATAATATATTTTGTAACCTGTGTAAAAATCAGAAAAGTAAAAAAAACCTAATATTCATACTAATGGCGCATCACTATAGAGTGCGCCATTAGTATGCTAAAGTATACTAATGGCGCATCACCAAAGAGTGTGCCATTAGTATGCCAAGTATACTAATGGCGCATCCATTCACAGTGCGCCATTAGTGTACCAAAGCACATGGTTAAATATGGCCCCTGGGAGGCATACTAATGGCGCACCAGTGGTGCGCCATTAGTAATAAATAATAGTGGCGTGATACTAATGGTGCACCAGTGATGCGCCATTAGTAGGCAAAACTCGTGCGCCATTAGTAGGCCTTTTCCTAGTAGTGCTTGCATTTTACCTCGACACCTTTCACCAATGTGATCAAAGCTACCACTTGTAATCCTTCCCACGGCAGTTGGGAGACCCAGGTAGCGTTCGGTAAAAGCTTCCACGGAAATACCAAGTACTTGTTTAATTTCTGTCCTCAATTGTTCTGAAGCATTTGGACTGAAATAAATGGCACTCTTCTCCCTGTTAACTGCTTGGCCGGAGCATGCAGCATATAACTGGAGAATTTCATTCAATCTATGTGCGCTTTGTACATTTGCATTCATGAACATCAAACTGTCGTCCGCAAAGAGTAGATGGTTAATCCAAAGTGAATGTACACTCACCCTAATTCCTCTATCAACCAGTGCACCACCATAATGATTCATCAAAGAAGTGAGGCCTTCCGCACATATGAAAAAGCTAGTCATTTGCTTTGAGAATACACAGCTATGAAACCTGTCAATACGGTATGCGAGGTCCCACTAGTGTCAACTTTTAGTCAGATGATACAGGGTTTGCATGCATGTGTTGCTATTCTCTCTCTTCTCTCTTCCAAACTAATTCATCCATTTATTTCACATTTAGTACCTTAAATCATTCATATCTCATAAACCAAAATTCCACTTCCAAAACTTTTTATATATTTGAACTCCTGTTAAGACCTTTAAAACAAGACCGATTTTGCATAAATTTTTAATCGGTTTAAAATTTATGAAACATATTTCACATAAATCATATCTATTACAATATCACATTTTTGAAAAAAATTATTTCACTCTTCTCAAACCAAGGTGACATTTCGGTTTCATATTGTTTTCATTTTCAGAACCCACATTTCACTTTTCATATGCTTGTTTCAGAAGAAAGAAATGATATCTATTTCAATTCCACATTTGTGGAATAACATATTTCTCACTTTTGAAATAAACTATTACACATTTTTAAATAATCATTTTCATAAGTTAACATTTCAGTTACATATTATTTTCATTTTTAAAACTCACATTTCACTTTTCACTTCCTTGTTTCACAAAAATCACATCTATCTCAATTTCATATTTTTAAAATAACACGTCTCACTCATTTGAAATAAACAGTTACACATTTTCAAATAATCAGTTTCACAAGTTGACATTTCAGTTTCATATTATTGTCATTTTCAAAAGCCGCATTTCACAAAAATCACATATATTTCCGTTCCACAGTTTTCAAATAACATATTTCACTCTTTAAAAAATGTTACACATTTTCAACTAATCAGTTTCACAAGTTGACATTTCAATTTTATGTTGTTTTTTTACTTTCAAAACCTATATTTCACTTTACACTGGTTTGTTTCCCAAAATCACATCTCACATTATTGAAAAAGCATATTTCTCTTCTAAAATAAACCGTTACACATTTCAAAATTTTCAATTTCACAAGTTGACATTAAGTTTCACATTTTTTTTCACTTTCAAAACCTAGATTTCACTTTGCACTAGCTTGTTTCAGAAAATTACATCTATTTCAATTTCACAATATTGAAAAAGCATATTTCGTTGTTTTGAAGTACATTGTTACACATTTCATAATTTTCAATTTCACAAGTTGAGATTTCAGTTTCACATTTTTTTCACTTTCAGTTGGTGTATTTTACTTTTCACTGGCTTCTTTCATAAAAATCGCATCTATTTCAATTGCACAATTATGAAATAAATTATTTTACTCTTTTGAGATAAAAATGTTACACAATTCCAAATAATTAGTTTCACAAGTTGACATTTGAGTTTCATATTTGGGTTTAATACGTTTATTTGAAAAATGTTATTGACAAATATTTCTAGTGAAAAAGGTTATTTTTGGATTTTTCTAGTAAAATGGGTGTATTTCACATATGAAAATGGGAAACCTCGAAAATTAAATGTGTTTGAAATATATCAAATATTGGTCTAGAAAGTTCTTGGCGCCAGGAGTCCAAATATATAATAAGTTTCAAAAACGAGTCTATAGTTTCAAAGATATGGTTGATTTAAATTGTCTAAGAGGAAATAAAGTCTATGGATTTGTTCCGCAGGTAGAGTAAGAGAAGAGTCTTGCATGCATACCGTCCCTAACAAAAGGTGTATTTTAGGGTCCATTATGCCGCCATTGAATTTGATTTGACTACAAATAAAGATACAAGAAATATACTAGTGATATAAATCTAGATGGGCCATACAATTTCACGTATCTCGGAAAAATTGGATAACCTCAGATCTATCGATACATGACCTAACCTAAAAAAATGACTTTCCGGAATGGTCATGCCAACAGGAAAAGGAAGGCATCATGGATTGGTCACCTTCAACTCTTGAAAAAGTCAAATGTACTTCGTCACAGATGACTGTTTATCTCAACAGCTTGTCCTTACAAAAAAGGCTTTCGCCCCGCTTTATATATAAAGCACAGATCAATCATAGCCCAAGTACAAACACACCCCACGACAACACACGCACACACCCAAGGCGGGATACATAAGAGCTGAGCGCAGTAACACCATCCCTAACACTACAAGAGCAATCGGGGACCTCCACCGTGAACACGCCACCGCGAAGAGATGAAGCCGCATATGACGAACCGTAAGCTCCAAGGCGGCGCCTCAAAAAAGGTTACGACGCTAGCGCGCCGCCACCGCCTGACCCGGGGGTCAGAGTTTCCCCTGGAGCGACACGATGACCGGTGAGAGCCGCGACGACGCCTTCAAGAAGGTAACGCGCTACGCCGCCGCCGGTCCGTCCGAAGATAGAACATGTTTTCATCCCAGCAAACACTCACCGCCACCGAATGCCACACCCCTGCCACCATGCCGCCCACACGACCATGGTCACCGGGCAGCACCAAGCCACGGGCTTTGCCCAGGAGCACCGCGCTACCACCATCAGGCCGTCACCCCGGCATCCAAGACCTTGACACCACCGCACCCGAGACCCGTCGCTACCCCAACCAAAGATACAAGTGAAAAGGTCTCTCCTTTACACACCCCTGGACAGCCCCGGCGCCGAGACCCAAAGGGCCGGCCCAAAAAAGGCCTCCATCACCCGTCCTGCTGCACCGGGTGCAAGACAAGCTCGGTCCCGCTGTCGGGCGCGAGACGAGGTCGGTCCTGCTGCCGGGCGCGAGACGAGCTCTGTCTCGCATCCACGGGCGCGAGACGAGCAATGGACCGCAATTGGGAGTGGTCCAGCCCTATGACGAGGGTAGAGCCCGGACGACGAGAGGAAGAGTCGAAGGTCAAAAAAGGCCGCTCACCGACGGCCGACGCCGAAGGAGACCAGCCGCCGCCGTGAAACGATCCAGACCACCACCATGAGCTACCACCACGCCGTGGCAGCCCACATCCACGCCGAGACCCCGAGGAGCAGCCCCGAGCCACTTTGCAGCAGCTGCGACACGCCGCCGAAGACGCAGCCCACCCCTCGGCCATGGACGCCCGGCGCCCCGCCACCCCGCAAGGAGCAACCAGACCGCCGGCCGCCCCGCCACCACCTTAGCCAGGTCGCCGCCGCCACCCACACGACTGCCGCCGCCACCACTCGGATCTGGACAGGGGCACCCAGATCCGGCGCCAGCAAGGTTCCCGCCCCCGGAACCCCAAGAGCCGCCGCCAGGAGGGGGAGGGGGCGGCAGGACCACCGGGACGCCAGCACGCCGGGGAGGCGGGGGGAGCAGAGCCCGAGGACGGGCGACGACCGCCGCCGACGATGCAGAAGGTCGTGCCCCGCGACGCAAGCCTCCGGCGCGCGGGAAGAAGACGCCCCGCCGCCTACGCCGCGCTGCCTTTGGGCGGCGACGCGACCGGCGGCGGCGAGGGGAGGGAGGCCGGGGAGGGGGACTGGGGAGCGGCGGCGCTAGGGTTGCCTCCCTGAGTCGCCCGCGGGAGCGACTCGGAAGCGGGTCGCCCGTCGACCCGCGGGAGCGACTCCAAGTATACTCCAGCAGCTTGTCCTTGAGACTTTGACATGCAAGTCTTGAATGCATCGTCTCCTGATGGCGTGGCGCGGCCGGCCGGTGACCCGCATCACGCACGGGACCGTCGAGTGACGCAGCTAGGGGATGGCCAGGGGTGGTCCATGGACCACCTTGAAATTTGTGTAAATATTTTTATTGATGAATCATCCTAACTTATTGTGTTGGCTACGCGACCGCGTGGATGCGCGATTCGTCCACCAGCCCTGACGGGTCCCGGGTAGGTGGACGACCTGCTTCCATCAGGAGACGGACCAGCCGGATCGATCAGGTAGCCTCGGCGAACCACGCAGCCGATCGTCCAGCGCAGTAGAAGGATAGCGAAAACGACCGGGACCTACTACCCAGAGCAGCTGAGCTGCCGATGGATCGAGATCAGCTCAGCAATTGACCCCAGGAGCACTTGCATTTCGGTACTGCTGTCAAATCACCGTCCAGCGGAGGTTTCGTGTCTGAATCCGACTTCTTCGTATGCTTTTGTAGATGTTTCTTCTCAGACAACAACTGACAAAACAAGTGTTTTTAAAAAGGTAATATCATCAGAAGTCATAAAACTTACGCTCAACGTTCAGTTGATGCTAGAACTTTGAAAATACGAATTTGTGGTCATCTAACTTGACATCGCGTGTAAATACGGTCGCAACATATGCATGTGGACGTATCAGGGTGTATGGCCCCACCTGTTAGTGAGTGGTGACGCATGATGGACTTATTTTTGCACAAAACATCCTCATATTTTTTATTTCCGAAAAAGTCAAATTAATAAAAAATGGGGGAGAGCGTGGAATCCAACCCACGACCAATGTTCACCACAGAAGCCACTCTAACCAACAAGCCATCCCTGTTTGCATGTAACGTATGGGTAGCTAAGTTAGATGTACTGAGAGCTTAAATGATATTTATTTTTTTGCATCTATGAGCAGTGGATGTACATCTGCAGCCCATTTAAGCTATTTTAGTGGTCCTTTTTTCTTACCTGAAACATGTAGAGGCGCGCACTGCTACAGTGATTCATTTAAGCTATTTTAGTGGTCCTTTTTTCTTACCTGAAACATGTAGAGGCGCGCATTGCTACAGTGATTCCGTTAAGCAGGATGAGAAGTCATGTCCAGGTAGGTTGACGCATTAAGATCAACATATAATGCCATCAACACAGTACTTACAAGTATTTTCTTCTGAGAAACACACAGTACTTACATGTGGAGTGGTAAAACAATGTAAGTGATACTAATTGCACATCAGGATGGTTTGACATAGCAGTAAATATAGTGACATTTCATCAATCAAGCTCCTATGCATGGAAATCTGTTCTTTCTCCGTCTGTCACTCTGGCTGGCTCTCTTTGGCAGTATCCACAAGATGCGTGTCTTTCGGAAGGTGATCGTGCTGATGGCTTATTTTTTAACATATCGAGGCTCATTTTGCATATATTTTTTGCAAACTCAAAACCTTGTATTACTCAATTATGGTCTCATTATAATCATCAGCAACTACCTCCAACACTTCAGGAGGACCCGACCCTAACCAAGTCATAGTCCTATTATTTAGGCGACCAAAAGAAGCTAGCAAGTCGCTCGCCTTATTCCGAGAACGAGCGACGTGAGTAATACAAGTTTGATGAAGACTTAACAAATCTGTGATCTCACTAACTAAAGACGAGTAGATCGAACGATCAATATCACCACATGTGATCATGGCCACCGCAACAGAAGAATCAAGCTCAACTTGTATCGGCAATGTAGTTCGTTGGACCGAAGCAGTCAGGCCCTCCAGGCAAGCGCGAAGTTCAGCCTCCAACACATCCCGGCATACCCGTATCGCCCTGCATGCAGAAAAGATGATACCTCCTGACTCATCTCTTAAGATCATGCCTGCCCCAGCATCTTCACATGACACAAAAGCTCCGTCCGTATTCAGTTTTGTCCACCCCTGTTTCGGTTTTTCCCAACGAGGTAGCTTAGCCTTTACAGCAGCCGTTTGAAGATCCATCATCATACTGGCTTTCCCTTTCACCGAGTCCACCCCTTTATCATTCTTAATGGCCATCAGAGAGTGAAGGTAACTCTGTAGGAAACGGACCGATACTTCCATCTGCAGTGCCGGTTTATGATGCACCACCTCATTGCGTATGTACCAACTTCTCCAGAACACAAGGAGAACCATACACCTCTCAATATCACTCATAGGCGCGAGAACTTGCAGTAGCCACTCCCTACCACAATTAACAATTGACTGTAGCTGAGGTAATCTCCAGACTTTGGCCATTCTCAAATAAAGATCCCTCCCCAATTGGCAACGCACGAACGGGTGAAAATTATCTTCCGTGTCTACTCCACAAACCGGGCAAACATTTGTGGTCTCCAGACCAATCTTATGCTTATTTTTCCATGTTGGCAGTCCATCCGTCGCGACCCTCCATGCAAAATTTGCCACTGTTGGCGGAGCACCACACCTCCAGATGAACTTCCAGCAACTTCTTGCCCCGGTTGGCGATGAACTGGAAGATACTGTATTGGACCTGTGAATCTCGTTGAACGCAAAGTGGTATGCACTCTTCACAGAGAAAACACCCATCTTGTCCGGCCCCCATGCAAGAATATCCTCGCCACGCCTAGGTGAAACCCTGATCTTCAAAATCTCCATCACATCTGCTGGCATGAAATATTGGTTCAGAGTTTGAACTTTCCATGTCCCATTATCGTTCAAAAGATCAGAAACATATCTAATGTGACATACACCCTGCCTCGTGATCGGTTTGTAAGAGAAAGGCCTCGGTATCCAACTATCACGCCACACCCGAATGCTTCTCCCATCACCTATTCTCCAAATCAAGCCTTTCTTTAACAGATCCAAACCATGGCTAATAGCCTGCCATGAAGATGAAGCATTAACAGTAAACACCGTGTCTTCTAACTTGCCCGCCGGGTAGTATTTAGATTTGAGCAGACGGGCACACAAGCTATCCGGCCTTGTGATCAACCTCCACGCTTGGCGAGCTAGCAAGGCTTGGTTGAATAAACGAAAATCTCGGAAACCTATTCCACCTCTATCCTTTGGTTGCATTAGATAGTCCCACCCCTTCCAATGCACCTTCCTCTTCCCCTTCTCTGATCCCCAATAAAAGTTCCTCACCATTCTTGTGAGATCATCGCACACCGAGAACGGGAGCTTAAACACTCCCATTATATATGTGGGTAAAGCTTGGGTGACCGACTTTATGAGTACTTCCCTCCCCGGCTGCGCCAAAAATCCATCTCCCCACTGGACAAGCCTTTTCGTAAGGCTTGTCTGAAGATTCTGAAACTTCCCTTTAGACATGCGACCCTCGGGTGTGGGAAGACCCAAGTACTTCTCCTCAAAAACCATGCTTTTGACGTTGAGAACATCCTTGACCTGCTCTTGAAAGGGAGCCGGGCAAGATTCTCCAAAGAAAATAGAGCACTTATCATAATTCAAGCTTTGCCCTGTGGCCATACTATAAAGATCCAAAGATGCTTTAACCTGCTCCGCTTGATCCCTCGACGCCTGAAAGAACAACATGGTATGATCTGCAAACAACAAGTGGGATATGCCTGGAGCTCTCCTACAAATTTTCACGGGAACAATATCGCCAGACTGCACCTTGCTTTTCAAAATAGCTGAAAGTCCATCTGCCACAAATAAGAATAAAAATGGAGAGAGAGGGTCTCCTTGCCGTAGCCCACGTGACGGTGCAAATGAATCCAGAAAAGTTCCATTTAATTTAACTGAATACCTCACCGATGTGACACACGTCATTATCCAATCAATCCATCTGTGAGAGAACCCTAACCTTTGCATCACCTGCTTCAAGAAAGCCCAATCAACTCTATCATAAGCTTTTGACAAGTCCAGCTTATATGCACAAAAACTCCTTGAGGGATCCTTCTCCTGTTTAATATAATGCAAACACTCCAAGGCTACCAGAGCATTGTCAGTAATCATCCTGCCTGGTATGAAAGCACTTTGCTCCACCGAAATTATGTCATCTAACAAAGGTCTTAACCTGTTAACAAGGCACTTGGAAATTACCTTGTACGTGACATTACACAGACTTATTGGCCTATAGTCAGACATCCTTACGGGATTAGATATTTTTGGAATGAGCACAATTGATGTATCATTAACCCCCTCTGGCATAACACCAGAGTCAAAAAACTCTCTGACCGCAGCCAACACTCCCTCCTTTACCGTACTCCAATTCCGCTGAAAGAAACGCGCGGGAAACCCATCCGGCCCTGGTGCCTTCAAAGGCCCAATTTGAAACAATGCATCAGAGATCTCCTTATCCATAAACGGCGCGCATAACTTGTCATTATCAGCCGGCGTCACCACACGTTCAAACAAGCTTACTACTTCAGATGCATTCAAAGTAGTGTCAGCAACAAAAATATTATGGAAATACTCATTAGCAACATTGCTCATCGCTGCAAACTCGGTATGTACGGTACCAATACTGTCCATCAATTCCCTGATCTTATTCTTCCTCGCTCTCCACACTGCTTTACTCTGAAAGTACTTTGTATTGCGATCTCCCTCCTTCAACCAGGAAATCCTTGACCTCTGCATCCACAACATCTCCTCCTGGTACAGCAATTCATTCATTTTATCCATCACACTCCTTATTTCTTCCCTGTCCGCATTCATGTGCATCAGCTCCTCTAATTGGCTTCTAGACCGCACAAGTTCTTTAGCTACATTACCGAATTTTCTGCTCCATGAACCCAACGCAGTCATTGTTTTTGACAGAGGCTCATTTTGCATTTGCAATTTCTTCAAGATATTTGTAAAACATAATTAATGAAGTTATGTTCTAAGAATATTATACATAAAAACTATCATTAGTACATAAAAACATTTAAATATGAACTTGTGTATTATATGAAAAATAGTTAATACCGACATTGAAAATGTTTGTTAAATAAATATGTTTAACGAATCCAAAATGTATAGAATCGCAGCTTATATTTAAATTATGCAAAATGATGAATTCAAACATTTACGTGCCTATATGCAGTACAGTGTGGTTGTTAAAAAATGTGAGGGTGTTTTGTGCAAAAATTAAGTAAGCTGAGCGCCACCACTCACTAACAGGTGGGGCCATACACCCTGATACGTTCGCACGCGTATTTTGTGACCATATTTGCACGCGATGTCAAGTTAGATGACCACAAATCCGTATTTTTAAAGTTGTAGCACCAAACTGAACATTGAACGCAAGTTCTATGACTTACAGTGATATTACCTCTTTTAAAA
The DNA here is from genome assembly GCF_056163025.1 of Triticum urartu. NCBI lineage: Eukaryota > Viridiplantae > Streptophyta > Magnoliopsida > Poales > Poaceae > Triticum > Triticum urartu. The sequence continues at coordinate 145,011,870 of NC_141874.1, forward strand.
TCACCGCTAAGAATCCTCTCGTCTAAACATGAAACGATGGAAAATATTGCAGTATTATTTCGACTCCCTGCTTCCATTACAATGGCGACCTTATATGCCTTGCATTATGCGCACAAGCCTAATAGCACGGATGTGTAGCAAACGTGTCCCTTAATTAGTGTTAGCCTTCTCTCTGAATTTAGAGAGGAAGAAGAGCATATGCCCACCATAAATGGACAACATCACCCCTAAACTTCAAAACCGGTTAATTGATCCCCTAAAGTTTAGAGAACCTAACAAAACAGCCTCGAAGTCCATTCTAAGTGGTCTGGATAGGTGATAGACTGACTATAAACATCAAGTTTAGCAAAATTATTTGGTCAGCAATCAACTACCGGCTAGCTGACAAGACAGTCAAGATCAAGGCCCATTAAGCACCAAGAAAAAATACACGTATCATCCGGTGGAGTTTGTGATCTATATAGATCCCCAACTGTCTACGCTCACAATGTTAACGTTCCACAGGTGCTGCGTCCTACATTTCCTTTTTCTGACATTTGGACTGCTTTATCCACTCACGGCACTCCTCCGCGGTACCTTTGGGATGCGCAAGCTGCCACTTCACTAGCCTTTCTTTCTGAAAGTGTGAATAAATCTTGCATTAATAATGTCGACAACTAGAACAATGTGATCACTTACAAAGGGAATGGAAACATCAATGTGTACCCATTCTCTGACCAAGGGACCTTCTCCGATGCCCAAAACTCCCATGATGTCTTTCCCATCGAGCAGCGGACCTGTATCTATCTTCCATACATCGTCGAGATCTGAAGAACCAAATGGTTAAGGTATAAATCAGGACAGCAAATCAGAATTTCAGACTAGTACTGACTGACTCAGTCGGTACTTCACCGAAAATAATTCGGCATCATCAGGTAGGAAACTGAAAATAATTCTGCATCATCAGGTAAGTTCTTTACCGAGGTCGGTTATTAAACGCTCAACTCTGATATATATCTCTTTCCTTCTATTTAGCTCATCCTGCTGGCTGAAGGAACCATTAGCACTGCGGGCTTCTGGATAGGACAGAGTGGATATCAACAGTGCCAGACGCCAAAGGTCCTTTATTCCAAGGAGTAGAAGTCCTGAAATGCTTACACCGTCACAAAATTTTGGTCTAGCAACAAAAAAGGAGCAAGAATGTCATGCAAGAATAGATCCAATTGATTCATCAACAGCAACTATTCCAATATTCTAATAAGTTTAACCAAATATATCGAATGATCAAATCAAGCAATTGACATCACAGACATGGGGTTATAGAGAACCCGACAATATAAAAAACGTTCAGAATTTGAAAACAAGCATGTTCAGCACTGACCTGCCAAAACGCGTGCTACCATGTCTGTTGGTATCTCAAGATATTTGTCATTCGGGTTCTCTTTAACAGTTTCCAGATTTCCATTTGACTCGAGGAAAATAATTAAATCGGCAAACTTGTCACTTGCAGCATGTATTTGGACAATCTTTAACAACAGAAATAAAAAGATCATGAAAAGTTATAATCCCAAGGCGTACGATATGCAGAAACAAATGCTGTTGGAGGCTGCTCAGGAAACTGTACCGCTTCAGCATCAGAAATATTCAACTTTAGAGAGTTTCCAATAATATAGCGAACGACCTCCTGCAGATGATGCCACAAACTTGGTAATGTACTTGCTTCAAAACCGACCAAATTAGCTCAATTAAAGCACCTAATATCCAGCTTCGTCAGCTTACTTACAGAAGAACTGACCCAAGTCTTTTCTAGAGAACAATTCAACAAAATTTAAGTACATAACAAAAGAATTTTTTTTCCTGCTTTAACAGATACAATTTTTGAATCAAAAAGGGTGAAGATGATGCAATAGTAGCATCTAATATTTGTACTAAGATATATAATATGATTTCGATGAACCAAGACTGCTCTCTCCAGTCATTCTACTTGCAAGCAAAGTTCGAGCTTGCCTCCTTAAATAGTTACCGTTTGCATTGAAGTTTGGAGGATTCATGAGTTAGATGTTACCTTTTTCTTCGTGTACACCATATTTCGAACTGGAGTAAATAGTGCACTATACATGCAAAGCCTTCTCTGTTCATCCTAAACAGCATCACAAAACTTAATTAGTGTTATGAAAATAAAAGGAAATTATTTGCAGGTAAAAGAATGTCAGTCATAACAAAAAGCATGTATAGTAAAGTTGTATACCATAGGAATCATCAGTTTTTCTATAATTAAGATGAAACTGTGATGAGGATCTTAGTATCAAATTTTTTTTGACAAGAAAACACTAGGAGAGGCTCCTACTGCTGTATTATTATATATAGTGGAGGATTTACATGGAATATTACAAGTCCATCAGAAAAATTCTATGACCAAATTACAAAGATCTGAGAAAGAGTTTAATAGATGATATAATGTCCTTTTGGAATCTATAACGAAGAAACTCAAAAAACTGTTCGCAACCTTCTCAACCAGGTTCAGAGTGATAATACTGTGTGTAATCATTTATAAGATTTACTGAATTGATAAACAGATTCATTTTTTTACGAAATTGATTAACAGATATTGGAAAAATGGAGAAGCTTTACTTGGTAGTACCAACCATGATTTCAATCGGGTGCAAAAAAAATGTATGTGCCCTGTTTTTGTTTGTAAAAATGAATCCCCCACAGTTTACAGATAAGAATAAGGGTAATGTTGGTTACACTTTCGACTCTGCTCAAAATGTTACACCCTTGACTATAAGCATTTTAAAACCATCACTGAAAAGTATTTTAAGCCAAGCATGGAAGATAGAACAAAGAAAAAAAAACATGCATAAATCATGTCAGAGTACGATATTTCACGGTATATCCTTAACAAGACATGCTGAAAATCTCAGACCTGCGACATGGAACCAGAACCACCTCTGAAAACAGAGCAGCCAATTGATTGTGCAAGATTCCATGCTGCTTCAATATGTGAAACACATAGCCTGCGTCAACACAAGATACGAGATGAGACTGAGTTGAAGTAAATATGCCAATGGAAATAAACACATCAGTGAACACTGGTGGTGTAAAACTCTACGAATACAGAAGTTCGAAGTGTAATTTTGCCAGACATTGTTGCATATATTGAAAACATGGAATAATTACATATTAGAACATGGACATACCAATCATGTTTGTTGAGAACTGGAGGAACTGTTTTCTCAGGAAATGCAAAAACAACGTAAAATAATCCCAAATCACGGATATGGCACATTGCATCAACCGGATATTTGTCTGACATCATGTGGTCAACCTGCACAATGTACACTTAGATAAAAATGGTGACCTAGGGTTTTGCATGATATCAAAAGATTAAAAAGAAGTGACAACGAAACATGGCTTGGCAATAAGAAGTGTAGAAATCAAACCTCCTGACCAATACGTTCTCTGCTAATCTTGCTACCAAGATTCAACTTCACTTTTTCATCAGAAGCGGCTTCCTATAAATTTTCAGCTAATGTAAAGCTGAATCTAGCAGCTGTCAGAGATAAATATTGGCACATACAACGGAAATTAATGTTCCAAGTCACTGTTCAACTATTTAATTAACTAGAAAGGCTATGAGTTGACTACTTATGAACACACATATAAGATTTTGACTTACAAACATGAGAAACATTTTTACTTCTTTTCATGTCATATAGTGTGTAATATTAGCAAATCAATTTATACAACTTTGTAATCTTAATGGTTTAGATAGTAGCATCATAAAATTAAAGGATAAAACTATAGCAAGAGTTATTGGAGATCAGGTATGTGATGTTTGAATATACCAAATCGGATTGCTCGAAGAACCCTCAGGGGATCATCGAGGAATGTAACTTTGGCTGGTAAAGGAGTAACAATAAGGCCTTTCTTCAGATCTTCAAGACCTTCATAGAGTATAGGATCTTCAAGGCCTTTCTTACATAGAAGCACGGATTTTAAACTGGTCACATGAGTTTACAAACGTATAACGGCTAAACTCACCTCTTCCAGTTAAATCTTCCACCGATTTCGTGTTGATATTATAGAATAAGCTGCCAAAATTCAAAATTCAGAGAGGACAAAATAGGATACTATATTAAAAATAAACATTGTAGCAATGAAAGCATAAATCTAAATACCCAAAAAATATCATTTGAAAATGAAAATTGTATTACCTATTAATTGTTAGGTCCCTGCGGAATGCATCTTCTTCGGGCGTACCATCCTCCTGCACATCAACAAGTATGACATACCAGTAAACTAGCAAATTGGTGCACAAGGTCTGTAAAATGAGTATGCAAAGCAATTCTAAGTGCATGTGCATACCACAGTGGGAATACGACTGTTTTCAGCATATTTTTCGGACCTCAAGTTGACAAAATCAATCCAGATGTCAGAGATGTCAGATAGATGTATCCTTGCGGTTTCCAAGTGCTTAGATTGGCTGGGATTGCTGAAGGAAACTATAAAATGTCACAAGTTCAGGATAAAAGGCATTTAAATTACTGCATATGTTAATGCGAGAAAGTATGGTACACTTGGGAGCTAAGAACATGTATGAGAGAAGTGCATATGACACCCCCCAACTCTAGCCCTAGTCTAATATACACCCCCCAACTCCAATACCGTCTAATATCCACCCCCCAACTCTCAAAACTGGCCATAATTCAACCCTCCCTTCCCTGTTGACCGGTTTTGACCCAGTTTAACCGGTTTTGACTGAGTGAACAGTAAAAATAAAATTTTAAAAACCATAAATATTTTTTTTGAAAAATTTCAAAAATGTTCCAAGTTTTTTTCACCGCGTGAACAGTAAATAAAAAAAATCACCTTTTCAGCATGTTTGGACACCTGAGTAAATTCGAGATGTCCGTAAATTCGAATTTTTTTTTCAAAATTTCAGCTTGGTGAACAGTAAAATCGGTTTTTTTAAAAACCCTTTTTTGCATGGATGATGTTTGAGCGCGTGGTGATTTTTTTTGGATTTTTTTCCCGAATTACTGTTCACCATGCTGAAAATTTTGAATATTTTTCGAATTTACGGACATCTCAAATTTACTCAGGTATCCAAACATGCTGAAAAGGTGATTTTTTTTTTGAATTTACTGTTCACGCGGTGCAAAAACTTGGAACTTTTTGAATTTTGTCAAAAAAAATATTTTTTTTAATTTTTAATTTTTTACTGTTCACTCAGTCAAAACCGGTCAAACTGGGTCAAAACCGGTCAACAGGGAGGGGAGAGTTGAATTCTAGCCAGTTTTGAGAGTTGGGGGTGTATTTTAGACGGTATTGGAGTTGAGGGGTGTATATTAGACTAGGGCTAGAGTTGGGGGTGTAATATGCACTTCTCTCAACATGTATATAACACTCTGCTTGGACCAAAAGGTGACCTATCCTATGGTACACTTATGAACATGTACAAAACACTTGGCTTGGATAAAATAGTGGCTCTCCCTGCCTCTATTAAACTCAACTCAAACAAAATTGAAATGCACAGAAGTGTTAAGGCTATAAATCTGAAAGAAGTGGCAAATGATATCAGCTATAGTAAGATTGCATACCATGGGATAATACAAGGTTCTTTCAGCTCCTGACCGATCACCTTGTAGTACTTAGTTTTTTTTTTTTTTGCGGGGGTAGTACTTAGTTATTTCCCCACAAAATTTTACGCCGGTCATGTTATCATCAAGCGCGATGTCGATGTCGGTAGAGTCTTTCCCCAATAGCTGCAAAGAATATGCCAAAGCATGAGTTTAAGTCACGAGACTGCCCAGTGCACAACAATCGTTTCATAAACTGCAAGCCAAATTAAGATGCGATTTTCATGGAATTCACTACTTGATCATTAAACAATTCCTCCTTTATTTTGACAACTAAAAATGCCTCCTTAAACCCCAGTACATAAACCCTAGTAGTAGAGAATATAAAGGACCTACATCTACGCATCATTCAACGATTTTTCCTATATTTTTCTAAACACGAAAAAAGGCACTGCTCACCTTGTCTCTGACCCATCCGCCGGCGACGCGGAGCTGGGTGCCGAGGCCTCGGTGGTGGACAACATCGAGAAGGCGCCCGAAAATCCGCTGCTCCAGCTCTGTGAGCACTATGCCCTGCTGCTGCGCTCCCACCGCCATGCCGGCTGGAGACAGTTCTCCGAAGGCGGAGAGGGGGGAGCAAAAGGAGGAGGCCGCCGCGAGGTGGGAGGAGCAGGCGGAGAGACCTGCAGTGGTTGGCCTCCCGGTTGTTAGGATTACACCCTCCCGCGCCGTGTGACAGCACCGTGCGGTTCGTCGGCGCGAGCGTCGTGTTCTCCGGAGTGGCGGCCGCCGGAGAACAGCGGCATATGGATCGATCGCTCCCGTCGTTGGCGTAGGGTGAGCCGGCCCATTAACTCCGATCGCCACGTTTGTAGGCGTAGGATCTGGGGGAACAACTAGTTAACAAGCGCTCCTTTGAAAATCTCGCAACGATCAGCGCCACTTGGTGCGCTTTTAGCCATTCGACACCTGTCGTTTTGGGCTTTTTCTCTAGATTTTGTTTTTTTATTTTCCACATGCATTTTTGGCTTTTTAAACGGTTATTTTGGGTTTTTTCAACATTTTGTTTTCCACCGGTCTTCTTTAGCTTTTCGATTAAAAAACAAAAAAATGTGCAAAAAAACACGTTTTTTTTGTTCTTTCGCGAGAGTCATAGTTTTGCTTCCGTCAGAAAATTTTGTGAATATGAAAAAATCATGAATTTGAAAAAAAATTATGAATTCAAACATGTTTGTGAATTTAAATTTTTGCCTTCGTATTTGAGAAAACTCTCAAAATTGAAAATAAATTCGGATTTGAAAATTGTTCTCTAATTTAAAATAAATCCTTGAATTTTACAATTGTTCTAAAAAAATATTTAAAAAGTGTGAATTTGAAAAAAAGTTAATAAATTTAAAAAATTAGTGATATAAAAAAGGTTCATGGACTTTGAAAAATGTTAGCAGATTTAAAAAGGACTATGAATTCTAAAAATGTTCATTTTTGGTCAATACCAGTCAAAACAGGGATGAAACTGATTTGACTAGAGACATATTGATTTCTGACCTGTTTTGAAAGTTTGAGGTTATAAAGTATACGTTTTTGAAGTTCGGGGTTGTTTCTTATACTTTTGAGAATTGATGATTGTAATGTGGACTTCTCTCTAAAAAAATAAGTATGTCGGATTGAACGTCAATCACACACGAGGTTGCTGTTGCTGAGTCGCCAGCGACAACGACCTCATGGCCAACTAGTCCGTGCTCACAAGCGACCCTCCTCCTCGTGGCCAAGTGGCTCGGCGACGCCATTTACGTATAAGTGTATCCTCCTCCTGGACTGTACAGGAGGAGTCTCCTCCGTCCACTGCACGAACTTGTCGGGCGATCTTCACCACGGGATGGATAGTCCTCAACAATGAGGGAGGATCTCCACCGCTGGTTAGGGAGCCTTCCTCCACCAATGGGCGTGTGGTTACCGGCAATTTGCGCATCGAAGTCGCACATGAACTAGGATAGAGCCAACCGGAGGACGATTGCGGCATGGAGCTAATGGAGAACCAGGCTGAATTGGGGGCTCTGAGCTACTCGAAAAAGAATATTTTTTTATTGATACGAGTAGTCTATTACATGTCAAGACGTCATAATATTGTTGTAAAAAATATGGCTCAATTTAATTAGACATCAACTTTTTAAAAACGCGTGACACTTATAAGTTAAATTGAGAAGATAAAAGACTGCGCCCGCTAAAAAAGAGAGAGAGGATGAAAGACTAAACTCTCGACCATATAAATCCAGACTAAAAATATTTTACTCTCTTCGTAAAGAAATATAAGAGCGTTTAAATCACTACTTTAGTGATTTAAATGCTTTTACATTTCTTTATAGAGGGAGTATTTATTTGTACACCAATCCAAGATATACAAACACATAATTCCATCAAATGTCAGAAAACAAAGTAGTAGACATATAAACGACAGAAACATGACGCCCCTAGCCAAAGCGAGTAACAGATAGCTACACACTGATAAAGCACATCACCGTAGTCTACATATAATTGTATGTGCATACTAAGACATGCTACATAGACATGTCCTTCATCATGGCTTAGCCTTCGTCCTCAGGTAGTGCGCATCGCCCTTTGGCCCCTCTGGTGCAGCTGGGTGTGGGACTTCAGGCTTAGACACTTCTGAAACGTCGATGTGAGGCACTTCAGGAATCTTTGGCATCTCACCTATTCTAGGGTGCGGTATCTCTGGCATCTTTGGCCCCTCTGGCATAGGAGGGTGTGCTAGCTCGGTCTTAGGAGCCTTGGGCACAACAGGGTGCGGGACTTCAGGTATCTTTGGCACCTCCGGTACAATCAGATGGGGCATTTCTGGTATAGCAGGGTGCGGCACTTTCGGCACTGTAAGGTGAGGCACTTCGTGTTGGGGAACGTAATAATTTCAAAAAAAATTCTACGCACACGCAAGATCATGGTGATGCATAGCAACGAGAGGGGAGAGTGTTGTCTACATACCCTCGTAGACCGAAGCGGAAGTGTTGACGCAACGTAGAGGAAGTAGTCGTAGTCTTCTCGGTCCAACCGATCCAAGCACCGTTACTCCGGCACCTCCGAATTCTTGGCACACGTTCAGCTCGATGACGCTCTCCGGGCTCCGATCCAGCAAAGCTTCGGGGAGGAGTTTCGTCAGCACGACGGCGTGGTGACGATTTTGATGTTCAATCGTCGCAGGGCTTCGCCTAAGCACCGCTACAATATGACCGAGGTGGAATATGGTGAAGGGGGGCACCGCACACGGCTAAGGAACGATCACGAAGATCAACTTGTGTGTTCTAGGGTGCCCCCTGCCCCCGTATATAAAGGAGCCAAGGGGAGGGGGCGGCCGGCCAAGGAGGGCGCGCCAAGGGGGAGTCCTACTCCCACCGGGAGTAGGACTCCCTTCTTTCCTAGTTGGAGAAGGAGAAGTGGGAAAGAGGAGGAAGAGGGAAAGGAAAGGGGGGGTGGGCGCCGCCCCCCTCTCCTTGTCCTATTCGGACTAGGGAGGGGAGGGGCGCGCGGCCACCTCTTGCCTCCTTTCCTCTTCTCCCTTAGGGCCCATGTAGGCCCAATAACTCCCGGGGGGTTCCGATAACCCCCCGGTACTCCGGTAAAATTCTGATTTCACCCGGAACGATTCCGATATCCAAATATAGGCTTTCAATATATCGATCTTTATGTCTCGACCATTTCGAGACTCCTCGTCATGTCCATGATCACATCCGGGACTCCGAACAACCTTCGGTACATCAAAATACATAAACTCATAATGAAACTGTCATCGTAACATTAAGCGTGCGGACCCTACGGTTCGAGAACAATGTAGATATGACCGAGACACGTCTCCGGTCAATAACCAATAGCGAAACCTGGATGCTCATATTGGTTCCTATATATTCTACGAAGATCTTTATCGGTCAGACCGCATAACAACATACGTTGTTCCCTTTGTCATCGGTATGTTACTTGCCCGAGATTCGATCGTTGGTATCTCAATACCTAGTTCAATCTCGTTACCAGCAAGTCTATTTACTCGTTCCGTAATACATCATCTCACTGTTGGGGAACGTAGTAATTTCAAAAAAATTCCTAAGCACAACGCAAGATCATGGTGATGCATAGCAACGAGAGGGGAGAGTGTTGTCTACGTACCCTCGTAGATCGAAGCGGAAGCGTTGACGCAACGTAGAGGAAGTAGTCGTACGTCTTCCCGATCCGACCGATCCAAGCACTGTTACTCCGGCACCTCCGAGTTCTTGGCACACGTTCAGCTCGATGACGATCCCTGGGCTCCGATCCAGCAAAGCATCGGGGAGGAGTTCCGTCAGCACGACGGCGTGGTGACGATCTTGATGTTCTACCGTCGCAGGGCTTCGCCTAAGCACGCTACAATATGACCAAGGTGGAATATGGTGGAAGGGGGCACCGCACACGGCTAAGGAACGATCACGAAGATCAACTTGTGTGTCTATGGGGTGCCCTCTGCCCCCGTATATAAAGGAGTGGAGGAGGGGAGGGCCGGCCCTCTCTATGGCGCGCCCTAGGGGAGTCCTACTCCCACCGGGAGTAGGATTCCCCCTTTCCTAGTCCAACTAGGAGTCCTTCCATGTAGTAGGAGTAGGAATCAAGGAAGGGGCGCAGCCCCTCCCCCTAGTCCAATTCGGACTAGGCCTTGGGGGGGGGGGCGCGCGGCCTGCCCTAGGCAGCCCCTCTCTCTTTCTCGTATGGCCCAATAAGGCCCAATACTTCTCCCGGCGAATTCCCGTAACTCTCCGGTACTCCGAAAAATAACCGAATCACTCGGAACCTTTCCGAAGTCCGAATATAGTCGTCCAATATATCGATCTTTACGTCTCGACCATTTCGAGACTCCTCGTCATGTCCCCGATCTCATCCGGGACTCCGAACTCCTTCGGTACATCAAAACTCATAAACTCATAATATAACTGTCATCGAAACCTTAAGCGTGCGGACCCTACGGTTCGAGAACAATGTAGACATGACCGAGACACGTCTCCGGTCAATAACCAATAGCGGAACCTGGATGCTCATATTGGCTCCTACATATTCTACGAAGATCTTTTATCGGTCAGACCGCATAACAACATACATTGTTCCCTTTGTCATCGGTATGTTACTTGCCTGAGATTCGATCGTCGGTATCCAATACCTAGTTCAATCTTGTTACCGGCAAGTCTCTTTACTCGTTCCGTAATACATCATCCCGCAACTAACTCATTAGTTGCAATGCTTGCAAGGCTTAAGTGATGTGCATTATCGAGAGGGCCCAGAGATACCTCTCCGACATTCGGAGTGACAAATCCTAATCTCGAAATATGCCAACCCAACATGTGTTGGGGAACGTAGCATAAATTCAAAATTTTCCTACGTGTCACCAAGATCAATCTATGGAGTCATCTAGCAACGAGGGAGGATTGGATCTACATACCCTTGTAGATCGCGCGCGGAAGCGTTCAAGAGAACGGGGTTGATGGAGTCGTACTCGTCGTGATTCAAATCACCGATGATCCTAGCGCCGAACGGACGGCACCTCCGCGTTCAACACACGTATGGAACGGAGACGTCTCCCACGCCTTGATCCAGCAAGGAGGAGGGAGAGGTTGATGGAGATCCAGCAGCACGACGGCGTGGTGGAAGTAGCGGGATTCCAACAGGGCTTTGCTAAGCGCTGCGGGAGGAGGTAGATGTGTCACGGGAGGGAGAGGGAGGCGCCAGGCCTTAGATTGGTTTGCTCCTCCTTTTTCCCCACTATATATAGGGCCAAGGGAGAGGGGGAGGCGCAGCCCTTGCCCCTTCCTCCAAGGAAGGGTGCGGCCAGGGGTGGGGAGGAGTCCATCCTCCCCAAGGCACCCCGGAGGTGCCTTCCCCTTTTAGGACTCTCCCCTTTTTCCCATCTCTTGGCGCATGGGCCTCTTGGGGCTGGTGCCCTTGGCCCATATAGGCCAAGGCACACCCCCTACAGCCCATGTGGCCCCCCGGGGCAGGTGGCCCCACCCGGTGGACCCCCGGGACCCTTCCGGTGGTCCCGGTACAATACGGATGACCCTGAAACTTGTCCCGATGGCCGAAATAGCACTTCCTATATATAATTATTTACCTCCGGACCATTCCGGAACTCCTCGTGACGTCCGGGATCTCATCCGGGACTCGGAACAACTTTCGGGTTACCGCATACTAATATCTCTATAACCCTAGCGTCACCGAACCTTAAGTGTGTAGACCCTACGGGTTCGGGAGACATGCAGACATGACCGAGACGTTCTCCGGTCAATAACCAACAGCGGGATCTGGATACCCATGATGGCTCCCACATGTTCCACGATGATCTCATCGGATGAACCACGATGTCAAGGACTTAATCAATCCCGTATACAATTCCCTTTGTCTATCGGTATGTTACTTGCCCGAGATTCGATCGTCGGTATCCAATACCTAGTTCAATCTCGTTACCGGCAAGTCTCTTTACTCGTTCCGTAACACATCATCCCGTGATCAACTCCTTGGTCACATTGCGCATATGATGATGTCCTACCGAGTGGGCCCAGAGATACCTCTCCGCTTACATGGAGTGACAAATCCCAGTCTCGATTCGTGCCAACCCAACAGACACTTTCGGAGATACCTGTAATGCACCTTTATAGTCACCCAGTTACATTGTGACGTTTGATACACCCAAAGCATTCCTACGGTATCCGGGAGTTGCACAATCTCATGGTCTAAGGAAATGATACTTGACATTAGAAAAGCTTTAGCATACGAACTATACGATCTTTGTGCTAGGCTTAGGATTAGGTCTTGTCCATCACATCATTCTCCTAATGATGTGATCCCGTTATCAATGACATCCAATGTCCATGGTTAGGAAACTGTAACCATCTATTGATCAACGAGCTAGTCAACTAGAGGCTTACTAGGGACATGGTGTTGTCTATGTATCCACACATGTATCTGAGTTTCCTATCAATACAATTATAGCATGGATAATAAACGATTATCATGAACAAGGAAATATAATAATAACCAATTTATTATTGCCTCTAGGGCATATTTCCAACAGTCTCCCACTTGCACTAGAGTCAATAATCTAGTTCACATCGCCATGTGATTAACACTCACAGGTCACATCGCCATGTGACTAACACCCAAGAGTTTACTAGAGTCAGTAGTCTAGTTCACATCACTATGTGATTAACACTCAATGATTTTTAGGTTTGATCATGTTGCTTGTGAGAGAGGTTTTAGTCAACGGGTCTGAACCTTTCAGATCCGTGTGTGCTTCACAAATCTCTATGTCATCTCCTAGATGTAGCTACCACGTTCCATTTGGAGCTAATCCAAATAACTGTTCTGCTTGGAGCTATTCTAAATTGTTGCTCCATTATATGCATCCGGTATCTCTACTCAGAGCTATCCGGATAGGTGTTAAGCTTGCATCGACGTAACTCTTTACGACGAACTCTTTTACCACCTCCATAATCGAGAAAATTCCTTAGTCCACTAGTTACTAAGGATAACTTTGACCGCTGTCCTGTGATCCATTCTTGGATCACACTTGTACCCCTTGACTGACTCATGGTAAGGCACACTTCAGGTGCGGTACAGAGCATAGCATACTGTAGAGCCTATGTCTTAAGCATAGGGGACGACTTCGTCCTTTCTCTCTATTCTGCCGCGGTCGAGCTTTAAGTCTTAACTTCATACTTTATAACTCAGGCAAGAACTCCTTCTTTGACTGATCCATCTTGAACACCTTCAAGATCACGTCAAGGCATGTGCTCATTTGAAAGTACTTTTAAGCGTTTTGATCTATCCTTATAGATCTTGATGCTCAATGTTTAAGTAGCTTAATCCAGGCTTTCCATTGAAAAACACTTTCCAAATAACCCTATATGCTTTCCAGAAATTCTACATCATTTCTGATCCATAACTGTGTCAACAACATATACTCATCAGAAATTCTATAGTGCTCCCACTCACTTCTTTGGAAACACAAGTTTCTCATAAACTTTGTATAAACCCAAAATCTTTGATCATCTCATCAAAGCATACATTCCAACTCCGAGATGCTTACTCCAGTCCTTAGAAGGATTGCTGGAGCTTTGCATACTTGTTAGCATCTTTCAGGATTGACAAAACCTTCCGGTTGTATCACATACAACCTTTCCTCAAGAAAATCGTCGAGGAAACAATGTTTTTTTTAACATCCTATCTGCAAGATTTCATAAATAATGCAGTAATCGCTAATATAATTCCAACAGACTCTTAGCATCGCTACGAGTGAGAAAGTCTCATCGTAGTCAACTCTTTGAACTTGTCGGGAAACATCTTAACAACAAGTCGAGCTTTCTTAATGGTGACATTTACCATCATCGTCCGTCTTCCTTCTAAAATCCATCTGTACCTAACAGCCTTACGACCATCAAGTAGTATTCCCAAAGTCTACACTTTGTTTTCATACATGGATCCTCTCTCGGATTTTATGGCCTCGAGCCATTTATCGGAATCCGGGCCCACCATCGCTTCTCCATAGCTTGTAGGTTCATTGTTGTCTAGCAACATGACTTCCAAGACAGGATTGCGTACCACTCTGAAGTAGTACGCATCCTTGTCATCCCACGAGGTAGTGACTTGATCTGAAGTTTCATGATCACTATCATAAGCTTCCACTTCAATTGGTGTAGGTGCCACAGGAACAACTTCCTGTGCCCTGCCACACACTAGTTGAAGAGACGGTTCAATAACCTCATCAAGTCTCCACCATCCTCCCACTCAATTCTTTCGAGAGAAACTTTTCCTCGAGAAAGGACCCGATTCAGAAACAATCCCTTATTGCTTTCGGATCTAAGACAGGAGGTATACCCAACTGTTTTGGGTGTCCTATGAAGATGCATTTATCCGCTTTGGGTTTGAGCTTATCAGCCTGAAACTTTTTCACATAAGCGTCGCATCCCCAAACTTTTAAGAAATGACAACTTAGGTTTCTCTAAACCATAGTTCATACAGTGTCATCTCATCGGAATTACGTGGTGCCCTATTTAAAGTGAATGTGGTTGTCTTTAATGCCTAACCCATAAACTATCGTGGTAATTCGATAAGAAACATCATGGTATGCATCATATCCAATAGGGTGCAGTTATGATGTTAGGACACACCATCACACTATGGTGTTCCAGGCTGTATTAGTTGTGAAACAATTTCCACAATGTCTTAATTCTGTGCCAAACTCGTAATTCAGATATTCATCTCTATGATCATATCATAGATCTTTTATCCTCTTGTCACGACGATCTTTCAACTTCACCCTGAAATTACTTGAACCTTTCAATAATTCAGACTCGTGATTCATCAAGTAAATATACTCAACATCTACTCAAATCATCTATGAAGTAAGAACATAACGATATCCACTACATGCCTCAGCACTCATTGGACTGCACACATCAAAAAATGTATTACTTCCAACAAGTTGCTTTCTAGTTCCATTTTACTGAAAACGAGGCTTTCAGTCATCTTGCCCATGTGGTATGATTTGCATGTCTCAAGTGATTCAAAATCAAGTGAGTTCAAATGGTCCATTTGCATGGAGTTTCTTCATGCATACACACCAATAGACATGGTTCGCATGTCTCAAACTTTTCAAAAAATGAGTGAGTCCAAAGATCCATCAACATGGAGCTTCTTCATGCGTTTTATTCCGATATGACTTACGTGGCTGTGCCACAAGTAGGTGGTACTATCATTACTATCTTTTGGCATGAACATGTGTATCACTACGATCGAGATTCAATGAACCATTCATTTCAGGCGCAAGACCATTGAAGGTATTATTCAAATAAACAGAGTAACCATTATTCTCCTTAAATGAATAACCGTATCGCGATAGACATAATCCAATCATGTCTATGCTCAATGCAAACACCAATCTCGATGGTAGAGGGAGCGTGCGATGCTTGATCATATCAACATTGAGAACACTTCCAACACATATCGTCAGCTCACCTTTAGCTAGCCTCCGTTTATTCCGTAGCTTTTATTTCGAGTTACTAACACTTAGCAACCGAACCGGTATCTAATACCCTGGTGCTACTAGGAGTACTAGTAAAGTACACATTAACATAATGTATATCCAATATACTTCTATCGACCTTGCCAGCCTTCTAATCTACCAAGTATCTAGGGTAATTCTGCTCCAGTGGCTGTTCCCTTTATTACAGAAGCACTTAGTCTCGGGTTTGGGTTCAACCTTGGGTTTCTTCATTAGAGCAGCAGCTGAATTGCCGTTTTATGAAGTATCCCTTCGTGCCCTTGCCTTCTTGAAACTAGTGGTTTCACCAACCATCAACAATTGATGCTCCTTCCTGATTCCTACTTTTATGGTGTCAAACATCGCGAATATCTCAAGGATCATCATATATGTCCCTGATATGTTATAGTTCATCACGAAGCTCAAGCAGCTTGGTGGTAATGACTTCGGAGAACCATCACTATTTCATCTGGAAGATCAACTCCCACTCGATTCAAGCGATTGTTGTACTCAGACAATCTGAGCACAAGCTCAACAATTGAGCTTTTCTCCCTTAGTATGTAGGCTAAGAAAATCGTCGGAGGTCTTATACCTCTTGACGTGGGCACGAGCCTGAAATCCCAATTTCAGCCCTCAAAACATCTCATATGTTTCGTGACGTTTCAAAAAACGTCTTTGGTGCCTCAACTCTAAACCGTTTAACTGAACTATCACGTAGTTATCAAAACGTGTATGTCAGATGTTCGCAACATCCATAGACAACGTTCGAGGTTCAGCACACTGAGCGGTGCATTAAGGACATAAGCCTTCTAAGAAGCAATGAGGACAATCCTCAGTCTACGGACCTAGTCCACATAATTGCTACTATCAACTTTCAACTAAATTTTCTCTAGGAACATAATTAAACAGTAGAACTAAAGCGTGAGATATGACATAATTTGCAAAATCCTTTTGACTATGTTCAGGATAATTAAGTTCATCTTATGAACTCCCACTCAGATAGACATCCCTCTAGTCATCTAAGTGATTACATGATCCGAGTGAGCTAGGCCGTGTCCGATTAACACGTGAGACGGACTAGTCAACGTCGGTGAACATCTTCATGTTGATCGTATCTTCTATACGACTCATGCTCGACCTTTCGGTCTCTGTGTTCCGAGGCCATGTCTTCACATGCTAGGCTCGTCAAGTTAACCCTAAGTGTTTTTGCATGTGTAAATCTTGCTTACACCCGTTGTATGTGAACGAAAGGATCTATCACACCCGATTAACACGTGATGCTTCGAAGCGACGAACTGTAGCAACGGTGCACAGTTAGGGGAGAACACTTCTTGAAATTTTAATGAGGGATCATCTTATTTACTACCGTCGTACTAAGTAAACAAGATGCATAACATGATAAACATCATATGCAATCAATTAGTGACATGATATGGCCAATATCATGTAGCTCCTTTGATCTCCATCTTGGGGCTCCATGATCATCTATTACAAGAACATGATCAATCTCATACATTACATATATCATTCATCACATCCTTTTGGCCATATCACATCACATAGCATACCCTGCAAAAACAAGTTAGACGTCCTCTAATTGTTGTTTGCATGTTTTACGTGGCTGCTATGGGTTTCTAGCAAGAACGTTTCTTACCTACGCAAAAACCACAACGTGATATGCCAATTGCTATTTACCCTTCATAAGGACCCTTTTCATCGAATCCGATCCGACTAAAGTAGGAGAGACAGACACCCGCTAGCCACCTTATGCAACTAGTGCATGTTTGTCGGTGGAACCGGTCTCACGTAAGAGTACGTGTAAGGTTGGTCCGGGCCGCTTCATCCCACGATGCCGCCGAATCAAGATAAGACTAGTAACGGCAAGCATATTGAACAAAATCAACGCCCACAACTACTTTGTGTTCTACTCGTGCATAGAATCTACGCAATAGACCTAGCTCTGATACCACTGTTGGGGAACGTAGCATAAATTCAAAATTTTCCTACGTGTCACCAAGATCAATCTATGGAGTCATCTAGCAACAAGGGAGGATTGGATCTACATACCCTTGTAGATCGCGCGCAGAAGCGTTCAAGAGAACGGGGTTGATGGAGTCGTACTCGTCGTGATTCAAATCACCGATGATCCTAGCGCCGAACGGACGGCACCTCCGCGTTCAACACACGTACGGAACGGAGACGTCTCCCACGCCTTGTTCCAACAAGGAGGAGGGAGAGGTTGATGGAGATCCAGCAGCACGACGGCGTGGTGGAAGTAGTGGGATTCCAACAGGGCTTCGCTAAGCGCTGCGGGAGGAGGTAGATGTGTCATGGGAGGGAGAGGGAGGCGCCAGGCCTTAGATTGGTTTGCTCCTCCTTTTTCCCCACTATATATAGGGCCAAGGGAGAGGGGGAGGCGCAGCCCTTGCCCCTTCCTCCAAGGAAGGGTGCGGCCAGGGGTGGGGAGGAGTCCATCCTCCCCAAGGCACCCCGGAGGTGCCTTCCCCTTTTAGGACTCTCCCCTTTTTCCCATCTCTTGGCGCATGGGCCTCTTGGGGCTGGTGCCCTTGGCCCATATAGGCCAAGGCACACCCCCTACAGCCCATGTGGCCCCCCGGGGCAGGTGGCCCCACCCGGTGGACCCCCGGGACCCTTCCGGTGGTCCCGGTACAATACGGATGACCCCGAAACTTGTCCCGATGGCCGAAATAGCACTTCCTATATATAATTCTTTACCTCCGGACCATTCCGGAACTCCTCGTGACGTCCGGGGTCTCATCCGGGACTCGGAACAACTTTCGGGTTACCGCATACTAATATCTCTATAACCCTAGCGTCACCGAACCTTAAGTGTGTAGACCCTACGGGTTCGGGAGACATGCAGACATGACCGAGACGTTCTCCGGTCAATAACCAACAGCGGGATCTGGATACCCATGATGGCTCCCACATGTTCCACGATGATCTCATCGGATGAACCACGATGTCAAGGACTTAATCAATCCCGTATACAATTCCCTTTGTCTATCGGTATGTTACTTGCCCGAGATTCGATCGTCGGTATCCAATACCTAGTTCAATCTCGTTACCGGCAAGTCTCTTTACTCGTTCAGTAACACATCATCCTGTGATCAACTCCTTGGTCACATTGCGCATATGATGATGTCCTACCGAGTGGGCCCAGAGATACCTCTCCGCTTACACGGAGTGACAAATCCCAGTCTCGATTCGTGCCAACCCAACAGACACTTTCGGAGATACCTGTAATGCACCTTTATAGTCACCCAGTTACGTTGTGACGTTTGATACACCCAAAGCATTCCTACGGTATCCGGGAGTTGCACAATCTCATGGTCTAAGGAAATGATACTTGACATTAGAAAAGCTTTAGCATACGAACTATACGATCTTTGTGCTAGGCTTAGGATTAGGTCTTGTCCATCACATCATTCTCCTAATGATGTGATCCCGTTATCAACGACCTCCAATGTCCATGGTTAGGAAACTGTAACCATCTATTGATCAACGAGCTAGTCAACTAGAGGCTTACTAGGGACATGGTGTTGTCTATGTATCCACACATGTATCTGAGTTTCCTATCAATACAATTATAGCATGGATAATAAACGATTATCATGAACAAGGAAATATAATAATAACCAATTTATTATTGCCTCTAGGGCATATTGCCAACAACATGTACCTTTGGAGACACCTGTAGAGCTCCTTTATAATCACCCAGTTACGTTGTGATGTTTGGTAGCACACAAAGTGTTCCTCCGACAAACGGGAGTTGCATAATCTCATAGTCATAGGAACATGTATAAGTCATGAAGAAAGCAATAACAACATACTAAACGATTGGGTGCTAAGCTAATGGAATGGGTCATGTCAATCAGATCATTCAACTAATGATGTGATCCCGTTAATCAAATAACAACTCTTTGTCCATGGTTAGGAAACATAACCATCTTTGATTAACGAGCTAGTCAAGTAGAGGCATACTAGTGACACTCTGTTTGTCTATGTATTCACACATGTATTATGTTTCCGGTTAATACAATTCTAGCATGAATAATAAACATTTATCGTGATATAAGGAAATAAATAATAACTTTATTATTGCCTCTAGGGCATATTTCCTTCAGTCTCCCACTTGCACTAGAGTCAATAATCTAGATCACATCGCCATGTGACTAACACCCAAAGGGTTTACTAGATTCAATAATCTAGTTCACATCGCTATGTGATTAAGACCCAAAAAGTGATCATGTTTTGCTTGTGAGAGAAGTTTAGTCACCGGGTCTGCCACATTCAGATCCGCATGTATTTTGCAAATTTTTATGTCAACAATGATCTGCATGGAGCTACTCTAGCTAATTGCTCCCACTTTCAATATGTATCCAGATTGAGACTTAGAGTCATCTGGATCAGTGTCAAAGCTTGCATCGACGTAACCCTTTATGACGAACCTTTTGTCACCTCCGTAATCGAGAAATATATCCTTATTCCACTAAGGATAATTTTGACTGCTGTCTAGTGATCTACTCCTAGATCACTATTGTACTCCCTTGCTAAACACAGTGCAGGGTATACAATAGTTCTGGTACACAGCATGACATACTTTATAGAACCTATGACTGAGGCATAGGGAATGACTTTCATTCTCTTTCTATCTTCTGTCGTGGTCGGGCTTTGAGTCTTTACTCAACTTCACACCTTGTAACACAGGCAAGAACTCTTTCTTTGACTATTCCATTTTGAACTACTTCAAAATCTTGTCAAGGTATGTACTCATTGAAAAAACTTATCAAGCGTCTTGATCTATCTCTATAGATTTTGATGCTCAATATGTAAGCAGCTTCACCGAGGTCCTTTCTTTGAAAAACTCCTTTCAAACACTCCTTTATGCTTTGCAGAATAATTCTACATTATTTCCGATCAACAATATGTCATTCACATATACTTATCAGAAATGTTGTAGTGCTCCCACTCACTTTCTTGTAAATACAGGCTTCACAGCAAGTCTGTATAAAACTATATGCTTTGATCAACTTATCAAAGCGTATATTCCAACTCCGAGATGTTTGCACCAGTCCATAGATGGATCGCCGAAGCTTGCACATTTTGTTAGCACCTTTAAGATTGACAAAACCTTCTGGTTGTATCATATACAACTCTTCTTTAATAAATCCATTAAGGAATGCAGTTTTGTTTATCCATTTTCCGGATTTCATAAAATGCGGCAATTGCTAACATGATTCGGACAGACTTAAGCATAGATACGAGTGAGAAACTCTCATCGTAGTCAACACCTTGAACTTGTCGAAAACCTTTTTGCGATAATTCTAGCTTTGTAGATAGTAACACTACTATCAGTGTCCGTCTTCCTCTTGAAGATCCATTTATTTTCTATGGCTTGCCGATCATCGGGCAAATCCATCAAAGTCCATACTTTGTTCTCATACATGGATCATATCTCAGATTTCATGGCCTCAAACCATTTCACGGAATTTGGGCTCATCATCGCTTCCTCATAGTTCGCAAGTTCGTCATGGTCTAGTAACATGACTTCCAGAACAGGATTACCGTACCACTCTGGTGCGGATCTCACTCTGGTTTACCTACGAGATTTGGTAGTAACTTGATCTGAAGTTACATGATCATCATCATTAGCTTCCTCACTAATTGGTGTAGTAGTCACAGGAACAGATTTCTGTGATGAACTACTTTCCAATAAGGGAGCAGGTACAGTTACCTCATCAAGTTCTAGTTTCCTCCCACTCACTTCTTTCGAGAGAAACTCCTTCTCTAGAAAAACTCTGAATTTAGCAACAAAAGTCTTGCCTTCGGATTTGTGATAGAAGGTGTACCCAACAGTCTCCTTTGGGTATTCTATGAAGACATATTTCTCCGATTTGGGTTTGAGCTTATTAGGATGAAACTTTTTCATATAAGCATCACAACCCCAAACTTTAAGAAACGACAACTTTGGTTTCTTTCCAAACCATAGTTCAGATTGTGTCGTCTCAGCGGACTTAGATGGTGCCCTATTTAATGTGAATGCAGCTGTCTCTAATGCATAACCCCAAAACGATAGTGGTAGATCGGTAAGAGACATCATAGATCGCACCATATCTAATAAAGTACGGTTATGACATTCGGACACACCATTATGCTATGGTGTTCCAGGTGGCATGAGTTTGTGAAACTATTCCACATTGTTTTAATTGAAGACCAAACTCGTAACTCAAATATTTTACTTCTGCGATCATGTCGTAGAAACTTTCATTTTTGTTACGATGATTCTCCACTTCACTCTGAAATTCTTTGAACTTTTCAAATGTTTCAGACCTTTGTTTCATCAAGTAGATATACTCATATCTGCTCAAATCATCTGTGAAGATCAGAAAATAATGATACCTGCGAGCCTCAATATTCATCGGACCACATACATCAGTATGTATGATTTCCAACAAATCTGTTGCTCGCTCCATTGTTCCAAAGAACAGAGTCTTAGTCATCTTTCCCATGAGGCATGGTTCGCAAGCATCAACTGATTCATAATCAAGTGATTCCAAAAGCCCATCAGCATGGAGTTTCTTCATGCGCTTTACACCAATATGACCTATACGGCAGTGCTACAAATAAGTTGCACTATCATTATTAACTTTGCATCTTTTGGTTTCAATATTATGATTATGTGTATCACTACGATCGAGATCCAACGAACTATTTTCATTGGGTGTGTAACCATATAAGGTTTTATTCATGTAAACAGAACAACAATTTATTCTCTTACTTAAATGAATAACCGTATTACAATAAACATGATCAAATCATATTCATGATCAACGTAAACACCAAATAACACTTATTTAGGTTCAACACTAATCCCGAATTTATAGGGAGTGTGCGATGATGATCATATCAATCTTGGAACCACTTCCAACACACATCGTCACTTCACCCTTAACTAGTCTCTGTTTATTCTGCAACTCCCGTTTCGAGTTACTAATCTTAGCAACTGAACTAGTATCAAATATTGAGGGGTTGCTATAAACACTAGTAAAGTACACATCAATAACATGTATATCAAATATACTTATGTTCACTTTGCCATCCTTCTTATCTGCCAATCACTTGGGGTAGTTCCGCTTCCAGTGACCATTCTCTTTGCAGTAGAAGCACTTAGTCTCAGGCTTAGGATTAGACTTGGACTTCTTCACTTGAGCAGCAACTTGCTTGCTGTTCTTTTTGAAGCTCCCCTTCTTCCCTCTGCCCTTTTCTTGAAACTAGTGGTCTTGTCTACCATCAACACTTGATGTTTTTCTTGATTTCTACCTTCATCAATTTCCGCATTACGAAGAGCTTGGGAATCGTTTCCGTTATCCCTTGCATATCATAGTTCATCACGAAGTTCTACTAACTTGGTGATGGTGACTAGAGAATTCTGTCAATCACTATCTTATCTGGAAGATTAACTCCCACTTGATTCAAGCGATTGTAGTACTCAGACAATCTGGGCACATGCTCACTAGTTGAGCGATTCTCCTCCATCTTTTAGCTATAGAACTTGTTGGAGACTTCATATTTCTCAACTCGGGTATTTGCTTGAAATATTAACTTCAACTCCTGGAACATCTCATATGGTCCATGACGTTCAAAACGTCTTTGAAGTCCCGATTCTAAGCCATTAAGCATGGTGCACTAAACTATCAAGTAGTCATCATATTGAGCTAGCCAAATGTTCATAATGTCTGCATCTGCTCCTGCAATAGGTCTGTCACCTAGCGGTGCATCAAGGACATAATTCTTCTGTGCAGCAATGAGGATAAACCTCAGATCACGGATCCAATCCGCATCTTTGCTACTAACATCTTTCAACACAATTTTCTCTAGGAACATATCAAAATAAACACAGGGAAGCAACAACGCGAGCTATTGATCTAGAACATAGATATGCTAATATTACCAGGACTAAGTTCATGATAAATTTAAGTTCAATTAATCATATTACTTAAGAACTCCCACTTAGATAGACATCCCTCTAATCCTCTAAGTGATCACATGATCCAAATCAACTAAACCATGTCCGATCATCACGTGAGATGGAGCAGTTTCATTGGTGAACATCACTATGTTGATCATATCTACTATATGATTCACGCTCGACCTTTCGGTCTCCGTGTTCCGAGGCCATATCTGTATATACTTGGCTCGTCAAGTATAACCTGAGTATTCCGCGTGTGCAACTGTGTTGCACCCGTTGTATTTGAACGTAGAGCCTATCACACCCGATCATCACGTGGTGTCTCAGCACGAAGAACTTTCGCAACGGTGCATACTCAGGGAGAACACTTCTTGATAATTAGTGAGAGATCATCTTAAAATGCTGTCGTCAAACTAAGCAAAATAAGATGTATAAAAGATAAACATCATATGCAATCAAAATATGTGACATGATATGGCCATCATCATCTTGCGCCTTTGATTTCCATCTCCAAAGTACTGTCATGATCTCTATCGTTACCGGCATGACACCATGATCTCCATCATCTTGATCTATATCAATGTGTCGTCACGTGGTCGTCTCGCCAACTATTGCTCTTGCAACTATTGCTATCGCATAGCGATAAAGTAAAGCAATTATTTGGCACTTGCATCTTATGCAATAAAGAGACAACCATAAGGCTTTTGCCAGTTGCCGATAACTTCAACAAAACATGATCATCTCATACAACAACTTATATCTCATCACGTTTTGACCATATCACATCACAACATGCCCTGCAAAAACAAGTTAGACGTCCTCTACTTTGTTGTTGCAAGTTTTACGTGGCTGCTACGGACTTAAGCAAGAACCAATCTTACCTACGCATTAAAACCACAACGATAGTTTGTCAAGTTGGTGCTGTTTTAACCTTCGCAAGGACCGGGCGTAGCCACACTCGGTTCAACTAAAGTTGGAGAAACTGACACCCGCCAGCCACCTGTGTGCAAAGCACGTCGGTAGAACCAGTCTCGCATAAGTGTACGCGTAATGTCGGTCCGGGCCGCTTCATTCAACAATACCGCCGAACCAAAGTGTGACATGCTGGTAAGCAGTATGACTTATATCGCCCACAACTCACTTGTGTTCTACTCGTGCATATTACATCAACGCATAAAACCTAGGCTCGGATGCCACTGTTGGGGAACGTAGTAATTTCAAAAAAATTCCTACGCACAACGCAAGATCATGGTGATGCATAGCAACGAGAGGGAAGAGTGTTGTCTACGTACCCTCGTAGACCGAAGCGGAAGCGTTGACGCAACATAGAGGAAGTAGTCGTACGTCTTCCCGATCCGACCGATCCAAGCACCGTTACTCCGGCACCTCCGAGTTCTTGGCACACGTTCAGCTCGATGACGATCCCTGGGCTCCGATCCAGCAAAGCATCGGGGAGGAGTTCCGTCAGCACGATGGCGTGGTGACGATCTTGATGTTCTACCGTCGCAGGGCTTCGCCTAAGCACTGCTACAATATGACCGACGTGGAATATGGTGGAAGGGGGCACCGCACATGGCTAAGGAACGATCACGAAGATCAACTTGTGTGTCTATGGGGTGCCCCCTGCCCCCGTATATAAAGGAGTGGAGGAGGGGAGGGCCGGCCCTCTCTATGGCGCGCCCTAGGGAGTCCTACTCCCATCGGGAGTAGGATTCCCCCTTTCCTAGTCCAACTAGGAGTCCTTCCATGTAGTAGGAGTAGGAATCAAGGAAGGGGCGCAGCCCCTCCCCCTAGTCCAATTCGGACTAGGCCTTGGGGGGGCGCGCGGCCTGCCCTAGGCAGCCCCTCTCTCTTTCTCGTATGGCCCAATAAGGCCCAATACTTCTCTCGGCGAATTCCCGTAACTCTCCGGTACTCCGAAAAATACCCGAATCACTCGGAACCTTTCCGAAGTCCGAATATAGTCGTCCAATATATCGATCTTTACGTCTCGACCATTTTGAGACTCCTCGTCATGTCCCCGATCTCATCCGAGACTCCGAACTCCTTCGGTACATCAAAACTCATAAACTCATAATATAACTGTCATCGAAACCTTAAGCGTGCGGACCCTACGGTTCGAGAACAATGTAGACATGACCGAGACACGTCTCCGGTCAATAACCAATAGCGGAACCTGGATGCTCATATTGGCTCCTACATATTCTACGAAGATCTTTTATCGGTCAGACCGCATAACAACATACGTTGTTCCCTTTGTCATCGGTATGTTACTTGCCTGAGATTCGATCGTCAGTATCCAATACCTAGTTCAATCTTGTTACCGGCAAGTCTCTTTACTCGTTCCGTAATACATCATCCCGCAACTAACTCATTAGTTGCAATGCTTGCAAGGCTTAAGTGATGTGCATTACCGAGAGGGCCCAGAGATACCTCTCCGACAATCGGAGTGACAAATCCTAATCTCGAAATACGCCAACCCAACTTGTACCTTTGGAGACACCTGTAGAGCTCCTTCATAATCACCTAGTTACGTTGTGACGTTTGGTAGCACACAAAGTGTTCCTCCGACAAACGGGAGTTGCATAATCTCATAGTCATAGGAACATGTATAAGTCATGAAGAAAGCAATAGCAACATACTAAACGATCGGGTGCTAAGCTAATGGAATGGGTCATGTCAATCAGATCATTCAACTAATGATGTGATCCCGTTAATCAAATAACAACTCTTTGTCCATGGTTAGGAAACATAACCATCTTTGATTAACGAGCTAGTCAAGTAGAGGCATACTAGTGACACTCTGTTTGTCTATGTATTCACACATGTATATGTTTCTGGTTAATACAATTCTAGCATGAATAATAAACATTTATCATGATATAAGGAAATAAATAATAACTTTATTATTGCCTCTAGGGCATATTTCCTTCACTCACAACTAACTCATTAGTTGCAATGCTTGCAAGGCTTATGCGATGTGCATTATCGAGAGGGCCTAGAGATACCTCTCCGACAATCGGAGTGACAAATCCTAATCTCGAAATACGCCAACCCAACATGTACCTTTGGAGACACCTGTAGAGCACCTTTATAATCACCCAGTTACGTTGTGACGTTTGGTAGCACACAAAGTGTTCCTCCGGCAAACGGGAGTTGCATAATCTCATAGTCATGGGAACATGTATAAGTCATGAAGAAAGCAATAGCAACATACTAAACGATCGGGTGCTAAGCTAATGGAATGGGTCATGTCAATCAGATCATTCAACTAATGATGTGATCCCGTTAATCAAATAACAACTCTTTGTCCATGGTTAGGAAACATAACCATCTTTGATTAACGAGCTAGTCAAGTAGAGGCATACTAGTGACACTCTGTTTGTCTATGTATTCACACATGTATTATGTTTTCGGTTAATACAATTCTAGCATGAATAATAAACATTTATCATGATATAAGGAAATAAATAATAACTTTATTATTGCCTCTAGGGTATATTTCCTTCAGTATCCCACTTGCACTAGAGTCAATAATCTAGATTACACAGTAATGATTCTAACACCCATGGAGCCTTGGTGCTGATCATGTTTTGCTCGTGGAAGAGGCTTAGTCAACGGGTCTGCTACATTCAGATCCGTATGTATCTTGCAAATCTCTATGTCTCCCATCTGGACTAGATCCCGGATGGAATTGAAGCGTCTCTTGATGTGCTTGGTTCTCTTATGAAATCTGGATTCCTTTGCCAAGGCAATTGCACCAGTATTGTCACAAAAGATTTTCATTGGACCCGATGCACTAGGTATGACACCTAGATCGGATATGAACTCCTTCATCCAGACTCCTTCATTTGCTGCTTCCGAAATAGCTATGTATTCCGCTTCACACGTAGATCCCGCCACGACGCTTTGTTTAGAACTGCACCAATTGACAGCTCCACCGTTTAATGTAAACACGTATCCGGTTTGCGATTTAGAATCGTCCGGATCAGTGTCAAAGCTTGCATCAACGTAACCATTTACGATGAGCTCTTTGTCACCTCCATAAACGAGAAACATATCCTTAGTCCTTTTCAGGTATTTCAGGATGTTCTTGACCGCTGTCCAGTGATCCACTCCTGGATTACTTTGGTACCTCCCTGCTAGACTTATAGCAAGGCACACATCAGGTCTGGTACACAGCATTGCATACATGATAGAGCCTATGGCTGAAGCATAGGGAACATCTTTCATTTTCTCTCTATCTTCTGCAGTGGTCGGGCATTGAGTCTTACTCAACTTCACACCTTGTAACACAGGCAAGAACCCTTTCTTTGCTTGATCCATTTTGAACTTCTTCAAAACTTTGTCAAGGTATGTGCTTTGTGAAAGTCCAATTAAGCGTCTTGATCTATCTCTATAGATCTTAATGCCTAATATGTAAGCAGCTTCACCGAGGTCTTTCATTGAAAAACTCTTATTCAAGTATCCCTTTATGCTATCCAGAAATTCTATATCATTTCCAATTAGTAATATGTCATCCACATATAATATCAGAAATGCTACAGAGCTCCCACTCACTTTCTTGTAAATACAGACTTCTCCAAAAGTCTGTATAAAACCAAATGTTTTGATCACACTATCAAAGCATTTATTCCAACTCCGAGAGGCTTGCACCAGTCCATAAATGGATCGCTGGAGCTTGCACACTTTGTTAGCTCCTTTTGGATCGACAAAACCTTCTGGTTGCATCATATACAACTCTTCTTTCAGAAATCCATTCAGGAATGCAGTTTTGACATCCATTTACCAAATTTCATAATCATAAAATGCGGCAATTGCTAACATGATTCGGACAGACTTAAGCATCGCTACGGGTGAGAAGGTCTCATCGTAGTCAATCCCTTGAACTTGTCGAAAACCTTTTGCAACAAGTCGAGCTTTGTAGACAGTAACATTACCGTCAGCGTCAGTCTTCTTCTTGAAGATCCATTTATTCTCAATTGCGTGCCGATCATCGGGCAAGTCAACCAAAGTCCACACTTTGTTCTCATACATGGATCCCATCTCAGATTTCATGGCTTCAAGCCATTTCGCGGAATCTGGGCTCACCATCGCTTCTTCATAGTTCGTAGGTTCATCATGATCTAGTAGCATGACTTCCAGAACAGGATTACCGTACCACTCTGGTGCGGATCTTACTCTGTTTGATCTACGAGGTTCAGTAGCAACTTGATCTGAAGTTCTATGATCATCATCATTAACTTCCTCACTAATTTGTTTAGGTGTCACAGAAACCGGTTTTTGTGATGTACTACTTTCCAATAAGGGAGCAGGTACAGTTACCTCATCAAGTTCTACTTTTCTCCCACTCACTTCTTTCGAGAGAAACTCCTTCTCTAGAAAGGATCCATTTTTAGCAACGAATGTCTTGCCTTCGGATCTGTGATAGAAGGTGTACCCAACAGTCTCCTTTGGGTATCCTATGAAGACACATTTCTCCGATTTGGGTTCGAGCTTATCAGGTTGAAGCTTTTTCACATAAGCATCACAGCCCCAAACTTTAAGAAACGACAACTTTGGTTTCTTGCCAAACCATAGTTCATAAGGCGTCGTCTCAACGGATTTTGATGGTGCCCTATTTAACGTGAATGCGGCCGTCTCTAAAGCATAACCCCAAAACGATAGCGGTAAATCTGTAAGAGACATCATAGATCGCACCATATCTAGTAAAGTACGATTACGACGTTCGGACACACCATTACGTTGTGGTGTTCCGGGTGGCGTGAGCTGCGAAACTATTCCGCATTGTTTCAAATGTAGACCAAACTCGTAACTCGAATATTCTCCTCCACGATCAGATCGTAGAAACTTTATTTTCTTGTTACGATGATTTTCAACTTCACTCTGAAATTCTTTGAACTTTTCAAATGTTTCAGACTTATGCTTCATTAAGTAGATATACCCATATCTGCTTAAACCATCTGTGAAGGTGAGAAAATAACGATATCCGCCACGAGCCTCAGCATTCATGGACCACATACATCTGTATGTATGATTTCCAACAAATCTGTTGCTCTCTCCATAGTACCGGAGAACGGCGTTTTAGTCATTTTGCCCATGAGGCACGGTTCACAAGTACCAAGTGATTCATAATCAAGTGGTTTCAAAAGTCCATCAGTATGGAGTTTCTTCATGCGCTTTACACTGATATGACCTAAACGGCAGTGCCACAAATAAGTTGCACTATCATTATCAACTCTGCATCTTTTGGGTTCAACATTATGAATATATGTATCACTACTATCGAGATTCATCAAAAATAGACTACTCTTCAAGGGTGCATGACCATAAAAGATATTACTCATATAAATAGAACAACCATTATTCTCTGATTTAAATGAATAACCATCTCGCATCAAACAAGATCCAGATATAATATTCATGCTCAACGCTGGCACCAAATAACAATTATTTAGGTCTAATACTAATCCCGAAGGTAGATGTAGAGGTAGCGTGCCGACCGCGATCACATCGACTTTGGAACCATTTCCCACGCGCATCGTCACCTCGTCCTTTGCCAGTGTTCGCTTAATCCGTGGTCCCTGTTTCAAGTTGCAAATATTAGCAACAGAACCAGTATCAAATACCCAGGTGCTACTGCGAGCTCTAGTAAGGTACACATCAATAACATGTATATCACATATACCTTTGTTCACCTTGCCATCCTTTTTATCCGCCAAATACTTGGGGCAGTTCCGCTTCCAGTGACCAGTCTGCTTGCAGTAGAAGTACTCAGTTTCAGGCTTAGGTCCAGACTTGGGTTTCTTCTCCTGAGCAGCAACTTGCTTGTTGTTCTTCTTGAAGTTCCCCTTCTTCTTCCCTTTGCCCTTTTTCTTGAAACTAGTGGTCTTGTTGACCATCAACACTTGATGCTCCTTCTTGATTTCTACCTCCGCAGCCTTTAGCATTGCGAAGAGCTCGGGAATTGTCTTATCCATCCCTTGCATATTATAGTTCATCATGAAGCTCTTGTAGCTTGGTGGAAGTGATTGGAGAATTCTGTCAATTACGCTATCATCCGGAAGATTAACTCCCAGTTGAATCAAGTGATTACAATACCCAGACATCTTGAGTATATGCTCACTGACAGAACTATTCTCCTCCATCTTGCAGCTATAGAATTTATTGGAGACTTCATATCTCTCAATCCGGGCATTCTGCTGGAATATTAACTTCAACTCCTGGAACATCTCATATGCCCCATGACGTTCAAAACGTCGTTGAAGTCCCGGTTCTAAGCCGTAAAGCATGGCACATTGAACTATCGAGTAGTCATCAGCTTTGCTCTGCCAGACATTCTTAACGTCGTCAGTTGCATCAGCAGCAGGCCTGGCACCCAGCGATGCTTCCAGGACATAACTCTTCTGTGCAGCAATGAGGATAATCCTCAAGTTACGGACCCAGTCCGTGTAATTGCTACCATCATCTTTCAATTTTGCTTTCTCAAGGAACGCATTAAAATTCAACGGAACAACAGCATGGGCCATCTATCTACAATCAACATAAACAAGCAAGATACTATCAGGGACTAAGTTCATGATAAATTTAAGTTCAATTAATCATATTATTTAAGAACTCCCACTTAGATAGACATCCCTCTAATCATCTAAGTGATCACGTGATCCAAATCAACTAAACCATAACCGATCATCACGTGAAATGGAGTAGTTTTCAATGGTGAACATCCCTATGTTGATCATATCTACTATATGATTCACGCTCGACCTTTCGGTCTCAGTGTTCCGAGGCCATATCTGCATATGCTAGGCTCGTCAAGTTTAACCTGAGTATTCTGCGTGTGCAAAACTGGCTTGCACCTGTTGTAGATGGATGTAGAGCTTATCACACCCGATCATCACGTGGTGTCTGGGCACGACGAACTTTGGCAACGGTGCATACTCAGGGAGAACACTTTTTATCTTGAAATTTAGTGAGAGATCATCTTATAATGCTACCGTCAATCAAAGCAAGATAAGATGCATAAAAGATAAACATCACATGCAATCAATATAAGTGATATGATATGGCCATCATCATCTTGTTCTTGTGATCTCCATCTCCGAAGCACCGTCATGATCACCATCGTCACCGGTGCGACACCTTGATCTCCATCGTAGCATCGTTGTCGTCTCGCCAATCTTATGCTTCTACGACTATCGCTATCGCTTAGTAAAGCATTACAGGGCGATTGCATTGCATACAATAAAGCGACAACCATATGGCTCCTGCCAGTTGCCGATAACTTGGTTACAAAACATGATCATCTCATACAATAAAATTTAGCATCATGCCTTGACCATATCACATCATAACATGCCCTGCAAAAACAAGTTAGACGTCCTCTACTTTGTTTGTTGCAAGTTTTACGTGGCTGCTACGGGCTTAAGCAAGAACCAATCTTACCTACGCATCAGAACCACAACGATAGTTTGTCAAGTTGGTGTTGTTTTAGCCTTCGCAAGGACCGGGCGTAGCCACACTCGGTTCAACTAAAGTTGGAGAAACTGACACCCACCAGCCACCTGTGTGCAAAGCACGGCGGTAGAACCAGTCTCGCGTAAGCGTATGCGTAATGTCGGTCCAGGCCGCTTCATCCAACAATACCGCCGAACCAAAGTATGACATGCTGGTAAGCAGTATGACTTATATCGCCCACAACTCACTTGTGTTCTACTCGTGCATATAACATCAAACCATAAAACCTAGGCTCGGATGCCACTGTTGGGGAACGTAGTAATTTCAAAAAAATTCCTACGCACACGCAAGATCATGGTGATGCATAGCAACGAGATGGGAGAGTGTTGTCTACATACCCTCGTAGACCGAAGCGGAAGCGTTGACGCAACATAGAGGAAGTAGTCGTACGTCTTCCCGGTCCAACCGATCCAAGCACCGTTACTCCGACACCTCCGAGTTCTTGGCACACGTTTAGCTCGATGATGCTCCCCGGGCTCCGATCCAGCAAAGCTTCGGGGAGGAGTTCCGTCAGCACGACGGCGTGGTGACAATCTTGATGTTCAACCGTCGCAGGGTTTCGCCTAAGCACCGCTACAATATGACCGAGGTGGAATATGGTGGAGGGGGCACCGCACACGGCTAAGGAACGATCACGAAGATCAACTTGTGTGTTCTAGGGTGCCCCCTGCCCCCATATATAAAGGAGCCAAGGGGAGGGGGCGGCCGGCCAAGGAGGGCGCGCCAAGGGGGAGTCCTACTCCCACCGGGAGTAGGACTCCCTTCTTTCCTAGTTGGAGAAGGAGAAGTGGGAAAGAGGAGGAAGAGGGAAAGGAAAGGGGGGCGCCGCCCCCCTCTCCTTGTCCTATTCGGACTAGGGAGGGGAGGGGCGCGCGGCCACCTCTTGCCTCCTTTCCTCTTCTCGCTTAGGGCCCATGTAGGCCCAATAACCCCCGGGGGGGTTCCGGTAACCCCCCGGTACTCCGGTAAAATCCCGATTTCACCCGGAACGATTCCGATATCCAAATATAGGCTTCCAATATATCGATCTTTATGTCTCGACCATTTCGAGACTCCTCGTCATGTCCATGATCACATCCGGGACTCCGAACAACCTTCAGTACATCAAAATACATAAACTCATAATGAAACTGTCATCGTAACATTAAGCATGCGGACCCTACGGTTCGAGAACAATGTAGACATGACCGAGACACGTCTCCGATCAATAACCAATAGCGGAACCTGGATGCTCATATTGGTTCCTACATATTCTACGAAGATCTTTATCGGTCAGACCGCATAACAACATAAGTTGTTCCCTTTGTCATCGGTATGTTACTTGCCCGAGATTTGATCGTTGGTATCTCAATACCTAGTTCAATCTCGTTACCAGCAAGTCTCTTTACTCGTTCCGTAATACATCATCTCACAACTAACTCATTAGTTGCAATGCTTGCAAGGCTTATGTGATGTGCATTACCGAGAGGGCCCAGAGATACCTCTCCGACAATCGGAGTGACAAATCCTAATCTCGAAATACGCCAACCCAACATGTACCTTTGGAGACACCTGTAGAGCACCTTTATAATCACCCAGTTACGTTGTGACGTTTGGTAGCACACAAAGTGTTCCTTCGGCAAACGGGAGTTGCATAATCTCATAGTCATAGGAACATGTATAAGTCATGAAGAAAGCAATAGCAACATACTAAACGATCGGGTGCTAAGCTAATGGAATGGGTCATGTCAATCAGATCATTCACCTAATGATGTGATCCCATTAATCAAATAACAACTCTTTGTCCATGGTTAGGAAACATAACCATCTTTGATTAACGAGCTAGTCAAGTAGAGGCATACTAGTGACACTCTGTTTGTCTATGTATTCACACATGTATTATGTTTCCGGTTAATACAATTCTAGCATGAATAATAAACATTTATCATGATATAAGGAAATAAATAATAACTTTATTATTGCCTCTAGGGTATATTTCCTTCACTTCGGGCATCTTGGGCACCTCCGGTACAATTGGGTGTGGTAGTTCGGGCATCTTTGGCACCTCTGGCGCGGTAGGGTGTGGCACCTCAGGTGTCTTTGGCACTTCGGGCATCTTCGGCACCTCTGATACAATTGGATGTGGCGGTTCGAGCATCTTCGGTACCTTCGGCATGGTAGGGTGTGGCACTTCAAGCGTCTTTGGCACCTCAGGAACAACGGTATGTGGGATTTCTAGCTTTGGTTGCTCCGGTGTGGTGGGTTGCAACGCCTCAGGCATCTTTGGCACCTCTGGCACGCCTGTGGGAAATTCAGGCTTTGGTAGCTCTGGAACGGTAGGGTGTGGCAGCTCTGGCATCTTTGGAATGATGGGGTGCGGCATTTTCTGGAACCTTGGGCACCTCGGACACAACTAGATGCGGCAATTCAGGCATCTTCAGCACCTCAGGCACGGTAGGACGCGGGAGGTGCTCCTCCTCTGGCCCCTTCTCTTCAAGGTACCGTGCGGCGCTGATCATGCCAGTGCATGAGAGCAGCAGCGCCACCACGAAGGCAAGCGTGGGCACGGTGGTCTTCTTAGAAGCCATGCTGAATTGTCTGCACTTGTGCTCGTGTATGTGTGTGTGTGTGAACTAGAACTAAGCTAGTTCTTTGTGTGAGATATCCATACGAGAGATGAGAAGGCTTGTATTTATAACACCTGCCCCAATAGTGAAATCAAGCTTCATGTTTATTTTTGTCAGTGGCAGCTCATCTGCATCTCGCGGTGGTTGCCCAGTCTGGTCGCCGCGTGTGATCCCCCGATCTGTGTCTGTGTGTGGTTTAATTAGTTGGGAATACTGAGACGTGGGTGACCTAATTGGTATCTATGCACAAGTATCATGAATACACGTGTCCATATAGCTGGGCAGCTGAAAAATATGGATTAAGATTGTTCAACAAAAAGGCGAGAGGCAGAGCAATTTTGGGAAACTATATTTATGAGACTGCAGGTTTGGTACGATGCATTTCAAAATTACTAAGCACTAGTAGAATTAGAATGTCCGTGCGTTACTACGGGCTACAATATATATATAGTTGAGTGACTAAACAACAATCGTCATGTAAACCTATATATATACTAGTACACATGCCCGTGCGTTGCACCGGGCGAAAAAGGGCAGAACCTGCCTCCGGTGCCATTATGCACCATTTTATATTCAATTGTAATAAACTTCAATGATAATGTTAAATGTTAAAATTTTCTTTTTTAAAATAGAAGGTAATGTTTACATAAGAATTGGAATATTTTTTTAAGAATAGTTAACATTTTTATGAAATGTGAACATATTTCTGAAAAAGATCATTTTTCGAACAGATGCTTTTCTTGCAAAGAGTCTTTTTTAGGGGTAATAATGTTTTGTTTTTTGAGGTGTAATAGCATTTTTCTGTATAATATTTTTTTTAATGTTTTGTTTTTTGAAAATATATTTTTCTGCAACTGTTTTTTGCACAACCCGCATCATGTGATATTTTTTAACAATGCGAAAAAATATTCTTAGTGGGATACTTAAGTGATGTGTTCGTAGTTGGACTGTAAGCCAGGGTTATGTGGGTGTCAGGTTTGACAAAGTAGTGTGTAAAAAAAAGTTTGGCAAAGTAGGGAGGTGATATATCCCAGTCTGGTATAACTGTCAGGAAAAATAAGAAACCAATGAAAAAAGAACTTAATATTAATAGACACATCAATATCAATAGATACATCAACCAGAGTTATGTATTCACATTTGCTATGATACATTTCCATAGAATTTACATATATACATGAATCAAAGGTCAACAAAAAAGAGGTGCAGCACTTAAAAATACAAGTGCTCGTCATTGTCGCCATGTGCTGCAACTAATAATAGTAAAAAAAACACCCCTGTGGTTCTCTAGGAAGTTGGAACAGCAACTTACTAATACCAATTCGGCAGCTACAGTGAGTTTATTCCTCTTGAAACATCCATGTGGTTGGCTCATGTTGCCCAGCCTTATTTTTAGAAAATGGTGCTATGTTCTGAAATTAGTACCACATTCGGAAATGACATCTTGTGGACTCTTGGAATACAATCCATTTCAAATCAAATTAATCCACAACAGCTTAGGCATTGAGTGACCAATAACAATATTTATCTGAACACAACAATGACAGTGGAACAGGTTCAGTTAAACAACTCTAAGAGATTTATTTTTCTGCAGGGAAACAACTCACCTTTCCAAGAAGCAACCATGTATTCCTTTCCTCCTTGAAGTCTTAGAACTGCAGCCTCCACTTTGGCTATCAAGAGCAGCAGCAGCAGCAGCGCGTCTCCAGGACTTTTTCCAGAAACTCGTCTCTAACATGATTTACATTTTCACTCATGCCCACACATAGATTGACATGCTCAACACTCGTTCTTGCTAATCTACAGTTTCTGGCAAACACGCGTTGAACCATTTTTCAGGACACTCGAAGAAAGCACCCAAATTTCCACGACTGAATCACAAATTCACAATCATCTAAGGAGCAGGTACATAAGTAAACCGATGCAATTTACAAAAACCATAATTAATCTTGGCTTGGCGCATCCTTTGCAGACTCGGTAGGACTGAAAATATCGTCCCTAGTCAATAATCTGAATAGTTGACTGCAAAACCTGTACAATCTGATGAGCATTGCAAATTTAAAGAGGTTCTAGAATAATTATTGAAGTGTTGAGAAGTGCCTAGTGCACATGAATAGAACCCCAATAGAACGCCAAAGGACCATCCCCAAAGCCAGAGAATCTCGTCTCCCGTCAATCCAAAGATTAGTCAAATAAGAGTTATTAACAGTTCTTCATGCACTCATGTAGTCATAAGTTCAGTTTTGGTTGCCTAATCTTAGAGCACACAACTGTCGGATGCAAGCTAAAACAAAGATGTGAAGAAAAAGACTGCTCCTTATAATGTCAGATTGTGTGATCCTTTTGCTTGCAAACTCAATCTATGGTGCTTCAGATAGACTGAGGATCTGAATCAAAGTTACAACAAGAGTGTTCTTTCCCATGTAAATAAGCGTTGGAGATTCTTTCCCTGTTCCTATCTAACTTTGGATGCAAGAATCTGAATGTGTCATTGTAGAACTGCAATAATTGACTGAATGCAAACTTACACTTGATTGAGCACTTGAATTGTTGTTTTTTTGCAGGCAACGCCCAAGTTGTTGTTGTCGCTGCAGCTCAAGATCCACGCCTTCCTGCTCTGGCTGTCCGTCGGCTTCCTGATGCATGTCCGCGTGCTGCTGATCAACTCCAAGACTGTAATCACATAATTAAGCAATGCACATCTCAACTTACCGGACAACATGAAGGATAAATATCAATATTTTAGCAGATAAATTTAAGACTTAGATGCTCTGAATTTCATCATTTGCGAGAAAAATGATATTGCAAGGCACATCATTTTATTGTACAATCAGCTCTCCAAAAGCACCTAAATTTCAGTGTACAATCAGAATTGCTAAGAACCATTTGCTACAGAACTTACGGTGTACCGAAAGATATTCATCAAGAGCTAGCTAAACCATTTCATATATGAAGCGAAAATCAAGAATTATTGGCATTAAGGTAAACCGTCAATGCACATACCCAAAAATTTGAAGCAGCCAATTTGACTACGTTGGTCTGATGATCCTTCCATTAGTCTTCGTAGGAGCCAATTTGTTAAAATGTAGTACAAGGCAATATAATTTGTTAACTGCAGCAGAAACGACCATTAGATTAGATTAGAAGATGATTCTGAAAACAATTTGGAGCCGGAACCAAACCTTGCTGAGCCCTCCACTGCCTCGCGTCCGCACATTCAAACGCATCATGCATGCAGCTCTCCTATGTCTGCTGAGTGTTGCCGGCGAGCTCCTGGGCGCCTCCAAGCGTGCGTGCTTGCTGGGGTGGAGAAGGGGAGCGAGGTTGGGTGATGTGGGCAACGATCGCTGGCTCGACTTGGTCTAAGGGCGAGCACGGGGCAGTCAGTGGGGGTGGCGACTCGGCGATGGGGTGGTCGGGCGGCCTCAGCGGCCGGGGCGGCGCCGCGCTGCAGCCCGTTGAAGTGACCACCACTCCCTTCTCTCTCCCTCTGGCCTCTCATCTCCTTCCCGTCCTCTCTTTTCTCTCCCACTCATCTCTCTCTTCTCTCGCCGGCGTGGGCCATGGCGCGTCCACCAGCCATTGTGCTCGAAGCTCCGGCCGTCTTCCTTCCAGATCCGCCGCTTGCGTGCAATTTCCCACCAGATCCGTCCAGATCCGACAGGTCCTCGCCGACTGCGCCATCGCAAGGCCGCCGTCAAGCTCGGCGTCGTGGGCGACGCCCCAGCCCTTCCCGCTCTCCCGCCTCTCCTCCATGCCTCTTCATTTTCTCCTCCTTCGTCTCCTCGCGTGGCTCCCGCCTCCCCCGCAGCTTGATCCGGCGCCGGAGCACAGTGTCGCCTCTCCGATTCGCCTCCCCTCCCCATGGCCGCCCCCTGCAAAAAAAGAAACATAAGGATCGCGCGTTGGATACTCTCAAAGGCAGGGGTGTTCCTGCAAATAAATGTTTTCTCATATACCCACTTAAAATAGGACTGCGGGTTAATTTCGCAGAAACTGAGGGACTTTTTTGCAAAAAGGCCGATGACGGACGTCCAGAATCAGTCGTTTCTTTATTATTAAAACTAATACCAGTAAAATGCCCGTGCGTCGCTACGGGCTACAATGCATATAAATAAATCAAATAAATAATTAAGGACGTCTTCACGGTCGAAGCTCATTTTCCCCTCGTACGTTCGGGCTTGTTCGGACATCAAATGGGCGCCGAATAGGCTCCCCAAAATTCAACTGTTTGGACAGTCCGAGCTCCCCAAATTAAGCCCATACGTGAGGGAGAAATGTGGTTGTCTGAACTATCCGTCGTGTTATCACCCACACACAGTCCCAATACAAAAACCCCACCCCATGACGCACCCTTCCGTTTTCCTGCGAAACCCTTCCCTTCCTGCTCGATTTCATGCCATAGTGGAACATTTCTACTGAAGTCTTCTCCTTTAAAACCGGATGACATCCACCTCACCTTGACCACGGCGCCTTGTCTCCTTGCACCATACTTCCTCACTGACCTAAAAGAGTGATAAGTATGTACATAAAACTCAAAGGAGTTGATAAAAAAAACTTAAATAAATGATGCTATCGGGCCGAAGCTCCGCGTCGGTCCCAGGTTGGTCGTTGGGTCTGACTTGATCCAATAGACCACGCGTCCTCCGCTGGTCCATGGGACATGGGACCCGCACACCGGTTATCCCCGTTCCTCCTTATCTTCTTCCTCGATGCAGATCCTCTTATATCCATTGTCTTTCTCATTATCATGGTTGAGGTCATCCCTTCAGCATCGATATCCTCAAATCCCCCATGACTCCCTCTCATGAATAGGCCGACGACCTCCCTCATCCTTTCTCTATCACTCGCTAATCCCATGGAGCCATCTCCTTTACCACGCCAGGGACCTCCCGCATGCATCTCTCGCAAATCCCCATGGCCCCCTCAGGTGGAGGACAGTCACCTGTGCTGCAAAAATCCATGGAAAAGTTGCGTCCGGCACCTTCGGAACCTGCGACCAGCACCCGCAGAAGCTGCAATGCGTGGAGGTGAGGTCCTGGCGAAACCGGTGAGATGTTGAAACCGATCGTCGACAAGATTCAACAGCTGTTAAGTTTTGCTGGAACATGTGCTCATGTTTGTTGTGTAGGTAGCCCACGTGACGTAGATGCTACAGCCGATGACGTTATTTGTTGGAACCATTGGCAAGTTTTGCTGGAACTGATGCTTGGCAGACCCCGCAACGTGAATGCTATAACCGGCAAAGCAATTTGCTAGAATCAGCGACAAAATTTGCTAGACAGGTAATTTGGGCAACTGCGACGACATGAGGGTCCTCGGCGAGCCGTCAGAGTCAAATGCCCCTCAGTGTGCCATGGTCAACATTTTTCTTCCTCGAACCAGCTCTGCGGCAGGAGCTGCACCCGGGGGTGATGGCAAGCTGCAACATGGTGACACCGTGCTACAAGCCAGGAGAGATCGACGGCGACCACCAGGGGCGGTTCAATGATGTCGACATGATGCTCCAAGGTAGCCGATGGTGTTGCAAGGGGAAAGAGCTATGGTGCGAGGTGTCGATTCCCGTCCCTCCACGAATCACCCATGGTGAGCTGCAATGAGCGAACCAGTGCTTCATGTAGGGGCGGAAGAAAAACTTAAATCGAATGGCTATTAGCGTCCAGATAAAACAGTAGTGCGTAAATCGGATGACCCAGCAACTGCAGCGCCGCGAATTTGGGCTAGTCGACCGACGCCTAGCTGCCACCAAACCTGAAGTTCGTAAATGTGTTGTCACATCTTGATTAAGCATTAACTAAGTTTCTGGTATAAAAAGGTGAAAGTTTGTTCATCATTTTAGCCAAATATAGTAGTATTTATATAGTATGGTAACCCATTTCTTGGGATCGATTGTAGT
The DNA here is from genome assembly GCF_056163025.1 of Triticum urartu. Classification (NCBI taxonomy): domain Eukaryota; kingdom Viridiplantae; phylum Streptophyta; class Magnoliopsida; order Poales; family Poaceae; genus Triticum; species Triticum urartu. Next base: position 145,052,506 of record NC_141874.1, read on the forward strand.
CAATGGCCCATCCTGCTGCTCTATGCCTCTACTGATGAAGCCTCAATAATACACTTGTTTCTCAAAGTTCTAGGGAGCAGAAGCATTTCCATGTTTGCTTCCCTTTAGTGAAGCTGAAGGTAATGGCCTGTCGTTCAATATTCAAACACCTGAAGTTTTTCATGCCCACAAATACCCGATGATATTCTTATTTTCATACAAAAGGATTTAAAATTTAAACCAAATTTACACCATTTTCTAATTGTTGTCACATTTGAGACAAACCAAACTAATACTGAAAACACATATGATATTATTCTTTTACACAACACATATGAAATTATGAACTGATTTAGACCATTTTTTATAAGCAAATGTAAAATAGAGCCATATGCTATCATATTCTTGAAAGAACACTTTCTGGAAATCAAAATGAAATGAAATAATCGTACATTAGTCTCCACGAGTCTCACATATATAGACCATCTCATATATCCCAATTTTGTGTCAAATAATGAGATCATCGTCAAGATACATCTTCCTGATTACAGTGCAAAGTAATGCTATATCACAAATGGTTGTAAATCAACAGTAATTATGTATAAGCATGCATGAGATCAATACTCAGGTTGTAGTAGAAATTAGTGATAAACCAATAAATAAAATATGTATACGCATGTAAGAAATTTAGAAGTGCATCTAAGCATAACATGTGCAGGTCACATACCAATAATATAGACATAGTTAGCGTCGGGGGAACCCACGAGATCTTTAACCAACAGAAAGAAAGCTACCCTCATCTTCTAGCCGGCTGTCATCCTATAACCAGCACTCCATCATGAATATCAATGCTTCCTTTCATATCCTTCCCAAACCTTACTCTTTCACATTTTATTGTAATGATTCCTCCGAACAAATATCTAACCACACATGCTTTTGCCAGTATTGCTCGCATCATGTTCTCCTGGAATCCATTTATGTAGGTCAAAATGTTCCATTACCAAAAAAACTGGACACTGAAGATTTGCAATACCAGTGTCATACTAATTACTGACATTCATGTGGGATTGGAAGAAAATTCAAATTGCCTTTATTTTTTAGACAAGGGTAATTCAAATTACCTAAATAGTCCCAGTAGACGCAGTGACCACAGTTCACGATGTAGCGTATATGTGTACTGGGCCTTTGGTGCACGACTGCGTCGGTTGGGGCCTCACATGCTGCCCAGCACAGTCCTGCACTAACGAACTTTTGATGTTTCCCTCCTCCAAGGTTGTGAACATGAGTCCAAGTTTTTTGTTCTTCGACCACCAATCAAGTTTAGAACTGGTCCAACAATTTCATGTTGAGATCTGAATAGAAAAAGACATGATGCCATATGAGAAATATCATGGCCACCAAAGTGTAGCGCTTATGAGTTCATGAAACCACTTTGGTGAAGGAAAAGAAGAAGAAGAATACTGCATATACATAAGAATAATGCTTATGAGTACATGAAGTAGCAAACATAATTCAAACAACTACAGTCATGCTTAGAATTAGGGAGCCAAGATGACTTCAAGAATAAAAGCAACCATTAACTCAACAGTGCTCACATTAGTGGTGTTGTCCTGCGTTATGGATGAGTTGCGGAAAGGGATAGGTGTTGCAAGCGTCAGCTAGAGGCGGACGTAAGTGAAGGGCACCATGGCAGCAAAACATGGGCTGAGAGGACGAGCGCATGTCACCGCCTCATCACTGATCTCAGGCATCCCTAATTTCTCCATTACACAACCAGGGATAAGTTATGTCAAATTACATATCACTTTGGCTGGGAGTTGATGTCACCATGGCTTGTCCAAATCAAGCGCTTAATTCTTTTGGATTGGAAAGACAACAAACTGAAGAATTAGTGCAGCATCACCCTGCAAATCAAACATGTTTCTTGTTTCTTCGTGCAACATCAGCTCTGCAAATCAAACATGTCAGCAGTAGATAATCTATCAGGATGGAGGCCCCTCGTCATTGGTGACATTGTCCCAGCCACAAAACTTCTCCAACAAAACAGCTCCATCTGACAGCAGCAATTGGGTTCACAAAACCAACATAAAAAATCAGTTCTGAATTGATAAACTAAATGATAGCTAAAATTTATACCGGGTCATAGGAGAATTCACACAGTTTGGCAAATATACAGGCTATAGTACATACACAAAATAACAGCTCTAGGCATAATAAACTTGCAACTTCTGTTGAACACCAAGAACAAGAAAGAAGCATACAATTGCATCCATTCACCATTGCATCAAGTTGTTCCCTTCAAACCTCCAAGAGTGATGGCGGCACCGGCATGACCACACCTGCACCAGTTCACCGAACCAATGAACCAAATCAATTGTTCACACTGTGTTATGATGAACAAATTCTAAGACATCACATCACTGTAGCAGTCCAAATAAATCGGTACATTAGCTTTGAACAAATACTGACATAGATCGAGTTTCTAGCTCAGGGTTGTACGTGCACAAGTCTTATTACTTATTGCCTCACGCAGCGGTCTGTATTGATCCCATTGATCGATTGACTGCTGCCATGAACTGCTGCTGATGAGTTTGATTTGGGCGACGGCTGGCCAGCAAGTCCCATGGAAGAGAGATATAAGGGAGAGACAAAGCTTATATGCATGAAATAGATTACTTCACATCGCGACGGTGGCGGACACCCGGCTGACGGCAAGTTGGTAAGGCAAATGAAAATTAAGGCGCTCTAGCCGGAACAGAGGAGTGGAGCGACCATTACCAGATGGAAGAAGATGCACACACAAGGGGAGAGGAAGAGCGGCATGGCAGAGTAACCCACCGACGGCCGTGCCTCCAGTCTGCCTCCCCCGCGCCCCTCAGTTCGTCTCCACCGCACTCGCTCGAGGGCGCGATCACGCAGCCGTGCCGCTGTCTTGCTTTGATGCCGCCGCACGTCATTCCTAGAGAGACCAAGATGGGAGAGATGAGCAGGCTCAGGTAGAGGGAAAAATCTGTACCTCACGCCCGTCTTCCACCATCATCCTAAGCCCGCCGCCGATGCTGCCCTGAGCGCCACTGTTTCATCTATCTAGACGCCACAGGAGAAAAACGTGATGGGAAGGGCTCATAGGGTTTGGCTGTCGTGGGTGAGAAGGATATGATCTGGGATTGATCGTCCGTGGCCATAAAAGGAAGATTAAAGTGTCTAAAAAAGGAAGATTACAAAAGCAGGAAGGTAGGGAATCGGTCTGCCAACAAAATTGATCGACCAGGTGGACTTCAAAGGGGAGAAAAAAACATGTGGGATCGATGGAAAGGGAGGTCGAACGAACGAACCAACGACGTACAGACTGCTACTTTAGGAATAGAGATTAGGGGAATATATATATATATATATATATATATATATATATATATATATATATATATATATGTATGTATATATAGGAGTAGGATTTCTACAAGTGCTTGCCACAGAACTAGTTAAGGGTTTTAATGGTGCAAAAGTTCTCAAAAATTCTGAAAAAAATACTGAACCAGCACACCTATAATATAACATGATCCAACCGAGGGATTAAAGAAATACGACTGTATGTGTTCTGGACAAAAAAAACAAATAGTTCAGTATATATTTATGTCGCGGTGAGCTGAAATGCTTATTATTTTTGGCTAGGACACATAAATGCATATTTTGACAATCCCTCCGTTGGATCATCTTATTACATTAGAGCGATGCTCCCATATTTATTTCATATTTTTTGATAACTTTTGAACCGTTAAAAGTTTAGGGACACTTAACTAGTTCTGTGGCAAGCTATGGTAGACACAGTTTTACCTATATATATATATATATATATATATATATTCATTTTTCCCGTCCTCCACTGACCCTTCCTCCCACTCTCTCCCTCTCTGCGACTCCCTCATAAAGATTATTTCCTAAATTTTGTTTAACTCAGCATTACCCTCTTTTTTGTTGCCCCTACCTCATCGAAGGGGGTCCGGTCCATCTGGCATCCAAACACGGTGGCGGATGGGAAACCGCTTCATTGGCGCGTTGAGATGGAGGTGAACGCATAGGCGTCGTTCGACGCAAGTATGGCTCGGCGTGCCCGTCATGCAAGACAGCATGCGCGAAGGCGGCCACGGCCCTCGCAGCAGACGTTGGCGAGGCGGAGTCGCACACTACGGTGCTGTGTATGGTGCACGGCCACCCCGGGTGCTGCAACCGGTTATGGTGGACGTAGCCGGCTCAATCCATCATCGATCCCACATCCACCGGAGACGTGCAGACGACAGGCTCTGACGAGGAAGAGTAACGCATGGGAGATGGCGGCAACTCGAGTCCTGTTAGCCGGTACGTGTCCCATGTCCTATTGAACCTCGCCAGCGACCGGAGCAACACTTTGAGGGGCGCAACCGGCCGCTAGACAAGGTTCCGGCGGAGATTAGGTTTGATGTTGCATGTAATATGGATTTGATGATTTGAATATGAAGTATCTGGTTGAGGAATCGATTGTTTGTGTGCTGGCCTGTAACTGTACGCAGACGCGTCCACTGGCGATTGGGGACCGGATCTTGGTACTTGCGTATTTTTAAGCAACCATATATTTCATTAGACAATCGATTTACAAAGATTACACATATGGTCACCATAGGAGACAAATATGCTTGTCAAGCAATTTTGCACAAAGAATTTCACAATAAGTAAAATTAATATTCCACCCTTGGAAAAACTTGTGCCTCGCCGAAACGTAGTCCACAAACATCCTCCGCCACCATCATGGCAACGCCAGAAAAAGAATAGCCGCCATACCAAGATCTGGGAGAGCACCATCGCATACAAAGATACTTTTCAAGCCGATGAAGCGGGTCGCCGCAAACTATGAAACCGAGTCTTTGTGGCATGTAGGCCAGGGATCTTCTCGGTGGTCACCAGATCTCGACGTCGTCAACTTCATCCAAAATAGTCGAAAAAGAGGAACGTCGCCGCCTAACGTCGTCCATGCACCCAACTGCAAGACAGTAAACACAACTATAGCAGCTGACACGAACGCCACCCGCGAGAGCGCCGGCAGCCGACCACCAGACACGAACCTCGCTGGACCCAAAGATCAGCGAGACGACCGAGCCACCTGCCCCCCGTTGCCACCAGTTGGAATGACGGCGAGATGGAGGAAGAGCAAAGGCAATTTATTCTGATGAGGTGCCGTCTCCTCCATGGAAGCAGCGCCCCAAGAAAACACTACGCCAACCCTAAACACAAGTCAGAGCCGAAGCACCAGGGTCCCCACCCCTCCCGTCGCCAAAGCGATGGATGGAGGAGGCAGGGACCGGCGGGCAGCGGATTGGAGGCCAGTGAAGTTGGGGGCAGAAGGATTGCCCGGGTCCTCTTTTCTCGGAGGGAAACAAGGTGGACTGGTACTTGCCGTTTGTAAATGCTCTGAAGCGAATATGAGAAAGGGAGCCATAGGTGGGACTGTTTTTTTTTCTTGTTTTTTGACATCAAATTTTAACATGGATGACGGGGAGGTGGGGTCGTTCGGTGGGAGGGAGGAGATCGACGAAGGTAACCTGGGGGTTTCCTTTTAATGTTAGAGATTTGCAAAATATAACATTTTATTTTTGTATTAGGAAAAACTGTAAATGTGATTCAATAGTAGAGTTAATAGTAATAGATAATAAATGATATATTGCATGGGATTAGCAATTTTTTAGTATTGAGGAATACTAAAAATCTTTTGGAACGTTATTTTAGTAATAGATTCAATAAATAATTTTATTTTGGAAGGTTATTGAGAAAAATCTTTTGTCTATGTTTTAGAAAAAGTGATAGCATATATATGGTGTGATTTTTGAATTTTTGATTACTAATATTTACATGATTTAATTGAATCAGCACCTACCATGAAAAAACAGAGTTGAGAGGTGAGGCAAAAATTAACCATGTAGCGTGCTCGGTTTTCGATAGGACTTGGTTTCCCTATTTGAATGTTACTGTTTATTTAAATGGAAGGTTATTGGGTGGATTAGGGGTGGACCCCCTGAAAATCAGGGGGTGGAGATATTAGGGCCTCCTTTGGTTCACATGATAGAAATGTTATAAAAATAGAAAAATCATAGAAAGTGAGATGACATGTATCTCAATTTCTATAAAGAAAGAGATGCCACTTGATGCATATAGGATATGAATTTTTCCATTGAGTTTTACAGTAGGAATTAGGTGGGTTGGAGTCTTGCATACACATCCCGTGCACACACATACCTTATGCATGTGGTGGGACCCGATCAGAGAAGCCTGTCGGGTGAGTGGTCAAGTTTTAATGAATTCGCTCGTTGGAGCGCGCGAGCTTGAAAGAGCTTTTCCGGGATTAGAGTCCTGCATGCACATCTTGTGCACACATATACCTTATTCACATGGTGGGACCTGATCAGAGAAGCTTGTCAGTTAAGCGGTCGAGCTTTGATGGATTCGCTCATTGAAGCGCACGGGCTTGAAAAAGCTTTTCCAGGATTAGAGTCCTGCATGCACATCCCGTGCACACACATACCATATTTATGCGGTGGGACCCGATCAGAGAAGCTTGTCGGTTGAGCGGTCGAACTTTGATGGATTCGCTCATTGGAGCGCGCATCTTGAAAGAGCTTTTCCGGGATTAGAGTCATGCATGCACATCCCGTGGACACGCATACCTTATTCACGTGGTGGGACCCGATTAGAGAAGCCTGTCGGTTGAGCGGTCGAGCTTTGATGAATTCGCTCGTTGAAGTGTGTGGGCTTGAAAGAGCTTTTCCGAGATTAAAGAGGGTGTTTGTTTTTAGGGACTTATTGGTTTAGGGACTTAAAAAAAGTCCTTATAAGTTCCATCTAAACCAAATAGGAGGGACTTATAGGGACTTATGAAATAAGACTATCAAGGAGGGACTTATAGGGACTTATAGTTGTAATATGGTCTTATAGAGACTTATAAGTCTCAGGAACCAAACAGATAGAGACTTTTTAAGGACTTGGAACTTATAAGTTAGGACTAAAAAAAGTCCTAGGACTTATGAATCAAACAGGGCCAAAGTCTTGCATGCACATCTCGTGCACACACATACCTTATTCACATGATGAGACCCGATCAGAGAAGCTTGTTAGTTAAGCGGTCAAATTTTGATGAATTCGCTCGTTGGAGCGTGCGGGTTTGAATGAGCTTTTCGAGGATTAGAAACACACAAGAAAAACATATACGATTACTTCCACACTTTCCGATTTATGATCAACAAATGGCAGTCATTAACGCGCGATCTAGTAACTGATTTCTCTCAATAAATACGAGATTTTATGTTGCGTCGTTAAAGACACTAAAGCGCTAGCCAGCTAGATCTGATTGATTTGGTAAAGACTGCAAAAGCAAAAAAAATTGATATATTTCTATTGATTTCATTCCATCTGTTCCTTACTTAATCCATTCTATTCGTTGCCTGCATGCATAAATACACGCCGCCGACTGGTGTGATACGATAGTCACGGTGAGGTGAGGACGACGACAGTCATATGTCGATGGATCCTCATGCTGTTCTACTTCTCACCCTCATCCTCCTCCTGGGTACCGGAGACGGCAGCCTCGCCGTCGGCACTCCGTCCGCGATCATCAGAACGACATGCGCGGCTGTCGGAGTGGGTTACGACTCCTGCGTGGGCGCGCTCTCGGCCGCCCCGGCCGCCGCGGCCGCCAAGGACGCGCGTGAGCTCGTCGTCGTCGCCACCAGCCTCATCGTGGCCAATGTCACGTCGACGGTGCTCGTCCTCGACGACCTTGTCAAGAACCTCGGGGAGTGCCTCCGCTCCTACAGGCACATGAACAAGAACCTAGAGGGCGCGCTCGGTGACCTAGCTGCTGGGCGCCTCAAAGCGGCGACCGACAAACTGCTGCATGCCTCCTTCGCGCCCAGCGACTACGACATCCTCTTGCTCGAGGGGAGAGCGGAGAAGAACCCGATGAGCGAGGAGAACAACGACGCCCGTTGGCTGTCCCGACTGGCGGAGTGAAATATATGGTTGGTCCATAAACTTAAATTAAAAGCACACTTTAGACCACAAACTCAAAATCTGCACAGATTAGGCCACAAACTAGATTATGAGCACACTTTAGACCAAAAAAACGTTTCGGAGGTCTGATCCTGCACACGTGGCTGCCACCTCGGCTATGACTAGACCGCTCTGCGAGTGTTATCTTTCCCAGGGTGTTAATTGCAAAATGGACGAAACTGAAATCCCGCGCCAATCACGGCTGGACCAAGCCCTTCCTTTCTCGTACTCTTCTCTGGACGGTTTCCGTGGAGCAGGACGATCGACGGCGACCTAAGGCGGCTCAACGCCGGCAAGCCGTGGATGGCTCGGCTGCGTGAGAAAACCGATCCTCCACCCTTATATGGTATGATCTTCCTCCTCTCCTCTTCTCTTTGCTTCTGTGTCCTCTTCCATGGAATAGGGCATATGTGATCATCGACAATTGGATCTTTTCTTTGTTGTTAATCATTTTCGATGGATTGATGCCAAATTTCTGTACTGAGGTCTAGTTTGTAAGCATGGCTGCCGTTTTGTTCCTATGTGTGGTGATATAAGGGGGAAAACCTGAACCTTTACACTCAGTTTAAACTGAATATATATGTGCAAAAAAACTGAACCCTTACACTTGTTCCTATGTGTGAAAATCTGCTCCGGACAGGTGGAAGAATAAATCGTATTCAGTACAAAAACTGAAGCTTTACACTTTGTTGTAACTGAATATATATATGGGAAAGAACTAAACCTTTACAAATTATTCCTATGTGTGAAATCTACACTATCTAGGTGAAAGAACAGATCATTTTCGGTGCTAAAACTGAACCTTTATACTCTGTTTTAACTGAAAAAATGAACATCTACTCATGTTCAGCGCAAAAACTGAACATATTCTCATATTTAGTGGAGAAACTGAATATATATGTGCCATATTCATTGCATGAACTGAATATAGGTGGTGATCTAAGGGGAATGATACGGCTCAAATAGCTTTGAGTCGATTTTATGGGGTGTCCCTGATCTTTCACCGGCGCATAGGGCTATCAGATTAGAATTGACCCGAAGCAGATGAATTAAAACAAACCAGATAAGATGTGTACGGGGCGGAAGTACTGGTATAGTTGCAGGAAGTAGTAGACGTGGTAGACGGATGGATTATGCTAATGATGATCAGCGGCGGCGGCGGCGTAATTAGCCAGATGGAGTTCACAAACTAGTAGTAGTAGATGAAAAAAAGAAAGGACTGGATCGCTCCTTGAAGAACAAGAACCGAACAAAGCTATGCCCTGGAGATCAAGTCGCCAAAACACATGCGATCACCGATCCAATTCATGGAACGCAGGAACACAGAGGGGCGCACATCATCAGATGCCTTTCTGAGTATTTTTCTTGACCAAAACTAAAACCTCCCTTTTACATGGCCATATGGCCTTTATTTATAGTCGCACGCAGGCAACCTGGGCTAAGCCCAAAACTCACGAGAACACAAAACGGACTTGACAAAACTAAATAAACTAGGACTCGGCTAGATTCAAACTAGTAGACTTTCCATGTAACTAGGAGACCTTCACGTGCATGGTTTCCTACTACCACCGCGAAGATGATTAATTCCAACGCGGGGGAGTCCGAAAGTTTGGCATGATATCTTGCTTTGGTGGTGTCACTGTTGATTGATATTTAACTGAACATTGTATCTTCTGTCGATTTGCACGCGGCACAGGTCCAAGTATACCTGCGCCTCTTCTCCACATGCCAGCTGCTTCTCCACGTTGTGCTGGTATGACATATTTTCTAGAACCGGACTCCCACACCTCCTTCTCAGGCGTGACCTTTTTCGACGATGCAATAATATTGGGTACATAACTAGGCATGATTACATCAGGGAAAAAACAGAACCTTGCACTCTGTTTGAACTGAATATATGTGCACAAAAGTAATGCATGTTTTTTGTTGAAGTGCAAAGATTGAACCTTTACTTTGTGTTAGTGTGCATTGTAGGTCTCAATGATCCAGTGTTCACTATTGAGGTTCATCATGGTGGATTTTTCTGTGGTTTGGGAAGCAACAAAACATATATTGATGATAAAATTGACTTCTTTGACTTTTGTGTTGTTGAGGAATGGTCAGTACTTTATATTGTGGATTTGTTGGAGAAATTGGGCTACCCCGACAGTACCAAGTACAAGGTGTACTGGTTGCTGCCTGGCCACACAATTGTTGATGGTTTTTTCTTTGTGTGCAATGATGATAACCTTCAGAAGCTCATTTCTTCAGTGCCCAGGGACAACAATATAGTTCTTTATTTGGATCAGATGTATTTGATTGACAATAGCATATGGGATGGTGTGTTGATAGAAGCAAATGCTTCAGAACAGCCTAGTATCATTGTGAATCAATGCAAGCCTACAGAGCAGTTTTCAGGGCAGCCAGAGGGAGATATCACTTGCCAGATGGATGAGAAGCTGGAGAGATTGCAGAAATTTAAGAGCTTGAAGGAAGATGGTAGTGACAGTGACAGGCTTGATTCAGATGCAGACTTTTTTGACAGTGACAATGATCCATTTGATGGAGATGATGATTTGTTTGCCGCCTTTGTGGATCAAGATGTGAAAGATTCAATGATCCCTGACAAAGGTAGACAACAAGTTCAAGACAATGAGGTGAAGGACAAGGATAAGAAGGATAAAAGGAAGATGGAAGATTCTGATGGTGAGCTTGAATTACCAGATTCTGAAGATGAGAACTTCAAGTTCAAGTTCAAGTCATTCACATCAGTGGACATGAAGGAACCCGAGTTTAAAGTTGGAATGTTCTTTTCAACTGTTGAGCAGTTGCGAGAAGTAATAGATGAATATAGCATAAAAAACAGAGTGCCTGTGAAGAAGATCAGAAATACTAGAACCAGGGTTGAGGTGATATGTGTTGAAGATTGTCCCTAGTGCTTGTATGTAAGTCATGACACCAGGTCCAAGAGTTTGCTTGTCAAAAGATATATCAATGAGCACACCTGCAGCAAAGAGTGGGCTATCAAGGCAATGACAGCTCCATATATTGCCAAAAAATATCTTGAAGATATCAGAGATAATGAGACGATTGATGCACAATCATTGGGGAAAAAAGTGCAGAAGGACTTCAACTTGGCTGCTGGAAGAATGAAACTATAAAGGGCAAAAAAGAAAGCAATGACTGTTATTAGAGGTGATGAGGAGAAGCAATACAATTTGCTTTGGGATTATGCTCAGGAGATAAGGAGATCAAACCCAGGGAGCAGTGTCTTCCTAAACTTGGATGTTCATGGTTTGTTCCAGACTATGTACTTCTCCCTTGATGCTTGTAAGAGGGGGTTCTTAGAGGGCTGTAGGCCTCTACTTTTCTTTGATGGTTGCCACTTGAAAACTAGGCATGGTGGTGTGCTGTTGACAGCAATAGGGATTGACCCTAATGATTGTGTTTTTCCAATTGCAATGGCTGTGGTGGATGGGGAGAACAAGAATAGCTGGAAGTGGTTCATGTACACTTTGAAGCGAGACTTGAACATCAGCAACACTGCGGCATATACCATCATGTCAGATAAGCAGAAAGGTTTGATACTTGCAGTAGAACAAGAATTTTCAGATTGTCCACATAGGTTTTGTGTAAGACATTTGTACCAAAACTTCAACACGATTCACAAGGGGGAAGTTCTCAAGGATCAACTTTGGGCTTGCGCTAGATCTAGCAACACAGAACAGTTGGAAAGAAACATGGAGAAACTCAAGTTGTTGAGTCCAGAAGCACATGCATGGCCTGATGGGCACCCACCAGACCAATGGTGTAGAGCCTTCTTTGATTGTTTCTGCAAGAGTGACACACTAATGAATAATCATTGTGAAGTGTTCAACAAGTAAGATACTAAACATATATGTGTTCATGTTCTTTGTGCCATTCATGTTCTTTATAGTGATCTTGTTCTTCATTACATGTGCACACAGATACATACTTGATGCTAGAGAGCTTCCTATCCTTAGTATGTGGGAGAAGATAAGGATGCAGCTTATGCACAGAATGGTTGAGTATGCAAGGATTTGTGAGAACAAATGGACTGGCAACATATGCCCCAAAATCATGGACAAACTGCAGAAGAATGTGAAATATGCAAACAATTGTTTTCCTCACAGATCTGGGCATGGAGTATACGAAGTCAAGAGCAAATCCTTCAGCTATGAGGTCAACATGCTGCAAAACAGTTGTGACTGCCGGAGATGGCAACTAACAGGCATTCCATGTTCTCATGCAGCTACTTGCATGAGAGAGGAGAGAATAAAGCCCGAAACACGGATAGCAGCTTGTTATACAAGGGACAAGTATATGAAAACTTATGGACACACTATCTGGCCAGTTAGGGACAAAAGTTTTTGGGAAAAGACAAATGGAAGGGAAGTGGGAGCACCATTGTATAAGAAGAAAGCCGGAAGGAAAGCAAATAAAAGGAGAGAGCACCCATCAGAGAAAGAACAAGGTACAAGGCTCAGCAAGCATAGTGTGAAGATGCACTGTAGCCATTGCAGAGACCCTAACCACAAGAGGCCAGGTTGCCCTATCCTACATCCAGAACTGAAACTTCAACCACAAAGAAGAAACAATGAAGAAGATATTGATGATCCTTCTATTTTAGAGGTTAAAAAGAGCAATCGTTTTTATTCCTTAGAGCTAAATGAATTGTTATATTTAATGCAGCTAATCTTTGCTTCATTATTTTCAGCATATTGTTCCTGAAGAGGGCATTCCTGAGTTAATTCCAACACAATGCAGTGAAACTCTAGTTGACGAACTGCTAGTAGAAGAAGTACATATAATCATTTGAACAAATTGTTTAATACTCTATTTCAGTTACTACTTCCCACTAATCCTTGCTTTATTATTTTTGCAGATCACTGAGTTGGAGAATTTTCACAGTCGAAGGAAAGGTCCACTGCCTAGCAATGCTTTCGTTGAAGAGCACATAAATAATATTCCTGCTCCAAGGGCAACAATAGCAACAAGGGGAGGGATGGCCATAGCAAGGGGAAGAGGAAAGGGGAGAGGAAGGGAAAGAGGAAGAGCAACTAGCTCTACTACAAGTACTTCTATACTTGATGATGTTGTGCCAACTACCAGAGGGAGAGCAAGAGCGAGAGGCACTACAAGGAGAGCAAGTACAAGCAGGGTCACAGGAAGTATTTCTGTAGTTAATGATGCTATAGGAGCAAGTGGTGCTGCTTCAAACATGGTAGATGATGTCCCAAGAGCAAGCACAAGAAGACCAAGAAGTGGAGGAAGAGGAGATGGTGCAGCCAGAGAGAGAGAGAGAGAAGTATCAAACACGGAAGATTGTACCACTTGCTCTTTGGGTCTCATTAGTTAATTTCCTGGTTTCTGTCATGCTTATGAAAATTGGAGATTTGGTTGTGATACTTTCTGGAACTATGAAGTTGTGATGTGAACTTGGAACCTTTCACTTTTTTTAGGGAATGGAACCTTTACTTTTGGAACTACGTAGCCGTGTCATATTTATTTCATCAAGCAAGCTTATGAGCATAATCATGTGCACTATGATGTTATATTTCACATGAATCTGCATGTTATTGTTGGAAATATGCCCTAGAGGCAATAATAAATTGGTTATTATTATATTTCCTTGTTCATGATAATCGTTTATTATCCATGCTATAATTGTATTGATAGGAAACTCAGATACATGTGTGGATACACTAGCTCGTTGATCAATAGATGGTTACAGTTTCCTAACCATGGACATTGGATGTCGTTGATAACGGGATCACATCATTAGGAGAATGATGTGATGGACAAGACCCAATCCTAAGCATAGCACTAGATCGTGTAGTTCGTATGCTAAAGCTTTTCCTATGTCAAGTATCATTTCCTTAGACCATGAGATTCTGCAACTCCCGGATACCGTAGGAGTGCTTTGGGTGTACCAAACGTCACAACGAACTGGGTGGCTATAAAGGTACACTACGGGTATCTCCGAAAGTGTCTGTTGGGTTGGCACGAATCGAGACTGGGATTTGTCACTCCGTGTGACGGAGAGGTATCTCTGGGCCCACTCGGTAGGACATCATCATAATGTGCACAATGTGATCAAGGAGTTGATCATGGGATGATGTGTTATGGAACGAGTAAAGAGACTTGCCGGTAACGAGATTGAACAAGGTATCGGGATACCGACGATCGAATCTCGGGCAAGTATCGTACCACTAGACAAAGGGAATTGTATACGGGATTGATTAAGTCCTTGACATCGTGGTTCATCCGATGAGATCATCGTGGAACATGTGGGAGCCAACATGGGTATCCAGATCCCGCTGTTGTTTATTGACCGGAGAACGTCTCGGTCATGTCTGCATGTCTCCCGAACCCGTAGGGTCTACACACTTAAGGTTCGATGACGCTAGGGTTATAAAGGAAGTTTGTATATGGTTACCGAATGTTGTTCGGAGTCCCGGATGAGATCCCGGACGTCACGACGAGTTCCGGAATGGTCCGGAGGTAAAGATTTATATATGGGAAGTCCTGTTTTGGTCACCGGAAAGGTTTCGGGGTTTATCGGTAATGTACCGGGACCACCGGGAGGGTCCCGGGGGTCCACCAAGTGGGGCCACCAACCCCGGAGGCTTGTATGGGCTAAGTGTGGGAGGGGACCAGCCCCAGGTGGGCTGGTGCACCCCCCCCCCCACAAGGGCCCAAGGCGCCTAAGAGGTGGAAAGGGGGCAAACCCTAAAGGGGTATGGGCCTTAGGGCCCATCCTGGTGCACCTCCCTCTCCCCCTCCCCTCTTGGCCGCCTCCCCTTTCCCATCTAGGGCTGCCGCCCCCCCTAGGGGTGGGAACCCTAGAGGGGGCGCACCCTCCTCCCTCTCCCCTATATATAGTGAGGCCTAGGGGCTGCCCATAACACGCGATTTGATCTCTCTCGTTGGTGCAGCCCTCCCTCTCTTTCTCCTCATATCCCGTGGTGCTTGGCGAAGCCCTGCAGGATTGCCACACTCCTCCACCACCACCACGCTGTTGTGCTGCTGCTGGATGGAGTCTTCCTCAACCTCTCCCTCTCTCCTTGCTGGATCAAGGCGTGGGAGACATCGTCGGGCTGTACGTGTGTTGAACGCGGAGGTGCCGTCCGTTCGGCACTAGGATCATCGGTGATTTGGATCACGACGAGTACGACTCCATCAAGCCCGTTCTCTTGAACGCTTCCGCTTAGCAATCTACAAGGGTATGTAGATGCACTCTCCTTCCCCTCGTTGCTGGTCTCTCCATAGATAGATCTTGGTGACACGTAGGAAAATTTTGAATTTATGCTACGTTCCCCAACAGTGGCATCATGAGCTAGGTCTATGCGTAGTTACTATGCACGAGTAGAACACAAAGTAGCTGTGGGCGTTGATTTTGTTCAATATGCTTGCCGTTACTAGTCTTATCTTGATTCGGCGGCATCGTGGGATGAAGCGGCCCGGACCAACCTTACACGTATGCTTACGTGAGACCGGTTCCACCGACTGACATGCACTAGTTGCATTAGGTGGCTGGCGGGTGTCTGTCTCTCCCACTTTAGTCGGATCGGATTCGATGAAAAGGGTCCTTATGAAGGGTAAATAGCAATTGGCATATCACGTTGTGGTTTTTGCGTAGGTAAGAAACGTTCTTGCTAGAAACCCATAGCAGCCACGTAAAACATGCAAACAACAATTAGAGGACGTCTAACTTGTTTTTGCAGGGTATGCTATGTGATGTGATATGGCCAAAGGATGTGATGAATGATATATGTGATGTATGAGATTGATCATGTTCTTGTAATAGGAATCACGACTTGCATGTCGATGAGTATGACAACCGGCAGGAGCCATAGGAGTTGTCTTTATTTATTTATGACCTGCGTGTCAACTTAAACGTCATGAAATTACTTTACTTTATTGCTAAAGCGTTAGCCATAGTAGTAGAAGTAATAGATGACGAGACAACTTCAAGAAGACACGATGATGGAGATCATGGTGTCATGCCGGTGACAAGATGATCATGGAGCCCCAAGATGGAGATCAAAGGAGCTATATGATATTGGCCATATCATGTCACTATTATTTGATTGCATGTGATGTTTATCATGTTTATGCATCTTGTTTACTTAGAACGACGGTAGTAAATAAGATGATCCCTCATAATAATTTCAAGAAAGTGTCCCCCCTAATTGTGCACCGTTGTGACAGTTCGTTGTTTCGAAGCACCACGTGATGATCGGGTGTTAGATTCTAACGTTCACATACAACGGGTGTAAGACAGATTTACACACGTGAAACACTTAGGTTGACTTGACGAGCCTAGCATGTGTACAGACATGGCCTCGGAACACAGAAGACCGAAAGGTCGAGCATGAGTCGTATGGTAGATACGATCAACATGAAGATGTTCACCGATGATGACTAGTCCGTCTCACGTGATGATCGGACACGGCCTAGTTGACTCGGATCATGTAATCACTTAGATGACTAGAGGGATGTCTATCTGAGTGGGAGTTCATAAGATGAACTTAATTATCCTGAACATAGTCAAAAGATCTTTGCAAATTATGTCGTAGCTCGCGCTTCAGTTCTACTGTTTAATTATGTTCCTAGAGAAAATTTAGTTGAAAGTTGATAGTAGCAATTATGCGGACTAGGTCCATAAACCGAGGATTGTCCTCATTGCTTCATAGAAGGCTTATGTCCTTAATGCACCGCTCAGTGTGCTGAACCTCGAACGTCGTCTGTGGATGTTGCGAACATCTGACATACACGTTTTGATAACTACGTGATAGTTCAGTTAAACGGTTTAGAGTTGAGGCACCGAAGACGGTTTTTTGAAACGTCGCGAAACATATGAGATGTTTCGAGGGCTGAAATTGGAATTTCAGGCTCGTGCCCACGTCAAGAGGTATAAGACCTCCGACGATTTTCTTAGCCTGCAAACTAAGGGAGAAAAGCTCAATTGTTGAGCTTGTGCTCAGATTGTCTGAGTACATCAATCATTTGAATCGAGTGGGAGTTGATCTTCCAGATGAGACAGTGATGTTTCTCCAAAGTCATTGCCACCAAGCTGCTAGAGCTTCGTGATGAACTATAATATATCAGGGACATATATGATGATCCTTGAGATATTCGCGATGTTTGACACCAAAGTAGAAATCAAGAAGGAGCATCAATTGTTGATGGTTGGTGAAACCACTAGTTTCAAGAAGGGCAAGGGCAAGAAGGGATACTTCATGAAACGGCAATTCAGCTGCTGCTCTGGTGAAGAAACCCAAGGTTGAACCCAAACCCGAGACTAAGTGCTTCTGTAATAAGGGGAACAGCCACTGGAGCAGAATTACCCTAGATACTTGGTAGATTAGAAGGCTGGCAAGGTCGATAGAAGTATATTGGATATACATTGTGTTGATGTGTACTTTACTAGTACTCCTAGTAGCACCAGGGTATTAGATACCGGTTCGGTTGCTAAGTGTTAGTAACTCGAAATAAAAGCTACGGAATAAACGGAGACTAGCTAAAGGTGAGCTGACAATATGTGTTGGAAGTGTTTCCAATGTTGATATGATCAAGCATCGCACGCTCCCTCTACCATCGAGATTGGTGTTAAACCTAAATAATGGTTATTAGGTGTTTGCGTTGAGCATAGACATGATTGGATTATGCCTATCGCAATACGGTTATTCATTTAAGGAGAATAATCGTTGCTCTGTTTATTTGAATAATACCTTCAATGGTCTTACGCCTAAAATGAATGGTTTATTGAATCTCAATCGTAGTGATACACATGTTCATGCCAAAAGATATAAGATAGTAATGATAGTACCACCTACTTGTGGCACTGCCACGTAAGTCATATCGGTATAAAACGCATGAAGAAGCTCCATGTTGATGGATCTTTGGGCTCACTCGTTTTTGAAAAGTTTGAGACATGCGAACCATGTCTATTGGTGTATATGCATGAAGAAACTCCATACAAATGGACCGTTTGAACTCACTTGGTCTTGAATCACTTGAGACATGCAAATCATACCACATGGGCAAGATGACTGAAATCCTCGGTTTCAGTAAAATGGAACTAGAAAGCAACTTGTTGGAAGTAATACATTTTGATGTGTGCAATCCAATGAGTGCTGAGGCATGTAGTGGATATCGTTATGTTCTTACTTCACAGATGATTTGAGTAGATGTTGAGTATATTTACTTGATGAATCACGAGTCTGAATTATTGAAAGGTTCAAGTAATTTCAGGGTGAAGTTGAAAGATCATCATGACAAGAGGATAAAATATCTATGATATGATCATAGAGATGAATATCTGAATTACGAGTTTGGCACACAATTAAGACATTGTGGAAATTGTTTCACGACTAATACCGCCTGGAACACCATAGTGTGATGGTGTGTCTGAACATCATAGTTGCACCCTATTGGATATGGTGCATACCATGATGTCTCTTATCGAATTACCACTATCGTCTATGGGTTAGGCATTAGAGACAACCGCATTCACTTTAATAGGGCACCACGTAACTCCGTTGAGATGACACCGTATGAACTATGGTTTAGAGAAACCTAAGCTGTCATTTCTTAGAAGTTTGGGGCTGCGACGCTTATGTGGAAAAGTTTCAGGCTGATAAGCTCGAACCTAAAGCGGATAAATGCATCTTCATAGGACACCCAAAACAGTTGGGTATACCTCCTGTCTCAGATCCGAAAACAATAAGGGATTGTTTCTAGAATCGGGTCCTTTCTCGAGGAAAAGTTTCTCTCGAAAGAATTGAGTGGGAGGATGGTGGAGACTTGATGAGGTTATTGAACCGTCTCTTCAACTAGTGTGTGGCAGGGCACAGGAAGTTGTTCCTGTGGCACCTACACCAATTGAAGTGGAAGCTTATGATAGTGATCATGAGACTTCAGATCAAGTCACTACCAAACCTCGTGGGATGACAAGGATGCGTACTACTTCAGACTGGTACGTAATCCTGTCTTGGAAGTCATGTTGCTAGACAACAATGAACCTACGAGCCATGGAGAAGCGATGGTGGGCCCGGATTACGATAAATGGCTCGAGGCCATAAAATCCGAGAGAGGATCCATATATGAAAACAAAGTGTAGACTTTGGCAGAACAGCTCGATGGTCGTAAGGCTATTGAGTGCAGATGGATTTTTAAAAGGAAGACGGACAATGATGGTAAATGTCACCATTAAGAAAGCTCGACTTGTAGTTAAGAAGTTTCCCGACAAGTTCAAGGAGTTGACTGCGGTGAGACTTTCTCACTCGTAGCGATGCTAAGAGTCTGTTGGAATTATATTAGCAATTACTGCATTATTTGTGAAATCTTGCAGATAGGATGTCAAAACATTGTTTTCTCGGCGATTTTCTTGAGGAAAGGTCGTATGTGATACAACCGGAAAGTTTTTGTCAATCCTGAAAGATGCTAATAAGTATGCAAAGCTCCAGCAATCCTTCTAAGGACTGGAGTAAGCATCTCGGAGTTGGAATATACGCTTTGATGAGATGATCAAAGATTTTGGGTGTATACAAAGTTTATGAGAAACTTGTATTTCCAAAGAAGTGAGTGGGAGCACTATAGAATTTCTGATAAATATATGTTGACATATTGTTGATCAGAAATGACGTAGAATTTCTGGAAAGCATATAGGGTTATTTGGAAAGTGTTTTTCAATGGAAAGCCTGGATTAAGCTACTTGAACATTGAGCATCAAGATCTATAAGGATAGATCAAAACGCTTAATAGTACTTTCAAATGAGCACATACCTTGACATGATCTTGAAGGTGTTCAAGATGGATCAGTCAAAGAAGGAGTTCGTGCCTGAGTTGTAAGGTATGAAGTTAAGACTTAAAGCTCGACCACGGCAGAAGAAAGAGGAAGGGCGAAGGTCGTCCCCTATGCTTTTATCATAGGCTCTCTACAATATGCTATGCTGTGTACCGCACCTGAAGTGTGCCTTGCCATGAGTCAGTCAAGGGGGTACAAGAGTGATCCAAGAATGGATCACAGGACAGCGGTCAAAGTTATCCTTAGTAACTAGTGGACTAAGGAATTTTTCTCGATTATGGAGGTGGTAAAAGAGTTCGTCGTAAAGGGTTACGTCGATGCAAGCTTAACACCTATCCGGATAGCTCTGAGTAGAGATACCAGATATGTATAATGGAGCAACAATTTAGAATAGCTCCAAGTATAACAGTTATTTGGAATGGCTCCAAATGTAGCGTAGTAGTCGCATCTACAAGATGACATAGAAATTTGCGAAGTACATACGGATCTGAATATTGCAGACCCGTTTACTAAAACCTCTCTCACAAGCAACATGATCAAACCCAGAACTCATTGAGTCTTAATCACATGATGATGTGAACTAGTTTAGTGACACTAGTAAACTCTTTGGATGTTGGTCACATGGCGATGTGACCTGTGAGTGTTAATCACATGACGATGTGAACTAGATTATTGACTCTAGTGCAAGTGGGAGACTGTTGGAAATATGCCCTAGAGGCAATAATAAATTGGTTATTATTATATTTCCTTGTTCATGATAATCGTTTATTATCCATGCTATAATTGTATTGATAGGAAACTCAGATACATGTGTGGATACATAGACAACACCATGTCCCTAGTAAGCCTCTAGTTGACTAGCTCGTTGATCAATAGATGGTTACGGTTTCCTGACCATGGACATTGGATGTCATTGATAACGGGATCACATCATTAGGAGAATGATGTGATGGACAAGACCCAATCCTAAGCATAGCACTAGATCGTGTAGTTCGTATGCTAAAGCTTTTCCTATGTCAAGTATCATTTCCTTAGACCATGAGATTCTGCAACTCCCGGATACCGTAGGAGTGCTTTGGGTGTACCAAACGTCACAACGTAACTGGGTGGCTATAAAGGTACACTACGGGTATCTCCGAAAGTGTCTGTTGGGTTGGCACGAATCGAGACTGGGATTTGTCACTCCGTGTGACGGAGAGGTATCTCTGGGCCCACTCGGTAGGACATCATCATAATGTGCACAATGTGATCAAGGAGTTGATCATGGGATGATGTGTTATGGAACGAGTAAAGAGACTTGCCGGTAACGAGATTGAACAAGGTATCGGGATACCGACGATCGAATCTCGGGCAAGTATCGTACCGCTAGACAAAGGGAATTGTATACGGGATTGATTAAGTCCTTGACATCGTGGTTCATCCGATGAGATCATCGTGGAACATGTGGGAGCCAACATGGGTATCCAGATCCCGCTGTTGTTTATTGACCGGAGAACATCTCGGTCATGTCTGCATGTCTCCCGAACCCATAGGGTCTACACACTTAAGGTTCGATGACGCTAGGGTTATAAAGGAAGTTTGTATATGTTACCGAATGTTGTTCGGAGTCCCGGATGAGATCCCGGACGTCACGACGAGTTCCGGAATGGTCCGTAGGTAAAGATTTATATATGGGAAGTCCTGTTTTGGTCACTGGAAAGGTTTCGGGGTTTATCGGTAATGTACCGGGACCACCGGGAGGGTCCCGGGGGTCCACCAAGTGGGGCCACCAACCCCGGAGGCTTGTATGGGCTAAGTGTGGGAGGGGACCAGCCCCAGGTGGGCTGGTGCACCCCCCCCCCCCCACAAGGGCCCAAGGCGCCTAAGAGGTGGAAAGGGGGCAAACCCTAAAGGGGTATGGGCCTTAGGGCCCATCCTGGTGCGCCTCCCTCTCCCCCTCCCCTCTTGGCCGCCTCCCCTTTCCCATCTAGGGCTGCCGCCCCCCCTAGGGGTGGGAACCCTAGAGGGGGCGCACCCTCCTCCCTCTCCCCTATATATAGTGAGGCCTAGGGGCTGCCCATAACACGCGATTTGATCTCTCTCGTTGGTGCAGTCCTCCCTCTCTTTCTCCTCATATCCCGTGGTGCTTGGCGAAGCCCTGCAGGATTGCCACACTCCACCACCACCACGCCGTTGTGCTGCTGCTGGATGGAGTCTTCCTCAACCTCTCCCTCTCTCCTTGCTGGATCAATGCGTGGGAGACATCGTCGGGCTGTACGTGTGTTGAACGCGGAGGTGCCGTCTGTTCGGCACTAGGATCATCGGTGATTTGGATCACGACGAGTACGACTCCATCAACCCCGTTCTCTTGAACGCTTCCGCTTAGCGATCTACAAGGGTATGTAGATGCACTCTCCTTCCCCTCGTTGCTGGTCTCTTCATAGATAGATCTTGGTGACACGTAGGAAAATTTTGAATTTATGCTACGTTCCCCAACAGTTATGTGCACTGCCATGTTTATTTCCTGAAGAATGAGGACTTTTTGAAGATTAGTTGTGATTTTCATCTCCTGAATATTGTATGACTGTGATTTTCATACCCCTAAAGATTGTACAACTGTTATTATCATTTCCTGAAACTAATATAGTTAAAGTGTACACCAATGCAGAATATAATTCAAATGAAATAGTCACTGTTGTCCAACTTTATCCTTCATTAATGTACCAGTTTACAGATACATCACACGGAGGTGCATAGAAATTGGGCATAACATCTCACTGTCCATACACCCTCTTCTTCGCATAAGAAAAAGAACAGAAAACACAAAATTAAGATGATCCTAATGTTCTTCAGGGCACTGACTAGCTGCACTAGCATCTTCATCAAAAGCACCATTCTTCACAAGAGCGGCACCTTCAGTTTCTCTATGACATGAGCACTAGTAGTCTGCCCTTTGACATCAGTACAATAACTCTGCTCATGATTGAAAGGGACAACTTCTCTAGGATAGACATCCTTGACATCCTTGATGGCCAGACCAATTTTACCAACACAATCCTTGTACTCCTGTTCCCATTTCCAGAAATTGCAAGGATTTTGCCAACCTAAACAACAAATATATAACGAAAGGTTCAGAATTTTGTGTAACCAAAAGAAAAAATGGATCAACACCGGCGCCAGCGAGCTCTGTCGGCAGCTTGTGCGCTCATGGCACCCTTGCGGGCCAGCGACCGGCGCTGCGGAAAGGCAACGGCGAGGGTGCGAGGCTTCCTCTGCCTGAGCAGGCTGCCCACGCGCCCAATCCGTCCATCGCCATGGCTTCCGGAGCCGCGGCCGCCGCCCACCATCTTCAGCATATGGGCCACCGGTCCTGCCGCCATCAGCACATGGGACGCCGGTCCCGCCGACTAAAGCACATGCGCCAGTGCCGCCACCCCAATAGCCACTTCTCTTCCTTCTCCGGGGCCGACGCGCTCGACGGCGGTGACGGCTGCAGCGTGAAGAATATGTCGGGGAATTGGGAAAAATGAGTTCGTGAGAGATTTTGCAGCTACGTCCATTTTGCGGAAAGCCTCCTTGGAAATCTGAATCTCGCAGGTGCGTTACAGACTGAGCCGAGGTGGCGGCCACGTGTGCATGACTGGGCCTTGCGAAGCGTTTTCAGCCTAAAGTGTGCTCATAATCCAATTTATAGCCTAATCTGTGCAAATTTTGAGTTGATGGCCTAAAGTGTGCTTTTAATTTGAATTTATGGACCAACCATGCATTTCACTCCGACTGGCGTATGAGATTGCTAGCTTGTAGGCGCCGATCCTCGGCACCGACGTCTAAGTTTAATTCTTGCCTCACGCGGCTTATTAATCTAGCTACGTAGCTAGCTGGTGGTTGATTTCCATTTGCTCGATCGATAGCATAAGATGGAATTGCCATTTGTTGTCCAACGTGTGCGTTGTCATTTCCACTAGTAGAGCAAATGTTTATATGTATAAGTTGCATCCTGATTTTAATAAATTTAGGCTCACTTATAAATCACTTGTCGATGATTATTCTGGAGAATTTACTATTTAAGGTATGTTATATTGTTCACTATAAAAATATGTTACACTTCTCTAGGAGCAAATAGTTGATTTCCCTTTATATAAAAAACAACCGGCTTTTCTAAAATAAACAGGTCACCCTCTTCACTCCCTCGCTGCACGGACACAAGCCCTTACTCACATCTCACTCAACCCGCACAAGTCGACACCGCCATGTCTCCTCGTTACGGTGTCGCCACCGCCATATCTCCTCATGATGTCGTCGTCGCCATCTCTCTCCCCGTTGTGGCTTGGATCTGCTGCCACCCCTCCACGCTCACTGCCGCCTCCTATCCCCTCCACCGCGATGTCACTCGTCCCCTCCACTCCCCGCCATGGTTTACAGTTTTGGCCGGATCCGGTTAACAGCCGTTAGCACATCTGGCGCAGTGAGCAGCCAGGTCCGTCGTCAGCCGGGAGGTGCAGAAGGGTCGCCCTACCACTTATCGCTAGGCCCCTTGCGGCTCCAAGTTGTGCTCGTGCTGTCCGCGCTCCGTTCCCCTGAGCGCCCTAGTGTCTTTGTAAATTATGTAAATTATATTCTCTTAACAAAATATATCGCTGAAAAAATACATAACACATTTTTTTGGATCAATGCACGTTTTTTGTCACGTAACGACTACTTCCCAATGTAGCACGACACCGATGCCGCACAATGCTCTCGTTCCTCTCACTCTCTCCGCATCATTCTCTCATTCCCCTCCACCGAATCCCTAGCTCTCCTCCGACGATGTGCGCTGCCGCCTCCCTCTCGCCCGCGTCGCCGCCTCCCTCAGACGGACGCGCGTCGCCACTTTCTCTCCCTCTCGCACGTGTCGCTTGCTCCAAAGTTTTCTTTACCGAGGTTGAGGAGGAGCAGGTGGGGCACGCGCAGGGCGGACTTCTCCTACTCGACAACAGTTGCGACGAACGCCGGCGCTCCTTGTCGCCCTCGACCTGCAAGAAGGAGCGCCCGTACTGAACAAAATCGATGGGGCTGGGATCGACCCGTGGTGGAGGCATTGTTCGATGGAGAGGGTGACGTGAGGACTCTTCCATTAGGAATAGATGTTTGATGAGTGAGGCACCATGAACGAATTTAACGTGCACTCTGTGTAAAAAATGCATTTCACCTAAGTTCAGTAAAAAAATCTTTACTGACCATGAACAAATCGGCACATGAAAAGCTGCCAAAACAAACCGGCCCATGATGAAGATCTTGCGATTCTCTCCGAGCAGCATTCGCGCCGACGCGCGCCCTCTTCAGTACTCCGCCTTTTCAGCCACCGCGACCCGCGACCACCTCCATGCCTCCGCGCCTCCTGTTCCGCCGCCTCCTCTCCACCGCCGTCGCAGCGCCCGCTCCGGAGGCCGCCGCCGCCTCCGCCGCCGCGCCGAGGCCCACCGACCCGGCGCTGCTCGTCCGCCTCTGCACGATCATCTACCAGCAGCAGAACGCCCCGGACGCCGCCCTGCAGCGCCGCCTCTCCGCGCTCCCCCTCCCCTCCGCCCCCGCCGACCTCCGCGAGCTCTTCCTCCAGGCGTCCGCGCGGTTCCCGCTCTCCTGGCGCCCCGTGCAGCGCCTCCTCGCGCACCTCACCGCCCGCCACGGCTTCGCGCACTCCCCCGCCACCGCCGCGCGCTTCCTCGACGTCCTCGCCAAGTCCAGCAACGTCGACCTGCTCCACTCCACGCTGCTCGCCCTCCCGCCCGGCCTCCTCTCCGACGCGGCCCTCCGCGCCGCCGTTCGCGGCCTCGCCCCCGCCCGCGAGGTCGGCAAGGTCTCCGCCCTCCTCACCCTCTTCCCCGAGGCGCAGCGCCCCCGCGCGCTCGCCTTCATCGTCGACGTCGTCTGCTCCGTCTGCAAGCTGCCCGACGTGGCAGAGAAGGTCGTCAAGCAAGCCGAGCACCGGTACGGCCTCGCGCGCTGCGGCAGGTGCTGCGAGCTGCTGGTCGTCGCGTACTGCCGCGCGGGGATGTTTTCCGACGCGTGCAGTGTGTGGAACGGGATGGAGAAGCGCGGGATTGAGCCCGGCGCGGCGGCATATCAAGAGATCGTGGTGACGCTGTTCAAGAACAACCGTATCCCTGACGCCATGAAGGTGTTCGACGGAATGCGGAGGAGGGGATTGTCTGCCGGCGGTGGTGGCGCGTGCTACCACGCTGTGGTTTCGTGGCTGTGCAAGGAAGGAAGGACCTGTTCAGCGTTCATGGTGCTGGCCGAAATGGTTAAGAGAGGGGTGGAGGTGGACGGAGAGGTGCTTGGGGATTTGGTGTATGGGCTCTTGGCGAGGCGGAGGGTGAGGGAAGGGTACAGTGTTTTCTATGGTGTCAAGGAGAAGGATATTGCACTGTACCATGGGTTGATGAAGGGTTTGGTGAGGATCAAGCGAGCTGGGGAGGCGACTGAGGTGTTTAGGGAGATGGTTGCCAGTGGGTGTGAGCCAAACATGCACACATACATCATGATGCTTCAGGGGCACTTGGGGAAGAGGGGCAGGAAGGGCAGGGATCCATTGGTGAATTTTGAGAGCATCTTCGTCGGCGGATTGGTGAAGGCGGGGAGGACACTGGAGGCCACTAAGTTTGTGGAGAGGACAATGTGGGGTGGAGTGGATGTGCCGAGGTTTGACTATAATAAGTTCTTGCACTACTTCTCGAATGAGGAGGGAGTAGCGATGTTTGAGGAGGTTGGAAGGAGGTTGAGGGAAACAGGTCATGTTGATCTTGGGGACATCTTTCTAACCTATGGCGAGAGGATGGCCACAAGGGACAGGAGGAGGAGAGCGATGAATGGGCGTTTGACAACAGTTGAAGATTATAGCTGCTTACCATCATCTCAGGAGTCAGAAGCTAGGAGCGTGTGATGTGTATTACGTATCATAGAAGTGTCAAATACAGTACAGTTTTGAGGAACAAACAAATATTTTGTGCTTGCATTCTTGCCTCTTGCTTCCATTCTCTTTGCACTTCTGGTAGTATGTGTCTTTTTTCCGAGTGTCTTGGTAAGTTCTTTTAGGAATTAGGAGGATACACGGTTCACTTCCAGCCCTCTCTTAACCATTTCATTTAAACATCCGAATGACGCATGTAAGTTCAAATGACTTTTATATCTTAGCATTTTTTGTGATTTTATTTAGTTCTGACTTTTAGATGCTTCTTCAAAAGAGAATCTTTTAATGAGCAGTTTTTCTTGAAATAAGAATGTTGCAAGTTAAATTTCTGCACATACATACATTCTTTGTGGTAAATAATCACCTATAAATTGTTGAAATAACCACTCAAAAGATTTTCCTAACCTAACAATAACATTCATAGTTGAAACAACCACACCAAAGGCCTAAACAAAATTTTAGACATAAAAAAGGCATCCATGAGTAGCATTTAAAGTTGACATGAATGACGCTTGGATTCAAATATAAGTTGCATAACACCTTGATTTATGTTATTTAGCTGAATTTTTTTTATACTGATGGTTTGTTCTTATCAATTTCGAGATAAGGTAATGTATCTAATTAGGAAAATTACACACGATGAACCACACCATCAAAGTCTGACAATGTGAATCCAACATATCCTGAAAGGCTCCTTCAGCTGCTGCTCCATTTGAATTATGGGGCAGCAAGACAACGACATATCATTGAAAAGTCATAAGATTCTTTGTTGGCAGCAATGGCTGATTCAATGGTCATTGGTTCCATGACTCAAATGACCTGTTGTTATCATCATGATGTACGATTGGATAAATAATTGAGGGGCAAGATTGAGCGAGCCAGCTGCCTCCATGTGGTGAAATCTCATAGCCTACAAGTGAAACCATCGCTTGGTTATCAAGTAATCAACCAAAAGCACACTGGTAAGAAGTCTCATTCATTCATTAAGGTGGCATGCGTATCCATCTAAATGACTTCATGGTTCATATCTTAGCATTTTTTTGTGTGATTCTCTCTGGTTCAGATTTTCAGATCCTTCTTCAAAACAGAACATCTGAATGAACAGTCTTTTTTTTAATAAGAATGTTGCACGTTAATTTCTGCAACTACATAAATTACTTTTGGTAAATAATCACCTACAAGTTGTTGAAATAACCACTTGAAAGATAAACAACCACCCCTAAAGGTCTAAACAAGTTTTTAGGCATGACGTAAACAAAGGCTTCAGTGAGTATCATTTAAAGTTGATGTGAATGGCACTTGGATTCAAACATAACCGCCTTGATTTATGCTATTTAACTGACATTTTTTATACCAGTGGTCTGTTCTTATCAATTTTGATTTGAGATGATGTACCTAATTTTGAGGTAAGATGGTGTATACCATTCAAGTCAGACAACGTGAATCCAACATTTCCTGGAAGGTGTCCTTCAGCTGCTCTCCCCTTTGAACCATTGGGCAGTAATATGACAACGACATATCATTGAAAAGTCATAAGATGCTTGTGTGGACTATATCAGTATACATGTGTGGCCTGGACTCTTCGCTTGGAGGATGGTGAGGACCATTTCCTGTGCCCCCCACACATATTGCCCAGTCCCATTCAAACAGACAACAGCAGAAACTCTTATCCCCCTTTGGTACTTGATAGAGAGATGGAGCATCCTGTTGTTAGCGCTGGTGGGGGTGCCATTAACATACTATTATGTAAGCTGGGTGCGGTGCTCATCCAAGAAGCACAGCTCCTTGGAGGCATCCGAGGCGAGCTGGAGTACATGAAGGATGAGCTTGAGAGCATGACAGCATTCCTCCAGGACCTTGCTGAGGAGGGAAACCGCAGGAAGCAGGTTAAGGTTTGGATGAAACAGGTGCGAGAGGTCGCGTATGATGTTGAGGATTGCGTTGATGAGTTTACATATCACCTTGGCAGCACCACAAGTGGTTCTGGCCTTGCCGGGCTCTTCCACAGATGCATCCGTTTCATGCAAACTGTCAGGGTGCGGCGTCAGATTGCGAAACAAATCCAACAACTGAAAGCGCGCGCTACAAGTATCAGCGACCGAAACTCAAGGTAATTGCCTTCCTTATATAAAATTCTTATGCGTCTTGGCATTTACCTTATGATTTCCCTCTAAATGAAACATGGTAAATGTGGTAGCTCTGTAGCAGGAGGACTGGAGGAGGTATAAATTATGTGTTCTGGTGTTGTGATAAAAATTGAAAAGATTCATTCCACTGTTGCAACTATTGGATAAAATTTTGTAAATACTACCTGTGTCCCAAAATAGATGACATTGTTAAGCATGTCGTCAAACTTTCTCTATCTTTGACAACTGACTAAGAAAAAAATGTTTAGATTAGTTGAGTAAAATTGTACTACCACTGGATTTGTCATGAAAAACAATCACAATATAAATTTTAATTGTCATTTACTTACATATTTATAGAGAACAAAATGGCCAAAGTTGCTCCTTAGAGATTGTGCAAAGTCACAAACATTATCTATTTTGTATGTGAGAGAGTGAACTTTAGATGAGAGTAATTCAGCCTTCGAAACTTTATAGCTACAATGTGTTTTTGCTGTAAAAAAACATGGAAGTTCTTTCCTCTTTCCCGTCTACTATGTATGAGCTGTAGCAATAACTTACAAACTCTTCTCGTAGGTATGGTGGTAATCATCTCATTTCTGGAGCAGAAGGAAACACACTTGCTGCACAACCAGCACCATCTTATATTACTTCTCTGGATATTCGTACCCCCGCACTCTTCCCAGAGATAACGGAACTTGTGGGCATTGAAGCGCGTCAGAGTAATCTTGTGAATTGGTTGGTGGATGAAAACGTACAACAATTACTGGTGCTATCTATATTCGGTTTTGGTGGTTTGGGAAAGACAACTCTTGCTATGACGACATATCAGACAGCTAGTGCAAGTTTCCAGTGCCGAGCTTTTGTAACTGTATCCCAGAAATTTGATGTGAAGGGTCTCATAAGGGACATTCTTCGTCAGATTATTCGACCAGTAAATCAAAATGGTCCAGCACCAGCAGTAGACCCACTCAAAGGCATGGAAGAATGGAACGTGGGACAGCTTGCAGATATGCTAAGGCAGCATCTAGAAGATAAGAGGTATCTTATTGTTCTCGATGATATTTGGAGCATGTCAGCATGGGAAGGTATTCGATTTTGTTTGCCTAACTCACATACTGGAAGCAGAATAATTGTTACCACAAGAATGAAAACTGTAGCACAAGCCTGCTGCCTCCATGAGTATGACAGAAATTACGAAATTGAACAACTCAATGGTAGTGAATCTAGCGAGTTATTTTTCAAGAGAATATTTGGTAACAGGGAAAATTGCCCAGCTGCCTTCATAAACATTTCAGAGAGGATCCTGGGAAAGTGTGGTGGTATACCCTTGGCCATAGTCAGCATTGCAGGTCTTTTGGCTAGCACACCCTTGTACAGTTATGATCGCTGGGAGAAGATCTACAACTCTCTTGGCTTGGAGCTGGAAACCAGTCCCTGGCTTGAAAAACTGAAGAAAATTCTTGAGCTTAGTTATGATGACCTTCCATATCATTTGAAAACTTGTTTCTTATATTTAAGCACCTACCCTGAGGATTATAAGATCAGAAGGAAAAGTTTATTGAGAAGATGGATAGCAGAACGCTTTGTGACAGAGAAGCGTGGATTAAGTGCCTTGGAGGTGTCTGAGAAATATTTCAATGAATTACTCAACAGGAGTATGGTTCTTCCAATTGAAATGAGCTTTGATGGGAAGGTCAAGACCTTTCGAGTTCATGATATAATGCTAGAGATCATTGTTTCAAAATCAATTGAAGAGAATTTCGTCACTTTGGTAGGTCAACAGTCTACTTTAGCTCCTCAAGAGAAGATTCGGCGGCTATCCATTCATGGAGGAAGTAACAAAAATATTGCCACAAGCAAATTGTTAAGCCATGTCCGATCATTGAGTATATTTGCTGATGGAGAAATGTTACAGTTTGCTTGGATAAAACTTCTTAGAATATTAGACTTAGAAGGTTCTGGGTTTGCCAGGAATGGAGATATCAGAAATATTTGTAAACTGTTTCAGTTGGAATATCTCAGTCTCCGGAGTACATATGTCACTGAACTCCCTGTGCAAATAGGAAACCTCAAAAAGTTGGAGACACTTGATGTCAGGGACACAGCCATAAAGCATTTGCCTCCACACATTACCAATCTGCCAAATTTGTCAAACCTACTTGGAGGGAGAAGAGTTTATAACTACAGTGGTTTGTTTCCCATTTCCAATTTTTGGGGAATGCACATCCCTAACAAGCTTGGCAATTTAGAAATGCTTACAACACTTGCAGAAATAGAGATCACAGACTCTACTTCCTGTTACATATCTGAATTAGGGAAGCTTTCACAGTTGAGGAAGCTAGGGGTAATGATGTTTGTTGACGACGACATGAACTGGATGTCCTTGATCACCGCCATTGCAAAACTGAGCAGCTGCCTTCAGTCACTGCTGATTTGGCGACCGGACGGAGTAATGAATTTCAGGATTCTTGATACACTATCCAGGCCACCAATGTTTCTAAAAAGCATAAACTTCCGAGGTAAGTTGGGACGGCTACCAGAATGGATTGGTTTGCTGGATAATCTAACTGAGTTGACCCTTCGCGCCACTGAATTGGAATCTGAGGAGCACCTGAAAGTTACCTCTCAGTTACCAAGCCTGCTCTACCTTAGGTTGCATCACAGTGCATACACCGGAAGAGCACTCACCTTCTCTGCGTCAGAGTTCCCAAGTCTCAAACTGCTCACCATTCATCTCGCCGTATACCAGGCATTGAACCTGAGGTTTGAGGAAGGCACTGCACCTAAGCTCCATAGGCTGGAGCTATCTTTCTTCGAAAATGCTTCCATCCGGCAGCCTTCAGGTATCAATTTTCTTGCAAATCTTCAGGAGGTCTTGGTCCACGCTGATCCATGCCATAACTCGGAAGCTATGGTGCACTATTTGAGGAATGAAGCTAGGAGGAATCCCAACCAACCTACTGTCACTTTCAAGGCGAAACAATGGAAGTCAGCACGGACAGGTCCAGCAATAGATTACAGAGGAAACATCTGGTTTTGATAATACGGGCACCGCTGAACATGCGTGAGCTGTACTCTTGACAGGATTCAGAATTTCCGACACGTCAATATTTGGTTAATCAGGTCTCAAGTGCCAATAGCCAAATCTTTTTTTTTTGTTTCTGGTGATCTGTACAGATATGTGGACATTAAGGATGAGTTGTTGAGACGGTTTACCGTCTGTCTTTTCTTCTCCAATGGATAAGAAATTTGCAGTGTTACTGAACATTCTTTGAGGGGGACTTACTGTCCTGTAGAGTCGATATTTGGATGGCTTCGGTCTCTGCTACCTGGTCGTGAATACATAGTAGAGTATGTTTTTGGATTAGCATCACTCTGGAAATCTTGCAACATCGTTGTACTTTACCAGAAAAGAAACATCACACTTTGGTTGCCAATTTGTAACGTTATCTTTTTACAGCAGCAAACTTGTAATGTTGCTATTGGTTGTGTGTACGTTCTTTACAATGCTTCAGTTGCCCTGTCTGCATTGTAGAGAAGCCACCGCTGCTTGCAATGCTTCAGTTGCCCTGTCTGCAATGTAGAGAAGCCACCACTGCTGGTTTTTCACTGCTGTGGTAGTGTGGTGTCGAGTGTTGGTCGATCAGCCGATGGCTGTGTTAAAATCCCTTCTGCGTGCTCTGTGCGTCGCCGAGTTCAGTATAGAAGCTCTGTAAGCTGTTGCATTCCGTTCCGCAGTTCCTCAGTGAAGAAGTCATATAGAGAAGTTTGTGAAGAGAACAATGTGGGGTGGAGTGGATGTTCCGAGGTTTGATTACAAAAAGTTCTTGCACTACTTCTGTAATGAGGAGGGGGTGGCGATGTTTGAGGAAGTTGGAAGATGACCGGGGGAAACAAGGCTTGTTGATCTTGGTGACATCTTTCTAACCTACGGCGAGAGGATGGCCACAAGGGATAAGAGGGGAGTGATGAATGGACATTTGACAGCTGTTCATGATTACAGTTGCTTATCATCGTCTCATGGTCATAAGCTGGGAGCTTGTGAAGTGTGATATCATAGAAGTTGTGGATGATGTAGTTTGGAGTAATAGAGAAATACTTATTGTTCTTTAGTCTTGGTATAAGCCGGAGAAGGACACCCGAGAGGCACCAGATGGGATCTCGGGGGCGCGGGGACGCGGGGCGGATCTGCCGCTCCTGGCCGTGGCCATGGACGCCCCCAGCAGCTCCCTCCCCTCCCCGGTGACGTGACCCAGCCCTGCTGGTTCTGCTGCTGGCCGTGGGCGGGGCGTTGGATCTATGTCTGGAGGCGGCGGCGTTCGTGGCCTGCCTTCCGTGCAGGCAGCCCCCTCGTCTCTGGTGGCCCTCCCCTGCCTCGAGCCATGGTGAAAGCTCTCGCGTGGAGGCAGCGATGCTTCTGTGGTGTGGCAGACACGTGGCTCCTCGTGGTGGATTATTGCAGGTGCTGTTCCGGCCCCGGTAGCCTCGGGCCCGTGTCCCTCCAGTGTCCCGCGCTGCCGGCGTCCTGCCGGGCTGCCCCGGTCTCGACGACTGTGTATCTGCGTCCCTCCAGATTACTTGGCTCGTCGACGTCCCGACGGCTAAGGCCACGGTAGCACGGATCTGCGTCCCTCCAATCCTTGCTTGCCGGTGTTGTTGGCCGCCGCCGCCCCTGACCCACTCGCGTGTTCGCTTTGTCGCCTGCCCCGCCCCGTATGACTCAAAGCCACCCCTTTTGCCAGATCCTGTGCTCGTTGGTTCAAGGGCAGTGTCACCCTCCGATGACAAGTGCAACCCCGCCAACCCTTGCCTGACATGGTAGTTCCGATCAACTTTGGTTTCCTCATCTTTGATTTCAGACTCGGCGGCTATGGGATTGCTCAGCTTCAGGCCAGGGAGAGATCCCTGCTCGGCTTGTCGATGCTGGCAACGGCGGCGCTCGTGGGTGTCGTTTTCTTCTTGGAGATGTTGCCAAGGCCTTAAGCGGTGCCCCTCTTCGAGCTCAGGGGAAACCTGAGGTCCGACTCTCCCAGACCGGATAGCGGCGGCGTCCCGGCGTCGTCCTCCTTGAAGGCGCTATCTTGCGAGCTCGTGGTGTCCCCGATTTTGGCTCGAACGATGTTGGAATTCTTGTTGGCTCGGCATTGCCGTTCTTGGTTCGGTTTTGGTAGGTCTAGCTGTGATGTTTCCTTTGTTCGGGCTGAGCATCCACTTCTCTCTGCTCTGGGCATCATGTTCACGCCTGTGTGCGTCCGTGTCATGTGTTGTACCCCTATTGTACTCTTTCAACTCACTAGTAGAAAAAGGGTCATTAGTCCCGGTTCATAAGGGCCTTTAGTCCCGGTTTTCGAACCGGGACTAAAAGGTCGTTACTAAAGCCCCCCCCCCCCTTTAGTCCCGGTTCTTACACGAACCGGGACTAAAGGCCCTCCACGTGGCCGCTGGCTAGAGCTCCACATTTAGTCCCGGTTGGTAACATCAACCGGGACTAAAGGTTTTTTTTTTGAAATTTTTTCTCGATTTTCAAATTTCTGAATTATTTTATAATATAATCTCTAATCACCCACCCCTCATCACTGCTCAATTTAACCTCTAATCTCTAATCACCCCTCATTATTCCAAATTATCTAACTTTCCGAACGGTCACCCATCCCTCTCACTACTCCAGCTCGAGCACGCTTAACTTTCGGGTTCTATTCTTCTTCGTTTAAGTCTGCACTTGTTGTTTTCCTAACAATAATAAGATGTCAATCCTATTAACCCTCGGGAGTTTAGCTTGAGCATGAAGTCACACATTTTACTGTTTGAGTTTGAAACTATTATTGTACAAAACAATAATTATTTAGTAACACTAATATTTCTTGAATAAATAGTTTGACCTTAGTTTGACCACAGTTTAACCAGATTTGACCAAAATTCAAAAAAACCAAAATAATTATTTAGTAACACTAATATTTCTTGAATAAGTAATTTGACCATAGTTAGACCACAATTTGACCAGATTTGACAAAAATTCAAAAAAACTGAAATAATTATTTAGTAACACTAATATTATTGAATAATTATTTAATAACACTAATACTTCTTGAATAAGTAGTTTGACCAGATTTAACGAAAATACAAAAAAACTGAAATTTGAGCATAACTTTTTTTCCTTTTAGAATTTGAGGATTCTAAAAATTTGCAAACAAGCCATAGGCTGTCAAAATCAGAAGCGAATTTTCGTTCTGAACATTTTGATATATTATATGTTTTTTTCCGGCATCGTATGCAAAAGTTATAGCCGTTTTACATTTTCCCTACATTTTTTGCAAAACATGTCCAAATTTAAGTTTTTAAATTTTCCTAATTAGTAGATGTAGTAATATAACTACCTCTCGAAGGATTTTATTTTTTTGAAGTTTTTATCATTTTCTTTTGATTTTTTCAAAACAAAAAAGACGATCCATGGGGGGGGGGGGGGTGTGGGGGTTGTAGAGTTTGAAAATGGGACCTTTAGTCCCAGTTTGAGACACAAACCGGGACTAAAGGGCATCGCACCCTTTAGTCCCGGTTCGTGTCTCCAATCGGGACTAAAGGTCTCAGGCAGTAGCGGTCCCAGGTTAAAGTGACGCCCCAGGCAAACTATGCATGTACAGTGTCAAACAGTAAAAATTACTGTAGCTATACCTATAGCCAAAGAAGTGCTAGCCAGCCACGCCCCAGGCCGAGGCCCTGGCTGCCTGGGGCCTGAATCCGCCACTGGTCTCAGGTGAACCGGGACTAATGCCTTAGCCGCACGAACCGGTACCAATGCTTACATTAGTCCCGGTTCGTGACTTAACCGGGACTAATGTGAATATTGCCCTGTGACTAAAACCCTGTTTTCTACTACTGACTCCTTCTATCAATGAAATGATACGCAACAATGCGTATTCACCAAAAAAGATTAGTCTTGGTATAAGTGTTTTTTTTAGGCATGGTTTGAGGACTTGTTCTAGTTAATCATAGGTTCTGGATATTGATGGGATAATTCTATTTTTGTTCAAAAATTTGGAAGAACTACCTCTTTGTTTCTTGTGCAATGAATCAAGATGTTTGCAGTATTATTGGGTATCCTTTGTGGGCTACCAACTGGCCTGTATAATCTGTATATCTGGGTAGCTCGGTCTCTGCTATCTTGTGAAAAGATGCAGACGTTTGGGTGGATCATCTCGAAATTTCGCAACAGCGTTGTATCAAACCAGAAAAGAAACACCACACCTCCTTTGCAAATTTGTATTGTTAGCTGTTATGTGTACGTTGTTGCACTTTGTGCACAGCGAATCCTACATGGTGATACTCCCCCTTGTTGTTTTCAGGGGGTGGACGCGTTCGAAGCTCTCTTTTGCCTGCTGTGGTCGCCGTGTACCTCCGTTAAGCTTGCCGGCCTCTGCTCTGTAGGTTTTCAGTGAAAATTGTGGTTGGGATCACTCTTTTGGACTGTTCAATTTAACACGAGTAGCCCCTTAGTCATTTTCCCAAAATTTCTCATAATCTGGTTCGGTCCGCTCGGTAGCAGAGGCAATATACGCTTACATGCCAAGGTAATGCTCTTGAGCCATCGGGAATGACTCCATTGCGTTCATCAATCAAAAGTTTGATGATCAACGGTAATCTTGATAATCAGAGCATCTAGAAAAGCAGTATTGCGCTGATAATCCTACAGCAAACAAACCATAAGTACGTCGTGCACTGCACATTACGTAAATCTAGAGTCAAGCAGAATTGACACGACCTGTGTGATCAAAACAATACAAGAGCCATGCAGAAGGATAACATTATGATGAACTAACGTTACATCCATCCTCTGACTGTGGAAGATAGCGCGTTGAGCAAAGAAACAAATGTATTAGGACCTTATTCTGAAATCCTAACAAATAAAATCTCATCCTGTCTCTCCAGCGAAAAAAGAAAGCCTGGGATACTGAAGAATGATTAGGAAAACTGTTACAAAGTATAATTTACAGACTACAGCCTCTGTGCTCTTCGAGTACCGGCAAACACTACATGTGCCTACTTGATTGAAAGAACACCGGCATCATCAAAATCAAACTGGAAGAAACAAAATCAGCAAACAAGGCATAATCAGTAAAAATGACTGCGGCTGAGGTACTGATAACAGGTAGATGTTGAAATCAGGGAAGGTTGCCCAGTACTCACTGCTTCAGTACTCGGCACTGTATTCGATGTTATACAGCAACTCCCTACGGGCCTCACCGCCCATCCGCAAGTTCAACCGTTTACACAGGGACTGCAGCTTCTCGTCGCTGTCGAAGTCTGATTCACGGGAGCAGCGTCTTCGGACCTTCTTAAGAGTCTCCTTTGAAGGAGTGAAGCCCACATCAACCTGAACAAAATGTTGGTTTGAGGGAACCGTACATAAGGAATGTATAAAGGGCGGGTTCAGTTCAACTGACCATTTCGTCAAGAACAGCAAGAGCAGCTTTTGGATCTCGGTTGACAAGATGCGCATCAACAAGCAGGGAGTATGTTGTTGCATTTGGCTTAACATCCTCAAGGCTTACTAAATGCTGGAATACATTACTAGCTTCCTCTGTCTGTGAAACACAAAGGGGAACACATTAAAAGGGATTTTGTTATCTACTCCCTCCGTTCCAAATTACTTGTCGCAGAAATGGATGTATCTAGAACTAAAATACATCTAGATACATCCATACCTGCGACAAGTAATTCGGAACGGAGGGAGTAGCTGCCAAACAGGTACTTTGAAGAGACATAAGAAACAAAGGAAATATGGCCAACAATAATGATACCTTTTTTAGCTTCCCGAATGCATGCAACAGGGCATTGTACGAATGTATGTCAGGCGTAAGCCCAAACTTTTCTTTCATTGCCTCAAAAGTTTCGTATGCTCGCTCAATGTCCCAAATATTTGCACAGCCTAGTATAACACAGTTAAGAGCAGCAACAGATTTGTATGGTGGATCCGCGGAACTCAGATTCTCTAATTGAACATAAACCTGCAAATGGTAGCCTATAGGTTAGAGCATTCAATCATACTTCAAAAACAAAAAGACATAGCAGGCCAATAAAATGCTTATTCCAGATTATGAAGTCCAATTGACAAAGATCATGCAGTTGTAAGCATGTCATGAACAAATGAAGTCTGGCTAACCATGTAGACGTTGTACAACAAGTATCTTCCAAGTCTAAGTAAGCAAGTGAGTCGCAGTTATGTACGAATGCAAGCCAAGTCATTCAAGAAATAATGTAATGCTAGCAGAATGGAATTAAGGTACAGAAAGCCATGAGAGATTATTGCCAGTGGAGAGCCAACGCACAATTTCCCACAAATATTACAGTAGTAATGCTGACCAAGTGAAAATAACAGTAGAGAAGAAACTGGCATAATTTTTTTATAAAAAAGGGAGCATTCAAGCGATGTCACAGCATATAGAATGGATGCAATCATGTCGCCGACGGAATTATATGGTAGATGCTTTTTCTTGAAAGAAGACTCATTGCATCATGAATAGCAAGTGTAAGCGGATCTACCGAGTCCAATGTGGTGAAGCCATCCTTGCAGCAAGCAACAACAAGTGGTTGCAATGAAGTAAATGGTGAGAAGAGCTCTTTATCGATACCCTCAAAGTTCCTATAGGCATTTTCAAATTCACGAAGAGTGCCAAAAGCTCGTTGGAGTTGACCAATTGATGAATGAGCATAAATCTTCGCAAGATAAGTCTCTGGCATGGGTGCCCTTTTCTGGCGCAAGGACTTGCGTAATATTGACCAAGCAGCGTTCAAGAGGTCACTGCTGCAGGTTCTACCAGCAGCACTGAAAGCTGAGAGTACTAAACCTTCATCGACTGAACGGTGAATAGGGGGTTTAGAACCCTCGCCATGTGCAATCCATCTCGCAAGAAATTCCAAACCAAACATGGCTAGCTTGCTATTGTTAGCTTCAAAAGCAGCTTCTGCTATGTCAATGCACCAGGCCCATTGTGGACACAAGAGTTTGTTCTTCTCTGTTGCCTGAAATAAACCAAATTGCACGGTCATAAATATGGCAGACAAATGATTTTTACTTGACAAGCATGCCAAAAGTATGAATGTCAGAGGCCATCAGTGTAACTCACAAACATCTAAGGAATGAGGTCAACTGTAATATCAAATTCCTAAATAGCATACAAGCAATGAATGAACTGTTGTTTAGAATAAGTACCTTGCACTTCTCTATGATCGATGCCAATGTGTCCAAACTCCCAGATTTAACACATACCCGGACATACTCAGC
The DNA here is from genome assembly GCF_056163025.1 of Triticum urartu. Classification (NCBI taxonomy): domain Eukaryota; kingdom Viridiplantae; phylum Streptophyta; class Magnoliopsida; order Poales; family Poaceae; genus Triticum; species Triticum urartu. Next base: position 145,091,709 of record NC_141874.1, read on the forward strand.
AAATACAAGTGAAGATACCGCGTAGCCTGATTTAAGCATCAATTCCAAATATTTGAAGGCTGAGTCAGCACGGTTGTGTCTAAGAAGCAGATCTACAACCAAATTGTAGGATTCATCATCTGGCACAATTCCTGTTTGCAGCATCCTGATTTCAACAGATAGAGTGATAGACGATCATTCTGAAAGCCGACTTTATTGCAGCAGCGAGTCACAAAAATTTATGATGGCCTCGAAATAACACATTTGGTACAAATGAGAGCATAAGCTACTGCCATGCTAACCATGTAGGGAAAACCCAAAGATAAGCTATCTCGACCGGAAAAATCAAAGCTAAGCAGTTAACCAGAATTGTATTAACAGTAACCCTCTGCAGGAAAACTCGATAGTCTACATATTTTGATGACAAAAGTAGTTACAAATCTAGTCTGTCGGTGAAGCAAATCTCAAACGTACCATGGATCAAAGTTGTATGTCAGCACATCCATAGAAAAAGGAAAATGAGAATGGGCTTGCGCTTGAGCACAACGAATATATGACCTTTGCGACTAGCATCAGATCACCCTACCATGCTAATACCAGACAGAAGATGATTTGTTTGTAGATTGGGTTGAGGTTCCACAATAGTACAATTTTAAAACAAACGTATTCTTGTGTAACAAGAGATAACTAAGCAATCCATATGTTGACAATAACTTAGGATATGCTATGAGTTTGTTAACTACCTAGAGTACACTAGAGCAGTTGAGTCGCAGACAGGCAGAAAGAGGAGAACTCACCGTTCGACGATTTTCTCGGCCCCTTCGACCTCGCGGGCCTTGACCATGGTCTTGAGGACGAGGTTGTAGGAGGCGGTGTTGGGCGCGAGGTCGAACTCGCGCATCTGGTCGGCGAGGTCGAGCATCTCGTGCGGCAGGGCGCCGGACATGAGGTTGGCGCGGAGGTAGTGGTTGAAGAGGTCGACGTCGGGGCGGTTGGGCTTGCCGGTGGCGGCGTCGAGGGAGCGGACCCAGAGCTCGAAGAGCTGCTTCATGTCCTCCCAGTGCTGCTCCGTCATCCAGGCGGCGAAGGTCTGCTTGAGGTCGGCGGCGCTGCGGGCGGCGGAGAAGGCGGCCGCGCGGTGGCGGTCGGGGAAGGCGACGACGGCGGGGAGGAGCGAGGCCGGGCCAGAGGCGGCCGGGTTGCGCCAGTTGTCGCCGTAGAAGGGGATGCCGGCGGTGGGGTTCGGGGGGAGCGGGGAGGGGGGGTCGGCCTGGGCGTGGGCCGGGGGTGGGGGCGGGAGCGGGGAGAGCTCGGGCTGCTGAGGCAGCGCGCGGGTGGAGGAGATCGCGGCGCGGAGGAGGAGGGGCAGGGGCGCCGGGCCCCTGCGGTGGCGGCGGAGGAGGAGGGAGGTGGCGGCCGCCGCCGCTGCCATTGCGGCGGGCTAGGGTTTTAGTGGGGGCGCGGGGAGTGGCGGGGTGGGGGACGGCGGCTGAGATCGGGTGGGCGGGGGAGTAGGCGGAATGGGAAACAGAAGAGGAAGCCCGAGCTCTTGTGCGCTGTGGACCTTCCGAAGGGCTGTTTCGTCACTGCCCTTCTTCTTCCTTTTTTCAGGAAAAAAGATTCCTCTCCGTCTGGGACACTAGTGATCCTGGGATGAAATCGTGAAGTTGTAGATGCGCCGAAGCCCCATAGATTATTTCTGTAAACTAGTAGGGTTATGGGACGGAGGGAGTACATTTGATACGGAAGTACTCTTTCTGTTCCTAAATATAAGTCTTTATAGAGATTTCACTATGAACCACATGTGCGGGAGTAATAAATATGAGTTTCAGAAATGGCTTGCTTTGAGTTAAGATGGATTAAATATGAAAATGGTCTGCTTTGAGTTAAGATGGATTTTCGAGGATATTTGTAGTAGTATAGTTGTGTCATATAATTTCTATGGTTTTATAAAAAAATGAACTCTCCGTACTCACATGGTGTTCACCGTATAGTATTCTACGACCCAAATACTAATACTAACACTAAGATAGTGTTGTATTCTTTGTCCAAAAAAGATAGTGTTGTATTCAATTTATAAGCCTGGGATTATCATCCTATCTCGGTTCACCTACGCGTCATGCAGCATGTTAGTGTAAGCTCGAAGTTGCTCGGAATTGACGTAATTAGTCTCAGAATTAAGCTCGAAATAGCAATTACTAAATGACAGCAGCACAAGAGGCGACGAATCATGGAAGCAAGCTACGGCTCAGGTAAGGTCTACAGGATGCCCCTGTCTGCATCAACCGATGCACGCAACCATCAGCTTGGATAGAACCAAAATCACCCCAAAAAAATAACCAAAAAGTTCCAGAGGCATCTTCCGTTCATTTCAATTTAGGTCTTTCTGCACCATGTTCAGATCACATCCTCTTACGATTGGATAATTTTCCCTCTGCAAAACCCTAACACGGTTGCATTCGCTATACTGAACATTTACAAATGCTCAGCACAATGCCTTTCTAGTGTATCAGGGAGGTGCTCCCATGGCACATAGCCTCACAGCAGCAATTGAAGTCGTCTCTTGGTCTCGGCACTGCAAACTGCTTCGCCTCTACTGAAGATCGTTCAACAGAATGTAACTTCGGGAACCATACGAGAACACCCTAATCCCAGTCCAGGCTGTGTGAGCGTCCATGAAGTATTCAGTGACAGAGGTGCCTGCGAGCACAGAGGACACAGTTAAAATGCTAAACGCCGATAGGGCAGAATTACGGGATTATGTGAACGAAGTACAAACACCATGCCTGTTTGCAAGCAGCAACTCATGATGATAAGCAGCGCAAAAGCCTCAAACAGCAAAACCATACATACCCGCTTACAAGGTGTTCCCCAAAACAGAAAACGTGAACAAGAATCGTCAAAACGGAGGACATAGGTGAATGACTTACAAGGTGACATGCAAATCATTAGAGAATTAGTGCTTGCAGCGACTAAATGAATCTTGGAGGATACTGATATCCAAATCACGGCCTGTAGCAAAATAGGCATGGAAAGATTCAGGACTGGACTTGTAACTTGAAAGTAATGGATGATCAACTATCATATTTTAAGATTATACCTATGAAAACTATCTTGTTCATGCGAGATTGTGTCTCCGACCATTCTCGAGCCGGCACAACCTCATAGACTTCCCTCACTGCCTGCATAAGGGCAAAAACAGACTTCAGTAATGACAATCTATTCAACAAAGAAGGCATACTTTGGTAACTTTGTATTGCAGAGGACTGGGTAGAAAATTTCGTCAACAGTTCTAGCTTATCATGTACAACCTCTGTCCCAAATTAGTTGACTTAGATTAGTCTAGATACGGATGTATCAAACACTAAAACGTGTCTAGATACATCCGTATCTAGACAAATCTGAGTCATCTAATTCGGGACGGAGAGAGTAGTTCTTTCAGATGCCTTGTAATATGTCATAAAAACCTGTAATGTATGAAGTTGGTTTGAATCATGGATATTCAAAATCCCTTTGCAACGATATATATCCATGTTGGATTTCTTCTCCCAAAGAAGATCTTCAAGCCATGATTCCACCTGTAAAGCAAAATGCATAAGGCAAATATGTAAAACAGATGTCCTTCCGGACTCCAATTCTAAGTGCACGGATGAATGAATTAAATACTCTATTCAGTTGTTTATAACTGCTTGCAATAATGTGTTATAAAGCTACCCTAAGAACATAGACATCACTGACACATCTCATTCAAGGAAATAAAGTACCTTAGCCAAGCAAACTGGATCCTGTTCATAAATGCACAAAGTGGAAATACTGTTATCATGGCGACTATTAGGTGGTGCTGATTTACTGTACTCCAGAAGCTCCTGTAGTTGTGATGAATTCTAGGGGAGGAAAAACAAAGTAAGTCGGAGAAGCACCAAAAGGTAGTGACCAAATCAGACTTCAGTAGTTTATTTACCTTCACACCATATGCCTGTCGATCAAATATTGTATTTAAGTCAACCTGGCACCGCACAGACCGCACCACTGTAACAAGCGCATTGACATCATGAATTTGCCTTTCCAAATCCTCGAGATCGTCTTTTACTAAATCAATTTTGTTTAATATCACAACATCCTGTTACACAAGAATTGACACTCTGTTATATTCGTTTGGATAATTATCACGAACAAGAGAAATTTTAACTGCATCAGCCCATAGGGATCAATACAAGAATCTTGGATTCAAGAAGCAAGACCCCAAAAAGAATGTGTGAATGAGAGATTGGTGCCAAAAACAGCAAATTACCGCAAACGCGATTTGGTGAAATGCTTCAGGAAATGAGGAAGAGTTCATGTGTTCATCAATTTGCCGCCTGAAGTTTTTTGCATCAATAACCTGAGCATATACAGTAACATGTTGAGCAGGAAACAGTGAAATGTGATCTCATGTTATAAATTCTGGTCCGAAGAGCAATTGCCAGAGAAATAAGCATTTATCTGAACTTGTAAGATATTAGCAGAATGACAAGCTTAAATGAGAAACTGCACTGCAGCATGTGTTTTCTTCCTATTACAAACTAATTATAGGAAACTGTGGCAACAAAAAGACATCACATAACAATAGAAAGCGAACTAAACTAACCGTAATGATAGAATCTAGTCTGATTGATGACTCCAATTGATCGTCCAGCCAGAGAATGGAGACAAGTGGTGCAGGATCAGCCAAACCAGTTGTCTCCAATAATATATGATCCATTCTGCAGCAGATGTAGTGAGTCTGACAGGTTAGGGGAGTGCATTACTATCAAATCCAACATTGAATGGAAGTCAATGGAAGAGCATGAGCTCTGAAACATTTCTAAATATAAATATACAGCGGAACAGACCAGTGCATTGAATTAAAGAAGCGTTGAACTTATTTTTAGAATAAGAAGCACTAAACTAATTCTAGCACTTCATGTAGAACTAGAATAGGAAAGCAGACAAATTTAGCAACAGAAAAAAATGGCCCCTTTGAAGGAATAAGCAGGATACACATAATTTGACTTGAGGTAAAAACAGAGCTTCAACACCGAGTCTGGAAATTGCCCCCTCCCCCCAACATAACTTTCTGAGGTAAAAACAGAATGTCAACACGAAGTCAGCATATATAGGTAGACAATTTTGGTGACTCGAAACATCACAAGCAACAAATAACCATAGAACAATCGAGTAATGATAGTATTGTACATATCTACAGTCGAGTCCTATGTTGTATGTTAAGTACCCATTCAAGATACTAGATAGGAAAATGTGTCTCTTACCTCTCCTTAGTCTGCACAAGTTGCTCAAGTGCTTGAACCAGGCTGTGTTTTACAGTGCAACAAACGCATCCATTTGCTAGCTCCACCCACTCCTCAACAACGGCACCACCTTGCCCCTCATTGATCATTGCTCTTTCTACTCCAATTTCCTCTCCGAACTCATTCAGTATTACCGCTATTCTTTTCCCATGTTGTCCACTCAAAATGTAGTTGACTAACTGAAATTTTTAAGCACGGCGAGTGACTGTTAACCCATGGGGTCCCAACTAGCTCAACTAATAAAATGACTAGGAAATTATAGAGCACAATTGTGAAGAAAGGGGGAAAAAAGGTGATATACAGCCTAAAGTATCAACATGATGACATTAATTGGAGATGACACTTGAGTGCTGACAGAAAACACAAAGAACAGTGCTACAGTTCGTGCCAGTGATTCCTCATAGTCATAGGACACAAATACAGGCTTAAACTACGATTCAATTTTGGTAAAATTAGAGGCATCCTTGTCAGTAAGGAGTCGGTAGTAGCTGGCGATTTGTCTTTGGTCGTATATGCAGCACCAGGATATCTCGCGCCTACTTTATACAGAAACAGTGGATGGATGGTGCAGCGGACGGGGAGGGAAGCGGGGTTAAGGCACGCAGAGGAATCTCACCGTGGACTTGCCGGCGCCGAGGTAGCCGGTGATGACGGTGACGCCGACCGGCGCGGAGGCGGAGGCGGAGGAGGAAGCGGGAAACGGAGGAGAGGCCGTCTGCGGCGGGAGCTCGACAGCGAGGGGAGGGCAGTCGTCGTCGCCGACCTCCATGGCCGCCGAGAGCTCGAGAGCTTCGCCGTTAGGTTGCTAGGTTTGGGTTCGTGTGCGTGAGAAATAAGGAAACGAATAATCATCTTGAAACCTCTATTTTTCTTTCTTCTCTTCTCTAAGAGCATCTAAATGTAAATGTAGTCTATAAATAGTACTAGTATCTAAGAGCATCTCCAATAAAAGATGCAAATTTAAAGATGTAAAACAAGATATGTAAAAATTTACATCTTCAAAAAGTGCCTTTGCATCTCCAAAAAAGTGTCAACTTTATATAAAAGAGCAACTCCAACAGATGATGCAAACTAGAGATGTAAAACCAGCCGCCGCTCACGCGACTGTGTACAAGTAGTCGGCATGAGCGTCGGTGGCCGAGCGCCGAGAGAAGGGAGAAGCGTCGGTGGGTCGAGCGGCGGTAGCAGGTGCGCCGGCGGCCGAGCGGCGAGAGTCGGGAGGTCGAATGCGGCGGGCGAAGCTTGAATGGTGGGCGGTGTGGCTGTGTATCGAGCGGCGGATTGGTCGTGGAGGGGCGACGGGGAGACGGTCGTGCGGCGCAAGAAGGTTGAGTCTGGCAGCAGAAAAGCGGCGGCGACGTGGAGGCAAGTGTGCGGCTTGAATCCGGCGGGAGAGAGGGGCGAGCTCAAATCATGCGGCGGCGATTCGGCGAAGAAGCGACAATTCGGTCGATTTGGAGGAGGGCGGCGACAGAGTAGCAGCGGAACCGGCAGCGGGGGTGGTGGAGAGGCCAGATTTGGCACTGGGGCGGCGGTGGCGTGGTGCAATGGGCAAGTGTCGCGGCGGCGGAAGTGCGGTGGGATGGGCTCCAATCGGTGGCTCCTCGGCGACTACGGCGGCGCGGCGGCGTGGGCAGACCAATGGCGGGGTCGTCGGAGTTGGCCGTGGCCCGGGCAGTGGTCGGCTGGCAGCGACTGGTCGCGTGGAAGTGAAATAAACGACAGTTGGGCAATTGGCGTGTAGTTGTGTTTTTTACAACTCCTGCAGGTGGAGATGCAAAAAAAAGCACCACGGGGTGTTATAGTTTACATTTCTAGGAGGTGGAGATGTGATTTTTTACATCTACATCATCATCTGTTGGAGAAGAGTTTTGGGACTTTGGAGGTGCAAAAGTTAGTTATTTTTACATCTATATCATCTATTGAAGACTAATATTTTGCTAATCCTACCGGAGACCATTGCCCCAAATCAGAGCTAATCACAGATAATATTTTGCTCGCTTATGAAGTCACACACTTTATGCAGAATAAAAGGTTAGGGGCTGTTGGGTATACTGATAAAAATATGGATATGAGCAAGGCCTATGACAAGGCTGAGTGGCATTTTCTCGAAGCAATGATGAAGAAGTTGGGGTTTACGAGTCTTGGATAAGTTTAATCATGAAGTATTATACAATAGCAAAATTCCGGTTCAGATTCATTGATACTTTGACAAAGGAGATTGTTCCAAGGAGAAGTTTGAGGCAAGGAGATCCTATATTACCGTATTTGTTTCTATTTTTGTGCAGAAACTTTTTCGAGCCTGCTGAATAGCGCTAAACAAGGAGGTGTGCTGGAGGGAGTAAAAGTGTGTTGTGATGCACCGAGCTTTAATCATCTATTCTTTGTTAATGACTCGTTAATTCTTCTGGATCTTAGAAGATAGTGCACTTCATCTGCAAGATATTCTTAATTTGTATGAGGAATGCCCAGCGCAAACTATCAGTGTGGAAAAGTCAATGATTATGTTTAGTAAAAACACCAAAGGAGTGAACAAAAGACGCGTGATGGACCGACTAGGGCTGATAAGGGAGACTTGGAATAAACGATATCTGGGGCTGCCCGTGTATGTTGGGAAGTCCCGAATGAAAGTATTCGCGTATTTGAAAGATCGAATATGGCAACACATTCAAGGGTGGAAACAAAAGATTCTCACGAAGGTGGGAAAGGAATTATTGATAAAAGCATGCGCCCAGGCAATTCCCACCTTCGCAATGTCTGTTTTTATCTCACCAAAGGTTCGATCGATTCACTTTGGTGGCTAGAGCCACACCATTCTACTCTCATTCTCCTTCGTGAGGCAATCCAACCACAAGCAGGAGTAGGTTTTTACACTGTAAGGTGGCCCGAACCTGGATAACTTCAGTGTCCATTGTTCTTCTTTCCTAGCTTGTGCTCGCTGCAGCGTCGCCGTGGGGTTGAGAGGGTAGAGCAGGGCGGTTGGAACAAGTGCACCCTAGAGTTCGAACCTCTTGGGTCCCCGGAGCCCCGATTCTGACAGGTAAAGCTTATTTGAAATAACTGTTTGTTTCAGATTTCAGATTCAGCTTCGCTGACAAAGCTAAATTTGGTTCCTGAAGCTCAAACAAACAGGACCTAAGTCTAACATATTGTCTATGCATAGGTATTTTATAAGCAAACAAATTAATAACATAACGAGAGGTAATTTAGTAACATGAAAAATTCTACAACAATATTTTCCTCTCTCATAATAATTACTTGTAGGATCATAATCAAATTCAACAATATAGCTATCATATAAAATTTTCTCTTCATGATCCACATGCATAAAAGTTTTATCATCATCCAAAATAGTGGGATTAACATCAACTAAAGTCATGACCTCTCCAAACTCACTTTATCAGAAAATTCACAAGATTAATAATTCTCCAAAGTAGTGGGATCATTATTACCTAAAATTTACGCTCTTCCAAACCCATTTTTAATAGTATTGCAAATTTTATCTCAATAACAGATTCATTACAAGGCTCGGAATTCTCAAGATCTCAAGAAACATCATAATTATCACGCCAATCATGATCATTAGCACAATTGACATTAATAGGATTTACACTAACGGAATTGAAATCATGCTTTTCATTCAATAGATGTATCCCAATAATATTTTCTTTTATCACTTCTTCATTTTTAGCTATTGGTTTGCAACATGTAGCAAGTTTGAAAAGATTAGCAAGTGAATGAGGATCCATATGTCTTTACTTTTACTTTCTGTTTTGGTGTGATGACATGACTAGGCAAATAAAAAGTAGAGCAAGTAAATGATAATTTGTATGTAGGAACTTTACAAGAATTTGATGATGTCTCCCCGGCAACGGCGCCAGAAATTCTTCCTACTACTTGTGAGTTGCGTTGGGATTTTCCCCGAAGAGGAGAGCAGATGCAGTACAGTAGAGATAAGTGTCTCTCTCAATGAGAACCAAGGTTTATCGAACCAATAGGAGAATCATGCAAAGCCTCGTGAACAACACATACACATACAAAAGCAAATACTTGCACCCAACGTGGATAACATGGTTGCCAATCCCCTTGAACTGTTACTTGCAAGACTTAAATCTTTTATAGATAGATAGATATTGCAAAATAAAATAAAGTTAAATAAATTGCAGCAAAGGAATTTTGGTTTTTATAATATGATAAAAGTAGACCCGGGGGCCATAGTTTTCACTAGAGGCTTCTCTCTCGAACACAGAACATAAGGTGGGTGAACAAATTACTGTTGGGCAATTGATAGAAAAGCACATAATTAGGATGTATTCACAGCAATGATCATGTATATAGGCATCACGTTCGAGACAAGTAGACCGACTCTTGCCTGCATCTACTACTATTACTCCACCAATCGGCCGCTATCCAACATGCATCTATAGTATTAAGTTCATAAAAAATGGAGTAACGCCTTAAGCAAGATGACATGATGTAGACAAAGTAAACCCAATCAATATGAATAAACCTCGTTGTTTTACCCTTAATGGAAAAAAATACAAATACGTGTCTTGTCCCCTTGTGTCACTAGGATGTAGAGCACTGCAAGATTGAACCCATTACAAAACACCTCTCCCACTGAAGATAAATCAATCTAGTTGGCCAAACCAAGCGGATAGATTGTAGTGAAATACAAAGCTGTGACAATCATGCATAATAAAGTTCAGAAAAGACGCAATTACTTTTAATGAATAATTTGATCATAAACTCATAAGTCATCGGATCCCAACAAACACACCGCAAAAAAGAACAAGATTACATCGGATAAAACTCCAAGAAGATTGAGTAGAACATTGTATTGAAGATCAAAGAGAAAGAAGAAGCCATCTAGCTACTAGCTATGGACCCGTAGGTCTGTGGTGAACTACTCACGCATCATCGAAAGGTGGCAAGGATGATGTAGAAGCCCTCCGTGACTGATTCCACCTCTGGCAGAGTACCGAAAAAGACCTCTAGATGGGATTGCAGAAGAACAGAAGCTTGAAGTAGCGGAAAAAGTATTTCGGGTGGCTCCCTGGGGGTTTCTCAATATTTGAGAATTATAGAAGGGGAATTAGGTCAGACGAAGCCTCGAGGGCCCACAAGGCAATAGCGCACCCCCTGGGTGCGCCCTGTTGCCTTGTCGTCTCCTCGTTCGTTCTCTGGTCTCCTCCCGAACCTTCTAGGGTCTCTTATGTTCAGAAAAAATTGTCAAAAAATCGTAGCGTTTGGACTCCATTTGTTACTGATTTTCTGGAAAACAAAAAACAAGTAGAAAATAGCAACTGACATTATGCACTGGATTAATATGTTAGTGAAGGAAATATGCCCTAGAGGCAATAATAAAGTTATTTTTTATTTCCTTATATCATGATAAATGTTTATTATTCATGCTAGAATTGTATTAACCAGAAACATAATACATGTGTGAATACGTAGACAAACAGTATGTCACTAGTATGCATCTACTTGACTAGCTCGTTGAATCAAAGATGGTTAAGTTTCCTAGCCATAGACATGAGTTGTCATTTGATTAACGGGATCACATCATTAGAGAATGATGTGATTGACATGACCCATTCCGTTAGCATAGCACTTGATCGTTTAGTTTGTTGCTATTGCTTTCTTCATAACTTATATATGTTCCTATGACTATGAGATTATGCAACTCCCGTTTATCGGAGGAACATTTTGTGTGGTACCAAACGTCACAACGTAACTGGGTGATTGTAAAGGTGCTCTACAGGTGTCTCCGGAGGTATTTGTTGGGTTGGCGTATTTCGGGATTAGGATTTGTCACTCCGATTGTCGGAGAGGTATCTCTGGGCCCTCTCGGTAATGCACATCACTCAAGCCTTGCAAGCATTGCAACTAATAAGTTAGTTGCGGGATGATGTATTACGGAACGAGTAAAGAGACTTGCCGGTAACGAGATTGAACTAGGTATTGAGATACCGACGATCGAATCTCTGGCAAGTAACATACCGATGACAAAGGGAACAACGTATATTGTTATGCGGTCTGACCGATAAAGATCTTCGTAGAATATGTAGGAGCCAATATGAGCATCCAGGTTCCGCTATTGGTTATTGACCGGAGATGTGTCTTGGTCATGTATACATAGTTCTCGAACCCGTAGGGTCCGCACGCTTAAAGTTCGGTGACGATCTAGGGTTTTTGTGTTTTGATGTACCGAAGGTTGTTCGGTGTCCCAGATGTGATCACGGACATGACGAGGTGAAAGGATCGAGAAGAGGTGTCTAGAGGGGGGGGGGGGGTGATTAGACACTAAGTGTCAAAAGTTGCAGTTTTTAATATTCTTAAGTTTAAGTGGAGTTTAAGCACAAGTTTAACAAACACAATACATATCAAGCAAGCATGCAATGAGTATATGAGCAGCGGAAAGTAAAGCATGCAACTTTCAAAATGTAAAGAGAAGGGTTTGGAGTATTCAAACGCAATTGGAGACACGGATGTTTTTGTCGTGGTTCCGATAGGTGGTGCTATCGTACATCCATGTTGATGGAGACTTCAACCCACGGAGGGTAACGATTGCGCGAGTCCACGGAGGGCTCCACCCACGAAGGGTCCACGAAGAAGCAACCTTGTCTATTCCATCACGGTCGTCGCCCACGAAGGACTTGCCTCACTAGCGGTAGATCTTCACGAAGTAGGCGATCTCCTTGCCCTTACAAACTCCTTCGTTCAACTCCACAATCTTGTTGGAGGCTCCCAAGTGACACCTAGCCAATCTAGGAGACACCACTCTCCAAGAAGTAACAAATGGTGTGTTGATGATGAACTCCTTGCTCTTGTGCTTCAAATGATAGTCTCCCCAACACTCAACTCTCTCTCACAGGATTTGGATTTGGTGGAAAGAAGATTTGAGTGGAAAGCAACTTGGGAAAGGCTAGAGATCAAGATTCATATGGTTGGAATGGAATATCTTGACCTCAACACAAGTGTAGGTGGTTCTCTCTCAGAAAATGTGTATTGGAAGTGTAGGTATGTTCTGATGGCTCTCTCCACGAATGAAGAGTGGGTGGAGGGGTATATATAGCCTCCACACAAAATCTAACCATTACACACAATTTGCCAAACTCGGTGGGACCGAATGGTTAAACTCGGTCGGACCGATTCAGCAAACCTAGTGACCATTAGGATTTTCGGTGGGACTGAGATGCAACTCGGTAGGACCGATATGGTTAGGGTTAGGGCATAACGTAATCTCGGTGTGACCGATTACACAAACTCGGTAGGACCGATTTTGGTAATAAGCTAACCAGAGAGTTGGTCAGGTAAACTCGGTGGGACCGATTCGCTCATCTCGGTGAGACCGAAGTGTTACAAAAGGGAAACAGAGAGTTTACATTGCAATCTCGATGGGACCGATCGCTCATCTCGGTAAGACCGAAACGTTACGAAGGGAAACAGAGAGATTACAATCCCATCTCGGTGAGACCGAGATCCCTATCGGTGAGACCGAATTTCCTAGGGTTTGTGGCAGTGGCTATGGCATTTGAAACTCGGTGGCGCCGGATAGAAAGAATCGATGGGGCCAAGTTTGACTTTTGGTTTAGGTCATATGTGGATGTGGGAAGGTAGTTGAGGGTTTTGGAGCATATCACTAAGCACTTTGAGCAAGCAAGCCATTAAGAAACACCTCATCCCCTCTTGATAGTATTGGCTTTTCCTATAGACTCAATGTGATCTTGGATCACTAAAATATAAAATGTAGAGTCTTGGTCTTGAAGCTTGAGCCAATCCTTTGTCCTTAGCATCTTGAAAGGGTTCCACATCCTCTAGTCCATGCCACTCCATTGTTGAACTTATCTAAAACATACTAGGTAAAAGTGTTAGTCCAACAAGAGATATGTTGACATTAATTACCAAAACCACCCATGGAGCACTTGTGCTTTCAATCTCCCCCTTTTTGGTAATTGATGACAACATACATCAAAGCTTTAGATAAAGATATAGAGAATAGCAAGTAAAGCTTTGGAAAGACATGTAACATGCATAGGCTCCCCCTACATGTATGCAATCATGTGAATATTGAATATAGGAGCATGTGAATGCGTAAACATGACAGAGTAAGCAATGTGTTACATGTATCTTGGCTATATGCATCAGAGCAAATGATGTGAATGTGAGAAATGTACCTTCATGCTCATGAGTCCTTCTTGCAAACAATATGTACATCAGCAAGAATTTCTCATTCACATGACTGTGATGCATATACTTACCTTGTGGTCTTGAGTTGGCTTAGGATGGGATGAACCTGCGCAAACAAGGTTAAATAACACAGATACACCTACTGACCAGAGCAAGCAAGAGAAACCACAAGAGAACCAAGACTGGGATGACATGTAGAGTGAGTACCAAGTACCATATTGGATATAGACATGTCCCCAAAGGTAAAGATATGCAATAAAATCAGAGATTTCCTTTCCTTAGATGTCTTGCTCCCCCTGAATCTGCATGGGATATTGGGAGAAGATAGGGAACAGAAAATCAGAGCAACAAAAAAGAAAACAACAGAGCTTGAGCTAAAGCAAGCAACCAAACATGTCTTTCCCCTCTTAAAGACATGTGACATCTCTCCTCTTGAACACCAATCATCTAGGGTCTTTGATGATATTACTTTCTCCTAGTTGAGAAACTCTCTCCCCCTGAGTATTCTCTCTTTCTCCCCCTATAGGAAGGATTAAGCTTTGATGTGATCTCTCTCTCCCCCTTTGACATCAATTTACAAGAAGGGATCTTCTGGACATGTGATACAAATGGGTTGGTCCTCGAGTCACAGAGCAAAGCAGCATGTCTAATATGATGCTGGTAGAGGACAAGAATCATTGAGTGGAGCTGGAGCAAACAGAAATCAAGAATAAGTGGCAAGTTAGTTTCTTGTGGTGGAATCGGTGACTCTGAGTTGTGTGCTTCGGTTGCACCGAAAGATTTCGGTTGGGCCGAAGAGAACAAACTGGTGTGACCGAGTTCATTAGAGTGAAACCACTCGTCACCTCAGCTCACTAGACAAGTAAAATCTCACAAGGATATGCAAGGAATTTACTGAAAGATTTGCAATGAATTGGATGCAGAAAATGCAGAACAAAAAGGAAAGAAAAGAAACTAAAAGTTCTAGATGAAGTTTTTTTAAAGGGGAACAAATATGCAAGAGACAAAAGCACGGAGAGACACACGAGAACTTCATCTAGAGATGGTCGGCGACAAAGTCACCTATGTTAGAGTATATTGACTTAGGAGTCAAGTGAGAGCACTTGATCATAGGTCATACTTATCGTTTAAGTTCAAAATGGGGTTACCATTTTTCGTTTAAGCCTTTTGATGTATTCACGTCTTGTCAAGTTGCTTTGACTCATGACTTTGAGTAAAGCTTCTCTAAGATGGGATAACATACCTTGGGTGGTGGTGTTGATCTTGCTCATGTGGTTGAACTTGTGCGGGTTGCTCAAGGTTGATGTAGTTCATCAAGGGTTGGGAGCACCACTTGGAGTTTGAGTTCATCTACCTGCATTGGTTAGCTTTGCAAGGAAGAGCACTTGTGTATCCAAAATGACAATCATGAGACTCAACATAGAATTTGCCAAAGGATATGTTTGAATGGTTTCGTGCTTCCTTGTCTTCAACCACCATTGTGTAGAGACTTGGTGATGTAGAGATTGCTCAAGATGTGAGTGAGTTGCAATCTCATAGATTTAGATTCAACCAAGTACCTACACGGGTTAGATAACATGCAAGGTACAAATATATCCAAGACATATGAATAGCATCATAAGAGAAATATCGAGGATTAGTCATAGGCTCATGCCCCGCATGTATCAAATGGAGTTCCTACTCCAAGTTTGAAGCGTCAATGATGTTCAATTCACCTCTCAACCTGCAAAACACTTTCTCATTAAGTGGTTTAGTGAATATATCCGCCAATTGCTTATCGGTGCGAACATGCTTAAGGTTAATGTCCCCTTTTGCAACATGATCTCGAATGAAATGATGACGAACTTCAATATGCTTAGTTCGAGAATGTTGCACGGGATTGTGAGCAATCTTAATAGCACTTTCATTGTCACATAGCAATGGAACATGTTTCACATATATCCCTATCACGACCGGTTTTCCAATAAAAATATTTATTGAGAAACCAATCTTTTGAGTCCAGTATGAGAAAAATTCTCCTTACCGATAGACAAATTCTTGATACAATAAGCCAGTAGCATGAAATATATTACAGGGTTGAGCCACGGCAGCTCAACCAAATTATTACAAGCACGCCAATAATTATACATAATGGCGGACATGACACAGTGGTGTGGAGGCATACTACTGACTCGAGGATAGGGTGGTGGTGGAAAAAACACAGCGGGGAGTGAGATACATGACTCTAAAACTGGCATCTCATCGAGCGTCGAGGTGAGGCTCGATGAATTTATTTGGTAGCGGAAGCGGATATAATATAGTGACCAAATCCAGGGTCGCACGAGACTGACTGGGATTCCTCTAGGCGTCGGACTCGCTATCGAACTCTTCATCCATGAGATCGCCTTCGTCAGCATCTGGCCAAATCAACAAGCCAGTGAGTACTTTGAAAGTACTCGCAAGACAGTTCGGACGTAAGATATAACAAATGCATGCATGAATGCGTCATGATTTATTCACCAATGTACATTCAAAAATTAGCATAACGAAGTAAGTAAAAGGGAAACGGCGGTAGTCCGCCTGAAATCCCAACAAAACATAAATGAAAACCGATCGGGTGTCTGAAGCGACGCCTCGAAGGGTGGACAAATAAATATAAGAAAAGGATGCCACAGTCGGGCGTCTTAGCGACACCACATAAAGGGCTTTAAAAGAAATGCCACAGTCGGACGTCTAAGCGACATCACAGAAAGGGCTTTAAAAGAAATGCCACAGTCGGACGTCTAAGCGACATCACAGAAAGGGCTTTAAAAGAAATGCCACAGTCGGACGTCTAAGCGACATCACAGAAAGGGCTTTAAAAGAAATGCCACAGTCGGACGTCTAAACGACATCACAGAAAGGGCTTTAAAAGAAATGCCACAGTCGGACGTCTAAGCGACATCACAGAAAGGGCTTTTATCGAAAGTAAAATATAACAATGCCACAGTCGGACGTCTAAACGACATCACAGAAAGGGCTTTAAAAGAAATGCCACAGTCGGACGTCTAAGCGACATCACAGAAAGGGCTTTTATCGAAAGTAAAATATAACAATGCCACAGTCGGACGCCTAAGCGACATCGCAGAAAGGGCTTTTATTCACAAGTAAATAATACTCATAATCAACATTCAATTCATGAAAATAAACGGGTTAGTCCATCCACAGGAATAATCATTTAACCGGAATTAGCACTCATACGATTCACCGGAGTCTCTGTCATCAAAACTGGCACTTGTCAGGATAAGATAATACTGAACTTGGACATGGAATAGATGATTCAAGGAATATATGACTCTGCAGAGGTTGTACAAAAATTTTCCCACAGCCAACGGATTTCCGTAGTCACGAACGACTAGTTCCGTTTACAGTATTCGGAAGAAAACACAGCTAACCAGTACACACCCATCCTACCTCTCGATGCTAGGAATCACCCTAGACATCGTCCAAGAAAAACTTTTGAGACGGGGAGATCACAATCTCGAATAGCATGGGATCAAATTTATATACGCGCGCTCTAAGGGGTGCCCTCCTCTCGGTCCCAACCGGAAACACCCATGCCCCCTGACCGGATGACTGGCTTTAATCCAGGGCCATGGAACCATCATCACGGCCTCTCCTTTTGGTGTGTACCAGGGAAGCGGTTTGCAACTTACTAAGCCATATTCCTTGCGGAAAACATGTGGTAGTACAGGGAAGGAAAAAGGAGGAATTGGATCGATACGGTTTGACACTGTAGTCAAATAGTCTGGCATAAGACTGGCATGCTACAACACTGCCATCTTACCCATCCTCATGCCAACACATGGCCATTCATACTCACATCCATCCACTTATGGATCATCGAACTCACTTACCTCAACAATACATGGAAATAACGTTCATCGGTATGCTCATCAACATGCCATGAGACTAACTAAATGCAAAACATGCCAAGACACTCATCATATCAAAAGTTCAAACATGCTTGCCTGGTTCGGAGTAGTCGGAGCCTAGCTCGGTGAAGTTTGCGGTCCCGTCACCTCCTTCGGTATCTACGGTATAAAGAAAATATATGTGCTATCGTAAATACCACGAGGTGCACAAAAAGTATTCCAAATTTTTTTCAAATAAATATGATAAAAAACTAGACAAAAATCTGAAGAGAACAGAAAAAGAATCAATAAAAAATATTATTCTGTTTAAAAGTTATAAAGGTTTTTGTCCAGGGACTCATCTGTAATGAAACAGAAAGTTTCCAGGGGCTAGCTCATAAAAACAGAAAACGTTCCCGTATAGAATACGCCAGCCCAGAGGGGAAAGCGCATTTTGCCCGAAGGCGCTTCCAGAAAACGATTCAATAGAGAGGGCAGAGAGGCTGACGGTGGGGTCCCACTCGTCAGGTTTAAACTTTCAAATGGGGGGGGGACGAAGCTCATCGGCGCCCGAGAGCCGCGGTGGTCGCCGGCGGCGATCCACGGTGAGGCAGGGGGATCGGAGGGTACCTCCGTGTTCAGGGCACCCTTCCGCGTCGGTTGGTGGTGGTGGTGGTCGCCGGCGAGTACCACGTCGGCGGCGAGCCTTGCTCCGGCGGACGGCGGCTCGGGTGATCGAGGGGCTCGTCGAAGAGAGCTGCAGTGATCAAATTGAGGAGGGGGTTAGGCTTCTGGTAGCTAGAGGGAGTAACCGACGGGGTTTGGGCGCCGGAGACGGCCTCACCGGAGCGAATCGAGGTGGAGGCCGAGGCGGATCGGGGCGGCCGGAGCTAGGGGAGGAGACCTCCTCGAGGTCCTCCTGGTGGCCTGGCGGGGCGTTGGTGAGGTGTAGTGATGATGCGTGCATGAGGGTGAGCTCGGGGGCCCTTTATATAGGCGGTCCGAGGCGGTGGCCGTGAACGGGGGTCTCCGGTGAAGATTACGGCGGCGCAGAGCTTGGTCGGGGGTGCTTAGGGAGTTGGGCGCCATCACGGAGGTCCACTGGCTCCATTTAGGTGCTAACCCGGCTGGGATTTGATGCTTAGGGCGAGCTCGACAGAACGGGGCGGCGCGGGCCCGTCGGCGGCAGGGAGCACGTCCCGTGCTTGCCGGGCCACGGTGACGGTGCCACGGGCGTGCGCTGGCATGCATGGGCCACGCGTAGAGTCAGGGAGCAAAGGGCGGCGCGAAACGGCGTTGAGCCGCCGTTCTTGTTCCCTGTCGGCTGTAACGGGGTTTCGGCCGCCGCAAGACACGCTGGCACTGGCGGCCAGGGGCGCCACCGACGCCGGGAAGACGCCAAGCGCGCGTGCGGGATGCTCCAGACAGGAGGAAGAGGCGGCGAGGAACGTGCCAAGGGCACTGTGGGCATGTGACTGAACCTCTGTCGAAGATCGACACTGAACTCTGAATCTTTCTGAATTTTGAACAGCAACAGTGCATGCAAGGTGTTCGACAGAATGAATTTGGCCTCTGGTGATTTTTCCCTGAGCTGATTTTTGGTGGAGTGGCTACTCATTGCTCCAGTAGGCTGCCTGAATTTTGGTGGAATTTTTGGAGAAGTGTAGATATGAATTTCACCAAATTTGGCAAATCTGGTCCAAACTTGCAGAGACTGAATTTTGAAAATTTTGAAAAGGGGAGGAGTGGATCAAGATGGTTCTGGGTTGTGGGTTCAAAGAACTATCCAGGAGAGTTGGTTTGAGGTAAAAACTCAAAAGCAAAAGGGTACTTGCTTTGAAAATCACTCAGGCTCCAAATAATTTTCAGAAATGATTTGAGGGGAAAAATAATTAGAATAAAATCCAAAAACTTGCTTGGATGAGTTGGGACAGAGATCTTAGGTTGATTACAAGGAGGAGGGGAGGTTTTGGAGGGGTTTTAGCACATGGGCAAAAAAATACCAAGTCATGGGTGGTTTCCAAAATATGAAAATCCCAAATTTTCACAGAGTTTCTTTAAAAGAAAAAGATTAAACTCACAAAATAATTTGAGAGGAAACCAACAGAGAAGAAGTTTCAAAAAATCAAACACCATAGTTTTGAAAAAATAAAATCCTTGCCAAAGAAAAGGAAGTTTTTGAGAGGAAGGTTTTCTGGAAAAGAAATTTTAAATGCCTTCTTTTAATAAAAATTTAACAAAGCTTTTGATGAAAACCAATTAAAATTTTTGGAGTGTCACAACACCTACCCCCTTAGGAAAAATCTCGTCCCCCGGATTTCAGCTGATCCTTAAATAAGTATGGATGTTCTGTCCGAAGAAAATCCTCTCTTTCCCAAGTTGCTTCACTTTCGGTGTGATTGCTCCACTGAATTCTGAAAAACTTGATGGTCTTCTGTCGGGTTCTCCTTTCAGACTCCTCTAATATTTTTACTGGGCGTTCCCGATAAGTGAGGTCTGGCTGCACGTCAATGTTCTCATGGGATACTTGCTTCTCTGGTTTGCTTATGCACTTCCTTAATTGAGAGACGTGGAACACGTCGTGGATGTCGGACAAGTCTTCGGGTAAGTCTAGCTGGTAGGCTACAGTGCCTCTTCGTGCCACTATGCAGAATGGTCCAATGAATCTTGGTGCTAACTTCCCTTTAATCTTGAACCGTTGTAGTCCCCTCATAGGTGATACTCGTAGGTACACAAATTCACCGGGTTCAAAATTGACCCCACGATGTTTCTGATCGTAATAGCTCTTCTGTCGGCTTTGAGCGGTCTTGAGTCGGTCCCTGATTAGCTTGACTTTTTCCTCGGCTTCTTTGAGCATGTCTGGGCCGAAGATACGGCTGTCTCCGGTCTCTGACCAATTTAGCGGGGTACGACACCTCCGTCCGTATAGGGCTTCAAAAGGTGCCATCCGCAGGCTGGCCTGGTAGCTGTTGTTATATGCGAACTCGGCATATGGCAGACTTTCCTCCCAACTGGTTCCATAGGTGAGGACACATGCTCTCAGCATGTCTTCTAAAATTTGGTTTACGCGTTCAGTCTGTCCATCAGTCTGGGGATGGTAGGCTGTACTGAAGGCCAATTGAGTTCCCAAAGCCTGTTGTAAATGATCCCAGAATCTCGAGACAAATTGAGTGCCTCTGTCGGATATTATAGTCTTCGGGACTCCATGCAGACAAATTATACGGGAGAGATAAATCCTGGCAAGCTTCTGAGTGTTGTAGGTTGTCTTCACTAGAATAAAATGTGCCACTTTGGTTAATCTATCGGTGATGACCCATATGGCATCATTCCCGTGTGGTGACCGAGGTAGTCCGACAATAAAATCCATCCCTATTTCATCCCATTTCCACTCAGGTATTTTGTTTGGTTGCAGTAGTCCGGCTGGTTTTTGATGCTCAACTTTTATGCGTTGACAAGAATCGCAACACGCAACGAATGTGGCTATGTCCCTCTTCATACCGTGCCACCAAAATCTTTCCTGAATATCCTTATACATTTTGGTTCCTCCAGGGTGGATTGAATATGGGTGGTGTGTGCTTCAGTTAGGATTTTCTGTTTGAGGTCCTCTATGTTTGGCACACAGAGTCTGTCTCCGTACCGTAATATTCCATCATCGCCTATGACAAATTCCGAGGCCTTGCCCATACTCACCTTTCTTTTAATTCCTTCAATGCTGGGGTGACCAGGCTGAGCTTCTTTAATTCTCTCCACAAGGTCGGGCTTTATTTCCAAGTTTGATATGGTGCCTTCCGCGATCATTAATAAGTTGAGTTTGGCAAATTCTTGTTGGAATTCAGGTCTCAAGCTTTGCAGACTGTTTTCGTCGGAGCTGGGGTTCCGACTAAGAGCATCGGCCACTACATTTGCTTTCCCTGGATGATAGTGGATACCAACATCATAATCCTTTACCAATTCCAACCAGCGTCGTTGCCGTAAGTTTAGTTCTGGCTGTGTGAAAATATATTTGAGACTTTTATGGTCCGTGTATATTTCACATCGATTCCCAAGTAAGAAATGCCTCCATTCCTTAAGTGCATGAATAACTGCTGCCATTTCTAAGTCATGAGTGGGATAATTTTCCTCATGCTTGCGGAGTTGTCGTGAAGCGTATGCGACAACCTTGCCTTCTTGCATCAACACGCACCCGAGACCCTTTCTGGACGCGTCACAATACACTTCAAAATTCTTGTGTATGTCGGGTACAATTAATACCGGTGCTGTGGTTAATTTCCGTTTTAACTCTTGGAAACTTTTTTCGCAGGCTTCTGTCCATTCAAACTTCTTGTCCTTCTTGAGCAACTGCGTCATTGGTTTGGCTAGGGTGGAGAATCCTTCAATAAATCTGCGGTAATATCCTGCCATTCCCAAGAAACTTCGTACGTCCGTTACGCTGGCTGGTGCCTTCCAGCCAAGTATGGCCCTGACTTTCTCCGGGTCCACTGCGATACCGTCTTGGGTCAGCACGTGGCCTAGAAAGCCTACTTGTCTTAGCCAAAATTTGCACTTGCTGAACTTGGCATACAATTGGTGTTTTCTGAGTTCTCCTAGCACAATCCTGAGATGTTCTGCGTGCTCTTCTGGTGTCTTGGAGTATACTAGAATATCGTCGATGAATACCACAACGAACTTGTCCATATACTTCATAAATACTTTGTTCATGAGGTGAACAAAATATGCAGGGGCATTAGTTAGCCCAAAAGGCATAAGTGTGAACTCATATAGTCCATATCTGGAGGTGAAGGCTGTTTTGGGGATATCTTCTGTTCGTACTTTTAATTGATGATATCCTGACCTTAAGTCAATCTTTGAGAATACCTTGGCCTGAGCGAGCTGATCAAATAAATCATTTATTCGAGGCATCGGGTATTTGTTCTTGACTGTGACCATGTTAAGTGCTCGGTAGTCTATGCACAATCTTAGTGTTCCATCCTTCTTTTTGGCAAATAGAATTGGGGATCCCCAAGGTGAGGAGCTGGCTCGAATGTATCCCTTGTCCAGTAATTCCTTTATTTGTTTCTTCAACTCAATCAACTCGGATGGTGCCATTCTGTATGGTTTCTTGTATATGGGGGTGGTTCCTGGTGCTAGCTCAATGCTGAATTCTATTTCTCGATCTGGTGGCATGCCTGGTAGTTCTTCGGGAAATACATCTGGAAATTCACATACCACTGGAACCTTGCTTAACTCAGAAACGTCCACCTTATTCAATCTCGGCTGCCGGTGTATTTTTCTTTCCTTGGCTGGTACTTTTATTGTCTTCCCGTGGTGATGCGTGAGAATTACGGTCCGGTTGAAACAGTCAATAAAACCCTTG
This sequence comes from Triticum urartu, assembly GCF_056163025.1. Classification (NCBI taxonomy): domain Eukaryota; kingdom Viridiplantae; phylum Streptophyta; class Magnoliopsida; order Poales; family Poaceae; genus Triticum; species Triticum urartu. The sequence goes on from NC_141874.1 coordinate 145,114,436, forward strand.
TTGGTGGTTAACCAGTCCATCCCTAGGATGACATCCAGTCCTTTATTTTCCAACACAATAAGATTGGCGTAGAATTTCAATCCTTCGAACTCAATAACCACATTCTGACAGTAACTCTGAGTAACTTGCTAAATCCCAGGGGACTTGATGATCATGGATTTTTCCAAGGGAAACATCGAAAAATTATTTTGCAAAGCAAAACTTTTCGAAATGAATGAGTGAGAAGCTCCAGAATCAAACAAAACCGTTGCAGGTATTGTGTTGACAGGAAACGTACCAAGTACGATATCCGGAGCGTTTTGTGCTTCTTCTTTGGTCACGTGGTTTAGATGACCCTTCCTGTGGTTGTTGTTGGGGTTGAAATTGTTGCGCTTGGGCGCTGAATTATTTCCACCATTGTTTGGCTTCGGGGTCGAGTTCCTTGGCTTGGGGCACTGTTTGGCGTAGTGCCCTTCTTCTCCGCAAGCGTAGCAAGTAACGCCTGGGCGATATGTGAACTCTTTGTCCCTTGCATGGAAATTCTTGGTTGAGCGTGAGATGTTTGTCGTAGGCTTGTGTGTCCCACCTTTCTGAAAATCTGTCCTGCTTCGGTGGTTGCACGCAAGAGTAGTCTGGTCTCTTTTTCGCTTGCGTAAATCCTCCAAGCTACGTCTCTCATTTTCCAGAGTAATAGCTTTGTCTACTAGCGTCTTAAAATCTGGGAAAGTGTGAACGACCAGTTGGCATTTAAGCGCGGGTGCCAGACCGTCAAGGAATTTCTCCATCTTCTTGCTTTCAGTCATACGTTCTTCATTGGCGTAGCGGGACAATAGAGTAAATTGACCGTTGTATTCTGACACTGTCATGTTCCTTTGTTTGAGGTCATCGAACTCTCTCTTCTTGATTTTCATAATACTCTTGGGAATGTGTGCACCGCGGAAACCTTCCTTGAAATCATCCCAGGTTATATCATTTTCGTTGGGGTGCATGTGCAGAAAATTCTCCCACCATGATGCAGCTGCTCCTGTGAGATAGTGCGGAGCATATAGTACTTTCTCGAGATCTGAACATTTTGCAATAATCAATTTTCTCTCCATATCTCGAAGCCAATCCTCGGCCTCAAGAGGTTTGTCAGTATGAGAAAATGTTTGGGGGCGTGTCTTCTGTAGCTCAGATAACTTGGAATGCTGCTGATACTGTCCATGGTGATTTCCCATGTTGATGACTTGGTTCATCATTTCCCGATGTTGTTGCTGACTCTGCTCATAAAGGCGGCACATTTGTGAAAGTGCCGATTCACTGCCCTGTTGGCTTGACTGTCCCTGAGTGAACTCGTTGCTTGGTTGTGTATCATAATTTTCCTCTGGTGGAGTTGGCATGGAGCGAGTCCAAGGACGAGACATTTTTCACTCTGGGGATACATTTTTGTAAAATCCATAAGAAAAGCTGAAAGAGTCGCAAAAACAATTCCATAAATGCATAAAGCTGGCAAATAAAGTTAAATAACCAAGCTTACTTAAGAAAAACAAATCGATTTGCGCACGGAGAAGGACTGCTCATTACATATCTTACACGCGGGCGGTAATTATACAATACGTCACTCAGGATATGCGTACATAATCCTGACATGTTATTTAGGCTAGTGCACTTCTCCAGATCCTACATGATGCGCAAACAAGCTACTTCTCACAACCTATGTACATATAAACATATCATACAAAACGGTACATTGCATGGCGGCTAAGCGTACTCAGGCGGAGATGTTGACGACCTCCTTTTCCCTTCCGAGGGTGAGGCGTAGCGAGGCTGGAGACTCGACTTCCTCCTCGCTAATAGGCTCCATACGTGTAGTGTTGCGCTGAGTGGATGGAGCGGGTGCCAGGGGCGGAGCAACACGAATAGGAGTGGGCGCGCAGGGTGGTGCAGTGCGCTCTGGAGTGGGCGCAATAACTTGGTTGAACTCTTCGGCGGTAGGCAGGCGACGAGTAGGGGCATAAGATGCTGAGGACGAGACCCAAGTCAGTGGCGGTGCGGTGGGTAGGAGCTCCCTCCTGTTGGCAGCACAGCCATGAACTGAGTCCATGCGGGCAGCCACGAAGTCGTCCACCAGGTTGTCGAAGGCTGCCTCCAGGGCCCGGAGATACTCAATAAGCATCTCAAAAGCCTCGTCTCGTTCTCCTCTGGGGCAGGAGAATGCGTAGTGACAGGTGTAAGGCACATGGCATGGAAGATAACGGTAACGACGAGTCTTCATCATGGGGAGGACATCCCTGAGACGAGCTATCGCCTCGCAGGCTGCCATCTGCATAGCATGCCTCTCCGTAGGCATGGCTCTTCCCAAGAACCGGAAGCGGCGTAACTCACCACGCCCTCCCTTGAACTGCACCGCGGCCTGGTGCATGGTCAGACTGTCGTTGACTCGGTGCTGGCAGAGTGTGAAGACTGGGTGCACAGATGGCCCCATCGCGACCTGAACGATGAAGGAAAAAAGCTTGACGAACCCATCGGGCACGTTGGCGAAGGTCTGAGACTCGCAGCTGTTGTCGGCCATCTACAAAAGTAGGCAAAAATTCTGCATGGTCAGAACATAAATTTATGCTGACTGACAGAAAAAAAGGACTACAATCAATAAAATACGAAAAAGGCTCAATCATGCTAATAACCAATTAGCGATCGCACCTAGTGGCTTCCTACAGTCAGCCTGGCTCTGGTACCAAGCTTGTCACGACCGGTTTTCCAATAAAAATATTTATTGAGAAACCAATCTTTTGAGTCCAGTATGAGAAAATTCTCCTTACCGGTAGACAAATTCTTGATACAATAAGCCAGTAGCATGAAATATATTACAGGGTTGAGCCACGGCAGCTCAACCAAATTATTACAAGCACGCCAATAATTATACATAATGGCGGACATGACACAGTGGTGTGGAGGCATACTACTGACTCGAGGATAGGGTGGTGGTGGAAAAAACACAGCGGGGAGTGAGATACATGACTCTAAAACTGGCATCTCATCGAGCGTCGAGGTGAGGCTCGATGAATTTATTTGGTAGCGGAAGCGGATATAATATAGTGACCAAATCCAGGGTCGCACGAGACTGACTGGGATTCCTCTAGGCGTCGGACTCGCTATCGAACTCTTCATCCATGAGATCGCCTTCGTCAGCATCTGGCCAAATCAACAAAGCCAGTGAGTACTTTGAAAGTACTCGCAAGACAGTTCGGACGTAAGATATAACAAATGCATGCATGAATGCGTCATGATTTATTCACCAATGTACATTCAAAAATTAGCATAACGAAGTAAGTAAAAGGGAAACGGCGGTAGTCTGCCTGAAATCCCAACAAAACATAAATGAAAACCGATCGGGTGTCTGAAGCGACGCCTCGAAGGGTGGACAAATAAATATAAGAAAAGGATGCCACAGTCGGGCGTCTTAGCGACACCACATAAAGGGCTTTAAAAGAAATGCCACAGTCGGACGTCTAAGCGACATCACAAAAAGGGCTTTAAAAGAAATGCCACAGTCGGACGTCTAAGCGACATCACAGAAAGGGCTTTAAAAGAAATGCCACAGTCGGACGTCTAAGCGACATCACAGAAAGGGCTTTAAAAGAAATGCCACAGTCGGACGTCTAAACGACATCACAGAAAGGGCTTTAAAAGAAATGCCACAGTCGGACGTCTAAGCGACATCACAGAAAGGGCTTTTATCGAAAGTAAAATATAACAATGCCACAGTCGGACGTCTAAACGACATCACAGAAAGGGCTTTAAAAGAAATGCCACAGTCGGACGTCTAAGCGACATCACAGAAAGGGCTTTTATCGAAAGTAAAATATAACAATGCCACAGTCGGACGCCTGAGCGACATCGCAGAAAGGGCTTTTATTCACAAGTAAATAATACTCATAATCAACATTCAATTCATGAAAATAAACGGGTTAGTCCATCCACAGGAATAATCATTTAACCGGAATTAGCACTCATACGATTCACCGGAGTCTCTGTCATCAAAACTGGCACTTGTCAGGATAAGATAATACTGAACTTGGACATGGAATAGATGATTCAAGGAATATATGACTCTGCAGAGGTTGTACAAAAATTTTCCCACAGCCAACGGATTTCCGTAGTCACGAACGACTAGTTCCGTTTACAGTATTCGGAAGAAAACACAGCTAACCAGTACACACCCATCCTACCTCTCGATGCTAGGAATCACCCTAGACATCGTCCAAGAAAAACTTTTGAGACGGGGAGATCACAATCTCGAATAGCATGGGATCAAATTTATATACGCGCGCTCTAAGGGGTGCCCTCCTCTCGGTCCCAACCGGAAACACCCATGCCCCCTGACCGGATGACTGGCTTTAATCCAGGGCCATGGAACCATCATCACGGCCTCTCCTTTTGGTGTGTACCAGGGAAGCGGTTTGCAACTTACTAAGCCATATTCCTTGCGGAAAACATGTGGTAGTACAGGGAAGGAAAAAGGAGGAATTGGATCGATACGGTTTGACACTGTAGTCAAATAGTCTGGCATAAGACTGGCATGCTACAACACTGCCATCTTACCCATCCTCATGCCAACACATGGCCATTCATACTCACATCCATCCACTTATGGATCATCGAACTCACTTACCTCAACAATACATGGAAATAACGTTCATCGGTATGCTCATCAACATGCCATGAGACTAACTAAATGCAAAACATGCCAAGACACTCATCATATCAAAAGTTCAAACATGCTTGCCTAGTTCGGAGTAGTCGGAGCCTAGCTCGGTGAAGTTTGCGGTCCCGTCACCTCCTTCGGTATCTACGGTATAAAGAAAATATATGTGCTATCGTAAATACCACGAGGTGCACAAAAAGTATTCCAAATTTTTTTCAAATAAATATGATAAAAAAATAGACAAAAATCTGAAGAGAACAGAAAAAGAATAAATCAAAAATATTATTCTGTTTAAAAGTTATAAAGGTTTTTGTCCAGGGACTCATCTGTAATGAAACAGAAAGTTTCCAGGGGCTAGCTCATAAAAACAGAAAACGTTCCCGTATAGAATACGCCAGCCCAGAGGGGAAAGCGCATTTTGCCCGAAGGCGCTTCCAGAAAACGATTCAATAGAGAGGGCAGAGAGGCTGACGGTGGGGTCCCACTCGTCAGGTTTAAACTTTCAAATGGGGGGGGACGAAGCTCGTCGGCGCCCGAGAGCCGCGGTGGTCGCCGGTGGCGATCCACGGCGAGGCAGGGGGATCGGAGGGTACCTCCGTGTTCAGGGCACCCTTCCGCGTCGGTTGGTGGTGGTGGTGGTCGCCGTCGAGTACCACGTCGGCGGCGAGCCTTGCTCCGGCGGACGGCGGCTCGGGTGATCGAGGGGCTCGTCGAAGAGAGCTGCAGTGATCAAATTGAGGAGGGGGTTAGGCTTCTGGTAGCTAGAGGGAGTAACCGACGGGGTTTGGGCACCGGAGACGGCCTCACCGGAGTGAATCGAGGTGGAGGCCGAGGCGGATCGGGGCGGCCGGAGCTAGGGGAGGAGACCTCCTCGAGGTCCTCCTGGTGGCCTGGCGGGGCGTTGGTGAGGTGTAGTGATGATGCGTGCACGAGGGTGAGCTCGGGGGCCCTTTATATAGGCGGTCCGAGGCGGTGGCCGTGAACGGGGGTCTCCGGTGAAGATTACGGCGGCGCAGAGCTTGGTCGGGGGTGCTTAGGGAGTTGGGCGCCATCACGGAGGTCCACTGGCTCCATTTAGGTGCTAACCCGACTGGGATTTGATGCTTAGGGCGAGCTCGACAGAACGGGGCGGCGCGGGCCCGTCGGCGGCAGGGAGCACGTCCCATGCTTGCCGGGCCACGGTGACGGTGCCACGGGCGTGCGCTGGCATGCATGGGCCACGCGTAGAGTCAGGGAGCAAAGGGCGGCGCGGAACGGCGTTGAGCCGCCGTTCTTGTTCCCTGTCGGCTGTAACGGGGTTTCGGCCGCCGCAAGACACACCGGCGCGGGCGGCCAGGGGCGCCACCGACGCCGGGAAGACGCCAAGCGCGCGTGCGGGATGCTCCAGACAGGAGGAAGAGGCGGCGAGGAACGTGCCAAGGGCACTGTGGGCATGTGACTGAACCTCTGTCGAAGATCGACACTGAACTCTGAATCTTTCTGAATTTTGAACAGCAATAGTGCATGCAAGGTGTTCGACAGAATGAATTTGGCCTCTGGTGATTTTTCCCTGAGCTGATTTTTGGTGGAGTGGCTACTCGTTGCTCCAGTAGGCTGCCTGAATTTTGGTGGAATTTTTGGAGAAGTGTAGATATGAATTTCACCAAATTTGGCAAATCTGGTCCAAACTTGCAGAGACTGAATTTTGAAAATTTTGAAAAGGGGAGGAGTGGATCAAGATGGTTCTAGGTTGTGGGTTCAAAGAACTATCCAGGAGAGTTGGTTTGAGGTAAAAACTCAAAAGCAAAAGGGTACTTGCTTTGAAAATCACTCAGGCTCCAAATAATTTTCAGAAATGATTTGAGGGGAAAAATAATTAGAATAAAATCCAAAACTTGCTTGGATGAGTTGGGACAGAGATCTTAGGTTGATTACAAGGAGGAGGGGAGGTTTTGGAGGGGTTTTAGCACATGGGCAAAAAAATACCAAGTCATGGGTGGTTTCCAAAATATGAAAATCCCAAATTTTCACAGAGTTTCTTTAAAAGAAAAAGATTAAACTCACAAAATAATTTGAGAGGAAACCAACAGAGAAGAAGTTTCAAAAAATCAAACACCATAGTTTTGAAAAAATAAAATCCTTGCCAAAGAAAAGGAAGTTTTTGAGAGGAAGGTTTTCTGGAAAAGAAATTTTAAATGCCTTCTTTTAATAAAAATTTAACAAAGCTTTTGATGAAAACCAATTAAAATTTTTGGAGTGTCACAATCCCATAATCTTTAAGAGTTTGGGTCATCCAAAGTAATTGAGCACAACATGAACCAGCGGCAATGTATTCCGCTTCGGCGGTGGATAAGGATACCAAGTTTTGTTTCTTGGAAGACCAAGACACAAGAGATCTACCAAGGAATTGACAAGTACCCGAAGTGGATTTTCTATCAACCTTGTCTCCGGCATAGTCCGAATCGGAGTAGCCAACAAGATCAAAAGAGGACCTCTTAGGATACCAAATGCCAAAATTTGGTGTATGGATTAGGTATCTCACTATCCTTTTCACAGCCTTAAGATGACACTCTTTAGGAGCAGCTTGATATCGTGCACACATGCACACACTTAGCATAATATCGGGACGAGAGGCACATAGATATAACAATGAACCAACCATAGAGCGATAAACCTTTTGATCAACCGGTTCACCATCTTTGGTCAAATCAAGATGTCCACTAGTAGGCATGGGTGTAGTCATACCTTTGCATTCTTGCATATTGAACTTCTTGAATAAGTCCTTGGTGTACTTCGTTTGAGAGACAAAGGTACCTTCCTTAGTTTGCTTGATTTGCAAACCGAGAAAGAATTTGAGTTCACTCATCATAGACATCTCAAACTTCTCCGACATTAGCTTTCCAAACTTCTCACTAAAATGGGGGTTAGTTGAACCAAATATGATATCATCAACATAAATTTGGCACACAAATAGTTCTCCATTAACCCTTTTAGTAAAAAGAGTAGAATCAATTTTACCAATTTCAAAGCCTTTTTCAATAAGGAACTTGGTCAAGCATTTATACCATGCTCTAGGAGCTTGTTTAAGACCATAAAGGGCTTTGTGAAGTTTGTAAACATGATTAAGTTTCTTAGGATTGACGAAGCCGGGAGGTTGCTTAACATAAACTTCCTCCTCAATTTTGCCATTTAGAAAAGCACTTTTAATGTCCATTTGGTACAAGGTGATATCATGGTGATTAGCATAAGCAAGTAAGATGCGAATGGACTCAAGTCTAGCAACGGGAGCATATGTCTCACCATAGTCCATACCTTCAACTTGTGTGTAGCCTTGGGCGACGAGACGTGCTTTATTGCGAACCACTTGTCCATCTTCATCTTGCTTGTTGCGAAACACCCATTTGGTACCAATGATGTTGTGGTTGTTGTCGGGCTTCTCGACCAATGTCCACACTTGATTTCTCTCAAAGTTGTGTAGCTCTTCATGCATAGCATTTATCCAGTCCGGATCCTCCAATGCTTCTTCAACCTTCATAGGTTCAATGCTAGAGATGAATGAGTAATGTTCACAAAAGTTAGCTAAATGAGTTTTAGAGCGAGTGATTCTCCCGGTTTGAATATCATTGTAGATTTGCTTGACGGGATGATCCTTAGAAATTCTTGCTCGAACTCGTGAAAGCTTTTGCTTGGGTCGGGGTGGAACATCCTCTTCATCTTGTGCTTCTTCTTGGCCTTCTTCATTGCTGACGTTGTCGTTCTCTTATCGTGGTGGAGAAGGAGGTTGTTGATGTTCATCTTGGTGCGCTTCCTTGTTTTCTTCATCTTGGCGTGTCCCACTTGTGGATGCTTCCGTATAAACTCTTGGTTCACCTTGTCGTGAGGTAGAAGCTTCCACTTGGACAGACGAGGTACTCTCCTTCACTTCTGTTGGACGAATCTTGCCAATGGACAAGTCTTGAATTGCTTCCGAAGGGTCTTTGTCTCCTACATCAATTGGCAATTGCTCTACTTGCGAGCCCTTAGATTCATCAAACTTCACATCTACCGTCTCTTCAACCTTTCGGGTGAAATTTTTGTAGACACGGTAAGTGTGAGAGTTTGAGCTATAACCAAGTAGGAAACCTTCATGAGATTTAGGAGCAAATTTAGAACGACGATGCTTATCAAGAATGTAGCACTTTGAGCCGAATACTCAAAAGTATACAACTTGGGGTTTGTTACCGGTGAGGAGCTCGTATGCCGTCTTGCCGAGTAGCTTGTGAAGATACAAGCGATTTGTTGCATGACAAGCTGTCTCAACCGCTTCCACCCAAAAGTGCTTTGGCGTTTTGTACTCATCAAGCATCGTTCTTGCCATCTCGATAAGAGTCCGGTTCTTCCTTTCAACAACTCCATTTTGTTGAGGTGTGTACGTAGCCGAGAACTCGTGTGAAATCCCTTCTTCGTCAAGAAAGGTGTCCACATTTGCGTTCTTGAACTCCGTTCCGTTGTCGCTCCGAACCTTCTTGATCTTCATGTCAAACTGATTTTGGGCCTTCCTAGTGAAGTTTTTGAAGATCTTTTGGACCTGCGATTTGTCATCAAGAAAGAACACCCACGTAAATCTTGAAAAATCATCAACTATGACTAGACCAAATGAGTTACCACCGAGACTCTTGTAGGCATTTGGACCAAAGAGATCCATGTGAAGTAGCTCGAGTGGTCTTCTTGTGGTCATGATGTTCTTTGCGCGGTGACTTCCTCCAACTTGTTTCCTGCTTGACAAGCACTACAAAGTCTATCCTTGTCAAATATGACATCTTTTATTCCAAGGATATGATCACCTTTAATAAGCTTATCAAGATTTCGCATACCAACATGACCTAGTCTTCTATGCCACAACCAGCCTTTAGAAGATTTGGTAATTAAGCAAGTTCTAGGTTGAGCCTTTTTAGTGAAATCAACAATTTAAAGATCTCCTCTACGTATACCGGTAAAGACCATTTTATGATTGTCTCTACGAAACACTTGGCAATCTACTTCAGTGAATAAGACATTGAAACCGAAATCCACAAGTCTAGAAACTAAAAGTAAATTGTATCCAAGGGATTCAACGAGTATGACATTTTGTATGGAGCTATCATGTGAGATGGCCACCTTACCAAGGCCAACCACCTTACCCTTTGAATTATCACCAAAAGTGACATATTTTCGAGGGCCGTCGTTTTCAGCAAGCTCACGGAACATATCTTTATCTCCGGTCGTATGATCAGTACATCCACTATCAAGGACCCATTCCTTTCCCCAGCCATGTAGCCGTGAAGATTTGCCATAAGACCAAAATGCCTCATTGCATCATCAAGATCATAGTCACTATCATCATAGTATCCATGTTCAACATCATCTTGTGATTGATCAATTCCTAGAGAGGGTAATTCATTAGATAAATGATCATCACAATGTTTACCTTTATGAATTCTAATAGCTTCGGATATGATATCGCTAATGATTCCAACATTTCCTTTAGCACGCATGAGATTGGTAAGCTCAAATAGACAATCACCAAAGCTAGGATCACTAGAGTTCATCTTACTCAAGGCAATAGACTTATGGAGAATTTCGTCTAAATTTTCCAAGGAATAATCTGGAAATCGTTCCTCAAGAAATCTCCATATGGTGTAGGCACACTTGAGAGTAGGCAAACATCTAATCAAGTTTTCTGGAAAGCCTCTAATGATGAGCTCAATAGTTCTAAGATTGTGAATCATGTCAATATCTTTATCTAGGGTAGGGTGCAAAGGATCAACATGAGGTGCACAAGGGCTAGTAATGTACTTGTTCAAATGATATTCATTGAAAATCTCAAGCATTTCATTTTTCCACTCATGAAAATACTCTCCATCAAGAATAGGCACTCTATGTCTAAGACTCCCCAAAGTAGACACATCCATCTTCCTCCAATGGTGTTTAAACCAAGGCAATGGAGACCAAAGCTCTGATACCAATTGAAAGGATCGAGAAGAGGTGTCTAGAGGGGGGGGGGTGATTAGACACTAAGTGCCAAAAGTTGCGGTTTTTAATATTCTTAAGTTTAAGTGGAGTTTAAGCACAAGTTTAACAAACACAATACATATCAATCAAGCATGCAATGAGTATATGAGCAGCGGAAAGTAAAGCATGCAACTTGCAAAATGTAAAGAGAAGGGTTTGGAGTATTCAAACGCAATTGGAGACACGGATGTTTTTGTCGTGGTTCCGATAGGTGGTGCTATCGTACATCCATGTTGATGGAGACTTCAACCCACGGAGGGTAACAGTTGCGCGAGTCCACGGAGGGCTCCACCCACGAAGGGTCCACGAAGAAGCAACCTTGTCTATTCCATCACGGTCGTCGCCCATGAAGGGCTTGCCTCACTAGCGGTAGATCTTCACGAAGTAGGCGATCTCCTTGCCCTTACAAACTCCTTGGTTCAACTCCACAATCTTGTTGGAGGCTCCCAAGTGACACCTAGCCAATCTAGGAGACACCACTCTCCAAGAAGTAACAAATGGTGTGTTGATGATGAACTCCTTGCTCTTGTGCTTCAAATGATAGTCTCCCCAACACTCAACTCTCTCTCACGGGATTTGGATTTGGTGGAAAGAAGATTTGAGTGGAAAGCAACTTGGGAAAGGCTAGAGATCAAGATTCATATGGTTGGAATGGAATATCTTGACCTCAACACAAGTGTAGGTGGTTCTCTCTCAGAAAATGTGTATTGGAAGTGTAGGTATGTTCTGATGGCTCTCTCTATGAATGAAGAGTGGGTGGAGGGGTATATATAGCCTCCACACAAAATCTAACCTTTACACACAATTTGCCAAACTCGGTGGGACCGAATGGTTAAACTCGGTCGGACCGATTCAGCAAACCTAGTGACCGTTACGATTTTCGGTGGGACTGAGATGCAACTTGGTAGGACCGATATGGTTAGGGTTAGGGCATAACGTAATCTCGGTGTGACCGATTACACAAACTCGGTAGGACCGATTTTGGTAATAAGCTAACCAGAGAGTTGGTCAGGTAAACTCGGTGGGACCGATTCGCTCATCTCGGTGACACCGAAGTGTTACAAAAGATAAATAGAGAGTTTACATTGCAATCTCGGTGGGACCAATCGCTCATCTCGGTAAGACCGAAACGTTATGAAGGGAAACAGAGAGATTACAATCCCATCTCGGTGAGACCGAGATCCCTATCGGTGAGACCGATTTTCCTAGGGTTTGTGGCAGTGGATATGACATTTGAAACTCGGTGGCGCCGGATAGAAAGAATCGGTGGGGCTGAGTTTGACTTTTGGTTTAGGTCATATGTGGATGTGGGATGGTAGTTGAGGGTTTTGGAGCATATCACTAAGCACTTTGAGCAAGCAAGCCATTAAGCAACACCTCATCCCCTCTTGATAGTATTGGCTTTTCCTATAGACTCAATGTGATCTTGGATCACTAAAATAGAAAATGTAGAGTATTGATCTTGAAGCTTGAGCCAATCCTTTGTCCTTAGCATCTTGAAAGGGTTCCACATCCTCTAGTCCATGCCACTCCATTGTTGAACTTATCTAAAACATACTAGGTAAAAGTGTTAGTCCAACAAGAGATATGTTGACATTAATTACCAAAACCACCCAGGGAGCACTTGTGCTTTCACGAGGAGTCTCGAAATGGTCGAGACATAAAGATTGATATATTGGAAGCCTATATTTGGATATCGGAAACGTTCCGGGTGAAATCGGGATTTTACCGGAGTACCGGGGGGTTACCGGAACCCCCCGGGGGGTTATTGGGCCTACATGGGCCCTAAGGGAGAAGAGGAGGGCCGGCCAGGGCAGGCCGCGCCCCCCCTCCCCCCTAGTCCGAATAGGACAAGGAAGGGGGGGGCGGCGCCCCCTTTCCTCTTTCTCCCTTCCCCCTTCCTTTTCCAACAAGGCAAGAGAGGGGAGTCCTACTCCCGGTGGGAGTAGGACTCCTCCAGGCGCACCCCTTGGGCCGGCCGCACCTCCCCCTCTCCCTCCTTTATATACGGGGGCAAGGGGGCACCCCTTGACACACAAGTTGATCTTCGTGATCGTTCCTTAGCCGTGTGCGGTCCTCCCTTCCACCATATTCCACCTCGGTCATATCATAGCGGTGCTTAGGCGAAGCCCTGCGTCAGTTGAACATCATCACCGTCATCACGCCGTCGTGCTGACGAAACTCTCCCTCAACACTTTCCTGGATCGGAGCTCGAGGGACGTCACCGAGTTGAACGTGTGCAGAACTCGGAGGTGCCGTACGTTCGGTACTTGGATCGGTCGGATCGGGAAGACGTACGACTACTTCCTCTACGTTGTGTCAACGCTTCCGTTGTCGGTCTACGAGGGTACGTAGACAACACTCTCCCCTCTCGTTGCTATGCATCACCATGATCTTGTGTGTGCGTAGGAATTTTTTTGAAATTACTATGTTCCCCAACAGTGGCATCCGAGCCAGGTTTTATGCGTAGATGTCATATGCATGAGTAGAACACAAGTGAGTTGTGGGCGATATAGGTCATACTGCTTACCAGCATGTCATACTTTGGTTTGGCGGTATTGTTGGATGAAGCGGCCCAGACCGACATTACGCGTATGCTTACGCGAGACTGGTTCTACCGACGTGCTTTGCACACAGGTGGCTGGCGGGTGTTAGTTTCTCCAACTTTAGTTGAACCGAGTGTGGCTACGCCCGGTCCTTGCGAATGTTAAAACAACACCAACTTGACAAACTATCATTGTGGTTTTGATGCGTAGGTAAGAACAGTTCTTGCTCAGCCCGTAGCAGCCACGTAAAACTTGCAACAACAAAGTAGAGGACGTCTAACTTGTTTTTGCAGGGCATGTTGTGATGTGATATGGTCAAGACGTGATGAGATATAAGTTGTTGTATGAGGTGATCATGTTTCGTTGAAGTTATCGGCAACTAGCAAAAGCCTTATGGTTATCTCTCTATTGCATAAGATGCAAGCGCCAAATAATTGCTTTACTTTATCACTATGCGATAGCAATAGTTGCAAGAGCAATTGTTGGCGAGATAACCATGTGACGACACATTGATATAGATCAAGATGATGGAGATCATGGTGTCATGCCGGTGACGAAGGAGATCATGACAATGCTTTGGAGATGGAGATAAAAGGCACAAGATGATGATGGCCATATCATGTCACATATTATGATTGCATGTGATGTTTTTCTTTTATATATCTTATTTTGCTTAGTTTGGAGGTAACTTTATAAGATAATCTCTCGCTAAATTATCAAGGTATAAGTGTTCTCCCTGAGTATGCACCGTTGCGAAAGTTCTTCGTGCTGAGACACCACGTGATGATCGGGTGTGATAGGCTCTACGTTCAAATACAACGGGTGCAAAACAGTTGCACACACGGAATACTCAGGTTAAACTTGACGAGCCTAGCATATAATAGATATGGCCTCGGAACACGGAGACCGAAAGGTCGAGCGTGAATCATATAGTAGATATGATCAACATAGTGATGTTCACCATTGAAACTACTCGATCTCACATGATGATCGGACAAGGTTTAGTTGATATGGATCACGTGATCACTTAGAAGATTAGAGGGATGTCTGTCTAAGTGGGAGTTCTTAAGTAATATGATTAATTGAACTTTAATTTATCATGAACTTAGTCCTGGTAGTATTAGCATATCTATGTTGTAGATCAATAGCTCGCGATGTTGCTCCCAGTTTATTGTGTTCCTAGAGAAAAATTATGTTGAAAAATGTTAGTAGCAATGATGCGGATTGGATCCATGATCTGAGGATTATCCTCATTGCTGCACAAAAGAATTATGTCTTTGATGCACCGCTAGGTGACAGACCTATTGCAGGAGTAGAGGCAGACATTATGAACGTTTGGCTAGCTCAATATGATGACTACTTGATAGTTTAGTGCACCATGCTTAACGGCTTGGAATCGGGACTTCAAAGATGTTTTGAATGTAATGGACCATATGAGATGTTCCAGGAGTTGAAGTTAATATTTCAAGCAAATACCCGAGTTGAGAGATATGAAGTCTCCAACAAGTTCTATAGCTAAAAAGATGGAGGAGAATAGCTCAAGCAGTGAGCATGTGCTCAGATTGTCTGGGTATTACAATCGCTTGAATCAAGTGGGGGTTAATCTTCCAGATAAGATAGTGATTGACAGAATTCTCTAGTCACCATCACCAAGTTAGTATAACTTCGTGATGAACTATGATATGCAAGGGATAACGGAAACGATTCCCAAGCTCTTCGTAATGCTGAAATCAACGAAGGTAGAAATCAAGAAAAATATCAAGTGTTGATGGTAGACAAGACCACTAGTTTCAAGAAAAGGGCAAAGGGAAGAAGGGGAACTTCAAGAAGAACGGCAAGCAAGTTGCTGCTCAAGTGAAGAAGCCCAAGTCTGGTCCTAAGCCTGAGACTAAGTGCTTCTACTGCAAAGGGACTGGTCACTAGAAGCGGAACTGCCCCAAGTATTTGGCGGATAAGAAGAATGGCAAAGTGAACAAAGGTATATTTGATATACAGATTATTGATGTGTATTTTACTAGTGTTCGTAGCAACCCTTCGGTATTTGATACTGGTTCAGTTGCTAAGAGTAGTAACTCGAAACGGGAGTTGCAGAATGAACAGAGACTAGTTAAGGGTGAAGTGACGATGTGTGTTGGAAGTGGTTCCAAGATTGATATGATCATCATCGCACACTCCCTATACTTTCGGGATTAGTGTTGAACCTAAATAAGTGTTATTTGGTGTTTGCGTTGAGCATGAATATGATTTGATCATGTTTATTGCAATACGGTTATTCATTTAAGTAAGAGAATAAATTGTTGTTCTGTTTACATGAATAAAACCTTATATGGTTACACACCCAATGAAAATGGTTCGTTAGATCTCGACCGTAGTGATACACATATTCATAATATTGAAACCAAAAGATTCAAGTTAATAATGATAGTGCAACTTATTTGTGGCACTGCCGTTTAGGTCATATTGGTGTAAAGCGCATGAAGAAACTCCATGCTGATGGACTTTTGGAATCACTTGATTATGAATCACTTGATGCTTGCGAACCATGCCTCATGGGCAAGATGACTAAGACTCCGTTCTCCGGAACAATGGAGCGAGCAACTGACTTATTGGAAATAATACACACTGATGTATGCGGTCCGATGAGTGTTAAGGCTCACGGCAAGTATCGTTATTTTCTGACCTTCACAGATGATTTGAGCAGATATGGGTATATCTACTTAATGAAACACAAGTCTGAAACATTTGAAAAGTTCAAAGAATTTCAGAGTGAAGTGGAGAATCATCGTAACAAGAAAATAAAAGTTTCTATGATATGATCGCAGAGGTAAAATATTTGAGTTAAGAGTTTGGCCTTCAGTTAAAACAATGTGAAATAGTTTCACTACTCACGCCACCTGGAACACCATAGTGTAATGGTGTGTCCGAACGTCATAACCGTACTTTATTAGATATGGTGCGATCTATGGTGTCTCTTACCGATCTACCACTATCGTTTTGGGGTTATGCATTAGAGACAGCTGCATTCACGTTAAATAGGGCACCATCTAAATCCGTTGAGACGACACCGTATGAACTATGGTTTGGCAAGAAACCTAAGCTGTCGTTTCTTAAAGTTTGAGGTTGCAATGCTTATGTGAAAAACTTTCGACCTGATAAGCTCAAACCCAATTCGGAGTAGTGCGTCTTCATAGGATACCCAAAAAGAAAATGTTGGGTACACCTTCTATCACAGATTCGAAGGTAAGATATTCATTGCTGAGAATGGATCCTTTCTAGAGAAGGAGTTTCTCTCGAAAGAAGTGAGTGGGAGGAAAGTAGAACTTGATGAGGTAACTGTACCTACTCCCTTATTGGAAAGTAGTTCATCACAGAAATATGTTTCTGTGACTACTACACCAATTAGTGAGGAAGCTAATGATGATGATCATGTAACTTCAGATCAAGTTGCTACCGAACCTCGTAGGTAAACCAGAGTGAGATCTGCACCAGAGTAGTACGGTAATCCTGTTCTGGAGGTCATGTTACTTGACCATGACGAGCCTACGAACTATGAGGAAGCGATGATGAGCCCAGATTCCGCGAAATGGCTTGAGGCCATGAAATCTGAGATGAGATCCATGTATGAGAACAAAGTATGGACTTTGATTGACTTGCCCATTAATCGGTGAGCCATTTAGATTAAATGGATCTTCAAGAGGAAGACGGACGCTGATAGTAGTGTTACTATCTACAAAGCTAGAATTGTCGCAAAAAGGTTTTCGACAAGTTTAAGGTGTTGACTACGATGAGAGTTTCTCACTCGTATCTATGCTTAAGTCTGTCCGAATCATGTTAGCAATTGCCGCATTTTATGAAATCTGGCAAATGGATAAACAAAACTACATTCCTTAATGGATTTATTAAAGAAGAGTTGTATATGATGCAACCAGAAGGTTTTGTCAATCCTAAAGGTACTAACAAAATATGCAAGGTCCAGCGATCCACCTATGGACTGGTGCAAGCATCTCGGAGTTGGAATATACACTTTGATAAGTTGATCAAAGCATATAGTTTTATACAGACTTGCGATGAAGCCTGTATTTACAAGAAAGTGAGTGGGAGCACTACAGCATTTCTGATAAGTATATGTGAATGACATATTGTTGATCAGAGATAATGTAGAATTATTCTGCAAAGCATAAAGGAATGTTTGAAAGGAGTTTTTCAAAGAAAGACCTCGGTGAAGCTGCTTACATATTGAGCATCAAGATCTATAGAGATAGATCAAGACACTTGATAAGTTTTTCAATGAGTACATACCTTGACAAGATTTTGAAGTAGTTCAAAATGGAACAATCAAAGAAGGAGTTCTTGCCTGTGTTACAAGGTGTGAAGTTGAGTAAGACTCAAAACCCGACCACGGCAGAAGATAGAGAGAGAATGAAAGTCATTCCCTATGCCTCAGCCATAGGTTCTATAAAGTATGCCATGATGTGTACCAGACCTATTGTATACCCTGCCCTGAGTTTGGCAAGGGAGTACAATAGTGATCTAGGAGTAGATCACTGGACATTGGTCAAAATTATCCTTAGTGGAATAAGGATATGTTTCTCGATTATGGAGGTGACAAAAGGTTCATCGTAAAGGGTTACGTCAATGCAAGTTTTGACACTGATCCAGATGACTCAAAGTCTCAATCTGGATACATACTGAAAGTGGGACCAATTAGCTAGAGTAGCTTTATGCAGAGCATTGTTGACATAGAAATTTGCAAAATACATACGGATCTGAATGTAGTAGACCCGTTGACTAAACTTCCCTCACAAGCAAAACCTGGTCACACCTTAGTACTCTTTGGGTATTAATCACATAGCGATGTGAACTAGATTATTGACTCTAGTAAACCCTTTGGGTGTTGGTCACATGACGATGTGAACTATGGGTGTTAATCACATGGTGATGTGAACTATTGATGTTAAATCACATGGCGATGTGAACTAGATTATTGACTCTAGTGCAAGTGGGAGACTGAAGGAAATATGCCCTAGAGGCGATAATAAAGTTATTATTTATTTCCTTATATCATGATAATTTTTTATTATTCATGCTAGAATTGTATTAACCGGAAACATAATACATGTGTGAATACGTAGACAAACAGTATGTCACTAGTATGCCTCTACTTGACTAGCTCATTGAATCAAAGATGGTTAAGTTTCCTAGCCATAGACATGTGTTGTCATTTGATTAACGGGATCACATCATTAGAGAATGATGTGATTGACTTGACCCATTTCGTTAGCATAGCACTTGATCGTTTAGTTTGTTGCTATTGCTTTCTTCATAACTTATATATGTTCCTATGACTATGAGATTATGCAACTCCCGTTTACCGGAGGAACACTTTGTGTGCTACCAAACGTCACAACGTAACTGGGTGATTATAAAGGTGCTCTACAGGTGTCTCCGAAGGTATTTGTTGGGTTGGCGTATTTCGAGATTAGGATTTGTCACTCTGATTGTCGGAGAGGTATCTCTGGGCCCTCTCGGTAATGCACATCACTCAAGCCTTGCAAGCATTGCAACTAATAAGTTAGTTGTGGGATGATGTATTACGGAACGAGTAAAGAGACTTGCCGGTAACGAGATTGAACTAGGTATTGAGATACCGACGATCGAATCTCGGGCAAGTAACATACCGATGACAAAGGGAACAACGTATATTCTTATGCGGTCTGACCGATAAAGATCTTCGTAGAATATGTAGGAGCCAATATGAGCATCCAGGTTCCACTATTGGTTATTGACCGGAGACGTGTCTTGGTCATGTCTACATAGTTCTCGAACCCGTAGGGTCCGCACGCTTAAAGTTCGGTGACGATCATAATTAGGGTTTTTGTGTTTTGATGTACTGAAGGTTGTTCGGTGTCCCGGATGTGATCACGGACATAATGAGGAGTCTCGAAATGGTCGAGACATACATATTGATATATTGGAAGCCTATATTTGGATATCGGAAACATTCCGGGTGAAATCGGGATTTTACCGGAGTACCGGGGGGTTACCGGAACCCCCCGGGGGTTATTGGGCCTACATGGGCCCTAAGGGAGAAGAGGAGGGCCGGCTAGGGCAGGCCGCGCGCCCCCTCCCCCTAGTTTGAATAGGACAAGGAAGGGGGGCAACGCCCCCTTTCCTCTTTCTCCCTTCCCCCTTCCTTTTCCAACAAGGCAAGAGAGGGGAGTCCTACTCCCGGTGGGAGTAGGACTCCTCCAGGCGCACCCCTTGGGCCAGCCGCACCTCCCCTCTCCCTCCTTTATATACAGGGGCAAGGGGGCACCCCATGACACACAAGTTGATCTTCGTGATCGTTCCTTAGCCGTGTGCGGTGCTCCCTTCCACCATATTCCACCTCGGTCATATCGTAGCGGTGCTTAGGCGAAGCCCTGCATCGGTAGAACATCATCACCGTCATCACGTTGTCGTGCTGACGAAACTCTCCCTCAACACTTTGCTGGATCGGAGCTCGAGGGACATCACCGAGTTGAACGTGTGCAGAACTCGAAGGTGCCGTACGTTCGGTACTTGGATCGGTCGGATCGGGAAGATGTACGACTACTTCCTCTACGTTGTGTCAACGCTTCCGTTGCCGGTCTACGAGGGTACGTAGACAACACTCTCCCCTCTCGTTGCTATGCATCACCATGATCTTGCGCGTGCGTAGGAATTTTTTTGAAATTACTACGTTCCCCAACAGTTAGTTCCCCAAAATGATATAAAATAGCATGAAAATGCATGTAAAGTATCCAAGATTGATAATGAAGGAAATATGCCCTAGAGGCAATAATACAGTTGTTATTTATATTTCCATATATCATGATAAATGTTTGTTATTCATGCTAGAATTGTATTAACCGGAAACTTGATACATGTGTGAAAGTGCAACTATCCCTGGGTGGTTTTGGTAATTCCTAACAACATATAGCTCATTGAGCTAATGCTATTTCAAGATAAATATTTCAGGAAAGCTCAATGATTGGCATGGAATGGATTAGAAAAGTGTACCCCTCAAAATGCCAAGGACAAAAGGATTGGCTCAAGCTCAAAGCACAAGACTCTACATTTTTCATTTTAGTGATCCAAGATCACATTGAGTCCATAGGAAAAGCCAATACTATCAAGAGGGAGTGAGGTGTTGCTTAATGAGTTTCTTGCTCAAAATGCTTAGTGATATACTCCAAAGCCCTCAACTACTTTCTCATATCCACATATGTCCCAAACCAAAAGTCAAACTTGTCCCTACCGAAACTTTCTATCCGGCGCCACCGAGTTCTCTTGACATAGCCACTGCCAGAAACCCTAGTCTTTTCGGTCTCACCGATAGGGATCTCAGTCTCACCGAGATGGGATTGTAATCTCTCTGTTTCCCTTCGTAACTTTCGTTCAAATCGAGATGAGCGATCGGTCCCACCGAGATTGCAATGCAAACTCTCTGTTTCCCTTTCGTAACATTTCGATCCAACCGAGATGAGCGAATCGGTCCCACCGAGTTTGCCTGACCAACTCTCTGGTTAGTCTATTACCAAAATTGGTCTCACCGAGTTTGTGTAATCGGTCTCACCGAGATTAAGTTATGCCCTAACCCTAATATCATCGGTCCCACCAAGTTGACATGTTGGTCCCACCAAAAACCCTTACGGTCACATTATGAACCAAATTGGTCCGACCAAGTTTCATGATTTGGTCCCACCGAGTTTGGTAAATTGTGTGTAACGGTTAGATTTTATGTGGAGGCTATATATACCCCTCCACCCACTCTTCATTCGTGGAGAGAGCCATTAGAACATGCCTACACTTCCAACATACATTTTCTGAGAGAGAACCACCTACACTTGTGTTGAGGTCAAGATATTCCATTCCTACCACATAAATCTTGATCTCTAGCCCTCCCCAAGTTGCTTTCCACTCAAATCTTCTTTCCACCAAATCCAATCCTATTAGAGAGAGTTGAGTGTTGGGGAGACTATCATTGGAAGCACAAGAGCAAGGAGTTCATCATCAACACACCATTTGTTACCTCTTGGAGAGTGGTGTCTCCTAGATTGGCTAGGTGTCACTTGGGAGCCTCCGTCAAGATTGTGGAGTTGAACCAAGGAGTTTGTAAGGGCAAGGATATTGCTTACTTCGTGAAGATCTACCCGAGTGAGGCAAGTCCTTCGTGGGCGACGATCATGGTGGGATAGACAAGGTTGCTTCTTCATGGACCCTTCGTGGGTGGAGCCCTCCGTGGACTCGCGCAACCATTACCCTTCGTGGGTTGAAGTCTCCATCAACGTGGATGTACGATAGCACCACCTATCGGAACCACGGATAACAATCTCCATGTCAACATTGCGTTTGCTCTCTCAAACTCCTCCCTTTACCTTCATATGCAATTGTTTTACTTTCCGCTGCTATACTCTTAGAATTGCATGTGTAGGTTGATTGCTTGACTTGTGCAAACTTGCTAAAATTTGCCAAGAACTAAAATTGAGAAAAGGCTAGATTTTTATTTGGTCAAGTAGTCTAATCACCCCCCTCTAGACATACTTCCGATCCTACAAGTGGTATCAGAGCTTTGGTCTCCATTTGCTTTGATTTCCATAGCTTTTGGTGGTCATAGCCTTGGTTTCGCAACCTAGGAGAGTATGGCATCTAGCGAGGGAAATTACCACCGTAGAGGTCCTTACTTTGATGGTACAAATTGTGCTAGTTGGAAGCATAAGATGAAAATGCATATTCTTGGACATAACCCCGCCGTTTGGGCTATTGTGTGTATTGGCTTGCAAGGTGAATTCTTTGATGGGAGAGAACCGAACCATGAAGCTACCGTGGAAGAGTTGAAGATGCTGCAATACAATGCTCAAGCTTGTGATATTCTCTTCAATGGATTGTGCCCTGAAGAATTCAACAAAATCAGTCGTCTAGAGAATGCAAAGGAAATTTGGGATACTTTGATTGATATGCACGAAGGTACCGACTCCGTCAAGGAATCCAAATTGGATGTGCTTCAAAGTCAACTTGACAAGTTCAAAAAGAAGGATGGTGAAGGCGTCGCTGAAGTGTACTCTAGGCTTGCTCTCATCACAAATGAGATTGCCGGCTTAGGAAGTGAAGAGATGATCGATAGATTCATCATCAAGAAGATCTTAAGAGCCTTGGATGGAAAATAGGATACCGTGTGCATATTGATCCAAATGATGCCCAATTACAAAGATCTCAAGCCAACGGAAGTCATTGGAAGAATTGTTGCTCATGAGATGTCACTTAAGGATAAGGAAGAGCTTCACAACAAGTCAAGTGGTGCTTACAAAGCCTCATGTGATGCCCCCACATCATCAAATGAGAAGTAAACCTTCAATGAAGAATTGAGCCTAATGGTGAAGAACTTCAACAAGTTCTACAAGAGTAGAAGCAAGGAAAGAAGTTCCAAGTCAAGGTCCTACAATGACAAAAGATCTTCTAGTCATGAGCGTAACTGCTACAATTGTGGAAGACCCGGACACTATTCCAATGAGTGTACGGCTCCCTACAAAAGAAGAGAAGATTCTCTCAAGAGAAGAAGTAGGAGAGAAGAATCACCATCAAGAGAGAGGAGGAGTAGAGATGATCGTTATGAACGAAGACCCTCTCGAAGAAGCAAGGATTCAGAGAGGAAGAACAAGTCATCAAGGAGCTACACAAAACGAAGACATCAAGCTCATGTTGGTGAATGGGTATCCGGCTCTGACTCCGACCATCACTCCGAAAGAAGTTATCACTCCGACTCCGAATATACTCAAGATGAAGGTGTTGCCGGACTAGCACTTGTGGCAACCAACTCCTACGACATATTTGACTCACCAAATGAAGGAATTGGAAGATGTTTCATGGCTAAAGGTCCAAAGGTAACACACCCCGAGTATGTTGATTTCAATAGTGATGAAGATGATTTGCTAGGAGATGATGATTTACTTGTTGACAACTCTAGTTATGAAAACTATGAGGAACCTGCTATTAATCATGCTAATCAAGACAAAACGAATGACGATGATAAGAAGGAGATTGAGCGTCTAACTAAAGAACTAAACACTCTTAATTTAGCTCATGAAACTACCTTGGAAGATCATCGAGAACTTTTAAAGACTCATGAGAAGCTACGCTTTGAAAAGCTCAACCTTGAGCAAGAGCATGAGTTCTTAAAAGCAATCAATGATGATCTTCGCAAGAAAAGTTTTTCTTACGTTGCCAAGCATTTACTCTTGTCTACTTACATGCCACAAGTTAAATCTAGCAACAAGAACAAGAAAGATTCTTCATCTAGTAGTAACAACAATCATGCTAAATCCAATGTTGTTGCTTCTAGTAGTTCTCTTGATTTCACTAATGACTCTCTTAGCCAAGTTACACTTGAGCAAGAAAATAGCTTATTGAAGGGAATTATAGAGAAAGGTGTTTACAAGAGCCTTGCCAGAAGTAAGCAATTTGAGGAAATTGTACGCAAGCAAGGAAGGCACCGGAAGAATCAAGTGTTGGTTT
This sequence comes from Triticum urartu, assembly GCF_056163025.1. Classification (NCBI taxonomy): domain Eukaryota; kingdom Viridiplantae; phylum Streptophyta; class Magnoliopsida; order Poales; family Poaceae; genus Triticum; species Triticum urartu. The sequence goes on from NC_141874.1 coordinate 145,138,187, forward strand.
TGAACGAAAATTCAATGCCAATGGAGTTGAGTGGGAAGAAGATCAATACCCCAAGACGAAGTTTGTTCCTCAACAAGATAAGTATGATCCTACTTCTTTCAAAGGAACACAAGCTCAAGATGATCTTCCACCACAAGACCACAAGCAAAAAGGCAAGGACAAGCTTCAAGAGGAGATTGATGCATTTGAAGAAGCCCCTAAGGCCTTGGTCAAGTGGGTTCCCAAGACTAAATCAAGTTCTACCTCATCAAGTACGACTACAACTCCAAGGATTCCCATCAAGATGGTGTGGATCCCGAAGAAGAAGAACTAGAGAGTTCTTGAGGGTGACTTCGCCAACATACATCACTCTTATCATTTGGCAATAACAAGTGCAAACAACTTCCATATCTTGCACTAGTTCAAGGAGTCACAAACTCTCTTGTTGGTAAGACAAGGGACAAGGTAACCTAATGCTTTCATGGACATCATATTTTGTATACATCACTCTATGTATACGGATATCGTTGCTTGTTCCTTGTGGGACTAACCCGTGTAGGTATTGAAAGTGCAACTCACTCCAAAGGATTGCTCCAGATGATCTACATCAACATTGAGCATCCACATCTTCATTACCTACATGAAGTCATCATTGACAAAACCCAAGGTTAGTTCATCCCTCTTTGGGGGGACATCACATCTAGGGGAGCTTTACTCTAAAATTGAGCTAAAGCAACTCTAATGGTGTGAGCACAACAATGCTTTATGTAAAAGTGGTAACCCCACTTGTGCTTAAACGATGAGTATGACCTATGATCAAATGTTCTCATTTGACTCCTAAGTCAATATACTCATATATAGATGGCCTAGTCATCGCCAATTTCTTGATAGATGCTAGAGTGTCTGTGCATGCTTTGTCACATATTTCATTTGCCATTTTATTGTGTGAGCATGTTGGATGCATATTTCTCTCATTCGAGGACATCCATTTGTTGCTTTGATTGTTTGGATTTTTCTCTTTTGCCAAATGGATGGACAAGAATGCCTAAGAACTCCATCTAGCTATCTATGTTTTCCTCGTCTCAAACTCTATTCATGCTACATCACAAAGTTTGATCAAGTCAGATTCGAACCACTCTGTGTGAGGAGCACCCGGAGTCCCCGATTCGTCATAGACTTAAACTTCCAAAACCTCTTTGTGCATCTCGGTCTGACCGATTCATCCTTTTCGGTCCTACCGAGATCACTTAGTTGATCTAGGTTTTCAATCTTGGTGCAACTGATTAGAACCTTTCGGTCACACCGAGTTGCAGTAACTGCATACAGTTTTGCATCTCGGTGCCACCGAGTTGTTCCACTCGGTCACACCGACATGGTCAGGTTATATATACTGACGGGTTAAATTTTCGAAAATTTTCTGAAACCCTTCACCCGCGCTGCTCTGCCTCTTCGGGTCTCCGGATCGTCCTCTCGCTGCCAGCGACCTCCCGCCGCTGGTCTCCGCCGCCGTCAATGGCAATCTGCTCCGCCGTTGCCGCTGTAGTGAACCCTCGCCGCTCTAGGGTAAGTGTTCGACCCCTTGTGCTGTCTTTTTCACTCCGATTCCTAGCACAAGGACAATGCCATGTTTCTTGCCACGATTGAGATTGATCCATCCAGCTAAAACTTCCTTAGGTCTAGATTGATTCGAAAATTATAGGGTTAGCTCTCCGCAGAACTCATCTCGGACCGACCGAAATGTAGAAATCGGTCTCACCGATTCGGCCTTGGCCATTGCACATGCGCTTTTCGGTCCAACCGAAACGTGCAAATCGGGGTGACCGAGTTTAAGATTATGTGAAACCCTAGCAATCTCGGTGCCACCGAACTATGACTCGGCCCAACCAAGTTCACTAGTTTAGGTTCCAAGTGTTGCTTCGGTATCACCGAGTTTGTCAATTCGGTAGCTCCGAGATCACTTCTATAGAGAACTAAAACTAAGCTTTTTGACTCAATTGTTTTGCAAAACCTCTATACTTTGTGATGTGCTACCTCTTGAGCACTGCGTTGGTTTTCCCTTGAAGAGGAAAGGGTGATGCAACAAAGTAGCGTAAGTATTTCCCTCAGTTTTTGAGAACCAAGGTATCAATCCAGTAGGAGGCCATGCACGAGTCCCTTGCACCTACACAAACAAATAAAATCCTCGCAACCAACGCAATAAAGGGGTTGTGAATCCCTTCACGGTCACTTACGAAAGTGAGATTTGATAAATATGATAAGATAATATTTTTGGTATTTTTAAGATAAAGATGCAAAGTAAATAAAGCGAAATAAAAATGGTGCCAGAAATAGCTTGTTGACGGGAGATTAATATGATGGAAAATAGACCCGGGGGCCATAGGTTTCACTAGTGGCTTCTCTCAAGAGCATAAGTATTACGGTGGGTAAACAAATTACTGTTGATCAATTGATAGAATTGAACATAGTTATGAGAATATCTAGGTATGATCATGTATATAGGCATCACGTCCGCGACAAGTAGACCGACTCCTGCCTGCATCTACTACTATTACTCCACACATCGACCGCTATCCAGCATGCATCTAGAGTATGAAGTTCAAAAGAACAGAGTAACGCTTTAAGTAAGACGACATGATGTAGAGGGATAAAGTCATGCAATATGATATAAACCCCATCTTGTTATCCTCGATGGCAACAATACAATACGTGCCTTGCTGCCCCTACTGTCACTGGGAAAGGACACCGCAAGATTGAACCCAAAGCTAAGCACTTCTCCCATTGCAAGAAAGATCAATCTAGTAGGCCAAACCAAACTGATAATTCGAAGAGACTTGCAAAGATAACCAATCATACATAAAAGAATTCAGAGAAGATTCAAATATTGTTCATAGATAAACTTGATCATAAACCCACAATTCATCGGTCTCAACAAACACACCGCAAAAGAAGATTACATTGAATAGATCTCCATGAGAATCGTGGAGAACTTTGTATTCAGATCCAAAGAGAGAGAAGAAGCCATGTAGCTAATAACTATGGACCCAAAGGTCTGAGGTAAACTACTCACACATCATCAGAGAGGCTATGGTGTTGATGTAGAAGTCCTCCGTGATCGATGCCCCCTCCGGCGGAGCTCCGGAAAAGGCCCCAAGATGGGATCTCACGGGTACAGAAGGTTGCGGCGGTGGAATTAGGTTTTTGGCTCCGTATCTGGTAGTTTGGGGGTACGTAGGTATATATAGGAGGAAGTAGTACGTCGGTGGAGCAACATGGGCCCCACGAGGGTGGAGGGCGCGCCCCCTACCTCGTGCCTTCCTGGTAGCTTTCTTGACGTAGGGTCCAAGTCCTCTGGATCACGTTCGTTCCAAAAATCACGTTCCCGAAGGTTTCATTCCGTTTGGACTCCGTTTGATATTCTTTTTCTGCGAAACTCTGAAATAGGCAAAAAACAACATTTCTGGGTTGGGCCTCCGGTTAATAGGTTAGTCCCAAAAATAATATATAAGTGTATAATAAAGCCCAATAATGTCCAAAATAGAATATAATATAGCATGGAACAATCAAAAATTATAGATACGTTGGAGACGTATCATGATGCTCATCTACTCTACCTCATCTACAACCTATTCACAGGGTCTGCTGACAGTTTTCCTGAAGATGCCTGATCAAAGTGACAGTCAGAACAAGTCTGAAGAGCAGGTTCAGTTGAGTGAGGGCACTAGTCCCTCCAGCAGCTATGATGAGGGCAGCAGGAGCACACCTAGTAACTTGCCAAAAGCAGCTACCAGGACAAGGAAGAAGAAAACCTCAGATTCTGAAGATGAGGATTATGTGGCTGTTGAGGATGAAGTCACTTCAAGGAAAAAGGTGCTGAAAAAGGAGTATGGCACAACTGCTCCAAGTAAGCCAGGACTGAAAACAAAGGCTCCAGCAAGAAGAGTTCCAATGTCAAAAGCTAGAGCCTCCACTCAAGGAACAATGGAGTTCACTCTTGAACCCAAAGAAGGAGGTGAAGGCAAGAAGAGGAAAGGAAGGGTCAAGAAGACCATTGCTAGAGTTATTGGAAAACCATCAATGATGAGAGATGATGATGAAGAAGAAGAGGATGCTGCACTAGGACCCAAAGCTCAAAAGCTTATGGGAGATGCAATCAGATCAGGGGCTGCTCCATCTAAGCCCAAGTCTGCTCCCAAAGCTCTAGCTCAAAAGTATGCACCCAAGAGAAGCACCAGGAACATTCCAGCTGCAGAAAAGAACAAGGCCCCAGTGCCTGAGACTGTTGATGAAGAAGATGATGAAGCCCAAGTGCTAAGGAAGCTCAAGCCCAAGATCCCTGACCATAATGATGCACATCCTGTTGCAGAAAATATGAAGACCAGGAAGGATTCAGGACTGAGATTATGGAGACAGTCTGATCCATATGCTGTCAGGAGGAGAACTGTTGTGGATTATAGGTTCCACACAAAGGAACAACAAGACTTTTATGAGACTGTCCTGCTTGACAAGAAGCCCATAGTGTGTGACATGAGATGGGCTGACTGGGAGTACATCAAGGAAAATGAAGTTCACTATCCAGGAGTCTATGACAGCTTCAAGGCATTTGGAGTTGATACATTTGTTGCCCAGAAGCTCACCAAGTGGAATGATGAGCTCATCATGCAGTTTTACTCCACAACCCACTTCTATCCAGATGGAAGGATAGTTTGAATGTCTGAAGGTACTAGGTACCAATCCACTGTTGAAGAATGGGCTCAGTTGATCAATGCCCCAGAAGAACATGAGGATGATTTGGATGTTTATGACGAGAAGAAGAAAGACGACAACACTATGGCACACATGTACAGAGAGATCCCAGATGATGCTTTAGAGACTCATAAGTTTGGATCTGTCCACTTCTTGTTGTCTGGTCTGCCTACCATCAACTGGATCCTAAGGCACACATTGCTATCCAAGTCAGGTGATCACAAGATGATCAGAGGACATGCTATCAATTTGCTACATTTGTTTGATGTGCCTCAAAAGTTCAAAGTCATGAGTCTGATTGTAGAGATAATCAAAAGGACAACAACTGATCAGAAGAGAAGCTGTGGGTATGCCCCACAAATTCAGGAGCTCATCAACTCCAAGATGGGCACAGACAAATATCTATTGGATAAGGAGCACCTGGCCATATACCCTAACTTTGAAGACAACATAGTTGTGATGGATGAGAATGAACCATCATCAGTTCAAGCACAGGAGAAGAAAGCCAAAGCTAAAGCTGAGAAAGCTGCGAGAATGCCAACTGTTGAAGAGGCATCTCAAGTGTTCTTGAAATCCAAGCAAGATCAACTTGGATATCTGATCCAATCCACCTTGAGGATTGAGAAGGGCTTGGCCACCCTAACTCAAAACCAGGAGAGCTTGGAGAGGATCATTGAGCAGAAATTCTATGATCTTGATGTCAAAGTAACTGAGATTCAGTCAGCAGTTGAGCAACTTTAGGAGGAAGTGGAGGAGAAGAAGGGCAAGTCAACTACAGATCCTTTTGCTAGAGTGCCCCGAAGCCAGAGGTCTGCCTCAGTGCTAGTCACAGATACTAGAGGTACAGCATCAGCTCCAGCAGCTACAGCTCCAGTGCCACCACCAGCTCCAGCTACATCAACAGAAGCTTTCGTCTTTGGAGTCATCTCTACACCACCTCCCGAAGATCAAGCCTGAGAGACGTTTAGCACTATGCATTTTTGAACTTTTTGGTAACTTGTTGCCAAAGGGGGAGAAAATGTATAGATCATAGGCTTCGAGAGAGAGTGTTGATTTTTATCTCTCTTGTTTTTGGTTTGGTTAAACTTCTTGATTGCGTGCTTGTGTGAGATACTTTATGTTCTCGTGAAATACTTGTTTGATCATGTGTTTGATCATATACCACCCTTAATGCTTGTTGGATGATATTATCTCTTATATCCTTATATGATCATTCACTTGCTTGGTGATGAGTGCATGCTTTTAATTTCTATCATTTTGAGCGCTCCACCAAGATGTATGTGACATGGAAGAGTAACACATGATCCTAATCGATTGTGCATTTGCATTCAAAAGCAAATTTTAAATAATGCACAAATTTAGGGGGAGCTCTTGCTTATCACATACTTCTCAAAGCTGCGATGTTTTTCAATCTTATTATCATTTGTCGAAGCTTTGATCTATATGTTGTCATCAATTACCAAAAAGGGGAGATTGAAAGTGCAACTATCCCTGGGTAGTTTTGGTAATTCCTAACAACATATAGCTCATTGAGCTAATGCTATTTCAATATAAATATTTCAGGAAAGCCCAATGATTGGCATGGCATGGATTAGAAAAGTGGACCCCTCAAAATGCCAAGGACAAAAGGATTGGCTCAAGCTCAAAGCACAAGACTCTACATTTTTCATTTTAGTGATCCAAGATCACATTGAGTCCATAGGAAAAGCCAATGCTATCAAGAGGGGGTGAGGTGTTGCTTAATGAGTTTCTTGCTCAAAATGCTTAGTGATATGCTCCAAAGCCCTCAACTACTTTATCATATCCACATATGTCCCAAACCAAAAGTCAAACTCGGCCCTACTGAAACTTTCCATCCGGTGCCACTGAGTTCTCTTGACATAGCCACTGCCAGAAACCCTAGTCTTTTCGGTCTCACCGATAGGGATCTCAGTCTCATCGAGATGGGATTGTAATCTCTCTGTTTCCCTTCATAACGTTTCGGTCAATCCGAGATGAGCGATCGGTCCCACTGAGATTGCAATGCAAACTCTCTGTTTCCCTTTCGTAACGTTTCGGTCCAACCGAGATGAGCGAATCGGTCCCACCGAGTTTGCCTGACCAACTCTCTGGTTAGTCTATTACCAAAATTGGTCTCACCGAGTTTGTGTAATCGGTCTCACTGAGATTAAGTTATTCCCTAACCCTAATGACATCGGTCCCACCGAGTTGACATGTCGGTCCCACCGAAAACCCTAACGGTCACATTATGAACCAAATCGGTCCGACCGAGTTTCATGAGTCGGTCCCACCGAGTTTGGTAAATTGTGTGTAACGGTTAGATTTTGTGTGGAGGCTATATATACGCCTCCACCCACTCTTCATTCGTGGAGAGAGCCATCAGAACATGCCTACACTTCCAACATACATTTTCTGAGAGAGAACCACCTACACTTGTGTTGAGGTCAAGATATTCCATTCCTACCACATAGATCTTGATCTCTAGCCTTCCCCAAGTTGCTTTCCACTCAAATCTTCTTTCCACCAAATCCAATCCTATGAGAGAGAGTTGAGTGTTGGGGAGACTATCATTGGAAGCACAAGAGCAAGGAGTTCATCATCAACACACCATTTGTAACCTCTTGGAGAGTGGTGTCTCCTAGATTGGCTGGGTGTCACTTGGGTGCCTCCGTCAAGATTGTGGAGTTGAACCAAGGAGTTTGTAAGGGCAATGAGATCGCCTACTTTGTGAAGATCTACCCAAGTGAGGCAAGTCCTTCATGGGAGACGGCCATGGTGGGATAGACAAGGTTGCTTCTTCGTGGACCCTTCGTGGGTGGAGCCCTCCGTGTACTCGCGCAACTGTTACTCTTTGTGGGTTGAAGTCTCCATCAACGTGGATGTATGATAGCACCACCTATCGGAACCACGGATAACAATCTCCATGTCAACATTGCGTTTGCTCTCTCAAACTCCTCCCTTTACCTTCATATGCAATTGTTTTACTTTTCGCTGCTATACTCTTAGAATTGCATGTGTAGGTTGATTGCTTGACTTGTGCAAAGTTGCTAAAATCTGCCAAGAACTAAAATTGGGAAAAGGCTAGATTTTTATTTGGTCAAGTAGTCTAATCACCCCCCTCTAGACATACTTTCGATCCTACAATGTGTGGATACATAGACAAAACACTGTGTCCCTAGTAAGCCTGTACTAGACTAGCTCGTTAATCAAAGATGGTTAAGTTTCCTAACCATGGACATGTGTTGTCAGTTGATAAACAGGATAATATCATTAGGAGAATGATGTGATGGACAAGACCCATCCGTTAGCTTAGCATAATGATCATTAAGTTTCATTGCTATTGCTTTCTTCAGGTCATATACATATTCCTTTGACTATGAGATTATGCAACTCCCGAATATCGGAGGAATACCTTGTGTGCTATCAAACGTCACAATGTAACTGGGTGTTTATAAATATGCTCTACAGGTATCTCCGAAGGTGTTTGTTGGGTTGGCATAGATCAAGATTAGCATTTGTCACTCCAAGTATCGGAGAGGTATCTCTGGGCCCTCTCGGCAATGCACATCATAATAAGCCTTCCAAGCAATGTGACTAATGAGTTAGTTGCGGGATGATGCATTACAGAACGAGTAAAGAGACTTGCCGGTAATGAGATTGAACTAGGTATGAAGATACCGACGATCGAATCTCAGGCAAGTAACATACCGATGACAAAGGAAATAATGTATGTTGTCATTACGGTACGACCGATAAAGATCTTCGTACAATATGTGGGAACCAATATGAGCATCTAGGTTCCGCTATTGGTTATTGACCGGAGAGGTGTCTCGGTCATGTCTACATAGTTCTCGAACCCGTAGGGTCCGCACGCTTAACGTTTCGATGACAATTTTGTATTATATGAGTTATGTGATTTGGTGACCGAAAGTTGTTTGGAGCCCCGGATGAGATCACGGACATGACGAGGAGTCTCGAAATGGTTGAGAGGTAAAGATTCATATATAGGACAATAGTATTCGGACGCCGGAAGTGTTTCGGGGCATACCGGGTACATATCGGAGTATCGGGGGGGGGGGGGGGTTACCAGAACCCCCCGAGGGAATAATGGCCCTTATGGGCCATAGGAGGGAAGCACATTAGCCCACAAGGGGTGGTCCGCCTCCCTAAGGAAGGAGGCCGAATAGGAGAAGGAGGTGGGGGTTCGCCCCCCTTTCTTTCCTCCCCCCTCTCTTTTCCCCCTTCCGGTAAAAGGAAAGGGGGGAGGCCGAATTGGACTAGACTCTCCTCCCCTCCAACCTATATATACATGGGGGGCACGGCTAGAACACACAACATTGATTCCTAGCCGTGTGTGGCGCCCCCCTCCACAGTTTACGCCTCCGGTCATATTCATGTAGTGCTTAGGCGAAGCCCTACGCGGATCACTTTACCATCACTATCACCATGCTGTCGTGCTGATGGAACTCTCCCTCGACACTTTGCTGGATCAAGAGTTCGAGGGACGTCATTGATATGTCTCCAATGTATCTATAATTTTTGATTGTTCCATGCTATTATATTATCTGTTTTGGATGTTTAATGGGCTTTAATATGCTCTTTTATAATATTTTTGGGACTAACCTATTAACTGGAGGCCCAGTGCCAGTTTCTGTTTTTTTTCCTATTTTAGAGTTTTGCAGAAAAGGAATATCAAACGGAGTCCAAACGGAATGAAATCTTCGCGATGATCTTTCTTGGACCAAAAGCAATCCAGAAGACTTGGATTCGAAGTCTGGAACTCCATGAGGAAGCCACGAGGCAGGAGGGCGCGCCCAGGGGGTAGGCGCGCCCCCCAGCCTCGTGGGCTCCTCGTAGCTCCACCGACGTACTGCGTTCGCCTATATATACTCTTAGCTAGATGGATTCTTCTCTCTCTTTGATTCTCAATACAAAGTTCTCCTCGATGTTCTGGGAGATCTATTTGATGTAATACTCTTTTGTGGTGTGTTTGTCGAGATCCGATGAATTGTGGATTTATGAACAAGATTATCTATGAATATTATTTGGTTCTTATCTGAATTCTTATATGCATGATTTGATATGTTTGCAAGTCTCTTCGAATTATCTGTTTAGTTTGGCCTACTGATGACCCACAAGTATAGGGGATTTATCATAGTCCTTTCGATAAGTAAGAGTGTCGAACCCAACGAGGAGCAGAAGGAAATGATAAGCGGTTTTCAGCAAGGTATTCTCTGCAAGCACTGAAATTATCGGTAATAGATAGTTTTGTGATAAGGTAATCGGTAACGAGTAGCAAGTAATAAAAGTAAATAAGGTGCAGCAAGATGACCCAATCCTTTTTGTAGCAAAGGACAAGCCTTGACAAACTCTTATATGAAGGAAAGCGCTCCCGAGGACACATGGGAATTATCGTCAAGCTAGTTTTCATCACGATCATATCATTTGTGTTCGGTACTTTGATAATTTGATACGTGGGTGGACCGGTGCTTGGGTGCTGTCATTACTTGGACAAACATCCCACTTATGATTAACCCCTATTGCAAGCATCCGCAACTACAACAGAAGTATTAAGGTAAACCTAACCATAGCATGAAATATATGGATCCGAATCAGCCCCTTACGAAGCAACGCATAAACTAGGGTTTAAGTTTCTGTCACTCTAGCAACCCATCATCTACTTATTACTTCCCAATGCCTCCCTCTAGGCCCAAACAATGGTGAAGTGTCATGTAGTCGATGTTCACATGACACCACTAGAGGGATGACAACATACATCTCATCAAAATATCGAACGAATACCAAATTCACATGACTACAAATAGCAAGACTTCTCCCATGTCCTCAGGAACAAACATAACTACTCACAAAGCATATTCATGTTCATAATCAGAGGGGTATTAATATGCATAATGGATCTGAACATATGATCTTCCACCAAGTAAACCAACTAGCATCAACTACAAGGAGTAATCAACACTACTAGCAACCCACAGGTACCAATCCGAGGTTTGGATACAAAGATTGGATACAAGAGATGAACTAGGGTTTGAGATGAGATGGTGCTGGTGAAGATGTTGATGGAGATTGACCCCCTCCCGATGAGAGGATCGTTGGTGATGACGATGGTGATGATTTCCCCCTCCCGGAGGGAAGTTTCCCCGGCAGAACAGCTCCGCCGGAGCCCTAGATTGGTTCCGCCAAGGTTCCGCCTCGTGGCGGCGGAGTCTCATCCTAAAAGCTTGCTTGCGGTTTTTTCCTTGACGAAAGACTCCATATAGCAGAAGATGGCCATCGGAGGGCCACCAGGGGGCCCACGAGGCAGGGGGCGCGCCCCCACCCTCGTGGCTAGGGTGTGGCCCCCTAGAACTTCTTGCGCTCAGTATTTTTTATATATTCTGGAAATAGCTTCCGTGAAGTTTCAGGACTTTTGGAGCTGTGCAGAATAGGTCTCTAATATTTGCTCCTTTTCCAGCCCAAAATCCCAGCTGCCGGCATTCTCCCTCTTCATGTAAACATTGTAAAATAAGAGAGAACAGGCATAAGTATTGTGACATAATGTGTAATAACAGCCCATAATGCAATAAATATCGATATAAAAGCATGATGCAAAATGGGCGTATCAACTCCCCCAAGCTTAGGCCTCGCTTGTCCTCAAGCGAAAGCCGAAATCTAAAAATATGTCCACATGTTTAGAGATAGAGGTGTCGATAAAAATAAAATACGGACATGAGGGCATCATGATCATTCTAAGAACAACAACAACAACACATATATATATATTGTCATATGATCTCTTATGCTAAAGTAACAGTCCAATCACAACTTCAAGTATGAATCATAAACTTCATTGAGAACCAACAAACTCTAATCTCAGTCATTGAGGCAATTGCAATTTATCATAACTTAGGAAAGAGTCAATATAAGAGCTTTTCAGCAAGTCCACATACTCAACCATCTTTTAGTCTTTCACAATTGCTATCACTCATGCAATATTTATGGGTATGAAGTCTTAATCGGGCATAGAGAAAGATAAGGGCTTATAGTTTCGCCTCCCAACATTTTACCTTGATGTCTACTACACAACCTTCTTCTTGTAGACGTTGTTGGGCCTCCAAGTGCAGAGGTTTGTAGGACAGTAGCAAATTTCCCTCAAGTGGACGACCTAAGGTTTATCAATCCGTAGGAGGCATAGGATGAAGATGGTCTCTCTCAAGCAACCCTGCAACCAAATAACAAAGAGTCTCTTGTGTCCCCAACACACCAAATACAATGGTAAATTGTATAGGTGCACTAGTTCGGCGAAGAGATGGTGATACAAGTGGTATATGGATAGTAGATAAAGGTTTTTGTAATCTGAAAATATAAAAACAGCAAGGTAAATAATGATAAAAGTGAGCGTAAACGGTATTGCAATGCATTGAAAGAAGGCCTAGGTTTCATACTTTCACTAGTGCAAGTTCTCTCAACAATAATAACATAATTGGATCACATAACTATCCCTCAACATGCAATAAAGAGTCACTCCAAAGTCACTAATAGCGGAGAACGAACGAAGAGATTATGGTAGGGTACAAAACCACCTCAAAGTTATTCTTTCCAATCAATCCGTTGGGCTATTCCTATAAGTGTCACAAACATCCCTAGAGTTCGTACTAGAATAACACCTTAAGACACAAATCAATCAAAACCCTAATGTCACCTAGATACTCCAATGTCACCTCAAGTATCCGTGGGTATGATTATACGATATGCATCACACAATCTCAGATTCATCTATTCAACCAACACATAGAACCTCAAAGAGTGCCCCAAAGTTTCTACCAGAGAATCACGACGAAAACGTGTGCCAACCCCTATGCATAGGTTCATGGGCGGAACCCGCAAGTTGATCACCAAAACATACATCAAGTGAATCATGTGGTATCCTATTGTCACCACAGATACGCACGGCAAGACATACATCAAGTGTTCTCAAATCTTTAAAGAGTCAATCCGATAAGATAACTTCAAAGGGGAAACTCAATCCATTACAAGAGAGTAGAGGGGGAGGAGAAACATAAGATCCAACTATAATAGCAAAGCTCGCGATACATCAAGATCGTATCACCTTAAGAACACGAGAGAGAGAGAGATAGAGAGAGAGAGATCAAACACATAGCTACTGGTACATACCCTCAGCCCCGAGGGAGAACTACTCCCTCCCCATCATGGAGAGCACCGGGATGATGAAGATGGCCACCGGAGAAGGATTCCCCCCCGGCAGGGTGCCGGAACGGGTCTAGATTGGCTTTCGGTGGCTACGGAGGCTTCTGGCGGCGGAACTCCCGATCTATTGTGCTCCCTGATGTTTTAGGGTATATGGAGATATATAGGCGGAAGAAGTACGTCAGGGGGGCCACGAGGGTGGAGGGCGTGCCCCCTACCTCGTGGCCTCCTCGAAGCTTCCCTTTTGTGCACTTCAAGTCTTATGGGCTTCTTTCCTTCCAAAAATGGGTTCCGTGAAGTTTCAGGTCAATTGGACTCCATTTGGTTTTCCTTTTCTTCGAAACCCTAAAACAAGGTAAAAACAAAAACTGGTACTGGGCTCTGGGTTAATAGGTTAGTCCCAAAAATGATATAAAAGTGTATAATAAAGCCCATAAACATCCAAAACAGTAGATAATATAGCATGGAGCAATCAAAAATTATAGATATGTTGGAGACGTATCAGCATCCCCAAGCTTAATTCATGCTCGTCCTCGAGTAGGTAAATGATAAAAACAGAATTTTTGATGTGGAATGCTACTTGGCATAATTTCAATGTAATTCTTCTTAATTGTGGTATGAATATTCAGATCCGAAAGATTCAAGATAAAAGTTCATATTGACATAAAAATGGTAATACTTCAAGCATACTAACTAAGCAATTATGTCTTCTCAAAATAACATGGCCAAAGAAAGTTCATCCCTACAAAGTCATATGGTTTAGTCATGTTTCATTTTCGTCACACAAGAATGCTCTCATCATGCACAACCCCGATGACAAGCCAAGCAATTGTTTCATACTTTAGTAATCTCAAACCCATAAACTTTCACGCAATATATGAGCGCGAGCCATGGACATAGCACTATGGGTGGAATAGAATATAATGAGGGGGGTTATGTGGAGAAGACAAAAAGGAGAAAGTCTCACATCAACGAGGCTAATCAATGGGCTATGGAGATGCCCATCGATTGATGTTAATGCAAGGAGTAGGGATTGCCATGCAACGGATGCACTAGAGCTATAAATGTATGAAAGCTCAACAAAAGAAACTAAGTGGGTGTGCATCCAACTTGCTTGCTCACGAAGATCTAGGGCACTTGAGGAGGCCCATTGTTGGAATATACAAGCCAAGTTCTATAATGAAAAATTCCCACTAGTATATGAAAGTGACAAAACAAGAGACTCTCTATCATGAAGATTATGGTGCTACTTTGAAGCACAAGTGTGGCAAAGGATAGTAGCATTGTCCCTTCTCTCTTTTTCTCTCATTTTCATTTTTTTCATTTTTTGGGGCCTTCTCTTTTTTTATGGCCTTTCTCTTCCTTTTTTGGGCCTTCTCTTTTTTTATGGCCTTTCTCTTTTTTTATTCCTCACTTGGGACAATGCTCTAGAAAATGATGATCATCACACTTCTATTTATTTACAACTCAATGATTACAACTCGATACTAGAACAAAAGATGACTCTATATGAATGCCTCCGGCGGTGTACCGGGATATGCAATGACTCATGAGTGACATGTATGAAAGAATTATGAATGGTGGCTTTGCCACAAATACTATGTCAACTACATGATCATGCAAAGCAGTATGACAATGATGATGCGTGTCATAATAAACGGAACGGTGGAAAGTTGCATGGCAATATATCTCGGAATGTCTATGGAAATGCCATAATAGGTAGGTATGGTGGCTGTTTTGAGGAAGATATAAGGAGGTTTATGTGTGAAAGAGTGTATCATATCACGGGGTTTGGATGCACCGGCGAAGTTTGCGCCAACTCTCAATGTGAGAAAGGGCAATGCACGGTACCGAAGAGGCTAGCAAGGATGGAAGGGTGAGAGTGCGTATAATCCATGGACTCAACATTAGTCATAAAGAACTCACATACTTATTGCAAAAATCTACAAGTCATGAAAAACCTCGGTACTACGCGCATGCTCCTAGGGGGATAGATTGGTAGGAAAAGACCATCGCTCGTCCCCGACCGCCACTCATAAGGAGGACAATCAAATAACACCTCATGTTTCAAATTTGTTACACAACGTTTACCATACGTGCATGTTACGGGACTTGCAAACTTCAACACAAGCATTTCTCAAATTCACAACTACTCAACTATCACGACTTTGATATTATTACCTCCATATCTCAAAACAATCATCAAGCATCAAACTTCTCTTAGTATTCAATACTCTATATGAAAGTTTTTACTATTCTTGGATGCCTAGCATATTAGGATTATTTAAGCAAATTACCATGCTATTTAAGACTCTCAAAATAATATAAGTGAAGCATGAGAGTTCATCTATTTCTATAATACCACCACCGTGCTCCAAAAGATATAAGCGAAGCACTAGAGCATCGACAAACTACTCCGAAAGATATAAGTGAAGATCAATGAGTAGTCGAATAATTATGCAACTATGTGAAGACTATCTAACATTTAATAATTTCAGATCTTGGTATTTTATTCAAACAGAAAGCAAAGCAAAATAAGATGACATCTAAGAATAGCAAACATCATGTGAAGAAGCAAAAACTTAGGATCAATCGATACTAACCGATAGTTGTTGAAGAAGAAAGGTGGGATGCCAACCGGGGAATCCCCAAGCTTAGACGCTTGAGACTTCTTGAAATATTATCTTGGGATGCCTTGGGAATCCCCAAGCTTGAGCTTTTGTGTCTCCTTAATCCCTCTCATATCACGGTCTCCCTAAATCTCAAAAGCTTCATCCACACAAAACTCAACAAGGACTCGTGAGATAAGTTAGTATAAACCATTGCCAAAAACTTATCATGCTCTACTGTAGCAAATCACTAAAATTATTATTCAACATTGCATACTAAATGTCTCTGCATATTTAATAGTCCTATCCTCAAATAGAATCATTAAAGAAGCAAACATATGCAAACAATGCAAACATAACAGCAATCTGCCTAAACAGGACAGTCTGTAAAGAATGCAGCAACATCCATACTTCCCTAGCTACAAAAATTATGAAAGAAAATTCCCAATGTAGTAAATTTATCAGAGATTAATATGCAAAAGGTCTCAACATTTTATCACATTCTTACTTTTCTAGGGAATTATTGCAACAACGGTAAACTTTCTGTTTTCAAACAGCAACATGTGGACTTCTAAAATAGGCATAGTAAAGGCTATCAATGCCACTTTTGTTGAAATAAAAGATGCAAAACATTGTTCTAAATAACAGCAAGCAAATCCTAACAAAATAAATTGACGCTCCAAGCAAAACACATATCATGTGGTGAATAAAAATATAGCTCCAAGTAAAGTTACCGATGAACAAAGACGAAAGAGGGGATGCCTTCCGGGGCATCCCCAAGCTTAGGCTCTTGGCTATCCTTGAATATTACCTTGGGGTGCCCTGGGATACCCAAGCTTGGGCTCTTTCCACTCCTTATTCCATAGTCCATCGAATCCTTACCCAAAACTTGAAAACTTCACAACACAAAACTTAGCAGAAAACTCGTAAGCTCTATTAGCGAAAGAAAATAAATCACCACTTCAAGGTACTGTAATGAACTCATTCTTTATTTATATTGGTGTTAAACCTACTGTATTCCAACTTCTCTATGGTTTATAAACTCTTTTACTAGCCATAGATTCATCAAAAATAAGTAAACAACACATAGAAAACAGAATCTGTCAAAAACAGAACAGTCTGTAGTAATCTGGATCAAATGTATACTTCTGGAACTCATAAAATTCTCAAATAAATTTCTGGACCTGAGGAATTTATCTATTAATCATCTGCAAAAATAATTAACTAAATAGCACTATCCAAATAAACATGGCAGCAATTCTCGTGAGCGCTAAAGTTTCTGTTCTTTACAGCATGATCAACAAGACTCTCCCCAAGTCTTCCCAAAGGTTCTACTTGGCACAAACACTAATTAAAAGCATAAAACCACATCTAAACAGAGGCTAGATGAATTATTTATTACTAAACAGGAACAAAAAGCAAGGAACAAAAATAAATTTGGGTTTCCTCCCAACAAGCGCTATCGTTTAACGCCCTAGCTAGGCATGATGATTTCAACGATGCTCACATAAAAGATAAGAATTGTAACATAAAGAGAGCATCATGAAGAATATGACTAACACATTTAAGTCTAACCCACTTCCTATGCATAGAGATTTTGTGAGCAAACAACTTGTGGGAATAATAATCAACTAGCATAGGAGGGCAAAACAAGCATAACTTCAAAACTTTAAGCACATAGAGAGGAAACTTGATATTATTGCAATTCCTACAAGCATATATTCCTCCCTTGTAATAATTTTCAGTAGCATCATGAATGAATTCAACAATATAACCAGCACCTAAAGCATTATTTTGATGATCTACAAGCATAGAAAATTTACTACTCTCCACACAAGCAAAATTCTTCTCATGAATAATAGTGGGAGAAAACTCAACAAAATAACTATCATGTGATTGAAAATTAAGATCAAGATGGAAAGTTTCATGGTTATAATTGTTCTTTAAAGCATACATGTCATCACAATAATCAGCATATATAGGAGGCATGCCTTCATCATAATAAATTTGCTCATGAAAACTTGGGGGACAAAAAATATCATCTTCATCAAACATAGCTTCCTCAAGCTTGTGGATTTGCATATCATTAGCATCATGGATATTCAAGGAATTCATACTAACAACATTGCAATCATGCTCATCATTCAAATATTTAGTGCCAAACATTCTAATGCATTCTTCTTCTAGCACTTGAGCACAATTATCGGAATCCTTATTTCCATGATAGATATTAAAAAGATGAAGCATATGAGGCAAACTCAATTCCATATTTTTTATAGTTTTCTTTTATAAACTAAACTAGTGATAAAACAAGGAACAAAAAGATTCGATTGCAAGATCTAAAGATATACCTTCATGCACTCACCTCCCCGGCAACGGCGCTAGAAAAGAGCTTGATGTCTACTACACAACCTTCTTGTAGACGTTGTTGGGCCTCCAAGTGCAGAGGTTTGTAGGACAGTAGCAAATTTCCCTCAAGTGGATGACCTAAGGTTTATCAATCCGTAGGAGGCGTAGGATAAAGATGGTCTCTCTCAAGCAACCCTGCAACCAAATAACAAAGAGTCTCTTGTGT
Source organism: Triticum urartu (assembly GCF_056163025.1). Taxonomy (NCBI): domain Eukaryota; kingdom Viridiplantae; phylum Streptophyta; class Magnoliopsida; order Poales; family Poaceae; genus Triticum; species Triticum urartu. Next base: position 145,156,301 of record NC_141874.1, read on the forward strand.
CCCCAACACACCCAATACAATGGTAAATTGTATAGGTGCACTAGTTCGGCGAAGAGATGGTGATACAAGTGGTATATGGATAGTAGATAAATGTTTTTGTAATATGAAAATATAAAAACAGCAAGGTAACTAATGATAAAAGTGAGCATAAACGGTATTGCAATGCGTTGAAAGAAGGCCTAGGGTTCATACTTTCACTAGTGCAAGTTCTCTCAACAATAATAACATAATTGGATCACATAACTATCCCTCAACACGTAATAAAGAGTCACTCCAAAGTCACTAATAGCGGAGAACGAACGAAGAGATTATGGTAGGGTACGAAACCACCTCAAAGTTATTCTTTCCAATCAATCCGTTGGGCTATTCCTATAAGTGTCACAAACAGCCCTAGAGTTCGTACTAGAATAACACCTTAAGACACAAATCAACCAAAACTCTAATGTCACCTAGATACTCCAATGTCACCTCAAGTATCCGTGAGTATGATTATACAATATGCATCACACAATCTCAGATTCATCTATTCAACCAACACATAGAACCTCAAAGAGTGCCCCAAAGTTTCTACCGGAGAATCACGACGAAAACATGTGCCAACCCCTATGCATAGGTTCATGGGCGGAACCCGCAAGTTGATCACCAAAACATACATCAAGTGAATCACGTGGTATCCCATTATCACCACAGATACGCATGACAAGACATATATCAAGTGTTCTCGAATCTTTAAAGACTCGATCCGATAAGATAACTTCAAAGGGGAAACTCAATCCATTACAAGAGAGTAGAGGGGGAGGAGAAACATAAGATCCAACTATAATAGCAAATCTCGCGATACATCAAGATCGTATCACCTCGAGAACACGAGAGAGAGATCAAACACATAGCTACTGGTACATACCCTCAGCCCCGAGGGAGAACTACTCCCTCCTCGTCATGGAGAGCACCGGGATGATGAAGATGGCCACAGGAGAAGGATTCCCCCTCCGGCAGGGTGCCGGAACGGGTCTAGATTGGCTTTTAGTGGCTACTGAGGCTTCTGGCGGCGGAACTCCTGATCTATTGTGCTCCCTGATGTTTTTAGGGTATATGGAGATATATAGGCAGAAGAAGTACGTCAGGGGGGCCACGAGGGGCCCACGAGGGTGGAGGGCGCGCCCAGGGGGGTGGGCGCGCCCCCTACCTCGTGGCCTCCTCGAAGCTTCCCTTACGTGCACTTGAAGTCTTCTGGGCTTCTTTCCTTCCAAAAATGGGTTCCGTGAAGTTTCAGGTCAATTGGACTCCGTTTGGTTTTCCTTTTCTTCAAAACCCTAAAACAAGGTAAAAACAGAAACTGGCACTGGGCTCTGGGTTAATAGGTTAGTCCCAAAAATGATATAAAAGTGTATAATAAAGCCCATAAACATCCAAAACAGTAGATAATATAGCATGGAGCAATAAAAAATTATAGATATGTTGGAGACGTATCATACCTCAAGGGTAATGTCAACAATAATAGTTCATGAAGACTCACATCCAATTAGCTATATATATCAAGATCTTTCCAACACATTGTGCTTGCCAAAGGATAAATGTAAAAAGGAAAGGTGAAGATCACCATGACTCTTATGTAAGGTAGAAGATAAAAGTAAAAGATAGGCCCTTCGCAGAGGGAAGCAGAGGTTGTCATGCGCTTTTATGGTTGGATGCACAAAATCTTAATGCGAAAGAACGTCACTTTATATTATCACTTGTGATATGGACCTTTATTATGCAGTCCATCGCTTTTATTTCTTCCACATCACAAGATCGTATAAAGCTTATTTTCTCCCACACTAATAAGTCATACATATTTAGAGAGCAATTTTTTATTGCTTGCACCGATGACAACTTACTTGAAGGATCTTACTCAATACATAGGTATATATGGTGGACTCTCATGGAAAATCTGGGTTTAGGGATATTTGGAAGCACAAGTAGTATCTCTACTTGGTGCAATGAAATTGGCTAGCATGAGAGGGAAAGGCAAGCTCAACATGTTGGATGATCAATGACAATATAATTTATTTCAGATGAAAGAAAACATAACCCATTATGTTGTCTTCCTTGTCCAACATCAACTCTTAGCATGTCATACTTTAATGAGTGCTCACAATCATAAAAGATGTCCAAGATAGTATATTTATATGTGAACCTCTCTTTCTTTATTACTTCCTATTAATTGCAACGCTGACCAAAACTATGTTTGTCAACTCTCAACAACTTTTATTCATCATACTCTTTATATGTGAAGTCATTACTCTCCATAAGATCCATATGGTCTCTTTGTTTCTTTTTATTTCTTCTCTTTTATTTTATTCCCTCAAGATCATAGCAAAATAATCAAGCCCTTGACTCAACACTAATCTTTATTATATAGCTCATGGACTCGATTACATAGAGGGATCATAAAGCAAAACTCACAACTAAATCATACTAAAGCTTTATTCTACTAGATCAAGATATTATCAAAAGGATCGAACTAAGAAAAACGGTAAAGATAAAAGTTGTGATGGTGATACGATACCGGGGCACTCCCCCAAGCTTGGCATTTGCCAAGGGGAGTGCCCATACCCATGTGTTTATATCTCCTTCTTTGTCGGTGAAGAGGGTGTTGGTGATGATGTATAGTCGCACATCAAGCGTAGGAGGTCCTCCAACTTACGGATAATGCCCTTGAGTGCGATGATATGCTCCTTCAACAAAATATTTTCACGTGTGAGATACTTGTTTTGTATACGAGCTAACTCAATCATCTTGAAAGCTTCAATCTCAGTTGGGTAAGAAGATTGTGATCAAGTTGAAGGATGTCTTCTGCTGCCGGAACTTGGTCCTCCGTGGCCTTCTTGATCTCTTCATCCTTGTTGATCCCCATAGGTTCTTCCCTCTTCAGCTCTATCTTCATTAGCCAAGCATCATTGTCACCTTTGTTGGAGGAGGGGGACGACATGATGCCTGACCTTGACAATCCTGACATAAAACAGCTCGAAACAAAGACAAGAGATATTTGCGTGATACGGTGGTCAAAACCTTTGGGAGATTATACAATGAATTTTTACCGACCAAAAGAAGTATCGTGCAAGAAAACGGAGTCCAGAGAGCGCACGAGGTGCCCACGAGGCAGGGGCGCACCCAGGGGGTAGGGCACGCCTCCCACCCTTGTGGAAGCCTCATGTACTTCCCGGACTGCTTCTTATTTTCCTATTTTTCTAAATATTCCAAAACGGAGAAAAATTGCCATTAGAACTGTTTTGGAGTTGGTTTACTTACCGTACCACGTACCTATTCCTTTTCGGAGTCTGAAACGTCCCGAAAAGTGTCCCTTATGTATTCCTCCGGGGTTACGATTTCAATAATACTAGTTTCAACATTTACGGGATTACCTGAGATATAATGTTTGATTCTTTGACCGTTCACCACCCTCGGATTTGTGCCTTCGAAGTTGTATAGCAATACATAATCACTACATTAAACTCACACTTTTGCATCCTTTTGTCATGTCATCTTTTAACTTTTTCTTTAAACAACTTGGCATTTTCATAAGCCTAGGTTCTCCATTCATCAAGTGAGCTAATGTCAAATAACCTCTTCTCACCGGCAAGTTTGAAGTCATAGTTGAGCTCTTTAATAGCCCAATATGCCTTATGTTCTAATTCAAGAGGTAAGTGACATGCTTTACCATAAACCATTTTATATGGAGACATACCCATAGGATTGTTGTATGCAGTTCTATAGGCCCATAATGCATCACCAAGTTTCTTGGACCAATTATTTCTAGATCTATTAATAGTATTTTGCAAAATTAATTTGAGCTCTCTGTTACTCAATTCTTCTTGACCATTAGACTGTGGGTGATAAGGAGATGCAATTCTATGATTAACGTCATACTTAGCAAGCATTTTACGGAAGGCACCATGAATAAAATGTGAACCACCATCAGTCAGTAAATATCTAGGGACTCCAAACCTCGGGAAAATAACTTCTTTAAGCATCTTAATAGAGGTGTTATGATCAGCACTACTAGTTGGAATAGCTTCTACCCACTTAGTAACGTAATCAACAACAACTAAAATATGTGTATACCCATTAGAGGCAGGAAACGGTCCCATATAATCAAAGCCCCAAACATCAAATGGTTCAATAACAAGTGAATAATTCATAGGAATTTCTTGACGCCTACTAATATTACCAATTCTTTGACACTCATCACAAGACAAGAAAAACTTACGGGCATCCTTGAAGAGAGTAGGCCAATAAAAACCGCATTGCAATACCTTGTGTGCAGTTCTATCTCCAGCATGGTGTCCTCCATAAGCCTCGGAATGACACTTGCGTAGGATCTGTTCCTGTTCATGCTCAGGTACACAACGTCTAATAATACCATCTGCTCCTTCTTTATAAAGATGTGGGTCATCCCAAAAGTAATGTATCAAATCATAGAAGAACTTTTTCTTTTGCTGGTATGTGAAACTAGGTGGTATAAATTTAGCAACAATATAATTAGCATAATTAGCATACCATGGAGTAGTTTGAGAAGCATTTATGACATTTAATTGTTCATCAGGAAAGCTATCATCAATAAGTAGTGGGTCATCAAGAACATTTTCTAACCTAGACAAGTTGTCTGCAACAGGGTTCTCAGCTCCCTTTCTATCAATAATATGCAAATCAAATTCTTGTAGCAGGAGAACCCATCTAATAAGTCTAGGTTTAGCATCTTTCTTTTCCATAAGGTATTTAATAGCAGCACGATCAGTGTGAATAGTTACTTTAGAATCAACAAAATAAGGTCTGAACTTATCACAAGCAAAAACAATTGCTAAAAATTCTTTTTCAGTAGTAGCATAATTTCTCTGGGCATTGTCTAGAGTTTTACTAGCATATTGAATAACATTTAATTTCTTATAAACTCTTTGCCCTAGAACAACACCTTCAACATAATCACAAGCATCACACATAATTTCAAAGGGTAAATTCCAATCAGGTGGCTGAACAATAAGTGCAGAAATCAATGCTTTCTTAAGTATTTCAAATGCTTCTACACAATCATCATCAAAGACAAAAGGAATATCTTTTGTAATAGATTAGTCAGAGGCCGGGAAATTTTTGAGAAGTCCTTAATGAACCTCCTATAAAAAACGGCGTGACCGAGGAAGCTTCTTATACCTTTAATGTCCTCGGGACATGGCATCTTATCAATAGCATCAACTTTAGCTTTATCAACTTCAATGCCTCTTTCAGAAATTTTATGCCCCAAGACAATACCTTCATTAATCATAAAGTGGCATTTCTCCCAATTCAGAACAAGATTAGTTTCTTCACATCTCTACAAAACTCGATCAAGGTTGCTTAAGCAATCATCAAAAGAGGATCCATAAACGGAGAAATCGTCCATGAAAACCTCACATACCTTTTCACAAAAGTCAGAGAATATAGCCATCATGCATCTTTGAAAGGTAGCAGGTGCATTACATAGACCAAAAGGCATACGTCTATAAGAAAAAGTACCGAAAGGGCAAGTAAGAGTGGTCTTTGATTGATCATCAGCTGACACAGGTATTTGAGAGAAGCCAGAGTAACCATCTAGAAAGCAAAAATGTGTATGTTTGGATAATCTTTCTAGCATTTGATCAATAAAAGGTAAAGGGTAATGATCTTTTTAGTAGCCTTATTTAATTTGCGGAAATCAATTACCATCCTATAACCTGTAATAATTCTTTGCGAGATCAATTCATCTTTATCATTAGGAACACCAGTAATACCTCCCTTCTTAGGGACACAATGGACATGACTTACCCACTTACTATCAGCAACAGGATAAATTATACCTGCCTCAAGGAGCTTTAATATTTCCTTTTTACCACTTCTTTCATCTTAGTATTCAGCCGTCGTTGGTGATCAATAACTGGTTTGGCATCTTCCTCCAAATTAATTTTGTGTTGACATAGAGTGGGACTAATGCCCTTAAGATCACCAAGAGTATATCCAATAGCAGCACAGTGCTTCTTCAGAGTTTTCAATAATTTCTCTTCCTCCTTCTCTAAAAGGTTAGCACTAATAATAAGAGGATATTTTTTTCATCAAGATAAGCATATTTAAGAGTATCGGGTAATGGTTTAAGCTCAAACACGGGATCACCCTTGGGTGGAGGAGGATCCCCTAGGATTTCAATAGGCAAATTGTGATTCAGAATGGGTCCTTGTTTAAAGAATACTTCATCTATTTCCCTTCTTTCATTCATGAACATATCATTTTCATGGTCTAGCAAATATTGTTCTAATGGATCAGTAGGATGCATGGCAATAGAAGCAAGACCAATAATTTCATCTTTACTAGGAAATTATTTATATGGGGTTGTCTACGAAATTTAGCAAAATTAAACTCATGATACATATCCCCAAAACCAACAGAAACAATATCCTTATTGTAGTCTATCTTAGCATTGACAGTATTTAAGAAGGGTCTATCAAATATAATGGGACAAAAGCTATCTTGTGGGGAACCAAGAACAAGAAAATCAGCAGGATATTTAACCTTCCCACACAAGACTTCAACATCTCTAACAATCCCAACGGGTGAAATAGTATCTCTATTGGCAAGCTTAATGGTAACATCGATATCTTCTATCTCAGCTGGTGCAATATCATGCATAATTTATTTGTATAAGGAAATAGGTATTGCACTTGCACTAGCACCCATATCACATAAGACATGATAGCAATGATCTCCTATTTTAACAGAAAAACAGGCATGCCTACAACAGGTCTATGTTTATTTTTAGTATGAGGCCTAGCAATTCTAGCAGCTTCATCACAGAAGTAAATAACATGCCCATCAATATTATCGGCCAAGAGATCTTTAACCATAGCAATTTTAGGTTCAACTTTAATTTGCTCAGGGGGTTTAGGTGTCTTAATATTACTTTTGTTGACCACAGTTGAAGCTTTAGCATGATTCTTTATTCTAATAGGGAAAGGTGGTTTCTCAACATAAGCAGTAGGAACAACATGATCATTATAAGTGATAGTCTTTTCTTCAACTTTAATAGGTGCAACTACTTTTACTTCAATGGGAGGATTATATTTAAACCACTTATCCTTAGGGAGATCAACATGAGTAGCAAAGGATTCACAGAAAGAAGCTACTATCTCAGAGTCAAGTCCATATTTAGTGCTAAATTTATGGAAAACATCAGTATCCATAAAAGATTTAACACAATCAAACTTAGGTGTTATACCTGACTCCTTACCTTCGTCGAGATCCCAATCTTCAGAGTTGCATTTAATTCTTTCCAATAAATTCCATTTGTATTCAATAGTCTTCATCATAAAGGAACCAGTACAAGAAGTATCGAGCATGGGGCGATTGTTGTCAGAAAGCCGAGCATAATTTTTTTGAATGATCATTTCTCTTGAGAGCTCATGATTGGGGCATGAATATAACATTGACTTAAGCCTCCCCCAAGCTTGAGCAATGATTTCTCCTTCGCGAGGCCAAAAATTATATATATAATTACGATCGCGATGAACAAGATGCATAGGATAAAACTTCTGATGGAATTCCAATTTCAACCGTTTGTAGTCCCATGACCCCTTATCATCACATAGCCTATACCATGTCAATGCTTCTCCCTTCAAAGATAAAGGGAATACCTTCTTATTGATAACATCATCGGGCATACCTGCAAGCTTAAATAATCCACAAACTTCATCCACATAGATTAAGTGTAAGTTGGGATGCAATGTTCCATCTCCTGCAAAAGGATTAGCTAGCAGTTTCTCTATCATACCCAAAGGAATTTCGAAGTAAACATTTTCATTTTCAGTAGGTTCAGTAGGTCGAGGAGCAACTATTTTCTCTACCAGTCGGGGTGAAGATACCCCGAACAAGCCACTCAAAGGATTACATTCCATAGTAACAAGTGACAGTAAATTTCAGCACACTACATAAATTTTTCCTTACCAAATTCCACCTACCAAAGGCGCTTCACTCCCCGACAACGGCGCCAGAAAAGAGTCTTGATGACCCACAAGTATAGGGGATCTATCGTAGTCCTTTCGATAAGTAAGAGTGTCGAACCCAACGAGGAGCAGAAGGAAATGATAAGCGGTTTTCAGCAAGGTATTCTCTGCAAGCACTGGAATTATCGGTAATAGATAGTTTTGTGATAAGGTAATCGGTAACGAGTAGCAAGTAATAAAAGTAAATAAGGTGCAGCAAGATGGCCCAATCCTTTTTGTAGCAAAGGACAAGCCTGGACAAACTCTTATATGAAGGAAAGCGCTCCCGAGGACACATGGGAATTATCGTCAAGCTAGTTTTCATCACGATCATATGATTCACGTTCGGTACTTTGATAATTTGATATGTGGGTGGACCGGTGCTTGGGTTCTGTCCTTACTTGGACAGACATCCCACTTATGATTAACCCCTATTGCAAGCATCCGCAACTACAACAGAAGTATTAAGGTAAACCTAACCATAGCATGAAACATATGTATCCAAATCAGCCCCTTATGAAGCAACGCATAAACTAGACATCCCACTTATGATTAACCCCTATTGCAAGCATCCGCAACTACAACAGAAGTATTAAGGTAAACCTAACCATAGCATGAAACATATGTATCCAAATCAGCCCCTTATGAAGCAACGCATAAACTAGGGTTTAAGCTTCTGTCACTCTAGCAACCCATCATCTACTTATTACTTCCCAATGCCTCCCTCTAGGCCCAAACAATGGTGAAGTGTCATGTAGTCGACGTTCACATGACACCACTAGAGGGATGACAACATACATCTCATCAAAATATCGAACGAATACCAAATTCACATGACTACTAATAGCAAGACTTCGCCCATGTGCTCAGGAACAAACGTAACTACTCACAAAGCATATTCATGTTCATAATCAGAGGGGTATTAATATGCATAATGGATCTGAACATATGATCTTCCACCAAGTAAACCAACTAGCATCAACTACAAGGAGTAATCAACACTACTAGCAACCCTCAGGTACCAATCTGAGGTTTGGATACAAAGATTGGATACAAGAGATGAACTAGGGTTTGAGATGAGATGGTGCTAGTGAAGATGTTGATGGAGATTGACCCCCTCCCGATGAGAGGATCGTTGGTGATGACGATGGTGATGATTTCCCCCTCCCGGAGGGAAGTTTCCCCGGCAGAACAGCTCCGCCGGAGCCCTAGATTGGTTCCGCCAAGGTTCCGCCTCGTGGCGGCGGAGTCTCATCCTAAAAGCTTGCTTGCGGTTTTTTCCTTGACGAAAGACTCCATATAGCAGAAGATGGGCATCGGAGGGCCACTAGGGGGCCCACAAGGCAGGGGGCGCGCCCAGGGGGTAGGGCGCGCCCCCACCCTCGTGGCTAGGGTGTGGCCCCCTCTGGAACTTCTTGCGCTTAGTATTTTTTATATATTCTATAAATAGCTTCCGTAAAGTTTCAGGGCTTTTGGAGCTGTGCAGAATAGGTCTCTAATATTTGCTCCTTTTCCAGCCCAGAATCCCACCTGCCGGTATTCTCCCTCTTCATGTAAACCTTGTAAAATAAGAGAGAATAGGCATACGTATTGTGACATAATGTGTAATAACAGCCCATAATGCAATAAATATCGATATAAAAGCATGATGCAAAATGGACGTATCACCTACTAGATTGATCTTTCTTGCCATGGGAGAAGTGCTTAGCTTTTGGTTCAATCTTGTGGTGTCCTTTCCTAGTGACAGTAGGGGCAGCAAGGCACATATTGTATTGTTGTTATCGAGGATAAAAATATGGGGTTTATATCATATTGCTTGAGTTTATCCTTCTACATCATGTCATCTTGCTTAATGTGTTACGATACATCTCCAACGTATCTATAATTTTTTATCGTTCCATGCTATTATATTATCTGTTTTGGATGTTTAATGGGCTTTAATATGCTCTTTTATATTATTTTTGGGACTAACCTATTAACCGGAGCCTGATACTGAAAGTGCGTTATATCGACTAGAGGGGGGGTGAATAGGCGATTTTTATGAAAGTCTTCAAAACGTGGGAGTTATGAAGACAAACAGCGAAGATTTTGCCTATTACTATGCAGCGGAAGTTAGATTACACTAGGCAAGCCATGGTCAAGTATTCAATAGAGTGAAAGCACAATGACAAACAGCTGCAGTGTAATAAGGATCAGCTAGGAAGAAGTTATGAAGTTATGAAGCCAAACAGATCATACATTCACGTTGTGAAGACAAAAGATAGAGCAAGCATGCAATGGCTTCACAATGAGTAACAGTAAGAAAAAGGAAGTGAAGATGAAATCGGTGACTCGTTGAAGACAATGATGTGTTGGACCAGTTCTAGTTGCTGTGACAACTGTACGTCTGGTTGGAGCGGCTAGGTATTTAAACCTTAGGACACACAGTCCCGGACACCCAGTCCTGAACACGCAGCTCAGGACACCAAGTCCTCACCGTATTCTCCTTGAGCTAAGGTCACATAGTCCTCGCCCAATCACTCTGGTAAGTCTTCAAGGTAGACTCCCAAACCTTCACAGACTTCGTTCACTGGCAATCCACAATGTCTCTTGGATGCTCTGAACGCGACGCCTAACCGTCTGGAGGATTCACAGTCCTCAAGTGTAATAAGTCTTCAGATCACACAGACAAGAAGACTTAAGTGATTCCCAATGTTCTCTGGCTCTGGGTGGTTAGGGCTTTTCTCCTCGCTAGGAATTTTCTCTCAAAGGCTTCGAGGTGGGTTGCTCTCAAACGACAAAAGCCGTGCACTGAAATCTGAGCAGCCAACCATTTATGGTTGTAGGGGGTGGGCTATTTATAGCCACTTGGCAACCCGACCTGATTTGTCCGAAATGACCCTGGGTCACTAAGGAACTGACACGTGTCTCAACGGTCAGATTTCAAACTCTCATGGCAACTTTACTTGGGCTACAAGCAAAGCTGACTTGTCCGGCTCTGGACAAGATTCGCTCTCATTGTCTTCACTCGAAGACATAGGTTTTTGGTTTAGGCATCACTTCAGTCATTCTGACTTGTTCTCCTGGACCCCACTTAACAGTACGGTGGTTCCTATGACTCAACACAAAAGAAAAAGACCCACGAAAGATCTAAGTCTTCGAGCTCCATAGGCTTCATAACGTGTCTTCTTTTGTCATAGTCTTCAATGTGAATATCTTCATATACCACCATGGCTTCAATGTCTTCATACATTTTTAGGGGTCATCTCTGGTAGTAAAAACGAATCAATGAGGGACTTCTACCTGTGTTATCCTGCAATTCTCACAAACACATTAGTCCCTCAACTAGGTTTGTCGTCAATTCTCCAAAACCAACTAGGGGTGGCATAGATGCACTTACAATCTCCCCCTTTTTGGTGATTGATGACAAACTAGTTGAAGTTTTCAACGAGGAATATAGTCTGTGAAATTGTAAAGGACAAGGAATTGTCTTCATAAGTTGCAAGGGCTCCCCCTGAAGATGTGCATACAAGTTAATTTGCTTTTGAAATGCAAATGCACATGGCAGGTTGTACTTGAGGAGATCCACTTCAGCTTATGATGACAATCCACTATGCATGTGAAAGTATATGAAGATAATGACATGCATAATGGAAAATGGACGTCTGCAGAATGAGTTAAGTGCGGAATTTATCGTCGCACATGCGGAATTTATCTTCGCAAAATAGGGTGGCAAACAAGTAGCAGACGACCATCTGGTTTAAGTGTTACAACTCATAAGAACCAAATGAAGCAAAAACGAGAGTTGTAAGCACGAAGCAAAATATAGCAAAACATAAAGCACACGCCCATATGGACCCGCTTGAAGACTATCAACTCATATGCTTCTCCCCCTTTTGTCAGCGAGGACCAAAAAGGTTTGAAGACATAGAGTGTCTACTCGTTCTCAGGAGCAGCAGGGTCGTTGGAGGTGTTTGGCGGTGCAGAAGAGCTTGGAGGTGCTGAAGCAGGTGGCGGTGATGTAGCATCGTCTTCTTCATCGATGATTCTGGCAGTGACTGTGGCAGCAGATGAAGAAAATTCAGAGTCTTCAAGTGATGGTGTGTTGCGCATCACAGCCCTTCTAGGAGGTGTGGTGTCAAACTTGAAGCGCTCAGTGAAGCCATCCTCTTCAAGTTCAGCTTCAGTACATATCATTGATAGCCCTTTCCATGTATGCCGACAGGTTTCATGAGTGACGAAAGCATTCTTGGTGGCAAGATTTCAAAGACGATTAACATCTACCAAGAGGCTTTTCATCTGACGCTTTAGCCAGTCGTGATGCCTATCTTGTTTTTGATGAAGGGCCACAAGAAGCTCTCGGTCATTGAGAACACGAGCGCGCTTCTTGGGTCTTGAAGCAGTTGCACTATCAGTGGCTTCAGTTGAAGCAGGGTGTGGCGCACGTGTAGTGCCAGCCAAAGGATACACCCTGGAGATGGCTTCAACACCTTCATCATTTTGAGTGAAGCTCTGGTGTTCTGCATTCTAAAGACTTATAGGTTGCTTGGCAGGCTCAGGATATATAGCTTCGGCAGAGGTATCCACATATGGCAAGAAGATCCTATGGTTGCGGGCTGAAGGCTGATATGAGATCGCAGAGTGAAGCTTGATCAGTCTCATTACCCAAGGAGCATAGAATTTTAAGCCAAACAGATCTGAGCCTGATGCAGCGAGTTGGCGTATGAAGAAATCCTGTGCGTTGAAGCATTTGCCATGAAGGATACAGAATATCAGAGTCTTCATTGCACCCTCAATCTTGGCATTTGGAGAGTGCCCTTTAATAGGCCAGAGAGTCCGCCGGATAATGTGATAGATTGTTTTGGGCAGGTACTCAAAGTCTTCAACGAAGAACTCTGTTGGATAAGGAGCATCGAGAGGCAGTGGCTTCATCATGGAGAGCATCTGACTCATATTTGGTTCAGGCCTCTGGAATATGCTTTCAAGAGCTTCAGTGTGTAGTGGACAACCTTCCTCGAAGAGTTCTCCAGGAGTGGGCAGGCTGGTGAGCTCAATGATATCGAATGCATTGGCTTCGTGATGGACATTGCTGGTCATCCACTCCAGGGCCCAAGTCTTCGGATCTCTGTTGTATCCCTTGATGTGTAGGGTGGCATAGAATTGCAACAGAAGCTCTTCATTCCAGTGCTCTTCATCAGTTATAAACGGCAGAAAACCCACTTGCTTGAAGCAATCCAGCGCTTCCTCTAAGCAGGGCAGACCAGCAATGGCTTCAACATCAAGGCGCTTGTGAGGGAAGATGCGACCTTGGTTGTATAGGATGCATGAATAGTAGCTGCGCTGAGGATAGCTCCAGAACCTATCTGATGAAATCCGTTCCCTTGAATAGGGGTTCTTGGAGCTGTTGAAAAACGTATTGTCTGCCCTGAAGCTATTGATGTCAAAGGAGCTAGGTGCTGATGCAGGACCTGGGAACCTTGGCAGCCTTGGGACTGGCTTCTGTACATGAGGCCTGTGCTCAACATGGTAATCAAATTGAGGACCTACAGCAGACTCAGGAACAGAAGTGTCTGGTTCAGTAGCTTCGCTGTCTGCTGAAGCTTTTGGTGGGGAGGGCTCCACATTAGCTTCAGTGTTGGTTGTGGCAGCCTCAACATTTTCAGCCTCCGCTTGACTAGCTGGAGGGTCAGTCACAAGCACGTTCTCCTGGAGAACTTCTTCTTGGTGTAGCGGGGGAGTGGGATCTTGTGGTACTTCTTCATTTTCTTCGGCTGATGCAGCTGGAATGTCTTCAGCATAGACTTGAGGCCTTGGACCTTTGCGAAGCCTGTGGAACACAGACGACGCTTGTGGGGTTGGAGTGGGCTGGGCCTCAAAGTCATCTTCCTCTTGAGGGCGATCCGCCCATGACGCATCTTGTGCAATTGGCGTCAAAGGACGACCAATGCTGATGAGCTCGCTTTGTTCGTACTGAGGAAGGGCTGCATCATCTTGTACATTGTCCTGATGACCAATGTCTTCAGTAGCAATGGGGTCGGCTGCTGGTATGTTTTCAGCTTCAGGAGCCTCTGTGGAAGCAGGCTCAAGAACCGTCAGTTGACGTTCTGTGTTCGGGTGCACCATAGCAATAGGTTCAACTATCAAGGGCTCTGTGGGAGCAGCCAGAGATTTCTTGATCTTTCTCTTCTTCTTGCTGGGGGCAGTAGGAGAGGCTTCAGAGCTCTTCCTCTTCCTGGCTTCAGCCTCAGCAGTTCTTGTCTTCTTGAGCTCTGAAGCTGTTGACCGGCTCTTTGGCTTCGAGCCAGTCGTTGCAGTTGGGAAGACAATTGGAACTGCTTCTTGCCTTGGTGCCTCTGGTTCAGCTGGAACAGTCTTCTTCTTTTTCTTTGCGGCCATCTTGGGGTCAATGCCAGGACGCCCAAGTGCCCTGCGCTTCTCGGCCTCATTGTAGGCCTGCACACATCTTTCTGCCAGAGACTTCATCCGCTCACGTGAACCTTGAGCTTCTGCACGCTTCTTCAGAAAGTTTTCCTTAAGTTCATGCAACATGGTCTTGAAGCTCTTCACTTCTTGCACGCTGAGCTTGGCCATATGCTTCTTGAACTGAGCCTTTTCATGATCAATTTTCTGCTTCAGTTCAACTATGCGCTGGGCAATAGCAAGTTCTGAAGCAATAGCGCCTTGGAATGCGACGCTGAGGCCAACGGGCAGCTGCAGATCTTCGAAGCTGATGTCTGGTGAGGCAAACCATTCGTCGATGAAATTATGGATGATGGCGACATCAAAGAGAGGCAAATTGTTGAAGATTTCAGCTTCTTCGTTGCTTTTGATGAGCTGCTCTAGAGCGTCATCTCCAAGATCTTCATCACTTGACAGATCTATGGCTTCGCTGCGCAGGATGGCAGCAGCTGTGAGCTCTTTGCTGGTGTGTGGCTGAGGCACTTTGGCCTTCTGGGGCTTGGAGACGCGGGATACGTCTTCAGACTGCACACTGTCTTCAGGAGGTGCAGTTGCCAATGGCTTCGCCCTTGAGATTTTTGAGGAAGGGGCCGGCTTTGAAGCTTTTGGCTTCTTTGATTGCTTTGGCTTCGGTACAACAGGAGCTTCATCAGACTCAGAGTCAGCTGGAGGGTCATTCATGGCAGTCCCTTGGACTAGGATGTGGGTGATGAGGCCTTCAAGGTTGGCAAACGGACCGATGATATTGGGTTCGGCGTCGCGTGTGCCATCTGCCCTTGGTGCGGAGGGACCAGGGTTGAAGTCTAACCCAAATTTCTTGTTGTTCTGCTTCGCTGATTGTTGGGCAAACTGGAAGTTGCGCTTGAACAGATTGTCGTCACGACACCAGAGTAGTGACGACGGATGTGCATCATCAGGCTGTGGTCCTCGGACCATGCATGGGTAGAAGCCTTGAGCAATGGCTTCATCTCTGGTCCTGGGTATGAGATTCTTGTAAATGATGTCCCCCCACGGTTTTTGATGGCACTTTTCTCAGCATACTCTTGGGTGACGAAGCGGTATTTGAACCATTGTTCAGCCCAATAGCGGCGAATCCATTGGATTCGAGTCTTGCGCTGCCCATAATTCTCTTCAGGATCTGTTTTATACATTTCTGCCAGGTCTTCAGGCAGATCTTTGGAAGTTCCTTCACGTCTCTGTCTGCCCCCCTTCCTTGCTGCTGCTTCTGAAGCCATAAACTTTAACTTGAAAGGCTTCAAAACTTTCAAAGGCTTCATAGGCTTTCTTTTGCTGGACCAACAGGAACTGGCTTCAGGAGAGTTTATGTGATGCTGTAGGAATTCTGCAAATGAATGCAGACTATGAGAACCGAAGGATTCTCCCACGGACATGTACCTGTGACAGCATTAAGGTGCGAGGGAAGGGGAAGAGGTCATATGCATTCTCAGAAGGTTTTGAAGATTAATCAGTTTAGAAGACATTGACCTCATCGTGCGAAGACATTCACTCATAGATAAGAAGTTGGTTCCAGATTTGTACGAACCCACAGATCAGTACAAGTGAGGAATCTAACTACTTCATGAAGCACAAGTGAATATACTAGGCATGTTATGAGATGCAGATTGAGAGATCTAACTTGTGTGAAGATAAACTTTTTATGGTAGAAAGTGACAGAACCATGAGATCAAAAGAGGCTGTAAAAAGAAGTTTTATTTACCACACTTGGAACTGCTAGACAAAAGTGGGAGATGATGCCGAGCAGTTCAGTCCTCCGTGCCCTAACTTGGCGACGGAAGACACCTACGGCGACGGCGGAGAGAACGATGTCCGCGGTCGGCGTGAGGACGGCGTCGGAGAGGTTGCGGCAGCGAAGCGCTTCGTCGCCGGCGTCGTCGAGAGCTAGCGGTGGCGCTAGGGTTCGTGCGAGGGTGGAAGAAGGAGATAATGACCGCGGTAAGTGTGAATTTATAGGCATAGGGGTGGCACTGTGCTATTACACAGGTGCCCCTGGCGATTCGCATCTGAGGAACGCGTGGCCTGTTTGCGGAAGTTTGGGGTTTGTTCCACGTCCCACGCATGCCTTGATTGTCGGGCGGTCGTTCCTGCTTCTCCGGATTTTATGTGGAGGAATGAGCATTGAAAACGGACTTTATGGTTGTCTCTATATCTTTTGCTGACAAGGACGCAGTGAAGACATTCGACAGTTTCAATAGAATGCATATGACTTGGAGAGATAGAATTTGAGATAGAAAGCATAGAGAGATTAGGGTCCGATCACATTCACTTAGTTCAAAAGATTCAACCAAGAAGACATAGCTATAAGTGAATGCTGTAGAGGACAGAACACTAGTATGTATATATCTATATAATCAACGTAGTGAAGATAATCATGAAGACATGTTAAGTTCGAAGCCAAACCAAATTTGAAGATATTGCAAGGTAACGCCATGAGTGAAACACTTCAAAATAGAACGTTTGGTGGTGGCATTACCCACCGTATAGGAAGTATTAGACCCAGACTCGGCGCACAATTATCGTGGCGCTCCGAAGTCAAATTCCACATTAATGTATTCACACTTAGAATGTATGTCTTCATTGATTGAAGATATACTTTACTTTGTGCATTGCACATCTAAGTCATCATATGCATAAGTGTTAGGATGTGTGCCTAATCACAGGACATTTGAGGATTCCAGGATATTTAGCTCACACCGTAACTTGCAAAATCTCTTCTCATCCAAGGGCTTGGTGAAGATATCTGCCAATTGTTCTTCAGTGTTGACGTGTATGATATCAATGTCTTCCTTCACAACATGATCTCTGAGAAAGTGATGACGAATTTCAATGTGCTTTGTCTTCGAGTGCTGAACTGGGTTGTTGGCAATCTTGATGGCGCTTTCGTTGTCGCAGTAAAGTGGCACTTGCTTCAGATGAATGCCATAGTCCTTGAGTGTTTGCTTCATCCATAGAAGCTGAGCGCAGCAAGATCCAGCAGCAATGTATTCAGATTCAGCAGTGGAGAGAGATACACACTTCTGCTTCTTTGAAGACCAACATACAAGTGATCGTCCCAGAAAGTGACATGTGCCTGATGTAGACTTGCGATCAACTTTGTCACCAGCATAATCAGCATCCGAAAATCCAACCAAATCAAACTCTGAGCCCTTTGGATACCATAATCCTAGAGTTGGGGTGTGAGCCAAATATCGAAGAATTCGCTTCACAGCTAAGTGATGCGACTCCTTTGGTGCCGCTTGAAATCGAGCACACATGCAAACACTAAGCATAATATCTGGCCTAGATGCACATAAATAAAGCAAAGAACCAATCATGGAGCGGTATACCTTTTGATCGAACTCTTTACCATTGTCTTCAGGACCTAGATGATGTTTGGCTGGCATTGGTGTTGTGAAGCCTTTGCAGTCTTGCATACCGAACTTCTTCAGGCAATCTTTGAGATACTTCTCTTGAGATATGAAGATGCCATTGCGTTGTTGTCGTATTTGAAGACCAAGGAAGAACTTCAGCTCCCCCATCATGGACATCTGATATTGCTCTTGCATCATATATCCAAACTCTTCACTGTACTTCTGATTGGTGCAGCCGAAGATAATGTCATCCACATATATTTGGCACACAAATAGTTCACCATCATATGTCTTCGTGAAAAGAGTGGGATCCAGGGAGCCAGGTATGAAGCCTTTGCTCTTCAGGAAGTATTTGAGTGTGTCATACCAGGCCCTGGGGGCTTGTTTGAGGCCATACAGTGCCTTGTTGAGCTTGTATACCATGTCAGGATGTTTTGGATTTTCAAAGCCAGGCGGTTGTGCAACATACACTTCTTCTTCAATCTTGCCATTGAGAAAGGCACTTTTCACATCCATTTGATATAGAAGTATGTTATGATGATTTGCATAAGCCACCAGAATGCGTATGGCTTCAAGCCTAGCCACGGGAGCAAATGTTTCATCGAAGTCAATGCCTTCCACTTGAGTATATCCTTGAGCAACGAGACGAGCTTTGTTTCTGACAACTTGACCATGCTCATCTTGTTTGTTGCGGTATATCCATTTGGTGCCTATTATGTTGTGCTTCCGTGGATCAGGACACTTAACCAGTTCCCATACATTATTTAGCTCAAACTGTTGAAGCTCTTCTTGCATAGCTTGAATCCATTCAGGTTCCATGAAGGCTTCTTCAACTTTCTTGGGTTCTGATATTGAGACGAATGCGAAGTGCCCACAAAAATTTGCTAGCTGAGTTGCCCTTGAACGAGTGAGTGGACCAGGTGCATTGATGCTGTCAATTATTCTGTCAATCTGCACTTCATTGGCAACACGAGGATGTACAGGGCGAAGACTTTGCTCTTGCTGATCTGTGTTGTTGTTGGGAGGAATGTCTTCAGGCTGAGCATTGTCTTCATGTTGATCAGGTGCTGAGATGATAAGTTCTTCTTCAGGATGAGCTTCAGAAGGTATAATCTCTCCAGTTCCCTTAAGCTTGATTGATTCACTAGCTGGAACTTCATCTAGCATATTTGGCAGTTGCTCTCTTTGTGAACCATTTGTCTCATCGAACCGCACATCCACTGTTTCAACAACTTTATAATGAAAGAGGTTGAAGACTCTGTAGGAGTGCGAATCCTTTCCATATCCAAGCATAAAGCCCTCATGTGCTTTTGGTGCAAACTTTGAGGTGTGGTGTGGGTCCTTGATCCAGCACCTTGAGCCAAATACTCTGAAGTAACTGACATTTGGCTTCTTGCCAGTTAGGAGTTCATAAGATGTCTTGTTCAGAAGCTTGTGAAGATAAACACGATTGATTGTATGACATGCAGTATCAATGGCTTCAGTCCAGAATTTTCTTGGAGTCTTGTATTCATCTAGCATCGTTCTGGCCATCTCAATGAGTGTTCTGTTCTTGCGTTCGACGACGCCATTCTGCTGTGGCGTGTACGGAGCTGAGAATTCATGTGTGATGCCCAAGGTATCAAGATATGTATCAAGGCCAGTGTTCTTGAATTCAGTGCCATTGTCACTTCTGATGTGCTTTATCTTGGCGCCAAAATTGTTCATAGCTCGATTGGCGAAGCGTCTGAAGACATCCTGCACTTCAGTCTTGTAAAGGATTATGTGCACCCAAGTATATCTAGAGTAATCATCAACAATGACGAAGCCATAGAGGCAAGCAGTAGTAGTAAAAGTTGAGTAGTGAGTGGGACCGAAAAGATCCATGTGGAGCAGTTCGAAGGGTTGAGTAGTAGTCATGATTGTCTTCGAAGGATGTTTTGCCCTTGTCATCTTCCCTACTTCACAGGCACCGCATAAGTGATATTTCTTGAACTTGACGCCCTCGATGCCTATGACATGCTTCTTCTTCGCAAGGGTGTGGAGGTTCCTCATGCCAGCATGCCCAAGCTTCCGATGCCAAAGCCAGCATTCTGAAGCTTTTGCAAGAAGACATACTGCAAGTTGTGGCCCTGCTGAGAAA
This sequence comes from Triticum urartu, assembly GCF_056163025.1. Classification (NCBI taxonomy): domain Eukaryota; kingdom Viridiplantae; phylum Streptophyta; class Magnoliopsida; order Poales; family Poaceae; genus Triticum; species Triticum urartu. The sequence goes on from NC_141874.1 coordinate 145,176,250, forward strand.
TCTACCACGTATAGATCATCTTTTCGATACGCTTCAAACACTAGAGACTTGTCAGATTCCATTAGTACTAGGCAACGATATTTTCCAAACATTACGATCATGTTCAAATCGCAAAGCATTGAGACAGACATTAAGTTGAAGCCAAGGGATTCAACAAGCATGACTTTATCCATGTGTTGATCCTTTGAGATTGCAACTCTACCTAGACCCAATACCTTACTTTTACCAGTGTCAGCAAATGTGATGTGGCTCTTGTCGGATGGACGTAAGGTTGAGTCCATAAGAAGGCTTCTTTTGCCAGTCATGTGATTTGTACACCCACTGTCAATAATCAATTCTGAAGACTTTGAAGACGCTGGTGTCGTACCCTACAGTGTAGTTAGGGGGATAGGCTTCACGAAGAGAATTGTGAAGCAAAAACATTTGACAAACCAGTGGGTTATGAAAACTTAGATCCAGATTAGGACTAATAGGGAGAGTAGCATGCGATTCAGGAACGAAGTACATAATGATGCCATTCGGGCATTTTATCTTGCGCCCTACAAGATTTTTAAGGTCCCCAGCAATAGCGTCAGAAGATTTCGGTTTTCTGCTGGAGACCTTTCCCTGCAAAAGAGAGTTAAGCCTTCTTAACCACCCACATCTTCAAGGGTGGCTTAGAAGCAATAAGTCTAAGTGCAGCATCTGAGAATTTTGGCTTTGAAGCCTTAGCAAACAGTCTTGCAGGTGGACAATAGTACTCATAAGAATAAGCAGAATAATTTTTGGTCATATGAACATGACGGTTTGATGAACCGCTCTCATATTCATATGCCTGAGTATGGTTCCCCTGCAAAACATTCGCGTTAGTGCGACTCAGGTGAGTCCTTTGTCTGTATGAAGCCTTTGGACCGTATGATGCCTTTGGTCTGAGGTTTGTCTTCTTCATGTGAGGTGTCATGAAGACATTCACAGGAAGAATTTCCAGACACGTTTTCGGAACCCAAATCTTCTTCATAGGCGGTCCATTCCTGCAGTTAGTACCAATGTACCTGGCAAACACTTCACCATTCTGATTCTTGAACAGTTTATAGTTTGCATCAAAGGATTCATCAATAATAATGGGGTTAGCACATGTGAAGCCAGATAAATTGGATGGATCTGCTGAAGGTTCCTTTGCAGCAACCCATGTGGTTTTGGGGTACTGCTCAGGTTTCCAATAAGAGCCATCTGCATTTATTTTCCTTACGAACCCAACACCCTCTTTCCTAGGGTTTCGGTTCAGAATCTGCTTCTTGAGGACATCACATAATGTCTGATGTCCTTTAAGACTTTTGTACATCCCTGTTTCAAGCAATGTCTTGAACCTAGCATTCTCATCAGCAATAGTAGTGGTATCCTCAGCAGAGGGGTTAGTTACCACATTAACAGTTGAAGATATTGCAACAGCAGTAGCAGTGGAACATTCAGCAACAGAAGTAGCATTATCACGCTCAATGCATATAAGACATGGTGGTTCAAATCCTTCCTGAGCGGAACTGATCTGTTCGGAGCGAAGTGACTCGTTTTCCTTTTGAAGATCTTCATGAGCCGCTCTCAATTTCTCAAGTTCTTGCTTCCTTTGAAGATAATCATAGGAAAGCTTTTCATGAGTTGTTGAGAGAGTATCAAGACGATCTTCAAGTTCCTGATACTTAACGTGAAGATTTTTTATGTCTTCAATTAAGGATTCAGATCGAGTCATTTCAGCACCCAACAGATCATCGCTTCTGTCTAACAGTTTTTGAATATGTTCCATAGCTTTCTGTTGTTCAGTTGCAATTTTAGCAAGTGTTTTGTAGCTGGGTTTTGAACCACAATCAGAGTCATCGTCACTAGATGTTTGATAGCGAGTAGTGCGTGTGTTTACCTTGGCACCGCGTGCCATGAAGCAGTAGGTAGGAGTGGAGTCGTTCTTGTCATTTGCATCGGTGTCGGTGATGAAGTCATTGTCTTCAGTGTTGAAGATGGACTTGGCGACGTATGCTGTAGCCAGACTCGCAATGCCAGAATCAGACTCCTCCTCAGACTCCACCTCTGCCTCCTCAGAAGCGGACTCCTCCTCTGAATCCATTTCCTTGCCAACAAACGCACGTGCCTTGCCAGATGAGCTCTTCTTGTGTGATGAAGACTTTGAGGAAGACTTGGAAGAAGACTTTGAGTATTTCTTCTTCTTTTTGTCGTCAGAATCATATTCCTTACTCTTCTTCTTCCTTCTGTTCTCATTGTCCCACTGTGGACACTCAGAGATGAAGTGTCCAGTTTTCTTGCACTTGTGACATGTTTTCTTCTTGTAGTCATGAGCAGAAGCTTCATCATTCCTTGAGCTTGATCGTGAAGATTTTCTGAAGCCTTTCTTCTTGGTGAATTTTTGGAACTTCTTCATTAGCATTGCAAGTTCCCTTCCAATGTCTTCAGGATCATCAGAACTGCTGTCAGATTCTTCTTCAGATGAGGAAACAGCTTTTGCCTTCAAGGCACGAGTTCGCCCATAGTTTGGACCGTAGATATCTCTTTTCTCAGAAAGCTGAAACTCATGTGTGTTGAGCCTCTCAAGTATGTCAGACGGATCGAGTGTCTTGGAATCAGGACGTTCTTGAATCATCAGGGCTAGGATGTCAAACAAACTATCAAGTGATCTCAGCAGCGTCTTGACGATTTCATGTTTAGTGATCTCAGTGGCGCCGAGGGCTTGAAGCTCATTTGTGATGTCAGTGAGCCGGTCAAATGTGTGCTGGACATTCTCATTGTCATTTCGCTTGAAGCGGTTGAAGAGGTTGCGAAGAACACTGATTCTCTGATCTCTCTGGGTTGAGATGCCTTCATTGACCTTGGAGAGCCAGTCCCAGACCAGCTTGGATGTCTTCAAGGCACTCACACGGCCATACTGTCCTTTTGTCAGATGACCACAGATGATATTTTTGGCAGTAGAGTCCAGTTGAGTGAACTTCTTGACATCAGCAGCAGTGACACCTTCTCCAGCCTTGGGAACGCCGTTCTCGACGACATACCATAGGTCGACGTCAATGGCTTCAAGATGCATGCGCATCTTATTCTTCCAGTAGGGATATTCAGTTCCATCGAAGACGGGGCACGCAGCGGAGACTTTGATTATCCCTGTAGTCGACATAGCTAAACTCCAGGTGGTTAAGCCGAATCACACAGAACAAGGGAGCACCTTGCTCTGATACCAATTGAAAGTGCGTTATATCGACTAGAGGGGGGGTGAATAGGCGATTTTTATGAAAGTCTTCAAAACGTGGGAGTTATGAAGACAAACATCGAAGATTTTTCCTATTACTATGCAGCGGAAGTTAGATTACACTAGGCAAGCCATGGTCAAGTATTCAATAGAGTGAAAGCACAATGACAAACAGCTGCAGTGTAATAAGGATCAGGTAGGAAGAAGTTATGAAGTTATGAAGCCAAACAGATCATACATTCACGTTGTGAAGACAAAAGATAGAGCAAGCATGCAATGGCTTCACAATGAGTAACAGTAAGAAAAAGGAAGTGAAGATGAAACCGGTGACTCGTTGAAGATAATGATGTGTTGGACCAGTTCCAGTTGCTGTGACAACTGTACGTCTGGTTGGAGCGGCTAGGTATTTAAACCTTAGGACACACAGTCCCGGACACCCAGTCCTGAACACGCAGCTCAGGACACCAAGTCCTCACCGTATTCTCCTTGAGCTAAGGTCACATAGTCCTCACCCAATCACTCTGGTAAGTCTTCAAGGTAGACTCCCAAACCTTCACAGACTTCGTTCACTGGCAATCCACAATGTCTCTTGGATGCTCTGAACGCGACGCCTAACCATCTGGAGGATTCACAGTCCTCAAGTGTAATAAGTCTTCATATCACACAGACAAGAAGACTTAAGTGATTCCCAATGTTCTCTGGCTCTGGGTGGTTAGGGCTTTTCTCCTCGCTAGGAATTTTCTCTCAAAGGCTTCGAGGTGGGTTGCTCTCAAATGACAAAAGCCGTGCACTGAAATCTGAGCAGCCAACCGTTTATGGTTGTAGGGGGTGGGCTATTTATAGCCACTTGGCAACCCGACCTGATTTGTCCGAAATGACCCTGGGTCACTAAGGAACTGACACGTGTCTCAACGGTCAGATTTCAAACTCTCATGGCAACTTTACTTGGGCTACAAGCAAAGCTGACTTGTCCGGCTCTGGACAAGATTCGCTCTCATTGTCTTCACTCGAAGACATAGGTTTTTGGTTTAGGCATCACTTCAGTCATTCTGACTTGTTCTCCTGGACCCCACTTAACAGTACGGTGGTTCCTATGACTCAACACAAAAGAAAAAGACCTGCGAAATATCTAAGTCTTCGAGCTCCATAGGCTTCATAACGTGTCTTCTTTTGTCATAGTCTTCAATGTGAATATCTTCATATACCACCATGGCTTCAATGTCTTCATACATTTTTAGGGGTCATCTCTGGTAGTAAAACCGAATCAATGAGGGACTTCTACCTGTGTTATCCTGCAATTCTCACAAACACATTAGTCCCTCAACTAGGTTTGTCGTCAATTCTCCAAAACCAACTAGGGGTGGCATAGATGCACTTACAGATACGTCTCCAACGTATCTATAATTTTTGATTGTTCCATGCTATTATATATTCTGTTTTGGATGTTTAATGGGCTTATTTATACGCTTTTATATTATTTTTGGGACTAACCTATTAACCGGAGGCCCAGCCCAAATTGCTGTTTTTTGCCTATTTCAGTGTTTCGCAGAAAAAGAATATCAAATGGAGTCCAAACGGAATGAAACCTTTGGGAGCGTGATTTTTGGAACAAACGTGATCCAGAGGACTTGGAGTGGACGTCAAGCAACCAACAAGGAAGCCACGAGGCAGGGGGGGCGTCTACCCCCTGGGCGCGCCCTCCACCCTCGTGGGCCCCTCGTGGCTCCACCGACCTACTTCTTCCTCCTATATATACCTACGTACCCTGAAAACATCAGAGGGCACCACCAAAACCTAATTCCACCGCCGCAACCTTCTGTACCCGTGAGATCCCATCTTGGGGCCTTTTCCGGCGCTCCACCGGAGGGGGCATTGATCACGGAGGGCTTCTACATCAACACCATAGCCTCTCCGATGATGTGTGACTAGTTTACCTCAGACCTTCGGGTCCATAGTTATTAGCTAGATGGCTTCTTCTCTCTCTTTGGATCTCAATACAAAGTTCTCCTCGATTCTCTTGGAGATCTATTTGATGTAATCTTCTTTTGCGGTGTGTTTGTCGAGATCCGATGAATTGTGGGTTTATGGTCAAGATTATCTATGAACAATATTTGAATCTTATCTGAATTCTTTTATGTATGATTGGTTATCTTTGCAGGTCTCTTCGAATTATCAGTTTGGTTTGGCCTACTAGATTGATCTTTCTTGCAATGGGAGAAGTACTTAGCTTTGGGTTCAATCTTGTGGTGCTCGATCCCAGTGACAGTAGGGGAAACGACACGTATTGTATTGTTGCCATCGAGGATAAAAAGATGGGGTTTATATCATATTGCATGAGTTTATCCCTCCACATCATGTCATCTTTCTTAAAGCGTTACTCCGTTCTTATGAACTTAATACTCTAGATGCATGCTGGATAGCGGTCGATGTGTGGAGTAATAGTAGTAGATGCAGGCAGGAGACGGTCTACTTGTCACGGACGTGATGCCTATATACATGATCATACCTAGATATTCTCATAACTATGCTCAATTCTATCAATTGCTCGACAGTAATTTGTTCACTGATACGTCCATTTTGCATCATGCTTCTATATCGATATTTATTGCATTATGGGCTGTTATTACACATTATGTCACAATACTTATGCCTATTCTCTCTTATTTTACAAGGTTTACATAAAGAGGGAGAATGGCGGCAGCTAGGATTCTGGGCTGGAAAAGGAGCAGATATTAGATACCTATTCTGCAAAGCTCCAAAAGTCCTGAAACTTCACGGAAGCTATTTTCAGAATATATAAAAATACTGAGCGCAAGAAGTTCCAGAGGGGGACCACACCCTGGCCACGAGGGTGGGGGGCGCGCCCTACCCCCGGGCGTGCCCCCTGCCTCGTGGCCCCCTGGTGGCCCTCCGATGCCCATCTTCTGCTATATGGAGTCTTTCGTTGAGGAAAAAATCATAAGCAAGCTTTCGGGATGAGACTCCGCCGCCACGAGGCGGAACCTTGGTGGAACCAATCTAGGGCTCTAGCGGAGCTATTCTGCCGGGGACACTTCCCTCCGGGAGGGGGAAATCATCGCCATCGTCATCACCAACGCTCCTCTCATCGGGAGGGGGCCAATCTCCATCAACATCTTCACCATCACCATCTCCTCTCAAACCCTAGTTCAGCTCTTGTATCCAATTCTTGTCTCTAAGTCTGGGATTGGTACCTGTAGGTTCCTAGTAGAGTTGATTACTCCTCGTAGTTGATGCTAGTTGGTTTATTTGGTGGAAGATCATATGTTCAGATCCTATATGCATATTAATACCCCTCTAATTATGAACATGAATATGCTTTGTGAGTAGTTGCATTTGTTCCTAAGGACATGGGAGAAGTCTTGCTATTAGTAGTCATGTGAATTTGGTATTCGTTCGATATTTTGATGAGATGTATGTTGTCTCTCCTCTAGTGGTGTTATGTGAACGTCGACTACATGACACTTCACCATTATTTGGGCCTAGAGTAAGGCATTGGGAAGTAATAAGTAGATGATGGGTTGCTAGAGTGATAGAAGCTTAAACCCTAGTTTATGCATTGCTTCGTAAGGGGCCGATTTGGATCCATATGTTTCATGCTATGGTTAGGTTTACCTTAATACTTCTGTTGTAGTTGCGGATGCTTGCAATGGGGGTTAATCATAAGTGGGATGCTTGTCCAAGTAAGGATAGTACCCAAGCACCGGTCCACCCACATATCAAATTATCAAAGTACCGACCGCGAATCATATGAACGTGATGAAAACTAGCTTGACGATAATTCCCATGTGTCCTCGGGAGCGCTTTCTTCTATATAAGAGTTTGTCCATGCTTGTCCTTTGCTACAAAAAGGATTGGGCCACCTTGCTGCACTTTATTTACTTTATTTACTTGTTGCTCGTTACAAATTATCTTATCACAAAACCATATGTTATCTATAATTTCAGTGCTGGCAGAGAATACCTTGCTGAAAACCACTTATCATTTCCTTCTGCTCCTCGCTGGGTTCGACACTCTTACTTATCGAAAGGACTACGATAGATCCCCTATACTTGTGGGTCATCAAGACTCTTTTCTGGCGCCGTTGCCGGGGAGTGAAGCGCCTTTGGTAGGTGGAATTTGGTAAGGAAAAATTTATATAGTTTGCTGAAATTTATTGTCACTTGTTACTATGGAAAGTAATCCTTTGAGGGGCTTGTTCGGGGTATCTTCACCTTGACTAGTAGAGTAAAGAGTTGCTCCTCAACCTACTGAACCTAATGAAAATGAAAATGTCTACTTTGAAATTCCATCGGGTATGATAGAAAAACTGCTAGCTAATCCTTTTGCAGGAGATGGAACATTACATCCTGATGAGCACCTAATATATGTGGATGAAGTTTGTGGATTATTTAAGCTTGCAGGCATGCCCGATGATGTTATCAAGAAGAAGATATTCCCTTTATCTTTGAAGGGAGATGCATTGACATGGTATAGGCTATATGATGATATGGGATCATGGAACTACAAATGATTGAAATTGGAATTTCATCAGAAGTTTTATCCTATGCATCTTGTTCATTGTGATCTCAATTATATATATAATTTTTGGCCTCGTGAAGGAGAAAGCATCGCTCAAGCGTGGGGGAGGCTTAAATCAATGTTATAGTCATGCCCCAATCATGAGCTCTCAAGATAAATGATTATCCAAAAAATTTATGCTCGGCTTTCTGATAACAATCGCACCATGCTCGATACTTCTTGTGCTGGCTCTTTTATGATGAAGACTATTGAATTCAAATGGGATTTATTGGAAAGAATTAAATGCAACTCTAAAGATTGGGATCTTGACGAAGGTAAGGAGTCAGGTATGACACATAAGTTTGATTGTGTTAAATATTTTATGGATACCGACGTTTTCCGTAAATTTAGCACTAAATATGGACTTGACTCTGAGATAGTAGCTTCTTTCTATGAATCTTTTGCTACTCATGTTGATCTCCCTAAGGAGAAGTGGTTTAAATATCATCCTCCCATAGAAGTAAAAGTAGCTGCAACTATTAAAGTTGAAGAAAAGACTATCACTTATAATGATCCTATTATTCATACTGCTTATGTTGAGAAACCACCTTTTCCTGTTAGGATAAAAGATCATGCTAAAGCTTCAACCGTGGTTCGTAAAAGCAATATTAGAACCTATACACCTCCTGAGCAAGTTAAAGTTGAACCTAATATTGCTATTGTTAAGGATCTCTTGGCTGATAATATTGATGGGCATGTTATTTATTTCTGTGATGAAACTGCTAGAATTGCTAAACCTTGTGCTAAAGATAAACATAGACCTGTGGTAGGCATGCCTGTTATTTCTGTTAAAATAGGAGATCATTGTTATCATGGCTTGTGTGATATGAGTGCTAGTGCTAGTGCAATACCTATTGACTTATACAAAGAAATTATGCATGATATTGCACCTGCTGATTTAGAAGATATTGATATCACAATTAAACTTGCCAATAGAGATACTATTTCACCAATTGGGATTGTTAGGGATGATGAAGTCTTGTGTGGGAAAACTAAATATCCTGCTGATTTTCTCGTTCTTGGTTCCCCACAAGATAGCTTTTGTCCCATTATATTTGGTAGACCCTTCTTAAACACTGTTAATGCTAGGATAAACTTCGAAAAGGATGTTGTTACTATTGGTTTAGGTGATATGTCTCATGAGTTCAACTTTTCTAAATTTCCTAGACAACACCGTGAAGAGGAATTGCCTAGTAAAGATGAAATTATTGCTCTTTCTTCTCTTGCCGTACCTCCTAGTGATCCTTTAGAACAATATTTGCTAGACCATGAAAATGATATGTTTGTGAATGAAAGAAGGGAAATAGATGAAGTGTTCTTTAAACAGGAACCTATTCTGAAACACAATTTGCCTATTGAAATCTTAGGGGATCCTCCTCCACCCAAGGGTGATCCCGTGTTTGAGCTTAAACCATTGCTTGATACTCTTAAATATGCTTATCTTGATGAAAAGAAGATATATCCTGTTATTATTAGTGCTAACCTTTCAGAGAAGGAGGAAGAAAAATTATTGAAAACTCTGAAGAAGCACAGTGCTACTATTGGATATACTCTTGATGATCTTAAGGGCATTAGTCCCACTCTATGTCAACACAAAATAAATTTGGAGAAAAATGCCAAACCAGTTATTGATCACTAACGACGGCTGGATCCTAAGATGAAAGAAGTGGTAAGAAAAGAAATACTAAAGCTCCTTGAGGCAGGTATAATTTATCCCGTTGCTGACAGCCAGTGGGTAAGTCCTATCCATTGTGTTCCTAAGAAGGGAGGTATTACTGTCGTTCCTAATGATAAAGATGAATTGATTCCGCAAAGAATTATTACATGTTATAGGATGGTAATTGATTTCCACAAATTAAATAAGGCTACAAAAAAAGATCATTACCCCTTACCTTTCATCGATCAAATGCTAGAAAGATTATCCAAACATACACATTTTTGCTTTCTAGATGGTTATTCTGGCTTCTCTCAAATACCTGTGTCAGCTGATGATCAATCAAAGACCACTTTTACTTTCCCTTTCGGTACTTTTGCTTATAGATGTATGCCTTTTGGTTTATGTAATGCACATGCTACCTTTCAAAAATGCATGATGGCTATATTCTCTGACTTTTGTGAACAGATTTGTGAGGTTTTCATGGATGATTTCTCCGTTTATGGATCCTCTTTTGATGATTGCTTAAGCAACCTTGATCGAGTTTCACAGAGATGTGAAGAAACTAACCTTGTCTTGAATTGGGAGAAGTGCCACTATATGGTTAATGAAGGTATTGTCTTGGGCATAAAATTTCTAAAAGGGGCATTGAAGTTGATAAAGTGTAACATCCCTAATTTTCAATTTGGAATGTTATACATTAGATCATCAATGCATATCATATTTTTATTTGCTTCTGGCTCGATCCTAGAAATTCTATGCAACTCAAAGACCCTCGGAGAGAGTTGGGGATTTCATGATTTTCATATTTGAGTTTTCTCAAATTTTGAAAATAGGATCATTTGATTTCCCAAATAAATGTTCATCCTGTTTGACTTGATTTTAGAAGCCGGGGTAAATTTCGTTCGGGATTTTTGGATTCCGTTTAGTATTTCTTTTATTTGTTTTTCTGCGCGTAATACTTAAAAAAAACCAAACCGACTTTGGGCCGTGTTTGGCCAGGACTCCTCTGGTCGGGCCTTTATATAGCGCCGACCCCGAGCCCGTAAGCCCAAGCCGCCGCCCCTCACCGGAACCCTAACCGTAGGCCGCCGCCGCCGCGCGCCGCCACACCACGGCCCCGCACCGCCGCCGCCGAGGTTGACCCCGCCGCCGCCGCCGGTTTTTCCTAGAAAACCGTTTGGTTTTCGCCGGTTTTCGATCGGTTTTTTTAGATCCGTTTTTTTAGATAGATCGATTCTTTTTCAGTTTAGTTTATTTAGCGAGCATTTGCTCGTTCGTTTGTTTTAACGAACGCGTTCATCGTTTAGTTCCAGATAACGAACGTTCATTCGTTAATCCGTTTGTTGTTTTCCTTTTTCTCGTATTTTCCATGATTATTTCTAATCGCGATTTCTGATCCGATTTTCGTTCTAGTATAACTTTTCGCTCGTTTATCGGAATCAGGCGATTCAAGCGCCTGGAGTTTCGTCTTAAAACCCTATTTCCGTTTAGCCAACTCAAACAAGTTTTTGCCTTTGTAAAATTTGACTTAGATCCAGATTAGTAAACGAAGCTTGTTTCTTTCGCCGTTTGACTTTCGTTGCTTCGTTCGATTTGATTCTTTTTGCAAACCGGAGTTCTTAAGTTGAACTTTCTGGTTATATCTCTTATTTGAGTTTTACCCGTGCATTAGATGAGTACTTATTGTATGCTTGTTTGTTTACAATAGAGTACCCGGAGTGCGCCGCTTGCTACTTCCAATCGCTAGGTTTCGCGGATCATCAGCAAGGCAAGTAACACTTTGATCATACCTCCTACTACCCAGTTTTTATTGCATTAGATCAATCCTCAAACATTGCATGTTTAGGACCTAATTAAATTGTGGGTTGGGTAGTAGATGAGGTAGTACCTATTACCTATTTTATTATCAAACCCTTGGGAGTTACTTCTACGTTGTTTATATTGCCATGCTATGCTAGTAGACGTGGATTGGGTGAGTGTATCCATGACAGATGTGAGATTGTTAAATTAATGGTTTATTTAAGGTGGCAACTCAAACACACATCTGGGTGGATTGAGGCACCTGGGTATTCTAGCGATTGCCTGTTTTTCTTTATGGACCGCCACCCAGGCTCAAAGGGATCATGAGATCATTCATACTAGAAACTTTCGTGTGCAGCCCCAAGCTACTATGGGCTCTAGCATAGTTGATTAAGTCATGCGAACTCTTACAGTGGTAGACTAGCAGATGTAGGGGAAAGTAGGTGTAACGGTCTACCCATTCGTAAGGTGCTAGCATTTATGAAAGACTATGTCATGGTCATCCGTTTCTCAAACACCATGTAGTGCGAGAATCCCAACGGAGGAGATCGAGTCTTGTGGGGAAAAGTGCGCAAACCTCTGCAGAGTGTATAAACTAATCATGGTTAGCCGTGTCCCCGGTTATGGACAACTTGAGTATCTAGTACTTGGATTATCACGTGAATCTCATCATGTTACTCTAATTAATTTTGTTGGGTTTTAATGATGATGCTTAATTGGGATTGAGAGGGTGTCTACACTCTCAATGTTTAACAACTACCATGATAGTTAAATAAAAATTTATTCCTTTGTAGTAGGAAAAATTGGCTTTACGCAAAACTGTAACCATAGAGCTTTCCACCAGCCAAATATGCATGTAGTATAGCCTTATTCATTCATTACTCTCTATGTGTTACATTGCCAGCATATTCCATGTGCTGACCCGTTTCGGGCTGCAACGTTCATGTTGTAGACTTTTCAGACGATGAGTAAGGTGCCTTTTAGGTCGTTGTTCTATACTCAGTGATGCCGTTGGAGTTGATGAACTCACTTATCTTCCAAGCCTTCTGCTGTTATCGTTATTAGATGGCCTTAAGCCATATTTATTGTAATAAGTTCTCTTATGAGACATTCGATGTACTAAGTGTGTGATTGCTACTCTGTTATAAATCCATTCAAGTACTGTGCGTGTCAGCATTACTGATCCAGGGATGACACTGAAGCGCAGAGATCAGACTGTTTGAGGTCTGGTCGCTACAAGATGGTATCAGAGCACACGCTGACTGTAGGACACGACCACTAAGCTAAAGCCCTAGATCACTACTCACTCTTCTCATTTCTGACTTCTCATCTTTTCTACTCTTTTAGGATGGCGGATGCAAGGAACAAGTTCACGCAACCGGATGAAGATACACCCTTTGGACGTCACTTGAAGGAAGTCACTAGATACCTGAACATCGGAGTACCAAGCTTCACCGGAACCTACAACGCCACTTTACCTGAAGAGGAGCGCTGGATGATTCAAGTTCAAGTTCCAGGAAGGACGTTCATGCCAGTCACTGAGCCCATAGAGTTTTCCTTTGATGCACCAACCTGGAGTCTAGGAAAGAGCATGGCAGCTCACATCGCCATGGGACGTATTGGAGAAGTTTACCGCAATGATCTCAAGGATACTATCTACCAGATTTGTGGGAGCCGAGATGAGCACTGGGAGATGATCAGCACCAAGAAGGATAGATCAATCACAACTTTCATCCAGGAGTTAAACCAGCACATTCGACGTCGACAGCCTTGGGCTGCCCCGTAGGCAACACCAGACAGGGGTGGAGGCGCCCGACGTCCACCATGACCCACTTGCTCCGGAAGCCTTAGATTCTCTTCCCATGCTTCGAGATGGCATTGGAATTGGAGTATGCGATGAAGCTCGCACATGCGGAGATATGGCCACCAGAAACTCGGAGGGAAAAATAGTGATGCAACAGGGCCACCGAGGGCTTTACCCCGACGTGAGCCTCACAGTAGTAAGCAAAAATCGCCAGGAGAAGAACAGAGTTGGGGTGGAGATGTAGAGCCTACAAGTTGTACTGGCGGAGAACAGCAAAGAAGAACTCAGAGAAAGGAGGCACCAGACCAGCGACGATGGCACTCACAAAGAGCGGATAGAAGGTGCTCCCCTTGCATTTAGGCTGGTCAGAGCCGGCCTTGAGCACAGTCGCCCCCTTGTTGCCCTGCGCCACCGTCATCAGGCGCGTGAGGGCGAGGTTCTTCTTCGACAGGTTCGGGGAATCCAGAGCCGGCGAGTACCAGACCCTAGTCAGGGACTTGCGAGGCGCCATGGTGTGCCGGACGAGGAGGATTGAGACAGATCTGGAGGATTTCGGGAGCAGGAAGGAGGAGAGCAAGAAAGGGGGTCTGGGGCGAGGCGAACGAGAACAAAGCAAGTAAGTCTAGCCCGGGCACCTCTTTTGTCAGATGGACAGTTGCCGAAGCGTCATGGGAAGTGCCGACGCCCACGTCCAATCAATCACCACGCGGCGCCCAAGGCCGCAGGCTATTGGGGCCCGCGGTGCTTCGTGCTTGCCTCTTCGCTTCCCTGCTAGGCCAAGCCCGGGCACGCCTTCGGCCCGGGGGCTACTGTCGGTGTTCTGGGAACGGGGGTCCCCAGACTTTTGCCTGTGGCGTGGCTCAAGTGGGGGCCCAACACGGCCCATCTTCATCAGCTCAAGCTCAAGACCCTCGCGAGGGGCCAAGCCTCGCGGGGCGGCGATATAAAGCTTCCTCAGAGGTAGCCTCATCAGGCAGGATCGCGAGGAGGCGGAGAGATCAAGGCAGGGGTACCTCGCGAGGAGCCCGTGACTCAAGCCATGACGATCGAGACCAGGCGGGCGCCGGCCTGCGTAGTGTCCTTGTTTCCCCTTTGGTGCAAAGGGGGCAAGCACAGGCCAAGGCATCGGGCAAAGGTTACCATTCCGGTGCAACAAGACCAAGACCAAGACCAACAGAGCGGCAGGATGGAGGTCACCGTGGAGCCCAAGATGGCGTCATCACCAGTGCTTTTGGCAGCCGAATACCACCTTTGGTCAGGATAACTTGTACTAGATGTTCCCCTCCAAAATGGCCAATTGTTGACGCCCTTCCCGCTCATTATTTGGGGAGAGGCCCAGGGCCTCTATAAATAGAGCTAGCCACCACAGAGTGGGGGGATCGACACCTAGACAACTAGAGATCTGGTAGAACCCCAGCAGAGAGAGAGAGATAGAGAGGCGACTGAGCTCATCAAAGCAGTTCATCGCACCAGCTCAAGAACACCTCTCGTGAGGCTGTTCTTCCCTTGTACTATTCGTCATCAGCCCCTGAGGCAATCCACCACACCACACACTGGACTAGGGTATTACACCATAACAGTGGCCCGAACCAGTATAAACCTCATGTCCCTTGTGTTGTTCATTGTTTCCAGCTTAGATCACGCGAGGAGATTGGACGTAGATCGGCAGGGGAGAGATCTCCGTGCGCACCCCAGTGTTCGAACCTCAAGGGTCTGTCGAAACCCGAAATCTGACAGTATAACCTTATTCTTTCATTACTCTCTATGTGTTACATTGTCAACATATTCCATGTGCTGACCCGTTTCGGGCTGCAACGTTCATGTTGCAGACTTTTCAAACAACGAGTAAGGTGCCTTTTAGGTCGTGATTCTATACTCAGTGATGCCGTTGGAGTTGATAGACTCACTTATCTTCCAAGCCTTCCGCTGTTATCGTTATTAGATGGCCTTAAGCCATATTTATTGTAATAAGTTCTCTTCTGAGACATTCGATGTACTAAGTGTGTGATTGCTACTTTGTTATAAATCCATTCAAGTACTGTGCGTGTCAGCATTACTGATCCAGGGATGACATTGAAGCGCAGAGATCAGATTGTTTGAGGTCTGGTCGCTACAAGATGGTATCAGAGCACACGCTGACTGTAGGACACGACCACTAAGCTAAAGCCCTAGATCACTACTCAATCTTCTCATTTCTGACTTCTCATATTTTCTACTATTTTAGGATGTCAGATGCGAGGAACAAGTTCACGCAACCGGATGAAGATACACCCTTTGGACGTCACTTGAAGGAAGTCACTAGATACCTGAACATCGGAGTACCAAGCTTCACCGGAACCTACAACGCCACTTTACCTGAAGAGGAGCGCTGGATGATTCAAGTTCAAGTTCCAGGAAGGACGTTCATGCCAGTCACTGAGCCCATAGAGTTTTCCTTTGATGCACCAACCTGGAGTCTAGGATAGAGCATGGCAGCTCACATCGCCATGGGACGTATTGGAGAAGTTTACCACAATGATCTCAAGGATACTATCTACCAGATTTGTGGGCGCCGAGATGAGCACTGGGAGATGATCAGCACCAAGAAGGATAGATCAATCACATCTTTCATCCAGGAGTTAAACCAGCACATTCGACGTCAGGAGAACCAGATGTGCGCAGACATGATAGATCTGAAGAAGGCGAGGATAAGAATCATGGAACTGGAGGAAGAACTCAAGGCCACACGTGAAGATTACATGGAGGAAATCGAAGTATTAGTGGAGAAGAGTGACGACCTAATCAAGAAGAACGGAATATTCATGGGAGACCCTACACCAGTAGAAGAAGACGAAGAACCCAAGGAGATTCGCCCGGAAGACTACATCATCATCGACGACAACGACTCGGACCCAGATGATAGCGATGATGACTATGTTGATGAAGCTGGAGCAGATATCATGGAGTCTGCAACCGAAGAATATTTCTAGTAGGCCACCCCATCAGTAGTAGTATTCCACCATGTAAATAGAGTAGTCCGAGCACTTTTGCGATAGTTAGACCGATTGTATGCCCTTGTTTGATTGAATGAAGTGAATTGTTTGCAATTGCCTCATCTACATATGGGTAGTGTTTTCTCTCTAGACCTCTCTCTATTCTTAAATCTCATTTTTTCTAAACCCATCAGATGCCTCCGAGACGTGACCCCGGATTTACCTTCCCACCGGAGCTCACTCAGTTGATCCAGCAGCAGAATACGTTGATGCAGTTGCTAGTCCAGAATCAGAATCAGGGGAACAACAACAACCCACCACCACCACCACCACCTGTTGATCACTTAACCCGTTTTCTTAGGCTGAATCCGCCGGTGTTCTCCAGTAGCACCGAGCCTATAGTAGCAGATGATTGGCTCCGCAAGATAGCAAGAGAGTTGACCACGGCAGGATGCACATATGCGGAAAAGGTGAAATTTGCCGCGCATCAGTTGGATGGACGCGCAACATCATGGTGGGAGAATTTCACAGCCACTTACCCTATCGACACTGTCACGTGGGACCAGTTTCAGCAGGCTTTCCGTACTGCTCATGTTTCAGCAGGAGCTATGGCCATGAAGAAGCGTGAGTTTCGCAACTTGCGCCAAGGAGGACGGACAGTTGGCCAGTATGTGGATGACTTTAGTAAGCTAGCATGTTATGCCCAGATGACGTTGCTACGGATGCAGCTAAGCAGGAGAAGTTTCTGGAAGGACTGAATGATGAGTTGAGCATGCAGTTGATGGTAGCAAGCTTCAACAACTACCAGGAGTTGGTAGATCATGCTCTTATGATTGAAGGGAAGCAGCAGCAGATTGAGAACCGTAAGAGGAAGTATGGACAAGGGAAGTACAATTCTGGAGCGCAGCAGAAGCCGCGTTTTACCCCTAAACCGGGAGGACCTTTTCAGCATACTGATGGAGGAGGAAGTTCGCATAATCATAATGGCCCCAAGAATGGTAATCGGAATGGAGGAAGCAATGGCCAGAACCATACCAACCGATCAACCCCAGCCAAGAGAGACCTGAGCCAAGTCACTTGCTTTAAGTGTCAGAAGACTGGACATTATGCCAATGAATGTCCTGAATCCCAGAATGGAAATGGCAATGGAAGCTCTGGGAAGAAGCCGAACCCTTTCAACAGGGGACAGGTGAACCACGTAAACGTGGAGGAGGTTGAAGAACAGTCGGATGCAGTAATCGTTAAGTTTTTGGTTAAGTATTTTACTACAATCGTTCTTTTTGATACTGGTGCATCGCATTCATACATCTCATGGGGATTTGTGGATAAGTATAACCTGCGACCAAGGTTCTTAGAACACCTATGCTAGTAAGCTCACCAGGAGCGGAGTATATGGCTAGCCGAGGGTGTTTTCAAGTGCCATTGAGTATAGGTAGGCATGTGTTTCCCTCGGATTTGATCATTTTGGAATCACAAGGTTTGGATGTAATTCTGGGAATGGATTGGCTGTCGATGTATGGAGGAAACATCGATTGCGCCAGTAAGTCGATTCTGCTTACCACCCCAGAAGGAAGAAGGATCAAGTATGTATCCCGACATGTGCCTAAGAGGACTCAAGTAATTCCCTAACATGAGTTGTACAGGAGGAAGTACCGGTGGTAAAGGATTTTCCTGATGTATTTCCAGAGGAGTTGCCAGGCATGCCACCGGATAGAGACATTGAGTTTTTGATTGAGCTTTTGCCAGGCACAGGGCCAATATCTAAGAGACCATATAGGATGCCCACAAAGGATTTGGAGGAGATTAAGAAGCAGATTAAGGAGTTACTGGATAAAGGCTATATTCGCCCAAGTTCTTCGCCTTGGGGATCGCCAATACTTCTAGTGGAGAAAAAGGATGGATCATTAAGGATGGTTGTCGATTATCGAGGATTGAATGAAGTAACAATCAAGAACAAGTACCCACTACCAATGATCAATGATCTGTTTGATCGATTGCAAGGAGCCAAGGTATTTTCCAAGATCGATCTGTGATCAGGATACCATCAGTTGAAGATTCGAGAACAGGATATACCTAAGACGGCTTTTACCACCAGGTATGGGCTGTACGAGTATACCGTTGTGTCATTTGGTCTAACTAACGCACCTGCCTATTTTATGAACATGATGCGTGTTTATGGAGTTTTGGATAAGTTCGTCGTAGTGTTCATTGATGATATTCTGGTTTACTCGAAGAATGAAGAGGAGCATAAGGAGCATTTGCGTTTGGTACTTGGGAAGCTCAGAGAACATCAGTTATATGCCAAGTTTAGCAAATGTGAGTTTTGGTTGAAGGAAGTTGGATTCCTCGGACATGTTATATCCGGAGAAGGTATAGCAGTAGATCCCACCAAGGTTGACACTGTGACAAATTGGGAAGCCCCAACAACAGTTGGATAAATTCGGAGTTTTCTGGTACTTGCAGGATACTACCGGAGATTCATTAAAAATTTCTCGAAGATTGCGAAGCCTATGACGGAGTTGTTGAAAAAGGATACCAAGTTCATATGGACTGAGGAATGTGAGGCCAGTTTCCAGGAGTTGAAGAAACGTTTGGTTACATCACCAGTGTTGATTTTGCCGGATTAGAACAAGGATTATGAGGTGTATTGCGACGCGTCACGTCGAGGACTTGGAGCAGTGCTTATGCAGGAGGGAAGAGTTGTTTCATATGCCTCCCAACAGCTTAAGCCTCATGAGTTAAATTATGCCACACATGATTTGGAGTTAGCAACCGTAGTGCATGCATTAAAGACTTGGAGACATTTTCTCATTGGAAACCATTGTGAAGTGTACACGGATCACAAGAGTTTTAAGTACATTTTCACGCAGAAGGAGCTAAATCTCAGGCAAAGGAGATGGTTGGAGCTCATCAAGGATTATGATATGAGATTGCATTATCACCCCGGAAAGGCTAACGTAGTAGCCGATGCGTTGAGCCGTAAGAGCCATGTCAACACACTAATGACGGGAGAATTACCGAAGGAGTTAGCCGAGGACCTTCGCGAGTTATGTTTAGAGATAGTTCCGAGAGGCTATGTAGCAGCATTGGAGATTCAGTCTACTTTGATGGATAATATCAGAGAAGCTCAGAAGACTGACAAGGAGGTTGCCTCTATAAAGGAGAAGATGGGCAAAGGAAAAGTTAAAGGATTTCGTGAGGATGAGCACGATACCCTGTGGTTTGAAGACCGTGTTTATGTGCCCAATGACCCGGAGATCAGGAAGTTAATTCTGCAGGAGGCCCATGATTCACCATATTCGATTCATCCAGGAAATACCAAGATGTATTTGGATTTGAAGGATACTTTCTGGTGGACCGGAATGAAGAAGGATATTGCGGAGTATGTAGCAATTTGTGATGTATGTTAGAGAGTAAAGGCAGAGCATCATAAGCCAGCAAGATTGTTACAGCCATTGCCGATACCCGAATGGAAGTGGGATAAGCTAGGCATGGATTTTATTACAGAATTGCCCAGAACTCGTTCAGGCTATGACTCGATTTGGGTTGTAGTCGATCGTTTGACAAAGGTAGCTCATTTCATCCCAGTGAAGACTACCTACACCAGTGCTAAGTTAGCAAAGATATACATGACCAGGATAGTATGTTTGCATGGAGTTTCAAGGAGTATTGTATCATATAGAGGAACCCAGTTTACGTCAAAGTTCTGGAATCAGTTGCACGAAACTTTGGGTACCAGGCTAGAGTTCAGTACAGCTTTTCATCCGCAGACAGATGGACAGACCGAGAGAGTCAATCAGATTTTGGAGGATATGTTGAGAGCTTGCACGCTAGATTACGGATCCAGTTGGGACGACAATTTGCCATATGCAGAGTTTTCTTACAACAACAGTTATCAATCCAGTTTGAAGATGGACCCTTTCGAAGCCTTGTACGGAAGGAGGTGCAGGACCCCATTGTCATGGGATGAAGTTGGAGACCGCAAGTTGTTTGGACCGGATTTGATTAAGGAGTCTGAACAGAAGGTGAAGTTGATTCGCGATAGGCTCAAGGTAGCCCAGTCCAGGCAGAAGAGCTGCACAGATTCTAAACGCAAGGAGATGGTTTACGAAGTCGGAGACCGGGTTTATCTTCGAGTATCTCCACTTCGAGGAGTTAAGCGCTTTGGAGTTAAGGGAAAGTTAGCGCCATGTTTTGTAGGACCATACAAGGTTTTGTAGCGTATGGGAGAAGTAGCCTACAAGTTGGAATTGCCCGAAGGATTGTCAGGAGTTCACGATGTATTCCACGTTTCGCAGTTGAAGAAGTGCCACACAGAGATGGCTGATATACCGCTGAGAGATACAGTGCCGCTGGAAGCGATTCAGTTGGACAGTGATTTGACCTATGAGGAGAAACCAGTCAAGATTCTTGAGTATGCCAACCGAGTCACCTGCAGCAAGGTTATCAAGTTTTGCAAAGTTCATGGAGCCACCACACCGAGGATGAAGCCACCTGGGAACGAGAGGAAGATTTGCTAAAGGACCACCCTCACCTATTTTCTAGCCAACCCGAATCTCGAGGGCGAGATTCATCTTAAGGGGGGTAGGTTTGTAACATCCCAAATTTTCAATTTGGAATGTTATACATTAGATCATCAATGCATATCATATTTTTATTTGCTTCTGGCTTGATCCTAGAAATTCTACGCAACACAAGGACCCTCGGAGAGAGTTGGGGATTTCATGATTTTCATATTTTAGTTTTCTCAAAATTTGAAAAATAGGATCATTTGATTTTATTTATTTTATCTTCAATTATTTCTATTTCAAAAATATGAGAGAGGGAATAAAATGACTTTCCCAAAATAAAGAAATATTGAGGATTTAATAATAAAATCAAATAAGATTTTATTTTGGAGTTATTTGCTATTTTATTTTGAATTTAGGAAAAATGCGCATTTTTCAAAATTGCATTTAGGCCCCAAATAAATGTTCATCCTGTTCGACTTGATTTTAGAAGCCGGGGAAATTTTATTTCGGGATTTTTGGAGTCCGTTTAGTATTTCTTTTATTTGTTTTTCTGCGCGTAATTATATAAAAAAACGAAACCGACTTTGGGCCGTGTTCGGCCAGGACTCCTCCGGCCGGGCCTTTATATAGCGCCGACCCCGAGCCCATAAGCCCAAGCCGCCGCCCCGCACCGGCCGGGGAAAATTTATTTTGGGATTTTTGGAGTCCGTTTAGTATTTCTTTTATTTGTTTTTCTGCGCGTAATTATAAAAAAACGAAACCGACTTTGGGCCGTGTTCGGCCAGGACTCCTCCGGCCGGGCCTTTATATAGCGCCGACCCCGAGCCCATAAGCCCAAGCCGCCGCCCCGCACCGGAACCCTAACCCTAGGCCGCCAGTGCCGCCGCGCCGCGCCGCCGCCTTGCCGCACCGCCGCCCTGCGCCGCCGCCGCCGGAGCCGCCGTTGCCGACGCCGCCGCCCGCCGCCGAGGTTGACCCCGCCGCCGCCGCCGGTTTTTCCTAGAAAACCATTCGGTTTTCACCGGTTTTTGATTGTTTTTTTAGATCCGTTTTTTTAGATAGATCGGTTTTTTTCGGTTTAGTTTATTTAGCGAGCGTTCGCTCGTTCGTTTGTTTTAAGGAACGCGTTCATCATTTAGTTCCAGATAACGTACGTTCGTTCGTTAATCTGTTCATCGTTTTTCTTTTTCTCTTATTTTCCGTGATTATTTCTGATCGTGATTTCTGATCCGATTTTCGTTCTAGTATAACTTTTCGCTCGTTTATCGGAATCAGGCGATTCAAGCGCCTGGAGTTTCGTCTCGAAACCCTCTTTCCGATTAGCCAACTCAAACAAGTTTTTGCCTTTGTAAAATTTGACTTAGATCCAGATTAGTAAACGAAGCTTGTTTCTTTCGCCGTTTGACTTTCGTTGCTTCGTTCGATTTGATTCTTTTTGCAAACCGGAGTTCTTAAGTTGAACTTTCTGGTTATATCTCTTATTTGAGTTTTACCCGTGCATTAGATGAGTACTTATTGTATGCTTGTTTGTTTACAATAGAGTACCCGAAGTGCGCCGCTTGCTACTTCCAATCGCTAGGTTTCGTGGATCATCAGCAAGGCAAGTAACACTTTGATCATACCTCCTACTACCCAATTTTTATTGCATTAGATCAATCCTCAAACATTGCATGTTTAGGACCTAATTAAATTGTGGGTTGGGTAGTAGATGAGGTAGTACCTATTACCTGTTTTATTATCAAACCCTTGGGAGTTACTTCTATGTTGTTTATATTGCCATGCTATGCTAGTAGACGTGGATTGGGTGAGTGTATCCATGACAAATGTGAGATTGTTAAATTAATGGTTTATTTAAGGTGGCAACTCAAACACACATCTGGGTGGATTGAGGCACCTGGGTATTCCAGCGATTGCCTGTTTTTCTTTATGGACCGCCACCCAGGCTCAAAGGGATCATGAGATCATTCATACTAGAAACTTTCGTGTGCAGCCCCAAGCTACTATGGGCTCTAGCATAGTTGATTAAGTCATGCGAACTCTTACAGTGGTAGACTAGCAGATGTAGGGGAAAGTAGGTGTAACGGTCTACCCATTCGTAAGGTGCTAACATTTATGAAAGACTATGTCACGGTCATCCGTTTCTCAAACACCATGTAGTGCGAGAATCCCAACGGAGGAGATCGAGTCTTGTGGGGAAAAGTGCGCAAACCTCTGCAGAGTGTATAAACTAATCATGGTTAGCCGTGTCCCCGGTTATGGACAACTTGAGTATCTAGTACTTGGATTATCACGTGAATCTCATCATGTTACTCTAATTAATTTTGTTGGGTTTTAATGATGATGCTTAATTGGGATTGAGAGGGTGTCTACACTCTCAATGTTTAACAACTACCACGATAGCTAAATAAAAATTTATTCCTTTGTAGTAGGAAAAATTGGCTTTACGCAAAACTGTAACCATAGAGCTTTCCACCAGCCAAATATGCATGTAGTATAGCCTTATTCATTCATTACTCTCTATGTGTTACATTGCCAGCATATTCCATGTGCTGACCCGTTTCGGGCTGCAACGTTCATGTTGTAGACTTTTCAGACGATGAGTAAGGTGCCTTTTAGGTCGTTGTTCTATACTCAGTGATGCCGTTGGAGTTGATGAACTCACTTATCTTCCAAGCCTTCTGCTGTTATCGTTATTAGATGGCCTTAAGCCATATTTATTGTAATAAGTTCTCTTATGAGACATTCGATGTACTAAGTGTGTGATTGCTACTCTGTTATAAATCCATTCAAGTACTGTGCGTGTCAGCATTACTGATCCAGGGATGACACTGAAGCGCAGAGATCAGACTGTTTGAGGTCTGGTCGCTACAAGATGGTATCAGAGCACACACTGACTGTAGGACACGACCACTAAGCTAAAGCCCTAGATCACTACTCACTCTTCTCATTTCTGACTTCTCATCTTTTCTACTCTTTTAGGATGGCGGATGCAAGGAACAAGTTCACGCAACCGGATGAAGATACACCCTTTGGACGCCACTTGAAGGAAGTCACTAGATACCTGAACATCGGAGTACCAAGCTTCACCGGAACCTACAACGCCACTTTACCTGAAGAGGAGCGCTGGATGATTCAAGTTCAAGTTCCAGGAAGGACGTTCATGCCAGTCACTGAGCCCATAGAGTTTTCCTTTGATGCACCAACCTGGAGTCTAGGAAAGAGCATGGCAGCTCACATCGCCATGGGACGTATTGGAGAAGTTTACCGCAATGATCTCAAGGATACTATCTACCAGATTTGTGGGAGCCGAGATGAGCACTGGGAGATGATCAGCACCAAGAAGGATAGATCAATCACAACTTTCATCCAGGAGTTAAACCAGCACATTCGACGTCGACAGCCTTGGGCTGCCCCGTAGGCAACACCAGACAGGGGTGGAGGCGCCCGACGTCCACCATGACCCACTTGCTCCGGAAGCCTTAGATTCTCTTCCCATGCTTCGAGATGGCATTGGAATTGGAGTATGCGATGAAGCTCGCACATGCGGAGATATGGCCACCAGAAACCCGGAGGGAAAAATAGTGATGCAACAGGGCCACCGAGGGCTTTACCCCGACGTGAGACTCACAGTAGTAAGCAAAAATCGCCAGGAGAAGAACAGAGTTGGGGTGGAGATGTAGAGCCTACAAGTTGTACTGGCGGAGAACAGCAAAGAAGAACTCAGAGAAAGGAGGCACCAGACCAGCGACGATGGCACTCACAAAGAGCGGATAGAAGGTGCTCCCCTTGCATTCAGGCTGGTCAGAGCCGGCCTTGAGCACAGTCGCCCCCTTGCTGCCCTGCGCCACCGTCATCAGGCGCGTGAGGGCGAGGTTCTTCTCCGGCAGGTTCGGGGAATCCAGAGCCGGCGAGTACCAGACCTCAGTCAGGGACTTGCGAGGCGCCATGGTGTGCCGGACGAGGAGGATTGAGACAGATCTGGAGGATTTCGGGAGCAGGAAGGAGGAGAGCGAGAAAGGGGGTCTGGGGCGAGGCGAACGAGAACAAAGCAAGTAAGTCTAGCCCGGGCACCTCTTTTGTCAGATGGACAGTTGCCGAAGCGTCATGGGAAGGGCCGACGCCCACGTCCAATCAATCGCCACGCAGCGCCCAAGGCTGCAGGCTATTGGGGCCCGCGGCGCTTCGCTCTTGCCTCTTCGCTTCCCTGCTAGGCCAAGCCCGGGCGCGCCTTCGGCCCGGGGGCTACTGTCGGTGTTCTGGGAACGGGGGTCCCCAGACTTTTGCCTGTGGCGTGGCTCAAGTGGGGGCCCAACGCGGCCCATCTTCATCAGCTCAAGCTCAAGACCCTCGCGAGGGGCCAAGCCTCGCGGGGCGGACGATAGAAAGTACCTATTACCTGTTTTATTATCAAACCCTTGGGAGTTACTTCTATGTTGTTTATATTGCCATGCTATGCTAGTAGACGTGGATTGGGTGAGTGTATCCATGACAGATGTGAGATTGTTAAATTAATGGTTTATTTAAGGTGGCAACTCAAACACACATCTGGGTGGATTGAGGCACCTGGGTATTCCAGCGATTGCCTGTTTTTCTTTATGGACCGCCACCCAGGCTCAAAGGGATCATGAGATCATTCATACTAGAAACTTTCGTGTGCAGCCCCAAGCTACTATGGGCTCTAGCATAGTTGATTAAGTCATGCGAACTCTTACAGTGGTAGACTAGCAGATGTAGGGGAAAGTAGGTGTAACGGTCTACCCGTTCGTAAGGTGCTAGCATTTCTGAAAGACTATGTCTTAGTCATCCGTTTCTCAAACACCATGTAGTGCGAGAATCCCAACGGAGGAGATCGAGTCTTGTGGGGAAAAGTGCGCAAACCTCTGCAGAGTGTATAAACTAATCATGGTTAGCCGTGTCCCCGGTTATGGACAACTTGAGTATCTAGTACTTGGATTATCATGTGAATCTCATCATGTTACTCTAATTTATTTTGTTGGGTTTTAATGATGATGCTTAATTGGGATTGAGAGGGTGTCTACACTCTCAATGTTTAACAACTACCATGATAGTTAAATAAAATTTATTCCTTTGCAGTAGGGAAAAATTGGCTTTACGCAAAACTGTAACCATAGAGCTTTCCACCAGCCAAATATGCATGTAGTATATGTCGGTGTTCTGGGAACGGGGGTCCCCAGACTTGCCTGCCTGCGGCCGGCGGCGTGGCTCAAGTGGGGGCCCAGCGCGGCCCATCTTCATCAGCTCAAGCTCAAGACCCTGACGAGGGGCCAAGCCTCGTGGGGCGGACGACAGAAAGCTTCCTCAGATGCAGCCTCATCAGGCAAGCTTGCGAGGAGGCAGAGAGATCAAGACAGGGGTACCTCGCGAGGAGCCCGTGACGCAAGCCATGACGATCGAGACCAGGCAGGCGCCGGCCTGCGCAGTGTCCTTGTTTCCCCTTTGGTGCAAAGGGGGCAAGCACAGGCCAAGGCATCGGGCAAAGGTTACCATTCCGGTGCAACAAGACCAAGACCAACAGAGCGGCAGGACAGAGGTCACCGTGGAGCCCAAGACGGCATCATCACCAGTGCTTTTGGCAGCCGAAGACCACCTTTGGTCAGGATAACTTGTACTAGATGTTCCCCTCCAAAATGGCCAATTGTTGGCGCCCTTCTCGCTCATTATTTGGGGAGAGGCCCAGGGCCTCTATAAATAGAGCTAGCCACCACAGAGTGGGGGGATCGACACCTAGACAGCTAGAGATCTGGTAGAACCCCAGCAGAGAGAGAGAGAGAGAGGCGACTGAGCTCACCAAAGCAGTTCATCGCACCAGCTCAATAACACCTCTCGCGAGGCTGTTCTTCCCTTGCACTGTTCGCCATCAGCCCCTGAGGCAATCCACCACAACACACACTAGACTAGGGTATTACACCACAATGCTGGCCCGAACCAGTATAAACCTCGTGTCCCTTGTGTTGTTCGTTGTTTCCAGCTTAGATCACGCGAGGAGATTGGACGTATATCGGTAGGGGAGAGATCTCCACGCGCACCCCAGTGTTCAAACCTCAAGGGTCTGCCGGAACCCGAAATCTGACATTTGGCGCGCCAGGTAGGGGTGCGCCGGAATCTTTCTTCCGCTGTTCGCGTGTGATCTTCCATCGTGTCCATGGCTGACGCTCATCGGGCTCGCACCGAGAGCCGGGCTGCTCTCGCCACCCGCGTCGCCCATACGGCGCCCGTTGGCGGACGTCCTCGCCGTTCCCCGTCGCCTGCCGCCGACGCCGCCACCGGCCCGGTGGGGAACAAGCAGCAGGCCTCGTCCCAGCATCCTTCGGTGCGGCGGGAGGGCCGCACCGCCACACCGTCGCTAACTCCAGCTGCTTCGTCGTTCCACACCCGTCGCGCCCCCACGGACGTGCACGCCGCGCTGCTCCTGGCAAGAGAGCTCCTGCACTACCGCCTCGTCGACGACCTCTACGAGGACTGGCTTGCCCGCATCACCGAGCTCGTCAGCGCCGCAGGGGCTCCCCCTTGCCATCCCTCTCGCTGCCTCGCCCACCATTCCGCGCAGGAGGCGAGGATCAGGAGGTGCCTCCGCCACCTCCTGCCCAAGAAGGCGCCCTGGCTCCAAGGCGCACAGCCCCAGGGCGAGGCCCTCCGCGTCCGGCGCCTGCGCAGCAAGAAGGGAGCTGCCAAGAGATCCCTCGTCCCCAAGAAGGTGCTCGCGCGCTCCTAGCGCCGGCGCGCCAAGATCGCGTCCCTGCACTGCCACGCCAAGACTCCGCGCTGCTCCAAGTGGCGGCGCGCGGTAATCCCCAGGAACAAGCCCAGCACCAGCAAAAGGCACCGGTGGCCACAGCAGGCTGTCGCGCCCTCACCCCCGAGCTACGCGGTGTCGCATGGCCAGGCAAGTTCAAGCCTGACCTGCCCCCTCGCTACGATGGCACGACGGACCCCGCGGAGTTCCTACAGCTCTACGAGCTATGCATCAAAGCTGCCAACGGAGACGAAAGGGTCATGGCAAACTGGTTTCCCATGGTGCTCAAGGACGGGGCCCGCACCTGGCTCCTGAACCTGGCACCTAGCACGATCTCCTCCTGGGACGAGATGCACACCCGCTTCATCGCAAACTTCCAGGGCACTCACGACCGGCCCTCTGCCGTGAGCGATATGCGCCGCATCAAGCAGCAGCAAGGGGAAACCCTGCAGAAATACATCCAGCGATTCAACAACGCTCGCCTCAAGATCCCCAAGGTGACTGAAGAAGCCATCATCTCGGCCTTCTCCGATGGCGTACACGACATCAAGATGAAGGAGGAGCTAGCAATCCATGAAGACCTGTGCACATCCCTGGAGCTGTTCAACTTGGCGACAAAGTGTGCCAGGGCTAAGGAAGGGCGCCTTTCCCTCCTCGAACTCCCGGCTGCCGACCCAAAAGAGAAGAAGCCCAAGGCCAAGGACGTGAAGCGCAAGGGGGCTGCCGTGCTTGCAGCGGAACCGGACACCAAGTGAGGCAGGGATCAACCTGAGTCATCCAAGGGCAGCCGGTACTGCGTGTACCACGACCTCCACACCCACAACACCAACGAATGTCAAGAGCTCCGGGCCGTGAGAGATGGACGTGTCGGATGACGCCTCGAGCGCAACGACAGGGGCTATGGCCGAGGAGGAGGAAGAGGTGGCAGACGATGGGAAGACCGTGGCCCTCGCCAAGGGTGGTGTGACCGACCTCGCGAGGATCGCTGGCAGGACCAGCCTCGCGAGGGAGGCTGGAGAGATCAGCCTCGTGAGGATCGCCCGCACGGCAACGCATGCCTTCCTCCTCTGCCGCCACCGCCAAGGAGGAACGAAGGCTAGCATCAAGACGAGGGGGCTGGGGGCTTCCAGGAACCGCGTGCAATCGCTTGCATCTTGGGCGGAGCGCAGGCCCCAGCCTCACAGCGCATCTTCAAGCAGTTTGCTTGCGAGGTGAATGCAGTCCTCCCCAAGCTTGAGGCCACACGCCCTCTCAGGTGGTCTGCGTGTGCTATCATGTTCAGCTCAGCGGGTCAGCTCAAGTGCGCGGCAAAGGCTGGAGTCCTCCCGATGCTTTGCTCCCCAGTCATCAACAACGTGCAGGTCACCAGGACCCTCATTGATGGCAGAGCAGGACTCAACGTCCTGTCCGTCGAGACGTTCGACAATCTCCAAGTGCCGTACGATCAGCTTCAGCCAACCAAGCCCTTCTCAGGAGTCACTGATGGTTCCACTATTCCAATAGGGCAGGTTCGCCTTCCAGTCACCTTCGGGCAGCGCAACAACTGCCGCACCAAGCTCATCGACTACGACATCGCCCACATCTGTCTGCCATACAACGCCATCCTCGGGTACCCAGCCCTGGCCAAGTTCATGGCAGTGACTCACCATGGGTACAATGTCCTCAAGATGCCAGGAAGCGGTGGAGTCATCACCGTACCCTGTGAAGAAAGGGATGCAGTGTGTTCACTTGAGCGCGCGTTCCAAGCCGTAGCAATCAAAGACCCGGACCATAGGAACGGAAGGCTTCCCGAGGCGACCCTTAAGAAGAAGAAGGTTTCGCCTGGCCCAAGCCATAAGGAGGCAGGTGCCTCCGGAGGTGTTGCACCAGGATCTGCGCCCAATCAGGGAGCGCCACCCTCTCTC
The DNA here is from genome assembly GCF_056163025.1 of Triticum urartu. Classification (NCBI taxonomy): domain Eukaryota; kingdom Viridiplantae; phylum Streptophyta; class Magnoliopsida; order Poales; family Poaceae; genus Triticum; species Triticum urartu. Next base: position 145,205,450 of record NC_141874.1, read on the forward strand.
GCATAGGAAGGCGCGCCCGGCGCCCTCCTCAGGCAGGGCTCGGGGGCTCTTTCTTGGAGAGCCACCGACTTTGCCAAGGTCGTGAGGGAGGCGCTCGGGCACCACTTGGAGGGGTGCTTCCAGGAAAGTTTCCCTCAGGAAGGTACGAGGCAAGGAAGACCAAACCCTCAGGAGTTCATCGCAAGAAACACCCAGGAGCTACAAGAGTCGAGAGTCATGCGCGGCAGCCGCCGCTTGCCCACTGTGGCCCCACATCCAGGCGAGGATGGTGGGCTGCGCGTCTGCATAGACGTGCCAGGGCTCAACCGAGCCGCGTCTCAGGAGCGCCTCTGTCCTTCGCGCGTGGGGCATTGCGAGGGTCCACCTCACAGCTACATTCCCATGCCTTTCGGCCTGCCGTACGCTGTCGCCGCTCATTGGCGCCTGCTGAGGAGCATTTTGGAGGCTCAGGAGGTCAGGCATGGTGCGGTCCTAGTGGAGATGGAGATGGCCCTCGGAAACCCACCTGTGCCCCCGGAGCCTCCCGAGGCTCCTAGGCCTGGGGGCTCATGAGGGTCGACATCCTCATTGCGCATCGCCCGCTTCTTCAGCATCACTTCATCTTCAACGGCACCAGGTGACATCTTTCTAAGTTCCGTTTTTAGCTGGGAGCGCCCATAGGGCCGCATCATTCCCAGGTCGCGTGGGTCCGTCCTTGCGGCATGTATCCGCTTTGCTTATGCTCTTTACTTACCTTGTTGGGGGCGCCCCTCGGGCTGCATCATCCCCGAGCTGCTCGGGCCTGGCCCAGCGGCGTTTGCTTTTCCCGCGTCTACTTAAAATGAATTTGCTCTTTCGCGCTTATTTGTCACCTGCTGCTTATTGCGGACTTCTCCGCTTTCATGCAAAGCGCTTGCACGTTAAAAGGGGGGGGGAGGGTACCTGAGCATCGCGACTCATGGCCTCCTACTGGCTCTCTAGCCCTCACCCCCTGGCCTTGACCCACGACATCGCGACCTGTCATACCAGCGGCGGCTGAGCTAGCTTGAGGGCCGGGACCTGAGGACGTAGAGCATTTGCATTCTAACCACCCTGTAGGAACACACCATTGATAAAGGTCCAGAGCCAGGCGCAACCCGCCTCGAGGTAGGGCCTCATGAGTCCCGCGTTGGCTCACGAGTGCCCAGATACACCTCTCCTAGCCCTACCATGCCGGCCACGTGTCAGGGCGGGGCTGTACACGCTCCGGGGGCTCCTCCCAGAGGGGAGCCCCCTCCCATGTACCAGTGGAAGCACCATGCTCTGTGCTGGCTGACGACACTGCCGAGGAGCGGCTATGCCCGTACACATACGGAAGCGCTATGCTCCGCGCTGATGATAAACAACTGAGGGCGGCCTACAGCCGTACCAACCTCAGGGAGCCCAGAGCTCAGTGTCCGGCACCATGCAACGCCTCCCCTCGGGAGCGCCACGTGAGGGGCTGGACACGGGGGCTACGCCCGGGCCATGCCCGAGCGCACGCCACCCAGCCAGGTCCCTCGGACCTGGTCGTCACACGCCCCTCCCCGAGAGAAGTCAAGGTATGGAAACTCGTTTGAACATCAAGGGGGACTCCTGAGCATCGCGACTCAGGAGCCTAACTTGCCCCTCACTCCTTAGACCCGTCCCGGTTTCCAGTCAGGGCTAACGCTGGGTGAGGTATGCGCGGGGCCAAGCCCTATCGACGCAGAACGACTAATCTACTCCTTGTTCCCCCCTTTCCTACTTGTTGCTTGCACGTCAAGGGGGACTCCTGAGCATCGCGACTCAGGAGCCTAAGTTGCCACGTAGCCCCTCGCTCCTTAGTCCCATCCTGGTTTTCGGTCGGGGCTAACGCTGGGTGAGGTATGCGCGGGGTCGGGCCCTGCCTACGTAGAGCGCGAGCAAGTAGGGGAGAAGAATGCAAATTCCAGGAAATTCAAAGCAAATATTACAAGCCATAGAACGTTTCACAACGCCAAACACAAGTTTAAACGCCTCCACGAGGCATGGTGCATGTTGCAGGAATAAAAACAGGACATAAGCCACGAAGGGATCACTCTCCAGTGGCGCCGCCGCCAGTGGTGGAGTCATGCTGGACGACTCCGCCTCCCGGGGCCACGGAGCTGGCGGCACCATGCCTGGGCAATACGCAGAAGGCGCGGAGCCTCCCCAGCAAAGCTTTGGCTCGGCCTTTCACGGCCTCAGCGGCAGCGGCGACAAGGTCGCCGCTCACGGGTTCCAGCAGGCTGTCGAAGTCGACGTCGGGGTCGCGCAGGTAGACGTGGCTGAGGACATGCGTCAGCACCGCAGAAGACAGGGCACGCGCCTTGGCCTCGGCCGTGGGGCCAAGGCCGTCTACGACATCTTCAAGCGCATGGACCGGGAAGGGAAGCAGCTTGGCGGGGCCGTACTCCGCACCGGCCAATGGCTCCTCCAAGCCGCTCTTGTAAAGCGTCTTTAGCGCGGCACGAGCCCTCTTCTCCATCTTCGCGAAGGCCATCCGATCCTCCGCCAAGACCTTCGCCTTGGCATCTAGCTCGGTCCTCTCCACCTTCAGCGACCGCTCCAACGTCTCCAATTCGCCATGGCGGTCATCAAGCTTGGCATCCCGGTCCTTGATGGCAGCCTCCTAAGCCTTCATCTCCTTCTCTTTCTCCTGGCGGCCGTGGACCTCCTTGGCGAGATCGTCGCGCAGGCCTTGCAGCTCGGTCTCCAGCACCTCGCAGCGAGCCTTGGCAGCCACAGCGTCGCCCAGGGCAGCGTCGCGAGCGGCCTTGGCTTGGTTGGCGGCCTGCTTCTCCCCATCGGAGGCCGCCACGGCCTGGCTCAGCGCTGTTCGGATGGAGGCAGCGGAACAGGCCCATCCAGAAGCTAGCTCCAGGCGCCCGGCCGCTAGGCGAGGGTCCGCGCTCAGAAGATCCTCCCACAGCTGGCTCAGTTCGCTGGCGACCTAGTCCAGGACGGTGGCAGAGGGAACAGAAGAAGCGGGAACTGGCGGAGGGGGCGAAGAGGATGGCAGCGTGATCACGGCTTGGCAGGAAGGAACCCCCTGGGCCTTGGCTGCCCTTGCCGCAGCATCGAGCGCAGTCGACTCCAGGGTCAGCGGGGCCACGGGGGCTGACTCCTCGCCAAGGCGTCCCGGTCGGCCTCGTGAAGACGATCGGACCGGGGAGGCGCAAGCCTCGCCGTCTTTCCCCTCAGCAGACGAAGGCGCCGCCCCGGCAGATGGACTCGCCCCAAGCAGGGCCGCAGAAGCCCCTCTCAACCTCTTCGCCGCAGGCGCCGGCCTGACAAAAGAATATGGACGTCAAGCCTCGGCGGCAGAAACCAAGCAAAGCACGAATCGAGCACTTACTAGTCATCGCTCGAGAACTCAAGCAACCTCCGGCCAAACTTGAAGCCCGAGAGCCTGCAGCTGGGGTCAGGCTCGGGAGGCTCGGAAGCAGAGGGCATGTTAGGAGGGCTGGAGCTGGCCTCAGACCGCCCAGGGACCAGAATAGACCCTGGGGGAACCAGCCCCGACCTGCCCTTCCTTGTGACCAAGGGAGAGTCCTCCCCTTCTCGCCCGGCGCCGACCTCATCATCGTCCGGCATGGAGCAGAGGGCCTGGGACCTGCGCCGAGGGAAAGACTCCCTCGGCTCCTCGCCAGTCGCCTCAGAGTCAGACTCTCCCTCCTCCGCCTCTTCTTCCCCCTCGCTCTCGCTGGAGCTGTCGGAGGACACGTTCACCATCGCCAGCGCCGCAAGACCCTCGGGAGCTTCCGCAGGCACCAGCCCATCACCATTGAAGGTGGGCATGGTGTTCACCACCTGCTCCCAGTCGTCACAAAGGAACAGGGGGACATGGGCGCCCACCGGCTTCGCCACGTCTCCCCCAACCAAGGAATGGAGGGCTGCGACCAGATTCTCGTCGGTCAGGGCCTCAGAGCTTAGGCGCAAGGCAGCGTCCGCTTCCCCAAGCCTCCATAACGGGAGCAAGTGCTCCTAGAGTGGAGCCACCCGGTGCTCCAAGAACTCCCTCAGGAGCGTGGCTCCAGTCAGCTTCGCCGCCCCCAAGTTGCTTGGCCTCAGGTCCGCGTTCATCCTCTTTAGCACCGCCTTCGCACGGGGGTCGACGAGCTCCGCGCGGGACCACGTGTCGACAGCCTTGGGCTGCCCCGTAGGCAACACCAGACGGGGGTGGAGGCACCCAACGTCCACCATGACCCACTTGCTATGGAAGCTCTCGATTCTCTTCCCAGGCTTCGAGATGGCATTGGAATTGGAGTATGTGATGAAGCTCGCACATGCGGAGATATGGCCACCAGAAACCCGGAGGGAAAAATAGTGACGCAACAGGGCCACCGAGGGCTTTACCCCGACGTGAGCCTCACAGTAGTAAGCAAAAATCTCTAGGAGAAGAACAGAGTTGGGGTGAAGATGCAGAGCCTGCAAGTTGTACTGGCGGAGAACAGCAAAGAAGAACTCAGAGAAAGGAGGCACCAGACCAGCGACGATGGCGCTCACAAAGAGCAGATAGAAGGTGCTCCCCTTGCATTCAGGCTGGTCAGAGCCGGCCTTGAGCACAATCGCCCCCTTGCTGCCCTGCGCCACCGTCATCAGGCGCGTGAGGGCGAGGTTCTTTTCTGGCAGGTTCAGGGAATCCAGAGCCGGCGAGTACCAGGCCTCAGTCGGGGACTTGCGAGGCGCCATGGTGTGCCCGACGAGGAGGATTGAGACAGATTTGGAGGATTTCGGGAGCAGGAAGGAGGAGAGCGAGAAAGGGGATCTGGGGCGAAGCAAACGAGAACAAAGCAAGTAAGTCTGGCCCGGGCACCTCTTTTGTCAGATGGACAGTTGCCAAAGCATCATGGGAAGCGCAGACGGCCACGTCCAATCAACCGCCACGCGGCGCCCAAGGCCGCAGGCTATTGGGGCCCGCGGCGCTTCGCGCTTGCCTCTTCGCTTCCCTGCTAGGCCAGGCCCCGGTGCGCCTTGGGCCCGGGGGCTACTGTCGGTGTTCTGGGAACGGGGGTCCCCAGACTTGCCTGCCTGCAACCTGCGGCGTGGCTCAAGTGGGGGCCCAGCGCGGCCCATCTTCATCAGCTCAAGCTCAAGACCCTCGCGAGGGGCCAAGCCTCGCGGGGCGGACGATAGAAAGCTTCCTCAGAGGTAGCCTCATCAGGCAGGCTCGCGAGCAGGCGGAGAGATCAAGGCAGGGGTACCTCGCGAGGAGCCCGTGACGCAAGCCATGACGATCGAGACCAGGCGGGCGCCGGCTTGCACAGTGTCCTTGTTTCCCCTTTGGTGCAAAGGGGGCAAGCACAGGCCAAGGCATCGGGCAAAGGTTACCATTCCGGTGCAACGAGACCAAGACCAACAGAGCGGCAGGACGGAGGTCACCGTGGAGCCCAAGACGGCGTCATCACCAGTGCTTTTGGCAGCCGCAGACCACCTTTGGTCAGGATAACTTATACTAGATGTCCCCCTCCAAAATGGCCAATTGTTGGCGCCCTTCCCGCTCATTATTTGGGGAGAGGCCCAGGGCCTCTTTAAATAGAGCTAGCCACCACAGAGTGGGGGGATCGACACCTAGACAGCTAGAGATCTGGTAGAACCCCAGCAGAGAGAGAGAGAGAGAGGCGACTGAGCTCACCAAAGCAGTTCATCGCACCAGCTCAAGAACACCTCTCGCGAGGCTGTTCTTCCCTTGTACTGTTCGTCATCAGCCCCTGAGGCAATCCACCACACCACACACTGGACTAGGGTATTACACCACAACGGTGGCCCGAACCAGTATAAACCCCGTGTCCCTTGTGTTGTTCGTTGTTTCCAGCTTAGATCACGTGAGGAGATTGGACGTAGATCGGTAGGGGAGAGATCTCCGCGCGCACCCCAATGTTCGAACCTCAAGGGTCTGCCGGAACCCGAAATCCGACAGTATAGCCTTATTCTTTCATTACTCTCTATGTGTTACATTGCCAGCATATTCCATGTGCTGACCCGTTTCGGGCTGCAACGTTCATGTTGTAGACTTTTCACACGACAAGTAAGGTGCCTTTCAGGTCGTGGTTCTTACTCAGTGATGCCGTTGGAGTTGATGGACTCACTTATCTTCCAAGCCTTCCGCTATTATCGTTATTATATGGCCTTAAGCCATATTTATTGTAATAAGTTCTCTTTTGAGACATTCGATGTACTAAGTGTGTGATTGCTACTCTGTTATAAATCCATTCAAGTACTATGCGTGTCAGCATTACTGATCCACGGATGACACTGAAGCGCAGAGATCAGACTGTTTGAGGTCTGGTTGCTACAAGATGGTATCAGAGCACACGCTGACTATAGGACACGACCACTAAGCTAAAGCCCTAGATCACTACTCACTCTTCTCATTTCTGACTTCTCATCTTTTCTACTCTTTTAGGATGGCGGATGCAAGGAACAAGTTCACGCAACCGGATGAAGATACACCCTTTGGACGTTTCTTGAAGGAAGTCACTAGATACCTGGACATTGGAGTACCAAGCTTCACCGGAACCTACAACACCACTTTACCTGAAGAGGAGCGCTGGATGATTCAAGTTCAAGTTCCAGGAAGGACGTTCATGCCAGTCACTGAGCCCATAGAGTTTTCCTTTGATGCACCAACCTGGAGTCTAGGAAAGAGCATGGCAGCTCACAACGCCATGGGACGTATTGGAGAAGTTTACCACAATGATCTCAAGGATACTATCTACCAGATTTGTGGGCGCCGAGATGAGCACTGGGAGATGATCAGCACCAAGAAGGATAGATCAATCACAACTTTCATCCAGGAGTTAAACCAGCACATTCGACGTCAGTAGAACCAGATGTGCGCAGACATGATAGATCTGAAGAAGGCGAGGACAAGAATCACAGAACTGGAGGAAGAACTCAAGGCCACACGTGAAGATTACATGGAGGAAATCGAAGTATTAGTGGAGAAGAATGACGACCTGATCAAGAAGATCGGAATATTCATGGGAGACCCTACACTAGTAGAAGAAGATGAAGAACCCAAGGAGATTCGCCAGGAAGACTACATCATCATCGACGACACCGACTCGGACCCAGACGATAGCGATGATGACTATGTTGATGAAGCTGGAGCAGATATCATGGAGTCTGCAACCGAAGAATATTTCTAGTAGACCACCCCATCAGTAGTAGTATTCCACCATGTAAATAGAGTAGTTTGAGCACTTTTGTGATAGTTAGACCGATTGTATGCCCTTGTTTGATTGAATGAAGTGAATTGTTTGCAATTGCCTCATGTTCATATGGGTAGTGTTTTCTCTCTAGACCTCTCTCTATTCTTAAATCTCATCTTTTCTAAACCCATCAGATGCCTCCGAGACGTGACCCCGGATTTACCTTCCCATCGGAGCTCACTCAGTTGATCCAGCAGCAGAATACGTTGATGCAGTTGCTAGTCCAGAATCAGAATCAGGGGAACAACAGCAACAACCAACCACCACCACCACCTCCTATTGATCACTTAACCCGTTTTCTTAGGCTGAATCCGCCGGTGTTCTCCAGTAGCACCGAGCCTATAGTAGCAGATGATTGGCTCCGCAAGACACCAAGGGAGTTAACTACGGCAGGATGCACAGATGCGGAAAAGGTGAAATTTGCCGCGCATCAGTTGGATGGACCCGCAGCATCATGGTGGGAGAATTTCACAGCCACTTTCCCTATCGACACTGTCACGTGGGACTAGTTTCAGCATGCTTTCCGTACTGCTCATGTTTCAGCAGGAGCTATGGCCATGAAGAAGCATGAGTTTCGCAACTTGCGCCAAGGAGGACGGACAGTTGGCCAGTATGTGGATGACTTTAGTAAGCTAGCATGTTATGCCCCAGACGATGTTTCTACGGATGCAACTAAGCAAGAGAAGTTTTTGGAAGGACTGAATGATGAGTTGAGAATGCAGTTGATGGTAGCAAGCTTCAACAACTACCAGGAGTTGGTAGATCGTGCTCTTGTGATTGAAGGGAAGCAACATCAGATTGAGAACCATAAGAGGAAGTATGGACAAGGGAAGTAAAATTCTGGAGCGCAGCAGAAGCCGCATTTTACCCCTAAACCGGGAGGACCTTTTCAGCATACTCATGGAGGAGGAAGTTCGCATAATCATAATGGCCCCAAGAATGGTAATGGAATGGAGGAAGCAACGACCAGAATCGTACCAACCCATCAACCCCAGCCAAGAGAGACCTGGGCCAAGTCACTTGCTTTAAGTGTCAGAAGACTGGACATTATGCCAATGAATGTCCTGAATCCCAGAATGGAAATGGCAATGGAAGCTCTGGGAAGAAGCCGAACCCTTTCAACAGGGGACAGGTGAACCACGTAAACGTGGAGGAGGTTGAAGAACAGTCGGATGCAGTAATCGGTAAGTTTTTGGTTAAGTCTTTTACTACAATCGTTCTTTTTGATACTGGTGCATCGCATTCATACATCTCATGGGGATTTGTGGATAAGTATAACCTGCCCACCAAGGTTCTTAGAACACCTATGCTAGTAAGCTCACCAGGAGCGGAGTATATGGCTAGCCGAGGGTGTTTTCAAGTGCCATTGAGTATAGGTAGGCATGTGTTTCCCTCGGATTTGATCATTTTGGAATCACAAGGTTTGGATGTAATTCTGGGAATGGATTGGCTGTCGATGTATGGAGGAAACATCGATTGCGCCAGTAAGTCGATTCTGCTTACCACCCCAGAAGGAAGAAGGATCAAGTATGTATCCCGACATGTGCCTAAGAGGACTCAAGTAAATTCCCTAACATGAGTTGTACAGGAGGAAGTACCGGTGGTAAAGGATTTTCCTGATGTATTTCCAGAGGAGTTGCCAGGCATGCCACCGGATAGAGACATTGAGTTTTTGATTGAGCTTCTGCCAGGCACAGGGCCAATATCTAAGAGACCATACAGGATGCCCACAAAGGATTTGGAGGAGATTAAGAAGCAGATTAAGGAGTTACTCGATAAAGGCTATATTCGCCCAAGTTCTTCACCTTGGGGATCGCCAATACTTCTAGTGGAGAAAAAGGATGGATCGTTAAGGATGGTTGTCGATTATCGAGGATTGAATGAAGTAACAATCAAGAACAAGTACCCACTACCGATGATCAATGATCTGTTTGATCGATTGCAAGGAGCCAAGGTATTTTCCAAGATCGATCTGCGATCAGAATACCATCAGTTGAATATTCGAGAACAGGATATACCTAAGACGGCTTTTACCACCAGGTATGGGCTGTACGAGTATACCGTTGTGTCATTTGGTCTAACTAACGCACCTGCCTATTTTATGAACATGATGAACAAAGTGTTTTTGAGGTTTGGATAAGTTCGTCGTAGTGTTCATTGATGATATTCTGGTTTACTCGAAGAATGAAGAGGAGCATAAGGAGCATTTGCGTTTGGTACTTGGGAAGCTCAGAGAACTTCAGTTATATGCCAAGTTTAGCAAATGTGAGTTTTGGTTGAAGGAAGTTGGATTCCTCGGACACGTTATATCCGGAGAAGGTATAGCAGTAGATCCCATCAAGGTTGACACTGTGACAAATTGGGAAGCCCCAACAACAGTTGGAGAAATCCGGAGTTTTCTGGGACTTGCAGGATACTACCGGAGATTCATTAAAAATTTCTCGAAGATTGCGAAGCCTATGACGGAGTTGTTGAAAAAGTATACCAAGTTCATATGGACTGAGGAATGTGAGGCCAGTTTCCAGGAGTTGAAGAAACGTTTGGTAACATCACCAGTGTTGATTTTGCCGGATCAGAACAAGGATTATGAGGTGTATTACAACGCGTCATGTCGAGGACTTGGAGCGGTGCTTATGCAGGAGGGAAGAGTTGTTTCATATGCCTCATGACAGCTTAAGCCTCATGAGTTAAATTATGCCACGCATGATTTGGAGTTAGCAGACGTAGTGCATGCATTAAAGACTTGGAGACATTTTCTCATTGGAAACCATTGTGAAGTGTACACGGATCACAAGAGTTTTAAGTACATTTTCACGCAAAAGGAGCTGAATCTCAGGCAAAGGAGATGGTTGGAGCTCATCAAGGATTATGATATGAGATTGCATTATCACCCCGGAAAGGCTAACGTAGTAGCCGATGCGTTGAGCCGTAAGAGCCATGTCAACACACTAATGACGGGAGAATTACCGAAGGAGTTAGCCGAGGACCTTCGCGAGTTATGTTTAGAGATAGTTCCGAGAGGCTATGTAGCAGCATTGGAGATTCAGTCTACTTTGATGGATAATATCAGAGAAGCTCAGAAGACTGACAAGGAGGTTGCCTCTATAAAGGAGAAGATGGGCAAAGGAAAAGTTAAAGGATTTCGTGAGGATGAGCACGATACCCTGTGGTTTGAAGACCGTGTTTATGTGCCCAATGACCCGGAGATCAGGAAGTTAATTCTGCAGGAGGCCCATGATTCACCATATTCGATTCATCCAGGAAATACCAAGATGTATTTGGATTTGAAGGATACTTTCTGGTGGACCAGAATGAAGAAGGATATTGCGGAGTATGTAGCAATTTGTGATGTATGTCAGAGAGTAAAGGCAGAGCATTAGAAGCCAGCAGGATTGTTATAGCCATTCCCGATACCCGAATGGAAGTGGGATAAGCTAGGCATGGATTTTATTACAGGATTGCCCAGAAATCGTTTAGGCTATGACTCGATTTGGGTTGTAGTCGATCGTTTGACAAAGGTAGATCATTTCATCCCAGTGAAGACTACCTACACCAGTGCTAATTTGGCAAAGATATACATGACCAGGATAGCATGTCTGCATGGAGTTCCAAGGAGTATTGTATCAGATAGAGGAACCCAGTTTACCTCAAAGTTCTGGAATAAGTTGCACAAAACTTTGGGTACCAGGCTAGAGTTCAGTACAACTTTTCATCCACAGACAGATGGACAGACCGAGAGAGTCAATCAGATTTTGGAGGATATGTTGAGAGCTTGCGCGCTATATTACGGATCTAGTTGGGACGACAATTTGCCATATGCAGAGTTTTCTTACAACAACAGTTATCAATCCAGTTTGAAGATGGCCCCTTTCGAAGCCTTGTACGGAAGGAGGTGTAGGACCCCATTGTCGTGGGATGAAGTTGGAGTCCGCAAGTTGTTTGGACCGGATTTGATTAAGGAGTCTGAACAGAAGGTGAAGTTGATTCGCGATAGGCTCAAGGTAGCCCCGTCCACGCAGAAGAGCTACGCAGATTCTAAACGCAAGGAGACGGTTTATGAAGTCGGAGACCGGGTTTATCTTCGAGTATCTCCACTTCGAGGAGTTAAGCGCTTTGGAGTTATGGGAAAGTTAGCGCCACATTTTGTAGGATCATACAAGGTTTTGGAGCGTATGGGAGAAGTAGCCTGCAACATGGAATTGCCCGAAGGATTGTCAGGAGTTCACGATGTATTCCACGTTTCCTAGTTGAAGAAGTGCCACACAGAGATGGCTGATATACCGCTGAGAGATACAGTGCCGCTGAAAGCGATTCAGTTGGACAGTTGTCGGTGTCAAAACCGGCGGATCTCGGGTAGGGGGTCCCGAACTGTGTGTCTAGGCCGGATGGTAACAGGAGGCAGGGGACATAATGTTTTACCCAGGTTCGGGCCCTCTTGATGGAGGTAAAACCCTACGTCCTGCTTGATTAATATTGATGATATGGGTAGTACAAGAGTAGATCTACCCTTGAGACCAGAGAGGCTAAACCCTAGAAGCTAGCCTATGGTATGATTGTTCTTCGTCCTATGGACTAAAACCCTCCGGTTTATATAGACACCGGAGAGGGCTAGGGTTACACAGAGTCGGTTACAATGGGAGGAGATCTACATATCCGTATTGCCAAGCTTGCCTTCCACGCCAAGGAAAGTCCCATCCGGACACGGGACGAAGTCTTCCATCTTGTATCTTCATAGTCCAAGAGTCCGGCCAGAGGTTATAGTCCGGCTATCCGGACACCCCCTAATCCAGGACTCCCTCAGTAGCCCCCGAACCAGGCTTCAATGACGATGAGTCCGGCGCGCAGATTGTCTTCGGCATTGTAAGGTGGGTTCCTCTCCAAATTCCGTGTACCTGTTTAAATAGTGTCCGGCTTCTTGTGAATGTTGCGCTCCTTGGCTTCCATGGCCACTTTCCACGTGTCGAGCAAATGTGAAGAGCCAGGGTGTTTTTACATTTACCCCCCCTAGCTGTGCGAATGAGCTGCCTATTAAAGAGACGAGGATTCAGATCCCAATCACACCATCCTCCCTTGTCAAGCCTTCATCGGAGCGCATTCGACAGAGATCCATTCCATCATGGCCGGTTGACGCAGCTCCTCCTCTCGCTCCTCTAGCCCCAAGCCTGGAGATTGGGAGAGATGTTCCGTCCTGCACAGCAGATTAGTGATGCTTCAGACCAAGGGATTTCTTCCCCTAGCATACATGGTCCCGGTTCGAGCCGGGCTCGCCACCTATAATGGCGGAGAGCAAGCGAAGAGCCTTCCCAATCCCTCCAAAGGAGAGCGGGTATGCCTTGTCCCACATTTGGTAAGAGGGCTCGGATTTCTAATTCATCCGTTTCTCCGGGGGCTCCTGGAGTTCCACGGCCTCCAGTTGCACAACTTTACGCCTGCCTCCATATTGCATATCGCGGGCTTCGTAGCCCTTTGCGAGTTGTTTTTGGGCTGTGAGGCTCATTTCACGCTGTGGAAGAAGCTGTTCTGCCTTGTGCCCCGTTCTCAGAAGGGGTCAATATATCAAGTGGGCGGGGCCAAAGTGTGGCGTATTGCCGGGACCGGATATCTATCCGGAACCCCAAAGAAGACGTCCGAAGACTGGCCTTCAGAATGGTTTTATATAGAAGACGTCCCCCTCCCGGACCCTATTCGAATCGGCCTCCCTGAGTTCGACAACACTCCTTTGAAGAAGCGCCGGAGCTGGCGTCCACGGAGCCCCCAGGAGGAAGATGACAGGGATGTTCTTTACCTGATGAGCCGGATAAGTTTGTTAGCTCGATCCGGATTGACCATGATCGAGGTCATGTCCACATGTATTATGCGGGGGGGGGGGGTGCAACTGCTTCAGTATAGAGGCCACCCCATGTGGGATTTCAATGAGGAGGATGACGCCACCCGCTTCGACCGTAAAGGGCCGGAATCGGTTGTTGCTCTAATAAAGATCTTATCCACTTTGTACAAGGGAGAAGAGGAGGAATTCCTCCGCGTCAACCCGCAGGGCGGATTTTCTATGTACAATCCTCTGAGCTGGGTAAGCGGACACTTTTTCTCGCCCATCCGTTTCATATTCCCATAGTTAAGTATTCAGCCTAGCGATTTCAATGCAGGAGTTGCGCCAGGCTGTAAGGGAGATAAACAGCCCTCCTCCACAACCCGAGGACCCGGAACGGTCCCTTGACCCGGCCTCCCAAGAGGATCCGGACATATCTGTGGAGCTGATCGATGGGGTATTTTACCAATTGAGCAATGACAACGCCTTGGTGGCCATTACGGCCGATTACCCTGGGCTACTTCCAGCCTTACAGGTAACTGAGACCAAAGTCCCAGTACTTTGAAAAGGGATTCGTCCTTGCATGCTTTTGATTACCGTATAACAACCGTGTTTTGCAGGGGAGGTCCTCGAGGCGGAAGGCCGAGCCTGCGGCGACTAGCCAACAAGGGGCCGCGAGGCCAGGCAGGCTGAAAAGACACACAGTCCGGATTGAGACACCAGCGCAGTGATACGGCGTGTCGTCTTTATTCCAAGATATTATTCTCAGAGGCATACTAACGCCCATGCCTTCTTTTTAGGAAAAAGAGCGCTCGCCGGACTATATCCGGAGAGGCTACTAATCGTGCCTCCACCAGCCAGGCTCCAAGGCCGGATTCAGAGGCGGGAATGAATACGCGGCGTGCGTCGGGTGCTCCTCCGACAGAGGATGCAGACAGACTGTCCGCCACCAACTCCGAGGTGGAAAGTGCCATGAACCACAGGCGTCGGCGGACTGTTCTTCGTGACGCTTGTTTCTCCCAAGAGGCATTGGATGCCTTCAACTCAGGAGATGCGTACCTCCGTGCTGCTCAAAATGGTCTAGCCAGAGCCACGGAGCAGTATGTAAAAGACATACGGGTGAGAAAATTTGGTGATTATATATATATATCAGTAGCCCCTGAGACTTGAAACAGTTAGAATAACTGATTTAAGGATCATTTGTTATGCAGGTTCTTATAGAAAGGAATACCCAACTATCCCAGGAGCTGGAAGAGTGCAAAGCCCAACTTCAGGCCGCACTAGCCACAGCGGGGGAGCCCAAAGAGACCCCTTCTGGTAACATATCCTTTAAATGATAAGTATCATATAAAGTGCGTCGTATATGCAAATCTAACAGTAAAATTGTAGATGACGCTGGAGTAAATCTGGATAAGCAACAGCTCCTACGCCAGCTAAATGCTGGTGAGAGCATGCTTACGAGGGTGAGGCAGGAGAAGAATGATCTCCTAGATGCCAACACCAAGCTGGGCGTGGAACTAAAGGATGTTCGTGCCCAACTGTCGGACTCCGTTAAGGAGAATCGGCGGCTTCGACGCGGCATAATTAGTAAGTGCTTGAACGAACTTTGAAAAAGAGTTCGGCGAGGAAGTTGGCTGACAGAGTTATGTCTGTAGGTATGCTAACAGGTCGTCCTACGGAGGAAATGCCCGGTTCTACGGGTGACCTTCTTCCCGAGCTCTCACAACTGCACGAACGAGTTCGGCAGGTGATGCAAGGCGTCGCCCAGGCCTTGTGGCCATCCGTCTCCATGCCCGAAGGCCTTGGAGAGCTTGCAGAGAAGCTGAAGGGAGCGCGGCGGCGCTTCCTATTATGGAAGATATCGGCCTGCCATCAGGGCGCCAGGGAAGCCTGGGCCATGGTGAAGACGCGGTACATGAAGGCTGACCCAAACCACATGGCCGAGGTCGGACCTGTGGGGCCTGATGGGAAGGAGATCCCAGTGAGCTTAGTGTATGGCCAAGTAGAATTGGCCGCAAAGTATTCCCAACAGGAATGTAGACTAGACAGCCTATTGGATGGTATTGAAGAGGAATTCAACCAGTCAAATTGACTATGTAATTTAAAGTGACATGTATAATGCCTTCTAGCCTGATTGTAGATCGTTTGTCGTGGTGGACCTTTTCGCTTCAACCTCGGGACCCGACGGTCCGGAGTGTATCCGAATACCCTCTCGGTTATGTAAGAACCGGGGCATGCATGGAGACCAGGCGTAGGGGTCATTAGTGCTTGAACAGACAAGTGCCCAACTAGTTATGTTATATTACATGGTTAGTAAGAAACATCTTCCAGGGAGAATAGTTCCGTTAGGGGTTCCTTTCCCTGGGAGTCATGCCCTAAAGTGCATGTCTGGACTGCGAGAAGAGACGCAGAAAAAACATCTGGGGGCGCATAAGTAAATAAGTGAAAAATCATCTTTAGTTCACCAACCGAATATTCCCTTAAGAACGCTAGCTTTCGGCTTCACCCAGTCTGAGGTACACATCCGGCTGACCCGGCAGTAACAATCGCAGAGGTGCTTCCCTTATGCCCTAGCCGAATTAACGGGAATGTAGGGCATAAATACAAGAGCTAGGCAACCCAGCTTGGCCAAAACTTCATGTCGATGCATATAATGGTGAATAAAGGGTACATGCGGAAGGATAACACATGTGTTGGGCATAAAGCCCGTGTGAATAAGCTTCTGTTAAAGAAGCCCCCAGGTATAATGAGTGCGGATAGCGCATCAGTTGCGTGCAAACAAGGCACGAATGGGCCTCTAAAGGCTATGAGAGAAAAGAAAGGGAGAAGGAGAAAAATATAAGACAGATAGTGTATAAAAAACAGACAGAGGAAGGAGACGAACACAGAGTCCGGCGTTAGGCGTAGAATCTTTGGAGTCAGGTTGCGTTCCATGGGTTCGGCTTGAGTCGATTATCCGATGCATCCCGCAGGCGGTACGCTCCACCAGTCAGGACTTGGTCAATGATGAAGGGACCTTCCCATTTGGGCTTGAGTTTGTTCCTTTTCTTATCCGGCAGGCGTAGAACTAACTCGCCAACATTGTAAGTTTTGGCCCGTACTTCTCTGCTTTGGTATCTTCGAGCCTGCTGTTGATAGAATGCGGAACGGCTTTTGCCACATCACGCTCCTCCTCCAAGGTGTCCAAACTGTCCTGCCGATCGAGCTCGGCTTCTCTTTCTTCGTACATGCGCACTCGAGGTGAGTCATGAATTATGTCGCAGGGCAGAACCACCTCTGCGCCGTATACCATAAAGAATGGTGTGTATCCGGTAGTGTGATTCGGCGTGGTCCGCAGCCCCCAGAGTACGGAGTCGAGCTCCTCTACCCAATGCGTGTTAGATTCCTTGAGGGACCGCACTAATCTGGGTTTGATGCCGCTCATGATAAGACCATTTGCTTGCTCGACCTGGCCGTTAGTTTGTGGGTGATAGACTGAAGCATAATCGAGCTTGATGTCCATGTTTTTGCACCAGAGTTTTACCTCGTCGGCCATAAAGTTCGTGCCGTTATCAGTGATGATGCTGTGGGGGACGCCGTAACGGTGTACGACCCCGGATATGAAGTCTATCACCGGTCCGGATTCGGCCGTTTTAACAGGCTTGGCCTCTATCCATTTGGTGAACTTATCCACCATGACCAGTAAGTATTTTTGCTTGTGGGTTCTTCCTTTAAGGGGTCCAACCATGTCAAGCCCCCAGACCGCGAAGGGCCAGGTGATGGGGATAGTTTGGAGGGTGGTGGGTGGCATATGGCTTTGGTTAGCAAAAAGCTGGCAACCAACGCATCGTTGGACTAAGTCCTGAGCGTCTGCCCGGGCCGTCGGCCAATAGAAGCCTGTACGGAAGGCCTTGTTTACAAGGGCCCAGGCTGCAGCATGGTGACCGCCGAGTCCGGCATGAATTTCAGCCAGAAGATTCTTCCCTTCCTCTTCGGAGATGCACCTTTGAAGGACTCCGGTGGTGCTTTTCTTATAAAGCTCTCCCTCGTGGACTTTATAGGCTTTAGGTCGCCGCACTATGCAGCATGCCTCGTTTTGGTCCTCGGGAAGTTCTTGCTTAGTTAGGTAGGCTAGGAATGGTTCTGTCCACGGGGCGATGACTACCATTATTACGTGGGCTGAAGATGTTATTTCGTTGGTAGAGCCTCCAATTATGTCAGAATGTTCGGTGTCGGGCAGTGCGGTTGGGTCCGGGCTGTTATTTCCGGGTTCCCCTTCCCATACTACGGATGGCTTGAACAGCCTCTCCAAGAAGATGTTGGGAGGGACGACATCGCGTTTTGCGCCGATGCGTGCCAGGACGTCTGCTGCCTGATTGTTTTCTCAGGCTATATGGTGAAATTCGAGCCCCTCGAACCGAGCTGACATTTTTAGGACGGCGTTGGGATAAGCTGCCATTTTCGGATCCTTGGCATCAAAGTCTCCATTTATTTGGGATATCGTGAGGTTCGAATCCCCGCGCACCTCTAGGCGTTGAATGCCCATGGATACTGCCATCCGGAGACCATGTAGAAGGGCCTCATATTCGACTGCGTTGTTGGAGTCCGTATACATTATCTGGAGTACGTATTGAACTATATCTCCTGTTGGGGACGTCAAAACGACGCCAGCCCCCAGACCAGCCAACATTTTGGAGCCGTCGAAGTGCATGATCCAGTTGGAATATGTGTCGTACTCTTTAGGGAGTTTGGCTTCCGTCCATTCGGCGATGAAGTCGGCCAAAACTTGCGACTTAATAGCTCGCCGTGGCTTGTAAGTTATGTCGAACGAGAGGAGCTCAATGGCCCATTTGGCAATCCGGCCCGTCGCGTCGCGGTTGTTTATAATATCGTTAAGTGGTACTTCCGAGGCTACCGTTATCAAACACTCTTGAAAGTAGTGTCGCAGCTTCTGGGATGCCATAAATACCGCGTACGCTATCTTTTGATAATGCGGGTACCGTGACTTGCATGGAGTAAGGACATTGGACACATAGTAAACCGGCTTTTGAAGGGGGAATTTGTGTTCGTCTGTTTCTCGTTTGATGACGAGCACTGCGCTTACAACTTGATGAGTTGCCGCAATGTATAATAGCATTGGTTCGCCAATGTTTAGCGCGGCCAGGACTGGGTTTGTTGCCAATATGGCTTTTATTTCGTCGAGTCCGGCCATGGCGGCATCCGTCCACTCGAAGTGTTCGGTGCGCCGGAGGAGGCGATAAAGGGGTAATGCCTTTTCTCCCAAGAGGGAGATAAAGCGGCTTAGAGCCGCCACGCATCCGGTCAATTTTTGTATTTGTTTGAGGTCCTTTGGGATGTCCAATTGTGACAGAGCTCGGATCTTGGCTGGATTTGCTTCAATTCCTCTACCGGATACAATGAAGCCCAAGAGCTTTCCGGCTGGTATGCCGAAAACGCATTTTTCCGGGTTGAGCTTGATGTCGTATGTTCGGAGGTTATCGAATGTGAGCCTCAAGTCGTCTACTAGAGATTTGACATGCTTGGTTTTGACGACCACGTCATCTACGTATGCCTCCACTGTTTTGCCGATCTGGTTTGCCAGACATGTCTGAATCATGCGCTGATATGTTACGCCGGCGTTTTTGAGCCCGAAGGGCATTGTGTTGAAGCAGAATGGGCCGTATGGTCTGATGAATGCCATTGCGGCTTGGTCTGGCTCTGCCATCTTAATTTGATGGTAGCCGGAGTATGCGTCGAGGAAACACAATGAATCGTGTCCTGCGGTAGCGTCGATAATTTGAGCGATGCGGGGGAGGGGGAAGGGATCCTTTGGGCAAGCCTTGTTGAGGTCCTTAAAATCGACGCACAAGCGCCAGGATTTGTCCTTCTTTGGTACCATCACCAGGTTTGCTAGCTAGTCTAGATGTTTTATGTCTCTGATGAATCCGGCCTTCAATAGCTTGGCTAGTTCCTCTCCCATGGCTTGTCTCTTAGGTTCGAAGAAACGCCGAAGAGCCTGCTTGACTGGCTTGAGTCCTTTGAGGATATTTAGGCTATGCTCGGCCAGCCTGTGTGGGATTCCTGGCATGTCTGAAGGGTGCCAGGCAAAAATGTCCCAGTTCTCGCGTAGGAACTCTCGTAGTGCGGTGTCTACATCAGGGTTTAATTGTGTCCCGATGGAAGCTGTTTTTGTAGGGTCCATTGGATGGACTTGGAATTTGACTATTTTGTCCGCCGGTTTAAAGGAGGTGGACCTGGATCTTTTATCAAGTATCACGTCGTCCCTGTTCATCATGGAGTGCAGCGCAGTCAGTTCCTCGGCCGCTAGGGCTTCGGATAGTGCCTCGAGGGCCAGTGCGGCTGTCTTATTTTCGGCGCGGAGTGCTATGTCCGGATCACTAGCAAGAGTGATGATTCCGTTGGGCCCGGACATTTTGAGCTTCATGTACCCGTAATGGGGTATGTCGTGGAAGATTGTAAACGCCTCCCGCCCTAATAGAGCATGGTATCCGCTACTGAACGGGGCCACTTGGAACATGACCTCTTCGGACCTGTAATTATCCGGCGTGCCAAACACCACATCTAGTGTGATTTTTCCTGTACAGCGCGCTTCCTGACTGGGGATTATTCCTCTAAAGGTTGTGCTGCTTCGCTCAATGCGGTTCCAGTCTATTTCCATTTTTCAAAGGGTTTCCTCATAAATGAGGTTCAATCCGCTGCCACCGTCCATGAGTACCTTGGTGAGTCGAAAGCCGTCCACTATTGGACTGAGGACCAATGCAGCTGGTGCTCGGGCTTTTCGGAATTTAGGTTCATCACTGGCATTAAAAGTAATAGCCGTGTCACTCCATGGGTTTATTGTTGCCATGTGGTAGACTTCGGCAAGGCTGCGGAGTGTTCGTTTTCGCATATTATTTGATGTGAAAGTCTCGAAGACTGTTAATACCGTATTGGTATCCCTGGGCTGGTGCTCTGTGGCTTCTGGGGTTAGAAGATCTTCGCCACTTTTGGCCACCTGTCAGAGTATCCAACATGCTCTAAGGCTATGAGTTGGTGTGGCGCCCTCTGTACTATGAATTTTATAGGTTCCATTGAGCCATCCCTCCAGTACGGTTCCATGCCCTGTAGAGGGTTTTTGCTTTTTAACCTGGGTGTCTGGCGATAATGCACCCTTTTATTTCGGACTAGGTTTGTATTCACGGCCGGATTGTCCCAAAATTTTATTTCGGTTTTCCAGGCGCTTTCCATCGCACAGTACTTTCGTACTATGGACGCCAAGTCGGCAAAGCGTGTAATTTCACAACGACTTATGGCGTTGAGGATTCCATTGTCCGTGTAATTATTGCAGAAGAATGAAATTGCGTATTCCTCGCGACAGTCCTTTATCCTGTTCATGACCAGGAGGAATCTGGCCCAGTAATGGTGTACTGTTTCTTCGGGATCTTGCCTAATTTGGGATAGATCACTTATGTTTGGGTGGGTGGGTGGAATTGAATCTGAAACCTCACCCAATCTGAGACTCAGGGGCCAAGGAGTTTCCGAACTCGGAAGTTTGGATTCTTGGATGTTTTCCATTGAATCTAGCTCGCTGCCTGACTCTAGGTTCAGGTCTTGAGTGACGTCCTCCCCTCCGCGGGTATCCGGCTTGGAGGGATCGGGAATCCGAACATAGCTAGTCCTTAAGATGGACGAAGGGTCGCCGCATTGTTCCTCCACCACCGCAACATGATGGGTGACCTGGGGAGAGGTGATCTCTCTCAGATCGGGTTTAGGCCCAATCTGATCGTAGTCTGTAGCGACTCCCAGGGCGGCGATGCGATCCAAGAGCTCGTTTAGGGAAGAGAGCTCCATTGGATCTAACTGCTCGGCGAGTTCCGAGTTGATGTGAAGATTGCTTTTGATGACCCGAGAAGTCATCGTCGGCGCAACGGCCGAACAGGCGGTCATAAGAAAACCACCTAGCCGGAGAGTTTGGCCGACAGCCAAAGCCCCCTTAGCAACAGTGCCGTCTTTAAAGACGGGATGAGGCATCCTTCCTGATGACGACAACACAGCAGGACTCTCAATGAAAGCACCAATGTCGGTGTCAAAACCGGCGGATCTCGGGTAGGGGGTCCCGTACTGTGCGTCTAGGCCGGATGGTAACAGGAGGCAGTGGACACAATGTTTTACCCAGGTTCGAGCCCTCTTGATGGAGGTAAAACCCTACGTCCTGCTTGATTAATATTGATGATATGGGTAGTACAAGAGTAGATCTACCACGAGATCAGAGAGGCTAAACCCTAGAAGCTAGCCTATGGTATGATTGTTCTTCGTCCTATGGACTAAAACCCTCCGGTTTATATAGACACCGGAGAGGGCTAGGGTTACACAGAGTCGGTTACAATGGGAGGAGATTTACATATCCGTATTGCCAAGCTTGCCTTCCACGCCAAGGAAAGTCCCGTTCGGACACGGGACGAAGTCTTCAATCTTGTATATTCATAGTCCAAGAGTCCGGCCAGAGCTTATAGTCCGGCTATCCGGACACCCCCTAATCCAGGACTCCCTCAACAGTGATTTGACCTATGAGGAGAAACCAGTCAAGATTCTTGAGTATGCCAACCGAGTCACCCGCAACAAGGTTATCAAGTTTTGCAAAGTTCAGTGGAGCCACCACACCGAGGATGAAGCCACCTGGAAACGAGAGGAAGATTTGCTGAAGGACCACGCTCACCTATTTTCTAGCCAACCCGAATCTCGAGGGCGAGATTTATGTTAAGGGGGGGGGGTAGGTTTGTAACATACCAAATTTTCAATTTGGAATGTTATACATTAGATCATCAATGCATGTCATATTTTTATTTGCTTCTGGCTTGATCCTAGAAATTCTACGCAACTCAAGGACCCTCGGAGAGAGTTGGGGATTTCATGATTTTCATATTTGAGTTTTCTCAAAATTTGAAAATAGGATCATTTGATTTTATTTATTTTATCTTCAATTATTTCTATTTCAAAAATATGAGAGAGGGAATAAAATGACTTTCCCAAAATAAAGAAATATTGAGGATTTAATAATAAAATCAAATAAGATTTTATTTTGGAGTTATTTGCTGTTTTATTTTGAATTTAGGAAAAATGCGCATTTTTCAAAATTGCATTTAGGCCCCAAATAAATGTTCATCCTGTTCGGCTTGATTTTAGAAGCCGGGGAAGATTTATTTCGGGATTTTTGGAGTCTGTTTAGTATTACTTTTATTTGTTTTTCTGCACGTAATTATTAAAAAAACGAAACCGACTTTGGGCCGTGTTCGGCCAGGACTCCTCCGGCCGGGCCTTTATATAGCGCCGACCCCGAGCCCGTAAGTCCAAGCCGCCGCCCCGCACCGGAACCCTAACCCTAGGCCGCCGCCGCCTTGCCGCACCGCCGCCCCGTGCCACCGCACCACCACCCCACGCTGCCGCCGACGCCGCAGCCCCACCGCCGCCGCCGCCGAGGTTGACCCCGCCACTTCCGCCGATTTTCCTAGAAAACCGTTCAGTTTTCGTCGGTTTTCGATTGGTTTTTTAGATCCGTTTTTTAGATAGATCGGTTTTTTGGTTTAGTTTATTTAGCGAGCGTTCGCTCGTTCGTTCGTTTTAACGAACATGTTCATCGTTTAGTTCCAGATAACGAACGTTCGTTCGTTAGTCTGTTCATCATTTTTCTTTTTCTCGGATTTTCCGCGATTATTTCTGATCGCGATTTCTGATCCGATTTTCGTTCTAGTATAACTTTTCGCTCGTTCATCGGAATCAGATGATTCAAGCGCCTGGAGTTTCGTCTCGAAACCCTCTTTCCGTTTAACCAACTCAAACAAGTTTTTGCCTCTGTAAAATTTGACTTAGATCCAGATTAGTAAACGAAGCTTGTTTCTTTCGCCGTTTGACTTTAGTTGCTTCGTTCGATTTGATTCTTATTGTAAACCGGAGTTCTTAAGTTGAACTTTCTGGTTAGATCTCTTATTGAGTTTTACCCGTGCATTAGATGAGTACTTATTGTATGCTTGTTTGTTTGCGATAGAGTACCCGGAGTGCGCCGCTTGCTACTTCGAATCGCTAGGTTTCGCGGATCATCAGCAAGCCAAGTAACACTTTGATCATACCTCCTACTACCCAGTTTTTATTGCATTAGATCAATCCTCAAACATTGCATGTTTAGGACCTAATTAAATTGTGGGTTGGGAAGTAGATGAGGTAGTACCTATTACCTGTTTATTATCAAACCCTTGGGAGTTACTTCTACGTTGTTTATATTGCCATGCTATGCTAGAAGACGTGGATTGGGTGAGTGTATCTATGACAGATGTGAGATTTTTAAATTAATGGTTTATTTAAGGTGGCAACTTAAACACACATCTAGGTGGATTGAGGCACCCGGGTATTCCAGTGATTGCCTGTTTTTCTTGATGGACCGCCACCCAGGCTCAAAGGGATCATGAGATCATTCATACTAGAAACTTCTATGTGCAGCCACAAGCTACTATGGGCTCTAGCATAGTTGATTAAGTCATGCGAACTCTTACAGTGGTAGACTAGTAGATATAGGGGAAAGTAGGTGTAACGGTCTACCCGTTCGTAAGGTGCTAGCATTTCTGAAAGACTATGTCTCGGTCATCCGTTTCTCAAACAACATGTAGTGCGAGAATCCCAACGGAGGAGATCAAGTCTTGTGGGGAAAAGTGCGCAAACCTCTGCAGAGTGTATAAACTAATCATGGTTAGCCGTGTCCCCGGTTATGGACAACTTGAGTATCTAGTACTTGGTTTATCAAGTGAATCTCATCATGTTACTCTAATTAATTTTGTTGGGTTTTAATGCTGATGCTTAATTGGGATTGAGAGGGTGTCTACACTCTCAATGTTTAACAACTACCATGATAGTTAAATAAAATTTATTTCTTTGCAGTAGGGAAAATTGGCTTTACGCAAAACTGTAACCATAGAGCTTTCCACCAGCCAAATATGCATGTAGTATAGCCTTATTCTTTCATTACTCTCTATGTGTTACATTGCCAGCATATTCCATGTGCTGACCCGTTTCGGGCTGCAATGTTCATGTTGCAGACTTTTCAGACGACGAGTAAGGTGCCTTTTAGGTCGTGGTTCTATACTTAGTGATGCCGTTGGAGTTGATGGACTCACTTATCTTCCAAGCCTTTCGCTGTTATCGTTATTAGATGGCCTTAAGCCATATTTATTGTAATAAGTTCTCTTTTGAGACATTCAATGTACTAAGTGTGTGATTGCTACTCTATTATAAATCCATTCAAGTACTGTGCGTGTCAGCATTACTGATCCAGGGATGATACTGAAGCGCAGAGATCAGACTGTTTGAGGTCTGGTCGCTACATAAAGCTAAAGTTGATGCTATTGAAAAGATGTTGTGTCCCAAGGACATCAAAGGTATAAGAAGTTTCCTTGGTCATGCCGGCTTTTATAGGAGGTTCATTAAGGACTTCTCAAAAATTTCTCGGCCTCTGACTAATTTACTACAAAAATATATACCATTCGTCTTCGATGATGATTGTGTAGAAGCATTTGAAATACTTAAGAAAGCATTAATCTCTGCACCTATTGTTCAGCCACCTGATTGGAATTTACCTTTTGAAATTATGCATGATGATAGTGATTATGCTGTAGGTGCTGTTCTAGGGCAAAGAGTTGATAAGAAATTAAATGTTGTTCAATATGCTAGTAAAACTCTAGACAATGCCCAGAGAAATTATGCTGCTACTAAAAAAGAATTCTTACCAGTTGTATTTGCTTGTGATAAGTTCAAACCTTATATTTTGTATTCTAAAGTAACTATTCACACTGATCATGCTTCTATTAAATATCTTATGGAAAAGAAAGATGCTAAACCTAGACTTATTAGATGGGTTCTCTTGCTACAAGAATTTGATTTGCATATTATTAATAGAAAGGGAGCTGAGAACCCCATTGCAGATAACTTGTCTAGGTTAGAAAAGGTTCTTGATGACCCACTACCTATTGATGGTAGCTTTCCCGATGAACAATTAAATGTCATAAATGCTTCTCATACTACTCCATGGTATGCTGATTATGCTAATTACATTGTTGCTAAATTTATACCACCTAGTTTCACATACCAACAAAAAAAAGTTTTTCTATGATTTAAGACATTACTTTTGGGATGACCCACATCTTTATAAAGAAGGAGTAGATGGTGTTATTAGGCATTGTGTACCTGAGCATGAACTGGAACAAATCCTACGCAAGTGTCACTCTGAAGCTTATGGAGGACACCACACTGGAGATATAACTGCACATAAGGTATTGCAATCCGGTTTTATTGGCCTACTCTCTTCAAGGATGCTCGTAAGTTTATCTTATCTTGTGATGAATGTCAAAGAATTGGTAATATTAGTAGACATCAAGAAATGCCTATGAATTATTCACTTGTTATTGAACCATTTGATGTTTGGGGCTTTGATTATATGGGACCGTTTCCTGGCACTAATAGATATACACATATTTTAGTTGATGTTGATTACGTTACTAAGTGGGTAGAAGCTATTCCAACTAGTAGTGCTGATCATAACACCTCTATTAATATGCTTAAAGAAGTTATTTTTCCGAGGTTTGGAGTCCCTAGATATTTAATGACCGATGGTGGTTCACATTTTATTCATGGCGCTTTCCGTAAAATGCTTTCTAAGTATGATGTTAATCATAGAATTGCATCTCCTTATCACCCACAGTCTAGTGGTCAAGTAGAATTGAGTAATAGAGAGCTCAAATTAATTTTGCAAAAGACTGTTAATAGATCTAGAAAGAATTGGTCCAAGAAACTTAATGATGCATTATGGGCCTATAGAACTGCATATAAAAATCCTATGGGTATGTCTCTGTATAAACTGGTTTATGGAAAAGCACGTCACTTACCTCTCGAACTAGAACATAAGGCTTATTGGGCTATTAAAGAGCTCAATTATGATTTCAAACTTGCCGGTGAGAAAAGGTTATTTGACATTAGCTCACTTGATGAATGCAGAACCCAAGCCTATGAGAATGCCAAGTTGTTTAAAGAAAAAGTTAAAAGATGGCACGACAAAAGGATACAAAAGCGTGAGTTTAATGTAGGTGATTATGTATTGTTATACAACTCTCGCTTAAGATTTTTTCCAAGAAAACTTCTCTCTAAATGGGAAGGTTCTTACGTTATCGAGGAGGTCTATCGTTCCGGTGCCATAAAAATCAACAACTTCGAAGGCACAAATCCGAAGGTGGTGAACGGTCAAAGAATCAAACATTATATCTCAGGTAGTCCTATAAATGTTGAAACCAATGTTATTGAAACCGTAACCCCGGAGGAATACATAAGGGACACTTTCCGGAGCATTTCAAACTCCGAAAAGGAATAGGTATGTGGTACGGTAAGTAAACCGACTCCAAAACAGTTCTAATGGCATTTTTTCTCCGTTTTGGAATATTTGGAGAAATAGAAAAATAAGAAGCAGTCCGGGAAGGACACGAGGGCTCCACGAGGATGGAGGGCGCACCCCTGCCTCGTGGGCACCTCGTGCGCTCTCCGGACTCCATTTTCTTGCACGTTGCGTATTTTGGTCGGTAAAAATTCATTATATAATCTCCCGAAGGTTTTGACTCCCGTATCACGCAATTATCCTATGTTTGTATTTCGAGCTGTTGCTGCTGCAGATTAGAGCAAGATGTCTTCTGAAGAGTCAGTCGGGGAGAGCCGGGTGTCTCATCCGGCATCGAGATCAATGACAAACAGCAATGCTGACCACTTTGGGCCAACAACGGAGGAAGAGATGGAGGCTGATTTAAAGAGGATAGATGCCATGGAGGAGGATCAAGAAGTCACTTCTCGCTTCCGAGCTGGATTCACAATGGTGGAACTTCAGAGCTCAGCTATCCCAAACTCGGTTATCCCTTCCAATGTTAGATTTCTTTCTTATGAAAATATGAAGAAGAGTGTCACTTGTTCTCCCGCAGCTATGCAACACCCTTGGGTGCAAGGAGCTTTGGCCGTTACAGGAAAGCTTCGAAAGGAAATAATGGACCTCAAGCAGCAAGTCAATAAGCTCGAAAAGGAGAATCATATCCTGAGGGGCATCATCGCCAAGAATATCACATCACCATCCCCGAAAAAGGAGACATAATCACATGGGTATGGGCACTCCCCTTGGCAACTGCCAAGCTTGGGGGAGGTGCCCCGGTATCGTATCACCATCACACTCCTATCTTTATCGTTTTTCTTAGTTCGATCCTTTTAGTAATATCTTGATCTAGTGGAATAAAGTTTTTGGTATGATCTAGTTTTGAGTTTTGCTTTATGATCCCTCTATGTAATCGAGTCCGGGAGCTATATAATAAAGATTAGTGTTGAGTCAAGGGCTTGATTATCTTGCTATGATCTTGAGTGAGTAAAAGAAAAAGAAAGAATAAAAAGAGATCATATGGATCTTATGGAGAGTAATGAGCTCAAATATAAAGAGTATGATGAATAAAAGTTGTTGAGAGTTGACAAACATAGTTTTGGTCATCGTTGCAATTAATAGGAAGTAATAAAGAAAGAGAGATCTTCACATATAAATACACTATCTTGGACATCTTTTATGATTGTGAGCACTCATTAAAATATGACATGCTAAAGAGTTGACGTTGGACCAGGAAGACAACGTAATGGGTTATGTTTTCTTACATCTGAGATAAATTATATTGTCATGGATCATCCAACATGATTGAGCTTGCCTTTCCCCTCATGCTAGCCAAATTCTTTGCACCAAGTAGAGATACTACTTGTGCTTCCAAATATCCCTAAACCCAGTTTTGCCATGAGAGTCCACCATATCTAACTATGGATTGAGTAAGATCCTTCAAGTAAGTTGTCATCGGTGCAAGCAATAAAAATTGCTCTCTAAATATGTACGAATTATTAGTGTGGGATAAAATAAGCTTTATACGATCTTGTGATATGGAAGAAATAAAAGCGACAGACTGCATAATAAAGGTCCATATCACAAGTGGCAATATAAAGTGACGTTCCTTAGCATTCATATTTTGTGCATCCAACCATAAAAGCGCATGACAACCTCTGCTTTCCTCCGCGAAGGGCCTATCTTTTACTTTTATCTCCTACCTTACATAAGAGTCATGGTGATCTTCACCTTTCCTTTTTACATTTTATCTTTTGGCAAGCACAATATGTTGGAAAGATCCTGGTATATATGGCTAATTGGATGTGAGTTTTCATGAACTATTATTGTTGACATTACCCTTGAGGTAAAACGTTGGGAGGCAAAACTATAAGCCCCTATCTTTCTCTATGTCCGATTAAAACTCCATACCCATAAGTATTGCGTGAGTGTTGGCAATTGCGAAAGACTATATGATAGTTGAGTATGTGGACTTGCTGAAAAGCTCTTATATTGACTCTTTTCTATGTTATGATAAATTGCAATTGCTTCAATGACTGAGATTATAGTTTGTTAGTTTTCAATGAAGTTTATGATTCATACTTGAAATTGTGATTGAATTGTTACTCTAGCATAAGAGATCATATGACAATAAATATATATGTTGTTGTTCTAAGAATGATCATGATGCCCTCATGTCCGTATTTTATTTTTATCGACACCTCTATCTCTAAACATGTGGACACATTTTTCGATCTCGGCTTTCTCTTGAGGACAAGCGAGGTCTAAGCTTGGGGGAGTTGATACGTCCATTTTGCATCATGCTTTTATATCAATATTATTGCATTATGGGTTGTTGTTACACATTATGTCACAATACTTATGCCTATTCTCTCTTATTTTACAAGGTTTACATAAAGAGGGAGAATGCCGGCAGCTAGGATTCTAGGCTGGAAAAGGAGCAAATATTAGAGACCTATTCTGCACAGCTCCAAAAGTCCTGAAACTTCACGGAAGCTATTTTTAGAATATATAAAAAATATTGAGCGCAACAAGTTCCATAGGGGGCCCACACCCTGGCCATGATGGTGGGGGGCGCGCCCTACCCCCCTGGGCGTGCCCCCCTACCTCGTGGTCCCCCTGGTGGCCCTCCGATGCCCATCTTCTACTATATGGAGTCTTTCGTTGAGGAAAAAAAATCATAAGCAAGCTTTCGGGACGAGACTCCGCCGCCACGGGGCGGAACCTTGGCAGAACCAATCTAGGGCTCTGGCGGAGCTGTTCTGCCGGGGACACTTCCCTCCAGGAGGGGGAAATCATCGCCATCACCATCACCAACGCTCCCCTCATAGGGAGGGGGCCAATCTCCATCAACATCTTCACCAGCACCATCTCCTCTCAAACCCTAGTTCATCTCTTGTATCCAATTCTTGTCCCTAAGTCTGGGATTGGTACCTGTAGGTTGCTAGTAGTGTTGATTACTCCTTGTAGTTGATGCTAGTTGGTTTATTTGGTGGAAGATCATATGTTCAGATCCTATATGCATATTAATACCCCTCTAATTATGAACACGAATATGCTTTGTGAGTAGTTACGTTTGTTCCTGAGGACATGGGAGAAGTCTTGCTATTAGTAGTCATGTGAATTTGGTATTCGTTCGATATTTTGATGAGATGTATGTTGTCTCTCCTCTAGTGGTGTTATGTGAACGTCGACTACATGACACTTCACCATTATTTGGGCCTAGAGTAAGGCATTGGGAAGTAATAAGTAGATGATGGGTTGCTAGAGTGACAGAAGCTTAAACCCTAGTTTATGCTTTGCTTCGTAAGGGGCTGATTTGGATCCATATGTTTTATGCTATGGTTAGGTTTACCTTAATACTTATGTTGTAGTTGCGGATGCTTGCAATGGGGGTTAATCATAAGTGGGATTCTTGTCCAAGTAAGGACATCACCCAAGCACCGGTCCACCCACATATCAAATTATCAAAGTACCGAACGCGAATCATATGAACGTGATGAAAACTAGCTTGACGATAATTCCCATGTGTCCTCGGGAGCGCTTTCTTCTATATAAGAGTTTGTCCAGGCTTGTCCTTTGGTACAAAAAGGATTGGGACACCTTGCTGCACTTTATTTAATTTTGTTACTTGTTTCTCGTTACGAATTATCTTATCACAAAACTATCTGTTATCTATAATTTCAGTGCTTGCAGAGAATACCTTGCTGAAAACCACTTATCATTTCCTTCTGCTCCTCGTTGGGTTTGACACTCTTACTTATCGAAAGGACTACGATAGATCCCCTATACTTGTGGGTCATCATTCACCCACCGTAATACTTATGCTATCTTGAGAGAAGCCACTAGTGAAATCTATGGCCCCCGGGTCTATTTTCCATCATACAAGTTTCCAATCTATTTTATTTTGCAATCATAAAAATACCAAAAATATTTATCTTATTATTATTATCTCTATCAGATCTCACTCTTGCAAGTGGTCATGAAGGGATTGACAACCCCTTTATCGCGTTGGTTGCGAGGTTCTTATTTATTTGTGTAGGTACGAGGTGACTCGCGCATGGTCTCCTACTGGATTGATACCTTGGTTCTCAAAAACTGAGGGAAATACTTACGCTGCTTTGCTGCATCACCCTTTCCTCTTCAAGGAAAACCAACGCATGCTCAAGAGGTAGCAAGAAGGATTTCTGGCGCTGTTGCCGGGGAGTCTATGCACAAGTCAAGACGTACCAAGTACCCATCACAAACTCTTATCCCTCGCATTACATTATTTGCCATTTGCCTCTGGTTTTCCTCTCCCCCACTTCACCCTTGCCGTTTTATTCGCCCTCCTTTTCCGTTCGCCTTCTTCCCGTGTGTATCTTTATTTGTGTTTCCATGTGCCTTCTATTTGCTTGCATCTTTGCTTGCTAAAAATCTATTGTTATGGATCCACTTAAAGTGTTCTACTTGGATCATCTTCGATCCTTATGCGCTCGCACTGAAACCCCAACTAGCCTAGTTGATGGGAAATCTTTAGATGAGCATGCTCATTTCGTGCGTCACCGTTTGTCTAAAAAGGGATACTCTTATGTGATCAAATAAATAGATTGCTATGTTATGCTTGGAATCTCTGTGAAATTTGTGATCTAACTTGTTGCTCTAAGAACCCTTAAAACACCTCCCCTACCTATGTGAGTTTAATGATAATGAAATCTTATCTTTTATGCAAAGGGTGTTTATAGTTACTACGTATCGAAAAAAATTGAAGAATTTGTTGCTTTTAAGGGTGCTTATGAAGTTGCTTCTTTGATTGAAAAGTATGATATTACTCTCTACGAATCTGAAAATCTTGACATACTTAAATATTGCCATGAAAACTATGCTCATAATGTCTATGTCAAAGAATTTGTTGAAAGAATGACTGTTGCTTCGGAAGAAAATAATGATATGCATGGATCTATAGATAATTATGATTCCGATGATTTGATTGAAATATCCCTTGATGAACATGATGCTTGCTATTCTTGTGGCCATGATGCCAATATTTATGAAGATGAATTTGCTATAGTTCCTCATGTTAAACATGAGATCATTGCTATTGCACCCATACTTGATAGTTTCTTCGATGAAAAGCATGATTGCAATGATGTTATCATAAATTCTCTTAATGACAATTGTGTTAATGATACGCAAAACCTCAAGCTTGGGGATGCTAGTTTTGCTATGACTACTATTTGTTGCAATGATCATGATTGGGCTGATTCTTCTTATGAACTTGAAAATTTATTTAAGCCCCATGATAAATATGAGATTGATAATAGTGTTTGCAATATTATTGAAAGTGGGTTTGGAAGAGTGTCAACTTTAGATCCCACATATTTTGTAGAATGTTCAATCTAATGAATTTTTTGATAAAAGTAGGTTTGGAGAGGTCATGACTTTAGTTAATGTTAATCCCACTATTTTGGAAGAGTGTAAACTTTGCATACATGTGGATCGTGTGAAGAATATGTTTTGTGATAGCTATATTGTTTAATTTGATTATGATACTACATGTAATTGTTATGAGAGAGGAAAATATGGTGGTAGAAATTTTTATGTTACTAAACTACCTCTCGTTATGTTGAGATTGCTATTGTTTCTTTCCGCTTCCTTGCATATGCTAGTTTTTGTTTGCCTTGATAATTTGCTTGCCTATAAGATGCCTATGCATAGGAAGTATGTTAGACTTAGATGTGTTTGTCACATGTTTCATGATGCTCTCTTTGTGTTTCATTATTATCTTTCATGTGAGCATCATTGAAATTTTATGCCTAGCTAGGGGCATTAAACGATAGCACTTGTTGGGAGGCAACGCAATTTTATTTTTGTTTCTTGCTTTTTGATTATGTTTAGTAATAAATAATTAATCTAGCCTATGTTTATATGTGGTTTTTATGATTTTAATTAGTGTTTGTGCCAAGTAGAACCTTTGGGAAGACTTGGGGAAAGTCTTTGTGATCTTGCTATAAAAAACAGAAACTTTAGCGCTCACGAGAATTTCTGCCATTTTTTATTGAAGAGTGCTATTTAGTTAATTCTTTTTGAAGATGATTAATAGATAAATTACTAACGTCTAGAAATTTAGTTTAGGATTTTTGGGGTTCCATAAATAGTCGAAACCTACAGATTACTACAGACTGTTCTGTTTTTGACAGATTCTGTTTTTCGTGTGTTGTTTGCTTATTTTGATGAATCTATGGCTAGTAATGGAGTTTATAAACCATAAAAAAGTTGGAATACAGTAGGTTTAACACCAATATAAATAAAGAATGAGTTCATCACAGTACCTTGAAGTGGTGTTTTGTTTTCTTTCGCTAACGGAGCTCACGAGATTTTCTGTTAAGTTTTGTGTTGTGAAGTTTTCAAGTTTTGGGTAAAGATTTGATGGATTATGGAACAAGGAGTGGAAAGAGCCTAAGCTTGGGGATTCCCAAGGCACCCCAAGGTAAAATCCAAGGACACCAAAAAGCCTAAGCTTGGGGACGCCCCGGAAGGCATCCCCTCTTTTCTCTTCGTTCATCGGTAACTTTACTTGGAGCTATATTTTTATTCACCACATGACATGTGTTTTGCTTGGAGCGTCTTGTATGATTTGAGTCTTTGATTTTTAGTTTACCACAATCATCCTTGCTGTACACTGCTACCTCTTGAGCACTTGCGTTGGTTTTCCCTTGAAGAGGAAAGGGTGATGGAGCAAAGTAGCGTAAGTATTTCCCTCAGTTTTTGAGAACCAAGGTATCAATCCAGTAGGAGGCTACGCGCGAGTCCCTCGCACCTGCACAAAACAAATAAATCCTCGCAACCAACGCGATAAGGGGTTGTCAATCCCTACACGGTCACTTACGAGAGTGAGATCTGATAGATATGATAAGATAATATTTTTGGTATTTTTATGATAAAGATGCAAAGTAAAATAAAAGGCAATGAAAATAACTAAGTGTTGGAAGATTAATATGATGGAAGATAGACCCGGGGGCCATAGGTTTCACTAGTGGCTTCTCTCAAGAGCATAGGTATTTTACGGTGGGTGAACAAATTACTGTTGCGTAATTGACAGAATTGAGCATAGTTATGAGAATATCTAGGTATGATCATGTATATAGGCATCACGTCCGAGACAAGTAGACCGACCCCTGCCTGCATCTACTACTATCACTACAAAAAAATACACTTCCGTGATGATACGTGTTTGTCATAGTAGGTCGCTTTTTTTGTCATGCATGTACATCCATGACAAATTTATGACAGAATCAAGATAGTCATACCTGTGCTGTCGTAGAAGTGTTCCATGACATTACCAAAATTATCATCACGGAAGTGTCCACTTCCATGACGATAAATCGCGCGTCACAGAAGTGCTTTCGTCAAGGGTGACCAACACATGGCATCCACCGTAACGGAACGCCGTTAAGCTATCGGGTTGGGTTTTGGATCCGATAACTCGTTAACAGCCCCGACCAATGGGGATTTTCCACGTGTAAAATCATCATTGGCTGGAGGAAACATGTGTCGGCTCATCTTGGGACAGATGTCAACCACTCATTGGACGGAAGGTGCCTATGATACATCGACACATGGCACGGCCCAACAGAGCCCATTCCTGTGAAAAGGCCGGCCCGTTTGACTTGGTCAAAAGGTGGCGGGCCAGCCCATGGAAAGCTTGTTAACGGTCTGTTCGCATATAGCCCATTTACAGCCCGCTAACCCAAGGCCCGTTACACCCTATCCGAATTAGGCCCAATAGCGTCATCTGGGCCATCCAATATGATTCCAGCCCGTTTTCACTTCTGGCCCATGTATGGCCCATGACGTCTTTCGGCCCATATGAGGCCCTATGTAACTCTTGGCCTATTAACGGCCCGTGGTGAAACTGGCCCGTAATGAACAGTGTATCACTTTACACCCATTAACGGCCCATGGTGAAACTGGCCCGTAATGAACAGTGTATCACTTTATACCCATTAATGGCCCGTTATTCCGTTGGGCCATTTCCATCCCATGTTATCTTTCGGCCTTCTCAGAGCCCATTTATTCTTGGGCTCATTTACTGTCATTTTCTGCTTGTGGGCTAAATTCAGCCCGTGGTTACAGTCGGCCCGTTTGTGGTCCCTTAATACGTTGGGCCATTTTCATAGCGTCATCAAATACGGCCTATTAACGATGGCCCGTTACGGTCGGCCCATGAACGGACGATTCCAACTCTAGCCCGTTTACATCCATAATGCGGCCTGTTATTGGCCCATGTTTGGCTAATCGATCATACGGCCCGTATAAGGCCCATTGATGATACGGCCCGTAGAAGGCCCATTGTTTCTACGGCCCGTAGAAGGCCTACTGTTTCTACGGCCCGTAGAAGGCCTACTGTTTCTACGGCCCGTAGAAGGCCCACTGTTTCTACGGCCCGTAGAAGGCCCATTGTTTCTACGGCCCGTAGGAGGCCCAGTGTCACTACAGTAAATATTAGCCCATGGTTATTGTGGCCTAGTTTTAAAAATTAGGTTATTGCAGCCACTAGTTAACCGCGGAAAAAGAACTGCAATGACTACAAGCAAACAAATAAACAAGACAACAAGGAAATAAATAAGCAAGCAACTAACGCTAGGCTATCACGGCTATTACACATATTACATCCACTGGGCATCAAAGTTCGCCACCAGTGCAAATATAGGGAACAAAGCAGCATATCATATACACTGGCCGTCAAAATTGGCCACCAGTGCAAATAAACGCGGCAGCAAAACAAGAGCATAACTGAAACAACTTCAGAAGAGCTCAAGAAACGTTATCCTGGGTATCCACCATGCTGGCAATAAGCTTAGCAAGCTGATTAGCTTTGTCCTGTTTGGCGCTAAAATCCTCCAACGCTTGCTATTGCACCAGAAAGTATGCATCTGAATGCTCCAGGTACTTTCACAGTCCTTCCACTTCTTGTCGTAGCACAGCTGATCGATGTCTTTCAAATTGTAGTTGAGACTCAAGAAACCGAACTGATTCAGACAATGAGTTTGAATAGCTTGTGCAAGCGGTAGTGGCTAGTAACTCCAACACTAAACCAAGACAGGATGTTTCACTATCCTGAACCTTATCTGCATTACTTCCTTTACCGTTGCTTAATAAGGCACTGTTCCCCAATATTCTGTTAGCATTCTAAAAGAAGAAACAAGCAGACACATAACAAGTTTAGCATGTACTAGTATATGAAACTCATTTCGGTGAACCAGTTCATTAGTAAGGTGGACAGGATTAAACTACCAAGTCTTCTATTGCCAAGTACTAGTACATAATAAAAGCATCAAACAAACATATATCTATGTCCTATGGTAGCAATGGAATCTTAAATTAGAACAGTTGTTCTTCAGGTTTAGGCACTTATTCTACATGAACAGAGTACAATAAGACGCAAGAATATAATACTTAAAAATAGAAAATGAGCTCATAGACCTTACCACATTCTTGGTTCGGGACCAGTACAGAACAAGGCGTTCCTAGTCATCGTCCAGTAAATGTGTCTCAGGAGAACGTAAGGGAATTTGATGAGTTTCTTTGCCGGTGAAGTACGTTTTCTTCAGGTAATTCCGATACTGCCACCAAACATTCTTGAAGATAGCAGAGGTATTAGCACAGGTTACCTCATCCTGAGTTTCCAAATCGGTCCTCTATAGAGAAAAATGGGAAAACTTGTTGTATTATAACCATCATGGAGGTAGGATGTATGGGACGAAGCAAAGTAATTGCCATGAATAACATTACTTACACATAACTCCTGGACAAACACCTGCAACTGGCATTTTCCTTCATCTTCAGTATAATATTTCCAAGATGGGAAGATACGCACATACGATTTAACAACATCAAATGCGATAGATGCTAAACTACGACTAGCTGGTTGTGCTTCCTCCACAGGAATAGGCGTACTAACTGGTGGAGTTGGGGTTCGCTGTGATAGTACTGGCCCTATGGGCACTGGAGCTGCCTTACTAAATGCTCTTGTTTGGGAGCTCTGTGGTGGATATGGTGCTATGTCAACAGGAACTGGGTTACTATCGGCTAGGGTTGGGGTTAGATTGGGTGAAGCTGGTTCTTTGTCCATCGTAGTAGGGGTACAATCTGCGAGAGTTTGGGTTATGTGTGGTAGGGCTGGTTCTTGTGCATGTACAACCGGGGTGCTATCTCCACCAAGAGGTAGCACTATTTTATTTGAAGACCATGTTTTTAGTCCGCTAGATACTGGCATCACCCGCTCCAATTCAAATGGCTGATAAACAGGAAACATAGTTGAATGTACAGACATTGTATGAGAGACAGATGCAATAGATAGTGCGGAAAAAAGAGGGCATGAAATAGTTGACATGTATATTGTTTAACTAAAACGGATAGCTTGACATAATTTTACATATATGATGTCTATCTAAACTGGATAGCATAGCATAACATAATTCAAAGATATGATGAATAACTAAACAGGATCGCATGACATAATTCACCTACATGTTATCTAAGTAATCAGGATCGCATCATTTAATTCACATATGTGATTTATATGCTAAACAGAGGGCATTCGATATGATGTCTGAACTAAGAACATGGTGTTGAATATTGTGTATATGATGTCTAAACTATGCAATGCAAGACACCGTATGCATGATATGAGCAGTATAACCGTGCCAAGTTAGAGCATACACCTCAGTGGGGGAATAGGAGTGGTCATCTGTCTCTGAATCCATCTCTGAGGAGCTATCGGGACCCAACAAGAGATCTGCTTCGACAGGTAGCACTGTCTGCTCAGAAGGCCTTGTTTTCACTCCAGATTTTTCCATCTCCCACCCAAATGGCTGATTCACAGGAAGAGTAGTTTAATGTACAAACATTGTCGACAAATGGAAATGTAATGAAGAAAAGGATGGGAAAGATATCATTCAAATATATGATGCCTGGTTAAACAGGATGGCATTGCACATTTCACATATATTATGGCTGGCTAAAAGACATGAGACTGCATAATTCCCATATATGATATAGAAACTAAACAGGTGGCATTACAGAACATGTATAAACTAAGCAGATGACATATATGATGTTAAAAGTAGGCACTGCAAGGCAACATATGCATGATATGACTAACATCATCATGCCAAGGTAGAGAAAACACCTCGGGGGGTAAATAGGAGTGGTCAGCGGCGTCCGAATCCGCCTCAGAACAGATATCTTCCTCTGGATTACAATCTGGAGAGGGGTGGGGAGGGTTTGCCATTGAACCCACCATGGAGCGATGTCTGCATGACATTGTATCACCGCGCAAAACTCTTCTCTTTTTCTCTACATGTTCAGCATGACTGTGTACAATATCTGACATGCATACGAAAAAATATAGTGAGATTATGTAAGGAGAGCATGCAGAAATTTAGAGTGATGGTAACAACCAGTGGATCGATGTTTTTCCGTTGAACCAAAATAGCCCTAATGGATCGACGTGAATGTATAGTAATAAGTGATGCAACAAGTGTACAACCTCTTTGCCGTAGCCGTGTCGACCTCAGCATCATTGGGTTGGTCGCTAAAGCAGTTGAGCCAGAGGTGGCTGTCGGAGGTGTGGAGGAAGATCTAAGGAATCTGTAGACGGCGTCCAGGGCACTGCTCTGTTGTGACGGATCGTTCTGTCGTTGGAGCAGCTCCGGTGAGCCATAAGACGTCAAGGCTGAAGTAGCACAAGACAGACATCGTCAATCTCAAGTGGGATTCTAATAGCATCTCCAATAGATGATGTAAAATGGATGTAAAATTAACATCACCAAAAACCACCTGACTACAACAGATGAGGTAAAAACTGTTGACTCTGAACTTAACTGTCGAAACTGAAATTTACTGTGGAATCTGAATGCTACTGTCGAAACTGAACGCAATGGTAGCAGAGAGGCACTTGACATGTAGTTTAGGGAGGGCCTGCAGTTCATCTTCAACCTACACCCCCTGAGCCGCCAGCCACCACCGGCCTCGCCGCCGGCCCCAGCGCCGCCTCGCCGCCCCGAAACAACTCGCCACCGCCGCCCCGGCCAGCCCTCTAGGCCCCCCGCCCCCACCCTGAACCCTAAGATAGATAGTGGGGTACCTCTCCGGCGAGCCCCCGTCCCCGCTGCGGGTGGTTCTTCCTTAACTCCGGCGAGCCCCCCTAACCCCTGAAAATCGACTGACCCAAAAGTCGATTCAGTCGACTAAAGTGTGGCTTAATCGGAGCAGAGCAGCAGCACAAGCGAGGGGGAGAGTAGCAGCAGCAGCTGGGCGAGCGAGCGATCGAGCGAGAGCCGGAGCAGCAGCAGTAGATCTGGCTGGTATGGCCGCCGCCGCCGAAGGGGCCTCGCACTGGGGGAGAGCCGCCGTGGAGATGTCGCCCGCGGCGCCGGCTTCAAGGTAGCCGCTCCATGGGGGTGCGGGATGGAGCACCGTCTGCGCCGGGAGGTCGAGTTAAGGAGAAGGTGCGATGCGATGAGTGTACAACCTCTTTGGTGGCACCGAGTAGGCCTCGGCTTCGTCCGAGGAGTCGGTGAGGATGCTGCGGTTCTGGTGGAGCAGGTTAAGGCGGCGCTGTGGGGATGGAGCAGACGCGATAGGCGAGGCGATCGTCAGAGCAGCTCCTTGGAGGTGGAGGACGGGGCGGCTGAACCGGCGGGACGATGAGATGGACGACGGATCCTCATCCAGGGAGGTGGACGAGGGACGTCGAGCTGTTGCGCTGGACGACATCGTCGGAGGAGGGTGGGGTTTCGCGACTGGAGCGGAGAGGTTATGGCGGCCTGGGATTTCGAATGGCGAAAAGGGGGCGATGGGAGGGGGTGAAGCATGACTTAGGAACGCGCTTGTCCAAAATGTAGGGTGTGTTACAAAAGTACCCCCCACCGGTTTGAACTAGCGGCCCTTTTGGCTCAGGGTTAGAAGGGGGGTTTCGCGTGTCGGGATTTGGCAGCTGGAGGGAGTTTTCGCGCGCGTTGTAATTTCGGGATAGCAAGGCGTGGGTTGTGAAGGTGCCAGTTTTGGGAGCACGATATCTGAATTTTCGGGATATAACAAGACGCGGGTTGAATTTTAGGGACAAGCCTAACGTGTATTAATATTGTACTTGTACGTACCAAATCAATTCGCACTTCCCTCAACCAAAAAGAAAACGAAAAAATAAAACTATTCACCCCACACAAAGAGAGAGTCTTGCCCCGTTTTACTATACAAATGCTATTCAAAGCTACTCCCTCCTTCCATATATAGGGCCTAATGCGTTTTTCGATGCTAACTTTGACCAAATATTAGAGCAATGATATATGACATGCAACTTACACAAAGCACACCATTAAATTCGTCTGTGAAAGGTTCTTTCAATGATATAATTTTCACATTGTGCATGTCATGTACTATTAATCTTGTCAATAGTCAAAGGCGGTCTTAAAAATCTCATTACGCCCTATATAGATGGAAGGAGGGAGTATGAATCCATGTTATGTCCAATTAAATTTTTTCGCTTGCTATATAATGCATGTAACCTACTCATACCAACATTTTAGTGCATTCCAAATGTCTATACTACCGCTGCAATTCGAACTAAATTTGAATTCGTTTCTCTATTTCAATAAGAATCTACAATCATGATTGTTGCCAACTTCAACCATCATAGTTTCCTTGCTATCCGCCAGATATAAATCAGATGACCTATAATGCAGGATGGCAGGCACAACATCGTCAACAACTCCGTTTTTTATAAGAGTAGAGATAAAACATATTAAATGTAGTATACCATGTTCATAATCACACCATGTGTATCACCGTTATATATATTCACACATCCGTCGGTTTGAAACACTATGATAAATTCTTCAAATATCCGAATTCGCTTTTTATAATGAAGTATATATGATCTCTATTCGTCTTTTACACCCACACAACCCTCTTATCTTTGTAGCTAGTGCTAACTTTCTCTTGTGCATGCACACGCCCGCATCCTTCTCACCCTCCCTCAGCATTCTCTAGCTCCATCGCGCAAATTCGTCTTTTCACTTTTGTTCGTTCACCCACGGTGTGTGTAGGCCCCCCAACTCCTTCTTTACGGCACACATCGATCGATATGCCTCTCTAGCCAGGTGTGCCTAGCACAAACACAAGCTTCCCCTCTTCTCTTGTCACCATCCATGCCTCACTCCCACCACTCTTTTCATCGTTCTCGTAATTGCACACTCCTCCCCCTCGATATAGTATGCCTCTCGTACCACCTCCTACATGCATCCCTCTCTCTCCATCCTTCTCCTCGTGCGTCATTTGCTTCTAACACACACATGCATGTATACCGATCGATCTCCCAACATATACCTAGATCGACTTTAACTACCCCCACATCGATCGACGTACCTCACAAGTTATGTCTCTCCTTTCTCTTACAAAGGGCAATTGATCTTCCTACGTAGTTACGTCTGCTTACCACAGCCACATCGTCCCCCCTCATCATTCGTGCATGCCTCCTGACCCGTCTCTCACACACACGTGCACAGACAACAAGCAGCCATCTCCTCTCTTATTGATATTGCGGGCATGCCCTCCGTTTTTCTAGCAAGCCTATCCCACCATTTGTTAGAAGCAACTCCACTACCACCCCCTCCAACACTCTAGCTCTGCCTCTCTCCCAACCTTATTCATCTCTTGCACATATGCATGGATGCCGATCGATCTCCCTTAATACATGAGGCAGATCGATCTCCTTAATACATGAGGTAGGCCTCTCTCCTCCTCCACACATATACCAGCCATTGTACCTCTATAGTTAATTGGGCCCCCTCTTCCCCCACCACACACTGATAGTCGAGCGCTGCAGGTAGGTATCCATGCCACAGAGACAAACTGCACATGTCCCATCTAACGTTCCAGTAGGCTAGCCACTCTATATCTTTGACGTGGGCACACACAAATTCGATGGCACTCTTTATCGATCACGCGCGCGCACACACACACACACATCATCCCTCTCTTCGATTCTATGGACACCTCAAGCCGATGATACCTCCACTCTCTTCTCGTGGATTGCCCCCTCTATATATATGTTATATCCAGGACTCTATTTCACACACATTGCATATGTTAAATTTTTTGATTGACCCCCCCACAAAAAAAACTCTCAAGAACCCACACACTATATCTCTCTAGGTTTGTATCTCTCTCACACAACCCCACGTAGGTGGTGTACGTATACAAGAAGAGAATAGGTGCACCGTGCACGTACTCACGCTTCGTGCCCAGCCACACCCGCGCGGGTACACGGTGGAGCTCATTTCTCCGTAGAAGCTGAATTTGTTTTTGAAACATCAAGTGGCCAGAGACTCGAAAACTTATTTGCCCATTAGTGACCTATCAGGGCGGTGGATTTTAGTTTGTACGATAATGCTGCATCCACCTAAAGTAACGAAAGTTCTTACGTAAACTTCCTAGTAATTCCCTCTTCATAGGTGCAGCATTAGTCCTAACATTTGTAATATCAGTTTGAAACTTGTAATATTGTCGTGTCCTATTCCTCACTCTGTGCATTTAAAAACTGAACCGAAAAACCATACCAAAAATAAACCAAACTGAACCAATTTTATGGTTTTTATGGTTTCTGGTTTCGGTATGGTATGAACTTTTCATACCGATTTGAACTTGGTTTTTATGGTATATACCGAAAAACCGAACGGTTAACCGAAGTAAAAAATAAATTTATATTTCTTGAGATGAACAACCATACAAGTTGTCATTTTTCTTGTACATGAGTCAAATGCACTACTAAGCACGTAATTTTTTCTTGTAACATAGTCATTTTTCTATTTTTAAAATGCTAAGCACGTCCATAACCATCAACAAATGAATCAATGCATGCATATATACTTATATATATAGTCATATACTATTTGTGTAGAATAGTATGTGTTTTGAGTCATAAATTTGCTAATTATTATTATGTCATTTCCAAATTCGCGTCAACTTTGGTTTTTATGGTATATACCAAAACCATACCGAAATAATTTGGTATATACCGAAACCGAACCGTATTTTAATTTCATACCATATTTACCGAAGTATTAATACCGTACAAATTGAAAAACCGTATAAATCAGACCATGTAAACTGAATAAACCGAACGCATAGGGTGACCTATTCCTGTGTTTTCAAAATCTTGCGAATCAAACAGGTCCTGAGTTGGTGATGATGTTGTGCCTCCCATCTTTCACCAATAGCCGTCGGATCTAGATCTGACGCATACAAACCAAGCTTCTCCATTTTTGCAAGAAGATGCCCGCACTTGTTCCCTATTTACAAACAACTCCTTGTCTCTCACAATCAGCCTCATCTCCTCCCCACCACATCTAGGAGTAGAAGGCCGTGGAAAAATCTGGCGCGATGGCCGCTGCCGGAGCCGTCCACCCCCAATCTTGGTGTTCCGTGCAATGCACGGGCATCTACACACGGGAAATTATGTCGAACAGGGCTAGTTGTAAGTAGGCTAGCTCTACAGCCATGATGATAGTGACTGCAGACGGTGAGGCTGACTATGGTATGCCGAACAGGGCGCCTATACTCAGGTGTCATCTCCGGCGCAGGGTCTTGTCACTTCACTGTGAGGAGCAGCACGTAATAATTTGACCAACGGATAGTACAGTGCTAGTACTCCTACTACTACATTGGTAGTACTACTACTAGTACTAGTAGCACCACCGTCTGGATTTAGGAGTACTACCACGTCCATCCAGATTTTAGTATTTGACTAGCAATATCTAGTAATGCATGTCACCAAAAATGTACTACTCCCTCTGTAAATAAATACATGGTGTTTTATTCCTATCGACGAGAGAACTTAATGTTTTTTTGCTACTCCTAACTAGAGTACTAATAGGATTACATGCAATGAACTAAACACTGCATGTCATGTTTGGTAGTCTCAAGTCATTGAAAGCATGCACGGCCCACATCTCTCATTGGTTGATATGTCACGAAATAAGAAACAAGGAGGTAGTTAATGCACCGTGCCTAAGTATTTTGGGATTATTTGGTTTTCGTAAGGTGACTTACACAACATTTTTGTTTACATGCATTAACATTTAATAGTTAAATCAAAGGTCAAAACTTGGCGCAAAATGCAAAGGGGACCAATAAACCAGTAAACATCAAACTTCGCTCGTTTGGCCCCAACTAGAGGTCTGGTGAGATGACTATACTGCACCGGCACGGAGGGGACGCAACTTCATTGACTTACGGCAACTGCCTTTGGGTGAATGACACGTGGCCCCAGGGGGTGGCTGGCCCACCTATCATACAGCCAAAGGCAGGTGCAGTAGAGGGCCAAGGAGTAGTATGAAATCCTACGCACCCACGCACGCTAACCAAGGGCTGAGTGATCACTCGAATCGCAAGATCAGTTGACTAGAAGCTACGCTAGACCCACGGAGGCGATGAGCGCGAGCATCAGCCGGCTATGCCAGATGTTCCACGACGCCGGCCTGTGGCCCGGCACCGAGGAACGTCTCCAGGTAGTATTGCTTGAGGCCGCCAGGGCGAGGGGCCGCTTGGACGACAGCTTTGTCTCCTTGTTTCACGAGGTCCTCGTCAGTTTCCTCGACAAGTTCACCATCGTCAAGAAGCTTGCGGATGACTTTGACGTAAGCCTCCAGCCGACGCGCCCAGGCTCTGCGATGCCCGCCACCCTCAACGGCCACTATGGTAACAACCTCTTCGACACACTGGTGGCCCTGTGACTGCCCGCCGTCGCGCCGGAGAATGTCCACCTCGAGGTCGCGCTCGCCGCGCAGCGCCTAGCGCAGCAAGACACCATCGACATAATCACCCACGTCTACGCGCAAATCATCCACAAGGACTACTACATGCAAGAGGAGGACGATAGGACGCTGGCCTTCTTGGAGCGCAGGGCAACCTTGGACGACACTGTTCAGAAGCACGTTGAGCTCGCCGCCAACGCCGCTGCTCCTCACACGTCGGTTGGTGACCCAGCGCACTAGGGCGTGAGGATGTCGTTGAACATTGATGGATCTGTATGTATTTTTATCTTTCTGTCAAATCCATGTAGTAGTATATGATACTACAGTAATTATCTGACCTTTCAC
Organism: Triticum urartu; assembly: GCF_056163025.1. Taxonomy (NCBI): domain Eukaryota; kingdom Viridiplantae; phylum Streptophyta; class Magnoliopsida; order Poales; family Poaceae; genus Triticum; species Triticum urartu. The sequence continues at coordinate 145,250,036 of NC_141874.1, forward strand.
ATCAACTTCATAATTTTCGTACGTACTCCATGCATGAACGGCGCCAGAACCAAACTTCTCATTACTCTAGGCAAAATCGTTATTTTCTATCTATCGGTCGCGCCATGGAGCAGAACCAAATTTTACAAGTTACGAGTTCAAAAGGAAAAGCCTGCCGTGTTCGCGTCGCACCCCCACACGGTTGGTCCGGCATGCCGCTCAAACGGGATTGCGTGCGGTGTTGCATTTTCACTTACAAGTGGGACCGCAGTTGAGCAAACCGACTATCGGCAAACCCCCACCCTGCCCACCGTGTGATGGCTGAGAAAATAGGAGGGAGAAGAGATGGTTGTATCATGGACTCCAAGAAAATTGGTGTCGGATGGGACTCGTGTGGGTGGCGCGTGCCGTACTACTAGACGTGAATGCTACTGAGTTATGGCCCATGCCACCCCACTATATCGAGCCTATATCGAGGTACGTAGAACAAATTTCCTGCAGTTTGTGCTCATCCCTCCTCTATCTCTCTTCTCAGCCAGCCAGCGGACGCGCGGAGCCCATCGTCTGTTTGCTCACATGTGGCCCCACATGTCAGTGAAAACGCAAGAGGACCCACTGAACCTGCACATCTTTCACCTTGATGTGATGGTGATGAAAAACAAATCCAATAAAGATCTTCGGTGGCCGCTTTTGGAGTTACTCAAGAGTAGTAAGATGCTATTTATAGTTTAACCCAAGATGCACATCTCGTGGCTTCAACTACCACTCTATTTTCTTTCATGACACAACCTGGATGCTGGATGTCCCACGTGTCGGCAAAAGGAGGAAGAACCCAACCATATCTTCGGTTCTGCTCTCGGATGAGATTAGTGCACTTGTTGATACTCCTACTAGAATAGAGGCTAGACATGAGACTAGATGCGAGGAAGCAATGTCTACTTCTTTACACTTGAAGAAGAAAGAAGCACGCAAGATCGAGCCTCTGCAGATCAACAATGAATGCATCGAGAAGGCACTAATCCAACTTACAAGAGTAGTAAAATGTATTCTTGTGGTTCTTGTTTTCTTTGGTCTTGCTTTTCTAGTCAAAATTATCGTTGGAGTTCGTGCAAAACGAAGGTCCATTTGGGGTCGTGCTTTGGAATTGGCCTTACAAGTGGGACCACAGTTAAGGAAACCGACTATCGGCAAACCCCCACCTTGCCCGCCGTGCGATGGCTGAAGTTAGGCTGATCATAGTGGGAGTAACTTAGCAAGTAACATGGCGCATTTCAAGACAAGTTTGCTTATGTGGCATATAGTTAATGAGGAGAGAAATATTTGGAGTAACATAATATGTTACTATAACATAACGCAAACCAAAGCAAAATGAGTCTATAATGTAATAAATGCAATCATCTATGATACTACTTGTATGTTACTTTGCACTATGAAGGTAGTAACAAAGACTAGTGTCATATGCATGACACTAGTCTAAGTTACTCCCCACTATAACCAGCCTTAGAGAAACGACGAGGTTGAAGAGATTGCTCTAGCACGGACTCCAAGAAATAATATGGTGTCAGATGGAAGTCGTGGTGGTGGCGTGTGCCGTACTCCTGGACGTGAATGCTTGTTCTGGCCCATGCCACCCTACTACTCCTACTACTTACTCCTACTAGTATATAGTATACTAGTATCGAGGATTCAAGGTGCTGGTTACGTACAATGAACACATTAACATATGGCTACAGTAAAAACACCCGCCCGACGCGCGAAGCATGTGAAGCTAGTACAAATTTAGAGAAGCGACTCGAAAGCCATTCATAAATTTAGTAAGTTTATCACAGACATATCATTTTATTACATACAACAGGTCATCAACCCACATCGACAACAAGGATACATTATAAATACTAAAGTTTTCACCACACAACAAATAACAAGCCATGAAATGAACTTCAACTCAACCATTCCACGGCATTGGAAACGCTTGCTTTGAACCACAACTGATTCTCTAGGACCGGCCATCTGTTGTCGATCTGGAGACCAACGCAGGACCGATCATCCAGGCCAAAGCGGCCTACTATATCAGTATGAGGGTAGGGAACCACCCAAATGCCTGAGGTATAGACACAGTTGCTTCTCATAAATGTGTCAGCAGCAGTTGGATCGCCTTTCACCATCATCAGATAGTTTTGTCCAAGGAAGAGCGAGTTTTCTCCAGGACTATCAATTCTGTGCCAGGGAGAAGGAGTTGGCGCTAGCACACTAGTATCCATCCCGAATACCATGCAACGGGTGTTGGAATAGGTCCGGAGAGTGCGACCATGGGAGACACCCGCTTCCTTACCAGTAACATCATCAGTGGGTTGTATACACACAACAAGAGGTGATCCATCGGAATTAGTTGCCAGGCGCCACAGAGTATATCGGCGCTGCTCGTCCTCATGCTCGTGATCATCACCATCGTCATCTCCCCCTTGGTTATAATTTTTTTCAAGTATAGGTGGTGGGATGTTCACATGACCTTGGAAACACAAGAAGATGGTTAATTAGTAAAGGGAAACTTGCTAACCCGCATGCATGTGGATGAAACAATTATAATTACGGTGGAAGAAAAACGTACCGAAACTACTAGGATGCCATGCAAAAACAGTGCCACAAGTGGTGGCAGCAAACACAAGGCCCTCGTATTGAATTGCATCACAGTACTCATCCGTGTACAGAAACTGATTTTTGAGCAATATCCATCGAGTCGAACCACGAAGGACGGCAACAAGCTTGTCGAAGATAGCAACAACTTGATAGTTGTTGTAATTCCAAGAGCGGTTGGGAACTCGACAAATTGCTATCTTCTGTAGAAGACAGTCACCATGATCGTATTTGAACGTGCGTACATTACCGGTGTGCTCAACCTCTGGGCAGTGTGCTGAGATTTTTGGAAGTGGAACCCGGTGATGAGTGTACACATTCACAAGTTCCCACTCGCAGTTGGACCCAATGTAAACAACCCAATCTCCATTTGCGCCCGCCCAAGCCTTGCCCTCGAGCGATGGCATCTTAACATCATACGTATCATTATCAAGCGGCATCAACTGGCACAGGGCGAGGCCTCCGTCGTGTCGGCGCCAGTCATCAGGGTCACGACAAAGAAGATAGGGGACATCAAACCGCTCCTTGACTCTTGGGTTCTTTGTAATGATGTTATTAGTTGAGTCGAGAATGGGCTTGAACGAACCTGCCATGCTAGCTGAGGTGATGACATCGCACCGATCAATGAGTTCCTCCACCATGTCATCTTTCAGATCGGGGCAAGAATAATGGGGTCGTTTCCGGCCTGTTCCCTCCATGGAGAAGACGATCGAACAATGGCAGAAGAAAGGGTGAAGGGCTGAAGGAAAATGGGGGAGGGAGAGGAAGAGCATGCGACAGCAGTTCCAAATCGAGAGGGAAAGGCGAAGATGTTGGGGAACGTAGTAATTTCAAAAAATTTCCTACGCACACGCAAGATCATGGTGATGCATAGCAACGAGAGGGGAGAGTGTTGTCTACGTACCCTCGTAGACCGGCAACGGAAGCGTTGACACAACATAGAGGAAGTAGTTGTATGTCTTCCCGATCTGACCGATCCAAGTACCGAATGTACGGCACCTCCGAGTTCTGCACATGTTCAACTCGGTGACGTCCCTCGAGCTGCGATCCAGCAAAGTGTTGAGGGAGAGTTTCGTCAGCACGACGGCGTGATGACGGTGATGATGCTCTACCGACGCAGGGCTTCACCTAAGCACCGCTACGATATGACCGAGGTGGAATATGGTGGAAGGGGGCACCACACACGGCTAGGGAACGATCATGAAGATCAACTTGTGTGTCATGGGGTGCCCCGGTGCCCCCGTATATAAAGGAGGGAGAGGGGGAGGTGCGGCCGGCCCAAGGGGTGCGCCTGGAGGAGTCCTACTCCCACCGGGAGTAGGACTCCCCCCTCTTGCCTTGTTTGGAAAAGGAAGGGGGAAGGGAGAAAGAGGAAAGGGAGGGGGCGTGCGGCCTGCCCTGGCCGGCCCTCTTCTTCTCCCTTAGGGCTCATGTAGGCCCAATAACCCCGGGAGGGGGGGGTTCCGGTAACCCCCCGGTACTCCGGTAAAATCCTGATTTCACCCGGAACGTTTCCGATAACCAAATATAGGCTTCCAATATATCAATATTTATGTCTCGGCCATTTCGAGACTCCTCGTCATGTCCGTGATCACATACAGGACACCGAACAACCTTCGGTACATCAAAACACAAAAACCCTAATTACGATCATCACCGAACTTTAAGCGTGCGGACCCTACGGGTTCGAGAACTATGTAGACATGACCGAGACACGTCTCCGGTCAATAACCAATAGCAGAACCTAGATGCTCATATTGGCTCCTACATATTCTACGAAGATCTTTATCGGTCAGACCGCATAACAATATACGTTGTTCCCTTTGTCATCGGTATATTACTTGCCCGAGATTCGATCGTCGGTATCTCAATACCTAGTTCAATCTCGTTACCGGCAAGTCTCTTTACTCGTTCCATAATACATCATCCCGCAACTAACTTATTAGTTGCAATTCTTGCAAGGCTTGAGTGATGTGCATTACCGAGAGGGCCCAAAGATACCTCTCCGACAATCAGAGTGACAAATCCTAATCTCAAAATACGCCAACCAACAAATACTTTCAGAGACACATGTAGAGCACCTTTATAATCACCCAGTTATGTTGTGACGTTTGGTAGCACACAAAGTGTTCCTCCGGTAAACGGGAGTTGCATAATCTCAAAGTCATAGGAACATATATAAGTTATGAAGAAAGCAATAGCAACAAACTGAACGATCAAGTGCTAAGCTAATGGAATGGGTCAAGTCAATCACATCATTCTCCTAATGATGTGATCCCATTAACCAAATAACAACTCATGTCTATGGTTAGAAAACATAACCATCTTTGATCAACGAGCTAGTCAAGTAGAGGCATACTGGTGACAGTCTGTTTGTCTATGTATCCATACATGTATTATGTTTCCGGTTAATACAATTCTAGCATGAATAATAAACATTTATCATGATACAAGGAAATAAATAATAACTTTATTATAGCCTCTAGGGCATATTTCCTTCAGTCTCCCACTTGTGCTAGAGTCAATAATCTAGATTACACAGTAATGATTCTAACACCCATGGAGCCTTGGTGCTGATCATGTTTTGCTCGTGGAAGAGGCTTAGTCAGCGGTCTGCAACATTCAGATCCATATGTATCTTGCAAATTTGTATGTCTCCCACTTGGACTAAATCCCGAATGGAATTGAAGCGTCTCTTGATGTGCTTGGTTCTCTTGTGAAATCTGGATTCCTTTGCCAAGGCAATTGCACCAGTATTGTCACAAAAGATTTTCATTGGACCCGATGCACTAGGTATGACACCTAGATCGTATATGAACTCCTTCATCCAGACTCCTTCATTTGCTGCTTCCGAAGCAGCTATGTACTCTGCTTCACATGTAGATCCCGCCACGACGCTTTGTTTAGAACTGGACCAACTGACAACTCCACTGTTTAATGTAGACACATATCCGGTTTGCGATTTAGAATCGTCCAGATCAGTGTCAAAGCTTGCATCAACGTAACCATTTACAATGAGCTCTGTGTCACCTCCATATACGAGAAACATATCCTTAGTTCTTTTCAGGTACTTCAGGATGTTCTTGACCGCTGTCCAGTGATCCACTCCTGGATTACTTTGGTACCTCCCTGCTAGACTTATAGCAAGGCACACATCAGGTCTGGTACACAGCATTGCATACATGATAGAGCCTATGGCTGAAGCATAGGGAACATCTTTCATTTTCTCTCTATCTTCTGTAGTGGTCGAACATTGAGTCTTACTCAACTTCACACCTTGTAACACAGGCAAGAACCCTTTCTTTGCTTGATCCATTTTGAACTTCTTAAAAACTTTGTCAAGGTATGTGCTTTGTGAAAGTCCAATTAAGCGTCTTGATCTATCTCTATAGATCTTAATACCCAATATGTAAGCAGCTTCACCGAGGTCTTTCATTGAAAAACTCTTATTCAAGTATCCCTTTATGCTATCCAGAAATTCTATATTATTTCCAATCAATAATATGTCATCCACATATAATATCAGAAATGCTACAGAGCTCCCACTCACTTTCTTGTAAATACAGGCTTCTCCAAAAGTCTGTATAAAACCAAATGCTTTGATCACACTATCAAAGCATTTATTCCAACTCCGAGAGGCTTGCACCAGTCCATAAATGGATCGCTAGAGCTTGCACACTTTGTTAGCTCCCTTTGGATCGACAAAACCTTCTGGTTGCATCATATACAACTCTTCTTCCAGAAATCCATTCAGGAATGCAGTTTTGACATCCATTTGCCAAATTTCATAATCATAAAATGCGGCAATTGCTAACATGATTCGGACAGACTTAAGCATCTCTACGGGTGAGAAGGTCTCATCGTAGTCAATCCCTTGAACTTGTCGAAAACCTTTCGCAACAAGTCGAGCTTTGTAGACAGTAACATTACCGTCAGCGTCAGTCTTCTTCTTGAAGATCCATTTATTCTCAATTACTTGCCGATCAACGGGCAAGTCAACAAAAGTCCACACTTTGTTCTCATACATGGATCCCATCTCAGATTTCATGGCTTCTAGCCATTTTGCGGAATCTGGGCTCACCATCGCTTCTTCATAGTTCGTAGGTTCATCATGATCTAGTAGCATGACTTCCAAAGTAGGATTAATGTACCACTCTGGTGCGGATCTTACTCTGGTTGATCTACAAGGTTCGGTGGACACCCCAAAAGAAGGAGATGGCGATGGAACAGCGGAGGATGACCCCTCCAAGAAACAGCCTAAGCGCCAGCGTCAGCGGCGCCGCTCAAAATCCTGCCAAAACAAATGCGGCGACTCCAGCATGGGAGATAATAATACTCTGGAAAGTGCCGAAGAAAACCCCCTCCAGCAAGATTTAGCACAGGAGGATGGGGAAACCAGCCCTCATGAGAGAGCGGCCGACATAGAGGTCGAGGACGATAATTATATGCCTCCCTCCGAAGACGAGGCAAGCCTCGACGACGACGAATTCGTCGTGCCAGAGGATCCCGTTGAGCAAGAGCATTTTCAACGCAGGCTTATGGCCACGGCAAGAAGCCTCAAGAAAAAATAGCAACAGCTTAAAGCTGATCAAGATTTGCTAGTCGATAGATGGACTGAAGTCCTTGCGGCCGAAGAGCATAAACTCGAATGCCCCTCCAAGAGCTACCCAAAGCGCAGGTTGCTACCCCAATTAGGGGAGGAAGCACTTGATGCGGTCGACCGGCCACCTCGTGGCCGCGACAGAGAGGCCTATCGGCCCTCCACTCAAGCCGCACCCCGTACCAAGGCACGGGAATACGCGCCGGACTTACGAGATATGTTGGAGGACAAGGCAAGGCAAACAAGATCGATCTATGGATCGCGTGGGCGCCCCACGGCTCGAGACGGTAACCGTCATGCCGGCCACAAATTCGGCAGGGCCGAACACAGTAGACAAAGCTCATTGGAGCTACGTCATGATATAGCCCAGTACAGAGGCGCCGCACACCCACTATGCTTCACAGACGAAATAATGGATCATCAAATCCCCGAGGGTTTCAAACCCGTAAACATCGAATCATATGATGGCACAATAGATCCCGCGGTATGGATCGAGGATTATCTCCTTCATATCCACATGGCCCGCGGCGATGATTTCCACGCCATCAAATACCTCCCACTCAAGCTTAAAGGACCAGCTCGGCATTGGCTTAACAGCCTGCCAACAGGGTCAATCAGTTGTTGGGAGGACCTGGAAGCCGCATTCCTCGACAATTTCCAGGGCACTTATGTGCGACCCCCAGACGCCGATGACCTAAGCCACGTAATTCAGCAGCCAGATGAATCGGCCAGGCAATTCTGCACACGGTTCCTAACAAAGAAAAATCAAATAGTCGACTGTCCGGATGCAGAGGCCTTAGCAGCCTTCAAGCACAATATCCGTGACGAGTGGCTTGCCCGGCACCTAGGACAGGAAAAGCCGAAATCTATGGCAGCACTCACGACACTCATGACCCGCTTTTGCGCGGGAGAAGATAGCTGGCTTGCTCGTAGCAACAATATGACCAAGAACCCTGGTAATTCGGATGCCAGAGACAGTAGCGGCAGGTCGCGTCACAACAAGCAGAAGCGCCGCATTAACGGCGACAATGCTGAGGATACGACAGTTAATGCCGGATTCAGAGGCTCTAAATCTGGTCAGCGGAAAAAGCCATTCAAAAGGAATCCTAGGGGCCCGTCCAGTTTTAACCAAATACTCGACCGCTTGTGCCAAATACATGGCACCCCCGAAAAGCCGGCCAATCACACCAACAGGGATTATTGCGTGTTCAAGCAGGCAGGCAAGTTAAACACCGAAAATGAAGATAAGGGGCTGCATAGCGACGACGACGAGGAGCCCCAGCCGCCGAAAGTGGACAGAAGGGTTTTCCCCTACAAGTGCGAACGGTGAACATGATATATGCAACCCACGTCCCCAAAAGGGAGCAGAAGCGCGCGTTAAGGGACGTATACGCGGTAGAGCCAGTCGCCCCAAAGTTCAACCCATGGTCCTCCTTCCCGATCACCTTTGACCGAAGGGACCATCCCACTAGCATCCATCATGGCGGATTCGCCGCATTGGTTCTAGACCCAATTATTGACGGATTTCATCTCACTAGAGTCCTTATGGATGGCGGCAGCAGCCTGAACCTGCTTTAGCAGGATACAGTGCGGAAAATGGGCATAGATCCCTCGAGGATTAAGCCCACCAAAACGACCTTTAAAGGCGTAATACTAGGTGTAGAAGCCAATTGTACAGGCTCAGTCATCCTTGAAGTGGTCTTCGGATCTCTGGATAATTTCCGAAGCGAGGAGTTAATCTTCGACATAGTCCCATTCCGCAGTGGCTATCATGCACTACTCGGGCGAACCGCATTCGCCAAGTTCAATGCTGTCCCGCACTACGCATACCTTAAGCTCAAGATGCCAGGCCCTCGAGGAGTAATTACGGTCAATGGAAACACCGAACGCTCCCTCCGAACAGAGGAGCACACGGCGGCCCTTGCAGAGGAAGTACAAAGCAGCCTCTCCAGGCAGTTCTCCAGTCCGGCCATTAAACGTCCAGACACCATCAAGCGCGCCCGGAGTAACCTACAACAAGACCGCCTGGCACGTTCCGAGCAGGCGTAGCAATGCGGCCCCAACCCCAACCCTCGCAAAAAGGCGACATCAGTGCTTCGCGTACATAACTACGCTCTAAAAATACCATGGGTACAGGGGGAGGGGCACCATCATGGCACGCCCGAAACGCGGCCTAAACCGCACCAGGGGCTACCGATTTTTAAATTTTCTCTTACTTTCAGGACTCCATTCTTCGGAAGGCCGGTTCGGCAGTTCAATTGCCACACAAACGATGCAAGAACCAGGGAGGCAGACAAGCCACGCCGCATTACGGAACTCACAGGTGGTCTCTATCACGAGCAATATACCTGTTTTGCATACTATTCCGCAGCTTGCCCCTGGAGCAGACATGTTAAATAGTCCAACTTTTTATCGCATTATTTGTATCATTCTGCTTTGATCGCATCTATTTTTAATAAACAATGCATAGCTTTTGTCTATTTTTGCATTACCTTTTTATAAATATATGTTCCTTAACAACATGTTGCACCCGTACAACCTAGTACGGCCGAAATACGCCAGGGGCTTTGGTACCCCTTAATATGGTGTGAGAAGTCCAGACACGTTCACAAGTGCGGCACCCCGAACTTATAGCATTATATGCATCGGCTCCAAATCATGTCTTGGGTCAATAGTTGGGTTTGCCCGGCTCCTATGTTTTGGTGCCTTACGTCCCGCTATATCGGCTAAGGTAGCACTAGGAGAACCACTGCGATTGTGCCCCAGTTGAGCTGGGCCGAGCACCTCAGTGGAGAAAGCTAAAACTGACTGTCATGATGAAGCGAGAGCTGGTCGCTGTTCGAGAGGTTTTTTTGAGTCCCTAAAGACTTATGCCACTTAGGGAGAGGAGTCGGCTCTATCCGGCCAAGGCGTGGATAGCGCCCCGAACTCGGTCTTCCGAATACTAGGGGCTTCGCCAAAATTTAAATTATAGAATTCTATGGCTAAGTGAGAGTGTTCACGCGTTATAGTCCGATTGCCTTGTTCGTTGGGCTGAGCGCCTCCCTTGAAGGACCCAAACATGGGAAAAAGAGTGCTCAGGTTTATCCCCGAACACCCCAGCACTAGCGGCACGGGGGCAGAAGCCGACGACTCGCCATCTCTCAGAAATTATAAACAGCCGCACAGAAGGTAATATTTTAAATTCAAACAGCATTGCTCAGCGCATATGAACAAGTTTTCAGCGCAGAGGAAAAAAACGAGCGAGTTTTACTCAAAAATTATATCCGTAGAACATTCATCTGCCACAAGGCAGGCACCCTTCAGAACATCCTTATAGTAATTTTCGGGCTTGCAATGCTCTTTCCCCGGCGGTGGCCCGTCCTTCACAAGCTTCTCAGCATCCAGCTTGCCCCAGTGCACCTTAGCACGGGCACCTTCAATGCAGACGGAGCGCTTGATGACTTCGAGCCTTGGACAGGCCTCCACCAGCCGCCGCACCAGCCCGAAATAGCTCCCAGGTAGAGTCTCTCCAGGCCACAGCCGAACTAGGAGGCCATTCATGGCCTGTTCGGCCGCCTTGTGGAGCTCGACCAGCTGCTTCAGCTGGTCGCTCAGGGGCACGGGGTGTCCGGCCTCAGCATACTGAGACCAGAACACCTTCTCTGTCGAGCTGCCCTCCTCGGCTCGATAGAATGCGGCGGCATCGGACACACTCCGGGGAAGATCTGCGAATGCTCCTGGAGAGCTCCGGATTCGGGTAAGTAACAAGTAGCTCACGGATATATGTTTGCTTTGCATAACGAATGCCTTACCCGCCGCTTTCTTCTTCACCTCATCCAACTCCTGGAGGGTCTTCTGGGATTTGGTCTTGGCAGACTTGGCATTTTCAATAGCTGCCGCGAGCTTGGACGCTCGCGTCTTTGAGGCAAGCTCCAAACTCTCATGTTTCTTCATGAGAACCTGGAGCTCTTGCCGCACCTTGCCAACCTCGGCCTCATACTTCTCCCACTCGATGCGCTCCGCGGCCGCACTCTTCTCGGCCTCGAGCAACGCTTGCTTAAGGGTCGCCACCTCAGACGTGGCCCCTACAATAGCCATGTTAATCCTGTCATTTTTTCCAATTGCACCTTTTTTATACATATCCAAACATGGTATTTCTTACCTTCCTTCTCCTCGAGCTGCTTCTTGGCACGCCCGAGCTCTTGCTCAGACTTCTTGAGGCTCTGCTTCAGCACGCCCACTTCCGCATTCAGTGCGGCGGACGCCAGCAGAGAAGCCTGCATACGCATATTGACTCCTTTTATTAGACTCCTGCGAATTCTTTGATCCTCTATTCGGCTTTTCTTCCCGAACACCCAACAGAGCATCAGGGGCTACTGTCTATGCGGTAATATTATTTACACATTCTTTACTTACCTCAAAGCCTGTTAAAAGGCTAGTACAAGCTTTAGTCAGTCCGCTCTTGGCAGACTGAACCTTCTGGACCATCGCACTCATAATAGTGCGGTGCCCCTCGTCGATGGAGGCGCCTTCAAGCACCTCCAACAGATTGTCCGGCGCCCCCCGTTGGACGGGGGTCACCAGCACGGTGGGCTTGCTCCTCTTAGAAGGAGGTCACCCACCGGACTCTGGAACCTTTGAAGGTTCCGGAGCAGTGTTCGGCCTTGAGCCGGACTTGGAGCCCCGGGGGGTTTCATCCCCTTTACTCCTGGAGTCCGGGAGGTCGCCTTGCGGCGCCTACGGGACCACCTCCTCCTGGCCTGTAACCTGTTGGGACAACACTTCGGTGTCGTCCGTAGGGCGGGGGGAAGAAGCCGTCGGAAGCGAGTTCACGTCCGACGAGTCCAGTGAGCCGCTCGACGACGCGTCGAGCCGGTCTTTGGGTGGGCTGCATAAACATATTCGACATAAGGGAAAGCTGTGCAATAAACGAATACTATGAGTTACTCCGGTATCTAGGTACTTACGATTTCACCAAGGGCTTGGCCCTGGGCTGCCACTCCTCTCCGCCGTCGTCAACGTCGGTGGAGTAGTCCGAAGGAAGGGTTTTCCCCTTCTTGGACCCTCCGGCCTCCCCAGAGAGGGCGGCCTTCCTTTTCTTCTCTCTTCCTGCTGGAGGAGAGGTTTCCTCTTCCTCCTCCTCGTCTTCACGGGAGGAATGCGCCTCGGAGCCGTCGGATGATGGATCCGACACCTCCTGGCGCCGGGCACTCTTTCGAGTCCCTGTGGCCTTCTTCTCCGGCACCACATAGGGTGCCGGAACCAGCAGCTTCGCCAAGCGAGCGTCCACTGGGCCTTCGGGCAAGGGAGCCGGAGAGTTGATCTGTCCGGACATCACCTGCCAATCCTGTCAAAGGTAAGGGAGCTTAGATCCCGCATGGAGTCAAACTATGATAACCTAATATCCTGTAAAAGGAAAAATAACAGCTTACCGCATGAGCATGATGCTGCATACTGAATCCGCGATCCTCGGTAGTGGATGCGGGGGCCTCGGCACCCTTGAAAAGCACCCTCCAGGCATCTTCGTACGTCGTGTCAAAGAGCCTGCTCAGAGTTCGGTGCTGCGCCGGGTCGAACTCCCACAGGTTGAAAGCCCGTTGTTGACATGGGAGGATCAGGCGGATGAGCATAACCTGGACTACGTTGACAAGTTTGAGCTTCTTGTCCACCAGGGTTTGGATGCATGTTTGGAGTCCGGTCAGCTCTCCTTTTTTACCCCACGACAGGCCCGTCTCTTTCCAGGACGTGAGCCACGTTGGGGGTCCGGACCTGAACTCAGGGGCTGCGACCACTCAGGGTCGCGCGGCTCGGTGATGTAAAACCACCCCGATTGCCACCCCTTCAGGGTCTCCACAAAGGAGCCCTCGAGCCATAGGACGTTGGCCATCTTGCCCACCATGGCACCTCCGCACTCCGCCTGGTTGCCGCGCACCACCTTCGGCTTGACGTTGAAAATCTTGAGCCATAGGCCGAAATGGGGGCGGATGCGGAGGAAAGCCTCGCACACGACGATAAACGCCGAGATGTTGAGGACGAAGTTCGGGGCCAGATCGTGGAAATCCAGGCCGTAGTAGAACATGAGCCCCCGGACAAATGGGTGGAGAGGGAAGCCCAGTCTGCGGAGGAAATGGGGGAGGAACACCACCCTCTCATGGGGCCTAGGGGTGGGGATGAGCTGCCCCTTTTCGGGAAGCCGGTATGCGATGTCGTTGGACAAGTATCCGGCCTTCCTCAGTTTTTTGATATGTCCCTCCGTGACGCAGGAGACCATCCACTTTCCTCCCGCTCCGGACATGGCTGGAGAAGGTTGAGGTGGGGAGTGCGGACTTGGGCGCTGGAGCTCGAGTGCGTGAGAATGGATAGGCAAAGGAAGAAGAAGGCGTAGGTGAAAAGGTGGATTCGTATCCCCTTATATGGGTGGACGCAACTGCATGTCCCCACCAGCCTGATAAAACTTGCTTATCTCCAAGCGCCGTAATCAATGGCGCGGTTGGGTTACCCACGCCCGTATTGATGAGAATCCCGGAATAAGGGGACACGATCTCTGCTTTAACAAGATGTGCCAAGGAAACCGCCTCGCATGACGCGCTGAGGTGGGATAATGAAACGACTTGGATAAAGGCTTGGCCGTGGTGTGTCGCACTACGGAATACGTCAGCAGATTAGATTTGTGTAAATATTATTCTCTCTATGGCAATATGTGGAAACTTATTTTGCAGAGCCGGACACTATCTTGGTGTTCAAAATCTTCTATGAAGTACTTGGAGGAGGAACCCGCCTTGCAATGCCAAAGACAATCTGCGCGCCGGACTCGTCGTCATTGAAGCCTGGTTCAGGGGCTACTAAGGGAGTCCTGGATTAGGGGGTGTTCGGATAGCCGGACTATACCTTCAGCCGGACTCTTGGACTATGAAGATACAAGATTGAAGACTTCGTCCCGTGTCCGGAAGGGACTTTCCTTGGCGTGGAAGGCAAGCTTGGCGATACGGATATTCAGATCTCCTACCATTGTAACCAAGTTTGTGTAACCCTAACCTTCTCCGGTGTCTATATAAACCAGAGGGTTCTAGTCCGTAGGACAACATAGACAACAACAATCATACCATAGGCTAGCTTCTAGGGTTTAGCCTCTCCGATCTCGTGGTAGATCTACTCTTGTACTACCCGTATCATCAATATTAATCGAGCAGGACGTAGGGTTTTACCTCCATCGAGAGGGCCCGAACCTGGGTAAAACTTCGTGTCCCTTGCCTCCTGTTACCATCCGGCCTAGACGCACAGTTCGGTACCCCCTACCCGAGATCCGCTGGTTTTGACACCTACAATCATCTTATAATGCTACCATCAATCAAAGCAAGATAAGATGCATAAAAGATAAACATCACATGCAATCAATATAAGTGATGTGATATGGCCATCATCATCTTGTACTTGTGATCTCCATCTCCGAAGTACCGTCATGATCACCATCGTCACCGGCGCGACACCTTGATCTCGATCATAGCATCGTTGTCGTCTCGCCAATTTTATGCTTCCACGACTATCGCTACCGCTTAGTGATAAAGTAAAGCATTACAGCGCGATTATATTGCATACAATAAAGCGACAACCATATGGCTCCTGCCAGTTGCCGATAACTCGGTTACAAAACATGATCATCTCATACAATAAAATTTAGCATCATGTCTTGACCATATCACATCACAACATGCCCTGCAAAAACAAGTTAGACGTCCTCTACTTTGTTGTTGCAAGTTTTATCTGGCTACTACGGGCGTAGCAAGAACCGTTCTTACCTACTCATCAAAACCACAATGATAGTTTGTCAAGTTGGTGTTGTTTTAACCTTTGCAAGGACCGGACGTAGCCACACTTGGTTCAACTAAAGTTGGAGAAACTGACACTCGCCAGCCACCTGTGTGCAAAGCACGTCGGTAGAACCAGTCTCGCGTAAGCGTACGCGTAATGTCGGTCCAGGCCGCTTCATCCAACAATACTGCCGAACCAAAGTATGACATGCTGGTAAGCAATATGACTTATATCGCCCACAACTCACTTGTGTTCTACTCGTGCATAACATCAACGCATAAAACCTAGGCTTGGATGCCACTGTTGGGGAACGTAGTAATTTCAAAAAAATTCCTACGCACACGCAAGATCATGGTGATGCATAGCAATGAGAGGGGAGAGTGTTGTCTATGTACCCTCATAGACCGGCAACGGAAGCATTGACACAACATAGAGGAAGTAGTCGTATGTCTTCCCGATCCGACCGATCCAAGTACCGAACGTACGGCACCTCCGAGTTCTGCACACGTTCAACTCGGTGACATCTCTCGAGCTTCGATCCAGCAAAGTGTTGAGGGAGAGTTTCGTCAGCACGACGGCGTGATGATGGTGATGATGTTCTACCGACGCAGGGCTTCGCCTAAGCACCGCTACGATATGACCGAGGTGGAATATGGTGGAAGGGGGCACCGCACACGGCTAAGGAACGATCACGAAGATCAACTTGTGTGTCATGGGGTGCCCCCTTGCCCCCGTATATAAAGGAGGGAGAGGGGGAGGTGCGGCCGGCCCAAGGGGTGCGCCTGGAGGAGTCCTACTCCCACCTGGAGTAGGACTCCCCCCTCTTGCCTTGTTTGGAAAAGGAAGGGGGAAGGGAGAAATAGGAAAGGGGGGCGCCGCCGCCCTTCCTTGTCCTATTCGGACTAGGGGGGAGGGGCGTGCGGCCTGCCCTGGCTGGCCCTCCTCTTCTCCCTTAGGGCCCATGTAGGCCCAATAACCCCCGGGGGGGTTCCGGTAACCCCCCGGTACTCCGGTAAAATCCCGATTTCACCCGGAACGTTTCCGATATCCAAATATAGGCTTCCAATATATCAATCTTTATGTCTCAACCATTTAGAGACTCCTCGTCATGTCCATGGTCACATCTGGGACACTGAACAACCTTCGGTACATCAAAACACAAAAACCCTAATTATGATCGTCACCGAACTTTAAGCGTGCGGACCCTACGGGTTCGAGAACTATGTAGACATGACCGAGACACGTCTCCGGTCAATAACCAATAGCGGAACCTGGATTCTCATATTGGCTCCTACATATTCTACGAAGATCTTTATCGGTCAGACCGCATAACAATATACGTTGTTCCCTTTGTCATCGGTATGTTACTTGCCCGAGATTCGATCGTGGGTATCTCAATACCTAGTTCAATCTCGTTACCGGCAAGTCTCTTTACTCGTTCCGTAATACATCATCCTGCAACTAACTTATTAGTTGCAATGCTTGCAAGGCTTGAGTGATGTGCATTACTGAGAGGGCCCAGAGATACCTCTCCGACAATTGGAGTGACAAATCCGAATCTCGAAATACGCCAACCCAACAAATACCTTCGGAGACACCTATAGAGCACCTTTATAATCGCCCAGTTATGTTGTGACGTTTGGTAGCTCACAAAGTGTTCCTCCGGTAAATGGGAACATATATAAGTGCTAAGCTAAACGAACAAGTGCTAAGCTAATGGAATGGGTCATGTCAATCACATCATTCTCCTAATGATGTGATCCCGTTAACCAAATAACAACTCATGTCTATGGCTAGGAAACATAACCATCTTTGATCAACGAGCTAGTCAAGTAGAGGCATACTAGTGACACTCTGTTTGTCTATGTATTCACACATGTATTATGTTTCCGGTTAATACAATTCTAGCATGAATAATAAACATTTATCATGATACAAGGAAATAAATAATAACTTTATTATTGCCTCTAGGGCATATTTCCTTCAGTAGAGTCGGTGGACGGTTGCGATTTTGCCACGGTTCATGAAGAGGCGCCCCGGCCTACACGTCCGTTCGGAAATACTGGGCTGTGCGGGACACTCTGGCCTGTCTAGACAACCTTTTCTTTTATGCTTACCACAGACCAGCCCAGTAGTTTTTTTCTTTTTGAAAATGGCTAGCCCAGTTCTTTTGTGATTTGTCAAGTAAGTCGCTTTATCAGGCCTGCTGGGCTGCAAATCTTTTAAGACGAGGAGAGCTTCATTCGGCTGGCTGAGAAAATGGCCTATCAGTAATGAGAAATGGGTTGTACATTTTTAAAACACATCAAACCGGCAATTATTTTCAAGTATCTTTTTTTCATTTCGAGATTTTAAATTGCATTGATTTTTATGCGTGGACAATTTATTGGATTTTATATTGATATACATTTATTTTTAAAATCAGTCTGAATGTGACTCGAAATTTCAGGATTAAAAACAGTTCAGACCGCACCGACATATGCAAAATTTCGTATAATTTTTTAACCGTGGCCACAATATGGGCTGTAATGCTAACATAAAGAATATGGGCTCCAAAAAAACCCGTAAGAATTAGAAAATGGGTTGTAAATTATTTGAAATAATGGCAAATGGGTTGTATGCTGTTTTCCACAGATTTGAGGCTTTCCACAGATGGCCTGTATACTGTTGGATGTCCATCCAATGGCCGTCGTGCTTCTTCAATCTCTGATCTTCCTGCTCCAGCCGCTCAAACTAGCGCCGACGGGACTGCCTGCTCCCTCCTCCCCGCGGCCGGCTGTGCTGCCGCGCAGGCCTCACCGCCCCACCGTACTCCCATCGCTGGCTTAGCCATCCCTCTACTCATCCACACCTGCTGATATTCTCCGGCGATGGCAGACGAACCAGTAAACCCTCGTACAGTCGTACTCCCCTCCACGTGGGAAACAAAAACAATGGCCGAGTCTTCCCTGCCTCCATGTCGTTCCCTTCCTAGGCCTCGCCGTTGTCCACTGCCCTGGTGCTCTCGGCGTGGCGTGGTCAGCATGGTCAACGACCGACCTGCATCTGAAGTGGACTGTACGTGGAGAGGCTGACAGCTAGGTCCATGGCCGCACGCAAGGAAATGCCTCCTTATTACGCGCAAAATAATGATTTCCTCCACCTGACATCTGGGACCCACCGAAACGGCCTTTGTATTTCGCGAAAAAACGTTACCGCCGCTGACAGCTCAGACCCACCAGCTATATCCTCGCACGCAAGGAAGTGCCTCCTTATTATGCACAAAAAAATGAATACTCCCCCTGCTAGCTGGGACCCAGTATAGTGGGCCTACTAAGTTGACGGGGACGAAGGGCTTTGTCAACTTAGTCAATATGCACGATTCTAGCTCGACTAACCGTACGATGTGCATCCAATGGCCGTAGTGCTTCTTCAACCTCTGGTCTTCTTGCTCTAGCCGCCCAAAGCAGCGTCGGTTGTGCCGCCTGCTCCTGCCTCCCGTGGACAGCTGTGCTGCCGCGGAGGCCTCACCGCCCCCATACTACTCCCACCGCTGGCCAGGCCATCCCTCCACTCCACTCACCCACACCCCCTGTTATTCTGCGGCGACGACAGTGCAGCCAAACCAGTGAACCCTTGTACTCCTCTCCGCGTGGGCATCCACTGCCGCATCTTCCCCGGCTCCGCGTTGTCCCCTTCCTTGGCCTCGCCATCATCCACCGCCGTGGTGCTGTCGGCGCAGCGTGGTCAATGACCGAATTCCATCGGAAGAATACTGTACATGGAGAGGCTGACAGCTGGCTCCACGGCAGCCGCAAGGAAGTGCCTCCTTATTACGCGGAAAATAATTATTCCTCCACCTCACAGCAGGGACCCACCGGACGCCCACCAGTATATCGCGAAAAAAACGTTTGCCCCTGACTGCTGGGACCCACCCGACGGGCCACCGTATTTCGCGAAAAAAACGTTCCCCTGCTGTCAGCTCGGACCCACCAGAAGTGCCTCCTTATTACGCATAAAAAAATGAATACCCCCTGCTAGCTGGGACCCACCTTAGTGGCAGGCTGACTTGTGGGCCTACTAAGTTGACGGGGATGGAGGGCTTTGTCAACTTAGTCAATATGCACGATTCTAGCTCCAGTGACCGTACGATGTCCATCCAACGGCCGTAGTACTTCTTCAACCTCTGGTCTTCTTGCTCCAGCCACCCAAACAAGCGCCGGTCGTGCCTCGTGCTCCTGCCTCTCATGGCCGGCTGCGATGCGGTGGAGGCCTCACCGCCCCTACTACTCCCACCGCTGGCCAGGCCATCCCTCTACTCACCCACACCCCCTGTTATTCTGCGACGACGGCAGCCTCACACCGCAGCGAACCAGTGAACCCTCGTACTCCTCTACGCGTGGGCATCCACTGCTGCGTCTTCCCCGGCTCTGTGTCGTCCCCTTCCTGGCCTCGCCGTCGTCCACCGCCCTGGTGCTCTCAGCGCGGCATGGTCAACATGGTCAAGGAACGGCTTCCATTGGATGTGGACTATACGTGGAGAGGCTGACAGCTGGGACCACGGCCGCAGCAAGGAAGTGCCTCCTTATTACGTGCAAAATAATTATTCCTCCACCTGACAGCGGGGACCCACCGGACGGGCCACCAGTATTTTGTGAAAAAAATCTTTTCCCCCTGACTGCTGGGACCCACTGGACGGGCCACCGTATTTCGCGAAAAAACATCCCCCCGCTGTCAGCTCGGACCCACCAGAAGTGCCTCCTTATTACGCACAAAAAAATGAATACTCCCCCGGCTAGCTGGGACCCACCTTGCTGGGAGGCTGACTTGTGGGTCTACTAAGTTGACGGAGACGAAGGGCTTTGTCAACTTAGTCAATATGAACGATTCTAGCTCCAGTGACCGTACGATGTCCATCCAATGGCCGTAGTGCTTCTTCAACCTCTGGTCTTCTTGCTCCAGCCGCCCAAAGCAGCGCCGGTCGTGCCGCATGCTCCTGCCTCCCGTGGCCGGCTATGCTGCCGCAGAGGCCTCACCGCCCCCTACTATTCCCACCGCTAGCCAGGCCCTGCGGCGACGGCAGCCTCACACCACAACCGAACTAGTGAACCCTCGTAGTCCTCTCCACGCTGGCTTCCACTGCCGCGTCGTCCCCTTCCTAGGCCTCGCCGTCGTCCACCGCTGTGGTGCTCTCCGGGCGGCATGGTCAACGTGGTCAAGGAACGACTTCCATCAGAAGAGTACTGTACATGGAGAGGCTGACAGCTGGGTCCACGGCCACAGCCTAGTTTTTTTGTGATTTGCCAAGTAAGTCGCTTTGTCAGGCCTGTTGGGCTGCAAATCTTTCAAGATGAGGAGAGCTTTCATTCAGCTGGCCGAGAAAATGGCCCATCAGTAATGAGAAATGGGTTGTACATTTTTAAAACACATCAAACCGGCAATTAGTTTCAAATATCTTTTTTTTATTTCAAGATTTTAAATTACATTAATTTTTATGCGTGGAGAATTTGTTGGATTTTATATTGATATACATTTATTTTTAAAATCAGTTTGAATGTGAGTCGAAATTTCGGGATTAAAAACAGTTCAGACCGCACCGAAATATGCAAAATTTCGTATAATTTTTCAAACCATTGCCACAATATGGGCTGTAATGCTAACAAAAAGAATATGGGCTCCAAAAAAACCTTAAGAATTAGAAAATGGGCTATAAATTATTAGAAATAATGGCAGATGGGCTGTATGATGTTTTCCACAGATTTGAGGCTTTCCTAAAAAAAAGGTTGACGCACAAGCACTAACTGTTGGATGTCCATCCAACGGCCGTCGTGCTTCTTCAATCTCTGCTCTTCCTGCTCCAGCCGCTCAAACAAGCGCCGACGGGACTGCCTGCTCCCTCCTCCTCGCGGCCAGCTGTGCTGCCGCGCAGGCCTCACCGCCCGACCGTACTCCCATCGCTAGCCTAGCCATCCCTCTACTCACCCACACCTGCTGTTATTCTCCGGCGACGGCAGACGAACCAGTAAACCCTCGTATAGTCGTACTCCCCTCCGCGTGGGAAACAACTGTTGAGTCTTCCCTGCCTCCATGTCGTCCCCTTCCTAGGCCTCGCCGTCGTCCACCGCCCTGGTGCTCTCGGCGCGGCGTGGTCAACATGGTCAAGGAATGACTTCCATCGGACGTGGACTGTACGTGGAGAGGCTGATAGCTGGGTCCACGACTGAATCAAGGAAGTGCCTCCTTATTACGCGGAAATAATGATTCCTCCACCTGACAGCTGGGACCCACCGGATGGGCCATTGTATTTCGTGAAAAAACGTTTCCCCCTGACTGCTGGGACCCACCAGCTACATCTTCGCACGCAAGGAAGTGCGTTCGAAAAAAAAACGATTCACCCCCTGACTGCTGGGACCCACCAGCTACATCTTTGCAGGCAAGGAAGTGACTGACAGTCGGGACCCACCTGGTCGAAGCGTACGTAGCGTTGTCATTCTGGTCGCGAATTTGTACGTACATACTGGTCGATGTAGAGGCGCGCACGTGTCGTAGTAGAGGCGCGCTCGTAGCATTTACACTTACGTACATCGGCCAGGGTGCAAGAAAGAAAATACGGCCACGTATGTGTACATACGGGCGGGGTCTCGAACGCCTACTCGCGCATACGTACGGCCAGGGCTCGTGTACATGGCTGGGTTGGAACGGAGAAACAGCGTCGTCGTCATGTTCATTGGGAGGCAACAGAATGCGTCGTGTTCATGGGGAGGCAACGGAATGCATCGTGTTCATCGGGAGGGATTGGACGGAACAGGCGATGGAAACGAGGCCTGGCGTACTGCAGAACGGAGGAAATGGCCTTGTGTTCGACCGGCCACGTTCGAAACAGGATCCTGTTCATCGGAAGGGGTCTGGCGTACCGCAAAACGGAGGAAACGGACCTCCTACGGTCGAAACGGGGGTCCTGTTGCTCGGGAGGGGTGTGGCGTACCGCAAAACGGATGAAACGGACTTGTGTTGGAGCGCTACGGTCGAAACGGGGGTCCTGTTCATCAGGAGGGGTGTGGTGTACCGCAAAACGGGACTCCACGGGATACTGTTCATCTCCACCGTTGACCCCCTCCAGCCTCCACGAGCTACTGTTCATCCACCGTCGACCTCCTCCATCCTCCACCTGCGACTGTTCATCCACGGGCTCCTGTTCATCCAGCCTCCACCACGCGCTACTCCACCGGCTACTGTTCAACCACCCCTCCACCGTCTACTATTCATCCAGCCCTCCACACCACGAGGTCCTGTTCAACCACCCCTTGTCGGCGTTCTGGGAACGGGGGTCCCCAGACTTGCCTGCCTGCGGCCTGCGGCATGGCTCAAAGGGGGGCCCAGCACAGCCCATCTTCATCAACACAGACCCAAGACCCTCGCGAGGGGCCAAGCCTCGCGGGGCGGACGACACGGAGCTTCCTCGGGCACGGCCTCATCAGGCTGGCTCGCGAGGAGGCGGAGAGATCAAGGCGGGGTACCTCACGAGGTGCCCGTGACGCAAGCCATGAAGACCAAGGGTGCCAGGCGGGCGCCAGCCGCGCAGTGTCCCCCTTTCCTCTTTGGTGCAAAGGGAGCAAGCGCAGGCAAGAGCATCAAGCAAAGGCACCCGTTTCGGTGCAACGATACCAAGACCAGTCCAACGGCAGGGAGGAAGTCATTGTGGAGCCCAAGCCAGCGTCACCACCAGAGCCTTTGGCAGGCGAGGACCAACTTTAGTCAGGATAAGTGTACCAGATGTTCCCCTTCAAAATGGCCAATTGTTGGCGCCCTTCCCGCTCAATATTTGGGAAGAGGCCCAGGGCCTTTGCCTATAAATAGGACTAGACACCCCCGGGGATCGGGGATCGAGGATCGGCCAACCCAGAAACAAGCTGGGATCGGAATCAAGAAGAGAGAATCGAGAAGAGAGAGAGATAGAAGGGTGACTGAACTCCTCCTAGCAGTTCATCCCCTCAGCCAAGAACAGACCCTCGTGAGGCTGTTCTTCCTTGTATTTCTCATCATCATCAGCCCAAGAGGCAATCCACCACACCACACACTGGAGTAGGGTATTACACCACAACGGTGGCCCGAACCAGTATAAACCCTGTGTCTCTCGTTCTGTTCTTTCCATAGCTTAGATCTTAGCGAGGCGGAGGGGTGCAGGTAGGTAGAAGGAGAAATCTTCGCGTGCACCCCAGTGTTCGAACCACAAGGGTCTGCCGGAACCCGAAATCCGACATTTGGCGCGCCAGGTAGGGGTGCGCCAGAATCCACCTTCTACCGCTTCGTGTCCCGTCGTGTCGTCATCACCATGTCCGGCGACCAGGCGGGCAACCCAGATCCATGGGCGGCGTGGCCCGCCCGCGCAGAGCCGCTCGCCTCGGGCGACCCCATGCCCCAGGCAGCTCGCGGTCCGCAGGGTGCTGCGGGCCGCGGGCGACGCGGACAGGCTTCGACAGCTGTCACACCGCGGCAGGCGCGGTCGGCAGCAAGGGCCTCCAATCATGCCGCGACCATGACACCGTACACCCGCCGGGAGCCGGAGAACTCGAGGGCCGCGCTCACGGTGGCCCGAGAGCTGCTACAGTGCAGGCCGCTGGAGGGCGACCGCGACGTGCTACTGGAGCGGGTGGCAGAGCTCCTGGGCTTCGCCGCCTCGGGGGCTCACCCCTTCTGCACCCAGCTCCCATCTCAAGCCCAGGGCGTCCCGCGCGGGGGCTCCGCGCGCGCCCGTGAGCTCCAAGGCTACTCCAACGCCAGCAAAGCTGTCGGCACCGGACCGGCGGCGGCGCTGCCCCCGCACCCGGTCCGCGAAGAAGAAGGACTCGACGCGACCCACGGCCCCAGTGGACAGCCGCGCTACCACCCCACGGTGGGCGCGTCAAGCAGAGCTGCGTGGCATGTGGAGCACTACGGCATGGCCTTCAGGATGACGGCGCCAGAAGAATACGTGCCCCTCATGATGGACCAAGGACACCCTCACGAGGGCGAACAAGGCTCGCTCCTCAGCCCAAGCCAGGGGGACGAGGCGCCAAAAGCTGAGCCCTTCCAGGAGCCCCGGGACGGTCCCACTGGCCACGCTGGAGGCAACGATTATCGGGTACCGCTAATTCCTCAGGAGCAGGCATACGCTAATCATGGATCGCAGGAGGTGCAGGTCGCCACAGCGAGCAGCTGCCCCGCTCCCACAGTCTCCTACCCTTCGGGAGGAGGGCGCAAGGGGCTGCAGGAGAGGGGCCAAGATCCGACATCACCACCGCGGCATTCGGAGCAAGGTGTTCTCAGGAGGTAGGCCCTTTGCTGGGGAGGTGCCTCAGGGCCTGCCCCTGGCGGAGGACCCGTGGTCGTCGGGGGAACCGCTGGTGACCGCTCTACCCCATCAGCGGCGTCCTCGTTTTCGGTCGTCGTTGATGGCACTAGAGTGTGGCGCAAGGCGGGGCCCTCGTCTGGCGATATGAAGCAAGGCCGGTACCTGTGAAGAAGGCCCAGTGCCTGTGAAGCTCGCCGCCCCGTGGCACTCTCACGTAATAATGAGTGGGGCTGTACACGCCCCGGAGTCTCAGGGGTGCCGGCCTCAGGCCCTGGGGCTCCCTCCCACGCCCAGTGGAAGCACTTAGCTCCGCGCTGGTGAGAAGACGTCCAAGACTAGATTAGGTGCCGGATGCGGCCTTTTGTCTGCTTTCGTTGCTTTTCCGTTTCGTTGTCGCTTTCCCCCGCTGGATTTAAGTTGGATTGGAATTTGAGATTTGCGTGTGTTCGGGGAAGGGGTGCTTAGTCTCGTTCGAGCAATTTCTCGTGTTTTGGTTACCACTTCGCCTCAGCTGCCTCCCCTTGTGAGCCCCTCGCGAGCCGGGTCAGGCCAAGCTTGCGCGCAGCCCAGACTGCCGCCGCCGCGTCCTCTCAGGAGGGTTTTTTACTGCAGATCCTACGGATTCGATCAGGGAACACTCGGGACACCACAGCCTCCCACAGGCTACCTCAGGGCCCGCACGGGACAAAGGTAAACTAGCCGACCAGCGCGTCGCTTAAGCCAACCACTTGGCGCGGGCGCATGGGCAATGTAACGTCTACTAGTACGAAGAACACAAGTTTTACATGAGGGGCTCCCCCTCCAAAATGCTCTCACAACCATCAGGCCAAAACCTGAGTTCTATTCATGCAGGGTAAGGAAACAGGAACGATGCATGATTAGTCGGATAAATCCCCCAATGCGTCCTCAGGAGCACCACCCGAACCATTGCTGGCGTAGCTAAACTTCCCATCGCTGTCTGCGTCGCCGCCAGCGGCGTCAGGACCATTCACCACACCGCCCTCGTCGGCAGCCACGATCACGCCTTCGTTGTCTGAAGCGAAGGCCCTGACAAGAGCATCCACATTGTCTTCCACCCAGTGCGCCAGGTCGTCTCGGACGGCCTGGGGAATGGGGCGATGGCGGCATCGAAATCGAAGTGGGGATCCATGTTCCGGAGATGGCTGAAGACGCGAGAAAATGCGCGCCCGAGCAGGGCACGGCTCCTCTCCTCCACCAACCTGTCGGCCTTGACCGACCGCGCCTCCAGCTGCGTCACCACGTCGGTGAAGAACTGAAGGTTGCCGGCGTAGTTGACTGGGTGCGGCTCGCCAACAGCCGCCTCGCAGATGTTGCCCAAGGCTGTGTTGGCTCTCTCCCGGAGTGTGCTGAGCATGGGGCCGTGCTCATGCTCCAGGATCCGCCGCTGACGTATCTCGTCCACATTCTGGCGCGTGACGACCTCAGCCTCCTCCACCCGCTGGCGAAGAAGGAGCACCTCGGCCTGGGAGGTGGTTGACTCCCCTTGCGCTACCTCAAGGGCGGCCCGAAAAGCATCGGCCCGCCACGTTGCTTCCTCCAGCTTGGCCCTCAAGGCAGCAGTCCTACCTTCAGCCTCGACCTGGATCAACTCCAGCCTCTCCTCGAACTCGTGCTCAAGGTTCAAGCGCGCCATCGCCACCCGACGTCCGACCTCCTCCAGGACACAGGCTTCCCGTGCAGCGACATCATCCTCCGTCTGCGTCACCAAGCGCTCCCTCGTCTCCAGACGCTCGTACTCGCGGGTATGTTCGGCGGCTTCTAGCGTCAGCGCCTCCTCATGCTTCTGGAGCTCTGCTGGGTCGCCAAAGGCCACCTTCATCGATGCGAGGGCTGCCTCACGCAGCTCCACTTGCTCCTCCAGTGAGTGGCACCAGGCCAGGAGCTCCCGAGCCCGCTCCTCCGCCGCCTCTCGCCGCCGGTCAGCTTCCCGGGCCTCCTCAGCGGCCCAAGATCGGGCCTCCCGAGAGGCCACCAGCGACGCCTTGGCCTCTGCGTCGTCAAGATCGCGCTGACGGCGCGCAAGGGCGATGGCGCCCTCCAGCTCACGCCTCTCTACAGCCAGGCGCAGGCCCTCGGCCTCAAGGCGCGCGTCTTCATCAGCAAGCTCCTCACCAAGTAGGCTCACCGCGTCAGCCTTCCTTTAAAGGAATCCTTGGCGAAGAGCGCGACGCTCCCGGGCGCGCTCGAGCACGTCTTCCACACCATCATCTGCCCCGAGCAAGCGCCGGGGGCCACGAATCAGCACTCCCCCTCCGGGCAGGGGGCTGGGGGCTGGCACCCTCACGATGGCCGGGCACGCCACGCCAGAAGCCCGGCCTGGAGCCAGCCCGTCCCCAGATGAAGAGCGCGGGGAGCGCCTCAGCCAATCGCAGTCCACGACCAGGCGAGAAGCCCACGACAGGCTGGCTATGCCACGAGAAGGCCCGCGAAGGAGGACCGCGAGGTGTGCAGGGCCACGATGCGCCTCGGGGCGGTTCGCCTCTCCGATTGCCCTCACCGCAAGGGCTCTGCTGCTCGGAGCGCTTGAGGAAGGTGGAGGGGGCGAAGCCAAGGGAGACGGCACCTCATCCATCTCCGCGAGCTCGGCTAGAAGGGGCCTGCGGAGCAAGGATCAGTAAAAGCAACAGAAGGATCGGGAGCTGGGAAAGGAGAAGGCTTACTCATCAGTGGCGAAGTACTTCCTACGCTTCAGCAGGCGACAAGGGTAATGGTCGCCTAGGGCCTCCCTTCTCTTCCGGAGGGCCTCAAAGTCCACGCGGAAGCGGCCCAAGAGTTGAGCGCAGGGATCAACCTGCGACGAAGACAGAGCGTCAAGGCGATCCATGTCAGGGGCGCCTGCCTGATGCGCGCTGCCAATCGCCTCGCCAAGAGAAGCGGCTGGAGCCTCAGGGGCCTCAGTCGCAGGCGCAGAGGGCAGCTGCTTTCCACTCTCAGCCTCAGCGGCACGGGCCCCAAGAGCTACTCCCTCATGAGCACCGCCCGGTGCTCTCACCCCGCCGGGAGCCCCCTCGGCCTCTGGCGCCTCATGCCTCCCTACTCCGCCACTCGAGGAAGAGCCGCCTTGGCTGACTGGAAGGGCGGTCACCATCATTGGGTTCTCGCGAGGTCCCTAGAGGCCGACGGGGCGCGGCCCCCACTCATCAAAGATAGACATCTGATTCACAAAATTGCCCCTGTTCTGGCAGAGGTACAACAAGGCCCCTCCCTGCTGGATGGTGCCAGGGTTGGGGTCCCCAGTCAGGATCAAGAGCGCTGTCCTCAGCACTTCAGGCGTCAGGTCCTCTTCCTGGAGCCTCATACGATCATCATGCCCGCTGAAGGCCCACATCCGGCGGGAGTGGCGTTGGAGAGGAGCAACGCGGTGTAGCAGGAACTCCTTCACCACCTTGGGCGCTGTCATGCCAAGAGACCTCAAGAACGCGAAGCGGTGCCAGACGAAGACGAGCCGGGGGCTCTCAAGCGTCTCCTAGCCCCAGCCCGAATTGGGGACAGCAGGCGAAGTTGGCTCTGATAGCAGGGGGCTGGGCACCCCTGCATCCACATACAGCCACCGCTCGCGGAACCCAGCCGCGGGCAGAGGGATCCTGAAGTCAATCCCTGAGGCCGCTGTCTCAAACGCGGCAACGAAGCTCACGCATGCCCAGCATTGGGTAGGGTCGACAAGGCGCAGAGAGAAGAAGTGGCGCAGCAAGGCAACCGAAGGAAGGATGCCCATCATTGCCTCGCAAACAAAGGCGAAGACTGAAAGGAGGGTGATGGATTCAGGACCCAGATGCATCATGTGGATCTGATAGTGGGAAAGCACGACATTGAAGAAATCAGAAAAGGGGGGAACCAGACCCGCCCACAGGGCGTCGGCAAAATACGGGACCTCGGTGACTATCCTGTCGATGGAGAAGTAGGACACGGGCCAGGCTGTCGTCCTCCCGCATTCGTTGAAGATAGTGGCCAGAGCCGAGCTGACCTTGCCCAAGCCCTCGGCGGGGGCCGCCAACGGCGGCGAGCAAGGCGGAGGCATGGGTTTCTTCCCTCTTCCCTTCTTCATCGGAGCCATGGCGATGGGAAGGGGGGGAAGGTTCGAGATTGGGTTGAAAACAGAAGCTGGAGTTCGAGAGGAGGAAGGACAGAGGGCGCTCGAGCAACAGAAAGGGGAGCAGCTGTGTACGACTACGAGTCCGCCTAGCATGGCGCAAAATAAGGGGGCATGGGGGAACAGTGCTGCCCATGTCCAATCAACCGCCACGCGACACCCAAGGCCGCAGGCTGTTAGGGCCCGTGGCGCTTCACTCTTGCCCTTTCGCCTCCCTGCACGGCCAAGTCCGGGCGTGCCTTGGGCCCGGGGGCTACTGTCGGCGTTCTGGGAACGGGGGTCCCCAGACTTGCCTGCCTGCGGCCTGCGGCGTGGCTCAAAGGGGGGCCCAGCACGGTCCATCTTCATCAACACAGACCCAAGACCCTCGTGAGGGGCCAAGCCTCGTGGGGCGGACGACACGGAGCTTCCTCAGGCACGGCCTCATCAGGCTGGCTCGCAAGGAGGCGGAGAGATCAAGGCGGGGTACCTCACGAGGTGCCCGTGACGCAAGCCATGACGACCAAGGGTGCCAGGGGGGCGCCAGCCGCGCAGTGTCCTCCTTTCCTCTTTGGTGCAAAGGGAGCAAGCGCAGGCAAGAGCATCAAGCAAAGGCACCCGTTTCGGTGCAACGAGACCAAGACCAGTCCAACGGCAGGGAGGAAGTCATTGTGGAGCGCAAGCCAGCGTCACCACCAGAGCCTTTGGCAGGCGAGGACCAACTTTAGTCAGGATAAGTGTACCAGATGTTCCCCTTCAAAATGGCCAATTGTTGGCGCCCTTCCCGCTCAATATTTGGGAAGAGGCCCAGGGCCTTTGCCTATAAATAGGAATAGCCACCCCCAGGGGATCGGGGATCGAGGATCGGCCAACCCAGAAACAAGCTGGGATCGGAATCAAGAAGAGAGAATCGAGAAGCGAGAGAGAGGGAGAGAAGGGTGACTGAACTCCTCCTAGCAGTTCATCCCCTCAGCCAAGAACAGACTCGCGAGGCTGTTCTTCCTTGTATTGCTCATCATCATCAGCCCAAGAGGCAATCCACCACACCACACACTGGAGTAGGGTATTACACCACAACGGTGGCCCGACCAGTATAAACCCTGTGTCTCTCGTTCTTTCTTTCCATAGCTTAGATCTTAGCGAGGCGGAGGGGTGCAGGTAGGTAGAAGGCGAAATCTCCGCGCACACCCCAGTGTTCGAACCTCGAGGGTCTGCCGGAACCCGAAATCCGACACCCCTCCACCGTTTACTGTTCATCCAGCCCTCCACACCATGGGGTCCTGTTCATCCACCCCTCCACGGGCACCCCTCCATCATCTACTGTTCATCCAGCCCTCCACCACACCACGGGGTCCTGTTCATCCAGAGGCAACGCCACCGCTCACTATTCATCCAACCCCCCCCCCCCCCCCGCAACGCTCACTGTTCATCCCATCGATCGGCTTTAGTTAGCAGCAATAGCGAAGGAATCGCTCTATCGGGTTCAGTTAACATCCATCGATCGATCGCTCGAGTTCAGTTAGAGCCCAACGCCTCGCTCGGGTTCAGTTAAAGCCAACGCCTCGCACACACGCGCGTACGTGTACGAGAGAAACGCGCATCGCTCGGCCCCCGGCCTCCCACCGTAACCGGGAACTCCCTGAAATTTTCCTCCCCCTCGCTTCTACCACGGTTTTTCCGTCATGGACGGCCCAAAGAATGTCATGCAGCTGCGTCTCCGCCCCGCCCAGGACGAAAAGCCCTTTTTTGTCATGATTTTTTGTCATAGAAGTAGGAGCCCACCACATCTATGATGATACCGGGTTTTGTCACAATTATCGTCATAGAAGTGTCATATGTATGACAGAAAAAAAATTCGTTCGGCCCAAAATGTCATGGATGTGTCTTTTTTTGTAGTGTATTACTCCACACATCGACCGATATCCAGCATGCATCTAGAGTATTAAGTTCATAAGAACAGAGTAACGCCTTAAGCAAGATGACATGATGTAGAGGGATAAATTCATGCAATATGATAAAAAACCATCTTGTTATCCTCGATGGCAACAATACAATACGTGCCTTGCTGCCCCTACTGTCACTGGGAAAGGACACTGCAAGATTGAACCCAAAGCTAAGAACTTCTCCCATTGCAAGAAAGATCAATCTAGTAGGCCAAACCAAACTGATAATTCAAAGAGACTTGCAAAGATAACCAATCATACATAAAAGAATTCAGAGAAGATTCAAATATTATTCATAGATAAACTTGATCATAAACCCACAATTCATCGGTCTCAACAAACACACCGCAAAAGAAGATTACATCGATAGATCTCCACAAGAGAGGGGGAGAACTTTGTATTGAGATCCAAAAAGAGAGAAGAAGCCATCTAGATAATAACTATGGACCTGTAGGTCTGAGGTAAACTACTCACACTTCATCGGAAGGGCTATGGTGTGGATGTAGAAGCCCTCCGTGATCGATGCCCCCTCCGGCGGAGCTCCGGAACAGGCCCCAAGATGGGATCTCGTGGATACAGAAAGTTACGGCGGTGGAATTAGGGTTTTGGCTCCGTATCTGATCGTTTGGGGGTACGTAGGTATATATAGGAGGAAGAAGTACATCGGTGGAGCAACAGGGGCCCCACGAGGGTGGAGGGCGCGCTTGGGGGGGGGGGGGTAGGCGTGCCCCCTACCTCGTGGCCTCCCTGTTGGTTGCTTGACATAGGGTCCAAGTCTCCTGGATCTTGTTCGTTCCAAAAATCACATTCCCGAAGGTTTCATTCCGTTTGGACTCCGTTTGATATTCCTTTTCTTCAAAACCCTAAAATAGGCAAAAAACAGCAATTCTGGGTCGGCCTCCGGTTAATAGGTTAGTCCCAAAAATAATATAAAAGTGCATAATAAAGCCTAATAATGTCCAAAACAGTAGATAATATAGCATGGAGCAATCAAAAATTATAGATACGTTGGAGACGTATCAAGCATCCCCAAGCTTAATTCTTGCTCGTCCTCGAGTAGGTAAATGATAAAAACAGAATTTTTGATGTGGAATGCTACTAGGCATAATTTCAATGTAATTCTTCTTAATTGTGGCATGAATATTCAGATCCGAAAGATTCAAGATAAAAGTTTAATATTGACATAGAAATAATAATACTTCAAGCATACTAACTAAGCAATTATGTCTTCTCAAAATAACATGGCTAAAGAAAGTTCATCCCTACAAAATCATATAGTTTAGTCATGCTCCATTTTCGTCACACAGAATGCTCTCATCATGCACAACCCCGATGACAAGCCAAGCAATTGTTTCATACTTTAGTAATCTCAAACTTTATAAACCTTCACGCAATACATGAGCGTGACCATGGATATAGCACTATGGGTGGAATAGAGTATAATGATGGGGGTTATGTGGAGAAGACAAAAAGGAGAAAGTCTCACATCAACGAGGCTAATCAATGAGCTATGGAGATGCCCATCGATTGATGTTAATGCAAGGAGTAGGGATTGCCATGCAACGGATGCACTAGAGCTACAAATGTATGAAAGCTCAACAAAAGAAACTAGTGGGTGTGCATCCAACTTGCTTGCTCATGAAGACCTAGGGCACTTGAGTAGGCCCATTGTTGGAATATACAAGCCAAGTTCTATAATGAAAAATTCCCACTAGTATATGAAAGTGAATAAATAAGAGACTCTCTATCATGAAGATCATGGTGCTACTTTGAAGCACATGTGTGGAAAAAAGATAGTAGCATTGTCCCTTTTCATTTATTTTTTTTGGCCTTCCTTTTTTGGCCTTTCTCCTTTTTTTATTGGGACAATGCTCTATTAAATGATGATCATCACACTTCTATTTATTTACAACTCAATGATTACAACTCGATACTTGAACAAGGTATGACTCTATATGAATGCCTCCGGCGGTGTACCGGGATATGCAATGAATCAAGTGTGACATGTATGAAAAATTATGCACGGTGGATTTGCCACAAATACGATGTCAACTACATGATCATGCAAAGCAATATGACAATGATGAACGTGTCATGATAAACGAGATGGTGGGAAGTTGCATGGCAATATATCTCGGAATGGCTATGGAAATGCCATAATAGGTAGGTATGGTGGCTGTTTTCAGGAAGATATAAGGAGGTTTATGTGTGAAAGAGCTTATCATATCATGGGGTTTGGATGCACCGGCGAAGTTTGCACCAACTCTCAATGTGAGAAAGGGCAATGCACGGTACCGAAGAGGCCAGCAATGATGGAAGGGTGAGAGTGCGTATAATCCATGGACTCAACATTAGTCATAAAGAACTCACATACTTATTGCAAAAATCTACAATTCATCAAAAACCAAGCACTACGCGCATGCTCCTAGGGGGATAGATTGGTAGGAAAAGACCATCGCTCGTCCCCGACCGCCACTCATAAGGAGGACAATCAAAGAACACCTCATGTTTCAAATTTGTTACATAATGTTTACCATACGTGCATGCTACGGGACTTGCAAACTTCAACACAAGCATTTATCAATTTCACAACTACTCAACTAGCACAACTTTAATATCACTACCTCCATATCTCAAAACAATCATCAAGCATCAAACTTCTCTTAGTATTCAGAACACTCATAAGAAAGTTTTTACTAAGCTTGAATACCTAGCATATTAGGATTATTTAAGCAAATTACCGTGCTATTTAATACTCTCAAAATAATCTAAGTGAAGCATGAGAGATCAATAGTTTCTATATAACAAATCCACCACCGTGCTCTAAAAGATATAAGTGAAGTACTAGAGCAAAACTATATAACTCAAAAGGTATAAGTGAAGCACATAGAGTATTCTAATAATTTCTGAATCATGTGTGTTTCTATCAAAAGGTGTGTATAGAAGAGATGATTGTGGTAAACTAAAAAGCAAAGACTCAAATCATACAAGACGCTCCAAGCAAAACACATATCATGTGGTGAATAAAAATATAGCTCCAAGTAAAGTTACCGATGGAAGTAGACGAAAGAGGGGATGCCTTCCGGGGCATCCCCAAGCTTTGGATTTTTGGTGTACTTAGATTATATTGGGGGTTCCATGGGCATCCCCAATCCTAGGCTCTTGCCACTACTTGTTCCATAATCCATCAAATCTTTACCCAAAACTTGAAAACTTCACAACACAAAACTTAAAATAGAAAATCTCGTGAGCTCCGTTAGCGAAAGAAAACAAAAGACCACTTCAAGGTAATGTAATGAACTCATTATTTATTTATATTGGTGTTAAACCTACTGTATTCCAACTTATCTATGGTTTATAAACTATTTTACTAGCCATAGATTCATCAAAATAAGCAAACAACACACGAAAAACAGAATCTGTCAAAAACAGAACAGTCTTTAGTAATCTGTAGCTAGCGCAAGATCTGGAACCCCAAAAATTCGAAAATAAATTGCTGGACGTGAGTAATTTACCTATTATCATCTGAAAAAAGAATTAACTAAACAGCATTTTCCAAATAAAAATGGCAGCAGTTCTCGTGAGCGCTAAAGTTTCTGTTTTTTACAAGACTTTTCCCAAGTCTTCCCAACGGTTCTACTTGGCACAAACACTAATTAAACACAAAAAACACAACCAAAACAGATATTAGATAAATTATTTATTACTAAACAGGAGCAAAAAGCAAGGAATAAAAATAAAATTGGGTTGCCTCCCAACAAGCGCTATCGTTTAACGCCCCTAGCTAGGCATAAAAAGCAAGGATAGATCTAGGTATTGCCATCTTTGGTAGGCAATTCTTCAATGAGGCATCTACCATCCTTAGAAATTTCTTTCTTTTTATTAATTATTAAACTTTTAGGCACAAGGTCGGAAAATTCATTTGTAACAAATGGTTCCTTAATGATAGCAAAAAGATTGGGATGAATACTTATAGATTTGAGATCCGTAGTTTCCTTACTAGAAGATTCACCCTTATTTTTAGGAACATGCATAAGCTTGGCAATTTTAGTGGGAGGACTTGGAGTTTTCTTTACGGAAGAAAAAGTGGTTCCCAAGTTGGTAATAATACCCTCAAGTGTATCGATTCTAGTGGAATCCTGATTTATTTTCTCATTAACTATAGGTTCCTTTTCTTTAATATTTTTCAAGGTGACTCCTACTCTAGATCCATATTGACTGATTTGGTTGTGCATCTTTTTATCCAAATTTTCAATTAACTCTACAGTAGCAACCTTATTCTCAATAATTTCAAGTCTTTGCATAACATGCTCCAAAGTTAACGTAGTTCCATTAACCAAAAGAGGTGGTGAGCCAAACAAATCTATCATAGCATTATAAGAATCAAAAGTATGGCTACCCAAGAAGTTCCCTCTGGTAATGGTATCAAGGATATATTTGTACCAAGGAGTAGCGCCTACATAAAAATTGCGAAAAAGAACGGAAGTAGATTGCTTCCTGGTAGATCTATTTTGAGCATTGCAAATTCTATACCAAGCGTCTTTTACATTTTCTCCCTCCCTTTGCTTAAAATTTAGAACTTCATTCTCGGGAGACAACGGAGAAGATAAGGGACTAGCCATAACGACAAGCAAGCAATCCAACACACAAGCAAACAAGAAACGGGCAAAAAGAGGCAAATAGAGAAAGAGAGGGAGGATAGAGAGAGAAGGCGAATAAAACGTCAAGGGTGAAGTGGGGGAGAGGAAAACGAGAGGCAAATGACAAATAATGTAATGCGGGAGATAAGGGTTTGTGATGGGTACTTGGTATGTTTGACTTTTGCGTAGACCTCCCCGGCAACGGTGCGAGAAATCCTTCTTGCTGCCTCTTGAGCACTTGCGTTGGTTTTCCCTTGAAGAGGAAAGGGTGATGCATCAAAGTAGAGTAAGTATTTCCCTCAGTTTTTGAGAACCAAGGTATCAATCCAGTAGGAGGCCACGCGCAAGTCCCTCGCACCTGCACAAAACAAATAAATCCTCGCAACCAACGCGATAAGGGGTTGTCAATCCCTACACGGTCACTTACGAGAGTGAGATCTGATAGATATGATAAGATAATATTTTTGGTATTTTTATGATAAAGATGCAAAGTAAAATAAAAGGCAATGAAAATAAATAAGTGTTGGAAGATTAATATGATGGAAGATAGACCCAGGGGCCAGAGGTTTCACTAGTGGCTTCTCTCAAGAGCATAGGTATTATACGGTGGGTGAACAAATTACTGTTGAGCAATTGACAGAATTGAGCATAGTTATGAGAATACCTAGGTATGATCATGTATATAGGCATCACATCCGAGACAAGTAGACTGACTCCTGCCTGCATCTACTACTATTACTCCACACACCGACCGCTATCCAGCATGCATCTAGAGTATTAAGTTCATAAGAACAGAGTAACGGCTTAAGCAAGATGACATGATGTAGAGGGATAAATTCATGCAATATGATAAAAAAACCCATCTTGTTATCCTCGATGGCAACAATACAGTACGTGCCTTGCTGCCCCTACTGCCACTGGGAAAGGACACCGCAAGATTGAACCCAAAGCTAAGCACTTCTCCCATTGCAAGAAAGATCAATCTAGTAGGCCAAACCAAACTGATAATTCGAAGAGACTTGCAAAGATAACCAATCATACATAAAAGAATTCAGAGAAGATTCAAATATTGTTCATAGATAAACTTGATCATAAACCCACAATTCATCAGTCTCAACAAACACACCGCAAAAGAAGATTACATCGAATAGATCTCCACAAAGGGGGGAGAACTTTGTATTGAGATCCAAAAAGAGAGAAGAAGCCATCTAGCTAATAACTATGGACCGGTAGGTCTGAGGTAAACTACTCACACTTCATCGGAAGGGCTATGGTGTTGATGTAGAAGCCCTCCGTGATCGATGCCCCCTCCGGCGGAGCTCCAGAACAGGCCCCAAGATGGGATCTCGTGGATACAGAAAGTTACGGCGGTGGAATTAGGGTTTTGGCTCCGTATCTAATCGTTTGGGGGTACGTAGGTATATATAGGAGGAAGAAGTACATCGATGGAGCAACAGGGGGCCCACGAGGGTGGAGGGCACGCCTGGGGGGGGGGGGTAGGCGCGCCCCCTACCTCGTGGCCTCCCTATTGGTTGCTTGATGTAGGGTCCAAGTCTCCTGGATCTTGTTCGTTCCAAAAATCACATTCCCGAAGGTTTCATTCCGTCTGGACTCCGTTTGATATTCCTTTTCTTCGAAACCCTAAAATAGGCAAAAAAACAACAATTCTGGGCTGGGCCTCCGGTTAATAGGTTAGTCTCAAAAATAATATAAAA
Organism: Triticum urartu; assembly: GCF_056163025.1. Lineage (NCBI taxonomy): Eukaryota > Viridiplantae > Streptophyta > Magnoliopsida > Poales > Poaceae > Triticum > Triticum urartu. The sequence continues at coordinate 145,286,738 of NC_141874.1, forward strand.
GTGTATAATAAAGCCCAATAATGTCCAAAACAGTAGATAATATAGCATGGAGCAATCAAAATTTATAGATACATTGGAGACGTATCATACACACCTTTTGAGAGAGACACACATGAATCGGAATTTATTAGAATACTCTATGTGCTTCACTTATATCTTTTGAGCTATATAGTTTTTGCTCTAGTGCTTCACTTATATCTTTTAGAGCACAGTGGTGGTTTTATTTTATAGAAATAATTGATCTCTCATGCTTCACTTATATTATTTTGAGAGTCCTTTAGAACAGAATGGTAATTTGCTTTTAGGCATAATAAAAACTTTCATATAAGTGCATTGAATGCTATGAGAAGTTATGGATGATTATACAATTTTTTATGCTAGATTGAAATTTGCTTCTAGAAATCTTTTAGATTCGGCCGTAGGAGGCACTTTTATGGAAATCACTTTAGGAGAAGCTACTAAACTCCTAGATAATATTATGGTTAATTATTCTCAATGGCACACCGAAAGATCCACTAGTAAAAAGGTTCATGCGATTGAAGAGATTAATGTTTTGAGTGGAAAGATGGATGAACTTATGAAATTGTGTGCTAATAAGAGTGTTTCTTCTGATCCCAATGATATGCCTTTGTCCACTTTGATTGAGAATAATAATTAATCTATGGATGTGAATTTTGTTGGTAGGAACAATTTTGGTAACAACGTGTATAGAGGGAACTTTAATTCTAGGCCGTTCCCTAGTAATTCCTCTAATAATTATGGTAATTCCTACAAAAAGTCTTATGGAAATTTTAATAAGATGCCCTTTGAGTTTTAGACTAGTGTTAAAGAATTTATGAATTTGCAAAAGAATTTCAATGCTTTGCTTGAAGAAAAATTGCCTAAGATTGATGAGTTGGCTAGGAACATGGATCAAATTTCTCTTGATGTTGATTCTTTGAAACTTAGATCTATTCCACCTAAGCATGATATCAATGAGTCTCTCAAATCCATGAGAATTTCCATTGATGAGTGCAAATAAAGAACCGCTAGGATGCGTGCTAAAAAAGATTGCTTTGTGAAAGCGTGTTCTTCCAGTTTTCATGATAATAATGATGAAGATCTAAAAGTGATTGATGTGTATCCTATTAAATCTTTGTTTTCCAATATGAATCTTGATAAACATGGGACTGGAGATGAGTCAACTTTAGTTAAAAGGCGTCCCAACGATTCGGAGTTTTTAGATCTTAATGCAAAAATTGGTAAAAGTGGGATTGAAGAGGTCAAAACTTTATATAGCAATGAACCCACTATTTTGGATTTCGAGGAATTTAATTATGATAATTTCTCTTTGATAGATTGTATTTCCTTGTTGCAATCCGTGTTAAATTCTCCTCATGCTTATGATCAAAATAAGGCTTTTACTAAACATATCGTTGATGCTTTAATGCAATCTTATGAAGAAAAACTTGAATTAGAAGTTTCTATTCCTAGAAAACTTTATGATGAATGGGAACCTACTATTAAAATTAATATTAAAGATCATGAATGCTATGCTTTATGTGATTTGGGTGCTAGTGTTTCCACGATTCCAAAAACTTGGTGTGATGTGTTAGGTTTCCGTGAATTTGATGATTGTTCTTTAAATTTGCACCTTGCGGATTCCACCATTAAGAAACCTATGGGAAGGATTAATGATGTTATTATTGTTGCAAATAGTAATTATTGCCCGTAGATTTCATTGTTCTTGATATAGATTGCAATCCTACATGTCCTATTATTCTTGGTAAACCTTTACTTAGAACGATTGGTGCAATTATTGATATGAAAGAAGGAAATATTAGATTCCAATTTCCGTTAAGGAAAGGCATGGAACACTTTCCTAGAAAGAAAAATAAATTACCTTATGAATCTATTATGAGAGCCACTTATGGATTTCATACCAAAGATTACCTAGATCTATTCTTGCTTTTATGCCTAGCTAGGGGCGTTAAACAATAGCGCTTGTTGGAAGGCACCCCAATTTTATTTTTGTTCCTTGCTTTTTGTTCCTGTTTAGCAATAAATAAATCATATCCTCTGTTATTATTGTGTTTTTATGTTTTAATTTGTGATTGTGCCAAGTAAAGCCTTTAGGATCTTCTTGGGTGATTGTTGTTCGATCTTGCTGGAAAAAAAACAAAAAGTATGTGCTCATGAGAATAATTTTCATTTTTTACCAGAGAGCGATAGAATACCAATTCCAACTGCAGTAGACCAATATACAAATTATTTAGGACGTCCTAATTTTTCAGAATTTTTGGAGTTACAGAAGTATTCGAAACCTCTAGATTACTATAGACTGTTCTGTTTTTGACAGATTCTGTTTTTCATGTGTTGTTTGCTTATTTTGATGAATCTATGGCTAGTAATGGAGTTTATAAACCATAAAAAGTTGGAATAAAGTAGGTTTAACACCAATATAAATAAATAATGAGTTCATTACAGTACCTTAAGTGGTGGTTTGTTTTCTTACACTAACGGAGCTCATGAGATTTTCTATTTAAGTTTTGTGTTGTGAAGTTTTCAAGTTTTTGGGTAAAGATTTGATGGATTTTGGAATAAGGAGTGGCAAGAGACCAAGATTGTGGATGACCAAGGCACCCCAAGGTAAAATTCAAGGACAACCCAAAGCCTAAGCTTGGGGATGCCCTGGAAGGCATCCCCTCTTTCGTCTTCGTCCATCGGTAACTTTACTTGAGGCTATATTTTTATTCACCACATGATATGTGTTTTGCTTGGAGCATCTTGTATGATTTGAGTCTTTGCTTTTTAGTTTACCACAATCATTCTTGTTGTACACACCTTTTGGAGACACACGCATGAATCGGAATTTATTAGAATACTCTATGTGCTTCACTTATATCTTTTGAGCTAGATAATTTTGCTCTAGTGCTTCACTTATATGTTTTTAGAGCACGGAGGTGGTTTTATTTTATAGAAATTATTGATCTCTCATGCTTCACTTATATTATTTTGATAGACTTTTAGAACAGCATGGTAATTTGCTTTCGCTATAAAATTAGTCCTAATATGATGAGCATCCAAGATAGGTATAATAAAAACTATCATATAAAGTGCATTGAATATTATGAGAAGTTTGATTCCTTATGATTGTTTTGAGATATGAAGATGGTGATATTAGATTCATGCTAGTCGAGTAGTTGTGAATTTGAGAGATACTTGTGTTAAAGTTTGTGATTCCCGTAGCATGCACGTCTAGTGAACCGTTATGTGATGAAGTCGGAGCATGATTTATTTATTGATTGTCTTCCTTATGAGTGGCGGTCGGGGACGAGCAATGGTCTTTTCCTACCAATCTATCCCCCTAGGATCATGCGCGTAGTACTTCGTTTTGATAAATAATAGATTTTTGCAATAAGTATGTGAGTTCTTTATGACTAATGTTGAGTCCATGGATTATACGCATTCTCACCCTTCCACCATTGCTAGCCTCGCTAATACCGCGCACCTTTCGCCGGTATCATCCACCCACCATATACCTTCCTCAAAACAGCCACCATACCTACCTATTATGGCATTTCCATAGCCATTCCAAGATATATTGCCATGCAACTTTCCACCATTCATAATTCTTTCATACATGTCACTCTTGATTCATTGCATATCCCGGTACACCGTCGGAGGCATTCACATAGAGTCATATTTGTTCTAAGTATCGAGTTGTAATTCTTGAGTTGTAAGTAAATAAAAGTGTGATGATCTTCATTATTATAGCATTGTCCCATGTGAGGAAAGGATGATGGAGACTATGATTCCCCCATAAGTCGGGATGAGACTCCGGACGAAAAAAAATAAAAGAGCCCAAAGAAGCGCACCAAAAAAATGAGAGAAAAAGAGAAGGGACAATGTTACTATCCTTTTTTCTACAATTGTGCTTCAAAGTATCACCGTGATCTTCATGATAGAGAGTCTCTTATTTTGTCACTTTCATATACTAGTGGGAATTTTCATTATAGAACTTGGCTTGTATATTCCAATAATGGGCTTCCTCAAAATGCCCTAGGTCTTCGTGAGCTAGAAAGTTGGATGCACACCCACTTAGTTTCTTTTGTTGAGCTTTCATACACTTATAGCTCTAGTGCATCCGTTGCATGGCAATCCCTACTCACTCACATTGATATCTATTGATGGGCATCTCCATAGCATGTTGATATACCTAGTTGATGTGAGACTATCTTCTCCTTTTTGTCTTCTCCAAAAACACCATTCTATTCCATCATATAGTGCTATGTCCATGGCTCACGCTCATGTATTGCGTGAAAGTTGAAAAAGTTTGAGAACATCAAAGTATGAAGCAATTGCTTGGCTTGTCATCGGGGTTGTGCATGATTAAATACTTTGTGTGATGAAGATAGAGCATAGCCAGACTATATGATTTTGTAGGGATAACTTTCTTTGGCCATGTTATTTTGAGAAGACATGATTCTTTGTTAGTATGCTTGAAGTATTATTGTTTTTATGTCAATATTAAACTTTTGTTTTGAATCTTATGGATCTGAACATTCATGCCACAGTAAAGAGAATTACATTGAAAATTATGTTAGGTAGCATTCCACATCCAAAATTCTGTTTTTATCATTTACCTACTCGAGGACGAGTAGGAATTAAGCTTGGGGATGCTGATACATCTCCAATGTATCTATAATTTTTTATTGTTCCATGCTATTATATTATCTGTTTTGGATGTTTAATGGGCTTTAATATGCTCTTTTATATTATTTTTGGGACTAACCTATTAACCAGAGGCCCAGTGCCAGTTGCTGTTTTTTTTGCCTATTTCAGTGTTTCGCAGGAAAGGAATATCAAACGGAATGAACGAAACCTTCGCGAGGATCTTCCTTGGAATGAACGCAATCCAGGAGACTTGGAGTGGAAGTTAGAGACGCAACGAGGCGGCCATGAGGCAGGAGGGCGTGCCCATGGGGGTAGGTGCGCCCCCACCCTCATGGGCCCCTCGTAGCTCCACCAACCTACTTCTTTCGCCTATATATACTCTTATACCCTAAAAACATCCAGGGGAGCCAGGAAACCACTTTTCCACCGCCGCAACCTTCTGTACCCGTGAGATCCCATCTTGGGGCCTTTTCCGGCGATCTGCCGGAGAGGGATTCAATCACGGAGGGCTTCTACATCAACACCATAGCCTCTCCGATGAAGCGTGAGTAGTTTACCACAGACCTTCGGGTCCATAGTTATTAGCTAGATGGCTTCTTCTCTCTCTTTGGTTCTCAATACAAAGTTCTCCTCGATGTTCTTGGAGATCTATTCGATGTAACACTTTTTGTGGTGTGTTTGCCGAGATCCGATGAATTGTGGGATTATGATCAAGATTATCTATGAACAATATTTGATTCTTCTCTAAATTCTTATATGCATGATTTGATATCTTTGCAAGTCTCTTCGAATTATCAGTTTGGTTTGGCCTACTAGATTGATCTTTCTTGAAATGGAAGAAGTGCTTAGCTTTGGGTTCAATCTTGCGGTGCTCGATCCCAGTGACAGAAAGGGAACCGACACGTATTGTATTGTTGCCATCGAGGATAAAAAGATGGGGTTTATATCATATTTCTTGAGTTTATCCCTCTACATCATGTTATCTTGCTTAATGCGTTACTCTGTTCTTATGAACTTAATACTATAGATGCATGCTAGATAGTGGTCGATGTGTGGAGTAATAGTAGTAGATGCAGAATCGTTTTGGTCTACTTGACACGGACGTGATGCCTATGTTCATGATCATGCCTAGATGTTCTCATAACTATGCGCTATTCTATCAATTGCTCGGCAGTAATTTGTTCACCCACCGTAATATATGCTATCATGAGAGAAGCCACTAGTGAAACCTATGGCCCCCGGGTCTACTTTACATCATACAAGTTTCCGATCTATAATTCTAGTTTACTATTTATTTATTTTGCAATCTCTATTCTCCAATCTATACAACAAAAAGACCAAAAATATTTATATTATTATCTTTATCAGATCTCACTTTTGCAAGTGGCCTGAAGGGATTGACAACCCCTTTATCACGTTGGTTGCAAGGTTCTTGATTGTTTGTGCAAGTACTAGGCGATTTGCATGTAGTCTCCTACTGGATTGATACCTTGGTTCTCAAAAACTGAGGGAAATACTTATGCTACTTTGCTGCATCACCCTTTCCTCTTAAAGGGAAAACCAACGCATGCTTAAGAGGTAGCACGTTACTCCATTCTTATGAACTTAATACTCTAGATGCATGCTAGATAGCGGTCGATGTGTGGAGTAATAGTAGTAGATGCAGAATCGTTCGATCTACTTGACACGAACGTGATGCCCATATTCATGATCATTGCCTTAGATATCTTCATAACTATGCGCTTTTCTATCAATTGCTCGGCAGTAATTTGTTCACCCACCGTAATACATGCTATCTTGACAGAAGCCACTAGTGAAACCTATGGCCCTCGGGTCTCTTTCCTATTATATTACATCTCTTTTATTTACATCGCATCTCATTTACTATTTTGCAATCTTTACTTTCCAATCTATACAACAAAAATACCAAAAATGTTTACTTTACTATCTCTATTAGATCTCACTTTTGCGAGTGACCGTGAAGGGATTGACAACCCCTTTATCGCGTTGGTTGCAAGGTTCTTGATTGTTTGTGCAGGTACTAGATGACTTGTGCGTTGTCTTCTACTGGATTGATACCTTGGTTCTCAAAACTGAGGGAAATACTTATGCTACTTTGCTGCATCACCCTTTCCTCTTTAAGGGAAAACCAACGCATGCTCAAGAGGTAGCAAGAAGGATTTCTGGCGCCGTTGCTGGGGAGATCTATGCCAAGTCAAGACATACCGAGTACCCATCATAAACTCTCATATCTTGCATTACATTATTCTCCATTCGCCTCTCGTTTTCTTCTCCCCCACTTCTAAAACAATTTTCGAAAAGGTTTGCCTTTGCTTTGCCCCTCTTCCGTTCGATCTTGTGTTACCATGTGCCTTATTTTTGCTTGCATCTTCATTTGCTAAAAGTTTATGGATCCCCATCCACTTGCTAATATTTTTAAAGGATCCAATTATGATGAACCAATTGCTAGTGAGTTGAGTGCACTAGATTATCTTTATGGAGTTTTGACTGAAATCTGTGAATCTAAAAATTGTGATGAAGTGCTTTATAAAGTGATACACGATAGATCTTTGAATAAAAAGCATGATTGCAATGATGTTACTATAAATTCTATTAATGTCAATTGTGCTAATAATATGCAAAACCCTACGCTTGGGGATGCTAATTTTTCTATGTCTACTACTTGTTGCAATGACCATGATTGGGGTCATTCTTCTTATGATCTTGAAAATTTATTTAAGCCCCATGATGAATATGAGATTGATAATAATGTTTGCAATAATACTAAAAGTGGGTTTGGAAGAGTGTAAACTTTAGATCCCACATATTTGGAATGTTCAATCTTATGAAGTTTTTGATAAAAGTGGGTTTGGAGAGGTCATGACTTTATTTTATCCCACTATTTCAGAAGAGTGTCAACTTTGCATGCATGTGGATCATGAAGAGAAAATTTTATGTGATAGTTATATTGTTGAAATTGATTATGATCCTACATGTAATTATTATGAGAGAGGGAAATATGGTTGTAGAAATTTTCGTGTTGCTAAATTACCTCTCGTTATGTTGAGATTGCTATTGTTTCTTTCCTCTTCCTTGCATATGCTAGTTTTTGCTTGCTATGATAATTTGTTTGCCTATAAGATGCCTATGCATAGGAAGTATGTTAGACTTAGATGTGTTTTTCACATGCTATATGATGCTCTCTTTGTGTTTCAATTGCTATGTTTCATGTGAGCATCATTAAAATTATCAATGCCTAGCTAAGGGCGTTAAACAATAGTGCTTGTTGGGAGGCTACCCGATTTTATTTTTGTTCTTTGCTTTTTGCTCCTGTATAGTAACAATAGCGCTTATTTTGATGAACCTATGGCTATATCGGGGGGTATGAACCATAGAGAAGTTGGAATACAGTAGGTTTAAAACCAATATAAATAAAGAATGAGTTCATTACAGTACCTTAAGTGGTGGTTTGTTTTCTTACACTAACGGAGCTCATGAGATTTTCTGTTTAAGTTTTGTGTTGTGAAGTTTTCAAGTTTTTGGGTAAAGATTTGATGGATTTTGGAATAAGCAGTGGCAAGAGCCTAAGCTTGGGGATGCCCAAGGCACCCCAAGTTAAAATCCAAGGACAACCAAAAGCCTAAGCTTGGGGATGCCCCAGAAGGCATCCCCTCTTTCGTCTTTGTCTATTGGTAACTTTACTTGAGACTACATTTTTATTCACCACATGATATGTGTTTTGCTTGGAGCGTCTTGTATGATTTGAGTCTTTGCTTTTTATTTTACCACAATCATCCTTGCTGTACACACCTTTTGGGAGAGACACGCATGAATCAGAATTTATTAGAATACTCTATGTGCTTCACATATATCTTTTGAGCTAGATAATTTTGCTCTAGTGCTTCACTTATACTCCCTCTGTAAAGAAATATAAGAGCGTTTAGAACACTACTTTAGTGATCTAAACACTCTTATATTTCTTTATGGAGGGAGTATCTTTTTAGAGCACGGTGGTGGTTTTATTTTATAGAAATTATTAAACTCTCATGCTTCACTTATATTATTTTGAGAGTCTTTTAGAACAACATGGTAATTTGCTTTGGCTATAAAACTGGTCCTAATATAATGGGCATCCAAGATGGGTATAATAAAAACTTTCATATAAAGTGCGTTGAGTACTATGAGAAGTTTGATTCTTTATGATTGTTTTGAGATATGAAGATGGTGATATTAGAGTCATGCTAGTAGAGTAGTTGTGAATTTGAGAGATACTTGTGTTAAAGTTTGTGATTCCCGTAGAATGCATGTGTGGTGAACCGTTATGTGATGAAATTGGAGCATGATCTATTTATTGATTGTTTTCCTTATGAGTGGCAGTCGGGGACGAGCGATGGTCTTTTCCTACCAATATATCCCCCTAGGAGCATGTGTGTAGTACTTCATTTCGATAACTAATAGATTTTTGCAATAAGTATGTGAGTTCTTTATGACTAATGTTGAGTCCATAGATTATACGCATTCTCACCCTTCCACCATTACTAGCCTCTATAATACCGCGCACCTTTCACCGATATCATACACCCACCATATACCTTCCTCAAAACAGCTACCATACCTACATATTATGGCATTTCCATAGCCATTCCGAGATATATTGCCATGCAACTTTCCACTGTTCCATTTATTATGACACACTCCATCGTTGTCATATTGCCTTGCATGATCATGTTATTGGGGAATGCAGTATTTCAAAAAATTTCCTATGACCAGGCAAGACCTATCTAGGAGATGCATAGCAACGAGAGGCGAAGAGTGTGTCTACGTACCCTCGTATACCGAAAGCGGAAGCGTTATGAAACGCGGTTGATGTAGTCGAACATCTTCGCGGTCCAACTGATCAAGTGCCAAATGCACTGCACCTCCGTGATCTGCACACGTTCAGCTCGGTGACGTCCCTCGTACTCTTGATCCAGCTGAGGCCGAGGGAGAGTTTCGTCAGCACGATGACGTGATGACGGTGATGATGAAGTTACCGACATAGGGCTTCGCCTAAGCACTACAATGATATGACCGAGGTGGAATTCTGTGGAGGGGCACCCCACACGGCTAAACAATCAACTTGTGTGTTCTAGGGTGCCCCCTGCCCCCGTATATAAAGGAGCAAGGGGGAGGCCGGCCGGCCCTCATAGGCGCGCCAAGGGGGAAGGAATCCTCCTCCTAGTAGGAGTAGGACTCCCCCGTTTCCTAGTCCTACTAGGAGAAGAAGGAAGGAGGGGGCGCCGCCCCTCCCCCTAGTCTAATTCGGACTAGGCCCATGGGGGGAGGGGGGCGTGCGGCCAGCCCTTGGCAGCCCCTCTCTCTCCCTAGGCCCAATAAGGCCCATTACTTCTCCGGTGGTTCCGATAACCCTTCCAGCACTCCGATATATATCCGGTGACCCTCGGAATTCATATGGTGTCCGAATATAGTCATCCAATATATCAATATTTATGTCTCGACCATTTTTAGACTCCTCGTCATGTCCGTGATCACATTCGGGACTCCAAACAACCTTCGATACATCAAAACACATAAACTCATAATACCGATCATCATCGAACGTTAAGCGTGCGGCCCCTCCGGGTTCGAGAACTATGTAGACATGACCGAGACTCACTTCCGGTCAATAACCAATAGCGGAACCTGGATTCTCATATTGTCTCCTACATATTCTACGAAGATCTTTATCAGTCAAACGGCATAACCACATACGTTGTTCCCTTTGTCATCGGTATGTTACTTGCCCGAGATTCGATCGTCGTTATCTCAATACCTAGTTCAATCTCGTCAGCGGCAAGTCTCTTTACTCGTTCCGTAATGCATCATCTCGTAACTAACTCATTAGTCACATTGCTTGCAAGACTTATAGTGATGTGCACTACCGAGAGGGCCCAGAGATACCTCTCAGACAATCGGAGTGACAAACCCTAATCTCGATCTATGCCGACTCCACAAACACCATCGGAGACACCTGTAAAGCATCTTTATAATCACCCAGTTACATTGTGACATTTGATAGCACACTAAGTGTTCCTCTGGTATTCGGGAGTTGCATAATCTCATAGTCATAGGAACATGTATAAGTTATGAAGAAATCAATAGAAACAAACTAAACGATCATAGTGCTAAGCTAACAGATGGGTCAAGTCAATCACATCATTCTCTAATGATGTGATCCCAGTCATCAAATGACAACTCTTGTCCATGTCTAGGAAACTTAACCATCTTTGATTAATGAGCTAGTCAAGTAGAGGCATACTACTGACACTCTGTTTGTTTATGTATTCACACATGTACTAAGTTTCCGGTTAATACAATTCTATCATGAATAATAAACATTTATCATGATATAAGGAAATATAAATAACAACTTTATTATTGCCTCTAGGGCATATTTCCTTCAGTCTCCCACTTGCACTAGAGTCAATAATCTAGTTCACATCATCATGTGATTTCACACCAATAGTTCACATCTTTATGTGATTAGTTCACATCTTCATGTGACCAATACCCAAAGGGTTTACTAGAGTCAATAATCTAGTTCACATTGCTATGTGATTAACACCCAAAGAGTGATCATGTTTTGCTTGTGAGAGAAGTTTAGTCTACGGGTCTGCAACATTCAGGTCCATATGCATTTTGCAAATTTCTATGTCTAGAATACTCTGCATGGAGCTACTCTTAGCTAATTGCTCCCACTTTCAATGTATCTAGATCGGTACTTACAGTCATCTAGATCAGTGTCAAAAGCTTGCATCGACGTAACTCTTTACGACGAACTCTTTTATCACCTCCATAACCGAGAAATATTTCCTTAGTCCTCTAAGGATAATTTTGGCCACTGTCAAGTGATCTACTCCTAGATCACTATTATACTCCCTTGCCAAAATCATGTTAAGGTATATAATAGGTCTGTACACCGCATAGCATACTTTATAGAACCTATGACTGAGGCATAGGGAATGACTTTTCATTCTCTTTCAATTTTCTGCCATGGTCGGGTTTTGAGTCCTTACTCAACTTCACACCTTGCAACACAGGCAAGAACTCCTTCTTTGACTGATCCATTTTGAACTCCTTCAAAATCTTGTCAAGGTATGTACTCATTGAAAAAACTTATCAAGCGTCTTGCTTAATATGTAAGTAGCATTACCGAGGTCTTTCTTTGAAAAATCATTTCAAACACTCCTTTATGCTTTCCTGAAAATTCTACATCATTTCTGATCAACAATATGTCATTCACATATACTTATCAGAAAGGCTGTAGTGCTCCCACTCACTTTATTGTAAATACAGGCTTCTCCAAAAGTCTGTATAAAACCATATGCTTTGATCACACTATCAAAGCATATATTCCAACTCCGAGAGGCTTGCACCAGTCCATAAATGGATCGCTGGAGCTTGCACACTTTGTTAGCATCTTTTGGATCGACAAAACCTTCTGGTTGCATCATATACAACTCTTCTTTAAGATATCCATTAAGGAAAGCAGTTTTGACATCCATTTGCCAAATTTCATAATCATAAAATGCGGAAATTGCTAACATGATTTGGACGGACTTAAGCATCGCTACGGGTGAGAAGGTATCATCATAGTCAACTCCTTGAACTTGTCGAAAACCTTTTGCAACAAGTCGAGCTTTGTAGACAGTAATATTACCGTCAGCGTCAGTCTTCTTCTTCAAGATCCATTTATTATCAATGGCTTGCCGATCATTGAGCAAGTCAACCAAAGTCCACACTTTGTTATCATACATGGATCCCATCTCAGTTTTCATGGCCTCAAGCCATTTTGCGGAAACTGGGCTCATCATTGCTTCCTCATAGTTCGTAGGTTCGTCATGGTCTAGTAACATGACCTCCAGAAAGGATTACTGTACCACTCTGGTCCGGACCATACTCTGGTTGACCTACGAGGTTCGGTAGTAACTTGATCTGAAGTTTCATGATCATCATCATTAGCTTCCTCACTAATTGGCGTAGGAATCACTAGAACTGATTTCTGTGATGAACTAGTTTTCAATTCGGGAGAAGTTACATGATACGTCTCCAACGTATCTATAATTTTTGATTGTTCCATGCTATTATATTGTCTGTTTTGGATGTTTATGGGCTTTATTATGCACTTATATATTATTTTTGGGACTAACCTATTAACCCAGAACCCAGCCAGTTTCTGTTTTTTCCTTGTTTTAGAGTATCGCAGAAAAGGAAAATCAAATGGAGTCCAATTGACCTGAAACTTCACGGAACTTATTTTTGGAAGGAAAGCAACCCGGGAGACTTGGAGTGCACGTCAGGAAAGCAACGAGGGAGGCACGAGGCAGGGGGCGCGCCCTCCACCCGCGTGGCTCCCCTAACGTATTTCTTCCGCCTATATATATCCATATACCCTAAAACGATCGGGGAACAGAATAGATCGGGAGTTACGCCGCCAGAAGCCTCCGTAGCCACCGAAAGCCAATCTAGACCCGTTCCAGCACCCTGCCGGAGGGGGAATCCCTCTCCGGTGGCCATCTTCATCATCCTGGTGCTCTCCATGACGAGGAGGGAGTAGTCCACCCTCGGGGCTGAGGGTATGTACCAGTAGCTATGTGTTTGATCTCTCTCTCCCGTGTTCTTGATTTGGCACAATCTTGATGTATCACGAGCTTTGCTATTATAGTTGGATCTTATGTTGTTTTCTCCCCCCTCTACTCTCTTATAATGGATTGAGTTTTCCCTTTGAAGTTACCTTATCGGATTGAGTCTTTAAAGATTTGAGAACACTTGATGTATGTCTTGCCATGCGTATCTGTGGTGACAATGGGATATCACATGATTCGCTTGATGTATGTTTTGGTGATCAACTTGCGGGTTTCGCGCATGAACCTATGCATAGGGGTTGGCACACGTTTTTGTCGTGATTCTCCGGTAGAAACTTTGGGGCACTCTTTGGGGTTCTATGTGTTGGTTGAATAGATGGTCTTCAGGTGTTATTCTAGTACGAACTCTAGGGTTGTTTGTGACACTTATAGGAATAGCCCAACGGATTGATTGGAAAGAATAACTTTGAGGTGGTTTCATACCCTACCATAATCTCTTCGTTTGTTCTCTGTTATTAGTGACTTTGGAGTGACTCTTTGTTGCATGTTGAGGGATAGTTATAAGATCCAATTATGTTATTATTGTTGAGGGAACTTGCACTAGTGAAAGTATGAACCCTAGGCCTTGTTTCAACACATTGCAATACCGTTTACGCTCACTTTTATCATTAGTTACCTTGCTGTTTTTATATTTTCAAATTACAAAAACCTTTATCTACCATCCATATACCACTTGTATCACCATCTCTTAGCCGAACTAGTGCACCTATACAATTTACCATTGTATTGGGTGTGTTGGGGACACAAGAGACTCTTTGTTATTTGGTTGCAGGGTTGCTTGAGAGAGACCATCTTCATCCTACGCCTCCTATGGATTGATAAACCTTAGGTCATCCACTTGAGGGAAATTTGCTACTGTCCTACAAACGTCTGCACTTGGAGGCCCAACAACGTCTACAAGAAGAAGGTTGTGTAGTAGACATCAAGCTCTTTTCTAGTGCCGATGCCAAGGAGGTTAGCGCTTGAAGGTATATCTTTAGATCTTGCAATCAAATCTTTTTGTTCCTTGTTTTATCACTAGTTTAGTTTATAAAAGAAAATTAAGAAATGGAATTAAGTTTGCCTCATATGCTTTATCTTTTTAATATCCATCGTGATAATAAGGATTCTGATAATTGTGCTCAAGTGCTCGAAGAAGAATGCATTAGAATGTTTGGCACTAAATATTTGAATGATGAGCATGATTGCAATGTTGTTAGTATAAATTCCTTGAATATCCGTGATGCTAATGATATGCAAAGCCACAAGCTTGGGGAAGCTATGTTTGATGAAGATGATATTTTTTGTCCCCCAAGTTTTGATGACCAAATTTATTGTGATGAAACCATGCCTCCTATTTATGATGATTATATTGATGAAAGTGGATTTGGATAGGTCATGACTTTATTTAGTAATGATTCCACTATTTCGGAAGAGGTTCCAATTGATTATGAGAACAAAGTTGCTATCTATGATGATTATTGTGATGACTTGTATGCTATAAATAATAATGATATCCATGAAACTTGTCATCATGATTTTAGTTTTCAATTGGATTATGCCTCACATGATAATTATTTTGTTGAGTTTGCTCCCACTATTATTCATGAGAAGAATTTTAGTTGTGTGGAGAGTAATAAAATTTCTATGCTTGTAGATCATGAAAAGAATGCTTTAGGTGCTGGTTATATTGTTGAATTCATTCATGATGCTACTGAAAACTATTATGAGGGAGGAACTTATGCTTGTAGGAATTGCAATAATATCAAGTTTCCTCTCTATGTGCTTAAAGTTTTGAAGTTATGCTTGTTTTGCCCTCCTATGCTAGTTGATTATTGTTCCCATAAGTTGTTTGCTCAGAAAATCACTATGCATAGGAAGTGGGTTAGACTTAAATGTGCTAGTCATGCTCTTCATGATGCTCTCTTTATGTTTCAATTCTTATCCTTTATGTGAGCATCATTGAAATCATCATGCCTAGCTAGGGGCGTTAAACGATAGCGCTTGTTGGGAGGCAACCCAATTTTATTTTTGTTCCTTGCTTTTTGCTCCTGTTTAGTAATAAATAATTTATCTATACTCTGTTATGATTGAGTTTTTATGTTTTAATTAGTGTTTGTGCCATGTAGAACCGTTGGGAAGACTTGGGGAAAGTCTTGTTGATCTTGCTGTAAAAAACAGAAACTTTAGCGCTCACGAGAATTGCTGCCATTTTTTATTGGAGAGTGCTATTTAGTTAATTATTTTTGCAGATGATTAATAGATAAATTCCTCACGTCCAGAAATTTATTTGAGAATTTTATGAGTTCCAGAATTATACGTTTGATCCAGATCGCTACAGACTGTTCTGTTTTTGACAGATTCTGTTTTCGATGTGTTGTTTGCTTATTTTGATGAATCTATGAGTAGTATCGGAGGGTATGAACCATAGATAAGTTGGAATACCGTGGGTTTAACACCAATATAAATAAATAATGATTTCATTACAGTACCTTGAAGTGGTGTTTTGTTTTCTTTCGCTAACGGAGCTTACGAGTTTTCTGTTAAGTTTTGTGTTGTGAAGTTTTCAAGTTTTGGGTAAAGATTCGATGGACTATGGAATAAGGAGTGGCAAGAGCCTAAGCTTGGGTATGCCCCAGAAGGCATCCCCTCTTTCGTCTTCGTTCATCGGTAACTTTACTTGGAGCTATATTTTTATTCGCCACATGATATGTGTTTTGCTTGGAGCGTCATTTTATTTTATTTTGTTTTGCTTGCTGTTTGAATAAAATACCAAGATCTGAAATTCTTAAATGTTAGAGAATCTTCACATAGTTGCATAATTATTCAACTACTCATTGATCTTCATTTATATCTTTCGGAGTAGTTTGTTGTTGCTCTAGTGCTTCACTTATATCTTTTTAGAGCACGGTGGTGGTTTTATTTTATAGAAATAGATGAACTCTCATCCTTAACTTATATTATTTTGAGAGTCTTTAGAACAGCATGGTATTTTGCTTTGGTTATGAAACTAATCCTAATATGATGGGCATCCAAGAGGGATATAATAAAAACTTTCATATAGAATGCATTGAATACTATGAGAAGTTTGATACTTGATAATTGTTTTGAGATATGAAGATGGTGATATTAGAGTCATGCTAGTTGAGTAGTTGTGAATTTGAGAAATGCTTGTGTTGAAGTTTGTGATTCCTGTAGCATGCACGTATGGTGAACCGTTATGTGATGAAGTCGGAGCATGATTTATTTATTGATTGTCTTCCTTATGAGTGGCGGTCGGGGACGAGCGATGGTCTTTTCCTACCAATCTATCCCCCTAGGAGCATGCGCGTAGTACTTTGTTTTGATAACTAATAGATTTTTGCAATAAGTATGTGAGTTCTTTATGACTAATGTTGAGTCCATGGATTATACGCACTCTCACCCTTCCACCATTGCTAGCCTCTCTAGTACCGCGCAACTTTCGCCGGTATCATAAACCCACCATTTACCTTCCTCAAAACAGCCACCATACCTACCTATCGTGGCATTTCCATAGCCATTCCGAGATATATTGCCATGCAACTCTCCACTGTTCCGTTTATTATGACACGCTTCATCATTGTCATATTGCTTTGCATAATCATGTAGTTGACATTGTATTTTTGGCAAAGCCACCGTTCATAATTCTTTCATACATGTCACTCATGAGTCATTGCACATCCCGGTACACCGCCGGAGGCATTCATATAGAGTCATATTTTGTCCTAAGTATCGAGTTGTAATTCTTGAGTTGTAAGAAAATAAAAGTGTGATGATCATCATTATTAGAGCATTGTCCCAGTGAGGAAAGGATGATGGAGACTATTATTCCCCCACAAGTCGGGATGAGACTCTGGACGAAAATAAATAAATAAATAAATAAATAAATAAAAGAGGCCAAAGAAGCCCAAATAAAAAAAGAGAAAAGAGGCCATAAAAAAGAGAAGGCCCAAATAAAAAAATGAAAAAATGAGAGAAAAAGAGAGAAGGGGCAATGCTACTATCCTTTTACCACACTTGTGCTTCAAAGTCGCACCATGCTCTTCATGATAGAGAGTCTCCTATGTTGTCACTTTCATATACTAGTGGTAATCTTTCATTATAGAACTTGGCTTGTATATTCCAATGATGGGCTTCCTCAAAATGCCCTAGGTCTTCGTGAGCAAGCGAGTTGGATGCACACCCACTAGTTTCCTTTGTTGAGCTTTCATACATTTATAGCTCTAGTGCATCTATTGCATGGCAATCCCTACTCACTCACATTGATATCTATTAATGGGCATCTCCATAGCCCGTTGATACGCCTAGTTGATGTGAGACTATCTTCTCCTTTTTGTCTTCTCCACAACCACCATTCTATTCCACCTATAGTGCTATGTCCATGGCTCACGCTCATGTATTGCGTGAAGATTGAAAAAGTTTGAGAACATCAAAAGTATGAAACAATTGCTTGGCTTGTAATCGGGGTTGTGCATGATTTAAATACTTTGTGTGGTGAAGATGGAGCATAGCCAGACTATATGATTTTGTAGGGATAGCTTTCTTTAGCCTTGTTATTTTGAGAAGACATGATTGCTTAGTTAGTATGCTTGAAGTATTATTATATTTATGTCAATATTAAACTTTTGTCTTGAATCTTATGGATCTGAATATTCTTGCTACAATAAAGAGAAATACATGATGAATATGTTAGGTAGCATTCCACATCAAAAATTCTATTTTTACCATTTACCTACTCGAGGACGAGCAGGAATTAAGCTTGGGGATGCTGATACGTCTCCAACGCATCTATAATTTTTGATTGTTCCATGCTATTATATTATCTGCTTTTGGATGTTTATGGGCTTTATTATGCACTTTTATATTATTTTTGGGACTAACCTATTAACCTAGAGCCCAGTGCTAGTGCCAGTTTCTGTTTTTTCCTTGTTTTAGAGTACCGCAGAAAAGGAAAATCAAACGGAGTCCAATTGACCTGAAACTTCACGGAACTTATTTTTGGAAGGAAAGCAACCTGGGAGACTTGGAGTGCACGTCAGGAAAGCAACGAGGGAGGCACGAGGCACGGGGGCGCGCCCACCCCCCTGGGCGTGCCCTCCACCCTCGTGGGCCCCTCGTGGCTCCCCTGACATATTTCTTCCGCCTATATATATATATCCATATACCCTAAAATGATCGGGGAACATAATAGATTGGGAGTTCCGCCGCCAAAAGCCTCAGTAGCCACCGAAAGCCAATCTAGACCCATTCCGGCACCCTGCCGGAGGGGGAATCCCTCTCCGGTGGCCATGTTCATCATCCCGGTGCTCTCCATGATGAGGAGGGAGTAGTCCACCTTTGGGGCTGAGGGTATGTACCAGTAGCTATGTGTTTGATCTCTCTCTCTCTCTCTCGTGTTCTTGATTTGGCACGATCTTGATGTATCGCGAGCTTTGCTATTATAGTTGGATCTTATGATGTTTTCTCCCCCCCTCTACTCTCTTGTAATGGATTGAGTTTTCCCTTTGAAGTTACTTTATCAGATTGAGTCTTTAAAGATTTGAGAACACTTGATGTATGTCTTGCCGTGCGTATCTGTGGTGACAATGGGATATCACGTGATTCACTTGATATATGTTTTGGTGATCAACTTGCGGGTTCCGCCCATGAACCTATGCATAGGGGTTGGCACACGTTTTCGCTGTGATTCTCCGGTAGAAACTTTGGGGCACTCTTTGAGGTTCTATGTGTTGGTTGAATTGATGAATCTGAGATTGTGTGATGCATATCGTATTATCATACCCACGGATACTTGAGGTGACATTGGAGTATCTAGGTGACATTAGGGTTTTGGTTGATTTGTGTCTTAAGGTGTTATTCTAGTACGAACTCTAGGGCTGTTTGTGACACTTATAGGAATAGCCCAACGGATTGATTGGAAAGAATAACTTTGAGGTGGTTTCGTACCCTACCATAATCTCTTTGTTTGTTCTCTGCTATTAGTGACTTTGGAGTGACTCTTTGTTGCATGTTGAGGGATAGTTATATGATCCAATTATGTTATTATTGTTGAGGGAACTTGCACTAGTGAAAGTATGAACCCTAGGCCTTGTTTCAACACATTGCAATACTGTTTACGCTCACTTTTATCATTAGTTACCTTGCTGTTTTTATATTTTCAGATTACAAAAACCTTTATCTACCATCCATATACCACTTGTATCACCATCTCTTCGCCGAACTAGTGCACCTATACAATTTACCATTGTATTGGGTGTGTTGGGGACACAAGAGACTCTTTGTTATTTGGTTGCAGGGTTGCTTGAGAGAGACCATCTTCATCCTACACCTCCTACGGATTGATAAACCTTAGGTCATCCACTTGAGGGAAATTTGCTACTGTCCTACAAACCTCTGCACTTGGAGGCCCAACAACGTCTACAAGAAGAAGGTTGTGTAGTAGACATCAGTACAATTACCGCATCAAGTTCTACATTCCTCCCACTCACTTCTTTCGAGAGAAACTCCTTCTCTAGAAAGGATCCATTCTAAGCAACTAATATCTTGCTTTTAGATCTGTGATAGAAGGTGTACCCAACAGTCTCTTTTGGGTATCCTATGAAGACACATTTCTCCGATTTGGATTCGAGCTTATTAGGTTGAAGTTTTTTCACATAAGCATCGCAGCCCCAAGCTTTAAGAAACGACAGCTTAGGTTTCTTGCTAAACTATAGTTCATATGGTGTCGTCTCAACGGATTTAGATGGTCCCCTATTTAACGTGAATGTAGTTGTCTCTAATGCATAATCCAAAAATGATAGTGATAAATCGGTAATAGACATCATAGATCGCACCATATCTAATAAAGTACGGTTATGACGTTTGGACACACCATTACATTGTGGTGTTCCAGGTGGCGTGAGTTGCGAAACTATTCCACATTGTTTCAAATGAAGACCAAACTCGTAACTCAGATATTTGTTTCCGCGATCAGATCATAGAAACTTTATTTTCTTGTTACGATGATTTTCCACTTCACTCTGGAATTCTTTGAACTTTTCAAATGTTTCAGACTTTTGTTTCATCAAGTAGATATACCCATATCTGCTCAAATCATCTGTGAAGGTCAGAAAATAATGATACCCGCCTCGAGCCTCAACACTCATTGGACCGCACACATCAGTATGTATTATTTCCAACAAGTCTATTGCTCGCTCGATTGTTCCAAAGAACGGAGTCTTAGTCATCTTGCCCATGAGGCATGGTTCGCAAGCATCAAGTGATTCATAATCAAGTGATTCCAAAAGTCCATCAGCATGGAGTTTCTTCATGCGCTTTACACCAATATGACCTAAACAGCAGTGCCACATATAAGTTGCATTATCATTATTAACTTTGCATCTTTTGGCTTCAATATTATGAATACTAGAGGATGCCCCGCGTGTTGCTGCGGAACCATTGTGATGACTATGTTGTCCTATAAAAAATCAGAAGAAGAAAATAAGATAGTGCATAAACTCAGTGTATCATATACTGTAGCAAGTCTTCACAAAAAGATTAGATGATGCCGAGCATATCATCAAATATTTAGGCACTATCTATCAGACCTGTGTATGAACCACTGAATGTTGCTCTCTGTAAATCTAAAGGTTAGACTTTTGAATGGAAAAAAGTGAACTATCAAAAGCTAGTAAAGGACTAAATATGTGAAGGAGAACAAAATCGACAGTCATAGAGTATGTCCAGCAACGCCAAGCCACGAATTTCAATTGCCTGTAACAACTAACAACACATAAAACCAATATACACAACTCTCGCAAATGATATGTGTATCCATCGCTGGAGTGAATTTCCATTGATCTCACATAATAGCTAAGCTCCACCATAATTTAGAGTCGGAGAAATAGGGTGCATTTACTCAGTAAATAGTTCAAAGACTTGCATGGATGCAGGCATGCTTACATGTGCTAGAGGCAGTAAATTGCTGCTCTGAATCAGGTGAGCGAGCGTGGCGACAGGGTGTGTCTCGTGTGGAATGATTGATATACCACAAAATAATTGTGCAATAAGTAGATGGGGTTGTAACCACCTCACTGGTAATTTGTGTGTGCATAATTCTGGTACCTCTACCCTGTGCGGAATAGAAGAAAAAGGAAAAAAAGTAGTTGAATCACATATACGCCAAACTAAGTTCATCCAAGCATTTCTTTAAACTTAAGCGGTGGTCATGATTTGCATATGCAAAAAGGATAGTAAGTTGTAATCCTGAGTATTAGATGAACGATATGCCATTTTTGTCCTATACGTACTGAAACAAATATAAGGCCCAAGTCATGTGTTAATCCAATTCAAAGAATCTGATGAAAAAATAGATAAAACATTTGATTAGATGAAGTAGGGAAGGCCTAAGAAGGATCTGAACTCACCACGCATTACCTCTGCAAATAGTAATACTTGATTTACATGACCATAAATTGATACAGTATATAAAATACGATAAAGCGGCCTTCACCTGCTTGTAGCTTCTGCCATTGCAGGGGGATGAGAAACACGGGCATGCCGTCCAGCTTCCTGACCTGCTCATCGAAGTCGATGTTCTTCCAGCGCTCATCATGGTATAGGAACAACTCGTACCTGTCAGAGGAGACCTTGTTGGGATCAGGGATGGGGGACATAGGTCGGGTACATGTAGGTCATGTGGAACCCATTGGGAGCCGGCCGCACCAACTTGTTGAGGGCCGCGAGCATGGTCCAAGCGGAGCAGAAGAGCACGGCCCCTGGCCCGCAGTTGCCACCGAATCTATCCATGGGGCACAGCCGGGGATCAATCAAATCTGAAAGCAAGAACGGAATGCCGATATTTGAGCAGATACGGGGAAGGAGGAGGCAAAGGTGGGGAGATGAGGATGAGACAGTGTGTATATTACCCACTATATGATCAGTTTAAGAAGACGAAGAGGAACCGATGTGCACTGCAGAGATTTAATCACTCGAATTTTTTACTCTGGCCATCGGTTAATGAAATATGGAGGGGAAACGAACATAGGATTTATTACGTGGGTGGAACCGGGCATACCATTGATTTTTATCTATATATATATATGTAGTGCCATTGAGGCAAAGTTGATTGCCACATCAGCTTGTGCTTCTAATCGGTCCCTCATTTAAGTCAGTAGTGGAACAATGACATGGCCGACCTGCTGATGTGGATAGGCTGCATGTCAAGAGAAATAACATAGTGGGGATGAACTATTTAGGTATTATAGATGTGTATCACTACGATCGAGATTCAATAAACCATTTATATTGAGTGTATGACCATAGAAGGTTTTATTCATGTAAATAGAACAACAATTATTCTTTGACTTGAATGAATAACCGTATTGCAATAAACATGATCCAATCATATTTATGCTCAACACAAACACCAAATAACATTTATTTTAGGTTCAATACTAATCCCGAAGGTAAAGGGAGTGTGCGATGGTGATCTTATCAACCTTGGAATCACTTCCAACTCACATCATCACCTCGCCCTTAACTAGTCTCTGTTTATTTTGCAACTCCCGTTTTGAGTTACTACTCTTAGCAACTGAACCAGTATCAAATACTGAGGGGTTGCTATAAACACTAGTAAAGTACACATCAATAACATGTATATCAAATATACCTTTGTTCACTTTGCCATCCTTCTTATCCGCTAAGTATCTAGGGCAGTTCCACTTCCAGTGACCATTTCCTTTGCAGTAGAAGCACTCAGTTTCAGGCTTGGGTCTAGCTTTGGGCTTCTTCATGGGAGTGGCAACTTGCATGCCATCCTTCTTGAAGTTCCCTTTCTTTCCCTTGCCCTTTTACTTGAAACTAGTGGTCTTGTCAACCATCAACACTTGATGCTTTTCTTGATTTCTACCGTCGCTGATTTCAGAATCGCGAAGAGCTCGAGAATCGTTTTTGTCATCCCTTACATATTATAGTTCATCAAAAAGTTCTAGTAACTTGGCGATAGTGACTAGAGAACTCTGTCAATCACTATCTTATCTGGAATATTAACTCCCACTTGATTCAAGAGATTGTAGTGCTCAGACATTCTGAGCACATGCTCACTGGTTGAGCTATTCTCCTCCATCTTGTAGGCAAAGTATTTGTCAGAGGTCTCATACCTCTCGACTCGGGCATGAGTCTGAAATACCAATTTCAGCTCTTGGAACATCTCATATGCTCCGTGATATTTCAAAACATTTTTGAAGTCCTGATTCTAAGCCGTAAAGCATGGTGCACTAAACTATCAAGTAGTCATCATACCGAGCTTGTCAAACGTTCATAACATCTGCTTCTGCTCCTGCAATAGGTCCATCACCTAGTGGTGCATCAAGGACATAATTCTTCTATGCAGTAGTGAGGATAACCCTTAGATCACGGAGCTAGTTCGCATCATTGCTACTAACATATTTCAACATAGTTTTCTCTAGGAACATATCAAAAATAAAACAGGGAGCTATACGCGGGCTATTGATCTACAACATAGATATGTAAAATACTATCAGGTACTAAGTTCATGATAAATTAAAGTTCAATTAATCATATTACTTAAGAACTCCCACTTAGATAGACATCCCTCTAATCATCTAAGTGATCATGTGATCCATATCAACTAAACCATATCCGATCATCACGTGAGATGGAGTAGCTTTCAATGGTGAACATCACTATGTTCATCATATCTACTATATGATTCATGCTCGACCTTTTGGTATCAGTGTTCCGAGGCCATATCTGCATATGCTAGGCTCATCAAGTTTAACCCGACTATTCTGCGTGTGCAAAACTGGCTTGCACCCGTTGTATGTGAATGTAGAGCTTATCACACCCGATCATCACGTGGTGTCTCGGCACGACAAACTGTAGCAACGGTGCATACTCAGGGAGAACACTTATACCTTGAAATTTAGTGAGAGATCATCTTATAATGCTACCGTCGTACTAAGAAAAATAGGATGCATAAAAGATAAACATCACATGCAATCAAAATATGTGACATGATATGGCCATCATCATCTGTGCCTTTGATCTCCATCTCTAAAGTACCGTCATGATCTCCATCGTCACCGGCATGACACCATGATCTCCATCATCTTGATCTTTATCAACGTGTCGTCACATGGTCATCTCACCAACAATTGCTTTTGCAACTATTGCTATCGCATAGCGACAAAGTAAAGCAATTATATGGAGCTTGCATCTTATGCAATAAAGAGACAACCATAAGGCTCCTGCCAGTTGCCGATAACTTTAACAAAACATGATCATCTCATACAAAAATTTATATAATCACGTCTTGACCATATCACATCACAACATGCCCTGCAAAAACAAGGCCGATGTCCTCTACTTTGTTGTTGCAAGTTTTACGTGGCTGCTACGGGTTTAGCAAGAACCGTTCTTACCTACGCATCAAAAACCACAACGCGGTATAGTGATTACTTTTTGATCTTCAGAGAGAACCCTATTCAGTGAATCTGATTCAACTAAACTTGGAGAAACAGACACCCACTAGCCACCTGTCTGCGAAGCACGTTGGTAGAACCAGTCTCGCGTAAGCGTACACGTAATGTCGGTCTGAGCCGCTTCATCCAACAATACTGTTGAATGAGGAATCAACTAGTGATGGCAAGCAACATGTATATACCCACGCCCACAACTCCTTTGTGTTCTACTTGTGCATATAACATCTACGCATAGACCTGGCTCTGATACCACTGTTGGGGAACGCAGTATTTCAAAAAAATTCCTACGATCATGCAAGATCTATCTAGGAGATGCGTAGCAAGGAGAGGGGAAGAGTGTGTCTATGTACCCTCGTAGACCAAAAGCATAAGCATTATGAAACGCGGTTGATGTAGTCGAACGTCTTCGTGATCCAACCCATCAAGTACCGAATGCACGACACCTCCGCGATCTGCACACGTTCAGCTCGATGACGTCCCTCATACTCTTGATCCAGCTGAGGCCGAGGGAGAGTTTCTTCAGCACGATGGCGTGATGACGGTGATGATGAAGTTACCAACACAGGGCTTTGCCAAAGCACTACAACAATATGACCGAGGTGGAATTCTATGGAGGGGGCACCGCACACGGCTAAACAATCAACTTGTGTGTCCTAGGGTGCCCCCTGCCCCCGTATATAAAGGAGCAAGGGGAAGGCCGGCCGGCACTCATAGGCGCGCCAAGGGGGGGAGAAATCCTCCTCCTAGTAGGAGTAGGACTCCCCCCTTTCCTAGTCCTACTAGGAGAAGAAGGAAGGTGGGGGAAGAGAAGGAAGGAGGGGGCACCGCCCCTCCCCTTAGTCCAATTCGGACTAGGCCTATGGGGGGCGTGCGGCCAGCCCTTGACAGCCCCTCTCTCTCTCCCCCTAGGCCCAATAAGGCCCATTACTTCTCCGGTGGTTCCGATAACCCTTCCGGCTCTCCGATATATATCTGGTGACCCTCGGAACTCATCCGGTGTCCGAATATAGTCATCCAATATATCAATCTTTATGTCTCGAACATTTCGAGACTCCTCGTCATGTCCATGATCACATCCAAGACTCCGAACAACCTTCGGTACATAAAAACACATAAACTCATAACACCGATCGTCATCAAACGTTAAGCGTGAGGACCCTACGGGTTCGAGAACTATGTGGACATGACCGAGACTCCTACATATTCTACATATTCAGGTCAATAACCAATAGCGGAACTTGGATGCTCATATTGGCTCCTATATATTCTACGAAGATCTTTATCGGTCAAACCGCATAACAACATACATTGTTCCCTTTGTCATCGTATGTTACTTGCCCGAGATTTGATCGTCGGTATCTCAATACCTAGTTCAATCTCATTACCAGCAAGTCTCTTTACTCGTCCCGTAATGCATCATCTCGTAACTAACTCATTAGTCACATTGCTTGCAAGGCTTATAGTGATGTGCATTACCGAGAGGGCCCAGAGATACCTCTCTGACAATCGGAGTGACAAATCCTAATCTTGATCTATGCCAACTCAACAAACACCATTGGAGACACCTGTAGAGCATCTTTATAATCACCCAGTTACGTTGTGATGTTTGATAGCATACTAAGTGTTCCTCCGGTATTCGAGAGTTGCATAATCTCATAGTCATAGGAACATGTATAAGTTATGAAGAAAGCAATAGAAACAAACTAAACGATCATAGTGCTAAGCTAACGGATAGGTCAAGTCAATCACATCATTCTCTAATGATGTGATCCCGGTCATCGAATGACAACTCTTGTCCATGGCTAGGAAACTTAACCATCTTTGATTAACGAGCTAGTCAAGTAGAGGCATACTAGTGACACTCTGTTTGTCTATGTATTCACACATGTACTAAGTTTCCGATTAATACAATTCTAGCATGAATAATAAAGATTTATCATGATATAAGGAAATATAAATAACAACTTTATTATTGCTTCTAGGGCATATTTCCTTCACATGTAATTGACATCGTATTTGTGGCAGAGCCACCATTCATAATTCTTTCATACATGTTAGTCTTGATTCATTGCACATCTCGGTACACCGCTAGAGGCATTCACATAGAGTCATATTTTGTTCTAAGTATAGAGTTTAATTCTTGAGTCGAAAGTAAATAAAAGTGTGATGATCATCATTATTAGAGCATTGTCCCAGTGAGGAAAGGATGATGGAGACTATGATTCCCCCACAAGTCGGGATGAGACTTCGGACGAAAGAGATAAAAAATAGAAAAAGAGGCCAAAAAAGAGAGGGCCCAAAAAAACAAAAACAAAAAAATGAGAGAAAAAGAGATAAAGACAATGCTACTATCCTTTTTCAACACTTGTGCTTCAAAGTAGCACCATGATCTTCAAGTCTCTTGTTTTGTCACTTTCATATACTAGTGGGAATTTTCGTTATAGAACTTGGCTTGTATATTCCAATGACGGGCTTCCTCAAAATGCCCTAGGTCTTCGTGAGCAAGCAAGTTGGATGCACACCCACTTAGTTTCTTTTGTTGAGCTTTCATACATTTGTAGTTCTAGTGCATCCGTTGCATGGAAATCCCTACTCACTCACATTGGTATCTATTGATGGGCATCTCCATAGCCCGTTGATACGCCTAGTTGATGTGAGACTATCTTCTCCATTTTGTCTTCTCCATAGCCACCCCTCTATTCCACCTATAGTGCTATATCCATGGCTCACGCTCATGTATTGCGTGAAGATTGAAAAAGTTTGAGAACATCAAAAGTATGAAACAATTGCTTGGCTTGTCATCGGGGTTGTGCATGATTAAATATTTTGTGTGATGAAGATAGAGCATAGCCAGACTATATGATTTTGTAGGGATAGCTTTCTTTGTCCATGTTATTTTAAGAAGACATGATTGCTTTGTTAGTATGCTTGAAGTATTATTGTTTTTATGTCAATATTAAAATTTTGTCTTGAATCTTTCGGATCTGAACATTCATGCCACAATAAAGAAATTTACATTGATAATTATGTTAGGTAGCATTCCAGATCAAAAATTCTACTTTTATCATTTACCTACTCGGGGACGAGTAGGAATTAAGCTTGGGGATGCTTGATAGGTCTCCAACATATCTATAATTTTTGATTGTTCCATGCTATTATATTTTCTGTTTTGGATGTTTAATGGGCTTTAATATGCTCTTTTATATTATTTTGGGACTAACCTATTAACTGGAGGCCCAGTGCCAGTTTCTGTTCATTTTTGCCTATTTTAGAGTTTTGCAGAAAAGGCATACCAAATGGAGTCCAAACGGAATGAAACCTTCGCGATGATCTTTTTTGGACCAAAAACAATCCAGAAGACTTGGAGTCGAAGTCTGGAACTCCACGAGGAAGCCACGAGGCAGGAGGGCGTGGCCCCACCCTCGTGGGCCCCTCGTAGCTCCACTGACGTACTTCTTTCACCTATATATACTCTTATACCCTAGAAACATCAAGGAGAGCCACGAAACCACTTTTCCACTGCCGCAACCTTCTATACCCGTGAGATCCCATCTTGGGGCCTTTTCCGGCGATTTACCGGAGGGGGAATCGATCACGGAGGGCCTCTACATCAGCACCATTGCCTCTCCGATGAAGCATGAGTAATTTACCACAGACCTTCGGGTCCATAGTTATTAGCTAGATGGCTTCTTCTCTCTCTTTGATTCTCAATACAAAGTTCTCCTTGATGTTCTTGGAGATCTATTTGATGTAATACTCTTTTGTGGTGTGTTTGTCGAGATCCGATGAATTGTGGATTTATGAACAAGATTATCTATGAATATTATTTGGTTCTTCTCTTAATTCTTATATGCATGATTTAATATCTTTGCAAGTCTCTTCGAATTATCGGTTTAGTTTGGCCTACTAGATTGATCTTTCTTGCAATGGGAAAGTGCTTAGCTTTGGGTTCAATCTTGCGGTGTCCTTTCCTAGTGACAGTAGGGGCAGCAAGGCACGTATTGTATTGTTGCCATTGAGGATAAAAAGATGGGGTTTATATCATATTGCTTGTGTTTATCCCTCTACATCATGTCATCTTGCTTAATGCGTTACTCCGTTCTTATGAACTTAATACTCTAGATGCATGCTGGATAGCGGTCGATGTGTGGAGTAATAGTAGTAGATGCAGAATCGTTTCGATCTACTTGACACGAACGTGGTGCCTATATTAATGATCATTGCCTTAGATATCTTCATAACTATGCGCTTTTATATTAATTGCTCGGCAGTAATTTGTTCACCCACCTTAATACATGCTATCTTGAGAGAAGCCACTAGCGAAACTTATGGCCCCCAGGTCTCTTTCCTATTATATTACATCTCTTTTATTTACATCGCATCTCGTTTACTATTTTGCAATCTTTACTTTCCAATCTATACAACAAAAATACCAAAAATATTTACTTTACTATCCCTATTAGATCTCACTTTTGCGAGTGACCATGAAGGGATTGACAACCCCTTTATCACGTTGGTTGCAATGTTCTTGATTGTTTGTGCAGGTACTAGGTGACTTGTGCGTTGTCTCCTACTGGATTGACACCTTGGTTCTCAAAACTGAGGGAAATACTTACGCTACTTTGCTGCATCACCCTTTCCTCTTCAAGTCAAAAACAACGCATGCTCAAGAGGTAGCAGTCATCAAGCTGAACGTGTGCAGAACTCGAAGGTGCCATACGTTAGGTGCTTGATTGGTCGGAACAAGAAGATGTTCAACTACATCAACCGCATTGTCAAAAGCTTCCGCTTTCGGTCTACGAGGGTACATGGACACACTCTCCCCCTCTCGTTGCTATGCATCTCCTAGATATATCTTTCGTGAGCGTAGGAAATTTTTGAAATTGCATGCTACGTTTCCCAACATTGGCATCCGAGCCAGGTCTATGCGTAGATGATATGCACGAGTAGAACACAAAGAGTTGTGGGCGGTGATTGCCATACTGCTTACCACCAATGCCTTATTTTGATTCGGCGGTATTGTTGGATGAAGCGGCCCGGACCAACCTTACATGACCACGTTCATGAGACCGGTTCCACCAACAGACATGCAACTAGTTTTGCATAAAGGTGGCTGGCGGGTGTCTGTTTCTCCAACTTTAGTTGAATCGAATTTGACTACGACCGGTACTTTTTGAAGGTTAAAACAGCAAACTCGATAAATCGTCGTTGTGGTTTTGATGCATAGGTAAGAACGGTTCTTACTAGAAGCCCGTAGTAGCCACGTAAAACTTGTAACAACAAAGTAGAGGACGTCTAACTTGTTTTTGCAGGGCATGTTGTGATGTGATATGGTCAAGACATGATGTGATACACGTTATTGTATGAGATGATCATGTTATTGTCGCTTTATTGTATGAAATGCAAACGCCATGTAATTGCTTTTACTTTATCACTATGCATTAGCAATAGTTGTAGATGCAATAGTTTGCAAGACGACCACGACGCTATGATGGAGATCAAGGTGTCAAGCCAGTGACGATGGAAATCATGGCGGTGCTTTAGAGATGGAGATCAAAGGCACAAGATGATGATGACCATATCATGTCACATATTTTGATTGCATGTGATGTTTATCTTTTATGCATCTTATTTTGCTTAGTACGGCAGTAGCATTATAAGATGATCCCTTACTAAAATTTCAAGGTATAAGTGTTCTCCCTGAGTATGCACCATTGCGACAGTTCGTCGTGCTGAGACACCACGTGATGATCGGGTGTGATAAGCTCTACGTTCACATACAATGGGTGCAAGACAGTTTTGCACATGCGGAATACTCGGGTTAAACTTGACGAGCCTATCATGTACAGACATGCACTACAAAAAAAAGACACATCCGTGACATTTTGGGCCGAACGAAATTTTCTTCTGTCATACTTATGACACTTCTATGACGATAGTTGTGACAAAACCCGGTATCATCATAGATGTGGTGGGGTCCTACTTCTATAACAAAAAATCATGACAGAAAATAGGCTTTTCGTCCTAGAAGGGCCAGAGACGCAGCTGCATGACATTCTTTGGGCCGTCCATGACGGAAAAAACCATGGTAGAAGCGAGGGCGGGGAGTTCCTGGTTACGGTGGCTGATCGGGGGCCGAGCGATGCACGTTTCTCTCGTACGTACGCGTGTGTGTGCGAGACGTTGGGCTCTAACTGAACCCGAGCGATTGCACTGCAGGCTACACGTTACTGAATCCTTGCGATCGATCGATCCCTTGCTGTTAACTGAACCCGAGTGATTCCTTCGCTACTGCTGCTAACTGAAGCCGATCGAACACTTCTACCTCCTTCCCTGGATGAACAGTGAGCGTTGTTGAGGGGGTTTAGATGAATAGTTCCTAGTGGGGGTTGGATGAACAAGAACCCGTGGTGGTAGAGGCCGTTGCCACTGGATGAACTGTACCCCGATCGATCGAGCCGGTGGATGAACATGAACCCATCGAGGGATGGATGAACAGGACCTTGTGGAGGCCTGGTTGAACAGTAGCCGGTGGAGGGCTGGTTGAACAGTAGCCGGTGGAGGGCTGGTTGAATAGTAGCCAGTGGAGGGCTGGATGAACAGTAGCCCGTGGAGGAGTGGTTGAACAGGACCCCGTGGAGAGGGCTGGTTGAATAGTAGCCGGTGGAGGCTGGATGAACAGGAGCACGTGGATGGACAGTCGCAGGTGGAGGCTGGAGGAGGTCGGCGGTGGATGAATAGTAGCCCGTGGAGGCTGGAGGAGGTCGACGATGGAGATGAACAGTATCCCATAGAGTCCCGTTTTGCGGTATGCCACACCCCTCCCGGTGAACAGGACCACCGTTTCGACCATAGCGCTCGAACACAAGTCCGTTTCCTCCGCTTTGCGGTATGCCACACCCCTCCCGATCAGCAGGATCCCGTTTTGACCATAGGAGGTCCAACAGAAGTCTGTTTCCTCCATTTTGCGGTACGCCAGACCCCTCCCAATGAACAGGATCCCGTTTCCACCTTGGCCGGTCGAACACGAGGTCGTTTCCTCCGTTCTGCGGTACGCCAGGCCTCGTTTCCATCGCCAGTTCCGTCCAAGCCGGTCGGCTCCCGATGAACACGACGACGCATTCCGTTCTGACCCAGCTGGTTGCCTCCCCATGAACACGACGACGGCGCAGCTTCTCTGTTCGAACCCAGCCATGTACACGAGCCCTGGCCGTATGTATGCACGAGTAGGCATTCGAGACCCCGCCCGTATGTACGTATGTGGCCGCATTTTCTTTCTTGCACCCTAGCCGCTGTACGTATGTGTACATGCTACGTGCGCGCCTCTACTACGACACGTCACTACTAGGAAAAGGCTAATTAGTGGTGCACCTGTTTTGGCCATTAATGGCGCACTACAGGTGCGCCGCTAGTAACAAAATACTAATGGCGCATTATAGGTGCGCCATTACTATCATAGATAGTAATGACGCACCTATAGTGCGCCATTAGTATGCATAGAAGTGCGTCATTACTATCTGACTTAGTAATGGCACACCACATAGAAGTGCACCATTACTAAGAAAAAAAATTCAATTTTTTTCAGAATTTTTTTTCTTAATCTTGGGTCACTATGGCTTAATCTCGGGTCAATATGCTTAATCTCAAGTCAAATCACACTAAGTGGTCAAACTTCCCGGAAGGTCACCCATCCTCACACTACTCCAGCCTGAGCACTAGGTGCGCCATTACTATCATAGATAGTAATGACGCACCTATAGTGCGCCATTAGTACGCATAGAAGTGCGTCATTACTATCTGACTTAGTAATGGCACACCACATAGAAGTGCGCCATTACTAACAAAAAAATTTCAATTTTTTTCAGAATTTTTTTTCTTAATCTTGGGTCACTATGGCTTAATCTCGGGTCAATATGCTTAATCTCAAGTCAAATCACACTAAGTGGTCAAACTTCCCGGAAGGTCACCCATCCTCACACTACTCCAGCCTGAGCACTAGGTGCGCCATTACTATCATAGATAGTAATGACGCACCTATAGTGCGCCATTAGTATGCGTAGAAGTGCGTCATTACTATCTGACTTAGTAATGGCACACCACATAGAAGTGCGCCATTACTAACAAAAAAAATTCAATTTTTTTCAGAATTTTTTTTTCTTAATCTTGGGTCACTATGGCTTAATCTCGGGTCAATATGCTTAATCTCAAGTCAAATCACACTAAGTGGTCAAACTTCCCGGAAGGTCACCCATCCTCACACTACTCCAGCCTGAGCACTCTTAACTTCGCCATTAGTATGCGTAGAAGTGCGTCATTACTATCTGACTTAGTAATGGCACACCACATAGAAGTGCGCCATTACTAACAAAAAAATTTCAATTTTTTCAGATTTTTTTTCTTAATCTTGGGTCACTATGGCTTAATCTTGGGTCAATATGCTTAATCTCAAGTCAAATCACACTAAGTGGTCAAACTTCCCAGAAGGTCACCCATCTTCACACTACTCCAGCCTAAGCACGCTTAACTTCGCAATTCTATCCAACCCCAACACCACCTCACTTAACAGACACTTGTTGATATATCTATCATATCAATCCTATTAAACCTTGTTGATGTCTAGGACTTTGTTCATGTTCATGAGTGTGATGAAATTTTGAAAAATATTTCAAACTTCCCGGTCATATTACGTATCATATTTTGAAAAAAAATCCAAAAAAATTTTTGAAACCAATTTTTTTTCTGTTACTAGTGGCGCACCTAGCAAATGGTGCGCCACTAGTAAGTTTGATTTTTTCTCATTTTCCCCCTCTAGATCTTAAATACCACGTATCTTTCATTATGTTAGGTTTTTGGGGATTTTGAAAATCTTGAACAACGTTCCCCCGGTTCAATTCGGATGTAACTTCTCGAGTAGATGATTTTTCATATAATTTTTTTAATCCGAGTTCGTATGCAAAAGTTATGCCCATTTTTCTAAATTCTAGAGAGATTTTGCAAATAAAGTCGAAATTCATATTTGTAAATTTTCCCAACAACTAGACCACATATCACGTGGGAAACTTATTTTATTTTATTTTTTTGACATTTCCATCATTTTCTTTTATTTTTTTAAACTGAAAAGGCGATCCACAGGGGAGTTGCATTTGGTTAGCAGTGGCGCACCAGGGCATAGTGCGCCATTACTAGTTAACATAGTAATGGCGCGCCTTCACAAAGTGCGCCATTACTATGTGTATGACTTGGTCAAACCTTGGTCCAAGTTAGTAATGGCGCACTTTGTGTAGGTGCGCCATTACTAAGTTTGACATAGTAATGGCGCACCTACACAAAGTGCGCCATTACTAAGTTTGACCCAGTCATACACATAGTAATGGCGCACCTTGTACAGGTGCGCCATTACTATGTCAACTAGTAAAGGCGCACTATCCCCTGGTGCGCCATTACTAACAATTTCTTTTTCAAAACTAGTAATGGCGCACCACACACCAAGTGCGCCATTAGTAATATGTCATTAATGGCGCACCCGTATGATGGAAATAAAAGAAAATAAGTTTCACTGGTGCACCATTAATGCCCATGCATTAACTACCGGGGAAGACGCGGCAGTGGATGCCCACGCGGAGAGGAGTACGACGGTTCACTGGTTCGGCTGCGGTGTGAGGCTGCCGTCGCCGCAGGGCCTGGCCAGTGGTGGGAGTAGTAGGGGCGGTGAGGCCTCTGCGGCAGCACAGCCGGCCACGGGAGGCAAGAGCACGCGGTGGTTTGGACAGATGGAGCAAGAAAATCAGAGGTCGAAGAAGCAGGACGACCGTTGGATGTTAACAATCCAACGATCACTGGTGATAGAATCATTTGTTGACTAAGTTGACAAAGCCCTCCGTACGCGTCAACTTAGTAGGCCCACAAGTCAGCCTCCCACTATGGTGTGTCCCAGTTAGCAGGGGGAGTATTCATTTTTTTTTTGTGTAATAAGGAGGCACTTCCTTGCATGTGAAGATATAGCTGGTGGGTCTGAGCTGTCAGCGGGAGTATTCATTCTTTTTGGCGTAATAAGGAGGTACTTGCTTGCATGCGGCCATGGACCATGTGGGTCCTAGCAGTCAGCCTCTCCATGTACGTCCCTCTTCCGATGTTGTCTTTGTTCACAACGTTGACCACGCCGTGCTGAGAACACCAGCACGATGGACGATGGCGAGACCCAGGAAGGGAATGACCCGGAGGCGGCGAAGCCACAGCAGTGGAGGGATGTGGGTGACTAGAGGGATGGCCTGGCCAGCGGTGGGAGTAGTAGGGGGTGGTGATGCCTGCGCTGCAGCACAGCCGGCCACGAAAGGCGGGAGCAGGCGGTCCCGCCGGCGCTGGATTTGGCGGCTGGAGCAAGAAGATCAGAGATTGAAGAAACATGACGGCCGTTGGATTGACATCCAACGGTTACGTCTACTAGAATCGTTTGTTGTCGTGTATAATAAGTAAAAAATCTTGCATACGTGTCAATTTATTAGGCCCACAAGTCAGACCATTCCCTATATTTTAATAATTTATATATAGCTCATTGCAACTTCTTATGCAATTTATTGCAGTCCGTTTTTTTGTTGGCCAGGGTCAGGGTTAAAAATTTAAACGAAATTTCGCATATTTCTGTTGGTTCCAAACTATTTTTAATACCGAAATGTCGAGCCAGATTTAAAGTACTTTGAATATATATTTGATTTAGGTTAAAGCCCAGTGAAATTGGAATCTGAAAATGTGAAAAAAAAATTCCGAAATTATAAAGTAATTGCCAATTTTCATCTGTTTTTATATTTACAGCCCATTTCATATTACTTTCATGATTTGCAGGCGTCTTGAAAGAGTTGCAGCCCATTAGGGCGTAGAAAAATAAGTAGGCCTGGATTGGGTATTCTTTAGAAAAAATAAACTGGGCTCATTTTCACAAACAAAAAAATAGCTGTGTTGGTCATGTGGTGAACATAAAATATAAGCCTGGGCTAGACGGGCCACAGCCCAGTTGAAACGCTGCTCCGTCTCAACAATAACAAAAAATACCGCTCGAGTAGCTACGTCCCAGGTGTCAGCCGATCTTGTGTTGTTCTCTTGTCTATTGACTATATACGCTAACAATGTCGTGGGTCCCAGATGTCAGGAAACCACTAGCAGGAAGCATTTTCTTTTTCCATACGCTGACAATGGAGTGTATGTATATATAACAAAAAATGAGGAACTTCCTTGCGTCCGGCCATGGACATGGTGGGCCCCTACTGTCATCCTCTCCACGTACAGTCCTTTGCCGATTCCTCTTGTTTGTTGACCATGTTAACAACGTGAGAGGGCGACGCCATGGCGAGTGCAGCAAAGCGTGCGGAGGACGACGGCGAGGCCTCGGAGGTAGGCATTAATGATTTAGGAGACGGTGGGGCGGCGATGCGTGCGCTGAGGCGCAGCTAGTCGTGGGAGGCGGAAGCAGGCGGCCTCGCCGGTGCTGGTTTGGTTTTGGCGGCTGGAGGAAGACAGGACTGAAGAAACACGACAGGTTGTAAAAGCAGCAAGAGTACTTAACATGTAACATCTCAAATTTTCAATTTGGAATGTTATACATTAGGTCATCATTGCATATCATATTTTATTGCATTTTGGCTTGATCCTCAAAATACTAAGCAACTCAAGGACCCTCGGAGAGAGTTGGGGATTTCACTATTTTCATATTTGAATTCTATCAAATATTGAAATGAGGATTTTTGGTTTTAATTATTTTTCTCTCTGAAAATATTTCATGTTAAAATATATGAGAGGAGATAATATGACTTCTCCAAAAGAAATGAAATATTGGAGGAAAAATATTAAAATCAAATATTTTCTTTTATTCGGATTTTGGTGCAATTTTATTTGCATTAGAAAAATTACACGTTTTCAAAATTGCATTTTAGGGCCAAGAAAATGTTCATCTTGTTCTAAATATTTTATTTAGACGATGAAATTTTGTTTTGGCATTTTTAGATTTTTATTTATTTTTCTAGGATTTATTTTTGTCGGAATGTTTAAAAAAAAGAGTTAGCGCCCGACTGGGCCGAAGCCCAGCCGAGCCGGCCGGCCCAACCCCCGCCGCCATCGATATCGTCGGGCGAGTCCGAGCCGGACACGCCTCGCCGCCGCCGTGCCCCCTCACCCAAGCCGCCTCCGCCCCCCCCCCCCCCCCTTATAAGCCGAGCTCAGGGCCCCTTGGGACCCCAAGTCGCCGCAGCCACCGCCCTCCGCCGCCGCCTGCCGCAGCGCCCCGCTGCCTCGCCGTCGCCCCGGAGCCCCGCCGCCGCAACCGAACCCCGCCGGAGCCGCCCCGCCTCACCAGAGCCTCTCCGGAGGTATACGCCGTCGTTGCCGTCGTTCGGTTTTATTTTAAAACCGATTCATTTTTTTAGAAAACCCCAGGTTTCGTTTTTTAGAATAGGTCGGTTTTAGTATTTTTTTTCTCGGTTTAGTTACTTAGCGGACGTTCGTCCGTATGTTCGTTTTAATGAACGGTGTTCACTCGTTAGTCACAGACAGCGAACGTTCGTTCGTTAGCCTGTTCATCAGTTTTTTTCTTTTTCTCGGATTTTCCGCGATTATTTTTGATCGTGATTTTGATAACCCATAAGTATAGGGGATCGCAACAGTTTTTGAGGGTAGAGTATTCAACCCAAGCTTATTGATTCGACACAAGGGGAGCCAAAGAATATTTTCAAGTATTAGCAGTTGAGTTGTCAATTCAACCACAACTGGAAACTTAGTATCTGCAGCAAAGTATTTAGTAGCAAAGTAATATGATAGTAGTGAAAACGGTAGCAAAAGGTAATAGTAGTAAAAGTAATGTTTTCGGTATTTTGTAGTGATGATAGCAATAGCAACGGAAAAGTAAATAAGCGAAGAACAATATAGCGAAAGCTCGTAGGCAATGGATCGGTGATGGAGAATTATGCCGAATGCGGTTCATCATGTAACAGTCATAACCTAGGGTGACACCGAACTAGCTCCAGTTCATCAATGTAATATAGGAATGTAGTCCGAATATAGTCATACGTGCTTATGGAAAAGAACTTGCATGACATCTTTTGTCCTGCCCTCCCATGGCAGCGGGGTCCTTACGGAAACTAAGGGATATTAAGGCATCCTTTTAATAGAGTACTTGAACAAAGCATTAACACATAGTGAATACATGAACTCCTCAAACTACGGTCATCACCGGTAAGTATCCCGATTATTGTCACTTCGGGGTTAACAGATCATAACACATAATAGGTGACTATAGACTTGCAAGATAGGATCAAGAACTCTCATATATTGGTGAAAACATAATAGGTTCAGATCTGAAATCATGGCACTCGGTCCCTAGTGAAAAGCATTAAGCATAGCAAAGTCATAGCAACATCAATCTCAGAACATAGTGGATACTAGGGATCAAACCCTAACAAAACTAACTTGATTACATGATAAATCTCATCCAACCCATCACCGTCCAGCAAGCCTATGATGGAATTACTCGCGCACGGCGGTGAGCATCATGAAATTGGTGATGGAGGATGGTTGATGATGACGATGGCGACAGATTCCCCTCTCCAGAACCCTGAACGGACTCCAGATCAGCCCTCCCGAGAGGATTTAGGGCTTGGCGGTGGCTCTGTATCGTAAAACACGATGAATTCTTCTCTCTGATTTTTTTTCTCCCCGAAACACAATATATAGAGTTGGAGTTGGAGTCGGAGGAGCTCCAGGGGGCCCACGAGGTAGGGGGCGCGCCCTAGGGGGGCAGGCATGCCCCCACCCTCGTGGGCATGTGGTGGGCCCCCTGGCCTTCATCTTTTGCAGGTATTTTTTATTATTTCTGAAAAGTTGCTCCATGAAGTTTCTGGTCATTCCGAGAACGTTTGTTTCTGCACATAAATAACACCATGGTAATTCTGCTGAAAACAGCGTCAGTCCGGCTTAGTTCCATTCAAATCATGCAAGTTAGAGTCCAAAACAAGGGCAAAAGTGTTTGGAAAAGTAGATACGACAGAGACGTATCAACTCCCCCAAGCTTAAACATTTGCTTGTCCTCAAGCAATTCAGTTGATAAACTGAAAGTGATAAAGAAAAACTTTTACAAACTCTGTTTGCTCTTGTTGTTGTAAATATGTAAAGCGAGCATTCAAGTTTTTACAAAGATTATAACTAACCACATTCATAATAATGCTTAGGTCTCAAGTTTACTCATATCAATAGCATAATCAACTAGCGAGCAATAATAATAAATCTCGGATGACAACACTTTCTCAAAACAATCATAATATGATATAACAAGATGGTATCTCGCTAGCCCTTTCTGAGACCGCAAAACATAAATGCAGAGCACCTTTAAAGACCAAGTACTGACTAGACATTGTAATTCATGGTAAAAGAGATCCAGTCAAGTCATACTCAATGTAAACTAATAGTAATGAATGCAGATGACAACGGTGCTCTCCAACTGGTGCTTTTTAATAAGAGGATGATGACTCAGCATAAAAGTAAATAGATAGGTCCTTCGCAGAGGGAAGCAAGGATTTGTAGAGGTGCCAGAGCTCGGTTTTGAAATAGAGGTGCATAATATTTTGAGCAGTATACTTTCGTTGTCAACATAACAACCAAGAGATGGCAATATCTTCCATGCTACACACATTATAGGCGGTTCCCAAACAGAATGGTAAAGTTTATACCCCCCCCCCTTCCACCAACAAGCATCAATCCATGGCTTGCTCGAAACAACGAGTGCCTCCGACTAACAAGAATCCCAGGGGGAGTTTTGTTTGCAATTATTTTGATTTAGTTTGCATAAAGCATGGGACTGGGCATCCCGGTGACCAGCCACTTTCTCGTGAGTGAGGAGCGGAGTCCACTCCTCTTGAGAATAACC
Source organism: Triticum urartu (assembly GCF_056163025.1). Lineage (NCBI taxonomy): Eukaryota > Viridiplantae > Streptophyta > Magnoliopsida > Poales > Poaceae > Triticum > Triticum urartu. The sequence continues at coordinate 145,326,466 of NC_141874.1, forward strand.
TGCCTAACATGGAAGATACGGACAGCCCTAGTTGATACATGAGCTATTTGAGCATACAAAACAGGATATTTATTTGAAGGTTTAGAGTTTGGAACATACAAATTTACTTGGAACGGCAGGTAGATACCGTATATAGGTAGGTATAGTGGACTCATGTGGAATAACTTTGGGGTTTATGGAGTTTGGATGCACAAGCAGTATCCCGCTTAGTACAAGTGAAGGCTAGCAAAAGACTGGGAAGCGACCAGCTAGAGAGCGACAACAATCATGATCATGCATTAAAATTAATCAACACCGAATGCAAGCATGAGTAGGATATAATCCACCATGAACATAAATATCGTGAAGGCTATGTTGATTTTGTTTCAACTACATGCATGAACATGCGCCAAGTCAAGTCACTTAAATCATTCAGAGGAGGATACCACCCTATCATACCACATCATAACCATTTCAATAGCATGTTGGCACGCAAGGTAAACCATTATAACTCATAGCTAATAAAGCATGGCACAAGAAACTATGATCTCTAGTTGTCATTGGAAACATGTTTATTCATAATAGGCTGAATCAGGAACGATGAACTAATCATATTTACAAAAACAAAAGAGGTCGAGTTCATACCAGCCTTTCTCATCTCAGTCAGTCCATCATATATCTTCATAATTGCCTTTCACTTGCACGACCGAATGATGTGAATAATAATAATTGTGCATGTGCATTGGACTAAGCTGGAATCTGCAAGCATTGAATAAACAGGAGAAGACAAGGCAATATGGGCTCTTTTGTCAGATCAACAATAATGCATACAAGAGCCACTTCAACAATTTAAATATGGTCTTCTCCTATCGACCCCCAAAGAAAAGAAAAGAAATAAAACTATTTACACGGGAGAGCTCCCAACAAGTAAAAGAAGAACAGGAAATCTTTTTGGGTTTTCTTTTTAATTACTACTATGAGCATGGAAAGTAAACTAATTAAAAGTTACAACTAATTTTTTTGGTTTTTCTTAAGGTTTATCAAACACACAAGAAGAAAGCATAAAAAGGAAATAAAGTAGCAAGGATGATACGATGAAAAAGTATGAGCACCAACATCTAGCAATGAGTGTGTGAACATAAATGTAATGTCGGTGAGAACTACGTACTCCCCCAAGCTTAGGCTTTTAGCCTAAATTGGTCTATGGCCACGGCTGGCCTGGCGGATATCCATAATAATAGTTGGGGTCATACTACGATGAAGAAGAAGACTCCGATTGCCACTGGTTGGCAATCATCTCCGGATCCCACTGGTAATTAGACTGTCGTGAAGGATCAACTTGTGGTTCTGGCTCTGGCTCCATGGCTGGTGCAGGGTTCCGGTAGGCGTGAATAGCCTCCAACGGAACAAGGTACTGGCCTGCAGATAAATCAAACAAAGAAGGAGCATGCATGGTAATAGTCTCTGGATGATGTTTATCAAAGAACAATTTGTATTTAAGCTCTCCTTCCCTATTCTTAACAATAAAATCATGTGCCACCATACTTTTATAGTCTAAATAAACATGAGGCAACACTTTTTCTTCCTTCTCATAGTGCCTAATAGGTATGTTAAAATGTGCAGCTAGGCGTGAAGCATAGATGTCTCCAAAGATGGGGCCCTTTGTGCGGCTCAGACTTAACCGTTTAGCAATAATACCGCCCATACTAACAGAGTTATCACCGTATAAACCGTGGAGCAAAATAATAATATCAGGGACACTAAGGTTTCCACAGTTTCCGCGACCAATTAAACAACGACTGGCAAATAATGCAAAATAGCGTAAAATAGGAAAATGTATGCTAGTGATTCGTGCATCGGAAACCTTCCTTGTTTCCCCTACAGTGATAGTATCAATAAACTCATCCACATCCTCGCGATGTGGTTCCTCTGTCTTGCCCTCGAAAGGGACTAAACAAACCAACAAAAATCATAAAGTGACATCTCCTTATGCTCATCATATAAATGAAACTCCACCGTAGGTGGTGAGCTCCTAGAATGGAAATAAAAGTTTTTCACAAAGATATTTGTGAGTAAGAGATACTGATCGCGTTGGTCGTGGAGGAAAGCGGTGAGGCATGCATTCTTAGCCAGTTCATAAAAATCTTCATAAATCCCGGCTGCTCTCAAGAAATCATCGGAAGGCCATTCACACGACCGAACCTCTATGGTGCGAGTCAGATTATACTTAGGCTTCTGTGCCTTTTCCTTCGAGCTTCGGCTCGATGAGCCCCTCAAAAGTCTCTTCATCATTTTCTAAAAAAAATCTGAAATTTTTAGTAACTTCAAAATAAAAGTAAACCAAACTCAATAATATTGATAGCAACTACCCCTACAAGTGCCTAGAGCCTATATCATGCATCAAAACTACTTGGAACCATATAAATTTGACATGCAAGCTCAAGAACATGGTCACCTAGGCAGCAAAAATTTGCAATGAAAAAAGCACTAGAACAAAAACTAATTGGACCAATGGAGGAGTCACATCCCAAGGAACAATCTCCCCAAGCAGTTTTGTGAGAGGTGCTTTGAGCAAGGAGATCGAAAATGGCAGCAAAATGAGCTTGGACTCGGGTTTGAGCTGGATATTCGTGTTTGGGGGAGGAAGAAGGAGTGTGTGAGTGAAAGGATAAGTGGAGGAGGGCCACCGTGGGCCCGCGAGGCAGGGGGCGCGCCCTCCACCCTTGTGGGCAGGTGGTTGACCCCCCTGTTGTGTTCTCAGTGCCAAATATTCTCAAATATTCCAGAAAAAATCATATTTAAATTTCAGGGCATTTGGAGAACTTTTATTTTCGGGGTATTTTTATATTGCACGGATAATCAAATAACAGATAGAAAAATACTATTTTTATTTTATTTAATATAAATAACAAAAAGTAAAAGGAAGGTACAGAAGGTTGTGCCTTCTAGTTTCATCCATCTCATGATCATCAAAAGGAATCCACTAACAAGGTTGATTAGGTCTCGTTAACAAACTCATTCCGAATAACATGGAACCTGAGAAATTTCGAATAACACTATGTTACCTCAACGGAGATATACACATCCCCAATAATAAGAATATCATATTTCTTCTTGACAGTAGGAAGAGGAAATTCAAAACCTCCAAATATAATCGATGGACTTTTTCCAATAGAGTTGATACTATGAACTTGAGGTTGTTTCCTCGGAAAGTGTACCGTATGCTCATTACCATTAACATGAAAAGTGATGTTTCCTTTAGTGCAATCAATAACAGCCCCTGCAGTATTCAAAAAGGGTCTTCCAAGAATAATAGACATACTATCGTCCTCGGGAATATCAAGAATAACAAAGTCCGTTAAAATAGTAACATTTGCAACTACAACAGGCACATCCTCACAAATACCGACAGGTATAGCAGTTGATTTATCAGCCATTTGCAAAGGTATTCCAGTAGGTGTCAACTTATTCAAATCAAGTCTATGATATAAAGAGAGAGGCATAACACTAACACCAGCTCCAAGATCACATAAAGCAGTTTTAACATAGTTTCTTTTAATGGAGCATGGTATAGTAGGTACTCCTGGATCTCCAAGTTTCTTTAAAAGTATAATTAGCAAGCATGGTGGAAATTTCAGCTTCCGGTATCTTTCTCTTATTTGTAACAATATCTTTCATATACTTAGCATAAGGATTCATTTTGAGCATATCAGTTAGTCACATACGGAAAAAGATAGGTCTAATCATTTCAGCAAAGCGCTCGGAATCCTCATCATCCTTTTTCTTGGATGGTTTGGGGGGAAAAGGCATGGGTTTCTGAACCCATGGTTCTCTTTCTTTACCGTGTTTCCTAGCAACAAAGTCTTTCTTATCATAACGTTGATTCTTTGATTGTGGGTTATCAAGATCAACAACAGGTTCAATTTCTATATCATTATCATTACTAGGTTGAGCATCATCATGAACATTGTCATTAACATTATTACTAGTTTCAGGTTCATTACCAGATTGTGTTTCAGCATCAGAAATAGAAATATCATTTGGATTCTCAGGTGGTTCAATAACAGGTTCACTAGAAACATGCAAAGTCCTATCATTTTTCTTTTTCTTCTTTTTAGAAGGACTAGGTGCATCTACATTATTTCTCTGAGAATCTTGCTCAATTCTCTTAGGGTGGCCTTCAGGATACAAAGGTTCCTGAGTCATTCTACCACCTCTAGTCATAACTCTAACAACATTATCATTATTCTTACTATTTAATTCATTGAGCAAATCATTTTGAGCTTTAAGTACTTGTTCTACTTGAGTGGTAACCATAGAAGCATGTTTACTAATAAGTTTAAGTTCACCTTTGACATTAGCCATATAATCACCCAAGTGTTCAAGCATATTTGAATTGTATTTCAATTGTCTACCAATATAAGCATTAAAGTCTTCTTGCTTAGCCATAAATTTATCAAACTCATCTAAGCATGGGCTAGCAAACTTAGTAAATGGGATTTCAGCTTTATCATATCTATAGAGAGAATTTACCTTTACTACCTGTGTCGGGTTATCAAGACCATGATTTTCTTCAATAGGTAAAGGATTAAGATCATATGTTTCTTCAACAGGTGGTAAATTAAGACCATGTATTTCTTCAATAGGAGGTAAATTCTTAACATCTTCAGCTTTAATACCTTTTTATTTCATAGATTTCTTTGCCTCTTGCATATCTTCAGGACTGATAAATAGAATACCCCTCTTCTTCGGAGTTGGTTTAGGAATAGGCTCAGGATTTGGCTCCGGAGGTGTCCAATTATTTTCATTTGTCAACATATTATTCAATAGAATTTCAGCTTCATCCTGTGTTCTTTCCCTGAAAACAGAACCAGCACAACTATCCAGGTAATCTCTGGAGGCATCAGTTAGTCCATTATAAAAGATATCAAGTATTTCATTTTTCTTAAGAGGATGATCAGGCAAAGCATTAAGTAATTGGAGAAGCCTCCCCCAAGCTTGTGGGAGACTCTCTTCTTCAATTTGCACAAAATTATATATATATCCCTTAAAGCAGCTTGTTTCTTATGAGCAGGGAAATATTTAGCAGAGAAGTAATAAATCATATCCTGGGGACTATGCACACAACCAGGATCGAGAGAATTAAACCATATCTTAGCATCACCCTTTAATGAGAACAAAAATATTTGAAGGATATAAAAGTAACAAGTTCTCTCATCAATAGTGAATAGGGTGGCTATATCATTTAGTTTAGTAAGATGTGCCACAACAGTTTCAGATTCATAGCCATGAAAAGGATCAGATTCAACCAAAGTAATTATATCAGGATCAACAGAGAATTCATAATCCTTATGGGTAATACAGATAGGTGAAGTAGCAGAAGCAGGGTCAGGTTTCATCCTAGCATTTAGAGATTGCGTATTCCATTTAGATAATAACCTCTTAAGTTCGTATCTATCTTTGCAAGCTAAAATAGCTAAAGAAGCTTCTTCATCAAAAACATAACCCTCGGGAATAACAGGAAAGTCTTCATCATCAATTTCATCAGTATTATCAGATTCAATATTTTCAATCTCTCTAGCCCTAGCAAGTTGTTCGTCAAGAAATTCACCAAGTGGCATAGTAGTATCAAGCATAGAAGTAGTTTCATCATAAGTATCATGTATAGCAGAAGTAGCATCATCAATAACATGCGACATATTAGAACAAATAGCAGAAGCAGGTTTAGGTGTCGCAAGCTTACTCAAAACAGAAGGTGAATCAAGTGCAGAGCTAGATGGCAGTTCCTTACCTCCCCTCGTAGTTGAGGGATAAATCTTGGTTCTTGGATCTTTCAAGTTCTTCATAATGATAAGCAGATATAAATCCCAAGTGACTCAAAGAATAGAGCTATGCTCACCGGCAACGGCGCCAGAAAAGAGTCTTGATAACCCACAAGTATTGGGGATCGCAACAGTTTTCGAGGGTAGAGTATTCAACCCAAATTTATTTATTCGACACAAGGGGAGCCAAAGAATATTCTCAAGTTTTAGCAACAGAGTTGTCAATTCAACCACACCTGGAAACTTAGTATCTGCAGCAAAGTATTTAGTAGCAAAGTAATATGATAGTAGTGGTAACGGTAGCAAAAGGTAACAGTAGTAAAAGTAATGTTTTTGGTATTTTGTAGTGATGATAGCAATAGCAACGGAAAAGTAAAGAAGCGAAGAACAATATATGGAAAGCTCGTAGGCAATGGATCGGTGATGGAGAATTATGCCGGATGTGGTTCATCATGTAACAGTCATAACCTAGGGTGACACAGAACTAGCTCCAGTTCATCAATGTAATGTAGGCATGTATTCCAAATATAGTCGTACGTGCTTATGGAAAAGAACTTGCATGACATCTTTTGTCCTACCCTCCCGTGGCAGCGGGGTCCTTACGGAAACTAAGGGATATTAAGACCTCCTTTTAATAGAGTACCGGAACAAAGCATTAACACATAGTGAATACATGAACTCCTCAAACTACGGTCATCACCGGTAAGTATCCCGATTATTGTCACTTCGGGGTTAACGGATCATAACACATAATAGGTGACTATAGACTTGCAAGATAGGATCAAGAACTCTCATATATTGATGAAAACATAATAGGTTCAGATCTGAAATCATGGCACTCGGGCCCTAGTGACAAGCATTAAGCATAGCGAAGTCATAGCAACATCAATCTCAGAACATAGTGGATGCTAGGGATCAAACCCTAACAAAACTAACTCGATTACATGATAGATCTCATCCAACCCATCACCGTCCAGCAAGCCTACGATGGAATTACTCACGCACGGCGGTGAGCATCATGAAATTGGTGATGGAGGATGGTTGATGATGACGATAGCGACGGATTCCCCTCTCCGGAGCCCCGAACGGACTCCAGATCAGCCCTCCTGAGAGGTTTTAGGGCTTGGTGGCGGCTCCATATCGTAAAACGCGATGAATTCTTCTCTCTGATTTTTTTCTCCCCGAAACACAATATATAGAGTTGGAGTTGGAGTCGGAGGAGCTCCAGGGGGCCCACAAGGTAGGGGGGCGCGCCCCCCACCCTCATGGATAGGTGGTGGGCCCCCTGGCCTTCATCTTTTGCAGGTATTTTTTATTATTTCTGAAAAGTTGCTCCGTGAAGTTTCAGGTCATTCCGAGAACGTTTGTTTCTGCACATAAATAACACCATGGTAATTCTGCTGAAAACAGCGTCAGTCCGGGTTAGTTCCATTCAAATCATGCAAGTTAGAGTCCAAAACAAGGGCAAAAGTGTTTGGAAAAGTAGGTACGACGGAGACGTCTCAGATTTCTGATCCGATTTTCGTTTTAGTTTATCTTTTCGCTCGTTTATCGGAATCAGGCGATTCAAGCACCTAAATCTTCGTCTCGAAGCCCTCTTTCCGTTTAACCAACTTGAACAATATTTTGATACAGTAAAATTTGACTTTAGTCCATATTAGTAATCGAATCTTGTTTCTTTCGCAGTTTGAGTTTCGTTGCTCCGTTCGATTTGATTCTTTTTGCAAACCGGAGTTCTTAAGTTGAACATTCTGGTTAGATCTTCTTATTCGTGTTTTACCCATGCGTCTTTGCTTGATTGCTTATGTGTTCTATTGTTTGTTTGTGATAGAACACCCAGAGTGCAAAGCGTGCTACTACGAGTCTCTAGGTTTTGCGGATCATCAGCAAGGCAAGTAACAGTTTGATCATATCCCTTTATCACCCATTTTTATGCATTAGTTTCAACCCTCAAACATTGTATGTTTAGGACTTGATTACATGTGGGATTGGGAAGTAGTTGATGAGGTAGAACCTATTGCCCTGTTATTATCAAACCCTTGGGAGTTACTTCTACGTATTGCTTATATTGCCATGCTATGCTTGTAGACGTGGTTTGGGTGAGTGAATCCATGACAGATGTGAGATTGTTAATTAATGGTTCAACTTAAGGTGGCAACTTTAATACACATCTGGGTGGATTGCTTGTCGGGCACCTGGAGAATCCAGTGTTGTCCTAGGATATCCCGGAGTACCCGTGTGATAATCCTAAGGTCCGCCACCTGGAGTGTCCTAGGATATCTCAAAGGGAACTGAGATATTTCATGCTAGAAACTTCCATGTGCAGCCACAAGCTATTATGGGCTCTAGCATAGTGGAGTAAGTTGCACGACCTCTTCCAGTGGTAGGCTAGCAGATGTAGGGGATGTAGTTTGGTATGGTCTACCTGGGGTTAGAGTTAATTCTTCTGAAAGACTATGTCTCGGTCATCCGTTTCTCAAACACCATGTAGTGCGAGAAATCCAACGGAAGAGATCGAGTCTTGTGGGGAAAAGTGCGCAAACCTCTGCAGAGTGTACAAACTAATCATGATTAGCCGTGTCCCCGGTTATGGACATCTTGAGTATCTAGTACTTGGATTATCATAAGTATCTCATCACTCTAAATTAATAGTGTTGGGTTGATAATTACTTATAATTGGGATTGAGTTGGAGGAACCTTCTCAATGATGTTTCAACTACCATGATAGTTAAATAAAATATATTCCTTTGTTGTAGGGAAAAATTGGCTTTTCGCAAAACTATAACCATAGAGCTTTCCACCAGCCAAATATGCATGTAGTGATAGCATTAGTCAGTTATTGCTCTACCGTGTTATTTTTCCAGCATATTCCATGTGCTGACCCGTTTTCGGGTTGCAATGTATTATGTTGCAGACTTTTCAGACGAGGAGTAAGGTTCATTAGGTCGTTGCCGTGCAGCTCAGCTATGCCGTTGGAGTTGATGGACTCACTTTATCTTCCAAGCCTTTCGCTGTTATCGCATTAGATGGCCTTATGCCATATTTATTGTAATAAGTTCTCTTTTGAGACATTCGATGTAATAAGTGTGTGATTGCTACTCTATTATAAATACTTCGAGTATTGTGTGTGTCAGCATTACCGATCCAGGGATAACACTGAAGCACAGAGACTTGACCGTTTGAGGTCGGGTCGCTACAAGATGGTATCAGAGCACACGCTGAGTGTAGGACACGACCACTAAGCTAAAGCCCTAGATCACCACTCTCTTCTTATTTCTGACTCCTCTCCATTTTCTACTCTTTAGGATGGCGGACGCAAGGAACAAGTTTTCACAACCGGATGAAGAAGCACCTTTTGGACGACAATTGAACGAAGTCACTAAGTACCTGAACATTGGAATACCAAGCTTCACCGGGACTTACAATGCCACTTTACCAGAAGAGGAGCGATGGATGATTCAAGTTCAAGTTCCAGGAAGGACATTCGCGCCAGTCACTAAACCCATAGAGTTTTCCTTTGATGCACCAACCTGGAGTCTAGGAAAGAGTATGGCGGCTCACATCATCGTGGGACACATTGGAGAAGTTTACCATAAGGAGCTTAAGGATACTATCTACCAGATTTGTGGGCGCCGAGATGAGCAATGGGAGATGATCAGCACCAGGAAGGATAGATCAATCACAACTTTCATCCAGGAGTTAAACCAGCACATTCGTCGCCAGGAGAACCAGATGTGCACAGGCATGATAGACCTGAAGAAGGCAATGACAAGGATCATGGAACTGGAGGAAGAACTCAAGGCTACTCGCGGAGATTATGAGGAGGAAATCGTCGTACTAGTGGATAAGAATGATGATCTAGAAAGGAAGCTAGGAGTTTTCATGGGATACCCCGCGCCAGGAGGAGAAGATGATGAACCCAAGGAGATTCGTTCTGAGGACTACATCATCATCGACGACACCGACTCGGACCCCGACAATAGCGATGATGACTATGTTGATGAAGCTGGAGCGGACATCATGGAGTCTTCGACAGATCAATATTTCTAGTAGACCACCACATCAGTAGTAGTATTCCACCATGTATATAGTATAGTCCGAGCACTTTTGTAACGATAGTTAGATCGATTGTATGCCCTTTCTTGATTGATTGAGTGATATGATTGTGTTTGCCTCATGTGCATATGGGTAGTGTTTCTCTCACTAGACCTCATTCTATTCTATTCTCTTCCCTCTAAACCCTCAGATGCCTCCGAGGTGTGACCCCGGATTTACCTTCCCACCGGAGCTCACTCAGTTGATCCAGCAGCAGAATACAGTGATGTAGTTGTTAGTTCAGAACCAAGGCAACAACAACAACAACAACAACCCACCACCACCACCAGTTGACAACTTAGCTCGTTTTCTGAGGTTGCAACCATCGGTGTTTTCCAGTAGCACCTAGCCAATAGTGGCAGATGATTGGCTCCGCGGGATTGGAAGGGAGTTAACCACTACAGGATGTACAGATGCTGAGAAGGTGCGTTTGCCGCACATCAGTTGGATGGACCAGCAGCCTCATGGTGGGAGAATTACACTGTCACATACCCTATAGCCACTGTTACATGGGATCAATTTCAGCAAGCATTCCGCACCGCCCATGTCTCAATGAGAGCTATGGGCATGAAGAATCATGAGTTTCACAACTTGCGCCAAGGGAACCGTACTGTGGGGTGGTACGTGGATGAATTTAGTAAGTTGTCTCGTTATGCCCCTGATGATGTGGCCACAGATGCCGCGAAGCAAGAGAAGTTTATGGAACGGCTGAACGATGAGATGAGCATGCAATTGATGGTGGCAACATTTAACAACTACCAGGAGTTGGTAGACAAGGCTCTTATGATTGAAGGGAAGTAGCAGCAAATTGAGAGCCGCAAAAGGAAGTATGGACAAGGAAGGTACAACTCAGGAGCCCAGCAGAAGCCTCGTCTAACCCCGAACTCGGGAGGACTTGTTCATAACCATGGAGGTCATAACCATAATGGAGGAAGTTCTCATAACCAAAATGGTTCCAAGAATGGGACTGGGAACGGAGTAAGCAACAATCAGAACCGCTCCAATCCAGCCACACCCGCCAAGAGAGACCTAAGTCACATTACTTGCTTCAAGTGCGGGAAGACTGGACACTATGCCACGGAGTGCCCTGAAGCGAAGAATGGAAGCGGTAATGGGAGCGCTGGGAAGAAGCCCAATCCATTCAACAAAGGACAAGTGAACCACGTTAACGTGGAGGAGGTTGAAGGGCAGCCAGACGCAGTTATCGGTAAGTTTTTGGTTAAGTCTTTTACCGCCCTTGTTCTTTTTGATACTGCTGCATCACATTCATACATATCAAGGGGATTCGTGGATAAGTTTAAACTACCAACCCAAGCCCTTAGGACCCCTCTGTTAGTAAGTTCACCTGGAACAGAGTATATGTCTAGCCGATGGTGCGACCGGATACCCTTAACCATTGGTAGCCATGTTTTCTCGTCAGACCTGATAATTTTGGAGTCACAAGGATTGGATGTGATATTAGGCATGGACTGGATGTCAAAGTATGGAGGAAGCATTGACTGTGCTAGTAAATCAATTTATCTCACCACCCCGGAGGGAAAAAGGATCAAGTATGTATCTAGGCATGCGCCTAGGAGGAGCCAAGTAAATACCCTCACGGGGGTTGTTCGGGAGGAAGTTCCTGTAGTGAAGGATTACCCAGATGTTTTTCCAAAAGAGTTACCAGGCATGCCACCGGATCGAGACATCGAGTTTTTGATAGAGCTATTGCCAGGTACAGGGCCAATATCAAAGAGACCCTACCGGATGCCCGCAAATGATCTGGAGGAGATTAAGAAGCAGATCAAGGAGTTATTGGAGAAAGGTTACATCCGACGGAGTTCATCACCATGGGGAGCCCCAGTGCTCTTGGTTGAGAAGAAGGATAAGTCTCTAAGGATGGTTGTTGATTATCATGCATTGAATGAGGTGACAATCAAGAACAAATACCCACTGTCGATGATCAATGATTTGTTTAACCATTTGCAAGGAGCTAAGGTGTTTTCGAAGATCGATCTGCGATCAGGATATCACCAGCTGAAGATTTGGGAGAAGGATATACCTAAAACCGCATTTACAACAAGGTACAGGTTATATGAGTATACGGTCATGTCATTTGGACTGACTAACACCCCTGCCTATTTCATGAGCATGATGAACAAAGTGTTCATGGAATATTTGGATAATTTTGTTGTGGTGTTCATTGATGATATAATGGTATACTCAAAGAATGAAGAGGAGCACAAGGAGCATTTGCGTTTAGTTCTTGATAAACTCAGGGAACATCAGTTGTATGCCAAGTTCAGCAAATGTGAGTTTTGGTTGAAGGAAGTTGGATTCCTTGGACATGTTATATCAGGAGAAGGTATAGCAGTAGACCCCACCAAGGTTCAGTCAGTCACTGAATGGTTGGCACCCACTTCAGTTAGCGAGATCCGCAGTTTCTTGGACTCGCAGGATACTATCAGAGATTCATTGAGAATTTTTCCAAGATTGCGAAGCCAATGATAGAGCTATTGAAGAAGGATACCAAATTTAAATGGACGGAAGAATGTGAAGCGAGTTTTAAGGAGTTAAAGAAATGTCTGACTACAGCCCCATTACTGATTCTATCGGATATATGCAAGGATTTCCAAGTGTATTGCGACGCCTCTCTCTTAGGACTTGGAGGAGTACTGATGCAGGACGGAAGAGTTGTTTCGTATGCCTCGCGACAAGTGAAACCGCATGAGTTAAATTATGCTACGCATGATTTGGAGTTGCCTGCCGTAGTGCATGCGTTGAAGACTTGGAGACATTACCTTATTGGAAACCATTGCGATGTGTACACTGACCATAAGAGTTTGAAGTACATTTTCACACAGAAGGAGCTGAACCTTAGGCAGAGGAGATGGTTGGAGCTTATAAAGGATTACGACATGAAGCTTCACTATCATCCAGGCAAGGCCAATGTTGTAGCAGACGCTTTGAGCCGGAAGAGTTATGCCAACACACTCATAAGCGCAGGATTGCCAAAGGAGTTGGCAGAGGATCTCAGGGAACTTCGATTGGAGATTGTCCCTAGAGGTTTTGTTGCAACAATGGAAGTTCAGTCTACATTGTTAGGAAAGATTCGAGAAGCTCAGAAGGATGACAAAGAGATCGCTGAGATAGAAGAGAGAATGAGCAAAGGAAAGTCCAAAGGTTTTCGTGAGGATGAACACGACACCTTGTGGTTTGAGGACCGTGTTTATGTGCCCAATAACACAGAGATTAGGAAGTTAATACTTCAGGAGGCTCATGACTCACCATATTTGATACACCCCGGAAACACCAAGATGTATGTGGATTTAAAGGAGCGTTTCTGGTGGACTGGTATGAAGAAGGATATTGCCGAGTATGTAGCCGTAAGTGATGTATGCCAGAGAGTGAAGGTAGAACATCAAAAGCCAGCCGGATTGTTACAGCCTATGCTGATACTCGAATGGAAGTGGGATAAGTTTGGCATGGATTTCATCACCAAATTGCCCAGGACCAAATCAGGATATGATTCTATATGGGTAGTAGTTGATCTCTTGACCAAAGTAGCTCACTTTATCCCAGTGAAAACCACCTATACAAGAGCCAAGTTGGCCAAGATATACATGACCAGGATCGTATGTTTGCATGGAGTTCCAAGGACCATTGTATCAGATAGAGGAACCCAGTTTACCTCAAAGTTTTGGAATTAGTTGCATGAAACTTTGGGAACTAGACTGGACTTCAGTACAGCTTTTCACCCGCAAACAGATGGACAGACTGAGAGAGTCAACCAGATTCTGGAGGATATGTTGAGAGCTTGTGCACTAGATTATGGATCTAGTTGGGATGACAACTTGCCCTATGCAGAGTTCTCATACAACAATAGTTACCAGGCCAGTTTGAAGATGGCACCTTTTGAAGCCTTGTATGGAAGGAGGTGCAGGACACCGTTGTTGTGGGATGAAGTTGGAGACTGTCAGTTGTTTGGACCCGATTTGATCAAGGAATCAAAAGAAAAGGTTAAATTGATTAGAGATAGATTGAAGGTAGCTCAGTCCCGATAGAAGAGTTATGTAGATTCAAAACGCAAGGAGGTAGCCTATGAAATCGGAGACAGAGTGTATCTTCGAGTATCACCACTCCGAGGAGTTAAGCGCTTTGGAGTTAAGGGAAAGTTAGCGTCATGTTTTGTGGGACCATACAGAGTTTTGGAACATATGGGAGAAGTTGCTTATAAGTTGGAATTACCCGAAGGATCGTCAGGAGTTCATGATGTGTTCCACGTTTCTTAGTTGAAGAAGTGCCACGCAGAGATGGCTGACATTCCTCTGAGAGATATAGTACCACTAGAAGCGATTCAGTTGGACAATGATTTGACTTATGAGGAGAAACCAGTCAAGATCGTCGAGTTTGCCAGTCGGGTTACCCGCAGCAAGGTTATTAAGTTTTGCAAGGTTCGGTGGAGCCACCATACTGAGGACGAAGCCACCTAGGAACGAGAGGATGATCTTCGCAAAGACCACCCACACCTATTTTCTAGCCAACCCGAATCTCGAGGGCGAGATTCATCTTTAAGGGGGGTAGGTTTGTAACATCCCAAATTTTCAATTTGGAATGTTATACATTAGGTCATCATTGCATATCATATTTTATTGCAGTTATCCTCGAAATCCTAACGAACTCAAGGACCCTCGGAGAGAGAGTTGGAGATTTCATTGTTTTCATATTTGAATTCTATCAAATATTGAAACGAGGATTTTTGGTTTTAATTATTTTTCTCTCCGAAAATATTTCATGTTAAAATATATGAGATGAGATAATATGACTTCTCCAAAAGAAATGAAATATTGGAGGAAAAATATTAAAATCAAATATTTGCTTTTATTGGGATTTTATTGCAATTTTATTTGCATTAGAAAAATTGCACGTTTTCAAAATTGCATTTTAGGGCCAAGAAAATGTTCATCTTATTCTAAATATTTTATTTAGATGGTGAAAATTTGTTTTGGCATTTTTAGACTTTTATTTATTTTTCTAGGGTTTATTTTCATCGCAACGTTTTTTTTAAAGAGTTAGCGCCCGACTGGGCCGAAGCCCAGCTGAGCCGGCCGGCCCAACCCCGCGCCGCCACCGACATCGCCGGGCGAGTTCGAGCCGGACACGCCTCGCCGCCGCCGTGCCCCCTCGCCCAAGCTGCCCCCCCCCCCCCCTTTATAAGCCAAGCTCGGGGCCCCTCGGGACCCCAAGTCGCCGCAGCCGCCGCCGCCTGCCGGAGCCCTGCCGTCCGCAAACCGCCGTCGCGCCGCAGCGCCCCGCCGCTGCGCCTCGCCGTCGCCCCACCGCCGCAACTGAACCCCGCCGGAGCCGCCCCGCCTCGCTGGAGGTATACGCCGCCGCCGCCGTCGTTCGGTTTTATTTTAAAACCGATTCGGTATTTTTAGAAACCCCTAGGTTTCGTTTTTTTAGAATAGATCAGTTTTAGTATTTTTTTTTCTCGGTTCAGTTACTTAGCAGCTGTTCGTCCGTACGTTCGTTTTAATGAACGGTGTTCACTCGTTAGTCACAGACAGCAAACGTTCGTTCATTAGCCTGTTCGTCAGTTTTTTCTTTTTCTCGGATTTTCCGCGATTATTTTCGATCATGATTTCTGATCCGATTTTCGTTTTAGTTTATCTTTTCACTCGTTTATCGGAATTAGGCGATTCAAGCGCCTAGATCTTCGTCTCGAAGCCCTCTTTCTGTTTAACCAACTTGAACTAGATTTTGATACAGTAAAATTTGACTTTAGTCCAGATTAGTAATCGGATCTTGTTTCTTTCGCAGTTTGAGTTTCGTTGCTCCGTTCGATTTGATTCTTTTTGCAAATCGGAGTTCTTAAGTTGAACATTCTGGTTAGATCTTCTTATTCATGTTTTACCCGTGCGTCTTTGCTTGATTTATTATGTACGCTATTGTTTGTTTGCGATAGAACACCCAGAGTGCGAAGCATGCTACTACGAGTCTCTAGGTTTTGCGGATCATCAGCAAGGCAAGTAACACTTTGATCATATCCCTTTATCACCTAGTTTTATGCATTAGTTTCAACCCTCAAACATTGTATGGTTAGGACTTGATAACATGTGGGATTGGGAAGTAGTTGATGAGGTGGAACCTATTGCCCTGTTACTATCAAACCCTTGGGAGTTACTTCTATGTATTGCTTATATTGCCATGCTATGCTCGTAGAAGTGGTTTGGGTGAGTGAATCCATGAAAGATGTGAGATTGTTAATTAATGGTTCAACTTAAGGTGGCAACTTTAATACACATATGGGTGGATTGCTTGTCGGGCACCTGGAGAATCCAGTGTTGTCCTAGGATATCCCGGAGTACTCATGTGATAATCCTAAGGTCCGCCACCCAGGCTCAAAGGGAACTGAGATATTTCATGCTAGAAACTTTCGTGTGCAGCCACAAGCTATTATGGGCTCTAGCATAGTGGAGTAAGTTGCATGACCTCTTCCAGTGGTAGGCTAGCAGATGTAGGGGATGTAGGTTGGTACGGTCTATCCGGGGTTAGAGTTAATGCTTCTAAAAGACTGTGTCTCGGTCATCCATTTATCAAACACCATGTAGTGCGAGAAATCCAACGGAAGAGATCAAGTCTTGTGTGGAGAAGTGTGCAAACCTCTGTAGAGTGTACAAACTAATCATGATTAGCCGTGTCCCCGGTTATGGACATCTTGAGTATTTGGTACTTGGATTATCATAAGTATCTCATCACTCTAAATTAATATTATCTATTCCTTTGTTGTAGGGAAAAATTGGCTTTTCGCAAAACTATAACCATAGAGCTTTCCACCATCCAAATATGCATGTAGTTATAGCATTAGTCAGTTCTTGCTCTACTGTGTTATTTTGTCAGCATATTCCATGTGCTGACCCATTTTCGGGCTGCAACGTATTATGTTGCAGACTTTTCAGACGAGGAGTAAGGTTCGTTAGGTTGTTGCCGTGCAGCTCAGCTATGCCGTTGGAGTTGATGGACTCACTTTATCTTCCAAGCCTTCCGTTGTTATTGCATTAGATGGCCTTATGCCATATTTATTGTAATAAGTTTTCTTTTCAGACATTCGATGTAATAAGTGTGTGATTGCTACTCTGTTATAAATCCTTCGAGTACTGTGTGTGTCAGCATTACTGATCCAGAGATGACACTGAAGCACAGAGACTTGACCGTTTGAGGTCGGGTCGCTACATAACAACCTTAACTGAAACCACCAGGGGCACTTAGCAACCATAGCTGAAAGCGGTATGAGTACCTATACAGGTTCAACCGTAAAAGGCACGCCTCGAATAGTGCTACTTTGCCTACAGTTAACCAAAGGGTGAGGCCGCCAAGCCCCGAGACAAGGCCCAGGCGCCACCCCTCGCATCCACAACCTTCTGAAAGCGGATTCATCTTGCAATGTGGTCAATAAACAGGATATTCGCTTTAGAGCCATGGGAAAGTAGGAACATAATCTTCTGTCCTATTCTCCAAGATGGACGATCCTTCATTATTTGAGACCACCCATGAATAAGTATCTTTTCACCTCCAAGGGGAATGGAGTAGGTCGACATAAACATCATATTGTGACCAAGCGCAAGTCTGACCCGACCATGGTCAGGCATCTGTATAGGAAAAATAGACCTGGGCGGTTCCTGTTTCAAGAAGATCACAACTGTAAAATTGTGCATAAGCAAGAGTTTATGAACAACATATATAACAGAAAACGGCTCGTACCATAAGTTTCTCAACACAGTTGGACCTGTTCAACGAGTGCAGCAGTGGCACACATATCCCACGTGGCCTTCCACCATTGAAACGCCCCACAAGTACCTCAAGACTATCAATAAAGTGTACAAATGTGTGGATGTCGTCCAAGTCAACTTCAGTGCCATGAGTAACAGCCTAGTTCTTATAGAATAACAAACGAGTAGCCTGCTTAACTCTAAAAAAAACTACACGTGCCACCAATTATAAGAAAATATTAGTTAGAAGTAGCATCTTCGTTAGAGATTCGTTGCTACTTCTAAAGTTAAATTGTGATTAGTTAGACAGAATAGGTGGATTAAGAAGTAACATGGATGAACAATTGGAACAACATCGGGGTGGAAGATCGCAGTAAGATGAGACCGGGTTCTGCTATTTCCATCAACATTCGTGCGCCAACTTTCAGTCCGTAACACTTGAGAAAGTTTATCCAAGTTCGGCCATAAAAAAGCAGTGATCTTCTTGGTTCATGAACCCAACTCAAAACTTATATCCATGGCTTGTCTTCACTGTGACCATTAAAATGGTGTATTTAGTTATGGCAAGGCCGAGCATCTTGAGTACATGTGTTCTGGCAAAGCAAGGAATGCACTGCAGGAAAAATAATATGAGAGCACAATGTATTCCCTATATCCAAATGTAGAAATAATTTCCTCCTTCACGTCAGTGTTGACCATGGTACTAGTACCTTTTATCCAAATATAGCAATCCAAGTTTCCAAATTAGTCGACAACATGTTCAAAAAACCCCACCCTCCCGGATAGAAAAGAGGATTCTAGGAACATACTGTGCGTGTTTTAAAATCCTGTGTTAGGATGAGAAGGAACAAGTGTGGCGTCTCACCGAGGCCGCAGAAACCTGTAGGGTCCTCGCACTTTGGGCACTGCAAATGAAACACACTAGATTCAGTAGGAAGAAAAATGCATCAACGGTGGCGGCTGCCATCCTAGGAGTACCCGCGACCAAGGGACTTGGATTTATCGAGGATGGATGAAGAATTCGTACCAGGTTCTCCATGAGAAAACCCTATGCAATCACCGAGCGGGGGTTTTCTCTGAACAAGCAGACGAGGGAGAAGGGGATTCAGGCCCAGTGAAATATTGATGCTTCATCCGTCCAGCTTACTGCTAAAGCTATAAAGGTGGGGTTTTTTGTGATTTGACGGCTCATTGGGCATTATTGCGGCGCTACGACCGGGGTGTGTGTACCGTGCAGTTGTGCACTCTAATTTGGTGCATATGGCACGTGGACTCCGTTGTCGGATGCCCCACATATCAGCGAAAGGAAGTAGAAAGACAGGAGTAACTAGTTACACATAAATATATTTTTGACAAAGAGATACTCCCTCTGTAAAGAAATATAAAGATCTTTTATATCACAACTTTATACATAAGAAAAATCAAGGGGAATATATATAACATATATAATTATAAAAACATAGTTTTTTAACACGGTATAGACGAGTTGGTGATGATGGTGTGCCTGCCATCCTGCAATATAGGTTGTCCGATTTATATCTGATGGATAGGAAGGAAACTATGGCAATTTTGTAAAAAGGTACCCACACACCCCTCCGCATTTGCAAATAAGGCCTTCCCTCGTTCATCCTTTTCTCCCACAAGATAAAATACTCATACAAATGCATCTTGATGTTACGTGCAACGCATAGGCATTATGGGGGTTCAGCTAAGAAATACTCAGACGGGCTCACGGTTTTGGACTTTGGGCCACAGGTCGGTGGGCCTGCATGTTTGGGGGGCCATGTGTTCTACCTCAGCACTTTTCATATTGCAAGTGGTTGGTACGGTGCTGGTTTTAGATTTTGTCGCAAGGCGAATAAACAAAATCGAATAAAGCACGGCAGCTGTTGGAACAAAATCAAACGACAGTTCCTAACAAGCAATCAGAGTTGCAATTCTATCAACGATACTGTCGTACTACTTATACACACATGACACTTGTTTCACCATGCTAGAGTATTACATCAAAATCTCTCAGAGGATAGATCAGTTCGGCGGTTGCGTGCTACTACTGAAGAATTTCTAAGTTGATTTGGACCAGCTCTCCTTGCCGAGAAAGTTCAATTTTGACATCATCCCTTGCCGCAATATATGATTTAGATTTTAACCTTGACCATCCTTTAGCATCAATCATCATGTGACCATCCTTTGTACTTACGGTATATTGAGCAGGTTCATTCACACCAAGGCTGCGCATGGTAAGAGAAACTTGGCCACGGTCGCCCGGATTGTTGAACGACTCCCTCGTTGCTCTAGGAATTCTCTGTTTGCAAACAAGAAGACATACACAAATAGTTAGATCAACACAGTGAATCATGTGAAACAACATGGAAAGAAAAAAGAATGAAGCACTTTGTTAGACTTGTAGTTTTGTACGTATTGTAACTTCTGTACATTGTATCTGTACCCGATGAGGTACCCCCTCTTTATATATGTTGCCGTGGCCGACCCAACAGGTGTCGAAGCCCACAACACCCAAAACCCTTCGTCTATCAGGGTATCAGACGCGATCTCGCGATCCTGACCTAGCTCCGCCAACCCATGTCGTCTTCCACTACTTCCTCGGAGGCCGCCGCCACTTCTCTCTCCGGTGCGGCTGCCCTCGCTGCTTTCACCGGTGCGGCGCCTATGTCTGCCGCTACCTCTTTGCTCGTTGATCCCTACTCGGCCCCTGCTTCGCTCACCGATCCGATCGGGTCAGGCGCGCCTGTCTTCGCTCCGCCGGCTCATGTGCTGCCGTTCCTGTCCAATCTTCTCCAAGGAGGACCTGCTTCTACTCCCCTGGTGACCAGATCGATGGGGGTCTTGTTTTCCGGGGCGACTTCCTCGGCTCCTCCCGGCTCACCGGCGCTGCGCCCCAACTACGGCGCGCTGGCGCCCTACGCGCCGCCACCGCCGTATGCGTACGACCCTGCCGCCTTTGGTGCCTTCTACGGCCCTCCTTACGGTGCCCCCTACGGCATCCCCTATGCTGGTCATGGCGCTCCTCCTGCTGCCAGCTATGGTGCTCTGTATGGCTTCGGCTATGCGGCGTTCCTGAGGCCCGCGACTTATGGTGTGTCACCGCCTCCTCCACCACCGGTCCCTCTAGCTGTGCCACAGTCCTCGCTCGCGGTGGATGTCACCTCCTCCGGTGCTGTCCCTATTCCGCCCTATGACTTCTCCCTCGACGTCATCATGACTCCGCCGTTCTACTTCAGCAATCTTCTACCGGTTAAACTGAAGATGGACAATTATTTGTTCTGGCGCGCACAGAATCTTCCCCTCCTCCGTAGTCACTACCTGGAGGGTTTTGTGGATGGTACTCTGCCATGTCCCTCGCCGGATCATCATATGTACCGGTCGTGGATTGCTCAAGATCAAGGGATTCTCTCGGCGATTCAGTCCTCTCTCACCGAGGGCGTCGTCGGCTTGGTTCTCTTTGCTACTACATCGCATGAGGTATGGAATGCGCTGGAGTCCAGTTTCTCCGCACAATCCTCCTCTCAGCATATGCTGCAACTAGAGCCGGATCCGATCGCATAGCGGGCGCGGGCGCCAGGGACCCTGCATGCCCCATGCAGGAAGCCGCAGCGGCAGGATCGACATGATCCGTCGAAGCAGCTGTCGGAGCAGTGGAGGAGTCCTCTAGGAGAACAAGCCGAGCACCTCTATCAGTTCCTCCACCATGGTTAGACAACAAAAGAGGCGAGTCTGCAGCATCTACAAATTGATCATGCAATAAAAGATATGGGTGCACTGGTTCAGTAGGTGTGATGACAGGAGTTGGAAGATTAGAAAAAGGAAAAACATGCTCATCAAAGATAGCATCACGCAAAATATACACACGATTTGTTGGAACGTGAAGGCATTTATAACCTTTGTTCAACGGACTGTACCCAAGGAAGACACATTTTTTTAGAAAGGAACTCAAGCTTGCGACTATTGTAAGGACGGAGATGCGACTAACACGCACAATCGAAAACTTTGAGAAAAGTGTAATCAGGAGTCTCATGAAGCAAGAGTTCAAGCGGAGTTTTCATGCCGAGAAGCCGCGACGGAAGTCTATTTATAAGAAAACAGGCGGTAGTAAAAGCATCACTCTAAAAACGAAAGGGAATAGAGGCATTTAGATTGCGGTACTCACCCCCCCCCCCAATCTAAATGCCTCTATTTATAAGAAAACAGGCGGTAGTAAAAGCTAGTAAGGTCAAACTGGTCTCAACAAGATGACGATGTTTACGTTCGGCTGAACCATTCTGCTGATGTGTATGAGGACAAGACACACGATGCGAAATCCCAAGTTTCTCGAAGAAAGTATTTAGATTGCGGTACTCAACCCCCCCCCCCAATCCGACTGTACATGAATAATTTTGTGTTGTAGGAGACGCTCAACATGTGTTTGGAATTTAAGAAAAACATCGAACACATTAGACTTGTGTTTAAGAATATAAATCCAAGTAAAGCGACTATAAGCATCAATAAAGCTGACATAATACTCGGCTTGTTGCTCGCGGGTTCAAACAACGTCAAGGTCTTGATTATGATGATACTTTCAGTCCCGTGATCAAGCCTACGACTATTCGTATGCTCTTGTCGCTTGCTGTTACTCGTGGATGGTCTCTTCGACAGCTCGATGTTCAGAATGCTTTTCTACATGGTGTTCTTGATGAAGAGGTCTATATGCATCAGCCGCCTGGTTTTGTTGATCCTGCTCGTCCGCAGCATTTGTGTCTCTTGGTAAAGGCTCTTTATGGTCTTAAACAGGCGCCTCGTGCCTGACATGCGTGTCTCAGTTCTGCTCTCCGTGCACATGGATTTGTTCCTTCGACAGCTGATACGTCCTTGTTCATGCTACAGCGCCATACGGTCACTATGTACCTGTTGGTGTATGTCGATGACATCATCTTGATCAGCTCGTCAGCCTTTGCTGTGAATCGTCTTGTTTCTGCATTGAGTGGTGATTTTGCTATTACAGATCTTGGTCGGCTTCATTATTTCCTTGGCTTGGAGGTCTCTCATTCTGATGCCGGTCTGACTCTCACTCAGCAGAAGTACTCTCTGGATTTGCTTCGTTGTGCTGGTATGCTTCAGTGTAAGCCTGCTACCACTCCCATGACAGCTTCTGATCGACTCTCTGCCCTTGATGGTACTCTTCTTCCTTCGGATGAGGCTACAACGTATCGCAGTATTGTTGGTGGCTTACAGTATTTGACGATTACTCATCCTGATATATCTTATGCGGTGAACAGCATGTGCCAGTTTCTTCATGCTCCTCGGGATACTCACTGGACTGTCATGAATCGCATTCTGCGCTATGTTTGTTTGACTGCTGCTCTGGGCCTGCATCTTCGGTCTGCTCCTTCCGGTGGCCTCTCGACATTTTCTGATGCAGATTGGGCTGGTAGCCCAGATGACAGGCGGTCCACGGGGGGATATGCAGTGTTCTGTGGTCCTAATTTGATTGCCTGGAGTGCTCATAAACAAGCCACAGTGTCTCGTAGTAGTACTGAAGCTGAATACAAAGCAGTTGCCAATGCCACCGCAGAACTTATCTGGGTTCAGTCCTTGCTTCGAGAATTGAGAGTCTCTCAGCATCATCCACCTGTTCTTTGGTGTGACAACATCGGTGCTACGTACCTTTCTTCAAATCTGGTATTTCATGCCCGAACGAAACACATGGAAGTTGACTATCACTTTGTCAGAGAACGAGTTTCACAGAAGTTACTTCAGATCAAGTTCATCCCGTCAAAGGATCAACTTGCTGACATCTTCACGAAGCCGTTGCCACTACCACAGTTAAGATTGAGGGAGGGTGTTAGACTTGTAGTTTTGTACGTATTGTAACTTTTGTACATTGTATCTCTACCCGATGAGGAACCCCTCTTTATATATGTTGCCGTGGCCAACCCAATGGGTGTCGAAGCCCACAACACCCAAAACCCTATGTCTATCACACTTGGGCGGCCTATGCTTACCAAGAAGGTGGACATGTTGGTTTTTGTAAGGACTTTGGTATATGAAGTGCGAACTGCAGCCCAGTCTGTTGCCAGTGCAACTGCTGGTTCCGTTTCCGCTGCATGGTCCGAAGCATATGCAAGTGCAAGTGTTGGTGCAGGTGCCGAAGTCGTTGCTGGTGCCCGTGCCAGTGCAACTGGTAGTGATGTTGCTTCTGCCGAAGACGGTGCTCCTTATAGAGCTGGTGCCGGTGTCGGAGCAGGTGCCGGTGTCGATGCCCGATCCTCCGGTAGATCAGCATGATCCACTGACGCGGTCGGTGCCCAATCCTCAGCTGGATCAGACTGAGCTGCTGCCGCTGTCGGTGCAAGAACAACTGCCGATGCTCGATCCGTTGCTGAAGGTGGTAACGATGTGCGAGACAGTGGCGATCGTGTCTGATCTGCTATGATCAGCTTTCTAACTTCACTAGGCTCCGTTACCGTGATCCAGTCTTTTTCTTCATTTCTTTTAAATGCGAGAAGGACTAATTGTGGCGTGTTTGTTAAACCAAACTGCAGCTCATCATAGGGATTCAGCTTGTACTCAGACAACAGACTGATCCAATTTTTTCCAGTAATATAAGTGATGGACAGTGCCTTCGTTACTGACACGACATAATAAGTGAAACCTGCAAAAATATCCATCGTAGAGCAAACCAAATGGTTTATTCCGTGATGAATGTCACATGGCAAAACCTGCATCGTAAAATTGCAGCAAAAGAAAGAAAACAATACATTAAATCAATAAGATTTAGACAGTAAATCAATAAGATTTACTTGATGTGAAACGAGTGAATCCTTACTAGGAAATCACTATGTTGAAGTACTAAACAGAAGATTGGTCGTCCAACTATGCGTGGCATGCAGGGCCCCGCCTACTCCCACAAGCAGGACAGTCCAAAGGTCGTGACAAATTATACGGACCAAACATCCATGGGACTGGAAATCCTGGTGGGTGCGATAAACCCTGCAATGCATACAAATATTGGAGTGTAACCATAATTGATAAACCGTCCTCACAAAAAAGATGATCTGAATACTTCAAAATATATAGACTAAATTGAGTGGACAGACATTAATATAGACTGTTCTCAGGACTCACCACACACCAAAAGCGGCAGTACTAAACAATACAGGGTTCACAAACACAAATCAAGTACTGAACAATAGTACTTACTACAGACAAGAAAAGTTGCACTAATTAAACTCTGCAGACTATTTCTTGCCACCGACCTACGGGATGAACCCCGCATAACTGACTAGGCCATGGAATTCGTGAGAGATGTCTACCGGCACCATCACCATCTCCTCAACCTTGGAGAACCTAATAGAGTGGTCTTTCCACTCATAAACATGACGATGAAGACAGGCCGCATCAGATTTGTCGGGAAGCTTTACAAGAACCACACCCTTCATAATCGAAGGCACAGCCAGGAAATTGTTGTGGTCAAGTACAGCCTCGAGAACACACCTGACAACAATGCTATAGGAAAACACTTGTTCAGGACACGTGGCAACAAGGACACATCAGCTGGATAGTTTAGCAGTAGAACTCATCCTCAGGTCTTCCAGTTCACACGACATGACTTTGAGAACTTCATCTCCACCGCGGACCTGGTTCTAATTCAAACAGAAACCAAATATCTTATTACTACCTCCGTTTAGAAATATAAAATGGTTTTCGATTTTTTACTCCATATATGACTACATACACACACAGAAATGAGTGAGCAAAGACACTAGAACATGTCTTCAAAGGCATGAGATCAGAGGGATTACTTGCAATATCCATAACACAAGTTACTGATGCAAATATACCCTCTTCAAAGGTAGAATTGATGGACATAAAGTAGTTGAAAGTAATCTATAAGAAATCTGTGTCAACCTCTCTTATGTTTTGGTCAAAAGAGGAATTTAGAACCGCCATTTGGCACACAAAAATCACATGCAAGATCACCCAGAAAGTGGTACTACTAGTACTAGTACTGCGTGTTAGATGAAAAAACACGATCAAGATCGAGAAAAAGATCGTCAAGAAGAAATATTACCTGGACTTGCTTAATGAGGGATCCCAGAGAGGGGGGGCTTGGACAAGGCGATGGCTTTGAGTTTGTCTGCGATAGTCTCGGCGGGGTGCTTGCTCTTCTTCGTACCATGAGCCTCGATGGTTTTTGACAGAGCCATAGACATCACTTTGGCCAGTGCTCCAGCATCCATCAAGAAACTATCAAATAGAAATAAAAGAAAAGAAGCCATAATCACAAACCCAAACGAAGAACGGAGAGGGAGTTATAGGATCAGTCCCCGGGTTGCAAGATCGGGCCTTGGCCAGAATCAACACCATTGATGCGCTCACCTTTCCTTCTTTGGGAGAGAAGAACAATGGCAAAAGCAGGTCAGAGTTTTCTTGAAGAAATGAGGAACAAGATGAGGGAGAAGCAAGGGTTGGATAGAGAGGAAGCTGAGAGAGAAGAGTGAAATGATGGTTGCTTCGTCCATCCAACTTACTGCTGGAAAGGAGGGGGTTTTGTGATTTGATGGATCATTGGGCATTACTGCGACGCTTCGATCGGGGAAGTCTACTGTGCAGTTGGGCACTCTACTATGGAGTAATTTAGTGCATGGATGGTGGACCTTGATGATGGATGTCCCACACTTCGGCGAAAGTGAGTAGCAAAGTTCCCGACGACCGTCGAGGAGTATCCGCATGGTAGAGCGAGTCCACTATTTTTTCTGGAAAAAAATGATTACAGCAAGCGTTTCCACTCTTACGACGGAGGAGTGCGAAACACGGTAGCCACTTGAACATACACAGTGCTCCTACTACTAGGCATGTGCAGTGGTTCATACGTCAGTACTACATAATCTTGTTGCTAGTGTAGTAAGATATGACGATAACAAATGATGGTGTGCGCATGTCAACTATATGAACAGTAATGTAACATAGTACCGCTTTTTGACTGTCCGGTCGAGAATGAACGGTGAGATCAATGTTAACAGAACTAGGTCTACAGCGCACGAGAGTACGGTGCTACAGTACTCCATGAAACATGAGCCATATGAAGCACGGCGACTCAGTGTTTGGCAGGGTGTATGAAGGGTGCACGGGATGGGAGCAAAAGTTCCCTTCTCGACCCACTTTTGGGTGTTTGGCAGAGTGCATGAAGGGTGCATGAGTCCACACTAGTAGGTTAACACAAATACACGAAGAGGGAACAATTATATTGAGATGAGAATGCAAGCAAACACACCCACATGCTTTGTGCTACAGTGACTGATTTGCATCGTCTGATTTTGATCCAACGGTCATGTTGCGCCTAGACATGGACATGCCCATGCAGAGGACGCCTAAACACCACCGAAGTCCCTCTGCTTCTCAAGGCACACGACGTTGGTGATGCAGGGTGCAACGGCCCGCAGAGCCCGCTCCTGGTCGACGGGAGCCAACTTGTCAAAGACG
The DNA here is from genome assembly GCF_056163025.1 of Triticum urartu. Taxonomy (NCBI): domain Eukaryota; kingdom Viridiplantae; phylum Streptophyta; class Magnoliopsida; order Poales; family Poaceae; genus Triticum; species Triticum urartu. The sequence continues at coordinate 145,353,593 of NC_141874.1, forward strand.
GCGTCTAATGGCACGAATGGATTCCTGTGACGGAGCCTTGAGAGGATTCGCCCGGCAACGGCAATGGCAATGGCAGCCCGCAACCCATCCTTGTCCAGCTCCGCCCCCACCATCGCGCGAAGATGGCTCAGCTCCTCGAAGATATAGGTGAAGAAGGAGACCAGGTCAGGAAGCTGCAGCTCGTTGAAGTCGATGGGGGTGGTCGAACGGGTTTAGCCCGACGGCCGGCATGGTCGTGCTGGCACGACGGTAGGCACCGCACAGTCGCAACACGTGTGTGGCAACTTGGTCCACCAAGTGGCTGAGGCGATCCTGGACCTCGTCACGATCAGCCCGCTCGCGCTCCAGCCGCCTCCCCTGACGGCCTATTGTATCTCCCGCTTTCTGCAGCAACATTGCCGACGCCTCGAGCATCTTTGTGGTGGACACCTGCCGCTTTTGAAGCTCCGTGAACTACCGCACATAATAGAGGAGCATGGCACTCCTCTCCTCCTTGAGCTCACGGAGCTCCACGTCCTTGGCCCTGAGCTCCGCATCCTTGGCCTCAAGCTCCTGTGTCAGGCGCCTCACCTCAGACTCTATGATCTGCTGAGCCGCCATGGCACCAGGTAGAAGCAATGGGGAGAGGAAGCAAAGGGGCGAAACGGCTGAAAGGCAATGCAATCTACGGGAAGGCGGAGGGTGCTAGCCGAGGAGCGGGGAATCTTTAGGTTTTCACCATGGGAAAACACCAGTCGACGACTTCTCACATCAGGGAGCAGTGGGTTTTATAGGCGGAGTCATCATGACTAATTACTGCTGCGCCTGCTCCCGTCAATAGAAAAATTAAAAATCCTGTCGCGCCTGCTCCCGTCAATCAAAAAATTAAAAATCCCGTCATGCCTGCCGCACCCAAAGACTAGAGCAACACCGTGGTGGATATTTAAATTTACCTGCCGGCAAGGAGATAAAAAAGGGTGAAAAAACAAATGTGGCGACGGCCTAGCTAATCGGTCGCACTAGCCCAACTAGCTAGCCACCGTGCTTCACTGATGTACTCGGCGGGAAAGGTGGTCTTTCGTGATTTGACGACTCATTTACTTGCTTCGGCGCTACAACCGAGGAGGACCCAGAAAACGCGTGGTAGGGCATCCCACGTCTTGGCAAGGAAGAATATATGCGTGCACCACCCGAGAGGACCCCGAAACCGCGCGGTAGGGCGTGCCACGTCTCGGCACGGAGGAAAAATGTGCGTGTAAAAATATACTGTATCGGACGTAGTAGTACCTATGGTTCGACCTCAGGACCCAGCCAGTCGGTCGAAAACACCCCACTAGCCACACAACTTCATCATGCTAACGTGGCATGGAGGATAGGTGTGGTTAGCTCCGTCTCGACCAGCCACAACATCTCTTGTTCTAGGCGATTCTTCTATTTTCCAAGCCTTTTTAGTTATAATAACACCACGGCAAGTGATAACCCACAAGTATAGGGGATCGCAACAGTTTTCGATAAGTAAGAGTGTCGAACCCAGCGAGGAGCTAAAGATAGAACAAATATTCCGTCAAGTTCTATCGACCACCGATACAACTCTACGCACACTTAACGTTCGTTTTACCTAAAACAAGTATGAAGCTAGAAGTACTTTGTAGGTGTTGTTGGATAGGTTTGCAAGATAATAAATATTACGTAAATAAAAAGTAGGGGCTGTTTAGATTAAGAAACAATAAAGTAAATATAGCGAGTGTGGAGAAGTGGTGGTAGGAGTTGCGAAATTGCCCCTAAGCAATTGACTACTTTACTAGACCGATAGCAAGTATTATGTGGGAGAGGCCACTGCTAGCATGTCATCCCTGACTTGGAATTCTATGCACTTATGATTGGAACTATTAGCAAGCATCCGCAACTACTAATGTTCATTAAGGTAAAACCCAACCATAGCATTAAAATATATTGGTCCCCCTTCAATCCCGTATGCATCAATTTCTATGCTAGGTTGAAGCTTCTATCACTCTTGCCCTCCAATACATAGTCCTATCAACATACAACTAGCCCTAGGGTGTGATCCACGCGCGCAATCATATGATGGGCACCAAAGGACAGCAACATAACCATAAGCAAATTAAATCAATCATAGCAATTCATCAACCACCGATAGGACAATGAAAATCTACTCAGACATCATAGGATGGCAACACATCATTGGATAATAATATGAAGCATAAAGCACCATGTTCAAGTAGAGGGTACAGCGGGTTGCGGGAGAGTGGACCGCTGTAGATAGAGGGGGGAAGGTGATGGAGATGTTGGTGAAGATGGCGGAGGTGTTGGTGTACATCGCGGTGATGATGATGGCCCCCGGTGGCACTCCGGTGCCACCGGAAGCGAGGGGGAGAGAGCCCCCCTCCTTCTTCTTCTTCCTTGACCTCCTCCCTAGATGGGAGAAGGGTTTCCCCTCTGTTCCATGGCCTCCATGGCACGGGAGGGGCGAGAGCCCCTCCGAGATTGGATTTGTCTCTCTGTCTCTCTCTGTTTCTGCGTTCTCAGACTCTTCCCTTTCACCGTTTCTTATATTCCTGGAGATCCGTAATTCCGATTGGGCTGAAATTTTGACACGATCTCTATCCGGAAATTAGCTTTCTTGCGGCGAAAGAAGGGCATCAACCACCTTACGGGTGTCCCACGAGGGTCAGGGGCGCGCCCAGGGGGGCAGGCGCGCCCCCTGCCTCGTGGCCACCTCGGGCACCGTCTCGCGTGGATTTTTCTTCCCAAGAATCATATATATTCCAAAAAAATCTCCGTCAGTTTTTATCCCGTTTGGACTCCGTTTGATATGGATATTCTGCGGAACAAAAAACATGCAACAAACAGGAACTGGCACTGGGCACTGGATCAATATGTTAGTCCCAAAAATAGTATAAAAAGTTGCCAAAAGTATATGAAAGTTCAAAAATATTGGCATGGAACAATCAAAAAATATAGATACGACGGAGACGTATCAGCATCCCCAAGCTTAATTCCTGCTCGTCTCGAGTAGGTAAATGATAAAAAAATAATTTTTGATGTGGAATGCTACCTAGCATAATCTTGATCATGTAATCTAATCATGGCATGAATATTAAGATACGAGTGATTCAAAGCAACAGTCTATCATTTGACATAAAAACAATGATACTTCAAGCCTACTAATAAAGCAACCGTGTCTTTTCAAAATAACATGGCCAAAGAAAGTTATCCCTACAAAATCATATAGTCTGGCTATGCTCCATCTTCTTCACACAAAATACTCACATCATGCACAACCCCGATGACAAGCCAAGCAATTGGTTCATACTTTTTAACGCGCTTCAGCATTTTCAACCTTCACGCAATACATGAGCGTGAGCCATGGACATAGCACTATAGGTGGAATAGAATGGTGGTTGTGGAGAAGACAAAAAGGAGAAGATAGTCTCACATCAACTAGGCGTATCAACGGGCTATGGAGATTCCCATCAATAGATATCAATGTGAGTGAGTAGGGATTTCCATGCAACGGATGCACTAGAGCTATAAGTATATGAAAGCTCAAACTGAAACTAAGTGGGTGTGCATCCAACTTGCTTGCTCATGAAGACCTAGGGCATTTGAGGAAGCCCATCGTTGGAATATACAAGCCAAGTTTTATAATGAAAATTCCCACTAGTATATGAAAGTGATAACTCAAGAGACTCTCTATATGAAGAACATGGTGCTACTTTGAAGCACAAGTGTGGTAAAAGGATAGTAACATTGCCCCTTCTCTCCTTTTCTCTCATTTTTTTTTCTTTCTTTCTTTTTTTTTCTTTTTTTTGTAGGCTTCTTTGGCCTCTCTCTTTTTTTTGGGGGGGGGGGGCTTCTTTGGCCACTTTTATTTTGATAACCTCACATGGGACAATGTTCTAATAATGATGATCATCACACTTTTATTTACTTACAACTCAATATTACAACTCGATATCTAGAACAAAGATATGACTCTATATGAATGCCTCCGGCGGTGTACCGGGATGTGCAACGATCTAGCGTAGCAATGACATCAAAAAATGGACAAGCCATGAAAACATCATGCTAGCTATCTTACGATCATGCAAAGCAATATGACAATGAATGCTCAAGTCATGTATATGATGATGATGAAAGTTGCATGGCAATATACTCGGAATGGCTATGGAAATGCCATGATAGGTAGGTATGGTGGCTGTTTTGAGGAAGGTATAAGGAGGTTTATGGTACCGGCGAAAGTTGCGCAATACTAGAGAGGCTAGCAATGATGTAAGGGTGAGAGTGCGTATAATCCATGGACTCAACATTAGTCATAAAGAACTCACATACTTATTGCAAAAGTTTATTAGCCCTCGAAGCAAAGTACTACTACGCATTCCCCTAGGGGGATAGATTGGTAGGAAAAGACCATCGCTCGTCCCCGACCGCCACTCATAAGGAAGACAATCAATAAATACCTCATGCTCCAACTTCGTTACATAACAGTTCACCATACGTGCATGCTACGGGAATCACAAACCTCAACACAAGTATTTCTACAATTCACAACCACCCACTAGCATGACTCTAATATCACCATCTTTATATCGCAAAACTATTGCAAGGAATCAAACATATCATATTCAGTGATCTACAAGTTTTATGTAGGATTTTATGACTAACCATGTGAATGACCAATTCCTGTCATATCTCTAAATAGATATAAGTGAAGCAAGAGAGTTTAATTCTTTCTACAAAAGATATGCCCACGCTCTAACAAATATAAGTGAAGCAAAAGAGCATTCTACAAATGGCGGTTGTCTATGTAAAGAGAAATAGGAAATCCAAACTTCAAATGATATAAGTGAAGCACATGAAGCGTTCTATAAAGCCATACTCAAAAGATATAAGTGAAGTTGAAAGAGCATTCTATAAATCAACCAAGGACTATCTCATACCAGCATGGTGCATAAAACAAAAATGAAAACTAAATGCAAAAGATGCTCCAAGATTGCACATATCACATGAACGAAACGAATCTGAAAACATACCGATACTTGTTGAAGAAAGAGGGGATGCCTTTCGGGGGCATCCCCAAGCTTAGACGCTTGAGTCTCCTTGAATATTTACTTGGGGTGCCTCGGGCATCCCCAAGCTTGAGCTCTTGCCTCTCTTCCTTCTTCTCACATCGAGACCTTCTCGATCATCGAACACTTCATCCACACAAAACTTCAACAGAAAACTCGGTAAGATCCGTTAGTATAATAAAGCAAATCACTACTCTAAGTACTGTTGCAAACCAATTCATATTTTATTTTTGCATTGTGTCGACTGTAATATAACTTTTTCATGGCTTAATCCACTGATATAAATTGATAGTTTCATCAAAACAAGCAAACTATGCATCAAAAACAGAATCTGTCTAAAACAGAACAGTCTGTAATAATCTAAACATTCACCATACTTCTGATACTTGAAAAATTCTACCAAAATTAGGAAAAATAAACAATTTGTACAGGAAGACAGTGCAAAAATAATCAGAACCATTTGACGTTCCAGCTAAAAAGTAAAATCGCGCACTACAGCCAAAGTTTCTGTCCTGCACCGTACAAACCATCAAGCAAATATAAACATCCTAAAGGCAAACCTTGGCACATTATTTTTATATTTAAACTTTATAAAATCACACAACATAAATAAATGACTCTCTAAAACTTCCGGGTTGTCTCCCTGGCAGCGCTTTCTTTAAGGCCATTAAGCTAGGCATATAGTGCTCAATTAATGGATCCACTCAGATCCCAAGGTATATCAAAGCCAATTTTAATTAACAATGATTTGTAATTTAGTAGTGAGCACAAAGTAACATATATCATGCAACAACGAAGTCTAACTCTCTTCCTATGCATCGGCATGTCATAAAAGAACAATTCATGCACACACAGTAGAGGCCAATGCATAGTATAAAAAGTTTCTTGCAATTTTGTTGTATTGGAAACATAGAGAGGTGGAGATATAGTTCCTCTCTCATAATAATTGCAAGTAGGAGCAGCAAGCACATGCATATTATATTCATCAAAATCATCATGTGCAACGGTAAAAGGCAACCCATCAATATAATCCTTAATAAGTGCAAACTTCTCTGATATAGTGTAGTCGGGAGAATTCAAAAAGATAATAGGACTATCATGCGTGGGTGCAATAGCAACAATTTCATGTTTAACATAAGGAACTATAGCAAGTTCATCTCCATAAGCATAATTCATATTGGCATCTTGTCCACAAGCATAGCAAGCATCATCAAAAAGGGATATTTCAAAAGAATCAACGGGATCATAACAATCATCATAGCAATCATCCTTCGGTAAGCACGAAGGGAAATTGAAAAATGTATGAGTTGAAGAGTTACTCTCATTAGAAGGTGGGCACGGGTAGCTAATCCGCTCTTCCTCCTTTTGTTCTTCGCTCTCCTCCTCATCTTTTTCATCCAATGAGCTCACAGTTTCATCAATTTCTTCTTCCATAGACTCCTGCAAAATATTAGTCTCTTCTTGGACAGCGGAATAGTAGTCAATATATGGTTCAACATAGGCATTAGAAGCATAATTATCATAGCAATATTTAAGTATGGCAAAATTTTCAGATTTGTAAAGAGTAGCATCATACTTTTCAATCAAAGAAGCAATTTCGTAAGCACCCTTAAAAGCAACAAATTCTTCAATTTGTTGAACATCATAGTAACTATAAACACCCTTAGCATAAGAGGATACGATTCCATTATCACTAAACAAACATTGGTAGGGAAGGTGTTTCTTAGGGTCTTCAGAACAACAAGTATAATCATATATTTCACATAAATTCCAAGCATAGCATTGCAAACGATGAATTTGATCCAGTAAAGTTTTCCCTTTTTCAGATATTCAGTGTCGCACATAACAAGCATGCTCATCTAAAGATTTACCCTCAACTAAGCTAGTTGGGGTTTCGGCACGAGCACATAGGGATCGAAGATGATCCAAGTAATAAGCTTCAGCAATGTGATAGATTTTGAGTGGTTCTTCAACCGTTGGTTTAGTAGGTACAACTAATTTTTTTGGTATTTTGTGTTTCCTACCCATAACTAAAGATAGAAAACAACTAAGAACATCAAATAAAAATTACTTAGTGATAAAGCAAACAAGCACACACGAGAATAGTCACCCCACGCTATTGCTCCCCGGCAATGGCGCCTAAAAAAGGTCTTGATAATCCACAAGTATAGGGGATCGCAATAGTTTTCGATAAGTAAGAGTGTCGAACCCAACGAGGAGCTAAAGGTAGAACAAATATTCCCTCAAGTTTTGTCGACCACCGATACAACTCTACGCACACTTAACGTTCGCTTTACCTAAAACAAGTATGAAGCTAGAAGTACTTTGTAGGTGTTGTTGGATAGGTTTGCAAGATAATAAAGATTACGTAAATAAAAAGTAGGGGCTGTTTAGATTAAGAAACAATAAAGTAAATATAGCGAGTGTGGAAAAGTGGTGGTAGGAGTTGCGAAATTGCCCCTAAGCAATTGACTACTTTACTAGACCGATAGCAAGTATTATGTGGGAGAGGCCACTGCTAGCATGTCATCCCTGACTTGGAATTCTATGCACTTATGATTGGAACTATTAGCAAGCATCCGCAACTACTGATGTTCATTAAGGTAAAACCCAACCATAGCATTAAGATATATTGGTCCCCCTTCAATCCCGTATGCATCAATTTCTATGCTAGGTTGAAGCTTCTGTCACTCTTGCCCTCCAATACATAGTCCTATCAACATACAACTAACCCCAGGGTGTGATCCACATGCGCAATCATATGATGGGCACCAAAGGACAGCAACATAACCACAAGCAAATTAAATCAATCATAGCAATTCATCAACCACCGATAGGACAACGAAAATCTACTCAGACATCATAGGATGGCAACACATCATTGGATAATAATATGAAGCATAAAGCACCATGTTCAAGTAGAGGGTACAACGGGTTGCGGGAGAGTGGACAGTTGTAGATAGAGGGGGAAGGTGATGGAGATGTTGGTGAAGATGGCGGAGGTGTTGGTGTAGATCGCGGTGATGATGATGGCCCCCGGTGGCACTCCGGTGCCATCGGAAGCGAGGGGGAGAGAGCCCCCCTCCTTCTTATTCTTCCTTGACCTCCTCCCTAGATGGGAGAAGGGTTTCCCCTCTGGTCCATGGCCTCCATGGAATGGGAGGGGTGAGAGCCCCTCCGAGATTGGATCTGTCTCTCTGTCTCTCTCTGTTTCTGCGTTCTCAGATTCTTCCCTTTCATGTTTCTTATATTCCCAGAGATCCGCAACTCCGATTGGGCTGAAATTTTGACACGATCTCTATCCAGAAATTAGCTTTCTTGCGGCGAAAGAACGGCATCGGCCGCCTTACAGGTGGCCCACGAGGGTCAGGGGTGCGCCCCCTGCCTCGTGGCCACCTCGGGCACCGTCTCGCGTGGATTTTTCTTCCCAAAAATCATATATATTCCAAAAAAAATCTCCGTCGGTTTTTATCCCGTTTGGACTCCGGTTGATACGGATATTCTGCCAAACAAAAAATATGCAACAAACAGGAACTGGCACTGGGCACTGGATCAATATGTTAGTCCCAAAAATAGTATAAAAAGTTGCCAAAAGTATATGAAAGTTCAATACTATTGGCATGGAACAATCAAAAATTCTAGATACGACGGAGACGTATCAGCAAGCTAGCGCCGCTCTTCGTGCGTGTGCCCATGCGTCTAAAGGTTAGACGATGGAGAGGGGAGAGAGATCGCAGACCTGGGACCCACTAGTAAGTGAGTCAACGGTCATGCGCGTGTTGATGAGGCACTCCCTCTACTCTACTCAATGTAATACTGTATAAAATCAAGTTATGGGACAAAACCAACAATCGTTGTTGTTCCAGGCTATTGACTTACACTTTGTAGTCCAGGTTGCCAGTTCGAATCTCGTCTTTCAGATTTGTTAGTTTTAGGTCCAAATTTGATCAATGACAAGTGGGACCCTCGTGTGTTGTTCCGATATCAGTGTAGGGTGGTTTTTTGAACAAACACTTTGCGCGGTTAGACAAGTAATGACACGAGTTACACGTATTTTGCAAGTTTACGAACAAAAATGACAACGGCATAGAATATCACATCCACCCCGCAGCTTAGATGCTATGGTGATACGAGTTTTTACATCGTTGGGAGTGAGATCCAATGGCTTGGGAGTAGTCTTTATAATTATGCGCAATTTCCAAAGTCTCCAAAGGTTTTTTTGCAAATAAAACATTCAGGCCTCGTGTGTGCCGCTGCATCTGGGATCCAACGGATCCCCGTTGCTCATATTAGGTGCTCCCCGTAGCTTAATTAGCCGCTACGGTGATACGAGCATCTAGGTCGTATGATCTGTGATCAGATGGCACATGCGTAGTACTTGTACTTTCTGCGCAATTCGCAAACTCGCTCAATTGTATATTGCAAAAACATTCAAACCTCCTACTGTGGACCGTTAGATCTCCGTGAACTCGTATCACCATAGAATCTACGGTGCGGGAGCACCTCATATTCTCTCGTGCGAGAAAATATCAGGTGCTCTTGCAGCTTGGATGCTACGGTGATACGAGCTTCGAGGTCGTTTGATCTGAGATCCAATGGCATCTGAGTAGTCTTTGTGCTTGTAAGAAGTGGCCGAACTCTTTGGGGGCTTTGCTGCAAAAAACCATTTGAACCACCGAGGAGTTGTTGGGTCACAAATCCAACGGCTCCGAAGAGCTTGTATCACCAAAGCATCTAAGGTGTGGTAGCACATGATATTCTTACATACAGGAGAATATGATGTCCTCCTTCATCTTAGATGCTACGGTGATACGAGCTTCGAGGTCGTTGGATATGGGATCCAAGGGCATATGAGTAGTTTTTGTACAAATTGTGTGTAATTCTCAAACTCATTAAGGTTTCTTGTAAAAATATTAAGACATCACGTGAGCTGTTATATCTCAGATCTACAAGCTCCAAGCAACACGTATCAGCATATAGCATCTAAGGTATGGGGGCACATGATATTATCTCGGGGAGGAGGGGTGCACAACCAATCGGTGTTTGGGAGCTAGGGTGGGGACAAATATAATCTAAACAATCCTAAACAGAGCTTCACAAATCTATCTAAGGTCGAGGGGTTAACCCCCGACAATCTACATAGCTCCGCCTAAACACAACATTTGCATGTACTGTAGTACTAGACTTAATATTCATGTTTCAGTTTCCTGTTCATTTTAAATATTGAATTGTGGACCATGCATGTCTTACATTTTACTCCCTTCGTTCCTAAATATTAGTCTTTTTAGAGATTTCAAATGGACTGCCACATACGGATGTATATAGACATATTTTAGAGTGTAGATTCACTCATTTTGCTCCATATGTTGTCACTTGTTGAACTCTCTAAAAGACTAATATTTAGGAACAGAATGAGTATTTTTGAATTCGTGTCATACATGCATGGTTTGGAAAAATAGATGCACTACACTTACTGGATTGTTGATGTGTTCGTGTGTGTGTGCGTGTGGTCATATGCTTGATACATACAAAGTTTTCTCACCACCATATTGTTCATCTTTTAAATTTGAATTTCCAATGAAAAACTTACTAGGGATACCATGAAATGTGAAATCCACGTTGAGATCACTATATCACAAACTCACTCTAATTCAAGAAGTCGTCATAAATCAATTACCACGTCGAGATTACTATTTGCAAGGAAAATACGGGCATTGTAATACACATAGATTCGTTCGGCAATTTAAAACATTCCTTTTGTATTCTTGAATGGTACCCAATGGTGTACCAGCCAGACCTTGGCTCGTGTTGATCCTAAAAAAAACGGGCTCGTGTCCTTCTGGTGGCGTGCGTGGTACGCACATTAGCCAACCGCAACCAGTCGAGCCTCTACATTTCGAGTCAAAATATCTGGCAGCCAGAATTCCAGCCCTAGGAAATCCCCCTTATGTTCCCGGTCCATAATGACTACCGATGAACAATGGAGGGATGATTTAGTAACTAGACAATGTTACCTACTGTGCCGAGCACGGTTCAATTCCCTCGGTCACCGCTCCCCAAGGTCACCCGTCAACTGCATTGCCTAGTACTACTACTACTACACCAGGATGAGCACATAATTGAGCCCGTTTGTTCGTGCCTAGTACTTGAGTTAATATATCAGGGACCCCTCAAAAAAAGAGTTAATATATTAGGCAATGCACTGGTACGGACGGATTATCCTTTACTCTGCATATATAACTTGTCTGAAGTCTAACTAAGCAAAATGTTTGACCAAATCCTTTCTTAAGAAATACAACAGGACAGATGTATCACTTGAAAATTTATTGCATGATGCAGGTTATGATATTGTTTCGAATCATGGATTTAAAATTTTAGAAAATCCAAAAGTGACCAGAAATTCATGAAACTGAGCATGGTCACGTGATATGACACAAATATCCCTTCATGATTTTTTTTCTTCAATTTGAGACAAGCTGCTTATGACAAGTTGCACAAATGAAGAGCCAAGGTATTTTGGAATAAAGACCTGTCACGTTAAGGCGAATGCTTTCACTATTGAAACCGTGGGCGTTTACGTGCCGCCACAAGTCCCGCTTCTCATCGGCAGGTGCCGTCCGAGCAAGCGTGTGAGTCGACGGGAGGCGTGCGAGCAGACCGCTGCGCCGGATGACAGGGATGCATGCGAGCAGACCGCTGCGCAGGCTCACCGGGAGGTGAGCCCTTTGACCAGGCCCCGCTGCCCACCTTTGTCTCAACTGCTCCCACTTTTAATGTCGCTAGCGCCGCAGTTTAAAATCAACCCCGCACTACCCGGTATCGCTACAATCTTCTCTTTTCCTCCCCGATTCTCCTGTCGTCTACCTCCAACCAGCCTGACCTAAACGTATGCCATGCCACATCACGATGGTCTACCCATAGTCTTCCAGTTTCCTGAGGAAGACACCCAGCCGGAGTCTCAAGAACATAAGGCGCTTTGGGACGAGCTTGAACCGGCCTTGCGGGAAGACGTCGTGCCTGTCCCCGCTCCCGTTCCGACTCCCGTCGCCCCGACTGCGCCAGCGCCCATCCCTGTGGCATTGATGGGCTGGGAGCCGCACACTGTCGCCAAGCTTGATGCCACGGGATTCCATGAGGTCCCCGCCGACTTTCACGCGCCCATGCACCTGCCAGCGCATGCGTCTGCGCGTGCACTGACGCGCACGCCCGTGCCGGTGCCCGTGCACCTGCCAGCGAATGTGCCTGCGCGTGCACTGACGTGCGCGCCTGTGCTGGTGCCCATGCACACGAATGTCTCCGTCGCGCCATTGCCAGCGCCTATCCCCGCGCGGGTGCCAGTGCCCCCCCCCCAACGGCATGGATGGCCGCCGTCGACCGCTTCCTTGCACCAACGCCAGTCGCCTCCTCCCGCCAGTTGACTCGCTCCTGGAGACCGAAGTCCAAAACATTGTGGCCTTCCTTGAAGCTAGGGACAACGTCCAGGAGTACGCTAACAACGGCGCAAGACGCCGCCATCGCCGTCGGTCAGTGGCCCGACGACACACAGAGCACGGCAGAGAAGCCGCTTCCCACCGCAAGACGCCACCGCCACGTAATCTAAATTTTCCATGAAAAACGTTCGGATTGCCATGCTTAAAATCCGAGCGTTTATCATTTCCGTTTATTTTAGATCGATCGTCGTATGAATGTAAAGTCGGAGTCAGACTGAATGAAATCTATGGTTTGATCGACTGAATGTTCTGCTAGAGCCGTATCAAATTAAATATAAAACGTCATCAAGCCACATGTATTCCTTCTCATCCAGTGAACTAGATTGCTTCAATGTTGAGCACTCAACACATTTAGTGTGCAGTTAATTTCATGACAAAAATAGTGCTAATTACATAATAACACGCAAATAATATCCTACTTAATATCCGGATGCACTTAATATACTTCTAGATTAACGTGCATTGCACGTACACATTGACTAGTACTACTAGTACGTGAAACTGGTGCGTAACTTGTGAACGCGTCCAGATATGGTCAAGGGCAACATCGCCCGCGAGTTCTTCGTGTTTGCCCGTGCGTCTAAACGCAGAAGGGGAGGAGAGAGAGAGAGAGATCACACATGGAACCCACCAGTAAGTGAAGGCGAATAGTACGTGCTAATGAGTCGGTCCCACTAATATACTAAAAATAATATTACATGTTATCCATTAAATAGGTTGTGGTAATATAAAAACATTATATGAACAAAGGGGGTACAACAAACATTGTTGTTCTACGTATGTTGCCTATTGACGTGCGGCTTGAAGGCCCTGGTCGCATGTTCGATCCTCGTCCTTTATTTTCTAATTTGTATATGGGTCCAAATTTGTTTCATGACAGGTGGGCCCCTTGGTGTGTAGTTTGTGGCACTTTAATTTGTGGGTCGAAATTTGTTCCATTTCAAGTGGACTATCGGTGTGTAGTTTTGTAGCTTATTTGTAATAATCAGGTTTTTTGCAATAATACCATGGTGCGACGTTGAAGGCGAGAAAGGACGTGCGAGAGAGTGATGACCGAGCCAGAGGGAAATCAATTGGGGGAGGTGCGGGGGTTGCAACGGTGTTTGGAGTAGTTGTGGGCCGAATGCTACAAAAATATAATCTACCACCGGAATAAATGCCTACACAGATTAATCCATGGTTGGAGTCCCCCTCGCAATGTAAATAGCTCCGGCTTTGCGAGGGATGGAGAGGTAGCTTCGGAAATATAATTTATTTTGAAAATTTCAAATAATTTTGGAAAACGTAAACATTTTATAAATATTCAGACAATATTTTAGTTTTGAAAAAAATGGAACAAGAACTAAAAATTTAAAGTTTCAAACATATTTCAAAGTGAGAACAAAATTTTGAAATTCTACTGATTTTATGAAAATTTAAAGAAAAATGGAATTCTGGAAAAAATAAAAAATAGAATTTATGAAAAAAAACTTCAAAAGAAAAAAATATAAAAAGGATAAAAGAAAATAATGGAAAAGAAAAATAGAAACAGAATAGAAAAAAACGGACAGGCCCAATCTTTGGCGCCATGTGCGAAATTCGAACTATTTGCGGCCCCATGCGGTAAATAAAGATTCTCACATGCATGGGCAGGAAACCAATGGGCTTGCTTTGCTGTGCTGCAGCGTGCGTGGCCCACGTACAAAATTCGGGACAAAACTGTTTTTCTTTTCTAACAGATGGACGCATAAATTTAGTATCACCTTGGATAGAACAAAAATATTTTTGATGGTGAACGGATGAAAAAATTGGAGAAACATGCCTTGCTTTATTAGTAGGTATAGATAGTGCGATCTATGATGTCTCTTACCGATTTACCACTATCATTTTGGGGTTATGCATTAGAGACAGTTGCACTCACATTAAATAGGGCACCATCTAAATCTGTTGGGACGACACCGTATGAACTGTCGTTTGTCAAGAAACCTAAGTTGTCGTTTCTGAAAGTTTAGGGTTGCGATGCTTATGTGAAAAAGCTTCATCCTGATAAGCTCGAACCCAAATCGAAGAAATGCGTCTTCATAGGATACCCAGAAGAAACTATTGGGTACACCTTCTATCACAGATCTGAAGGCAATATCTTTGTTGCTAAGAATGGATCCTTTCTAGAGAAGGAGTTTCTCTCGAAAGAAGTGAGTGGGAGGAAAGTAGAACTTGATGAGACGATTGTACCTTCTCTCGAATTGGAAAGTAGCTCATCACAGAAAACTGTTCCCGTGATGCCTACACCAACTAGAGAGGAAGCTAATGATAATGAACATGAAACTTCAGATCAAGTTACTACCAAACCTCATAGGTCAACCAGAGTACGTTCCGCGTAGACTGGTACGGTAATCCTGTTCTGGAAGTCATGTTACTAGACCATGACAAACCTACGAACTACGAGGAAGCGATGATGAGCCCAGATTCCGCAAAATGGATTGAGGCCATGAAATCTGAGATAGGATCCATGTATGAGAACAAGGTATGGATTTTGGTTGACTTGTCCGATGATCGGCAATCCATAGAGAATAAATGGGTCTTCAAGAAGAAGATTGACGCTGATGGTAATGTTACTGTCTACAAAGCTCGACTTGTCACAAAAGGTTTTTGGCAAGTTCAAGGAGTTGACTACGATGAGACTTTCTCACCCATAGCGATGCTTAAGTCTGTCCGAATCATGTTAGCAATTGCCGCATTTTATGATTATGAAATCTGGCAAATGGACGTCAAAATTGCATTCCTTAATGGATTTCTCAAAGAAGATTTGTATATGATGCAACCATAAGGTTTTGTCGGTCCTAAAGGTGCTAACAAAGTGTGCAAACTCCAGTGATCCATTTATAGACTGGTACAAGCATCTCGGAGTTGGAATATACGCTTTGATAGTGTGATTAAAGCATATGGTTTTATACAGACTTTTGGAGAAGGCTGTATTTACAAGAAAGTGAGTGGGAGCTCTGTAGTATTCCTAATATTATATGTGGATGACATATTGTTGATTGGAAATGATATAGAATTTCTGGATAGCATAAAAGGATACTTGATAAGAGTTTTTCAATGAAAGACCTCGGTGAAGCTGCTTGTATATTGGGCATCAAGATTTATAGAGATAGATCAAGACGCTTAATTGGACTTTCATAAAGCACATACCTTGATAAAGTTTTCTAGAAGTTCAAAATGGATCAATCAAAGAAAGGGATCTTGCCTATGTTACAAGGTGTGAAGTTGAGTCAGACTCAATGCCCGACCACTGCAGAAGATAGAGAGAAAATGAAAGATGTTCCCTATGCTTCAGCCATAGGCTCTATCATGTATGCAATGCTGTGTACCAGACTTGATGTGTGCCTTGCTATTAGTTTAGCAGGGAAGTACCAAAGTAATCCAGGAGTGGTCACTGGACAACGGTCAAGAACATCCTGAAGTACCTGAAAAGGACTAAGGATATGTTTCTCGTTTATGGAGGTGACAAAGAGCTCATCGTAAATGGTTACGTTGATGCAAGCTTTGACACTGATCCGGTCAATTCTAAATCGCAAACCGGATACGTGTTTATATTATACGGTGGAGCTGTCAGTTGGAGCAGTTCTAAACAGAGCGTCGTGGCGGGATCTACATGTGAAGCGGAGTACATTGCTGCTTCGGAAGCAGCGAATGAAGGAGTCCGGATGAAGGAGTTCATATCCGATCTAGGTGTAATACCTAGTGCATCAGGTCCAATGAAAATCTTTTGTGATAATACTGGAGCAATTGCCTTAGCGAAGGAATCCAGATTTCGCAAAAGAACCAAACACATCAAGAGACGCTTCAACTCATCTGTGATCAAGTCAAGGAGGGAGACATAGAAATTTGCAAAATACATACGGATCTGAATGTGGCAGACCCGTTGACTAAGCCTCTTCCACGAGCAAAACATGATCAGCACCAAGACTCCATGGGTGTTAGAATCATTACAATGTAATCTAGATTATTGACTCTAGTGCAAGTGGGAGACTGGAGGAAATATGCCCTAGAGACAATAATAAAGTTGTTATTTATATTTCCTTATATCATGATAAATGTTTATTATTCATGCTATAATTGTATTAACCGGAAACTTGATACATGTGTGGATACATAGACAAAACACTGTGTCCCTAATAAGCCTCTACTAGACTAGCTCATTAATCAAAGATGGTTAAGTTTCCTAACCATGGACATGTGTTGTCATTTGATAGACGGGATCACATCATTAGGAGAATGATGTTATGGACAATACCCATCCGTTAGCTTAGCATAATGATCGTTAAGTTTTATTGCTATTGCTTTCTTCATGTCATATACATATTCCTTTGAGTACGAGATTATGCAACTCCCAGATACTGGAGGAATACCTTGTGTGCTATCAAAGATCACAACGTAACTGGGTGATTATAAAGATGCTCTACAGGTATCTCCGAATGTGTTTGTTGGGTTGACATAGATCAAGATTAGGATTTGTCACTCCGAGTATCGGAGAGGTATCTCTGGGTCCTCTCGGTAATGCACACCATAATAAGCCTTGCAAGCAATGTGACTAATGAGTTAGTTGCGGGATGATGCATTACAGAACAAGTAAAGAGAATTTCCGGTAACGAGATTGAACTAGGTATGAAGATACCGATGATCGAATATCGGGCAAGTAACGTACTGATGACAAAGGGAATAATGTATGTTGTCATTACGGTACGACCGATAAAGATCTTCGTACAATATGTAGGAACCAATATCAGCATCTAGGTTCCGCTATTGGTTATTGACCAGAGAGGTGTCTTGGTCATGTCTACATAGTTCTCGAACCTGTAGGGTCCTCACGCTTAACGTTTTGATGACGATTTTGTATTATATGAGTTATGTGGTTTGGTGACCGAAAGTTGTTCGGAGTCCCGGATGAGATCACAAACATGACGAGGAGTCTCGAAATTCTCGAGAGGTAAAGATTCATATATAGGACGATAGTATTCGGAAACCAGAAGTGTTTCGGGGCATACCGGGTACATATCAGAGTACCGAGGGGTTACCGGAACCCCTCGAGGGAATAATGGGTCTTATGGGCCATAGGAGGGAAGCACATCAGCCCACAAGGGGTGGTGCCCCCTAAGGAAGGAGGCCGAATAAGATAAGGAGGTGGGGGTTCGGCCCCCCCTTTCCTTCCTCCCCCTCTCTTCCCTTTCCCTCCTTCCGGTAAAAGGAAATGGGGAGGCCAAATTGGACTAGGGGCCCAAGTAGGATTGCTCCTACTTGGGTGCCCCCTTGGCTGCCTCTCCTCCCCTCCAACCTATATATACGTGGGGGGAGGGCACCGCTAGAACACACAACATTGATTCCTAGCTGTGTGTGGCGCCCCCTCCATAGTTTACGCCTCCGGTCATATTCACGTAGTGCTTAGGCGAAGCCCTGCGCGGATCACTTTACCATCACTGTCACCACGCCGTCGTGCTGACGGAACTCTCCCTCGACACTTTGCTGGATCAAGAGTTCGAGGGACGTCATCAAGTTGAACGTGTGCAGAACTCGGAGGTGTCGTACGTTCGGTGCTTGATCGGTCGGAACAAGAAGAAGTTCGACTACATCAACCGCATTGTCAAACGCTTCCGTTGTTAGTCTATGAGAGTACGTGGACACACTCTCCCCTCTCGTTGCTATGCATCTCACAGATAGATCTTGCGTGAGCATAGGAAATTTTTGAAATTGCATGCTATGTTTCCCAACAGATAATATAATAGCATGGAACAATAGAAAATTTTGGATACATTGGAGACGTATTAGCAGACGCCCTTGTTGCAGGAGTGCATCCGCCACGCTCATCTCCTCGTCCCGCTTCTCCAGATATGGACACCAAGAGAGCAGATCGTCGAGCTTGTGGGAGTTGGCTTGGATCACGTGGGTGTTGTTGCGCAGGCCGGCACGGAATTTGTCCATGGATTTTGTAATCTCCTCGGGGTACTCCTTGATTGTGTGATCCACGGTTTCAAGGTGGAGACGAGCTTGTCGTGGACGCCTAGTATCCATAAACTACACCAGAATGAAAGGGTGGTGTCTAATCTCTGATGCCAGATGTAAGTAGTAGCTTCGATCTATAGCTCACGAGTGCAGCTAGGAGGATTTGATGTCCCAATTACACATGAACTAGGGTTACAAGAATGGAGAGTCGAGGTAGGTGGGAGGGGTAGCTGCCAAGCTGTGTTGTTCTGATCCTCTGGATGTTGTCCTCCTTTGGAGTTGGTGGCTAAGTAGGTGAGATGGCGAGGTGGGCTTCACTGGGCTAGCCCGGTCCAACCACCATGGAATTGGGCTTGTGTTGACGAGTGGGCCTTGGCCTTGTGGTACTGTTGTGTGTGACACCGTCAGGTGGGGTAGCCATGTTAGGAGTGCTGACACATCGTCTCCACATATTTTGCTCACGCCCCGCTTGAGAGGCACCAGGTTTTGCCCATCAGATTAATGAGCGACATACATCGCCAGTTGGTGTCGTGCGTGTTAGAGCATATCCACTCGGCCCCCCAACAGCCCCATCAGGTCCCATTTTTATCGTTGGCTCTAAAAAAATTGGTCCAGTCGCGCCCCCAAGAGCCCAAATTTCACCGGTTAGGGCCGAAACTGGCGTCAGTGGACCCGGGCCGAACCCAGGCGCCGAGGGAAACAAATTTGGCGTGAAAACTGGTGGACCCGCCTAGTCAGCAGCTGCGCGTCGCCGAGAATCTTCGTCGTCCTCATTGCCTTGGTTTCTCGTGGGAATCAATGTGAAGGCTGTCGCCAGTCAGCCTTCATTGATTCATGGGCGACGAAGTGAAGGCATGCCACCGCGCGTCCCGCCCCCCTCCCGCCACGCGTCCACACTATTGTCGCCCGCTCGCCGCTATAAAAGCCACCCCTCCCCATCGCTGGCCGCACACTTACCTCGCCACACCTTTCTCTCTCTCGCCACCGACGCCCCTCTCTCCTTCGTCGCCCTCCCCCGTCTCAAGCCGCGACACCATGGCCGAGCGCTTCCCCGGCGACGAAGCGGCGGCCAATGGCTTCGATTGCCGCCACCTACATGAGGTGGAGGCTCACCTCCTCTATGAGGCAGACTACCGGCGCCACCTGACATGCAGGGTTCCGGGATCGTGGAGGCTCAGCGCCGGCAGAGTCCTAGTGCCACCGTCACCCACCGCTGCTGAACGCCGTGTCGAGATCGCGCGCATCCAGTTGTCTCTGTCGGAGCATGCGTGGCAACAGCCGAGGTACGCCCCCGACAGCCACAATCTATGGATGACGTACTTCGAGCGCCGCCACACCGAGCAACTCGCGTCCACGAACGGCGTTGAACCCCGCGAGGGCCGGCGTCAATGGTGGGGTGTCCCGGGGTGCACTCTAGAAGCCGTCCTCGAGCACATCGAGGCCAGCAACTCGCCGCGGATGGAGTACCTGGTGGCCCCCTCCTTTTCTCGTTGCCGCGACAGTTCCTGGACGCCGAGGAAAATGGAGACAACATCGTCGTACTTGTCGGGCTCCCGTTCCTCCGGGTCGCCACTCCTCCCTGTCAAGCTGGAGCCACGGGAGACGTTGCTCGGGCAGCGGCGCCCTCGTCCGAGCGGCGGCGCCCTTGTCGTCAACGAGGGCGGCCGTGTCCCTTCTCGTCCCTCCTCCTGCCTCGTCAAGCCGAAGACCGAGCCGACGCTCCTTCCCATGAAGAAGGAGCACGAAGCTATGGCCGCCGACCTAGAGGACGGCCTGGCGTGGTCGCGCTAGGACTACGTTCGGGAGGAAATGGAGCGCCAGCGGCACGCTCTCGTTGCGCGGTGCTGCGGCCGTGACAAGGGCGGCGTCGTCATCCTCAACGACGACAGCGATGAGGAGGCGCCAGTGCCGACCAACCCAGCTCGCATCGACGACGCAGGTCAAGGGTGCAGCAAAGACGACGGTGATGGCGTACAGGACGATGACGACGACGGCAACTACATCGCCTTCTACAGGCACCTCGGCATGTAGAAGGCTCGGGCGACGGCGGGCGGCGTAGTTTTTTTTAATGTTTTTGTTATGTCTTTTTATTATGTACAAATGTGAATGAAACCCGCCAAATTTAGCCAAATTCGTATCTTTTTGGTTTAATTTTAGCCGAACTCAATTCAAAAAACGACATCTGGGGCTGACTTAGGGCGGTGGTTGGAACCTGACCACCCCCACGACGAATATAGCGTCGAATGGCCTCAGGCGGCGCTATTTCAAGCCCCTGAGGCCGAACGGTTGGAGATGCTCTTATCCGGGACACATCTGCAACCCTTGAATTTGCACCCCCTGCAGCCTCCTCGTGGCTACAGGCTCCGTTATTAAATCCGTAGTTGGCTTCCTTGCTTGGTTGCGCCGCCCCTTCTTTGGAAGGCTCATGTCTTGTTTTGAGGGGTGGAAAGTTCATGTCTTGGCTGATGGGTCACGTTATAGAATTATGTCTCAGATGCTGAAACTTGATACTCCCTTTGTTTGGAAATACTTATTATTAAATCTTTACCTAATAATAAGGCAAAATAGATTTCTTTCGTCCGTCATGGCATTTTTCAGAAAAGTTTCTCTATTTCAAAGAATCCAACCCGCAGTTCTATTTTTAAGTTAAAATAAATCGTTATTTTCATATGTTACACAAAAGTCCTCGTCTTTTCTCGAAATCAACCGGACGTCCGGATTTAAGTCACACCCGAACCGTTATTTTACATTTTTCGAACCCCCTGATGTTTTAGGTAATTCATCCACGAATCATATTTAAATCAAACAAATACTTTTTAAAATCATCCATATCTTTTAAACCGTAACTCCGGTTTGAACATGTTATATATAAAATTTGATTAGAAAAATATGTAGAATATGAATATGAGATTATTTTTACCTGTTAAATATTTTTAAATATTATTTTGGAATATATTTGAGTCAAACCAAATGATTTTTTAAATTATCTGTATCTTTTAAACCGTAACTTTGATTTTAACATATTATATATGAAATTTTATTAGAAAAATGTGTGGAATCTATATATGATGTTAATCTCACCTATTAAATATTTTTAAAATATTGTTATGGAAGCAAACTTATAATTTATAGTGCAAGATCCGTTTTTTTCATACCGGCGGCGATCTAGATTGCAAATAAACACCCCACTATAACCATACATGGAAAAAAACATCAATAACTATACACGCATACCTCTGAAAAATGTCACAGGGGAATACAACAGATTTCTCATCGCGAGTGAGAGAGAGAGAGGGGGGAGACGTCTTAGGATTAACCATATTCAACACACGTTTTTTGTTATTTTGTGTGAACACCGAGGCCATCGCCAGCGAGGGTGAGAAGGAGGATAAGCGGCAACACAAATATGATGCCTCGCAAAAATAAAGGAGATGGACCTATTGTGGTCTTGAGTGATGGTTGTTGAGTTAAGAGCGTGTGTTATATTTTCTTCTCCCGTTGCAACGCCCGGGCTCTTTTGCTAGTGAATAAAAAATGATATATCTAGATATATATTAGTTCTAGATACATCCTTTTTATCCGATAGACGAAGGGACTACTCTCTACTGTATTGTAATGTATTGAGTCATATACGAGTATACCATCACCTGTGGCAGTTAGTTGATTTTCCTTGTATGTTTCTACGACAAATTGTCACTTTTTCTGTTGTGCCTATAGATTTTAAGGTATGCTGATAAGGTTGTCAAGTTGTTTCTTTAAACTAACAGTTTTGCTAAAGCACATTTGAATGTGCCATAAGTATTGCACATCTAAATCGTATGTCATTGATCTTACATTAAGATTTGTGTGAATATTTTCTTTCTCTTTTTTCCTCTTTTTCTTTATGCTTGATTCATTCACTTAGATATGCAATAATTAGAGCACATTTAAATATGCCCTAGACACACCCTTAAACTAAACATGGAGAAAAATTAAGTATTGCCTGTCCTCTAAAATCATGTACGTACGACACACCATTTTTTCGGTTTGTAGCTTCGAGCAACAAAGTGCCCATATGTTGGTGGCATCAATCACTTTTACCATCTGTAAAGAGTATCTACAGCCAGACTTGACAAATCCGACCCTTCAAACGTCCGCGGACGCGTCTGACAAATTTCCAATCTCACAACCAGGAACCTCAATTAGCATATCTCAAATTCATGCAAACCCATGCAACTACGTAAACGATGTTACATCGTCCAGTTACTATAACATGCCATCGGACTACCAAAATTTGGCATGTTTGGCTATGATGGAGAAGATCATCCACGGCTGCCCTTGCACTTCCCAACGCCCTTGTCGTCCTTCTCGCGGAAGTACCGGTCGAAGATGGAGTAGGGATCAAGCCGGATCTACTCCATAGCCACAAGAACAATCAAACATGTCCTTAGAGGATTTCCATCTTGTTCTTGATAAGCTGGGACCAAGCAACAGTAATCTCCACCTTAGAGTCACCAATCTCACATATACCTCGACTTATGTTGCAATATTTGGTCCTAAACGTGAGACGGCTTTGCCTAGCAATGGCACCAGATTGTGAGTAAGCTTGTATGACAAATCGCAGGTTATGTCCCAGTTCTACAGAAACAACTTGCCTTCAGATCAACGTAACCAGCTGAGCCCATTGGCATTTCTCCATCAAATTCATGAGAATCAACCAACACAACATGCCTGGATAGGGGGTCCTTAACTTCCTGTGGTGGTGAGGAGCACATAATCCGGCCGCCGTATTCAAAAGGTGATGGCCACCCTTCAACAACACGGACACTCAAGATAGTAGCCTGGACGGTTTCTGTAAGTCCCTCAAAGCTTAACTCTACCGTGCAAAAGGAGTTGCTAAAGAGCGCTCTATCTGAACCTTCACGATCACCAGGGTAAGTCTGGAAGTGACTGATCAATGCTTTGTCACCAGACCATGTTGTGCCCTTTACTTTGAGTTGGATTTCGAAGTCAACATTGTCCACAGCCACAGTTGCACGAGATGGGCCAGTCAGGTGCAAAAAAGGATCCTGCAAGGATCATAATCGTCAGTATAGTTGAATGCAACAAACAACGACAGAAGAAGAAAAAGAAGGAGAAAATGAAGAACAAAATGGAAGACCGTATATTACATCTAGAGTGAGTTCTTGGTAGTCATCCCTTTGTCGAGCGAAGAGAATGTTACGGTTGTGATCTACGGCATCTCGGGCAGCGACGACCCCGTAGACATAGAGTGGCCACTTAAACTTTCCCTTTGTTTCAACAATCTTGACAGAGTAGATCTGCAAGGCGCTCACAGTGGTAGCAGTGTAGGGGATCAGTCCCAGCGTGCAATGTGTAAAGTGCATAGGACTCAATAAGGCTGCAGCACCAAATTAATCCAAGTGTTAGCCATGTTCCAACATGAATTACTTACTTATATGCAATGAATGAAGGAAGGAAGGACGGAAGGGAGGGGGGATCTGCTTGCATTGCCATTGTTGGAAGATGAATACGATGAGAAGGAATCAATGGGTGTTTAAGTTTACTTACTCATGTCTTCGAAGTCACTGCGGTCTCCCCATGCAGATTCCCAGCCTTTACGGCGTCTAGCAAACAACCTGTCCTCCATCTCCATCTCCTCTGCCTCGTCCTGATGTGAGACAGAGATCCAGTTTGGCGTGTCCTTATCATCCTGCTCCTGGACTTTGAGAAAGTTGGCTTGCATCTCTAATAGCAACTTCTCAAATTGGTCAGCCATCGCTAAATCCTCCGGGGTCATCTTCCCCTCGTCCTCCTCCTCCTCACATTCGAGCATCTTCAAATATTTGCGCATCTCCATGGTCATACCCCGCACTTCATGCTCCTCATCGGAATCCAGCACCATCACCACTGCCTTTGTGCTTGATTTGCTTTCATTGCTTGATTTGCCTTCATTGCTTGAATTGCCCTCATCCATCATCCTCGACGCATGTGTCTCCGTGCTTGATTGGCCTTCATTGCTTGATTTGCCTTCGCTGCTTGAATTGCCCCCGTCCATCATCCTCGACGCATGCGTCTCCGTGCTTGATTGGCCTTTATCTGTCATGGGATCAATCATCTCCATGTACTCCTTGTTACTCTGGTTCTCGTAGGAGTGGACAGTCGCCTGGTCGCAAAGGCCACTTATAGAATCCGCTGCCACGAAATGTACATCCTCCTCATCAGTCATCTGGCCATCAGGACAGTAGGCAGCCATCTGCGGCGTTTCCATGTTTGATTTACTAAGGCCCGTTGTCAGATCTGTTACCGATGCATCCACATGTTGCTTGGTTCCCTGGTTCTCAAAACAGTGGGTGCTGGATTTGCTTTTGTCCTCCTCGGTCCTCTGGTCCTCAACATTTTGGTCAGCCATCTTTTTATCTGCATTCGCGGTTGAATGTAATATATCCAGGGAGATCTTAGATAACCTCTGCGCGGCGTTTAACTGATCGAAGACCTTGTAATAGGAGATAACGGGGACACTAATTTTGGCCAGAATAGATGCCATGGATGCCATCTCGTCGCACAAGGCATCCGTCCGTTGCAATATATGACTGAATAAGCAGTTTAGGCGCTCGCCCTCGTCCTCACCGCCGTGGGGCAAATATACATGCTCGGAGTTGGATATGAATCCGGACGTGATCTCGCTCCTCAGGGACATGATCTTCCTCGCGATCTCAGGGTCGAATTGAAGAATGTCAGACTGCTTCTCCCTGAGCAAGTTCGCCAGGGATGCAATCTCCATGCTCAGGATCTCTGCTTGCAGCTTCCGATCCATCTCCCGAGGCGTCCTCACCTCTCCTCCCCCGCCGCCACCCGCCATCGATCTCTCTTCTCTTACTTTTTTGGTTGATTGAGATTGCTAACCAGGCTTGCCGTCTGGTATTCTCGCCGCCGCCGCCGCAGTCTCCGCCTCCGCCAAACTTAGGGTTTCTATGAGGAACGAACGGGGGCCGATTCTTTACGCTTATACAGTATTCATCTCACGCTCGACTCCGGCTCGGCCCGGCCCAGACAATCGAGACGGGCACGGGACACCGGCTCACTCGGATTTGCAAAGTGAGACAGTAACCAAACTCGGATTTGCCTAAGAAAACAAAGCCAGACTCAAAAAAAAAAAGGCAACTTTTTTTTTTCTGTAGCCAGTGCGGGTGGGGTGGGGAAGCTCCTTGCCAAATATCATTTCACGCTTAAACCAACTCTACTGACTCCCGTCCCTTTTCGGAAAAAAACCTCTAATAGCTCTCGTATCCGTGAACCAACCTGTGCCATCAGAGTTTAAATCATACACTTAATATTGGTGCTCGCATTACTTATGTATTTATTTCAGCCTTCCCGCGATATTCGTTCAATAGAAGGAGACGTTCCCGTCAACTGCAAGGCGTCCGTAATGACTTCGTAAAATCTCAAGATGCTATGCCGTCTCAATTTCTCAGATGTCCTCACAAGGGTAGGATGTGTGTGTGTGCGTGTACGCGCTTTCATAAGGGTGAGTGTATGCTCATGTATGTAAGCGACTTTAGTTGTACCGTGTTCAAAAAAATAGCTCATGTGTCCCTAAAAAATTACCGTATCGAAAGTTGGGCGGGAAAAAAAGCCTCCAGCAGCTTTCATAGATTCAAATTTTTATATGGATCTCTTATGATCACCTTCCTTGTCACTTACATTTGGCAGAAGATGGTCTTCTCGTATAATTTTGACGAGTGAATAACCGCCTAAAACTTTGCTGGAGATGAGCCTTGTGTCGCGTCGGGCTGCCACGTTGCTGATGTCGCCACCCTGTCGTGCGAGCCCGCCGCCTCCCTTGCCCCATGCCGTTGTGAGGCCGCCACTGCTCCGTCTCCTACCTTTGCCCCGTGAGGTCATGTTGCCATGAGGCCGCCGCCAGGTCACGCCGCGACAAGGGCTCTCACCGCCAAGTCGCGCCACCGCCCCCGGAACCCCGCCTCCTCTCCCCTACGCCGTAAGGCTGCATCGTCGCTAGGTCACGCCACCTCACTGCTCCGCAAGCCGTTGCCACGTCGTCTCACTAACTTGTGGGCCCAGCGTCATGTCACTAACTTGCGGCCCAACACAGTTTAGTAAGAAATAGAAAAAAAAGGATATTAGGGGAATAAGTTCTATGAAAACTTCATCTAATTTATACCGCCATCCCGTAAAACGACTTTTACCGGATGATTTTTACATGAGCTATTGGAGTTGCTCTGAGGCGCCAAATAGAGGCCAATTTTTTTTTTGAGAATCTCTTTTTTTTAGAAAATTTTGATAATCTGATAAGGCCAAACTTTACAGTGCGCACACCTCCCTTTTTGCTAGATCTAGGTGGGCTTGCAGGCCATTATATTTCCTCCCACCGATTTTTGGGGTTGGGTTTTATGTGGTTTTGTTTTTCCCTGGTTTTTGCTTGGTATTTTCGTATTATTATTTTTTCTATTTTTATGTTTTTCGTTTTATCATTTAAAAATGCATGATATGTTTTCAATTCTGTGTTTTTTTGGAAACTGCAAACTTTTCTTAATTTTCAGGAACATTTTCAAATCCATGAAATTTTCCCTTTCACAAAATTTTTAAAACCCATTAAAAATTTACAGGTGGTAATTTATTTCAAATTCATGAATATTTTTTAAATTCAAGATTTTTTAAAACTTATGAACATTTATAGATTCATAAACTTATTTTAAAGTCCATTATTCTTTAAGAAAATATGAATATTTTATGAATTTGTGAACTTTTAAAATTTATGAAGAATTTTCGAAATTGTGAAAAACGTGAAATAATTTCAATACATGATTTTCTAAAATATAGTCTTTTCTCGAATTCATACACTTTTTTCAATTTGTAAACTTTTAAAACTCTATAAAAAAAAGCTCCACGCAAAAAAACTCTACAAAAAAGCATAGCTAGTTTTTTACAAGCCAGAGTTTTTGTTTTCTCAAGTCTGAGCCAACATAACGAGCATGACGAGAGCGGGTTGATATTGAGCTGCGGCTCATTTTTTATGCGCGTGAGCGGCAACATGCAACTCAGCGGGTGCCCCTGTATCTCGCCTTCAGCGAGAGGGCAGGAACCCTCGCTGAGGCTTTGTTTGGTAGAAGAGTATTTGAGAGGTTTTGGGAGGAGGGGATTTGGGAGGATTTGGTGAATCCCTCCCTTCCACCCAATCCCCTTCATTCCCCAATCCCCCTCCAGCCAAAATCCCCTTTGTAGAAAAAATGCATTTGGTTGACAGGGTTTGCCATTTTTGTGATGACAATTCACAGTGATCTCTCTTTATATGTTTCTCAGATTCAGTATAGTAAGCCCCAAATTTTCTACATTTGCAGAACAAGTCTCACACTTTCATGACCTTATGTAACTTCATTAAAAAGAGAAAAAAAAACTTCATTTGCAGCTAAAATTTAGCCCAATTTGCAGTATGCCACTGAAAGTTACTGGTTCTGAACTTCAAATACCTACACTAAACATTTGACTAGAAAATTGTACGAAAGAAAACTATATGCAAAGTTCAGGAAGCTAGTTCAGTACAGTACTAAACTAGCATGTATTCAGTATACTACATGTTCCAGTGACCCCTGTGCCCAACAGTACATCCATGCAGTTCATAACATTTTTAAATTTAAACCGTTCATGCACCTCACAGCGTTTGGACAAGAAAACAAGTCCTGATCTAACAAGGACAGAAACAAGGAAACAAGTCCTGATCCAATACGGGTAGAATAAAGGACATCATATCTTCATCATCCTCGCTTCTCCTCTTCCTAATTCGATCGATAATCTCAGAGTTCATCTTGACACTAAAACTAGAATCAGGAAGCAACAAATAAGAACTATATTCATAAGACATACATAATGATCTAGAATATTATATCATCAGTGTGCCAAGATGTGCAATGATCAAGAGCTATCAAGTATGATATACTACTTCGGCAAAGAAACAAGCTCAAGAGGCCAAGAAGCTTATGTAGCTTACCGAAGTTTGGCGTGGCAACAGGTTCCCAAGAAGGAGGTAACTCGTCCACCCCAACAAGGATCCAAGCTGTAGGATGTGAAAATAAGAGTCAAACACATTTCATCATAAGTATTATAAGTAGCAGAATTTCATCATTATTTCTAATCTGACGACACACACATTTGAATAGAAACATCGTAGGATGGTTTGTTCCAATGCATGCAGAAGATGGACAATTAGAATCAAGACCAAAATCAAAGAGACTTTTCCCTTGAATAAACAACAACAATCAGGTATAAACTACATTCATTTCATCAGGTCAATTCACTGGCAAGGGAAGTAACAAGTTTACGCTTGTTGAATCCTAATTATTCTACATAGATTTATAAACTCTGCAAAAATATATAGCCTAAACTCTAGCTTGCAGATATGGTTCCCTAGATTACAAGGATGTAGTAAATGAAAGAAATATTAAGATACAACAATGCTAGGAACAAAAGAGACACGTCCTATATGCAACTGAATGTTTGCTGCAAACATTTATAGCCTAAACTTAATGCTAGTTCTTTTCTGGGCCGCACCGCTCATTCCATTCATAGGCTTCGATTACATGGGCTGAGCAGTTTGTTGCTACAACACACTAAGATTACATGGGCTTCAATGGTATAGACACCTCCAAAGTCTCCAAGTAGATTAAAATCAAATATGAGCAGAAATTGCAATCTTGTAAAAGCAGTGCACTAGCCAGTGAGTTCTAATTGCGGATGACTTCACACTACTAAGTGGTGACTGCGATCATGTACTTTTCTATAGCAACTCTTTCTTTCTTCATAAGAACAAATACCGTAAACCATCTTTTGTCTATCTGCATCCTATTTTGCACTAGTGTAGTTGTTATCATGGTACATCTGAGAGTAAGAATCGTTTACTAACAATTGCAAGAGTTGAAAGTAAAGATTGGAAACAGGAAAAACAGATACGCATCTCCCTTTTGAACGTGTTGCAATCAAGAGTACTGCTGCATTGGTCTGATATTCGGGTTGAAACTTTGCAGGTATCCTACTGATGGCGACAAGCAAATGCTGGCCAAGCAGACGGGCCTAACAAAGAATCAGGTAAGCAGCAAAGCTGGTCACTGTTGCCGCTACCATGTCATTTTGTTTTTGGAGCTTGGTTGACATGTTGGGTTAATAATGGCGGTGCAGGTGTCGAACTGGTTCATCAACGCGAGGGTGAGGCTGTGGAAGCCAATGATGGAGGAGATCCACAACTTGGAGATGAGGCAGGTCCACAAGCACCCGCCGCACGACAAGGGCCAGCAGCACGGCATCCACGGCCAGTCTCACCAGCACTCGTCGCAGCAGCAGCAGCAGCAGTGCAGCGGCAATCGCTCCGAGCCCGGCGACTCGCACCCCGGCAGATTGAGACAAATCTCGACCTCTAGGGTTAGGGTAGAAGAGGAGCTAGAAGAGGACGACATTCTTGGCAAGCTAGCTGGGTAGGAGACGCCGTTCTTGGCGTGCTTGCCGGTGAGGACGAGGCGGACGGAGGGTGTGCGGGAGGTGGCAGCCATGGAGAGGATGGAGAGGGGAGGGGCTGCGGTTACTAACCACCGGGGAGAAGTCCAGTATGCCGGAGGAGATCGCCGGCGTCGAGGCGGCGAGGCGGCGTGGCATCTTGGGGAGGAGTCGGCGGCAGCGTCTTGGGAGGAGCCGTCGGCGGTGCCTCGGATCGAGCGGCGGTGCGAGTCGGGCGAGCAAATCCTCGAGGGGGGACCTCGAGGGTTCTGAAGCGCGCGGAAACTGATGGATCGACGGGGAATCGAGAGGGTTGGGCCGTCGAAACCCCGGGTACCAAATGGGCCAACGGGTATTTGCGAGGATTCTGGGCCACGCGAGGAATACCGGCTCGAAACCCTCCCAATCCATGCGAAACAAACGAGGCTTGAAGGGGAGACCGACATGGGCGTGCCCACGAGCGCTGGAGGCCACATGTTTTTTTTTCTTCTGTTTTTAAGTTTCTCTTTCGTTTTTTGCTTCATTTTTGTAATTTAGTTTATATTTTAGAATAATATAAAATACATATATCATAAAAAAATTGTACATAAAACATTTGGGAAATGTTGACCAAATATTTCAAAAATGTTAAATGCGTATAGAGAAAATGTTTATCACGTTTACGAAAAATATATACAAAAAAGTATAAGTGTATAAAATAATCTGATCATGTATTTTAAAAAAGTTAATCAAGCATTTGAAAAAATGTTGAACAAGTGTTTGAAAAATATTAAGCAAGCATTTGGAAAATGTTAAATGTGTATTGAAAAATGGTTACCATGTATTAAAAAATGATGAAACAAATTTGATCATGTATATAAAAATGTTAAACAAGCATTTGAAAAATGTTGAACAAGTATTTAAAAATGTTAAATGTATATAGAAAAAATGTTGGCTATGTAGTAAAACAGATGAAAAATCCTCATGTATACAAAAACGTTAATGAAGCAATTGAAAAAAAATGTTAAACACCTATTTCAAAAATATAAATCTAGCCTTTGAAAAATGTTAAATGTGTTTAGAAAAAATGTTAAATGTGTTTTGAGAAAGTGTTAATATTGCATTTAGAAATTGTTAATCAAGCATTTGAAGAATGTTAAATATGCATAAAAAATGTTGACCATGTATTAAAAAATGTCGATCTTGTATTTGAAAAATGTTAATCAAGCATTTGATAGTTTGAAAGTGTGTATAGGAAAAATGTTGATCATGTATTAAGAAAAATGTTAATCAAGCATTTGATTTTTAAATGTATATAAAAAATGTCGACCATGTATTATTAAAATGTTAAATTTGTATTTGAAAAATGTTAAACATGTATTAGAATAATGTTGTTGACATATACAAAAAATGTTGAATGAAAACGAAAACAAACAAAGGATACCATAAAAAATGAAAACCGAAGAAGAAACAAAAAACAAAGAGAAGAAGTAATAAAAAACAAATAAACAAGTGCAACAAGAATGAAAAACGGAGAAGAGAAAAGAAAAGAAAGAACAAAAAACAGAAAAAGGAAACAAAACTAGAGAAAACCGGCTCCACTCACTTCAAGTAGATCGTGCCCTTATACATAATCACAAATTATCCCCTCACGTGTTGGCTTGTAGCACTGGTTATCTTCACGACGACCACAGATCGATCCCTCCTACTGAGTGTGTTTGCTAGCATGCATGAGCCTGCATGTTCCTTGTTTGATCAACTTTTTGTTGTCTGATAGCGTGCACATGGCCTCCTCAGCCTACATGAGCTCAGCCCAAATAGTCCTTTAGCCTACACGAGGAAAGAACACCCCCACATGTGTGCGCTTCTGAGCATGGCTCGCTTGAATGCTCCCCTCAACCCACGTGTTCCCTCACGACCCAAGAGGCCCGCTAGGGTTACCTCTCCTCCTGATTTCATCTCGCTCCCGAGCTTCTTCCTCCTCCTCAGGAGACACCTAGCTGCACGCTGCCACCTCCCCTTCTCCTTGATGGCAGCCTCCTTGATACGTTTATTTTGCATCATATTTTTCTACTGTTATCTATAATGTTTTTATACATAATAATGCTTTATAGAGTAATTCTAATACCTTTTCTCTCATAATATGCAAGGTTCACACAAAGAGGAAGAATGCCGGCAGCTAGAATTCTGAACCTGAAAAAGCTACGTCAGAGTTACCTATGCTGCACATCTCCAAATGAGCTGAAACTTCACGAAGATTTTTTATGGAATATTTAAGAATTATTGGAGCAAATAGCCGTTGGGGAACGAGAGGGGAGAGTGTGTCCACGTACCCTCGTAGACCGAAAGCGGAAGCATTTAGTAACGTGGTTGATGTAGTTGAACGTCTTCATGATCCAACCGATCCAAGTACCCAAACGTACGACACCTCCGTGTTCAGCACACGTTCAGCACGATGACGTCCCTCGAACTCTTGATCCAGTTGAGAACGAGGGAGAGTTCCGTCAGCACGACGGCGTGGCGACGATGATGATGAAGTTACCGGCGCATGGCTTCACCTAAGCGCTACGACGATATGACCAAGGTGTTGAACTATGGAGGGGGGCACCACACACGACTAAGAGATTATCTGTTGTACTTTGGGGTGCCCCCCTGCCCACGTATATAAAGGAGGGGAGGAGGAGGTCGGCCATAGGGGGGCGCGTGCCATAGGGGAGTCCAAGTGGGATTCCCAATCCTAGTTGGAGTCCCCTTCCTTTCCAAGAGATGGAGAGAGGGAAGGAGGATGAAGGGAGAAGGAAAGAGGGGGACACCGCCCCCTCCCGAGTCCAATTCGGACTGGCCAGGGGGGACTCCCTTGCGTCCCCCCTCTCCTTTCCACTAAGGCCCATGAAGGCCCACCAATTCCCCCCCCCCCCGGGAGGGGGGGGTCCGGTAACCCCCGGTACTCCAAAACTTATCCGACGAAACCATTCCGGTGTCCGAATGTAACCTTCCAATATATGAATCTTTACCTCTCGACCATTTCGAGACTCCTCATCATGTCTGTGATCTCATTCGGGACTCCGAACAAACTTCGGTCACCAAATCACATAACTCATGATACAAATCGTCATCGAACGTTAACCGTGCGGACCCTACGGGTTCGAGAACTATGTAGACATGACCGAAACACATTTCCGGTCAATAACCAATAGTGGGATCTGGATGCTCATATTGGCTCCTACATATTCTACGAAGATCTTTATCGGTCAAACTGCATAACCACATACGTTGTTCCCTTTGTCATCGTTATGTTACTTGCCCGAGATTTGATCGTCGGTATCATCATACCTAGTTCAATCTCGTTACCGGCAAGTCTCTTTACTCGTTCCGTAATATATCATCCCGTAACTAACTCATTAATCACTTTGCTTGCAAGGCTCATAGTGATGTGTATTACCGAGAGGGCCCAGAGATACCTCTCCGATACACGGAGTGACAAATTCTAATCTCGATCTATGCCAACTCAACAAACACCATCGGAGACACCTGTAGAGCATCTTTATAATCACCCAGTTATGTTGTGACGTTTGATAGCACACAAGGTGTTCCTCCGGTATACGGGAGTTGCATAATTTCATAGTTAGAGAAACATGTATAAGTCATGATGAAAGGAATAGCAATAAAACTAAACGATCATTTATGCTAAGCTAACGGATGGGTCTTTTCCATCACATCATTCTCTAATGATGTGATCCCATTCATCAGATGACAATACATGTCTATGGTTAGGAAACTTAACCATCTTTGATTAACGAGCTAGTCAAGTAGAGGCATACTAGGGACACTCCGTTTGTTTATGTATTCATACATGTACTAAGTTTCCGGTTGACACAATTCTAGCATGAATAATAAACATTTATCATGATATAAGGAAATATAAATAACAACATTATTATTGCCTAAAGGGCATATTTCCTTCAGTCTCCCACATGCACTAGAGTCAATAATCTAGATTACATAGTAATGATTCTAACATCCATGGAGTCTTGGTGCTGATCATGTTTTGCTCGTGAGAGAGGCTTAGTCAATGGGTCTGCAACATTCAGATCCGTATGTATCCTTCTAATCTCTATGTCTCCCTCCTTGACTTGATCGCGGATGGAATTGAAGCGTCTCTTGATGTGTTTGGTTCTCTTATGAAATCTGGATTCGTTAACCAAGGCAATTGCTCCAGTATTGTCACAAAAGATTATCATTGGACCCGATGCACTAGGTATTACACCTAGATCGGATATGAACTCCTTCATCCAGACTCCTTCATTTGCTGCTTCCGAAGCAGCTATGTACTCCGCTTCACACGTAGATCCCGCCACGACACTCTGCTTGGAACTACACCAACTGATAGCTCCACCATTCAATATAAATACGTATCCGGTTTGTGACTTAGAGTCATCCGGATCAGTGTTAAAGCTTGCATCGACGTAACCATTTACGATGAGCTCTTTGTCACCTCCATAAATGAGAAACATATCCTTAGTCCTTTTCAGGTATTTCAGGATGTTCTTGACCGCTGTCCAGTGATCCACTCCTGGATTACTTTGATACCTCCCTGCTAAACTTATAGCAAGGCACACATCAGGTCTGGTACACAACATTGCATACATGATAGAACCTATGGTTGAGGCATAGGGAATGACTTTCATTTTCTCTCTATCTTCTGCAGTGGTCAGGCATTGAGTCTGACTCAACCTCACACCTTGTAACACAGGCAAGAACCATTTCTTTGACTGGTCCATTTTGAACTTCTTCAAAACTTTATCAAGGTATGTGCTTTGTGAAAGTCCAATTAAGCATCTTGATCTATCTCTATAGATCTTGATGCCTAATATGTAAGCAGTTTCACCGAGGTCTTTCATTGAAAAAAAATCTTATTCAAGTATCCTTTTGTGCTATCCAGAAATTCTGTATTATTTCCAAAAGTCTGTATAAAACCATATGCTTTGATCACACTATCAAAACGTATATTCCAACTCTGAGAGGCTTGCACCAGTCCATAAATGGATCGCTGGAGCTTGCACACTTTGTTAGTACCTTTAGGATCGACAAAACCTTCTGGTTGCATCATATACAACTCTTCTTTAAGATATCCATTAAGGAATGCACTTGTGACATCCATTTGCCAAATTTCATGTAACACCCCGGGAATCATGCAACAGTAATCTCCCTCTAATCGTGGCCATGTCATCATGATTACTATGCAAATGGCCACTTGTCCAAAATCAAAGTAAAATTCATTTTTAAATTGCAAGTCAAATATTTATTTATTCAAACTATAAAACTAAAATGTTCAAATTTTAGTATAAATTCCCCTGATCATTTAACATGTTGAACCAACATCATTTGACTCACCAATTAATCCCTAGAAAATTAATAAATGCTCCAACAACAAATAAAATGCCCTTTTCAAAATAAACAATTATATAAACTTTTCCATATAAAAATGAAACCTCGTGTGTAGCATCCAAAATATTCCATTTGAATTATATGTAAGATATCATGTAGAACTAAATTGGTTTGGACACTGAGATTAATAGAAAATAGTAGCTATGTTTTTACAGAAAAGTAAGAAACTGAAATTGCACTGTGCACATTTGGCCCACTATGAACAGGAGCTAGCCATCCCAACCCACTTGGCCTATCCCTAACTTCCAGCTACAAAGGCACAGCCTGTGCGTGGCAGCCATCCGGCGGCGCCATGGCCGGATGGCCGACACCCGGCTCTACAGGGGCGCCTGGGAGGGGATAAGGGTGTCTCCCTCGACCCCAAACGAACCCCCAGCCACTTCTCCCCCTCCTTTCGCCCCCCTCTTTTGAACTCGAGCTCGGCCGAACCGCAACCACCATGACCGACCTCGCCCGTGCGCTCTTCGTCGTCCCCGCGCCCTAGGAGGTGGTCCACGAGCTCCGTCGTCAAACACTACGCCCCCTACGCCAACGGACACGAGCTGGTCTCCACCACAGCGCCAGAACGCCGTCTTCTTCAACCTTCGTCCGCCTCGGATCACCAGAGCTTCACCGCTCCGTTCGTCACCTCCCCTGCGCTACAAAGCCGTCAAGGGCTTTTCTTAGCCGCGCGGTGAGCCGCCGTCCGTCCTCCTCTTCCCCCTCCTCGTTTCACTGTCGTAGGCCATCGTTCGCGCTGCCCGGTCTTCGTCCAGTGGCCGCAGTCACCGCGACCGTGACCGCGTCCAGCCCCACGTCGCCGCTCGCCTACATGTGCTCCTCGCGGTCCCGTGCCCCGGCTCGTGCTTGCCTGCGTCATGTGCGCCCCTCCATGCTCGGAGCCCGTGTGCTCGCTGCTGCGCCCGTGCCCCCACACCCGCCGCATCAGCTCGTCGCCGTCGCCGGTGTAGTCCACTACTGCACGGACCAGGACCACCGGTGGACTCGCCGCACTCCAGGCTTTCGCAGTCCCCCATCCGCGAGTCCTCTCGTCGCTGGAAACGACCTGTCGGAGCACCTTCGTCGCGTCGGAAGGTCGCCGGCGTGCACCGCGCCTGCGTGCCCTGCCGCCCCCCAGCCGCGCCAGCCATGCCCTGCCACGCCCCGCGCACTCGAGTTCCCCCGCGCGCGCCTTCAGGCTCCAGTCGCGCACTGCTGCTTCCTGCTCCTGCCCGCTGCTGCTTCCTGCCGCGGCTCTCTACAGCTGCTGCCGCTATCTGCTACTGCCGTTGCTGTGCTGCTCTGCTTCGCTGCCCCGCGCCGCGCTCCCCTTCCCTAACCCCGCCGCCCTACTCCGGCCGTCGACCGCGCGGGCCCTGGCCGCCGGCGCCAGCGCCCGGCTTTTCCCTGTCGCCCTGCCGGGCTATGCCCGCACCCCTGGGGCTCCGCCCCGTTTCGCCCACGCCGCGCTAAGGCCTATGGGCCACTGCCCAGTAGGCCCCATCGGCCTTTTAAAAAAGGAGATTAAAAAAATAATATAAATAAATAAATAATTAATTACTTAATCTTGTTTAATTAACTTTTTAAGTTTAATTAACCTGCTAACTAAACTAGGTTAAAGTGCTATTAGCTATTATGTGTATGACAGGAGGCCCCACCCCCTGTTGACCAGTCAAATGTTCATTGGTCAACTGGGACCCCCTGGACCCTTTGGTCAGCCCCTGGGTGCACTACACTGGGTGCACTTAGCGTTTTTGTTTTTTTAATTTTGAATTAATATAAATTCCAGAAAATAGTTAAAACTTTAGAAATTCATATAAAATAAATCATAAGTCGGATGAAAATTTTTTATATATGAAAGTTGCTCAGAAAAATCCAACGAATTCGAATACGCGGACCGTTCATCTGTCAGATGCCCCTAGCATGCTGAACATGGAACTTTCCCTCTCTTTTCCTTTGCCCGAAAAACGCCAAACACCGGAAAACCTCTTCAGATGTTTTTCCTCTCCGTCTACAACGCGTAGTACTGCGTTAGAGCACCCCTAGTTCTGCTTTTCGTCATGTCATGCTTAGTGGTACCTCTGTTTGCTCTGTATTTACTGTTTCTTCCCCCTCCTCTCTCCGGTAGACCTCGAGACCGACGATGCCTCCGTGATCGACTACGTCACTGACGACCGTTCCTTTGCAGCAGAGCTTCCAGGCAAGCCCCCCCTTTTGATCATCCCGATATCGCCCATTCCATTCTCTCATGCTTGCATTAGATTTTGCTACTGTTATTGTTTGCTCCTATTCTGATGCATAGCCTGTTTATTGTAACCTGTTGTTGTTACCTACCTGCTTATCCTAAACTGTTTAGTATAGGTTGGGTAGAGACCCATCAGAGACCCCCACTTTGTCCCGACTGCCCCACTGGATTATCAGAAGACCCGATCAACGGGATCGAAGACCAGGCACCGCACATCACTTTCCCCTTAGTTGCTCGACACTACTAGGTTACTATCGAGTGCCGAGGGTGAGACCTCTACAACACTTCTGATGTTAACCCTGTAGTGTAGCTATTCGGTCATGGTCAACGAGGGTGATTCCGCCTTAACCACTTTCGATACGACTTTGTCGTGCAACCCCTCAAGTGTGAACCTTGGGTTTTCCCCTTGGTGTTAGACACACAGTTACTATGGTTACTATGACTGTACACTGAACCATGTTACTAAAGACGGGTCGGCCCTGAGGGGTACCCGCGCGAGCTTAATAGCGAGTGATGTGGAGTCGGGTTGACCTGGAAGGTGCCCGCGAGATACTTACGAGGCGTGGCCGGGCATTCTTAGCCCTTGCCGCAAGAACTCAAGACGGGGCGATGGGGTCACATCTTTCGTGAGTCCTACTCGTGACCGCACTACCAACACACTAACGGTTTGGATATTTGATCCGAGGGGCCTCTGGCCTGATAGCACTAACCATCACGTGGGCATTGTATGGGCGTTCTGCGTCATATGCATCAGCCAAAGCTTAATAGACGTCATGCGATTGAGCGGCGCACGGCGGGTTGGACTGGTAAGCTCCTGCCTTTTTAAGGAGGTAGCTAGGTCTGCTCACCAGCCGCCCACGCAACGTGCAGGAGTTCCCGGGGCGATGGCCCAAGACCCCTGGGGGCATAGGTTTAGTCCGGCGTGCTAACCTCTCTATTAAGCCTAGGTCGGGTTGCGGCGTATTATTTGGCCGAGGCCGGGCATGACCCAGGAAAGTGTGTCCGACCAGAGTTAATCGAGCGTGGTGGGTAAGTTGGTGCACCCCTGCAGGGAAGAAAACATCTATCGATAGCCTGTCCTACGGTAATGGACACTTGGAGTTGTATCCCGACCGATACAACTAGAACTGGATACTTGAGATGAGACATGGATATGAGAAATGGATAGTATGGCTCTGGGATTGCTTTCTCGCAGGGAGTCAAGAAAGGATCTCTGGCCGAGGTTGATAACACTACTACTACTTTACTTTATACTACTCTACTCCCTCCTGTTGCTGCAAGATGGTGGTTTCCAGAAGATGCTAGTCTTCGATAGGACTAGCTTCTCCCCCTCTTATTCTGGCATTTCTGCAACCCACTCCACATATACAACCTTCCTTTGATAATGTTGCATATGTAGTGTAGATCCTTGCTTGCGAGTACTTTGGATGAGTACTCACAATCGCTTTGCTCCCCCTTTCCCCCCTTTCTTCTTCTTTCCAGTTGATGCAACCAGATGTCGGAGCCCAGGAGCCAGACGACACCACTGATGATCACTACTACCCCGAGGGTGCCTACTACTACATGATGACCGCTGACGACCTGGAGTAGTTAGGAGGCTCCCAGGCAGGAGGCCTTGCCTTTTCGATCAATGTTGCTTTTGTGCTAGCCTTCTTAAGGCAAAACTTGTGTAACTTATGTCTGTACTTAGATATTGTTGCTTCCACTGGCTCTTGTGTTTTTGAGCTTATGTATTCGAGCCCTCGAGGCCCCTGGCTTGTAATATAAAGCTTGTATTATTTTAATTTGTGTCTAGAGTTGTGTTGTGATATCTTCCCGTGAGTCCTTGATCTTGATCGTACACATTTGCGTGTATGATTAGTGTACGATTGAATCGAGGGCATCACATTTCATAATCATAAAATGCGGCAATTGCTAACATGATTCGGATAGACTTAAGCATCGCTACGGGTGAGAAGGTCTCATCGTAGTCAACCCCTTGAACTTGTCAAAAACCTTTCGCAACAAGTCGAGCTTTGTAGATAGTAACATTACCGTCAGCGTCAGTCCTCTTCTTGAAGATCCATTTATTCTCTATCGCTTGCCGATCATCGGGCAAGTCAACCAAAGTCCACACTTTGTTCTCATACATGGATCCCATCTCAGATTTCATGGCGTCAAGCCATTTCGTGGAATCTGGGCTCATCATTGCTTCCTCATAGTTCGTAGGTTCGTCATGGTCAAGTAACATGACCTCCAGAACAGGATTACCGTACCACTCTGGTGCGAATCGTACTCTGGTTGACCTACGGGGTTCGGTAGTAAGTTGATCAGAAGTTTCATGATCATCATCATTAGCTTCCTCACTGATTGGTGTAAGAATCACTAGAACTGATTTTTGTGATGAACTACTTTCCAATTCGGGAGAAGGTACAATTACCTCATCAAGTTCTACTTTCCTCCCACTCACTTCTTTCGAGAGAAACTCCTTCTCTAGAAAGGACCCATTCTTAGCAACAAGTATCTTGCCTTCGGATCTGTGATAGAAGGTGTACCTGTCGGTGTCAAAACCGGCGGATCTCGAGTAGGGGGTCCCAAACTGTGTGTCTAAGGTTGATGGTAACAGGAGACAATGGACATGAAGTTTTACCCAGGTTCGGGCCCTCTTGATGGAGGTAATACCCTATGTCCTGCTTGATTGATATTGATGAGTATGGGGGTTACAAGAGTTGATCTACCACGAGATCGTAATGGCTAAAACCCTAGAAATCTAGCCTGTCAGATTTTGATTGCCTCTACGGACTAAACCCTCCTGTTTATATAGACACCGGAGGGGACTAGGGTTGTACAAAGTCGGTTATAGAGAAAGGAATCTTCATATTCG
The DNA here is from genome assembly GCF_056163025.1 of Triticum urartu. Classification (NCBI taxonomy): domain Eukaryota; kingdom Viridiplantae; phylum Streptophyta; class Magnoliopsida; order Poales; family Poaceae; genus Triticum; species Triticum urartu. The sequence goes on from NC_141874.1 coordinate 145,394,129, forward strand.
CATGCTAGGCTTGCCATCCACGCTAAGGAGAATCCCATCCGGACACGGGAGAGAGTCTTCTGTCGTGTATCTTCATAGCCCATTAGTCCGGCCCATGTCACACTGGTCATACGCCTGAGGACCCCTTAATCCAGGACTCCCTCAGTAGCCCCTGAACCAGGCTTCAATGACGAGGTGCCCGACGCGCAGATTGTCTTCGACATTACACGACGGGTTCCTCCTCTGAATAATCCAAAACATCTCTCGAACACAGAGAATGTGTCCGGCTCTGTAAAAAAACACCACATATATCCGCAGAGAGTATAATATTTTATGAGTCCGATCCACTGACAACTTTTGTAGCGAGGCATCATGTCATCGCCCGGTCATTATTTCGAACCTTTTTAGCCTCCCGCTCCATGTTTCAAGATGCGGTTTTATTGGCACGTCTTGTCAAAACAAATATCATGTCCCCTTATTGCGGAATTCTCATCAATACGAGCGTGGGTAACCCAACCGCGCCGCCTGCACGACCCTTGGGGAATAGGCGAGTTTTAAGGCGAGTGTGGAGGTGCTTGATATTCACTGCCTTTATAAAGGTATAAGGATTCACCTCTTTCACCCACGCCCTCTTCCTCTCTGCCCATCCATTTTTGAGCTCCAGTGCCCAAGCTTCCATCCTTTCCACCTCCAAGAAGCACTCCAACCATGTCCGGATCTGGAGCGCAAGGCAAGTGGATGGTTTCCTCCGTCAAGGAGAAGGACATCACCAGGCTCCGGGAGGCCGGGTACCTAGCCAAGGAAATCTCCCACCGGCTTCCGGCCAAGGGACATATTGTCCCCACCCCAGAGCCCCATGAGAGGGTCATGTTCATCCCCCACTTTGTCCGCGGTTTGGGATTTCCTCTCCACCCATTCGTCCACGAGCTCATGTTCTACTACAGGCTAGATTTCCACGATCTGGCCCCCAACTCCTTCCTCAACATCTCGGCATTTATTGTCATGTGCGAGGCCTTCCTCTGTATCCCTCCCCACTTTGGACTGTGGTTGAAGGTTTTCAACGTGAAGCCGAAGGTGGTGGATGGCCAACATGCAGAGTGCGGAGGCGCCATGGTGAGCAAGCTGCCCAATGTCACATGGACCAAGGGTACCTTCATGGAGACCATCAAGGGGTGGCAATAGCAGTGGTTTTATGTCATAGAGCCTCGCGACGCCACCTGGGCCGCTGTCGGTGTCGAAACTGGCGGATCTCGGGTAGGGGGTCCTGAACTATGCGTCTAAGGTTGATGGTAACAGCAGACAGGGCACACGATGTTTACCCAGGTTCGGGCCCTATCTATGGAGGTAATACCCTATTTCCTGCTTGATTGATCTTGATGAATATGAGTATTACAAGAGTTGATCTACCTCGAGATCGTAATGGCTAAAACCCTAGAAGTCTAGCCTATATGATTATGGTCGTCTCTGTCTCTATGGACTAAACCCTCCGGTTTATATAGACACTGGAGGGGACCAGAGTTATACAAAGTCAGTTACAGAGAAAGGAATCTTCATATCCGAACACCAAACTTGCCATCCATGCCAAGGAGAATCCCATCCGGACACGGGTGAGTCTTCGTTCTTGTATCTTCATAGCCCATCAGTCCGGCCCATGTCCAACAGGCCGGATGCCCGAGGATCCCTTAGTCCAGGACTCCCTCAGTAGCCCCTGAACCAGGCTTCAATGATGAGGTGTCCGGCGTGCAGATTGTCTTCGGCATTGCAAGGCGGGTTCCTCCTCCGAATACTCCAACACAGTCTTCAAACACAACGAACGTGTCCGGATCTGCAAAAAAAGTACCACACACCACCACAGAGAGTATAATATTTCACGAGTCCAATCTGCTAACAAATTTTTGTAACGTGACATCACGTCCTTGTCCGGTTATTATTTCGAACCATTTTTTCGTCCCGCCGCTCCATATTTCGAGATGCGGCTTTATTGGCACGTCTTGTCAAAGCAGAGATCGTGTCCCCTTATTACAGGATTCTCATCAATACGAGTATGGGTAATCCAACCGTGCCGCCTGCACGACCCCTGGGAAATAGGCGAGTTTTATGGCGAGTGGGGAGGTGCTTGATATTCACTGCCTTTATAAGGAGATAAGGATTCACCTCTTTCACCCATGCCTTCTCTCTTTCCGCCTACCCACTCTCGAGCTCTAGCGCCCAAGCTCTCATCTTTTCTGCCTCAAGAAAGCACTCCGACCATGTCCGGAGCGCAGGGCAAGTGGATGGCCTCCACCGTCAAGGAGGACATCGCCCAGCTTCGGGAGGCCGGATATTTGGCCAAGGAGGTCACCCATCAGCTTCCGACCGAGGGACAGATCATCCCTACCCCGAAGCCCCATGAGAGGGTAGTTTTTATCCCCCACTTAGTCCGTGGGCTGGGATTTCCACTCCACCCCTTCGTCCGCGGGCTCATGTTCTACTATGGGCTGGATTTCCATGATCTGGCCCCGAATTCCTTCCTCACCATCTCGGCATTCATCATCGTGTGTGAGGCTTTCCTCCGCACCCAACCCCACTTCGGATTGTGGCTGAAGACCTTCAATGTGAAGTCGAAGGTGGTGGGCGGCGAACACGCAGAGTGCGGGGGCGCCATGGTGAGCAAAATGTCCAACGTCCCGTGGCCCAAAGGCACCTTCGTGGAGACCGTCAAGGGGTGGCAGAAATTGTGGTTCTACATCACAGAGCCCCGCGACACTACATGGGCCGCGGCTCCCGAATTTAAATCTGGGGCCCCAATGCGGCTTACCTCCTGGCAAGAGGAAGGCCTGGATTGGTCTTCGCTGGACGAGCTGACCGCGCTCTAGACGCGCATCAGGAGCATGATGGACAAGAACGTCAAGCTTGTCGATGTGATTCAGATGATGCTAGTTCGCTGGATCCTTCCATGCCAGAACTGGGCTTGCCACCTATGGGAGTTCGATCCGGCCGAGCACAAGACCTTGCAATGGTTCTTCGGAACTACGCACGAAGATATCTGGAAGGTGCTCTTCAAGGCCAACAAGACGTGGCCGAAGATGACCGAGGACCGTGGGCATGACCTGGACCATCCCGCTAGTTCGGTAAGTTTTCCGTGTTTCAAGGTGTATCCCTTCACTACAAAAAATACACTTCCGTGATGATACGTGTTTGTCAGAGTAGGTCACATTTTCTATCATGCATGTACATCCATGACAAATTTATGACAGAATCAAGATAGTCATACCTGTGCTGTCGTAGAAGTGTTCCATGACATTACCAAAATTATCATCACAGAAGTGTCCACTTCCATGACGATAAATCGCGCGTCACAGAAGTGCTTTCGTCAAGGGTGACCGACACGTGGCATCCACCGTAACGGAATGCCATTAAGCTATCGGGTCCGGTTTTGGATCCGATAACCCGTTAATAGCCCCGACCAATGGGGATTTTCCACGTGTAAAATCATCATTGGCTGGAGGGAACACGTGTCGGCTCGCCGTTGGGACAGATGTCATCCACTCATTGGACCCAAAGCGCCTATGATACGTCGACACGTGGCATGGCCCAACAGAGGCCCATTCCTGTAAAAAGGCCGGCCCGTTTGACTTGGTCAAAAGGTGGCGGGCCGGCCCACGGCAAGCCTGTTAACGGCTTGTTCGCATATAGCCCATTTACAGCCCGCTAACCCAGGGCCCGTTTATGGCCTATCCGAATTAGACCCAGTAGCGTCATCTGGGCCGTCCAATATAATTCCAGCCCGTTTTAACTTTCGGTCCATGTATGGCCCATGACGTCTTTCGGCCCATATGAGGCCCTTAGTAACCCTCGGCCCATTAACGGCCCGTGGTAAAACTGGCCCGTAATGAACAGTGTATCTCTTTATACCCATTAACGGCCCATTATTCCGTTGGGCCGTTTCCAGCCCATGTTATCTTTCGGCCTTCTCAGGGCCCATTTATTCTTGGGCTCATTTCTAGCATTCGTTTACTTTCGGCCCGTTATTGTCATTTTCTGCTTGTGGGCCAAATTCAGCCCGTGGTTACAGTCGGCCCGTTTGTGGCCCGTTAATACATTAGGCCGTTTTCATAGCGTCATCAAATACGACCGATTAACGACGACCCGTTATGGTCGGCCCATGAACGAACGATTTCAACTTAGCCCATTTACGACCATAATGTGGTCTGTTATTGGCCCATGTTTGGCCAACCGATCATACGGCCCGTAGAAGGCCCATTGATGATACGGCCCATAGAAGGCCCATTGTGTCTACGGCCTGTATAAGGCCCATTGTTTCTATGCACCGTAGAAGGCCCATTGTTTCTACGGCCCTTAGAAGGCCCATTGTTTCTATGACCCGTAGGAGGCCCATGTTAACTACAATAAATATGTAGCCCATGGTTAATGTGGCCTAGTTTAAAAAAATAGGCTATTGCGGCCACTAGCAAACCACGGAAAAAGAATTGCACTGACTACAAGAAAACAAATAAACAAGACAATAAGGAAATAAATAGGCAAGTAACTTACGCTAGGCTATCACGACTATTACACATATTACATCCACTGGGCATCAAAGTTCACCACCAGTGCAAATATAGGGAGCAAAGTAGCATATAAATGCCGCAGTAAAACAAGTCCAGAACTGAAACCACTTCAGAAGAGCTCAAGAAACAATATCCTGGGTACCCATAATGCTGGCAAGATGCTTAGCAAGCTTATTAACTTTCTCCTGTTTGGCGCTTAAATCCTCCAGCACTTGCTGTTGCACCAGAAAGTATGCATCTGAATTCTGCAGGGACCTCCTCTGTCCTTCGGCTTCCTGTCACATAACATCTGATCAATGGCTTTCAACTTGAAGTTGAGACTCAAGAAGCCGAACTGATTCAGGCAGCGAGTTCGAAGAGCTGGTGCCAGCAGTAGTAGCCACTAACTCCAACACTACATCAAGACATGACTTTGGGGTTGTCTCAGTGTCTTCAATATAGTTTTTATCAGCTTTCTTGGAGACCAACAGGGATGTCTCACTATCTTGAACCTTATCTGCATTACTTCCTGTACCATTGCATAACGGGGTACTCTTCTCCAATATTTTATCCGCATTCTAAAAGAGAAACAAGCAAACACATCACAGGTTTACACTGTAGTATATGAAACTCATTTTGGTAAACCAGTTCAGTAGTAAGGTGGACATGATAACAACATGAAACAAACATATATCTATGTAGTATGGTCACTGTATGGTCTATATCATTCTAGTTTATGTTGCTAAATCAAGATAGATACAGTTCGAATCATATCTATTTAAGACAAAGCAGCTTAGATAGAATATAAGTGTGGGAAACTACACAACAATAACAACACTTGTAAGGTGCATGGCATGACAATATAACTGTTTATTCAATTGAAACTGAAATCAACATAGAGCAAGTTACAACAGCAAACACGTTAAAGAAACATGTTTAAAACATACCTGTTGCGCCATTGGAGTTTCAATTGCATCCTTCAAATTTGACATTAGTTGGTATGAGTAAAAATAGTGATGCAAGAGCAAAGTACTATGAACCATAGCTACGGAACCTGACCTGAGAACAATTCTTCTTCTACTTTAAGCGTTGACTTGGGGTTCAGAGTGGTAGTCCTCATGCTTTGGGCACTGCAGTTGCCTTACTAACTGCTCGTGTTTGGGTGCTATGTGGTGGAGACGGTGCTGTGTCAACGGGAACTGGGTTACTATCTGCTGGGGTTGGGGTTAGAAGGGGTGTAGCTGGTTCTCTGTCCAACTGGGTAGGGGTACAATCTGCGTGAGTCTGGGTTATGTGTGGTGGGGCTGGTTCTTGGGCAAGCACAACCATGGTTCTATCTCCATCGACAGGTAGCACGATCTTTTCTGAAGACCGTGTTTTTACTCCCACAGATACTGCCATCACCCCCTCCAACTGAAATGGCTGATAAACAAGAAAAGTAATTGAATGTACAAACATTGTAAGATAGACAGGTGCAATGGATAGTAGGGAAGAAAACAGGGCATGAAATAATTCACATTTATGTTGTCTAACCAAACAGAATAGTAGGACATAATTTCACATATATGATGGCTAATTAAACAGGATAGCATGACACAATTTCACATGTATGATGGGTAACTAAACAGGATAGAATGACATACTTCAAAATATGATGACTATGTAAACAGGATGACATGATATAACTATACGATGTGTCTATTAAAGTGGTTGGCATGCCATAAATCACAAACATGCTGTCGATGGAAACATGATGGCATGATATAATTCACGGATAGAATGACATAATTAAAAATATGATGACTATGTGAACAGGATGAGATGATATAACTATATTATGTCTTTAGAAAATGGGTTGGCATGCCATAATTCAGATACATGCTATCTATGTAAACATCATGGCATGATATAATTCAAATATATGATTTATATACTAAGGAAGTGAGCAGAGGGCAATGGCATATATGATGTGTCAACTAAAGAGATGGCATTCAATATCGTGTATATGATGTAAAAACTAAGCATTGCAATACAACATATGCATGATATGAGTAATATAACCCTGCCAAGTTTGAGCATACACCTCAGGGGGATAATAGGACTGGTCATCTGCCTCCGAATCCTCCTCTGAAGAGCTATCCGTAACCAGCAAGATATCTGCTTCACCAGGTAGCATTGTCTGCTCTGAAGACCTTGTTTTCACTCCAGATTTCTCCATCACCAATTCAAATGGCTGATGCATAGGAAGAGCAGTTGAATATACAAACATTGTCGACAAAAGCAATGAGAAATACAAAAAAGGATGGCATGATATAATTCACATATATGACGCTTGGCTAAACAACATGGCATTGCATAATTCACATATATAATGCCTTGCAACAAGATAGCATTGCATAATTCACATATATAATGTCTTGAAACAAGATGGCATTGCATAATTCATATATATGGTAATTGGACACTAAACAGGTGGCATTCACACAAAGCATGTCTAAACTAAGCAAATGACATAGCAATGCAAGATACCATACGCACGATATGAGCATCATAACCCTGCCAAGTTAGAGCATGCACCTCGGGGGGGGGGGATAGGACTGATCATCTGTCTCTGAATCCTCCTCTGAGGAGCTATCTGTAACCAGCAAGACATGCGCTTCGTCAGATAGCATTGTCTGCTCTGAAGACCTTGTTTCCACTCCAGATTTTTCCATGACCGTGCCGAATGGCTGATGCACAGGAAGAGTAATTGAATGTACTAAAATTGTTGACAAATTTAACACGTAATAAAAAATGATGTCATGATATAATTCACATATAAGATGACTGGCTAACCAGGGTGGCATTGCAAAATTCACATATATGATGCCTGGCTAAACAAGATGGCATTGCATGATTCACATATACGATAAAGAAACTAAACAGATGACATTGACACAAAGCATGTCTAAACTAAGCAGATGACATCTTTAATGTATACAGTAAACAATGCAAGGCACCATATGCATGATATTACCAACATCAGCATGCCAAGTTAGAGCGAAGACCTCATGGGGTAAATAGGAGTGGTCCTCTGCTTCTGAATCCCCCTCAGAACAGTTATCTTCCTCTTGATTACGATCCAAAATGGGTGGAGGGGGATGCCTTTGCACCCACCATGGAGCGACGTCTGCATGAAATTTTATTGCCACTCAAGGCTCGTCTCTTTTGCTCTACATGTTCAGTTCCATTATGTACAATAATTGACATGCATAGGAATAAAACATAGTGAGATTATGTAAGGAGTGCATGCATAAATCCAGTGATGGTAGCAAACTGTGGATAGACCCAAAACAAATGATAGCAGGCAGATAATAGCTTAGTTAAAAATACAGATAATGGCTCCTTTAATGTTTGTTTGCACCCAACATGAAACTCATAGTAGACACCCGAGATTAACCAAATAGTAGACAGATAGTACTGATTGTTGCCCCAATATGTACCCCACAACCATTTAAAAACTCAAGTTTCAGCATAAGTTTGGACCTGAGTCGGAGTCTAATAGGTGAACACGACGATAAAGTATCATGTCATCATATTAAGCGACGCATAACATAAGCAGACACGGAAGAGTGCAACCTCTCTTGCGGACCCGTGTAGTCCTCAAGGTCATTTGCTCAGTTGATGATGGTAATGCAGTTGTCGTGGCTGCCGGCGGCGGGGAAGAAGATCTGAGGCGGCGAAAGACAGTCTGGAGAGCGGATCCCTGTTGTGGTGAACCCTTCCGTTGTTGGAGCAGCTGAGCTGGGGTGGAACACAACACTGCAGGAGAAGGACAAACCACACAAGGTTTTCTTTGACACATATCTGTAACAGAAGTAATTGTGTAAGGGCTTGTTTGAATTTGAGGATTCTAACAATGCAGGGATAGGAAATAGACAGGAATATGATAGGAATGCATGTGCAAAATACAGAATTTAAAAACATAGGATTTCTGCCAATCTGGGTGTTTGGTTCACAAGAATTGGAAGATCAGAGGATGCAAAGAAGCATGGTGAGATTAAGTCAAACCACAAGAAGTGTACAACCTCTTTGGCGAAGCCATGTCGATCTCAGCGTGATTTGGTTGGCCGGTGAGGATGCTCTGGCTGACTTGGCTGTCGGAGGAGGGGAAGAAGATCTTAGGCATTTGGAGATGGAGCCCGAGGTACTGCTCCGCTGTGATGGAGGGTTTCGTCGTTGGAGCAACTTCGGTGAGTTATACGATGCCGAGGCTGAAGCAGGACAAGAGGGACAACGTTAACCTGAGTGGAATTCTAATAGCATCTCTAATAGATGACGTAAAATACATAACCACAAAGTGCTAGATGTATACATCAGCCGCTCATCTCTGAACTTAACTGTCAAAACTGAATTTAACTATCGAAACTAAACTTAACTGTCGAAACTGAATTTTGCTATCGAAACTGAATTTTACTGTCGAAACTGAATGCACTAGAGGTGAGGCTACAAGTTAGTCAACTGACTTTTTCATCTCTGGTCAGTCGATTTTGTAGCCGTTGGATACGAAATCAAGGGCCTGCAGTTCATCTTCAACCTCCACCCCTCTAAGCCGCTAGCCACCACCGGCCAAACAGCCGCCCCCGCCGCCCGCGGCCGGTGGTGCGCCGCCCCACCCACCCCGAAAACACTCCCCACCGCTGGTCTGCCGCCGCCCCGGCCATCCCTGTAGGCCCCCCATGCCGAGCTTTTTCTCTGGCGATCCCCACGCCACCGCCCCACCACCACCGGCGACCACCGCCCCCACCCTGAACCCTAAGATAGATAGTGGGGTACCTCTCCAGCGAGCCCCCCTCCCCGCTGCGGCTGGTTCTTCCTTAACTCTGACGAGCCTCCCACCCCTGAAAATCGACTGACCCAAAAGTCGAATCAGTCGACTGAAGTGTAGCTAAATCAGAGCAGCATTGCAAGCAAGAGCAAGAGCGAGAGCAGCACGAGAGCAAGAGCAGAACAGGTAGGGGACCGAGATCAAGAGCAGAGCAGCAGCGCGAGCGAGAGCTAAAGCAGCAGCAGCTCCTAGTGATGTGGACATCGCCGACGAGGGAGCGACGCCGTGGAGGAAGTGGCCGGCGACGCCGCCGTGGATGGAGCCGCGTCGTGTCAGCTCGGGACCGAGCGCCGGCAGCGCCGTGAGATCGAATCAAGAAGAAAATGCGGCAATTAGTGTACAACCTCTTTGGTGGCATCGATTGGGCCGCAACTTCATCCGAGGAAACGGTGATGATGATGCTCTTCCGGTGGTGCAGGTGAAGATGGTGGTGTGGGAATGGAGGTGGCGCGAAAGACGAGGGGTACGTCGGGGCAGCTCCTTGGAGGTGGAGGACGGGGTGGCTGAACCGACGGGACGACCATATCGACGACGGATCCTCATCTGGTACGGTGGATGAGGAGTGTCGAGGTGTTGCTGTGGACGACGTCGTCGGGGAAGAGGCTCCGGCTGGGTGGCGGACGGAGGAGCGTGTGGGGCTTCGCGGGTTTTGCTGGCCTCAGTGTACAAATGGGTGGGCGGAGGGAACCATGGCTTAGGGACGCGCTTGTCTGAAATGTGGGGTAAGTTACGAAAGTACCCCCACCAAATTGAGGCGGTTCTTTCGGTTCAGGGGTATCACGAGCATTTCACGTGTCGGGATTTCACAGGAGGTGGGAGTTTTTGCGCGCATTGTAATTCTGGAATAGCAAGGCGCGGATGGAGATGGAGGGAGTTGTCGGAGCACAACAAGACAAAGATATATCTTTAATATTTCGGGCTAACAAGGCACGGGTTGAAGAGGCGGGAGTTTCGCAGCACGATAGACAGAGACGCTAGCTTGAAATTTCGGCATAACAAGGCGTGGCTTGAAATTTCGGGAGAACAAGCTTAACGCGTACCCCCAAAAAAGACAATTTAGACTAGTATGATATACTACGTACAATGTGTTTAACACGCACAACACACACAGAGACACCATTTAGACTAGTAAGGTACACGTGCATTGCACGCATGAGATTTGGCAACCAAATTATGAATAAACACCACATTATAGCATGTAAGCTTTGATTCATAGATCCATGATGTAGATGTTCGTTTAATTCTTATAGTTCAAATCATTTAGTTTTTATAAGAAAGCTAATCTATTTTGAGATTCATGGAATCGTGCGTTGTAAGGCATAAAGTAAAAACAAATCATGTCGAAAAAACATTTGGGAAATTATGATACGGAAGATTCTAGAACAAAGAAGAAGTGCTTGTGTTTTGAGGTTTGTGCATTATGCTTAAGTTCAAGCATAGAGTCTTCTAGATTGTACATGTGGCAAAATCTGGTGGAATCTAGATGATATCCAACGGCCAGTAGTGCTCAAATTTGCCAGCTCTGCACCATCAGAATGGCCTCATCCAATGATCATCTTTCAAAGATAAAGTTATCCGCACACTATATAAAAAATATAAAATATAATATATATAGGGGTATAGATATAGATATGTGATGCGAAAGCCACCCATCATCTCCAATTAGAATAGTGTGTCCATGCACGAATGCAATGTGGCCAAACGATGTCTGCCATCGGTATCTCAAATTCAAACCAATCTGACCTTGTTCAATGTGTATACATTGCAACATGCTCGTTTCCAAACCACACCGTGCAAATATCCATTATATTCATGCATGCATGGGTTTCAAACATCATGATCTCTTATTCAAATATTTGAATTCAACTTTACATTGATTATGACCTCACCTAGTCTTTTACACCCACACATTGGTCTTCTCTTTATAATTGTACCACTAACTTTCTCTTGTGCATGCATGCACACAAACTACCAGTCGGCATTATCCATCGCACACATGCAATCTTTTTCTTCAGGTCGGTCTCCCATGAAGGCACACACACACATCCCCCTCTCCATCATATCGGGCATTCTTTATCTGTCACATGCATGCGCAATGATCGATGTTCCTCTATGTGTGTGTGTGTGTATAGGTAGGTCTTTCATAGTTTTCCACATAAACCGATCAATCTATATATCTAGTGAGGTCTCACCCTCTTTCCCACGTCCACATCGATCAATCTATACCTCTCTATATAGGATTACATATATAGCTAATACACCCACATTAATTATATATCCAACGCCTCCCTCTAATCATCCATGCCTTCCGCTTCATCTCTCATATGCGCGCACAATGGCGAAGACAGGGGCAGCAAGGGCCCTGCCCCCCTAACATCACTATATATCGAGGCTAATATGAATGCGATCATTAGACAATTGCTGGTAAAAATGATTTAACTTGATGAATTGGCCCTCCTCGTAAAGTATTAGCAATGCTTGGCCCCCTAGCTCATGGGATATTTTTCATGGCTCCGCCACTGCGCGCAACAGCGCATGTTCTCGCCCCGTCTCTCTAAATATCGATCTCACAGTTGTGCACTCCTTCATAGTTGTTCGCACACGAACACGTCACCGTGTACCCTTGACGCCGAGGGTGATGCACCGCAGCTCACGTCGAAGGAGACCCAGCCGGAAGCGCGGTACGCAGGCAATCCGGCGGGCGCTTTTGAAGATCCGAAACCCCGCACGCCCGGGAGGGACCCCGTCTAGATGCGTGGCGACTATGGGCTGCCCTAGGTCGACCTGATCGCCCCTAGGGCCTCGAGGTTCGCCGCCCTGCGAAGAAGAAGAACAGACGAAGAACGAGGAAGAAGAAGAACTAAGGTTAAGGAGAAAAGATAAAAGATAAAAAGCGGTAGATGAATTGATCGATTGTGTGTTGTTCAATCGGCCGTCACCCCTTAGATATATAAGAGGCGGCTGGACTTCCCGTGCAAGGAAAAGGCTTGGATTCACGTCCAGAACCTAGTCAAATTCGGATTGGTTTTATCCGAACTTTCCAAAACTGTTCGGTTTAAACTGGCTGCACCTTGCGGGTCATTTTTGTGATGGTAAACGATCTCGGATGAAAACGAGCCCAAAAGCAATCTTAACCATTTCGACGAGACGAACAACTTTCATGTTGAAAGTTTTTTGATCAGAGGTCATCTTGAGAGTCAAATCAGTCTCGCAAAACAGGCTATTCTCTCGCGCTACCCATCAGACATGTGTCTCGTGGGGCGCGCCACATCTCGCCTCGTGACAGTGCTGCACTCCGATTGCTCTAAATTTTGCATACGAACTCGGATTTGGACGATTTTTATATCAAAATCGACCGTTTCGACGAGACGAAGACAACTCGTGTAGGTCATTCTTCCATTTGAGGTCGTATTAGGGGCTTAATCGGCCAAACTGTACTCTGAATATAAGATCTTAGTACTTTGAGCATAGTTTCGGCCTTCGAGATGAAATCGGACGATGATGACCCGAACTTCAAAGATTTTCACATCAATAATATGGAACTCTTTCATGTAGATCACCTCTCCATTTGAGGCCATGTTAAATAAGTTCTTGGCCGTGCCAAAATTTGGTGTCAACACATGCCCCCCTTGTTTTTCGGCAAAGCTTGTGTGCCGAAAAATAACTTGCACATAGCTTGCTCTACGGATGATGTCAACACTACATCGGCCATTTTGCATATTCTTAGGACGATAAGTTTATATCGGCCATTGCTTGTGTGAATATTTTGATGCAAGCTTGGGTGACTTTCCCAACTTCATTAATCCGACTATAAAGTTCCATAGGTATGCATGTCAAGACCATCCATCAACCATATTGTCCACCCTTCTGCTAGGATCTTGCATATTATCAACAATGAACTTTCTTGAATCCTTATTTTGTCTGCATAAAAGTTTCATTAGTGGCCGAGGTAGTGAGCTCCAATTCGGCCTTACCTATGTTGGCAAGAATAAGCATCGGCTATTGATAGATATGCAATACACCATGACGGACATGGTAGCCGGATGCTTGCTATGCCAACTCTCTTCAATTGACATGTCTAAATATATGAACAATTTTAATGCAACACAAGGTAAATTTTGCATCTAGACATACCAAAAGATAAACTATAAGTGATTCGTCAAAACGTTGATAACCCTTGGATATTTGTTGCACTACTAATAACGAATCACCGGAAGCCTCAATATGTATAGCACCTATAGCAAGGAAAAGCTCCAATCCGAATAACAATGCATATTCGGCTTTGATCATTGTGCAAAAATATTTTAAGCGGCATGAGGCTTCACAAAATAGCTTCATATGGAGATAAATAAACAACACCAACACCTTGGCCATTGTTACAAATTTAACCATCAATATATAATCTCCATGGTACTAGAGAGATCAAGCTAAAAACAATATTATGCATGATGTCAATATGATGCTCAATAAAAAAAATCAACCATGATTTGGCCTTACGTAAATTCTGAAAACTAATAAGCCAAAGCACACCCAATCAAAACATAATTTCACTTTGCAATTTTGATGAATTGGTCTATGCATAATATCTTCAATGGCATCAATTTGACAAATTCCTTTGCAAGGACTTATCTCAATCTCTACTCAAACTAAGGACGATGTTAGAATACCACACCGGCCATGCTTAGATATTCTTAGGGCGATATATAAGTATCGTCCATTCCCATGAGGTCCATGTAGAATTCACCCACCAAAGTATGTATAGCCAAAATAAACAAATGAAATAGCAATAAAATATTTCATCCCTTTTGTATTAGCAACAAAAACGTAACTAACCAAATGTATGATGACTTGGTAATACCCTGTCATGATATAGAAAATTATGTTGCATCCATGGAACAAAATAAATCCATGGAGGGTAATTGATCATACCTATGGATGAATTCCATGGCAAAGGCATCAATGGCATGGTTGAAGAAAATGAATGATGTGCTAACCGAAGATTTTGATGTTGTGATGCACACCTTCGGCTTAATTGTTTGTTGCTTCCATTCTTCTCTTTCTTTACTTTTATTGTACTTATTGCAATAGAAGCATGCACATCCTTTTTTATGATTGATCCTCTTGGGAACCCATGCCATGTTCTTCTGTCTCAGCTCTTGTGCACTAAGATTTCGTAATTCCCTCTTTTGCCAATATGATAAAATGAGTGGGCATCTTGGCTGTGATTCTATTTTGACCTTGTGCACTCTTAACTTCTTTTCTTCAGATTTGGCACTTTGACTCTCAATAATTGGTTGCTTCGTCTCATTGCCTTTAGTAGCCAATGTTAACACTTTAATTGGCTCTTTTTCATTTGAGATCAAATCTGAAGTTGCACTCTTATGACCATCTCTTTTAACATGGTAAACTTGCTTGACCACCTCTTTCTTCTTCTTTGAGCTCTGGACCGATTCCTTAGGATTGAAACGGTCTTTAACATGTGATTGTTCAAATGTTGATCTTCTCGGAGCTGCATAATATTGATGAGATGGTCTAAAATAAGATGGAGAATGTGCCCTTGTATCATACCTGTCCCATGATGGATATGAATCTACACGAGCATAGGGAGAAATCCAGGACATTGGCATTGGCGGCCCAAAATAAGGATATGAATATGTTGCATGAAAATTTTCACTTTTCCAATACCGATCTTCACATTTGTGCCTTGGGGGTGATCTTGATGCTTTTGCATTAGTTGGCCGATAAGCACTTTTCTCTTCACTCTTATTTTGATATTTATCTAATAATTGTGCAAAAGTGACCTTGAATTTCTTGCACTTGTGCTTATTGCGGCTTTTGTTTCCTTTGGTTGTGCTTGCACCGATCTTTGAATTTGCTTGCCGCCCCCAGTCCTTGGCGTCTCCATTGTAGCTTCGATGGAATTTTCGCCCTCAAGATTATGTTCATTATGCTCTTCAACAACTTCTTTACTTGAAAGCTTAATCCCATCACCTGCAGTTTTTACCTTCTCTTTAAATGGATCGGCTTGAAGTAGCCGATGCAAAAACTTTCTGCCATCGGGACCAATCGGAATAGACTGGTGATCTCTTGGTGTCTCAACAAATTTCAACCGTCCTTTATCAATGGCCGATTTAACTATTTGACGAAACATGTTGCAATCCTCAAAATTATGCTTGGACGAATCATGCAACTTACAATACATTCGTCCCTGGACAGATGGCTCAACATGGTGATCAAGAATTCTAATATAATTATTTCTCAACAACAAATTAAATATTTGATCACACATACTTGATTTGAAGGTAAACTTTGTATTCTCTATCCGATCTTGTTGTGATAACGGCTTTGGAGTTAAGCAAACGAATGGTTCATATTTTGCATCACCCCATTCGGCTATGCATTGTGTTTTGCACTCTATCTCCGATGTCTTTGGATAAGAAACTATACTAGCATCAGTTTGCTCAGAGGATTTTAACCTTGGCTTTAAATTTCTGAAACAAAAATAGTTAGAACATACATGTCTCAATTGAGACCAAGTGTAAGCCAAGTAAGAAATAAGCAAAGCTACCCAATTAGATATGAACTTTAAATAAAGCAATGGGAAAAGCTTTGGCTGCAGTAATAAGTCACTACCGGTCTCTTTGAATGGTACAATATATTGACTGATATGCTTAGTAACAATTTTATTGCTAACAAGTAAATTGCCCTTCTTCATTGGTCTTTGAAAATTACTTATTAGAATTTTTCTAATAGATGCATCAACAATAAAGTTGTGACCAAATCTGAAAATAGGTAAATTACTTGCTAGACATACCTCTTCAAATATGTTGGGAGAGCATGATGATTGCATATGATGAATAATATTGTGCTTTGCTTCTGGATGACTTCCCAACACCATGTCACAATTTTCTTCTTGATTTCGTGCATCATAAATTTGAAGATCTTCGTCAACCGAACTTTGTTCGGCTACTTGCTCTTGTCCTTGAAGCTTGTCAATTTCTATGGCACGAAACTCATAGGGCAGGAAGTAGGTTCCATTAACTTCAGAAAAATCAAACATGGTTGTTTTGCTATGCTTGCCATGCCCTTTCCCAATAATGCTTGCCTCTTTGGATTTGATGGATTCAGAATATATACTACTTGATTCAGCTTTTTCAACCGAAGCACTTTTAGTTTCTGAATCATCATTCTTTTTGCCGGTTATATCAATTGGCAAGGCTTCTTTTCTTTGAGCCAATTCCCTATCAATTCTCTCTTGGCGAAGTACCTGCACCCTATCGCGCAAAGCTTTAACTCCCCTCTCAATTCTAGCTTGCTCTAGATTAGTTTGCCTCCTAATGCTTTTAGAATCTTTCGGCAATGAAGTGTTAGTGTTACCGGAATTTTGCAATTGTGTAGGGGGTGTATAATATGCTGCGGTACTAGGTGGAGGTGTATGCACTGCTGTATAACCATATGCTCTCTCACCAATTCTATCAATTGATGAAGTTTCATCTTCTTGCAAAACTCTAGCCTTTATTGCAGCATAATCAGGATACAACCCCTTTTTATATTGTTCAAGGCAAAGAGCACTAATCCTCTTATTTTGTGTCAAGCTCTTTTTAACGTAGCCACAACCACTTCTGGAAGAGATTGCTCCGCAATACTTTCAGATTCTTTTGGCAATGATTCGTGAGTGTTGCCGAAATTCTTGAATTGCTAGAGTATGCATTATATGCTACAGTATTTGATGATGGCACATGTGTTCCTGTAAAATTTTCACTTATTCGGCTATGACCATGAAGATGCGGGGCCGAATTATGAACATCTACAGTTGCATACGGTGCTGAAAAATTACTAACATGAGGTGTAGCATATGATGGTTGAGAGTAACTGGCCGAATAGCTAGTAGTAGCATGGCCAATTCTCCCATCCATCGACAATGTTGAATTCACATATTGAAAATTAGTTGCCGATGAATAAAAATGTGAAACACTTTCTTGTATGCTATTGGAAATTTTGACATGAGGTGTTTCAAATTGATTAACCAAACCCATCATGTTGTTCATCGGCATATGGATTTTTGGGGTTGCCGATGCATGAGAGTTTGGATACATATGTTGTACAGTGCTAAAATCATAAGAATTTGAAGCATGAAGATTGCTTTGCATCGGCCCTTGCGCATAATTAGATGCATGATTTATAAAACTAGGGCTAGCCGATACATTATGCTCATTAGGTGATCCAACAACAACATATAAATTATTTGCATCTACAAAGGGGAATTGGGTATTCATATTACCTTTGTAGATTGCAGCAACTTGATGACGATCTCTTCGTAGCAAGAACGGGCTGGAGACCGTTCAAAGGTTCGTCCCCAGCGGAGTCGCCAAAAAGTGTGTTCGCATACGAACACGTCACCGTGTACCCTCGACGCCGAGGGTGATGCACCGCAGCTCATGTCGAAGGAGACACGACCGGAAGCGCGGTACGCATGCAATCTGACGGGCGCTTTTGAAGACCCGAAACCCCGCACGCCCGGGAGGGACCCCGTCTGGACGCGCGGCGGCTATGGGCTGCCCTAGGTCGACCTGATCGCCCCTTGGGCCTCGAGGTTCACCGCCTTGCAAAGAAGAAGAAAAGACGAAGAATGAGGAAGAAGAAGAATTAGGGTTAAGGAGAAAAGATAAAAGATAAAAAGTGGTAGATGAATTGATCGATTGTGTGTTGTTCAATCGGCCGTCACCCCTTAGATATATAAGAGGCGGCTGGACTTCCCGTGCAAGGAAAAGGCTTGGATTCACGTCCAGAACCCTAGTCAAATTCGGATTGGTTTTATCCGAACTTTCCAAAACTGTTCGGTTTAAACTGGCTGCACCTTGCGGGTCATTTTTGTGATGGTAAACGATCTCGGATGAAAACGAGCCCAATAGCAATCTTAACCGTTTCGACGAGATGAACAACTTTCATGTTGAAAGTTTTTTGATCAGAGGTCATCTTGAGGGTCAAATCAGTCTCGCAAAATAGGCTATTCTCTCGCGCTATCCATCAGACATGTGTCTGGTGGGGTGCGCCACATCTCGCCTCGTGACAGTGCTGCACTCTGATTGCTCTAACTTTTGCATACGAACTCAGATTTGGATGATTTTTATATCAAAATCGACCATTTAGATGAGACGAAGACAACTCGTGTAGGTCATTTTTCCATTTGAGGTCGTCTTAGGGGCTTAATCGGCCAAACTGTACTCTAAATAGAAGATCTTAGTACTTTGAGCATAGTTTCGGCCTTCGAGATGAAATCGGACGACGATGACCCAAACTTCAAAGATGTTTATATCAATAATATGGAACTCTTTCATGTAGATCACTTCTCCATTTGAGGCCATGTTAAATAAGTTCTTGACCGTGCCAAAATCTGGTGTCAACAATAGTCTCCCTCCATTCGGCCCCTCGCACCATCTTCTAGCCCCCCGCCGGATTTTGCCACATGTACAATCTAGCAGACTCAATGGTTGAACTTAAGCATAATGCACAAATCTCAAAACAACAGTGGTTCTCCTTTGTTCTAGAATCTTTCGTATCATAACTGCCCAAACTTTTTTTCTAGTTGAATTGCCATTATTTGTTTTTACTTCATGCTTTACAACGCACAATTCCATGAATCATAAAATAGATTAAGGGCTTCTTTGATTTAAAGGATTCTCGAAGGAATTTTGGAGGATTCTAATCCTTAGGAATTTTTCCTATCTTGTTTGTTTGATTCGTAGGATTGTAAACGATAGGGATTTTTCCATATGATTCATTTGCACTAGATTTCATAGGAAACATCCCATCCACTCAAACCTCTTTGAAAGAATTCTGTGTTTTTTCTATGCACAATCAAACACTCGTACCATCCTGTAGGATTCAAGATGACATTCCACTCTAATCCCATGTTCTTCCTATTCCCGTGTTTTGGAAATCCTACGAATCAAAGAGGCCCTAGGTTTTTTTATAAAAACTAATTGATTTTGAATGAGATGAACTATAAGAATTAAACGAAGGTCTACATCAGGCATATATGACTCAGAGCTTACATGCTACAGTGTGGTATTTATTCGTAATTTGGTTGCAAAATCTGACGCGTGCAATGCACGTGTACCTTACTAGTACTTCGAGTATGTGCAAAACACAATGGCACACTACACAGTGTCTCTCTTATAGTTCATGAAGCCACGTGGCACATGTGGAGGCGTTGTCGCGACATCCTTGTGTGGATTGATCACAGTGACGTGATGCTGGTTCCAGAAGAATGTACTCGTCCTCCCTGAGCCGCACTGGCGGTACATGCACGAAGCGAAGATGTGCACGCACGCCACGCGCGCACTCATTCCCTCGCACGCACACGCGAGTACACGGGCGGACGCAATTTTGTACCAAGATCCACCCCATGTGATAATTTGACGCGTGTAAAGTCCTTCACTTCATTGATGGTCAATTAATACAGCGCATGCAAATTGAGTGGGCGTGAGGGCGGAAGAAAGACATTAATACTCCACTGCACGCATGCGAGTAGTTAAATCATGGGTTTCTAGTAGTACTTCCATTGGTCTCCTTCATATTTTGTGCCAATTTTTGACAGTAACATAATATTTACGCATCTGAGCAGTGTAGTCTACTTGAAATTTATGTTCCACTAAACTCATCGGGAGCCGTTTTGGGCCTCGAAACTAAAAACCATCAATTAATATTTACCTTGTTCCCATCACATTCGAAAGTACTAGTGCTACAATTAAGTGCAAGCCTGCTCACACCTACCAGTACGTACCAAACCTGAACATGTTCCCACTATGCAGGTTTTAGTACTAGTGCTAGTACTTAGGTTATAAAAAGGGGAACTACCTAACCGAAAATTACTCTACCTTCCTCCTCATAAGTCCTCCTTCTTCACACGTCCTTGCCATGGCTGGTGTGCAGAGCTCTAGGTCAAGAACTACTCGTAACAAGGGAGCGGCAACCAAGGCTGTGGAAAAAAGAGAGGGTTCGCCGCCACGCAGAGACCTCGAAAGATCTCTCACGGGCAGGCGATTGCTCCCAGGAGCGCCCTAGACGCGGAGGTGAACATGCCGAGCTGGCGGCGCTGGAGTCATTATCCCTCGACGGCATGCCCGATCAGCTCAATAAGCACCTCAATAAGCAGAAGGAGTTCATCCACGGCTTGGTGGAGCTACTGAAGGAGAACCTCGACGACATGCCCGCTGAGCTCAATGAGCAGGGGGAGTTGACCGCTGGCTTGGTGATGCTGCTGAAGAAGAGCATTGCCTCGGAGAAAAAGGCGACCGGCAAAATCCTACAACTTCAGGAGGACAAGGCGAAGCTCTGCCGCGAGCTTGACCTGCTGAAGGAGGAGAACGCCGGCTGGAAGTCCTCGATGAAGATGTTGCAGGCCCTCGTCATGGAACAGAAGGAGGAGTTGGCGAAGCTCCGCATCGAGCACCCGGCTGCTGTCAAGGTATGTAATGCAGCCATGGAACAGATGATGAAGGCTCGCATCGAGAAATCCCGCGTCATGGACACAATGATGAAGATGGCGGAGGAGACACACAAGGAGATGGAGGTCGTGGAGGCGATGAAGAAGCAGTTACGACTCCGCGGCCAGCAACCCTTCATGCAGTGAGAGCAGTGCCCCAGACTTGTGTGTGCGTCTTCCTTCTTTTTTGGGGGTGATAATCCTCCTTTTTTTGCTCCTATGTTTCTTATTTTGCTTCGGGTGTTTCGCCGCACATGTCACCTTCTCTGCGAGGCATGAATAGAACAATGCTAAAAATGAGATGACTAGCAAATTAGATAATTCTTTATCACCAATAGAACAATGCCTCTTGCTAGTAATATATAATAAGAGTAGAGAGTAGAGGATATGGCACTGGGCTGCCGTGTTTCGTGCTCCTCCGTCGTACTCCAGTGGAAAACTCGAGTATACTGCACGGTTATTTGCTCCTCCTCAGGTCGTCGGCACATTTATACGAGCAGTCAAATCACAAGGCCCCACCTTCCAGCAGTAATGAGCCATCAAATTACAAAGGCCCTCGCCTCTCGTGAAAAGGACCAAGCTAGACTACCCCGCCCTCTAGCCTTTAAAAAATGTATACATTTGTACAGTAGTAGTATCGATGGATTGCGCCATGGAGCAAAACTAACAAGATGTAATTAAATAAAAAAGGTGGTACATATAGAGAGCGCTCGTCGCCAAATTATGCATATACTATATGACACTACCCACTATGAAGGTACTAGTAACATAGACTAGTAACTGGTCTATGTTACTCTCCACTATGACCAGCCAAAGTCGAGGTGCGGATACCAACGAGGGCCTGGTTGTGTCTATACTTGGACAACTCACCCGACTGCATGCGCACCAGGCAGACGAAGCTCGTGTCATGTTGGTGCCGTGTGCGGCCCACACATTAACCAAAACCTCGCACCTCCATCTTAGCCTCTGTGTTTAAAACATCTCAATCTCAAGGCCAAGGAGCAACATGAAACCTATGATAGAGCCAATCGGATGGTTGAGAACACTACAATTCGTAGCTACAGATGCGTGTGTGAGAGAGGACGAGTGCGTGCATGCACCTCTTCTCAGAGTACAACTGTATGTGGGTGGCATCGACCCAGGGAGCAGTGATGGTGCGTGCGAGAAGTCCCGAGAGATAGGTGTAATGCGTCTGAAAAAAGACTAGTCTATAGCTCGCCACGAGGCTATTCCTATCGAACGCTAAGCGTAAGATATGTATCCGATAGTGCCAGTTTTGGCATGTACATAGCAGTAGAAAAAGAACTAGTACCATGGCATATGCTACACCACGGCCGAGAAAACGTGCCGACGTTACACCATCCGGGAATAATGATGCACTTCTAAACTAGAACCGTCAATAAATTTTGAGTGCGTCTCGTCACATTCCAAATTACTACTACTACCACGCTATATTTAATTGCAAACCTGTTCACACCGATCACAACATAAACGGTTTCCCACTTAGGAGCGTATTAGTAGTACTCGTTATAAATACTACTATGCTAAGATGACTGCACATTCCTCCTCAACTCTTTATCCACAAAAAACAATCAAGTCAATCAACCATAGCCAGCGTGAGTTCTGGGTCGAGAGATTTCCACCAGGGAGAGGTTAGCATGGAAGAGGAAGCACGAGAGATGTCCCGCCTCGCCGCGAAAGTAGCCAACATGTACAGCCGCGCAGCAGTAGCAGCACAGAGGTCCCGCCGCGCCGCCGAAGCAGCACAGAGGTCCCGCCATGCCGTCGATGTAGCAGACTGGTCCGGCCATGCCACGGAAGCAAAAGAGATGTCCTGCCGCGCCGCCTAGGAAGCAGGGAGGTCCCGCCGCGCTGCGGAGGCCTGGGAAAATTTCTCGCGGGCAGGCGAGGACTCTTACAAGCGCATGCATGCGATACTCCATAGCCAGATGGATCAGATCTCTGGCTGGGCGAGGATGCAGGACGAGGCTACCGGCGTCATCCAGCAACTGGGGGAGGGAAATGCGAAGCTCCGGGGCAAGCGCGACCTGCTGAGGGCGAAGATCGCCAGAAGGGCGTAGCAGGAGGAGGAGACCGCTGCCGTGTTGCATAGGACGGGTGTCATCATCAAGAAATTATGGACGAGAATGCCATGCTCCGCATCGAGCACAACAAGCTGGTGGAGGAATCCATGGATGCTGCAAAGCAGCGTATTAAGGACATGAAACTGATGAAAGAGATCATCGCCCGCCGCGAGAACTAGTCTCCGTGACTTGCAGCACATAAAGAAAGTAGAGATCAGCGAGCGAGATCGTTGTATGCGTCTTCCTTCTTCTTTTGCCCTTGTGTATTTTGGGCGTAGCCGCATGTGGCTTTTTAAATTATCTTCCTAATTATGTAAGACAATTATTATCCACTCTCGTCGTCCTTATATATATTCATCAGTCTTGCTATAAGTCGCACTAGATGCTATATAGGTCCGTCGGATCTTACATCAAGATCTGTGCAAAATTTTCTTTTCAGATTTTCTTTTTTCTCTCTTAAATCTCAGTCGAGTGAGACATTGCCATGCCATTAAATAGAGGCTCGGGCGCCATTAATGGAGACCTTGGGAGAGAGGTGGATGGCAGATGGAGGTCAAAGGGCTCTCCTCCCGATAAGCACGCGCAGGGGTCTGATCAGATGCCTCCCGTACTCAAATAGCTACCCTGCACGGCGCCTCCTAGCTAATAAAAAAAGGGGACGCGTGGCGGCACGTAAATGGTAAATAGAACGCCCATAGTTTCAATAATACTTGTGTTTCCGGTTGTAACGTGACATCACTTGTTCCAAAATGACTTTGTTGATTGTTAATGTGTGCGCTTTCGCAAATCAGACAACAAAATTACCACAACATGTTGGTGCCATGTCATGGCACCAAGCCAAGTTTCATTATTTTCATGCATGTTTCGGATTTACAGGAATTAAAAAACCAAGTTTCTCAATGTTTCCAGCCGAGCCATGATGCCCAGATGTTTGAATTTCATTCCCATTTTTGGCATGGGACCTAGAAATTTACCCAAGGACACACATGCGATTTTTCAACCAGCTTTGGTGCACTGGAGCATGTGCTTGTATTTAAAATTTGAATTATGCACACAAAGGTGACACGTTCCCTCTCAGAACCACGAGCCTTCTTGGGAGAAGCTCAGGTTTGCAAGAAACTTATACCAAAACTTGTTCCTATTCTGCAAATTTTTTACCACAGCATGGTAGTACCATGACATGACACCATGCCAAGTTTCATGATTTTCAGGCGTGTTTTGGATTTACAAGAATTTTAAAACCAAGCTTCTCAATGTTCTCGGCCAAACCACGATGCCCAGATGTTTGAATTTCATTCCCATTTCTTGCATGGGACCTAGAAATTCACTCGAGGACACACATGTGATTTTTAGTCAACTTTGGTGCACGGGAGCATGTGCTTGTAGTTCAAATATGAATTATGCACATTAAATGACCAGAAACTCAATTAATGTATAAAAAAGGCCAAACGAACCCAAATAATTCCAAAATTTAACATGGCACTCATATAGTTCTATGTTGCCTCTGTAAAGAAAATCTGGCGGGAGGCAGCTTATATTGTTTCGCACACAAAGGTATAAAGAAATAAATAAATTAGCCCTATTTAATTCTTGGGTTCTTATTATTTATGCCACTAGTTGTGTATCACTACTCAGTTTTGCCATTAGAAGTTACAACTACTCAAAAAATGCCATCGATCCGTGAGATGCCTGCTCAAAAATGCAGCTAGATATCTAAAAAATGCCATCGTTAAGTTAGATGTTTGCTCAGAAATGCCATTAGACATCGTTATTTTCACATCAAACCCGTTGACCATGTTACATGACAAAAATAAGCCGATTCTCACAATGACAAGTTAATGGTGTCCAACACAACACACCCCTCAAATAAAACTAAGCACCCTGGAATTCTTTGACAAAACTAAGCACCCTGAAATTCTTTGACAACTAAACTGCTGGCTATATGATGTTGGCCATATATATTGTACGTATATAATGTCAAGAAACGAGTAGTAGTACTATACCAACTAAAAGATGAAATGTACGAAATATAACGAGAAGAAACATAACATAGTTCTGCTGGGGGCTCAGCACAACACACCCCTCAAATAAAACTAAGCACACCCGAAATTAAACTAAGCAACTAATCCGATAGACACTGCATTAGAACCACCATGAGCAACGACACTGCCACCTTACTTGGAGTCCTCGTCCACTTCCTCGACTTCGTCCTTGTCCCTCTTCCTCTTGGGCGATACTTCTTTGCTTGAACTGCACACTCGGCTCTTGCTCTTCATCCAACCCTTGTAGATATTGAAACAAAGGTAGCCATCCATTTTAGCGTAGTGGATGTGGTCTATATCTAATACAGTCCACTGCCATGCATGATGAAACGTGTGCGGAGCTTTCTTCAGTTCACTGTACATAGGATGAACCATGGCTCCTGCCAGGGTCAGCATTGAAGGCTGATCAAGGGAGGGCACCAACTCTTCCTTCTGGAGGTCGAAGGGGTCGCCTACAACGAGGCCTATCCGACCCAGGATTTCCTTGTCGTTCCTAAAGTCTACAGTAACGGATTTGACTCGACCGCCCTTGAGGAAGTTCTTAAATTCCTCGCACTCAACGTCGGCATGGCATATGTGGTAGACCAAGCATAAGTCATGCACGCAAACCTGGATCACGACGGGCTTCTTCTTCTCTGCCTCCTTTAGTTTCTTCTCGCTTCCCAGGAGTGTGGTGTACTCAACATCTAGCCCAGCAACCCACTCATCATTTGAGTTTTTGGACATGCGTTTGAAGCGAGCAAGGCATTCTTTCACCGTTGTGGAAGAACGGGTGTAGATGACGTCGAACTCATCGCCGGTGATGGTTCTAACCTTGTACTCACCGCCGTTCATGGAGATTTGGGATGCCATGGATTTGGGAGGAGGGTTAGGATTAGTGGAACTGCCGTAATGTGAAAGGACGGGACAACTAGGAGTGGTTTATCGATTGTAAAAATGTCGAGTGGGGGGGGGCGTGCTAATGGCAGGCTAGTGGCTTGCCTGGTGGATAAATGGATTCATGCACAGTACTATGGGGGCCCAATTAGATGTCATGTCTACTCGACGCCCAATTAAATGGCTTCCGATGTCATGTCAAGCGTCGGGAAAATTATAGGTGATACGAAGCTTTCCATTCTCCCATGATATGGGCTTCCGAGAGCCCTTGGATCTGAGATCGAACGGTTGCATGGCGTGATTCTAGACCTATGGGTGAATTTTCAACAACTTAGCATGCGACCGTTCGATCTCAGATCCAAGGGCTGCCAGCAGCCCGTATCATGGTCGCGCCTACCACGACCGTCGCCTCGCTCGCGCCCTTGGAGATATAACATGGTGCGTTAGGCTATCTGATGTTGGCATGTCATACATAGTCATCACTTAGTCACTCATACAACAAGGTTAGCTATAAGGTTGGCTATGAGAGTATTTTTTTTCTTTACTTCTCTCTATCTCTTTCTTTGTAGTATTTATTGCATTTGCCAAGGAGTGACCTCTTCCAATGAAATGGTGCTTAGATGAGGTGCTATGGGCATTAAATGGCTTAGCAACTCAAGTCACCAATGCATAGGTGCTTAGTTTTTGTTGCTAAGTTTGCTTCATCTAGGCACACGCGCTTATCACCGTTTCTTCCTGGGGTCACCAAGCTAGTCTCTCTCTTCTTAATTAACTTGTCACATCAGACTTTATGCCTATGTGGCAGGCTTAGCACCTGTAGGATCAAGTACAATAGTGGGCTATAAGCCCGCTTTACATGGCATTTTTGCATATGTGGGGGAAAGAGGCAAGGAAAAAGTGGAGGAGTGGGCTCTCAAGCAAGAGCCAACCTCTACATGGTAGAGCATCGGGAGAGGCACCTGTATGGAGGTGGTTAGGAATCGGGAGACTCAAGCCGGTCGTAGCGCCGCAGTTAAAATGATAATGGCAAGTCAAATCACTGGGCCCCACCTGTCCAGCAGTAACTCACTGTCAAATCACACAACCCTACGTTTGCAGTAGCCTACTCCCTCATCTTCTCGCGTCTCTGTCGAACCGACTAGGCGGAACTGCCCCGCCTACCGCGCGGGAAAAGCCCCGCCCTCGACTTTTAAATTAGTACGGTATGCTAATTTTGTATCCATGGATTGCGCCATGGAGCAAAGCCTCAAGAAAACGGCGGTACACACGTACGGAGTATACAGCACGCCCGTCGCGTTCGCGTCGCACCCCAGACGGTCGGTCTGGCATGCTGCTCTCCGAATGGAACGGGCGTCATATTGCGTTTGCACACACATGTGGGACCGCATTGAGAACCGACCATAGGCACACTCCCCGGCCCCGCAAGTCAGGTGAGTTAATAGAAATACATATGTTGGTACCTGGACGATCCTTGCAAGACACGGAAGATCAATTCGTCCATGCATGTGACCAGACTCCAGCAGACACGCCTGGATTGGCTATCGTCTACATATCGTGCAGGCTGTGTTGTATAGGGCTGTAGTTCTGGTGAGAAATCTAAAAAAAGGTTTCTTGTCATCTTGCAAAATTAGGTGTCATGTGCTTCGGATCACTGCGAGGGTTAAACAGCGACAACTGAGTTGGGCTAGTCATTGGGGGCACATGCACGAAAACTACTCAGCTGCCATCTAGGTCAAGCCGGCTATGTTAATTAGGACATCTATCGACGGACCCCTTTTCTACGAGTTTATCTTTAATTTGAGCTTTGATCCTCGTCTAGTTTGTCCGTCAGGATTCATCTTGTCTCCTTTGGGCAGTGAGGTTATGATTTCTTGTCATGTGGCATTTTTTCGTGTTATATGTTATAATCCGGTGCTTCAGATTAAAATGACGACAACTGCGCCTCCGGGGCACGTGCATGAAGACTTCTCGACAGTCATTGCCGAGGTCAAGCCGGCTCCGGCCGGTAGACAAAAGAAAACTAGTACTCCACTATATAGGCGGGAGCCTCCGCGCTTGCTTGCTAGTGTTGCTCTCTTCACACTGTCTCGTCCTCTCCAGATCTAAACACGACAGCGGTGGTCACACTCTCTCTATACTCACCGCTGGTCAAAGATCCAGCCGGATCCTCTCCACCGAGGAAGGTGAGAAGGTGCAACGTTCATGCGGTCGTCCTCGGTGACGGCTCTTACCCACTGCCAGCGCGTCCCGATCAGCGTGCCTTGCCGTTCTCTCCCAAGCATCGTTGGCGAGGGAGGGCCTCCCACCCCTTCTTCCTCGATGCCATAGTGTGGCCAAATCCGGCCTCCCGCCACCCACCTAGCGACATCCCGACGACCCTCAGGTATAACTTCCTTTGAAACCGGCCTTGCTCTACTTCCCGAGCTCCTGATGTCGCTGCATTTGTATCCTTTACTATTTCTCAGCCCCCCTCGTGTAGATAGGATCGATCGGCTGTTCATAAACCACCTAATTTTTTACTGTTAAGAGGTAAAACTAGTTCATGCACTCGAATCTAGTAGTACTTGGTTCAAACAAGTAATAAAGGGTGTGGGGGTGGGGGAACATTTGTTACCTGAATCTAGGACTTGGTCAAAAGAGGAAATAATGGGGGTGAAAAGTAGCAGAGACTGGCTATCCAACTGGTCTCTAGGTCTAATAGGGAAATAAAGGGAACACAATACAAACTCAATATAAACCCAATCTATTGGTTGAAAAAGGAAAGAAAGTGGGGACTGGGGGACAAGTCAACAGAGTAAGTCCAGCACTAGATTTGCTAGCCTCACATAGTATAAGGTGGCTATATACTGAACAAAAATGGGACCAACCCAGATATCCTCTTCTGATGTTTGTTGCCCCGAGCCGCTATTATGTAATGCCACTGGTAAAATGTAGCAGTCTCACTGTTAAAAGTAAGGACACGTTAAACCAATGTTGTTTTCAATGTAATGCCTCCAGTAATATGAATTAATGGCACTTTTTTTCATGTCCTGCTAAATTTCCCATTAAGATAAGTTGCTTCTTTTCGTTAGAGATGCAACTGTCCTGGTCCGCCTACTCTCCAGGAGCTTCACGACCAACCTTGATTTTGCTCAATTTTATTGCAACTAATGAAGAAGAAGCTTTGTGGGTTTCGTTTTCTGATGGAAATGGAACCGTGGCTGGAGCCCTTTTTGTTAAAAAAGAAGAAGAAGAAGCTGCTAGCTCATGGGACATTGCTTCATTTTAGGTGAACTGCACCAAAAAGTCCCATGAATTGAATCATCCATGTTGGTGACTGGTGTCATCCCTTCTACGATGGCGTTGACTGCAGATATGGTTCCCATCACGAGGTATGTTCCTTTTTGGTCTGACTGTTTGCCAAAGATCCTGCATGTTGATCCTGCTCTTGTGCTACTGTTTTGGCACTGCCATGATAAAGCAGTAATGTTATTATTTTGCACCTTAATCTAGTGGCACTATTAATTTGAGGCAATGTTTTGGCACCGCTAGTGCCATTGTTTTTTTAATATATCAAAACAGGGGGTTCCCTCCAATTTCATTAAAGAAACCCAACCATAGAGAACCATTATCCAACAACATCTCAGTGTAAACGGGCAGTTATGCAACTACTACTAGAACGGTCTGAGTACTAGCAGGAGACAAGTTCGCCACATAAGCTAGGCAGGTAGGGGGACGTAGCACCAGCTCGACCAAGTTTGGATTACAACCCAAATGCTACCATAGAAACATCAGGGGGAAGATAGGGACTGAAAGAGCCAGCTTCAACATCCCAGTCTAAGCACCCCCGGCCTTCATCCTTGAGACGCACGGTACACCTCGTTTGCCACCTGCTCAACCCTAGTGTCACTGATAAAACAAAGTAATAATGCAGTTAAAATAGAGTGAGTGTCCTCTCTATCATTTCATTTCCAATGTAGATAAAGAAAGTGCTTCTCTTTGTTAATGTATGTTTCATCAACTAGTCCCATTGTTAATGTTTAAGCGTTTCTGCAAACTGGGGTGCTTAATTTTAGTTGATCTGCACAAAAATAGAGATTTGAATGTCTCAAGGCCCCTCCTTGTACTACCGATGTACACTGATGTCCATCACTGGCAGAAGGTGTATCGGGGAGACTTGGGTCGTTTTCCAGTATGATGTAATATTTTCTTATGTTTATTAGTGTATGTTTCATCAACTAGTGCCACTATAATCTAATCACGCCTTTTCATTATCTGTGCAAACAGGGTTATTCAGTTGCATATTGGTGGAACTGCACAAATGTACGGATGGAACCGGCATATATGCAGAGTGCGAGGTGCCAAGTAAAAATTACCGATACCAACCCTGCTCCATCTAAGCATTGGCATCCACCACCATCAGTGGGATGTGTGGCGCTCACTATGGACGGACCTTTTTGGTAGCAAATCCTCTAACCAAATACTAGTAGCTTAGACTTAAAAAATACTAATAGCTTATATTGGCAGTTTTCTAGGGGTGTACTCTTTTCTGAAAGAAGCACCAATCTATTTTTCTTTATTTGTACACAGTGTCACAACTTTGACCCAAAGGTCCAGAGCTATTTTAGGGTGATAGGCGTAGTACTCGGAGACTGATTGTAAGCATGATTTTTATTAGTTGTCACACTGATTGTAAGCATGAGCAGATGGAAGATCAGGTTAGTGCGAAGCTTACCTTAAACCCTACCGACGCCGTTGAAACGAGGCGAGCATCGAGGGAACCATGGAGAACGGTGGGGAAGCGACGTCGCGCCATCTGGCCTCCTCTTGCGGTGAGAGAACGAATACTCCTGTGGCTCCGGCTGGCTCTGCACCCTCACGAACGGCACACCGTACTTGATCGATTCGTTATCCTCTGGTTGCTCGACCTTCGATCTGTATGCCCACCACCTCCGCCTGACTTTCTCCTCGGGTGAATCTGTCTGCTCCATCACCCAGAGGAGATACTCGATGAACTCGAAGGATTGCGGCGTGACTGTCGTCGAGGAGTACATCGCCGCCCTCATCGCCGTCGTCTCGCTCTTTCGCATACATTGCCACATGGCCCTCACAGTTCTAGAAATATCCCACTCATTGTCAAACCAAGTAAGGATCTCCTTCAACCTGGCTAACTTTGCCTGGTCGCTGCCGGTGATCTGCCTGATTCGCTGCTGCATCCCCTCCATAGATGTCCTTCTGAGTGGTCCAATGCTAGCTTTGGAAGATGGGAGGAGAGATGATGGTCTTGCAATAGAGAAGAGGGAGAGGCGAGACGGTGGTTTTGGAATGGAGATGATGGAGAGGAGAGGGGTGGTTTTGAAATGGAGAAGAGGGAGAGGCGAGACAGTGGTTTTGGAATGGAGATGATGGAGAGGAGATGTTCCCCTGCCTTTCGGTCGCTGACAGGTGGGCCCCGCACTTGATGGGACCCATGTGTCAGTGTCTCAATGGCAGGATGGGCTACGTTAGGGGATCCTCGTCCGAGGAGAGAGGAGGTGCTTTTGCAATGGAGAAGAGGGAGAGGCGAGACGGTGCTTTTGGAATGGAGATGATGGAGAGGAGAGGAGGTGGTTTTGCAATGGAGAAGAGGGAGAGCAGCGTGCAGCAGCGATTTAGGATTGGACGAGAGGGCCGGCGCGCTGTGACTGGATCAAAATCAAAATCAATTTACCCTTCAATTAAGAAAGCGACCCCACATTAACTAGTCTCCCTTTTATTCCGGGTCATAATTGACCATGATTTTCGCAAATAAAATATATGTTATACGTTGCAAAAATAATATAATTTGAAAGTACATTCAGATACGAACCAAACGATACAATTTTTGGTGACATGCATTCACATTTTGCTTGTCAAATACAGTACGTGGTCAAACTTTGACCCAAAATAAGCAAAACAAAAAAATACTTCCAAGACCAGCGCCGCTCTTCCGCTCTTCTCCTCTTAAACCACCGCCGCTCCTCTCCTATTCCAATCTAAATCTAGCACCACTCCTCTCCTCTTCCATTTCAAAACCACCGCCCCTCCTCTCCTGTTCCAATCCAAAACCAGCGTCGCTCCTCTTCCGTTCTAAACCAAAACCAGCGCTACTCCTCTCCTCTTCCATTCAAAAACCACCGTCGGCGAGTGAAGGTGTTGTAGAGAAGTAGATCGATGGAGGAGTACAACCGATACGTGAGGATCGCAGACGGCGACCCTGTGAAGCTAGCTAGGATGTTGGAGATACAGTCTTGGTTTGACAACAAGGACCAACTAGCGGCAACAGCGACATCCATGGCCAAATATCTGCAACAGAGCGAAAAGGCGGCGATACTCCCGGAGGGAGTCGCGCGGGAGTACATAGAGCTGCTCCTCTGGGCCATGGAGCAAACAGATTCACCGAATCCGATCGTGAGGGAGCGGTGGTGGGAGTATCGATCCCAGATGGCGCATCCACCAGAGATTGAAGGATCGAGCATCTACAGGGTGCCGTTTGTGAGGGTGTCGTGCCAGAGCGAGCCGGTGGAGTCTTCGTCGATCGAACCCAACTGCAAGAGGAGAAAAACAGTTGGCCCGACGACGCTTCCCTGCCATCCTCTCCCTCGCCATTCACATCATCTCACGGGGCGGCTGTCTGCCGCCGAGGAATAGGAGGGATTGCCCCCCAGACCAATAGTCGGTCAGGTTGTAAATTGTCAGGAGGAGCTTAGGGTTGTTAGTATTTGTAGGTTGTGAATTATGTTTTGTGTTGTGTATTTTGAGAGTACTTTCAGATATGAATGTCTTTTGAATTTCAGATTTGCAGTATTGAGCATATGAAGTATTTTATGAATTCTAGAGATCTATTTTTAGCACTTAAAAAATGTAGTTTCATAGGAGTATAAAAGTGCAGACAATGTGATTCTCAGAGAAGAAACTGCAAGTTACAGTTTCAGATAAGAAACTCCAAGTTCAGTTTCAGATAAGAAACTGCAACTTTCAGAGGCAGAGCATTTATATTAACATGACCTTTTCAAACAATGTTAAAATCATACTGGAAGTTTTATTCATGGTCGAAACTGGAACTACCAGCCAGTTAACATCATGCTGTCAACATTCATGCATAGCACATCTTCATATGATGCACAGTAAAAAAGATATGCTATTTTCAAAATGCCCACACAATGTCGAGTGTGCGAAAAACAGAGAAAACGGGGGACGATGTTTTGGCAAGTGTAGGACGTGGTGTGCGTAGATGAAAATTGGGACCCGCATGTCAATAAAGGCAGAGGCAAACATTTTGGAGATATTTTCTCTACACAGGTGGAATCGAACCTGGGCGGAACACCTGTCGGGTAGTGTCACTTGGCCACTGGGCTAGTTCAGTTGTTTCGTTACTAATAAGGCACTTCCTCAAGTGGTCGGATCTCCTCCTGCGCCTTTGTGCGCTCGCCGCGACGCCGCTGTCTGCCATTGTGAACATGCTGAACAAACGAGAGGAATCTGGAGAGGATTGTATGTGGAGAGGCGGACAGTCGGGACCCACCAGGTCTATGGCCGTACGCAAGCAAGTGCCTCATCGAAAAAATACTTCCTCCTAATCTACACTGACATTGGGGCCCATGGGTTTGTCAACATAGTTACATTTTTAGGTGCTTCAACGTAGTTACTATAGGAGATAAATCCACAACGAAGCTGGGGAGCTGGCAGCTATCATTTATTATCACTGGGGCAGCAAGTATCAGCTGGGTTTTAGGCTGCCCCGTCTAGGCTTTCTTTTTTAACATGCGCAGCCCACGACCTCAGATGGGAGATCCATAGGCCTGTTTGTATTTTCTTGAGGGCCGTCATGTATCGACCGGCCTATGGACCTCCCATCCGAGGTTTTATTTTTCCTGAAACATCAGTAGCCCAATTTATGTATTTTTTTGAAGAAAACGCAGATGTCTGTTCTATTTTTCTATATAAGAATAGGAACGCCTGGTCCAAATTATGTTTCCCTTCTAACTATATTATATATATTTAAATTATTTTATATGTTATTATATATTATTGTTATTGTCATCATATATTTAACAGATACTTACATATGTAAGAAAACTATATCCCACATCTTGTTAACTTATAAAAATAATTTCTTAACAATAAAATCCTGGATTTTTTGGCAACGAAAATCCTGGTGATTGTGTACAAAAGCTTGGTAAGATTTAAGGACCAATATAATAATAAATCACTTATTATATATATATATATATATTAACAAAATGCTCAACCCTTGTTTATTTTTTGATAACATTGCTGCGCCCACCCCAACATTATAATTAGAATCAGCCCAGCAAAATCGTGTATTTCGAGAAAGTGCAAATGGCCTGCAATTTTTTTAGGAAAAACATAAATGGGCCGCATGGACGCTACATTATTTGTCCACCCAGTCCAGCTAATGGACTGTAATTCAAAAAAAGATCAAATGGACTATAAATTCTACCCCGCAAAAAATCTGAAAATTGGGTTGAATACGTGCCACATTTTTGGAGGCTAAAATGTGGGCCAATAGGCCGAAGCCAATGCAAGTCGTTGTCAACTTAGTCAACAAATGAATCTGACATCGTTAGCCGTTCGATTTACATCCAACGACCGGCATCCATCTTCAATCTCTCGTCTTCTTCCTCCAGCGCCGCCGGGACCACCTGCTCCCGCTTCCTGCTGCTAGCAGCTCTGTTTAGCACGCTTCGCTGTGAAGCGCTACTCCACTGTTGGTCAGGCCATCCCTCCACCCCTCCACACCTCCTGTTCTTCTCCACCTACTGCCAAACCACACCACACCGGAACCAGTTAACCCTCGTACACCTATCTGTCTGCGACTCTACTCCCGCGTCTTCCCATCTCCAACTCGTTGCTGTCCGGGGCCTCGCCGTCGTCCACCACTTTGGATGCACTCGACACGGAGTGGTCAACGAACGACAGCATCGGAAGTAGACTGTGCGTGCAGAGGCTGACAGTTGGGTCCACGGCCGCACGCAAGGAAATGCCTCCTTATTACGCGCAAAATAATGATTCCTCCACCTGAGTAGACTGTGCATGCAGAGGCTGACAGTTGGGTCCACGGCCGCACGCAAGGAAATGCCTCCTTATTACGCGCAAAATAATGATTCCTCCACCTGACAGCTGGGACCCACCGGAAGGGCCTCTGTATTTTGCGAAAAAAAATGTTCCCACCGCTGACAGGTCGGACCCACCAGCTATATCTTCGCATGCAAGGAAGTGCCTCCTTATTACACAAAAAAAATGAATACTCCCCCTACTAGTTGGGACCCACCTTGGTGGGAGGCTGACTTGTGGGCCAACTAATTAAGTTGATGGACACGAAGTGCTTTGTCAACTTAGTCAATACGAACGATTCTAGCTCCAATGACCGTACGATGTCCATCCAACGGCCGTAGTGCTTCTTCAACCTCTGGTCTTCTTGCTCTAGCCGCCCAAAGCAGCGCCGATCGTGCCGCATGCTCCTGCCTCCCGTGGCCGGCTGTGCTGCTGCGGAGGCCTCACCGCCCCCTACTATTCCCACCGCTGGCCAGGCCCTGCGGTGGCGGCAGCCTCACACCGCAGCCAAACCAGTGAACCTTCGTACTCCTCTCCGTGCGGGCTTCCACTGCCGCGTCTTCCCTAGCTCCGCATCATCCCCTTCCTAGGCCTCGCCATCGTCCACCGCCCTGGTGCTCTCGGCGCGGCGTGGTCAATGTGGTCAAGGAACGGCTTCCATCGGACGAGGACTATACGTGGAGAGGCTGACAGCTGGGTCCACGACCGCAGCAAGGAAGTGCCTCCTTATTATGCGTAAAATAATTATTCCTCCACCTGACAACGGGGACCCACCGTACAGGCCACTGTATTTCGCAAAAAAAACGTTTCCCTCTGACTGCTTGGACCCACTAGCTACATCTTCGCATGCAAGGAAGTGCGTCCGGGCAAAAAAAATCGATTCGCCCCCCTGACTGCTGGGACCCACCAGCTACATCTTCGCATGCAAGGAAGTGCCTGACAGTTGGGACCCACCTGGTCGAAGCGTACGTAGCGTCGTAATTCTGGTCGCGAACGTGTACGTACATACTGGTCGATGTAGAGGCGCGCATGTGTCATAGTAGAGGCGCACATGTAGCATGTACACGTTTGTACAACGTCCAGTGTGCAAGAAAGAAAATACGACCACGTACGTACATATGGACAGGGTCTCGAACGCCTACTCGCGCATACGTACGTCCAGGGCTCGTGTACATAGCTGGGTCAAAACGGAGAAACTGCGTCATCATCGTGTTCATGGGGAGCCCATAGGCTGGGTTAGAACGGAATGTGTCGTCGTGTTCATCGGGAGCGCTTGGATGGAACAACCGATGGAAACGAGGCCTAGCGTACCACAGAACGGAGGAAACGGCCTTGTGTTCGACCGGCCACGGTCGAAACGGGATCCTGTTCATCGAGAGGGGTCTGGCGTACCGCAAAATGGAGGAAACAGACCTCCTATGGTCGAAACGGGGGTCCTGTTGATCGGGAGGGGTGTGGCGTACCACAAAACGGAGGAAACGGACTTGTGTTGGAGCGCTACGGTCGAAACGGGGTCTTGTTCATCGGGAGGGCTGTGGCGTACCGCAAAACGGGACTCCACGAGATACTGTTCATCTCCACCGTCGACCCCCTCCAGCCTCCACGGGCAACTGTTCATCCACCGTCGACCTCCTCCAGCCTCCACCCGCGACTGTTCATTCATGGGCTCCTGTTCATCCAGCCTCCACCGCGCGCTACTCCACCGGCTACTGTTCAACCAGCCCTCTCCACGGGCTCCTGTTCAACCACCCCTCCATGGTCTACTATTCATCCAGCCCTCCACTGTCTATTGTTCATCCTGCCCTTCACGGGGTGGTCCTATTCATCCAGCCCTCCACGGGGTCCTGTTCATCCAGCCCCAACCGGCTCGATCGATCGGGGTCCTGTTCATCCAGAGGCAACACCACGGGGCCCTGTTCATCCAAACCCCCCAGCAACGCTCACTGTTCATCCAGAAGTGGCATTGATCGGCTTCAGTTAGTAGCAGTAGCAAAGGAATCGCTCAATCGGGTTCAGTTAACAGCCATCGATCGATCAAAATAAGCAAACAACACACGAAAAACAGAATCTGTCAAAAACAGAACAATATGTAGTAATCTGTAGGTTTCGAATACTTCTGGAACCCCAAAAATTCTAAAATATATTGCTGGACGTGAGGAATTTATCTACTAATCATCTGCAAAAAGAATTAACTAAATATCACTCTCCAATAAAAAATGGCAGCAATTCTCGTGAGCGCTAAAGTTTCTGTTTTTTACAGCAAGATCAAAAAGACTTTCCCCAAGTCTTCCCAACGGTTCTACTTGGCACAAACACTAATTAAACACAAAAAACACAACCAAAACAGAGGCTAGATAAATTATTTATTACTAAACAAGAACAAAAAGTAAGGAATAAAAATAAAATTGGGTTGCCTCCCAACAAGCGCTATCGTTTAACGCCCCTAGCTAGGCGTTGATAATTTCAATGATGCTCACATGAAAGATAAGAATTGAAGCACAAAAGGAGCATCATAAAACACTTGACAAACACATATAAGTCTAACATACTTCCTATGCATAGGCATCTTATAGGCAAATGAATTATCAAGGCAAGCAAAAACTAGCATATGCAAGGAAGCGGAAAGAAACAATAACAATCTCAACATAATGAGAGGTAATTTAGTAACATGAAAATTTCTACAACCATATTTTCCTCTCTCATAATAATTACATGTAGGATCATAAGCAAATTCAACAATATAGATATCACAAAATATACTCTTAACACGATCCACATGTATGCAAAGTTGACACTCTTCCAAAATAGTGGGATTAAAATTAACTAAAGTCATGACCTCTCCAAACCCACTTTTATCAAAAAATTCATAAGATTGAACATGCTCCAAATATATGGGATCTAAAGTTGACACTCTTCCAAACCCACTTTCAATGATATTGCAAACACCATTATCAATCTCATATTCATCATGGGGCTTAAATAAATTTTCAAGATCAAAAGAAAAATCACCCCAATCATGATCATTGCAACAAATAGTAGTCATGGCAAAACTAGCATCCCCAAGTTTGAGGTTTTGCATATCATTAACACAATTGACATTAAGAGAATTTATGATAACATCATTGCAATCTTGCTTTTAATCGAAGGAACTATCAAGTATGGGTGCAATATCAATGATCTCGTGTTTAACATAAGGAACTATAGCAAATTCATCTTCATAAATATTGGCATCATGGCCACAAGAATAGCAAGCATCATGTTCATCAAGGGATATTTCAATCAAATCATCGGAATCATAATTATCTATAGATTCATGCATATCATTATTTTCTTCTAAAGCAGCGGTCATTCTTTCAATAAATTCTTTGACATAGACATTATGAGCATAGTTTTCATAGCAATATTTAAGTATGTCAAGATTTTCAGATTCGTAGAGAGTAATACCATAATTTTCAATCAAATAAGCAACTTCATAAGCACCCTTAAAAGCAACAAATTCTTCAATTTATTCGATATCATAGTAACTATAAACACCCTTTGCATAAGAAGATAAGATTTCATTATCATCAAACTCACATAGGTAGGGGAGGTGTTTTTTAGGGTTCTTAGAGCAACAAGTAAAATCATAAATTTCATAAAAATTCCAAGCATAACACAGCAGTCTGTTTATTTGATCCCATAAGAGTCTCCCTTTTTCAGACAAATGGTGACGCACAAAATGAGCATGCTCATCTAAAGATTTCCCATCAACTAGGCTAGTTGGGGTTTCAGCACAAGCGCATAAGGATCTAAGATGATCCAAGTAGAACACTTTAAGTGGATCCATATCAATAGATTTTTAGCAAGCAAATAGAAGGCACATGGAAACACAAAGAAAGATACATACGGGAAGAAGGCGAACGGAAAAAGGGCAACTAAAACAGCAAGGGTGAAGTGGGGGAGAGGAAAATGAGAGGCAAATGGCAAATAATGTAATGCGAAGGATAAGAGTTGTGATGGGTACTTGGTATGTCTTGACTTGGCGTAGATCTCCCCAGCAACGGTGCCAGAAATCCTTCTTGCTACCTCTTGAGAAATGCGTTGGTTTTCCCTTGAAGAGGAAAGGGTGGTGCAGTAAAGCAGCGTAAGTATTTCCCTCAGTTTTTGAGAACCAAGGTATCAATCTAGTAGGAGACCACGCGCGAGTCACCTCATACCTACACACACAAATAAGAACCTCGCAACCAACACGATAAAGGGGTTGTCAATCCCTTCACGGCCACTTGCAAGAGTGAGATCTGATAGAGATGATAATAATAAGATAAGTATTTTTGGTATTTTTATGATATAGATTGAAAGTAAAGATTGCAAAATAAAATAAATTGGAAACTTGTATGATGGAAGATAGACCCCGGGGCCATAGGTTTCACTAGTGGCTTCTCTCAAGATAGCATAAGTATTATGGTGGGTGAACAAATTACTATCGAGCAATTGATAGAAAAGAGAATAATTATGGGAATATCTAGGTATGATCATGTATATAGGCATCACGTCCGCGACAAGTAGACCGACTCCTGCCTGCATCTACTACTACTAGTCCACACATCGACCGCTATCCGGCATGCATCTAGAGTATTAAGTTCATAAGAACAGAGTAACGCCTTAAGCAAGGTGACATGATGTAGAGGGATAAACTCATGCAATATGATATAAACCCCATCTTTTTATCCTCGATGGCAACAATACAATACATTTTCATTTCCCTTTCTGTCAGTGGGATCGAGCACCGCAAGATTGAACCCAAAGCTAAGCACTTCTCCCATTGCAAGAAAGATCAATCTAGTAGGCCAAACCAAACTGATAATTCGAAGATACTTGCAAAGATAAACCAATCATACATAAAAGAATTCACAGAAGATTCAAATATTGTTCATAGATAATCTGGATCATAAACCCACAATTCATCGGATCTCGTCAAACACACCGCAAAAAGAAGAGTTACATTGAATAGATCTCCAAGAGAATCGAGGAGAACTTTGTATTGAGATCCAAAGAGAGAGAAGAAGCCATCTAGCTACTAGCTATGGACCCGAAGGTCTGAAGTAAACTACTCACACATCATCGGAGAGGCCATGGAGTTGATGTAGAGGCCCTCCGTGATCAATGCCCCTTCTGGCAGAGCTTCGGAAAAGGCCCCAAGATGGGATCTCTTGGGTACAGAAGGTTGCGACGGTGGAAATAGGGTTTCGTGGTGCTCCTGGATGTTTGCGGGGTATATGGATATATATAGGAGGAAGAAGTAGGTCGGTGGAGCAACGAGGGGCCCACGAGGGTGGAGGGCGCGCCCAGGGGGTAGGCGCGCCCCCCTGCCTCGTGGCCTCCTCGATTGTTTCTTGACGTCCACTCCAAGTCCCCTGGATCACGTTTGTTCCAAAAATCATGCTCCCGAAGGTTTCATTCAGTTTGGACTCTGTTTGATATTCCTTTTCTACGAAACACTGAAATAGGCAAAAAACAGCAATTTGGGCAGGGCGTCCGGTTAATAGCTTAGTCCCAAAAATAATATAAAAGTGTAAAATAAAGCCCATTAACATCCAAAACAGATAATATAATAGCATGGAACAATTAAAAATTATAGATACGTTGGAGAGGTATCAAGCATCCCCAAGCTTAATTCCTGCTCGTCCTCGAGTAGGTAAATGATAAAAATAGAATTTTCGATGTGGAATGCTTCCTAACATATTTCTCAATGTAATTTTCTTTATTGTGGCATGAATGTTCAGATCTGAAAGATTCAAGATAAAAGTTTAATATTGACATAAAAATAATAATACTTCAAGCATACCAACTATGCAATCATGTCTTCTCAAAATAACATGGCCAAAGAAAGTTCATCCCTACAAAATCATATAGTTTGGTCATGCTCCATTTTCGTCACACAAGAATGCTCTCATCATGCACAACCCCGATGACAAGCCAAGCAACTGTTTCATACTTTAGTAATCTCAAACTTTTTTCAACCTTCACACAATACATGAGCATGAGCCATGGATATAGCACTATGGGTGGAATAGAATATAATGAAAGGGGGTTATGTGGAGAAGAAAAAAAAGGAGAAAGTCTCATATTGACGCGGCTAATCAATGGGCTAGGGAGATGCCCATCAATTGCTGTCA
This sequence comes from Triticum urartu, assembly GCF_056163025.1. Taxonomy (NCBI): domain Eukaryota; kingdom Viridiplantae; phylum Streptophyta; class Magnoliopsida; order Poales; family Poaceae; genus Triticum; species Triticum urartu. The sequence continues at coordinate 145,435,224 of NC_141874.1, forward strand.
ATGCAAGGAATAGGGATTGACATGCAACGGATGCACAAGAGCTATAAATGTATGAAATCTCAACAAAAGAAACTAAGTGGGTGTGCATCCAACTTGCTTGCTCACGAAGACCTAGGGCACTTGAGGAGGCCCATTGTTGGAATACACAAGCCAAGTTCTATAATGAAAAATTCCCACTAGTATATGAAAATGACAAAACAAGAGACTCTCTATCATAAAGATCATGGTGCTCCTTTGAAGCACAAGTGTGGAAAAAGGATAGTAGCATTGCCCCTTTTTATTTTCTTTTCCTTTTTTATGGGACAATGCTCTATTAATGATGATCATCACACTTCTATTTATTTACAACTCAATGATTACAACTCGATACTAGAACAAGACATGACTCTATATGAATGCCTTCGGCGGTGTACCGGGATGTGCAATGACTCATGAGTGACATGTATGAAAGAATTATGAACGGTGGCTTTGCCACAAATATGATGTCAACTACATGATCATGCAAGGCAATATGACAATGATGATGCGTGCCATAATAAACAGAACGGTGGAAAGTTGCATGGAAATATATCTCGGAATGGCTATGGAAATGCCATAATAGGTAGGTATGGTGGCTGTTTTGAGGAAGATATAAGGAGGTTTATGTGTGATAGAGCGTATCGTATCACGGGGTTTGGATGCACCGGCGAAGTTTGCACCAACTCTCAAGGTGAGAAAGGGCAATACACGGTACCGAAGAGGCTAGCAATGATGGAAGGGTGAGAGTGCGTATAATCCATGGATAAAGAACTCACATACTTATTGCAAAAATCTACAAGTCATCAAAAACCAAGTATTACGCGCATGCTCCTAGGGGGATAGATTGGTAGGAAAAGACCATCGCTCATCCCCGACCGCCACTCATAAGGAAGACAATCAAATAACACCTCATGTTCTAAATTTGTTACATAATGTTTACCATACATGCATGCTACGGGACTTGCAAACTTCAACAAAAGTATTTCTCAAATTCACAACTACTCAACTAGCACAACTTTAATATCACTATCTCCATATCTCAAAACAATCATCAAGTATCAAACTTCTCTTAGTATTCAATGCACTTATATGAAAGTTTCTCATTATCTCAAAAGCAAATTACCATGCTGTTCTAAAGGACTCTCAAAATAATATAAGTGAAGCATGAGAGATCAATTATTTCTACAAAATAAAATCACCGCCGTGCTCTAAAAGATATAAGTGAAGCACTAGAGCAAAAACTATATAGCTCGAAAGATATAAGTGAAGCACATAGAGTATTCTAATAAATTCCAATTCATGTGTGTCTCTCTCAAAAGGTGCGTACAGCAAGGATGATTGTGGTAAATTAAAAATCAAATACTCAAATCATACAAGATGCTCCAAGCAAAACACATATCATGTGGCGAATAAAAATATAGCTCCAAGTAAAGTTACCGATAGACGAAGACGAAAGAGGGGATGCCTTCTGGGCATACCCAAGCTTAGGCTTTTTGGTGTCCTTGTATTTTACCTTGGGGTTCCTTGGGAATCCCCAAGATTAGGCTCTTGCACTCCTTGTTCCATAATCCATCAAATCTTTACCCAAAACTTGAAAACTTCACAACACAAAACTTAACAGAAAATCTCGTGAGCTCCGTTAGCGAAAGAAAACAAAACACCACTTCAAGGTACTGTAATGAACTCATTCTTTATTTATGTTGGTGTTAAACCTACTGTATTCCAACTTCTCTATGGTTTATAAACTCCATTACTAGCCATAGATTCATCAAAATAAGCAAACAACACATGAAAAACAGAATCTGTCAAAAACAAAACAGTCTGTAGTAATCTGTAACTAACGCAAACTTCTGGAACCCCAAAAATTCTAAAATAAATTGCCGTACGTGATAAATTTACCTATTAATAATCTGAAAAAATAATTAACTAAATAGCACTCTCCAATAAAAAATGGAAGCAATTCTCGTGAGCGCTAAAGTTTCTATTTTTTACAGCAAGATCAAAAAGACTTTCCCCAAGTCTTCCCAACGGTTCTACTTGGCACAAACACTAATTAAAAACAAAAACACAAACAAAACAGAGGCTAGATAAATTATTTATTACTAAACAGGAACAAGAAGCAAGGAACAAAAATAAAATTGGGTTTTGATAACCCACAAGTATAGGGGATCGCAACAGTTTTCGCGGGTAGAGTATTCAACCCAAATTTATTGATTCGACACAAGGGGAGCCAAAGAATATTCTCAAGTATTAGCAGCTGAGTTGTCAATTCAACCACACCTGGAAACTTAATATCTACAGCAAAGTGTTTAGTAGCAAAGTAATATGATAGTAGTGGTAACGGTAGCAAAAGGTATCAGTAGTAAAAGTAATGTTTTTGGTATTTTGTGATGATGATAGCAATAGCAACAGAAAAGTAAATAAGCGGAGAACAATATATGGAAAGCTCGTAGGCAATGGATCGGTGATGGAGAATTATGCCGGATGTGGTTCATCATGTAACAGTCATAACCTAGGGTGACACAGAATTAGCTCCAGATTGTTGATATAATGTAGGCATGTATTCCGAATATAGTCATACGTGCTTATGGAAAAGAACTTGCATGACATATTTTGTCCTACCCTCCTGTGGCAGCGCGGTCCTTACGGAAACTAAGGGATATTAAGGCCTCCTTTTAACAGAGAACCGGAACAAAGCATTAACACATAGTGAATACATGAACTCGTCAAACTACGGTCATAACCGGTAAGTATCCCGATTATTGTCACTTCAGGGTTAACGGATCATAACACATAATATGTGACTATAGACTTGCAAGATAGGATCAAGAAAACTCATATATTGATGAAAACATAATAGGTTCAGATCTGTAATCATGGCACTCGGGCCCTAGTGACAAGCATTAAGCATAGCAAAGTCATAGCAACATCAATCTCAGAACATAGTGGATACTAGGGATCAAACCCTAACAAAACTAACTCGATTACATGATAGATCCCATCCAACCCATCACCGTCCACCAAGCCTACGATGGAATTACTCACGCACGGCGGCGAGCATCATAAATTGGTGATGGAGGATGGTTGATGATGACGATGGCGACAGATTCCCCTCTCCGGAGCCCCGAACGGACTCCAGATCAGCCCTCCCGAGAGGTTTTAGGGCTTGGCGACGGCTTCGTATCATAAAACGCGATGATTTCTTCTCTCTGATTTTTTCTCCCCGAAACACAATATATAGAGTTGGAGTTGGAGTCGGAGAGGCAACAGGGGGCCCACGAGGTAGGGGGCGCGCACTAGGGGGGCAGGTGCGCCCCCACCCTCGTGGAGAGGTGGTGGGCCCCCTGGCCTTCATCTTTTGCAGGTATTTTTCATATTTTCTGAAAAGTTGCTCCATGAAGTTTCAGGTCATTTCGAGAACGTTTGTTTCTGCACGTAAATAACACCATGGTAATTCTGCTGAAAACAACGTCAGTCCGGGTTAGTTCCATTCAAATCATGCAAGTTAGAGTCCAAAACAAGGGCAAAAGTGTTTGGAAAAGTAGATACGACGAAGACGTATCAACTCCCCCAAGCTTAAACCTTTGCTTGTCCTCAAGCAATTCAGTTGACGAACTGAAAGTGATAAAGAAAAACTTTTACAAACTCTGTTTGCTCTTGTTGTTGTAAATATGTAAAGCCAGCATTCAAGTTTTGAGCAGAGATTATAACTAACCACATTTGCAATAACACTTAGGTCTAAATTTACTCATATCAATGGCATAATCAACTAGCGAGCAATAATAATAAATCTCGGATGACAACACTTTCTCAAAACAATCATAATATGATATAACAAGATGGTATCTCGCTAGCCCTTTCTGAGACCACAAAACATAAATGCAGAGCACCTTTAAAGACCAAGGACTGACTAGACATTGTAATTCATGGTAAAAGAGATCCAGTCAAGTGATACTCAATGTAAACTAATAGTAATGAATGCAAATGACAGCGGTGCTCTCCAACTGGTGCTTTTTAATAAGAGGATAATGACTCAGCATAAAAGTAAATAGATAGGCCCTTCGTAGAGGGAAGCAGGGATTTATAGAGGTGCCAGAGCTCGGTTTTGAAACAGAGGTGAATAATATTTTGAGCGGTATACTTTCATTGTCAACATAACAACCAAGAGATGGCGATATCTTCCATGCTACACACATTATAGGCGGTTCCCAAACAGAATGGTAAAGTTTATACTCCCCCTTCCACCAACAAGCATCTATCCATGGCTTGCTCGAAACAATGAGTGCCTCCAACTAACAAGAGTCCCAGGTGGAGTTTTGTTTGCAATTATTTTGATTTAGTTTGCATAAAGCATGGGACTGGGCATTCCGGTGACCAGCCATTTATCTCATGAGTGAGGAGCGGAGTCCACTCCTCTTGAGAATAACCTGCCTAACATGGAAGATACAGACAACCCTAGTTGATATATGAGCTATTAGAGCATACAAAACAAGATATTTATTTGAAGGTTTAGAGTTTGGCACATACAAATTTACTTGGAACGGCAGGTAGATACCGTATATAGGTAGGTATAGTGGACTCATGTGGAATAACTTTGGGGTTTAAGGAGTTTGGATGCACAAGCAGTATTCCCGCTTAGTACAACTGAAGGCTAGCAAAAGACTGGGAAGCGACCAGCTAGAGAGCGACAACAGTCGTGAACATGCATTAAAATTAATCAACACCGAATGCAAGCATGAGTAGGATATAATCCACCATGAACATAAATATCGTGAAGGCTATGTTGATTTTGTTTCAACTAGATGCGTGAACATGCGCCAAGTCAAGTCACTTAAATCATTCAGAGGAGGATACCACCCTATCATACCACATCATAACTATCTCAATAGCATGTTGGCACGCAAGGTAAACCATTATAACTCATAGCTAATCAAGCATGGCACAAGAAACTATGATCTCTAATTGTCATTGCAAACATGTTTGTCCATAATAGGCTGAATCAGGAACGATGAACTAATCATATTTACAAAAACAAAAGAGGTCGAGTTCATACCAGCTTTTCTCATCTCAGTGAGTCCATCATATATCGTCATAATTGCCTTTCACTTGCACGACCGAACGATGTGAATAATAATAATAGTGCACGTGCATTGGACTAAGTTGGAATCTGCAGGCATTCAATAAACATGAGAAGAGAAGGCAATATGGGCTCTTTTGTCAGATAAACAATAATGCATATAAGAGCCACTTCAAGAATTTAATTATGCTCTTCTCCTATCGACCCCCAAAGAAAAGAAAAGAAATAAAACTATTTACACGGGAAAGCTCCCAACAAGCAAAAGAAGAACAGGAAATCTTTTTGGGTTTTCTTTTTAATTACTACTACAAGCATGAAAATTAAACTGATTAAAAGCTACAACTAATTTTTTTTGGGTTTTTCTTAAGGTTTATTAAACACACAAGAAGAAAGCATAAAAGGGAAATAAACTAGCATGGATGATACAATGAAAAAGTATGAGCACCGACATCTAGCAATGAGTGTGTGAACATAAATGTAATGTCGGTGGGAAATATGTACTCCCCCAAGCTTAGGCTTTTGGCCTAAGTTGGTCTATGGCCACGGCTGGACTGGCGGATATCCATAATAATAGTTGGGGTCGTACTGAGAAGAAGAAGAGGAAGACTCTGATTGCCACTGGCTGACAATCATCTCCGGATCCCACTGGTAATTAGACTGTCGTGAAGGATCAACCTATGGTTCTGGCTTTGGCTCCATGGCTGGTGCAGGGTTCCGGTAGGCGTGAATAGCCTTCAACGGAACAAGGTACTGGCCTACAGATAAATCAAACAAAGAAGGAGCAGGCATGGTGATAGTCTCAGGATGATGTTTATTAAAGAACAATTGATATTTAAGCTCTCCTTCCCTATTCTTAACAATAAAATCATGTGCCACCATACTTTTATAATCTAGATAAACACGAGGTAGCACTTTTGCTTCCTTCTCATAATGCCTAATAGGTATGTTAAAATGTGCAGCTAGGCGTGAAGCATAGATGCCTCCAAAGATGGGCCCCTTTGTATGGTTCAGACTTAACCGTTTGTCAATAATGCCGCCCATACTAACAGAGTTATCACCATATAAACCGTGGAGAAAAATAATAAAATCAGGGATACTAAGGTTTCCACAGTTTCCGTGACCAATTAAGCAACGACTAGCAAATAATGCAAAATAACGTAAAACAGGAAAATGTATGCTAGTGATTCATGCATCGGAAACCTTCCTTGTTTCCCCTACAGTGATAGTATCAATAAAGCCCTCCACATCATCGCAATGTGGTTCTTCTATCTTGCCCTCAAAAGGGACTAAACAAATCCAACAAAAATCATAAAGTGACATCTCCTTATGCTCATCATATAAATAAAACTCCACCGTAGGTGGTGAGCTCCTAGAATGGAAATGAAAGTTTTGCACAAAGATATTTGTGAGTAAGAGATACTGATCGCATTGGTTGTGGAGGAAGGCGGTAAGGCCCGCATTCTTAGCCAATTCATGAAAATCTTCATAAATCCCGGCTGCTCTCAAGAAATCCTCGGAAGGCCACTCACACGCCCAAACCTCCATGGTGCGCGGCAGATTATACTTAGGCTTCGGTGCCTTTTCCTTCGAGCTTTGGCTCGATGAGCCCCTCAAAAGTCTCCTCATCATTTTCTGAAAAATTCTGAAATTTTTAGTAACTTCAAAATAAAAGTAAACCAAACTCAATAATATTGATAACAACTACTCCTACAAGTGCCTAGAGCCTATATCATGCATCAAAACTACTTGGAACCATATAAATTTGACATGCAAGCTCAAGAACAGGGTCACCTACGCAGCAAAAATTTGCAATGAATAAAGCACTAGAACAAAAAACTAATTGGACCAATGGAGGAGTCACATACCAAGGAACAATCTCCCCAAGTAGTTTTGTGAAAGGTGCTTTGAGCAAGGAGATCGAAAATGGCAGCAAGATGAGCTAGAACTCGTGCTTGAGCTGGATATTCGTGTTTGTGGGAGGAAGAAGAAGTGTCTGGGTGCAGGAATAAGTGGATGATATGTCCATTTTGCATCATGCTTTTGTATCGATATTTATTGCATTATGGGATGTTATTTCACATTATGTCACAATACTTATGGCTATTCTCTCTTATTTTACAAGGTTTACATAAGGAGGGAGAATGCCGGCAGCTGGAATTCTGGGCTGGAAAAGGAGCAAATATTAGAGACCTATTCTGCACAACTCCAAAAGTCCTGAAACTCCACGGAATACCTTATAATAAATAATGAAAAATCCTCGCCAAAGATGAAGATCAGGGGGCCCACACCCTTCCCATGAGGGTGGGGGCGCCCCCCCTAGGGCACGCCCCCTACCTCGTGGGCCCCCTGGTGGCTCTCCGATGACCATCTTCTCCTATATGAAGTCTTTCGTCGAGAAAAAAATAAGAAGCAACATTTCAAGACGAAACTCTGCCGCCACGAGGCGGAACCTTGGCGGATCCAATCTAGAGCTCCGGCAGAGCTGTTCTGCCGGGGAAACTTCCCTCCCGGAGGGGGAAATCATCGCCCTCGTCATCACCAATGCTCCTCTCATCGGGAGAGGGCAATCTCCATCAACATCTTCATCAGCACCACCTCATCTCAAAACCCTAGTTCATCTCTTGTATCCAATTCTTGTCTCCAAGTCCGGGATTGGTGCTAGTAGGTTGCTAGTACTGTTAATTATTCCTTGTAGTTGATGCTAGTTGGTTTAATTGGTGGAAGATCATATGTTCAGATCCTTTATGCATATTATTACCCCTCTGATTATGAACATGAATATGCTTTGTGAGTAGTTACGTTTGTTCCTGAGGACAAGTGGGAAGTCTTGCTATTAGTAGTCATGTGAATTTGGTATTCGTTCGATATTTTGATGAGATGCATGTTGTCTAGCCTCTAGTGGTGTTATGTGAACGTCGACTACATAACACTTCACCATTATTTGGGCCTAGAGGAAGGCATTGGGAAGTAATAAGTAGATGATGGATTGCTAGAGTGACAGAATCTTAAACCCTAGTTTATGCGTTGCGTCATAAGGGGCTGATTTGGATCCATATGTTTCATGCTACGGTTAGGTTTACCTTAATACTTTTGTTGTAGTTGCGGATGCTTGCAATAGAGGTTAATCATAAGTGGGATGCTTGTTCAAGTAAGAACAGCACCCAAGCACCGGTCCACCCACATGTCAAATTATCAAAGTACCGAACGCGAATCATATGAACGTGGTGAAAACTAGCTTGACGATATTCCCATGTGTCCTCGGGAGCACTTTTCCTTATACAAGAGTTTGTCCAGGCTTGTCCTTTGCTACCAAAAGGATTGGGAAACCTTGCTGCACTTTATTTACTTTTTTTACTTGTTGCTCATTACAAATTATCTCATCACAAAACTATCTGTTACCACTTATTTCAGTACTTGCAGAGAATACCTTGCTGAAAACCGCTTATCATTTCCTTTTGTTCCTCATTGGGTTCGACACTCTTACTTATCGAAAGGACTACGATAGATCCCCTATACTTGTGGGTCATCAAGACTCTTTTCTAGCGCCGTTGCCGGGGAGTGAAGCGCCTTTGGTAGGTGGAATTTGGTAAGGAAAAATTTATATAGTGTGCTGAAATTTACTGTCACTTGTTACTATGGAAAGTAATCCTTTGAGGGGCTTGTTCGGGGTATCTTCACCCCAACTAGTAGAGCAAAGAGTTTCTCCTCAACCTACTTAACCTATAGAAAATGAATACGAAAATGAAATTCCTTATGAGTATCCTTTGGGTATGATAGAAAAACTGCTAGCTAATCCTTTTACAGGAGATGGAACAAAGCATCTTGATGAACACCTAATATATGTGGATGAAGTTTGTGAATTATTTAAGCTTGCAGGTATACCCGATGATGTTGCTAAGAAGAAGGTCTTCCCTTTATCTTTGAAGGGAGATGCATTGATATGGTATAGGCTATGTGATGATACCAGATCATGGAACTATAGAAGATTGAAATTGGAATTTCATCAAAAGTATTACCCTATGCATCTTGTTCATCGTGATCGCAATTATATATATAATTTTTGGCCTCGCGAAGGAGAAAGCATCGCTCAAGCTTGGGGGAGGCTTAAATCAATGTTATATTCATGCCCCAATCATGAGCTCTCAAGAGAAATGATTATTCAAAAATGTTATGCTCGGCTTTCTGAAAATAATCGCACCATGCTCGATACTTCTTGTGCTGGCTCTTTTATGATGAAGACTATTGGATTTAGATGGGATTTATTGGATAGAATTAAACGCAACTCTGAATATTGGGACCTCGACAAAGGTAAGGAGTCAGGTATGACACCTAAGTTTGATTGTGTTAAATCTTTTATGGATATCGATATTTTCCGTAAGTTTAGCACTAAATATGGACTTGATTCTGAGATAGTAGCTTCTTTCTGTGAATCTTTTGCTACTTATGTTGATCTCCCTAAGGAGAAGTGGTTTAAATATAATCCTCCCATAGAAATAAAAGTAGCTGCACCTATTAAAGTTGAAGAAAAGACTATTACTTATAATGATCCTATTGTTCCTACTTCTTATGTTGAGAAACCACCTTTCCCTGTTAGGATAAAGGATCATGCTAAAGCTTCAACTGTGGTTCATAAAAGCAATATTAAAACATATACACCTCCTGAGCAAGTTAAAGTAGAACCAAATGTTGCTATTGTTAAAGATCTCTTGTCTGATAATATTGATGGGCATGTTATTCAGTTCTGCGGTGAAACTGCTAGAATTGCTAAACCTTGTGCTAAAGATAAACATAGACCTGTGGTAGGTGTGCCTGTTATTTCTGTTAAAATAGGAGATAATTGTTATCATGGCTTATGTGATATGGGTGCTAGTGCTAGTGCAATACCTATTGACTTATACAACGAAATTATGCATGACATTGCACCTATTGAGTTAGAAGATATTGATGTTACTATTAAACTTGCTAATAGAGATACTATTTCACCAATGGGAATTGTTAGAGATGTTGAAGTCTTGTGTGGGAAAACTAAATATACTGCTGATTTTCTTGTTCTTGGTTCCCCACAAGATAGCTTTTGTCCCATTATATTTGGTAGACCCTTCTTAAATACTGTTAATACTACCATAGATTGCACAAGGGATGTTGTTACTCTCGGCTTAGATGATATGACTCATGAATTTAATTTCTCTAAATTTAGTAAACAACATCGTGAAGAATAATTTCCTAGTAAGGATGAAATTATTGGTCTTGCTTCTATTGCCGTACCTCCCAGTGATCCTTTAGAACAATATTTGCTAGACCATGAGAATGATATGTTTATGAATGAAAGAAGGGAAATAGATGAAGTATTCTTTAAACAGGAACCTATGCTGAAACACATTTTGCCTGTTGAAATCCTAGGGGACCCCCCTCCACCTAAGGGTGATCCCGTGTTTGAGCTTAAACCGTTGCCTGATAATTTTAAATATGCTTATCTTGATGAAAAGAAGATATATCCTGTTATTATTAGTGCTAACCTTTCAGAGCATGAAGAAGAAAGATTATTGAAAACTCTGAAGAAGCACTATGCTGCTATTGGATATACTCTTGATGATCTTAAGGGCATTAGTCCCACTCTATGTCAACATAAAATAAATTTGGAAGGAGATGCCAAACCAGTTTGTGATCCTCAACGACGTCTGAATCCTAAAATGAAAGAAGTGGGAAGAAAAGAAATACTAAAGCTTCTGGAGGCAGGTATAATTTATCCCGTTGCTGATAGTCAGTGGGTAAGTCCTGTTCATTGTGTCCCTAAGAAGGGAGGTATTACTGTTGTTCCTAATGATAAATATGAATTGATTCCACAAAGAATTATTACAAGTTATAGGATGGTAATTGATTTCCGCAAATTAAATAAAGCTACTAAGAAAGATCGTTACCCCTTACCTTTTATCAATCAAATGCTAGAAAGATTATGCAAACATACACATTACTGCTTTCTAGATGGTTATTCTGGTTTCTCTCAAATACCTGTGTCAGCTAAAGATCAATCAAAGACTACTTTTACATGCCCTTTTGGTACTTTTGCTTATAGACGTATGCCTTTTGGTTTATGTAATGCACCCGCTACCTTTCAAAGATGCATGATGGCTATATTCTCTGACTTCTGTGAAAAGATTTATGAGGTTTTCATGGACGACTTTTCCATCTATGGATCTTCTTTTGATGATTGCTTGAGCAATCTTGATCGAGTTTTGCAGAGATGTGAAGAAACTAATTATCTTGTCTTAAATTGGGAAAAGTGCCACTTTATGGTTAATGAAGGTATTGTCTTGGGGCATAAAGTTTCTGAAAGAGGTATTGAAGTTGATAAAGCCAAGGTTGATGCTATTGAAAAGATGCCATGTCCCAAGGACATCAAAGGTATAAGAAGTTTCCTTGGTCATGCCGGATTTTATAGGAGGTTCATTAAGGACTTTTCAAAAATTTCTCGGCCTCTGACTAATTTATTACAAAAAGATATACCATTTGTCTTTGATGATGATTGTGTAGAAGCATTTGAAATACTTAAGAAAGCATTAGTCTCTGCACCTATTGTTCAGCCACCTGATTGGAATTTACCATTTGAAATTATGTGTGATGCTAGCGATTATGATGTAGGTGCTGTTCTAGGGCAAAGAGTTGATAAGAAATTAAATGTTATCCATTATGCTAGTAAGACTCTAGACAATGCTCAAAGAAATTATGCTACTACTGAAAAAGAACTTTTAGCAGTTGTATTTGCTTGTGATAAGTTCAGACCTTATATTGTTGATTCTAAAGTAACTATCCACACTGATCATGCTGCTATTAAATATCTTATGGAGAAGAAAGATGCTAAACCTAGACTTATTAGATGGGTTCTTTTGCTACAAGAATTTGATTTGCATATTGTTGATAGAAAAGGTGCTGAGAACCCAGTTGCAGACAACTTCTCTAGGTTAGAGAATGTTCTTGATGACCCACTACCTATTGATGATAGCTTTCCTAATGAATAATTAAATGTCATAAGTACTTCTCGTAGTACCCCTTGGTATGCTGATTATGCTAATTACATAGTTGCTAAATTTATACCACCTAACTTCACATACCAACAAAAGAAAAAGTTCTTCTATGATTTGAGACATTACTTTTGGGATGACCCACATCTTTATAAAGAAGGAGTAGATGGTGTTATTAGACGTTGTGTACCTGAGAATGAACAGGAACAGATCCTACGCAAGTGCCACTCCGAAACTTATGGAGGACACCACGTGGGAGATAGAACTGCACATAAGGTATTGCAATCCGGTTTTTATTGGCCTACTCTCTTCAAGGATGCCCGTAAGTTTGTCCTATCTTGTGATGAATGTCAAAGAATTGGTAATATTAGTAGACGTCAAGAAATGCCTATGAATTATTCACTTGTTATTGAACCATTTGATGTTTGGGGCTTTGATTATATGTGAAGTTTTCCTGCCTCTAATGGATATACACATATTTTAGTTGCTATTGATTACGTTACTAAGTGGGTAGAAGCTATTCCAACTAGTAGTGCTGATCATAACACTTCTATTAAAATGCTTAAAGAAGTTATTTTTCCGAGGTTTGGAGTCCCTAGATATTTAATGACTGATGGTTGTTCACATTTTACTCATGGTGCTTTCCGTAAAATGCTTGCTAAATATGACGTCAATCATAGAATTGCATCTCCATATCACCCACAGTCTAGTGGTCAAGTAGAATTGAGTAATAGAGAACTCAAATTAATTTTGCAAAAGACTGTCAATAGATCTAGAAAGAATTGGTCCAAGAAACTTGATGATGCATTATGGGCCTATAGAACTGCATATAAAAATCCTATGGGTATGTCTCCGTATAAAATGGTATATGGAAAAGCATGTCACTTACCTCTCGAACTAGAACATAAGGCTTATTGGGCTATTAAAGAGCTCAATTATGATTTCAAACTTGCCGGCGAAAAGAGGTTATTTGGTATTAGCTCACTTGATGAATGGAGAACCCAAGCTTATGAAAATGCCAGGTTGTTTAAAGAAAAGGTTAAAAGATGGCATGACAAAAGGATACAAAAGCGTGAGTTTAATGTAGGTGATTATGTATTGCTATACAACTCTCGTTTAAGATTTTTTGTAGGGAAACTTCTCTCTAAATGGGAAGGCCCTTACATTATCGAGGAGGTCCATCGTTCCGATGCCATAAAAATCAACAACTTCGAAGGCACAAATCCGAAGGTGGTAAACGGTCAAAGAATTAAACACTATATCTCAGGTAATCCCATAAATGTTGAAACCAATATTATAAAAACCGTAACCCCGGAGGAATACATAAGGGACACTTTCCAGAACGTTTCAGACTCCGAAAAGGAATAGGTATGTGGTACGGTAAGTAAACCGACTCCAAAACAATTTTTAAGGCAATATTTCTCCGTTTTGGAATATTTAGAAAAATAGAAAATTAACTAGCAGTCCGGGAAGGACATGAGGGCCCCACAAGGGTGGAGGGCGCGCCCTACCCCCCTGGGCGCACCCCCTACCTCGTGAGCTCCTCATGTGCCTTCCGGACTCTGTTTTCTTGCACGATATGTATTTTGGTCGGTGAAAATTCACTATATATTCTCCTGAAGGTTTTGACTCCCGTATCACGCAATTATCCTCTGTTCTTGTTTCGAGCTATTTTTCTGACAGATCTAGATTATCATGACGTCCCCAAGTGCTTCCAAGGACAAGTTCTTCGAGAAGGTCATCAACCCTTACCTCGTGGAGGTGCTGCGACACCCTCAAACCATTGAGATGCGTGATGGGTTGCTGCACATCCGCGATGCTGAGGGACCAAAGAGAACCGGAAGCGTGGAGACGAGGCTCGAAGCAATGGAGCAACAAGTTTTCAAGTGCCAGGGGATGGTGGAGCCTGGAATCAATGCTAGGCACACGATGCTGGCGGAGTTCACTAACAACTACAAGCCAGATGCCAAGAACACCGAGGAGGCCATCTTCAAGCTATATGAGAAGATCGAGTACCTCCAAGCCCAAATCTATGACCTGCAAAACCAAAACTGTGAGTATGAATATAGATTCAAAAGAATGCGTTTGGCCGCAAGTTCGAGGATTTCGGAGACTCGATCATCCTTCTATGATGGTGAACCTATGCCTTGGAAGATGGATGACAAGCCTGCATCATCAACAACACCTCCACCTTCTTCACCAACCAAGGAGATATAATAACATGGGTATGGGCACTCCCCTTGGCAACCGGCAAGCTTGGGGGAGTGCTCCGGTATCGTATCACCATCACTTTTATCTTTACCGTTTTCCTTAGTTTGATCCTATTAGTAGTATTTTGATCTAGTAGAATAAAGTTTATGGCATGATCTAGTTTTAAGTTTTGCTTTATGATCTCTCTATGTAATCGAGTCCGTGAGCTATATAATAAAGATTAGTGTTGAGTCAAGGGCTTGATTTTCTTGCTATGATCTTGGGTGAATAAAAAAATAAGAAGAAACAAAAGTTCATATTGATCTTATTGACAATAATGACTTCACATAGAAAGAGTGTGATGATTAAAAGTTGTTGGGAGTTGGCAGACATAGATTTGGTCATCATTGCAATTAATAGGAAGTAATAAGGAAAGAGAGGTTTCACATATAAATATACTATTATTGAAATCTTTTATGATTGGGAGCACTCATAAAAATATGACATGCTAAAGAGTTGATGTTGGCCAAGGAAGACAACGTAATGGGTTATGTTTTCTTATATCTGAGATAAAGTATGTTGTCATGGATCATCCAACATGTTGAGCTTGCCTTTCCCCCTCATGCTAGCCAAATTCTCAGCACCAAGTAGAGATACTACTTGTGCTTCCAAATACCCTTAAACCAGTTTTGCCATGAGAGTCCACCATATCTACCTATGGATTGAGTAAGATCCTTCAAGTAAGTTGTCATCGGTGCAAAGCAATAAAAATTGCTCTAAATATGTATGATTAGTGTGGGAGAAATAAGCTTTATACGATCTTGTGATGTGGAAGTAATAAAAGCGACGGACTGCATAATAAAGGTTCATATCACAAGGGGCAATATAAAGTGACGTTCTTTCGCATTAAGATTTTGTGCATCCAACCATAAAAGCGCATGGCAACCTCTGCTTCCCTCTGCGAAGGGCCTATCTTTTATTATTATCTTGTACCTTATGCAAGAGTCATGGTGATCTTCACCTTTACTTTTTACATTTTATCCTTTGGCAAGCACAGTGTGTTGGAAAGATCCTAATAGATATATCAAATTGGATGTAGGGGGGCATGAGTTATTATTGTTGACATTACCCTTGAGGTAAAAGGTTGTGGGGCAAAACTATAAGCCCCTATTTTTCTCTGTGTCCGATTAAAACCCCGTAACCACAAGTATTGTGCGAGTGTTAGCAATTATGAAGGACTAGATGATAGTTGAGTATGTGGACTTGCTTTTCAGCTCTGAAATAGACTCTTTCTTATGTTATGATAAATTGCAATTGCTTCAATGACTGAGGTTATAGTTTGTTGGTTCTCAATAAGGTTTCTGATACATACTTTTGCATTGTGAATAGATCATCACATGAACATAAGTAATCATATGACGATACCTATGTATGTTGCTGTTATGAGAATAATCATGATGCCCTCATGTCCGTATTTTATTTTTATCGACGCCTCTACCTCTAAACATGGGTACATATTTATTGCTATCGGCTTTCGCTTAAGGACAAGCGAGGTCTAAGCTTGGGGGAGTTGATACGTCCATTTTGCATCATGCTTTTATATCGATATTTATTGCATTATGGGCTGTTATTTCACATTATGTCACAATACTTATGGCTATTCTCTCCTATTTTACAAGGTTTACATAAGGAGGCAGAATTCCGGCAGTTGGAATTCTGGGCTAGAAAAGGAGAAAATATTAGAGACCTATTCTGCACAACTCCAAAAGTCCTGAAACTCCATGGAATACCTTATAATAAATAATGAAAAATCCTCGCCAAAGATGAAGATCAGGGGGCCCACACCCTTCTCACGAGGGTGGGGGGCGCGCCCCCTACCTCGTGGGCCCCCTGGTGGCTCTCCGATGACCATCTTCTCCTATATGAAGTCTTTCATCAAGAAAAAAATAAGAAGCAACCTTTCGGGACGAAACTCCGCTGCCACGAGGCGGAACCTTGGCGGATCCAATCTAGAGCTCCGGCAGAGCTGTTCTGCCGGGGAAACTTCCCTCCTGGAGGGGGAAATCATCGCCATCGTCATCACCAACGCTTCTCTCATCGGGAGAGGGCAATCTCCATCAACATCTTCATCAGCACCATCTCATCTCAAAACCCTAGTTCATCTCTTGTATCCAATTCTTGTCTCCAAGTCCGGGATCGATGCTAGTAGGTTGCTACTAGTGTTAATTACTCCTTGTAGTTGATGCTAGTTGGTTTAATTGGTGGAAGATCATATGTTCAGATCCTTTATGCATATTATTACCCCTCTGATTATGAACATGAATATGCTTTGTGAGTAGTTACGTTTGTTCCTGAGGACAAGGGAGAAGTCTTGCTATTAGTAGTCATGTGAATTTGGTATTCGTTCGATATTTTGATGAGATGCATGTTGTCTAGCCTCTAGTGGTGTTATGTGAACGTCGACTACATAACACTTCACCATTATTTGGGCCTAGAGGAAGGCATTGGGAAGTAATAAGTAGATGATGGGTTGCTAGAGTGACAGAAGCTTAAACCCTAGTTTATGCGTTGCTTCGTAGGGGGCTGATTTGGATCCATATGTTTCATGCTATGGTTAGGTTTACCTTAATACTTTTGTTGTATTTGCGGATGCTTGCAATAGAGGTTAATCATAAGTGGGATGCTTGTTCAAGTAAGAACAGCACCCAAGCATCGGTCCACCCACATGTCAAAATATCAAAGTACCGAACACGAATCATATGAACGTGATGAAAACTAGCTTGACGATATTCCCATGTGTCCTCCGGAGCGCTTTTCCTTATATAAGATTTTGTCCTAGCTTGTCCTTTACTACCAAAAGGATTGGGCCACCTTGCTGCACTTTATTTACTTTTTTACTTGTTGCTCGTTACAAATTATCTCATCACAAAACTATCTGTTACCACTTATTTCAGTACTTGCAGAGAATACGTTGCTGAAAACCATTTATCATTTCCTTCTGCTCCTCGTTGGGTTCGACACTCTTACTTATCTACGATAGATCCCCTATACTTGTGGGTCATCGATGGAGGAGGGCCACCGTGGGCCCATGAGGCAGGGGGCGCACCCAGGGGGGTAGGGCGCGCCCTCCACCCTCGTGGGCAGGTGGTTGACCCCCCTGTTGTGTTCTCAGTGCCAAATATTCTCAAATACTCTAGAAAAAATCATATTTAAATTTCAGGGCATTTGGAGAACTTTTATTTTTGAGGTATTTTTATATTGCACGGATAATCAGATAACAGACAGAAAAATATTTATTTTCATTTTATTTAATATAAGTAACAGAAAGTAAAAGTGGGGTACAGAAGGTTGTGCTCTCTAATTTCATCCATCTCATGATCATCAAAAGGAATCCACTAACAAGGTTGATCAAGTCTTGTTAACGAACCCATTTCAAATAACATGGAACCGGAGAAATTTCGAATAACACTATGTTACCTCAACGGGGATATGCACATCCCCAATAATAAGAATATCATATTTCTTCTTGACAATAGGAAGAGGAAATTCAAAACCTCCTAATATAATCGATGGAATTTTTCCAATAGAGTTGATACTATGAACTTGAGGTTGTTTCCTCGGAAAGTGTACCGTATGCTCATTACCATTAACATGAAAAGTGACATTGCCTTTAGTGCAACCAATAACAGCCCCTGCAGTATTCAAAAAGGGTCTTCCAATAATAATAGACATACTATCGTCCTCGGGAATATCAAGAATAACAAAGTCCGTTAAAATAGTAACGTTTGCAATTACAACAGGCACATCCTCACAAATACCGACAGGTATAGCAGTTGATTTATCAACCATTTGCAAAGATATTTTAGTAGGTGTCAACTTATTCAAATCAAGTCTACGATATAAAGAGATAGGCATAACACTAACACCAGCTCCAAGATCACATAAAGCAGTTTTAACATAGTTTCTTTTAATGGAGCATGGTATAGTTGGTACACCAGGATCTCCAAGTTTCTTTGGTATTCCACCCTTAAAAGTATAATTAGCAAGCATGGTGGAAATTTCAGCTTCCGGTATCTTTCTTTTATTCGTAATTATATATTTCATGTACTTAGCATAAGGATTGGTTTTGAGCATGTCAGTTAATCACATACGCAAAAAGATAGGTCTAATCATTTCAGCAAAGCGCTCAAAATCCTCATCATCTTTTTTCTTGGATGGTTTAGGAGGAAAAGGCATGGGTTTCTAAACCCAAGGCTCTCTTTCTTTACCATGTTTCCTAGCAACAAAGTCTTTCTTATCGTAACGTTGGTTCTTTGATTGTGGGTTATCAAGATCAACAGTAGGTTCAATTTCTATATCATTATCATTACTAGGTTGAGCATCATCATGAACATTATCACTAACATTACCACTAGTTTCAGGTTCATTACCAGATTGTGTTTCAACATCAGAAATAGAAATATCATTTGGATTCTCAGGTGTTTCAACAATAGGATCACTAGAAGCATGCAAAGTCCTATCATTTTTCTTTTTCTTCTTTTTAGACGAACTAGGTGCATCTGTAATATTTCTCTGAGAATCTTGCTCAATTCTCTTAGGGTGGCCTTCAGGATACAAAGGTTCCCGAGTCATTCTACCAGTTCTAGTAGCCACTCTAACAACATTATCATTATCTTTACTATTCAATTCATTTAGCAAATCATTTTGAGCTTTAAGTACTTGTTCTACTTGAGTGGTAACCATAGAAGCATGTTTACTAATAAGTTTAAGTTCACCTTTAACATTAGCCATATAATCACCCAAGTGTTCAAGCATATTTGAATTGTATTTCAATTGTCTACCAAAATAAGAATTAAAATCTTCTTGCTTAGCCACAAATTTATCAAACTCATCTAAGCATGGGCTAGCAAATTTAGTAAATGAGATTTCAGCTTTATCATATCTGTAGAGAGAATTTACCTTTACTACCTGTGTCGGGTTATCAAGACCATGAGTTCTTTCAATAGGTAATGGATTAAGATCATATGTTTCTTCAACAGGCGGTAAATTAAGACCATGTATTTCTTCAATAGGAGGTAAATTCTTAACATCTTCAGCTTTAATACCTTTTTCTTCATAGATTTCTTTGCCTCTTGCATATCTTCAGGACTAAGAAATAGAATACCCCTCTTCTTCGGAGTTGGTTTAGGAATAGGCTCAGGAATTGGCTCCGGAGGTGTCCAATTATTTTCATTTGTCAACATATTATTCAATAGAATTTCATCTTCATCCGGTGTTCTTTCCCTGAAAACAGAACCAACACAACTATCCAGGTAATCTCTGGAGGCATTAGTTAGTCCATTATAAAAGATATCTAGTATTTCATTTTTCTTAAGAGGATGATCAGGCAAAGCATTAAGTAATTGGAGAAGCCTCCCCCAAGCTTGTGGGAGACTCTCTTCTTCAATTTGCACAAAATTATATATATATCCCTTAAAGCAGCTTGTTTCTTATGAGCATGGAAATATTTAGTAGAGAAGTAATAAATCATGTCATGGGGACTACGCACACAACCAGGATCAAGAGAATTAAACTATATCTTAGCATTACCCTTTAATGAGAACGGAAATATTTTAAGGATGTAAAAGTAACGAGTTCTCTCATCTTTAGTGAACAGGGTGGCTATATCATTCAATTTAGTAACATGTGCCACAACAATTTTAGATTCATAACCATGAAAAGGATCAGATTCAACCAAAGTAATTATATCAGGATCAATAGAGAATTCATAATCCTTATCAGTAACAAAGATAGGTGAAGTAGCAAAAGCAGGGTCAGGTTTCATTCTAGCATTTAGAGATTGCTTACTCCATTTAGCTAATAGCCTTTTGAGTTCATTTCTATTTTTGCAAGCTAAAATAGCTAAAGAAGCTTCTTGATAAAAAACATAACCCTTAGGAATAACAAGTGATTCTTCATCATCACTTTCATCAGTATCATCAGATTCAATATTTTCAATCTCTCTAGCCCTAGCAAGTTGTTCATCAATAAAATCACTAAGTGGCACAGTAGTATCAGGCATAGAGGTAGTTTCATCATAAGTATCATGCATAGCAGAAGTGGCATCATCAATAACATGCGACATATCTGAACGAATAGCAGAAGCATGTGTAGGTGTCGCAAGCTTACTCAAAACAGAAGGTGAATCAAGTGCAGGGCTAGATGGCAGTTCCTTACCTCCCCTCGTAGTTGAGGGATAGATCTTGGTTTTTGGATCTCTCAAGTTCTCCATAATGATAAGAAGATACATATACCAAGTGACTCAAAGAATAGAGCTATGCTCCCCGGCAACGGCGCCAGAAAATAGTCTTGATAACCCACAAGTATAGGGGATCGCAACAATTTTTGAGGGTAGAGTATTCAACCCAAATTTATTGATTCGACACAAGGGGAGCCAAAGAATATTCTCAAGTATTAGCAGCTGAGTTGTCAATTCAACCACACTGGAAACTTAATATCTGCAGCAAAGTTTTTAGTAGCAAAGTAATATGATAGTAGTGGTAACGGTAGCAAAAGGTAACAGTAGTAAAAGTAATGTTTTTGGTATTTTGTGATGATGATAGCAATAGCAACAGAAAAGTAAATAAGCGGAGAACAATATATGGAAAGCTCGTAGGCAATGGATCAGTGATGGAGAATTATGCCGGATGTGGTTCATCATGTAACAGTCATAACCTAGGGTGACACAGAACTAGCTCTAGTTCATTGATATAATGTAGGCATGTATTCCGAATATAGTCATCCGTGCTTATGGAAAATAACTTGCATGACATCTTTTGTCCTACCCTCCCGTGGCAGCGGGGTCCTTACGGAAACTAAGGGATATTAAGGCCTCCTTTTAATAGAGAACCGGAACAAAGCATTAACACATAGTGAATACATGAACTCGTCAAACTACGGTCATAACCGGTAAGTATCCCGATTATTGTCACTTCGGGGTTAACGGATCATAACACATAATAGGTGACTATAGACTTGCAAGATAGGATCAAGAACACTCATATATTGATGTCAACATAATAGGTTCAGATCTGAAATCATGGCTCTTAGGCCCTAGTAACAAGCATTAAGCATAGCAAAGTCATAGCAACATCAATCTCAGAACATAGTGGATACTAGGGATCAAACCCTAACAAAACTAACTCGATTACATGATAGATCCCATCCAACCCATCACCGTCCAGCAAGCCTACAATGGAATTACTCACGCACGATGGTGAGCATCATGAAATTGGTGATGTAGGATGGTTGATGATGACGATGGCGACGGATTCCCCTCTCGGGAGCCCCGAACAGACTCCGGATCAGCCCTCCCGAGAGGTTTTAGGTCTTGGCGGCGGCTCCGTATTGTAAAATGCGATGATTTCTTCTCTCTGATTTTTTTCTCCCCGAAACACAATATATAGAGTTGGAGTTGGAGTCGGAGAGGCAACAGGGGGCCCACGAGGTAGGGGGGCGCGCCCCACCCTCGTGGAGAGGTGGTGGGCCCCCTGGCCTTCATCTTTTGCAGGTATTTTTCATATTTTCTAAAAAGTTGCTCTGTGAAGTTTCAGGTCATTCCGAGAACGTTTGTTTCTGCACATAAATAACACCATGGTAATTCTGCTGAAAACAACATCAGTCTGGGTTAGTTCCATTCAAATCATGCAAGTTAGAGTCCAAAACAAGGGCAAAAGTGTTTGGAAAAGTAGATACGATGGAGATGTATCAGGTTTCCTCCCAACAAGCGCTATCATTTAACGCCCCTAGCTAGGCATAAAAGCGAAGATAGATCTAGGTATTGCCATCTTTGATTTTTAATTTTTTTAGCGGAGTCATGCTCGAATCCGGGAGGTTGTTTATGTTTCCCTTCATATTCGGAAATTTTTAGATCTAAAGAGTCCAACCGCTTATTACAAAGAGTGATCAACATATTCATGCGGTGAAGATTCCCGCTAACACTCTTAAGAGGTTCAAGATATTTTTGTAATATTTTCGTTACTTCGCAAATTTTCTCAAAAACTTGGGTTTCTTCCTGGGTATGATGGGGCCCCTTTTGTTGTGGTAGTGTTCCCACTATTTCCTCTATAATTTCATGCGTAATACTGGGATCAATTTCAATAAAATTTCCTTTGGCTACGCAGTCCAAGAGTTGTCTATGGGACATATTTAGTCCAACATAAAAATTGCGAAGCAAAATTCTAAAATTCACCTCTAGGGTGCAATTACGATAGATTCCATCATCCTAAACCAAGCATCTTTTAAGTTTTCTCCTTGTGTTTGTTTGAAGTGAAGAACCTCAAACTCGGGAGACAAACGAGCGGATAAAGGACTAGCCATAACGATGAAGCAAGCGAAAAAGAGGGCGAATAAAACAGCAAGGGTGAAGTGGGGGAGAGGAAAACGGGAGGCAAATGGCAAATAATGTAATGCGAAGGGTAAGAGTTGTGATGGGTACTTGGTATGTCTTGACTTGACGTAGATCTCCCTGGCAACGGCGCTAGAAATCCTTCTTGCTACCTCTTGAGCATGCATTGGTTTTCCCTTGAAGAGCAAAGGGCAATGCAGTAAAGCAGCGTAAGTATTTCCCTCAGTTCTTGAGAACCAAGGTATCAATCCAGTAGGAGACCACGCGCGAGTTACCTCATACCTACACACACAAATAAGAACCTCACAACCAACGCAATAAAGGGCTTGTCAATCCCTTCACGGCCACTTGCAAGAGTGAGATCTGATAGAGATGATAATAATAAGATAAGTATTTTTGGTATCTTTATGATATACATTGAAAGTAAAGATTGCAAAATAAAATAGATTGGAAACTTGTATGATGGAAGATAGACCCGGGGGCCATAGGTTTCAGTAGTGGCTTCTCTCAAGATAGCATAAGTATTACAGTGGGTGAACAAATTACTGTCGAGCAATTGATAAAAAAGCGAATAATTATGAGAATATCTAGGTATGATCATGTATATAGGCATCACGTCTACGACAAGTAGACCGACTCCTACCTGCATCTACTACTATTACTCCACACATCGACCGGTATCCAGCATGCATCTAGAGTATTAAGTTCATAAGAACAGAGTAACGCCTTAAGCAAGATGACATGATGTAGAGGGATAAACTCATGCAATATGATATAAACCCCATCTTTTTATCCTCGATGGCAACAATACAATACATGTCATTTCCCTTTCTGTCACTGGGATCAAGCACCACAAGATTGAACCCAAAGCTAAGCACTTCTACCATTGCAAGAAAGATCAATCTACTAGGCCAAAACAAACTGATAATTCGAAGAGACTTGCAAAGACAAACCAATCATACATAAAAGAATTATGTGAATATTCAAATATTGTTCATAGATAATCTGGATCATAAACCCACAATTCATCGGATCTCGACAAACACACCGCAAAAAGAAGAGTTACATCGAATAGATCTCCAAGAGAATCATGGAGAACTTTGTATTGAGATCCAAAGAGAGAGAAGAAGCCATCTAGCTACTAGCTATGGACCCGAAGATCTGAAGTAAACTACTCACACATCATCGGAGAGGCCATGGAGTTGATGTAGAGGCCCTCCATGATCAATGCCCCCTCCGGCGAAGATCCGGAAAAGGCCCCAAGATGGGATCTCTTGGGTACAGAAGGTTGCAGCGGTGGAAATAAGGTTTCATGGTGCTCCTGGATGTTTGATGGGTATATGGATATATATAGGAGGAAGAAGTAGGTCGGTGGAGCAACGAGGGGCCCACGAGGGTGGAGGGTGCGCCCCCTGCCTCGTGGCCTCCTCGATTGTTTCTTGACGTCCACTCCAAGTCCCCTGGATCACGTTTGTTCCAAAAATCACGCTCTCGAAGGTTTCATTCCGTTTGGACTCCATTTGATATTCCTTTTCTACGAAACACCAAAATAGGCAAAAAAAGCAATTTGGGCTGGGCCTCCGGTTAATAGGTTAGTCCCAAAAATAATATAGAAGTGTAAAATAAAGCCCATTAACATCCAAAACAAATTATACAATATCATGGAACAATAAAAAATTATAGATACATTGGAGATGTATAAGCCTCCGTCCCAAGGGTACTTCAAACGTGGCGTCCGAAGACGCTGAAACCC
Source organism: Triticum urartu (assembly GCF_056163025.1). Taxonomy (NCBI): domain Eukaryota; kingdom Viridiplantae; phylum Streptophyta; class Magnoliopsida; order Poales; family Poaceae; genus Triticum; species Triticum urartu. The sequence goes on from NC_141874.1 coordinate 145,459,667, forward strand.
ACTCCGCCGCCGAAGATGACGAGGAGGAGGAAGAGGAAGAGGAAGAGGAAGAAGAAAGCAACTCCCCCACCCCGAGGGAGGAATGAAGATGAGGGCGGCCTCCATAAATCTGGAGGCGGAGGCGTCCAAGAAGGGGAAGGTCTCCCTCGTGGATAGCTCCGTGCGGGACGTCGACAGCAGCCGAGCGGCGCCCCCGAGAAAAGCCCCTGGCCAAATTGTGAGTATTCAAAGACTCCGACGCATTCATATATCAGCCTCTTTACTTCATAATTTTAACATGTTGAATCATGTACTTGCAGTCCGGCTCGTTCCTCCCTCGAGCGATCCTCATCTTCAGGGAACTCGCTGGACCCGAAGGTGATGGACAGCGGGTCCCTTCTAGCGGCCTCCTCTCCCAGGGCCATGGATGACACCGAGGTGTTGTCCCGAAGGATCCCAGGCCAGGGAGAGACGCAGGAGGCCGTCGGGGTGGCGCCAGAGGGCGAGACCTCGTCCACCGGACATATGGGGGGAGCAGATCCCCATGGAGACTGGCGATGGGGGCCATGTCCCATTCGGCCCCCAGCCGAATACGGTCCCGGAGACCTATACGGCTCTGGATTCCGGCGAGCAGCCTCCCTCATCGGAAGGAGGAGTGCCCATTCTGCCGGTGACCTCTGTCCAACCAGAGGCACCAGATACTCTACTGGAAGCGCCGCGAAGCGCTTCCGTCGTTGAGGAACACCGTACCCTCATGGGTGCGGTGATTGAGAAGATTCAGTCTGCAAAGAGCGGACTGATGAAGCCTGCACAAGCCTTCTAACAAGGTTTGAGGTAAGCAATACAATTATGTAAAAAGAAAGTCACAGTGTGGACAATAGCCCCTGAGACTCTGTCCGAGGTTCAGAAAGAAGAGAAGAACAGAGGATCAAATAGTTTTTCGTAGGAGACTAACCATATATGTCTATGTGAATAAGCAGGCATCGCTGTTGGCTGCGACTTCTCGTGCTGCCGAAGTCTCTGGACTGAAGCAGAGGCTGGAGCAGACCGAGGAAGAGCTCGGTCATGCAAAAAAGTAGCTAGAGGATAATCAAGGTATTCAATCATTTTATGCATGTCCGGAAAGTATGAATGTTTTTGCGCTGACCGCAGTGCCATGATATTTTCGTAGGGGCGGCGACCGAGGTGGAGGCTCTCAAGAAGGCAGTGGCCGAGGCTGAGGAGAGAGCGGTAAAGGAAAAAGCCGCCCGATAAAAGCATGAGGCCAGGGTTGGTGAGGTCCAGCAGGAGCTCCAGGACACTGTGAAGAAATACGAGTCCTTGGAGAACCAGAATGCAGACCAAGAGTCCGAACTCGCTAAGGCCCGCCAAAGCGCACAAGAGGCCCGGGCCGAAGCCCAAGGCGCCCTTCGGGAGATCAAAGAGGCCAAGAAGATTGCAGCGGGAAAGGATTTTATTATGCAAAGCAAGTATGTGAGGAAGAGGTATCTCTTACTGACCCGGGTTTGGAGTTCTCCAGGGGCGTTTGCGGATTTGCCGTGCAGTGTTTCTGATGCTATGGAATTCTTCTGAGCCGAAGAGGGGAGCTCAACGGGGAAGCTATTCTAGTCGCAATACCTTGCGCTAGAACATCCGGTGCCCTTTAGCTACCAGCTAAAATAGTTGGTCGAGCTGCATAGGGTGGCCGAACTAGCCATGAAGGATTTAATAATCCGGCTGTGGCCTGCAGAAGCTATACCCGGCAGCTACTTCGGACTCGTGAAGCGGCTGGTCAATGCATGTCCTTGGCTTGACGCCATCAAGCGGTTGGTATGCATAGAAGGTGCGCGGATGGCCTTTGCTCGTGTCAAGATACAATGGGCGAAGATAGACGCCGTCAAGCTCGCGACCGAAGAACCGCCCACGGGCAAGGAGCACCGCACGCCCGAGCGGTATTTTGAAGATGTTCTGAAGGGATCCCGCATTGTAGCGGAGCAATGTGCTAAGGACATTATTTTTGAGTGAATACATTCATGTTATCCCGTCCTGTATGATGAAAACAATGCTGATATGTAATATAATGCTTTGCTGTTTATAATTTAAAGTTTTACCTCTTGTGCGGCCACTTTATCAAGTCTGAGAGTTGGCCATTCGTCGGCTTCAGCCCCCACGTAGGTAGTACGAGGGTGTTCTGGATGAATCTAAACACTCTTTATCCACGAATTTGGTCCTTGAAGGAGGTGTTTAGCGCAACGAACCAGGCAATCAGACTATGTGGCTTTACCACCCTCACTTAGCCATAGGAGTTTGACAATAAAAATTTAGGCGCAGCCCCTAGTATCCGAACTAGGGTGCTATAAACACCTGATCGAATAAGAACCGATTCATCGCATAATGCGGAAAAAATCGCTAAAGATTTGAAACCTCTGAAGAGCTGACCGGCTCACCCACATCATGACAGACAGTTTTCGGCTTTCTCTACTGAGGTGCTCATTCGGATAAACCAGGACACAATCGAAGTAGTTCTCCCTTTACTACCCCAGCCGATATAGCGGAACGTAAGGTAGTAAGCATAGGAGCCGGGCAACCCAACTATTGACCAAAGACATGATTCGGAGTCAATGCATATAATGCTAAATTCAGGGTGCCAAACTATACTGTAAAAGGTGTTCGGACTTTGTTGCCGTATTATGGGGCGCAGTGAAGCCCCTGGCAAATTAAAGCGCACCAAAGTGTACAGGTGCGATTTGATAAGATTATCAAAAGAGCAAGCTAGTGCCACAGGAGTTGGGCTGCAAACTGTTTCCATTATAGTTTGATTAGTATGTCAAAGCATATTTGTACAAGTAGTGCAATAATCAACATGGCTATTTAATATGCCACAACCAAGGGAGAGCTGTGTGCGGGTCCTGAAAACAGTTAGAGTGACCGTTAAAGAGACCACCTAGAAATTCCGTTATACGTTAGTATCTTGTGCCGTCTTGGTGTATCTATCCTTTCGAAAGGACCTATGATCAGGCCATCAGGAAGGTCCTGTGGAAAAGAAACCTGAAAAGGAAAAGAAAATGAAAACAAAAGAAAAAGTGAAAGTATGTGTGTCCAGGGGAGGTCGAGCCGTATTATGGATCACACTCTAGTTATGCCTCCGTCTATGCCCATGGTATTTTGAGTGCGTAGTTATGTACGCGCGGTACGAACGCCGCCACTTGGTAGGGGCCAGGACGAAGGCCGAATTTCTAGTCGAGCTCCTAACGAGCTGGGCTGTCCTGCTGCGGAGTAGTCTGGACTCGTTTGACGGTGTCCGGGAGCTCGGCCACCGAATTGAGGTTCTCCTTGAAGAGGCTGCTCTGTACTTCTGCTGCTAAAGCGGCGATGTGCTCCTCAATACGGAGGGAGCGTTCCGCGTTTCCATTGACTATTATGACGCCGCGTGGCCCAGGCATCTTGAGCTTGAGATAAGCATAGTGTGGCACCGCGTTGAATCGAGCAAATGCGGTTTGTCCGAGCAGTCCGTGATAGCCACTGCGGAAGGGGACGATATTGAAGATCAACTCTTCGCTTCGGAAGTTGTCCGGGTATCCAAAGACAACCTCTAGTGTGATTGAGCCCGTACAGCAGGACTCTACACCTAGTATGACTCCTTTAAAGGTAGTCTTTGTGGGCTTGATCCTTGAGGGATTAATGCCCATTTTGCGCACTATATCCTGATAGAGCAGGTTCAGGCTACTGCCACAATCCATGAGGACTCGCGTGAGATGGAATCTGTCAATGATTGGGTCAAGGACCAGTGCGGCTGAACCGCCATGATGGATACTGGTCAGATGGTCCCTGCGATCGAAGGTGATCATGTAGGAAGACCATGGGTTGAACTTTGGAGTGACTGGCTCCATCGCGTAGACGTCCCTGAGCGCGTGTTTGCTCTCCCTCTTGGAGATATGGGTAGCATATATCATGTTCACCGTTTTAACTTTGGGGGGGACTTCTTCTGTCCCCTGTGTTCGGCGGATGGGACTCCTCGTCATCATCCTCGCTTTGTGACCCCTTATCCTTGTTCTTGGCATTTAATTTGCCGGCCTGTTTAAAAACCCAGCAGTCTCTGTTGGTATGATTGGCTGGTTTGTCTGGGTGCCATGGATCTGGCATGGACGATCGAGTATGCGGTCCAAGCTGGATGGGCCCTGATTGTTTGTTTTATATGGCTTCTTTTGCTGGCCGGACTTGGAGCCACTAAATCCGGCGTTGACCGCCGTGTCGTCGGTATTGTCACCGTTGCTTCGACGCTTGTGCCTGTTGCGTCGGGGCTTGCTGTTGCTGTTTTTGGTATCAGAGGTGCCAGCCTCGCTTGTAGTGTTTTTGCTACGGGCTAGCCAGCTATCCTTGCACATGCAAAAATGGGTCATGAGTGCCGTGAGGGCTGCCATGGACTTCAGCTTTTCTTGGCCGAGGTGACGGGCTAGCCATTTGTCGCGGATGCTATGCTTAAAGGCCGCTAGGGCTTCGGCATCCGGACAGTCGACGATTTGGTTCTTTTTAGTTAAGAACTTGGTCCAGAATTTCCTAGCTGACTCTCCGGGTTGTTGAACTATGTGACTTAAGTCGTCCGCATCCGGAGGTCGTACATATGTACCTTGGAAGTTGTCACGGAAGGCGTCTTCCAAGTCCTCCCAGCTGCCAATAGAGTTTTTAGGCAGACTGTTTAACCAGTGCTGAGCTGGCCCTTTGAGTTTTAACGGGAGGTATTTGATGGCATGAAGGTCATCAACGCAGGCCATATGAATATGGAGAAGAAAATCTTCAATCCATACCGCGGGATCTGTTGTTCCATCGTATGATTCAATGTTCATGGGTTTAAACCCTTCAGGGAATTCATGCCCCATTACTCAGTGAAGCAAAGAGGGTGTGCGGCGCCTCTATATCGGGCCATATCGTGACGTAGCTCGGATGGAGTCCATCTACGGCATTCGGCTCGGGCGTGATTAGGTTTGTCACGTCCGAATAGATGGCCATCATTGTGTGTCGGGGCACGCCCCCGCGATCCGTTGATTGATCTGGTATGTCCTGCTCTACTGTCCAGGTCCTGCCGAAGGTCATATGTATATGCCCGAGCTGTTTTATCCCTGCCTTTATAGCGAGGTAGTACGGGTTGGTGTTTGTATTGGGTTGCCGCTTTGTCCCGACCATGTGGTGGTCGGTCAGCCGCCTTGTGCACTGATGGCACGGGCCCCAACGCCTCGTCATCCAATTGAGGTAGTAATTTGCACTTCGGTAGCTTTTGGGTGGTCGCTCGAGGCCATATTCCTCGGCTGCCAGGACGTTAGTCCATCTATCATTGAGCAGATCTTGATCAGCTTGAAGTTGTTGCTACTTCTTTTTCAGGCTCCTTGCAGTGGCTATTAGCCGGCGCTTAAAGCGCTCCTGCTCGAGAGGTTCCTCAGGCATGATAAAATCCTCGTCGCCGAGGCTCACCTCATCCTCGGAGAGTGGAAGATAGTTACTGTCCTCCAAGTCTTCGTGTTCCGCCTGTTCATCAGGGCTAACTTGCCCATCTTCCTGTTCATTCTGTTCGGAAGTTGGCTCAACGGGGTCTTCATTGTCTTCGGCATCGTCTAGAGTATTGTTTTCTCCTGTGCCGGTATTGCTATCTTTTTCACGGCGTGACTTAGAGCGGTGCCGCTGTTGTTGGCGCTTTGGCTGTATCTCAGGAGGTTCATCTTCCACTGGGTCTTCTTTGTCATCGCCGTTAACTTCTTTGGGTGTGTCCACCATGTATACGTCGTAGGAGGAGGTGGCCGTCTAGCGCCCAGTAAATGGCGGGTTTTGGGCCTGCTCCTCTTTGGCATCATCGTCCATACCGTCGATGCCTTCGGAGTCGTAGTCAAACATGTCGGTTAGATCTTCGATAGTGGCTATTAAGTGGGAGGTGGGTGGGAAATGAAATTCCCCGTCATCAGCCCCCAGTTCAAACCGAATATAATTCGGTTGTGAGTCCCCTGCTAAAGAGAGGGTTTTTAATGAGTTTAGCACATCGCCTAAAGGTGAGTAATGGAAGATGTCCGCGGAACTGAATTCGACGATCGGCGCCTGGTAAGGCTCGGCGGAGACGGATGCATGTAGTTCGGAACCGGTGACCGGTGATGAATCCGGGGGTCTGGTGACACAGACCCTGCTCAAAGATGAGTCTGTGTGCGGCTCCAACGCCGATGAGTCTGCGGCTTTCGTGGTGGGGTTAAGCTTCCCGTCTTCGGATGGCACATGCTGCTCCGGATCTAGGGCCAGAGCGCTTATAGACGCAATCTCCTGTGTATGGTCCAATGACAGATTTAGGTCATGTTCATCGCGGTGGTAGGGAGCGGCTGCCATGGGCTCAAATCCGTCAAAGATCAAGTCTCTGCAGATATCAGCGACGTAGCTCAAGCTTCCAAACCTGACCTGATGGCTAGGGGCATAGCTGTGGATATACTCTAGATGGCCAAGCAAGTTGGCCCGCAGTGTGAAGCCATCGAATATGAAGATCTGGCCAAGGAGAAAGACATCCACCTGGGCAGCATTGTTGTAGATGATGGATGGAGCCACCGAACCCTCTGATGATGACACAATAGAACTCTCAATGAAAGCACCAATGTCGGCGTCGAAACCGGCGGATCTCGGGTAGGAGGTGCCGAACTGTGTGTCTAAGGTTGATGGTAACAAGAGACATGGGACATGATGTTTACCCAGGTCCGGGCCCTCTCTATGGAGGTAATACCCTCCTACTTGATTGATTTGATGAATATGAGTATTACAAGAGTTGATCTACCTCGAGATCGTAATGGCTAAAACCCTAGAAGTCTAGCCTATATGATTATGGTCGTCTCTGTCTCTACGGACTAAACCCTCCAGTTTATATAGACATCGGAGGGGACTAGGGTTATACAAAGTCAGTTACAGAGAAAGGAATCTTCATATCCGAATGCCAAACTTGCCATCCACGCCAAGGAGAATCCCATCCGGACACGGGTGAGAGTCTTCGGTCTTGTATCTTCATAGCCCATCAGTTTGGCCCATGTCCAACAAGTCGGATGCCCGAGGACCCCTTAGTCCAGGACTCCCTTAGCCGCGGCTCCCGAATTCCAGTCCGGTGCCCTGATGCGGCTCACCTCCTGGCTAGAGAAGGGCCTGGACTAGTCTTCGTCGGACGAGATGACATCACTCCAGACGCGCATCAAGCGCATGGTGGACAAGAACGTCAAGCTTGTCAATGTGATCCAGGTGATGCTCGCTCGCCGGATCCTGCCTTGCCAAAGCCGTACTTGCCACTTGTGGGAGTTCGATCCGGCCAAGCACCAGACCTTGCAACGGTTCTTTGGCACTACGCATGAAGACATCTCGAAGATGCTCTTCAAGGCCAACGAGACGTGGCCGGCGATGATCGAGGACCGCGGGCATGACCTGGCCCATCCTGCTAGTGCGGTAAGTTTTCTGTATTTCAAGGTGTATCCTTTACTTGCATATTCAAGGAAGATATCTAAGCTTCCCTATTTGTTTTTTCAGGGCTGAACAAAGAAGGCGGAGCAGATTCAGTGTCTGGTTCCACTGCCCGAAGAACCAGCTATCCTGCTTCTGACGAAGATGCTGGTTCTGGCGCCCTATCAAGCGCCGGAGAAGAAGGCCAAGAAGAAGGCCAAGGGGGCCAGGGGTGGTCTCCGCCATAATGGCACTTCGGACGCGACGTCCGAAGACGCTGATACATCTCCAACGTATCTATAATTTTCGATTACTCCATGCTATATTATCTACTGTTTTGGACATTATTGGGCTTTATTATCCACTTTTATATTATTTTTGGGACTAACCTATTAACCGGAGGCCCAACCCAGAATTGCTGTTTTTTTGCCTATTTTAGGGTTTCGAAGAAAAGGAATATCAAACGGAGTCCAAACGGAATGAAACCTTCGGGAACGTGATTTTCTCACCGAACATGATCCAAGAGACTTGGACCCTACGTCTAGAAATAAAGGAGGAGGCCATGAGGTAGGGGGCGTGCCTACCCCCCAGGCGCGCCCTCCACCCTCGTGGGCCCCATGTTGCTCCACCGACGTACTCCTTCCTCCTATATATACCTACGTACCCCCAAACGATCAGATACAGAGCCAAAAACCCTAATTCCACTGCCGCAACTTTCTGTATCCATGAGATCCCATCTTGGGGCCTGTTCTGGAGCTCCGCCGGAGGGGGCATCCATCATGGGGGGCTTCTACATCAACACCATAGCCTCTTCGATGAAGTGTGAGTAGTTTACCTCAGACCTTCGGGTCCATAGTTATTAGCTAGATGGCTTATTCTCTCTTTTTGGATCTCAATACACTCCCCCTCTCTTGTGGAGATCTATTCGATGTAATCTTCTTTTTGTGGTGTGTTTGTCGAGACCGATGAATTGTGGGTTTATGATCAAGATTATCTATGAACAATATTTGAATCTTCTCTGAACTCTTTTATGTATGATTGTTTATCTTTGCAAGTCTCTTCGAATTATCAGTTTGGTTTGGCCTACTACATTGATGTTTCTTGCAATGGGAGAAGTGCTTAGCTTTGGGTTCAATCTTGCAGTGTCCTTTCCCAGTGACAGTAGGGGCAGCAAGGCCCGTATTGTATTGTTGCCATCGAGGATAATGAGATGGTTTTTTTATCATATTGCATGAATTTATCCCTCTACATCATGTCATCTTGCTTAAGGCGTTACTTTGTTTTCATGAACTTAATACTCTAGATGCATGCTGGATAGCGGTCGATGAGTGGAGTAATAGTAGTAGATGCAGGCAGGAGTCGGTCTACTTGTCTCGGACGTGATGCCTATATACATGATCATACCTAGATATTCTCATAACTATGCTCAATTCTGTCAATTGCTCAACAATAATTCATTCACCCACCGTAAAATACTTATGCTCTTGAGAGAAGCCACTAGTGAAACCTATGGCCCCCGGGTCTATCTTCATCATATTAATATTCCAATACTTAGTTATTTCCTTTGCTATTATTTTACTTTTCATCTTTATCACAAAAATACCAAAAATATTATTCTATCATATCTATCAGATCTCACTCTCGTAAGTGACCGTGAAGGGATTGACAACCCCTTATCGCGTTGGTTGCGAGGAGCTATTTGTTTTGTGCAGGTACGAGGGACTCGCGCGTAGCCTCCTACTGGATTGATACCTTGGTTCTCAAAAACTGAGGGAAATACTTACGCTACTTTGTTGCATCATCCTTTCCTCTTCAAGGAAATCCAACGCAGTGCTCAAGAGGTAGCAAGAAGGATTTCTGGCGTCGTTGCCGGGGAGGTTCACGCAAGTCAAGATTTGACTCCCGAAAATGAGCCATTTCTGGCGCCGTTGTCGGGGAGGTCTACGCAAAAGTCAACATACCAAGTACCCATCACAAACGCTTATCTCCCGCATTACATTATTTGCCATTTTCCTCTCGTTTTTCTCTCCCCCACTTCACCCTTGCCGCCTTATTCGCCCTTCTTCTGTTCGTCTTTCCATTTGCTTTGATGTCTTACTTGGCTCGTTTGCTAGTTTGGTTGGAATAATTGTTTATTTATTACTAAACAGAGAACCTATGATCTATGGATCCTCATCCGCTTGCTAATCTTTTTAAGAGATCCAATTATAATGAACCAATTGCTAGTGAGTTTTGTGCACTAGATTATCTTTATGAAGTTCTGCTTGAAATTCGTGAATCTAAAAAGTGTGACGAATTACTTTATGAAGTGATTCACGATAGATCTTTGAATAAAAAGCATGATTGCAATAATTTTATTATAAATTCTATTTATGTAAATTGTGCTAATAATATGCAAAACCCTAAACTTTGGGATGCTAGTTTTGCTATGTCCTCTACTTGTTGCAATGATCATGATTGGGGTGATTCTTCTTTTGATCTTGAAAATTTATTTATTCCCCATGATGATTATGAGATTGATAATAGTGTTTGCAATAATATTGAAAGTGGGTTTGGAAGAGTGTCAACTTTAGATCCCACATATTTGGATAATGTTCAATCTTATGAAGTTTTTGATAAAAGTGGGTTTGAAGAGGTCATGACTTTAGTTAATGTTAATCCCACCACTTTGGAAGAGTGTCAATTTTGCATGCATGTGGATCATGTTGAAAATATTTTATGTGATAGCTATTTTGTTGAATTTTCTTATGATCCTACATATAATTATTATGAGAGAGGAAAATATGGTGGTAGAAATTTTCATGTTACTAAATTACCTCTCATTATGTTGAGATTGCTATTGTTTCTTTCCGCTTCTTTGCATATGCTAGTTTTTGCTTGCCTTGATAATATGTATGCCTATAAGATGCCTATGCATCGGAAGTATGTTAGACTTAAATGTGTTTGTCACATGATTTATGATGCTCTCTTTGTGCTTCAATTCTTGTCTTTCATGTGAGCATCATTGAAATATTATGCCTAGCTATAAGGCTTTAAAGAAAATCGCTTGTTGGGAGTCAACCCAATATTTATCCTTGCTGTTATTAAATAAATAATTTACCTAGCCTCTGTTTTGGGTGTGTTTTTGTGTTTAATTAGTGTTGGTTCCAAGTAGAACCGTTGGGAAGACTTGGGGAAAGTCTTGTTAATCCTGCTGTAAAAATCAGAATCTTTAGCGCTCACGAGAACTGCTGTCATTTTTATTTGGAAAGTGATATTTAGTTAATTATTTTTGAATATGATTAATAGATAAATTCCTCACGTCCAGCAATTTATTTTAGAATTTTTGGGGTTCCAGATCTTGCGCTAGCTACAGATTACTACAGACTGTTCTGTTTTTGACAGATTCTGTTTTTTGTGTGTTGTTTGCTTATTTTGATGAATCTATGGCTAGTAAAATAGTTTATAAACCATAGAGAAGTTGGAATACATTAGGTTTAACACCAATATAAATAAAGAATGAGTTCATTACAGTACCTTTAAGTGGTCTTTTATTTTCTTTCGCTAACGGAGCTCACGAGATTTTCTACCTTAAGTTTTGTGTTGTGAAGTTTTCAAGTTTTGGGTAAAGATTTGATGGATTATAGAACAAGGAGTGGCAAGAGACTAAGCTTGGGGATGCCCATGGCACCCCCAAGATAATCTAAGGACACCTAAAATCCAAAGCTTGGGGATGCCCCAGAAGGCATCCCCTCTTTCGTCTACTTCTATCGGTAACTTTACTTGGAGCTATATTTTTATTTACCACATGATATGTGTTTTTCTTGGAGCGTCTTGTATTATTTGAGTATTTATTTGTTATTTTTACACAATCATACTTGCTGCACACACCTTTTTGAGAGACACACACATGATTTGGAAATTCTTAGAATACTCTATGTGCTTCACTTATATCTTTTGAGTTATATAGTTTTGCTCTAGTACTTCACTTATATCTTTTAGAGCACGGTGGTGGATTTGTTTTATAGAAACTATTGATCTCTCATGCTTCACTTAGATTATTTTGAGAGTCTTAAATAGCATGGTAAATTGCTTAAATAATCCTATATGCTAGGTATATAAGATTAATAATAAAATTCTCTTATGAGTGTGTTGAATACTATGAGAAGTTTGATACTTGATAATTGTTTTAAGATATGGAGATGGTGATATTAGAGTCAGCTAGTTGAGTAGTTGTGAATTTGAGAAATACTCGTGTTAAAGTTTGTGATTCCCGTAGCATGCACGTATGGTGAACCGTTATGTGATGAAGTCGGAGCATGATTTATTTATTGATTGTCTTCCTTATGAGTGGCGGTCGGGGACGAGCGATGGTCTTTTCCTACCAATCTATCCCCCTAGGAGCATGCGTGTAATACTTTTCTTTGATAACTTGTAGATTTTTGCAATAAGTATATGAGTTCTTTATGACTAATGTTGAGTCCATGGATTATACGCACTCTCACCCTTCCACCATTGCTAGCCTCTCTAATACCGCACACCTTTCGCCGGTATCATACACCCACCATATACCTTCCTCAAAACAGCCACCATACCTACCTATCATGGCATTTGCATAGCCATTCCGAGATATATTGCCATGCAACTTTCCACTGTTCTGTTTACTATGACACGCTCAATCATTATCATATTGCTTCGCATGATCATGTAGTTGACATTGTATTTGTGGCAAAGCCACCGTTCATAATTCTTTCATACATGTCACTCATGAGTCATTGCATATCCCGGTACACCGCCGAAGGCATTCATATAGAGTCATATCTTGTTCTAAGTATCGAGTTGTAATTCTTGAGTTGTAAGAAAATAAAAGTGTGATGGTCATCATTATTAGAGCATTGTCCCAAGTGAGGAAAGGATGATGGAGACTATGATTCCCCCACAAGTCGGGATGAGCCTCCGGACAAAAAAAGGGAGGCCACAAAAAAAGAAAAAAAAGAGAAAAGGCCCAAATAATATATATATGAGAGAGAAAAAGAGAGAAGGGACAATGCTACTATCCTTTTACCACACTTGTGCTTCAAATTAGCTCCATGATCTTCATGATAGAAATCACCTATGTTATCACTTTCTTATACTAGTGGGAATTTTTCATTATAGAACTTGGCTTGCATATTCCAATGATGGGCTTCCTCAAAATGCCCTAGGTCTTCGTGAGCAAGCGAGTTGGATGCACACCCACTTAGTTTATTTTTGAGCTTTCATATACTTATACCTCTAGTGCATCCGTTGCATGGCAATCCCTACTCACTCACATTGATATCTATTGATGGGCATCTCCATAGTCCGTTGATACGCCTAGTCGATGTGAGACTATCTTCTCCTTTTGTCTCCTCCACAACCACCATTCTATTCCACCTAAAGTGCTATGTCCATGGCTCACACTCATGTATTGCATGAAGATTGAAAAAGTTTTGAGAATGTCAAAAGTATGAAACAATTGCTTGGCTTGTCATCGGGGTTGTGCATGATTTAAATACTTTGTGTGGTGAAGATAGAGCATAGCCAGACTATATGATTTTGTAGGGATAACTTTCTTTGGCCATGTTATTTTGAGAAGACATAATTGCTTAGTTAGTATGCTTGAAGTATTCTTATTTTTATGTCAATATGAATTTTTATCTTGAATCTTTCGGATCTGAATATTCATACCAAAATTAAGAAGAATTACATTAAAATTATGCCAAGTAGCACTCCACATCAAAAATTATCTTTTTTATCATTTACATACTCGAGGACGAGCAGGAATTAAGCTTGGGGTGCTTGATACGTCTCCAACGTATCTATAATTTTTGATTACTCCATGCTATATTATCTACTGTCTTGGACATTATTGGGCTTTATTATCCACTTTTATATTATTTTTGGGACTAACCTATTAATCGGCGGCCCAGCCCAGAATTGCTGTTTTTTTGCCTATTTTAGGGTTTCGAAGAAAAGGAATACCAAATGGAGTCCAAACAGAATGAAACCTTCGGGAACGTGATTTTCTCATCGAACATGATCCTGGAGACTTGGACCCTACGTCAAGAAATAAAGAAGGAGGCCATGAGGTAGGGGGCGCGCCTACCCCCCCAGGCGCGCCCTCCACCCTCGTGGGCCCCCTGTTGCTCCACCGACATACTCCTTGCTCCTATATATACCTACGTACCCCCAAACGATCAGATACGGAGCCAAAAACCCTAATTCACCGCCGCAACTTTCTGTATCCACGAGATCCCATCTTGGGGCCTGTTCCGGAGCTCCGCCGGAGGGGGCATCCATCATGGAGGGCTTCTACATCAACACCATAGCCTCTCCGATGAAGTGTGAGTAGTTTACCTCAGACCTTCGGGTCCATAGTTATTAGCTAGATGGCTTCTTCTCTCTTTTTGGATCTCAATACAGTGTTCTCCCCCTCTCTTGTGGAGATCTATTCGATGTAATCTTCTTTTTGCGGTGTGTTTGTCGAGACCGATGAATTGTGGGTTTATGATCAAGATTATCTATGAACAATATTTGAATCTTCTCTGAACTCTTTTATGTATGATTGGTTATCTTTGCAAGTCTCTTCGAATTATCAGTTTGGTTTGGCCTACTAGATTGATCTTTCTTGCAATGGGAGAAGTTCTTAGCTTTGGGTTCAATCTTGCGGTGTCCATTCCCAGTGACAGTAGGGGCAGAAAGGCACGTATTGTATTGTTTCCATCGAGGATAACAAGATGGTTTTTTATCATATTGCATGAATTTATCCCTCTACATCATGTCATCTTGCTTAAGGCGTTACTTTGTTTTCATGAACTTAATACTCTAGATGCATGCTGGATAGCGGTCGATGAGTGGAGTAATAGTAGTAGATGCAGGCAGGAGTCGGTCTACTTGTCTCGGACGTGATGCCTATATACATGATCATACCTAGATATTCTCATAACTATGCTCAATTCTGTCAATTGCTCAACAGTAATTCGTTCACCCACCGTAAAATACTTATGCTCTTGAGAGAAGCCACTAGTGAAACCTATGGCCCTCGGGTCTATCTTCATCATATTAATATTCCAATACTTAGTTATTTCCTTTGCTTTTATTTTACTATGCATTTTTATCACAAAAATACCAAAAATATTATTCTATCATATCTATCAGATCTCACTCTCGTAAGTGACCGTGAAGGGATTGACAACCCCTTATCATGTTGGTTGCGAGGAGTTATTTGTTTTGTGCAGGTACGAGGGACTCGCGCGTAGCCTCCTACTGGATTGATACCTTGGTTCTCAAAAACTGAGGGAAATGCTTACGCTACTTTGCTGCATCATCCTTTCCTCTTCAAGGAAATCCAACGCAGTGCTCAAGAGGTAGCAGACGCCGACACCCACTCCCCTCCCGCCACCGACGATGAGGAAGAGGAGGAAAGCAATTCTCCCCCTGAGAGGGCAAGGAAGAAAAGGGCGGCCTCCATGCATCTAGAGGCAGAGGCATCCAAGAAGGGGAAGGCCTCTGCCGCTGACAACTCCGCGTGGGAGGTTGATAGCAGCTCCGAGTGGCGCCCCAGGGATAAGCCCCTGGCCGAATGGTAAGTACTCTAAGACGCACACAAATATCCAACTTCTTTACTTCATAGTTTTAACATGTTGAATCATGCACTCGCAGTCCGGCTCATTCCGACCTCGAGCGATCCTCATTTTCGGGAAACTCGCTGAATCCGAAGGTGATGGACAACAGGTCCCTTCCGGTGGCCTCCTCTCCCAAGACTGTGGAAGACGCTGAAGTGTTGTCCCGAAGGACACTCCCGACTCAGGGGGAGGCACAAGAAGCCGTCACGGTGGCACCAGAGGATAACACCTCGGCCGCCGGACACATGGGGGAGCAGATCCCCATGGAGACTGGCGATGGGGGCCATCTCCAATTCGGCCCCCAGCCAAATACAATCTCAGAGACCTATACGGCTCCGGAATCTGGCAGACAGCCTCCTTCAAGGGAAGGAGGTGCGCCAATTCCACCAGTGACCTCTATCCATCCAGAGGCACCGGATGCTCTAATGGAAGCGCTGCGAAGTGCTTCCATTGTTGAGGAACACTGTACCCTCATGGGTACGGTGGTTGAGAGGATTCAGTCCACAAAGAGCGGACTGACCGAAGCCTGCACAAGCCTTCTAATAGGCTTTGAGGTAAGCGGCGCGATTGTATGAAAAGAATGTCATAGTATAGACAGTAGCCCCTGAGACACTGTCCGGTGTTCGAAAAGAAAAGCCAGACAGAGGATCAAGTAATTTTGCAGGAGACTAACTAAATATGTTTTATGTGAATAAGAAGGCGTCGTTGCTGGCTGCAACCTCTCATGCTGCTGAGGTCTCTGGACTAAAGCAGAGTCTAGAGCGGGCCGAGGAAGAGCTCGGCCGTGTAAAAAAGTAGCTAGAGGACAATCAAGGTATGCAATGACCTTGTGTATATTCGGAAAGGATGAATGATTTGTGCTAACCATAGTGCCATGATATTTATTAGGGGCCGCGACCGAGGTGGAGCCCCTCAAGAAGGCGCTGGCTGAGGCCGAGGACAGAGCGGCAAAGGAACAAGCCGCCTGTGAAAAGCATGAGGCCAGGGTCGGTGAGGTCCAGCAAGAGCTCCAGGACGCCATGAAGAAATACGAATCCTTGGAGCGCCACGTTGCGGATCAAGATTCTGAACTCACCAAGGCCCGCCAAAGTGCACAAGATGCCCGGGTCGAAGCCCAAGGCGCCCTCCAGGAGATCCAAGAGGCCAGAAAAATCACGACGGGTAAGGCCTTCATTATGCGAGCAAATATGTGAAGAAGAGGTATCTCTTACTAACCCGGATTTGGAGTTCTCCAGGAGCGTTTGCGTATTTACCCGCGTAACGTTGCCGACGCTGTGGAGTTCTTCCGAGCCGAAGAGGGGAGCTCGACAGAGAAGCTGTTCTGGTCGCAATACCTTGCGCCAGAACATCCGATGCCCTTTAGTGATCAGCTAAAATAGCTGGTGGAACTGCATAGGGTGGCCGAGCTAGCCATGAAGGATTTAATAATCCGGCTATGGCCTGCTGAAGTCATACCCAGTAGCTACTTCAGACTCGTGAAGTGGCTAGTCAATGCCTACTCCCAGCTTGACGTCATCAAGCGGTCGGTCTGTATCGAAGGTGCGCGGATGGCCTTCGGCCATGTCAAGATACGATGGGCGAAGATGGACGCCGTCAAGCTCGCGACCGAGGGACCGCCCGCTGGCAAGCAGCACCGCATGCAAGAGCGGTATTTTGATGATGTCCTCAAGGGATCCCGCATTGTAGAGGGCCAGTGTTCAAAAGACATTATCTTTGACTGAGTACCTTCATGTTATCCCGCCCTGTATGATGAAAACAAGACTGATATGTAATATAATGCTTGCTGTTTATTTTGGAATTTTACCTCCTGTGCTACCGTTTTTATTAAATCTGAGAGTTGGCCAGTCGTGGGCTTCAGCCCCCACATAGGTAGTACAGGGGTGTTCGGGATGGAATCTAAACACTCTTGATCCAACAAATTGGTCCTTGAAGGAGGTGTTTAGCGCAACGAACCAGGCAATCGGACTATGTGGATGTATCACCCTCACTTAGCCATAGGAGTTTGACAATAGAAATGTAGGCGCAGCCCCTAGTATTCGTTAGTCCAGACTAGGGTGCCGTAGACACGTGATCGGGTGAAGGCCAATCCATCACATAATGCGGAAAAAATCACAAGAGATTTTAACCTCCGAAGAGCTGACCGGCTCACGCCGCATCATGACAGTCAGTTTTCAGCTTTCTCTACTAAGGTGCTCATCTGGATAAACCAGGACACAATCACAATAGTTCTCCCTTTACTACCCTAGCCGATAGAGCGGAACGTAAGGTAGTAAGCACAGGAGCCAGGCAACCCAACTATGGACCAAAGACATGATTCAGAGCCGACGCATATAATGCTAAATTTGGGGGCTGAACTATACTGTAAAAGTGTTTGGACTTCTTGCCATAGTATGGGGCGCTATAAAGCCCCCGGTGAATTATGCCGTACCAAAGTGTACGGATGCAACCGATAATAATAGCGAAATAAAATGAAGTAGTAAGCTAGTGTCACATATTTTGAGCCGCAAACTGTTTCCACTATAATTTTGATTAATACGTCAAAGCATATTTGTACAAATAGGGCGATAAGCAACAGTGGCTATTTAATATGCCAAGACCAAGGGGGAGCTACGTACGGGTCCTGAAAACAGGTAGAATGATCGTTAAAAAGAACATCTAGAGATTCCCCCACACGTCTGTGCTACTTTCCACCTTGGTGTATCCGTCCTTCGAAAGGACCGATTATCAGGCCGTCAAGAGGGGCCTGTGAAAAAGAAACCTGAAAAGGATAAAAATAAAAGTAAGCGTATGTGTGTCCAGGGAAGGTCGGGCCATATTGTGGACCGCAGTATGGTTATGCCTCCGTCTCTGCCCATGGTATTTTTAGTGTGTAATTATGTATGCGCCGTACGTATGCCGCCACTTGGTCGGGGCTGAGACGGAGGTCGAATTGCTAGTCTAACTCCTGATGAGCCCGACTGTCATGCTGCGGAGTAGTCCGGACTCGTTTGACAGTGTCCGGGAGCTTGGCCGCTGAATTAAAGTTCTGCCTTAAAAGGCCGCTCTGTACTTCCGCTGCCAGGGCCGCGGTGTGTTCCTCGGTACGGAGGGAGCGCTTCATGTTTCCATTGGTTGTTATGACACCGCGTGGTCCGGGCATCTTGAGCTTGAGATAAGCATAGTGTGGCACCGCATTGAATCGAGCAAACGCGGTTCGTTTGAGTAGTGCGTGATAGCCGCCGCGGAAGGGGATGATATCAAAGATTAACTCTTCGCTTCGGAAGTTGTCTGGAGATCCGAAGACGACCTCCAATGTGATTGAGCCCGTGCAATGGGCCTCTAGACCTGGTATAACTCCTTTAAAGGTAGTCTTGGTGGGCTTGATCCTTGATGGATCGATTCCCATTTTGTGCACTCTATCCTGATAGAGCAGGTTGAGGCTGCTGCCACCGTCCATGAGGACTCATGTGAGGTGGAATCCATCAATTATTGGGTCGAGAACCAGTGCGGCTGAACCTCCATGACAGATACTGTTCGGATGGTCCCTGCGATCAAAGGTGATCGGGCATGACGACCATGGGTTGAATTTTGGGGCGACTGACTTTATCGCATAGACGTCCCTGAGCGCGCGCTTGCGCTCCCTCTTAGGGATATGGGTAGCGTATATCATGTTCACTGTTTTGACCTGAGGGGGAAACTTCTTATGTCCCCCTGTGTTCGGTGGACAGGGCTCCTCGTCTCCATTCTCGCTTTGCGACCCCTTCTCCTTGTCTTCGGCATTTAACTTGCCAACATGTTTCAAGACCCAACAGCTCCGGTGGGTATGATTGGCTGGTTTATCAGGGGTGCCATGGATCTGACATGGACGATCGAGTATGCGGTCCAAGCTGGAAGGGCCCTGATTATTCCTTTTATATGGCTTCTTCCGCTGACCGGACTTGGAGCCACTGAATCCGGCGTTGACCGCCGTGTCATCAGTATTGTCACCATTGTTTCGACGCTTGTGCCTATTGCGTCGGGGCTTGCCGTTGCTATTTCTGGCTTCCGAGGTGCCAGGGTCGCTTGCATTGTTATTGCTGCAGGCTAGCCAGCTATCTTCGCCCGCGCGAAAGCGGGTCATGAGTGCCGTGAGGGCCGCCATGGACTTCAGCTTTTCTTGGCCGAGGTGTCGGGAGAGCCATTCGTCGCGGATGCTGTGTTTGAAGGCCGCTAGGGCTTCGACATCCGGATAGTTGATGATTTGGTTCTTTTTAGTTAAGAACCTAGTCCAGAATTTCCCTGCTGACTCTCCGGGCTGTTGGACTATGTGACTTAAGTCATCGGCATCCGGAGGTCTGATGCATGTGCCTTGGAAGTCGTCACGGAAGGCATCTTCTAGGTCTTCCCAGCTGCCAATAGAGTTTTCAGGCAGGCTGTTCAACCAGTGACGGGCTGGTCCCTTGAGTTTTAGGGGGAGGTATTTGATGGCGTGAATATCATCATTGCAGGCCATGTGAATATGGCGAATAAAGTCTTCAATCCATACCGCGGGATCTATGGTTCCATCATATGATTCGATATTCACATGTTTGAACCCTGCTAGGAATGCATGTTCCATTACTTCATCAGTGAAGCTAAGGGGGTGTGCGGCGCCTCTATATCGGGCTAGATCATGACATAGTTCAGATAGAGTCCGTCTATGGTTTTTGGCCCGGACGTGATTGTGCTTGCCATGTTCGGCTTGATAGCTGTCGTCGCGCATCGGGGCACGCCCGAGCGATCCGTAGATCGATCTGGCCGGACCTGATTATGCTTCAAGTCCTGTCGCAGGTCATACATGTATCCCCGAGCTGTTTTATCTCTGCCTTTACGGCGAGGTAGGACGGGCTGGTGTTCGGCTTGAGTTGTCGTTTTGTCCTGGCCACGTGGTGGTCGATTAGCCGCATTACGCGCTGATGGTACAGGCTCAAGTGCCTCGTCATCAAATTGAGGTAGCAGTTTACACTTCGGGTAACTTTTGGTTGGGCGCTCGAGGCCGTATTCCTCTACTGCCAGGACATCAGTCCATCTATCATTGAGCAGATCTTGATCATCTTGAAGCTGCTGCTGCTTCTTTTTCAGGCTCCTTGCAGTGGCTATTAGCCATTGCTTAAAGCACTCCTGCTTGAGAGGTTCCTCAGGTACGATAAAGTCTTCGTCGCCGAGGCTCACCTCATCCTCGAAGGGTGGAAGGTAATTATTGTCCTCCGAGTCTTCATTTGCAGCTTGTTCATTAGGGCTAACTTTCCCATCCTCCCGGTCGTCTTGTTCAGAGTTTTGCTCGACGGGGTTTTCTTGGTCTTCGGCATCATCCAGAGTGTTGTTGTCTCTCGTGCCGGTATTGTTGTCTTTGCTGCGGCGTGAATTAGAGCGGCACCGTTGGCTCTTTTGTTGTATCTTGGGAGGTTTATCCTCTACTGGATTTTTCTCATTATCTCTGTCACCCTCCTTGGGTGTATCCACCATGTACACGTCATAGAAGAGGTGGCCGTCCAACATCTGGTAAACGGCGGGTTTTCGGCTTACTCCTCTCTGGCATCGTCGTCCATACCGTCGATGTCTTCGGAGCCGTAATCGAGCATGTCAGTTAAGTCCTCTACTATGGCGATGAAGTGGGTGGTGGGTGGGACGTAAAATTCCCCGCTCTCATCCCCTAGTCCAGGCTGGACGTAGTTCGGACGTTGCTCCTCTGTAATCAGAAGGGATCGCATCAAGTCTAGAGCCCCGCTTAAAGGCGAGGTTTGTTGAGGGAGAAAAGAACCCGTGGAGTATGGCGGGAAGGGAATTCCTCGGCCGAGCTCACACGACGTTGACTTTGAGAGTTCGGAGCCAGTATCCGGGGAAGGGTCTGGCTTTGTGATGGTTGCCGATGACACTGCTTCCTCCGGCTCTCCTGTACTGGGCCTAGTGGCCACAGATAGTCTGGCGGGTTTAGAAATCCCTTCTTGGGTCCTGGCGAGGCGCTCCGACTCTAATGCTAGAGCGGAGGTTGGGGTCGTGAATCCTTGGAAGATCAAGTCTCCTCGGATATCAGCGACATAATCCAGGTTTCCAAAACTAATCAGGTGACCTGGGGCGTAGCTTTTGATCTGCTCCAGATGGCCAAGCGAGTTGGCCTGTAGTGCGAAGCCGCCGAATACGAAGATCTGGCCGGGGAGAAAAACCTCCCCTAGGGAAGTATCGTTGCATATGATGGATGGAGCCATCGAACCTTTTGGCGGCGACACAGTGGAACTCTCAATGAAAGCACCAATGTCGGTGTCAAAACCGGCGGATCTCGAGTAGGGGGTCCCGAACTGTGCGTCTAAGGTTGATGGTAACAGGAGACAAGGGACACGAAGTTTTACCCAGGTTCGGGCCCTCTTGATGGAGGTAATACCCTATGTCCTGCTTGATTGATATTGATGAGTATGGGGGTTACAAGAGTTGATCTACCACGAGATCGTAATGGCTAAAACCCTAGAAGTCTAGCTTGTCAGATTATGATTGCCTCTACGGACTAAACCCTCCGGTTTATATAGACACCGAAGGGGACTAGGGTTGTACAAAGTCGGTTATAGAGAAAGGAATCTTCATATTCACACGCTAGGCTTGCCATCCACGCCAAGGAGAGTCCCATCCGGACATGGGAGAGAGTCTTATGTCTTGTATCTTCATAGCCCATTAGTCCGGCCCATGTCACACAGGTCAGACGCCCGAGGACCCCTTAATCCAGGACTCCCTTAGTGCCCAACAGTCTCCTTTGGGTATCCTATGAAGACACATTTTTTTCCGTTTTGGGTTTGAGCTTATCGGGTTGAAGCATTTTCACATAAGCATCGCACCCCAAACTTTAAGAAATGTCAGCTTAGGTTTCTTGCCAAACCACAGTTCATATGGTGTCATCTCAATGGATTTAGATGGTTCCCTGTTTAATGTGAATGTAGCCATCTCTAAAGCATAACCCCAAAACGATAGCGGTAAATCAGTAAGAGACATCATAGATCGTAACATATCTAATAAAGTATGGTTAGGACGTTCGGACACACCATTACGCCGTGGTGTTCCAAGTGGCATGAGTTGCGAAACTATTCCACATTGTTTCAAATGAAGCCCAAACTCATAACTCCAATATTCACCTCCACAATCAGATCGTAGAAACTTTATTTTCTTATTACAATGATTTTCCACTTCACTCTGAAATTCTTTGAACTTTTCAAATGTTTCAGACTTATGTTTCATCAAGTAGATATATCCATATCTGCTCAAATCATCTGTGAAGGTTAGAAAATAACGATACCCGCCGCGAGCATGAAAACTCATTGGACCGCATACATCAGTATGTATTATTTCCAATAAGTCAGTTGCTCGCTCCATTGTTCCGGAGAACGGAGTCTTTGTCATCTTGCCATAAGGCATGGTTCACAAGCATCAAGTGATTCATAATCAAGTGATTCCAAAAGCCCATCAGCATGGAGTTTCTTCATGCGCTTTACACCAATATGACCTAAACGCCAGTGCCACAAATAAGTTGCACTATCAATATTAACCTTGCATCTTTTGGTTTAAATATTATGAATATGTGTATCACTATAATCGAGATTCAACAAAAATACACCACTCATCAAGGGTGCATGACTATAAAAGATATTACACATATAAATAGAACAACCATTATTCTCTATTTTAAATGAATAACCGTCTCGCATCAAACAAGATCAAGATATAATGTTCATGCTCAATGCTGGCAGCAAATAACAATTATTTAGGTCTAAAACTAATCCCGACGGTAGATGTAGAGGTTGCGTGCCGACGGTGATCACATCGACTTTGGAACCAATTCCCACGCGCATCGTCACCTCGTCCATAGCCAATCTTTGTTTAATCTGTAGCCCCTGTTTCGAGTTGCAAATATGAGCAACAGAACCAGTATCAAATACCCAGGCGCTACTACGAGCATTAGTAAGGTACACATCAATAACATGTATATCAAATATACATTTCACTTTGCCATCCTTCTTATCTGCCAAATACTTGGGGCAGTTCCGCTTCCAGTGACCAGTCCCTTTGCAATAGAAGCACTCAGTCTCAGGCTTAGGTCCAAACTTGGGCTTCTTCACTTGAGAAGCAACTTGCTTGTCTTTCTTCTTGAAGTTCCCCTTCTTCCCTATGTCATTTTTCTTGAAACTAGTGGTCTTGTTAACCATCAACACTTGATGCTCCTTCTTGATTTCTACCTCCGCAGCCTTTAGCATCGCGAAGAGCTCGGGAATTGTCTTATCCATCCCTTGCATATTATAGTTCATCATGAAGCTTTTGTAGCTTGGTGGCAGTGATTGAAGAACTCTGTCAATGACACTATCATCAGGAAGATTACTCCCAGTTGAGTCAAGTGGTTGTGGTACCCAGACATTGTGAGTATATGTTCAGTGACAGAACTATTCTCCTCCATCTTGCAGCTATAGAACTTATTGGAGACTTCATATCTCTCAATTCGGGCATTTGCTTCAAATATTAACTTCAACTCCTGGAACATCTCATATGCTCCATGACGTTCAAAACGTCTTTGAAGTCCCAATTCTAAGCCGTAAAGCATGGCACACTGAACTATCGAGTAGTCATCAGCTTTGCTCTGCCACATGTTCACAACGTCCGGCGTTGCTCCTGCAGCGGGTCTTGCACCTAGCGGCGCTTCCAGGATGTAATTCTTCTGTGCAGCAATGAGGATAACCCTCAAGTTATGGACCCAGGCCGTGTAGTTTCTACCATCATCTTTCAACTTAGCTTTCTCTATGAACGCATTAAAATTCAAGGGAATAGTAGCACGGGCCATTGATCTACAGCAACATAGACATGCAAATACTATCAGGTACTAAGTTCATGATAAATTAAAGTTCAATTAATCATATTACTTAAGAACTCCCACTTAGATAGACATCCCTCTAGTCATCTAAATGATCACGTGATCCATATCAACTAAACCATGTCCGATCATCACGTGAGATGGATAAGTTTTCAATGGTTAACATCACTATGTTGATCATATCTACTATATGATTCACGTTTGACCTTTCGGTCTCAGTGTTCCGAGGCCATATCTTCATATGCTAGGCTCGTCAAGTTTAACCTGAGTATTCTCCACGTGCAAAACTGGCTTGCACGCATTGTATGTGAACGTAGAGCTTATCACACCTGATCATCACGTGGTGTCTGGGCACGACGAACTGTAGCAACGGTGCATACTCAGGGAGAACACTTGTACCTTGAAATTTAGTGAGGGATCATCTTATAATGCTACCACCATACTAAGCAAAATAAGATGCATAAAGGATAAACATCACATGTAATCAAAATATGTAACATGATATGGCCATCATCATCTTGTGCCTTTGATCTCCATCTCCAAAGCACCGTCATGATCTCCATCGTCACTGGTTTGACACCTTGATCTCCATCATAGCATCGTTTTCGTCTTGCCAACTATTGCTTCTACGACTCGCTACCGCTTAGTGATAAAGTAAAGCAATTACATGATGATAGCATTTCATACAATCAAGCAACAACCATAAGGCTCCTGCCAGTTGCCGATAAATTTTACAAAACACGATCATCTCATACAACAATTTATATCTCATCACGTCTTGACCATGTCACATCACAACATGCCCTGCAAAAACAAGTTAGACGTCCTCTACTTTGTTGTTGCAAGTTTTACGTGGCTGCTACGAGCTTCTAGCAAGAATCGTTCTTACCTACGCATCAAAACCACAACGATTTTTTGTCAAGTGTGTTGTTTTAAACTTCAACAAGGACCGGTCATAGTCAAACTCGATTAAACTAAAGTTGGAGAAACAGACACCCGCCAGCCACCTGTGTGCGAAGCACATCGGTAGAACCAGTCTCATGAACGCGGTCATGTAATGTCGGTCTGAGCCACTTCATCCAACAATACCGCCGAATCAAAGTAAGACGTTGGTGGTAGGCAGTATGACTATTATCGCCCACAACTCTTTGTGTTCTACTCGTGCATATAACATCTACGCATAGACCTGGCTCGGATGCCACTGTTGGGGAACGCAGTATTTTGAAAAATTTCCTACGAACACGCAAGATCTATCTAGGAGATGCATAGCAATGAGAGGGGAGAGTGTGTCCATGTACCCTCGTAGACTGGAAGCGGAAGCGTTTAGTAACACGGTTGATGTAGTCGAATGTCTTCACGATCCAACCGATCCAAGTACCGAACGTACCACACCTTCGTGTTCAACACACGTTCAGCACGATGACGTCCCTCAAGCTCTTGATCCAGTTGATGACGGGGGAGAGTTTCGTCAGCACGACGGCATGGCGATGGTGATGATGAAGTTACCGGCGCAGGGCTTCACCTAAGCACTACGACGATATGACCGAGGTGTTGAACAGTGGAGGGGGGGCACCGCACACGGCTAAGAGATTGTCTGTTATGCTTTGGGGTGCCCCCTGCCTACGTATATAAAGGAGGGGGGATGTGGAGACTGGCCATAGGGGGGTGCACGCCATAGGGGAGTCCAACTAGGATTGCCAATCCTAGTTGGAGTCCCCTTCCTTTCCAAGAGAGAGAGAGAGGGAAGGAGGAGGAAGGGAGAAGGAAAGAGGGGGGCGCCGCCCCCTCCCTAGTCCAATTAGCACTGGCCATGGGGGAGCGTGCGGCCTCCATTGCGGCCCTCCTCTCCTTTCCACTAAGGCCCATGAAGGCCCACCAATTCCCGCGGGGGGGGGGGGTTCCGGTAAGCCCCGGTACTCCGAAACTTATCCAAAACTTCCCGAAACCATTCTGGTGTCCAAATGTAACCTTCCAATATATGAATCTTTACCTCTCGACCATTTAGAGACTCCTCGTCATGTCTGTGATCTCATCCGGGACTCCGAACAAACTTTGGTCATCAAATCACATAACTCATGATACAAATCGTCATTGAACGTTAAGCGTGCGGACCCTACGGGTTCGAGAACTATGTAGACATGACCGAGACACATCTCCGGTCAATAACCAATAGCGGAACCTGGATGCTCATGTTGGCTCCTACATATTCTATGAAGATCTTTATCGGTCAAACCGCATACACGTTGTTCCCTTTGTCATCGGTATGTTACTTGCCCGAGATTCGATCATCGGTATCATCATACCTAGTTCAATCTCGTTACCGGCAAGTCTCTTTACTCATTCCGTAATACATCATCCCGTAACTAACTCATTAGTCACCTTGCTTGCAAGGCTCATAGTGATGTGTATTACCGAGAGGGCCCAGAGTTACCTCTCCGATACACGGAGTGACAAATGCTAATCTCGATCTATGCCAACTGAACAAACACCATTGGAGACACGTATAGAGCATCTTTATAATCACCCAGTTACGTTGTGACGTTTGATAAAACACAAGGTGTTCCTCCGGTATTCGGGAGTTGCATAATCTCATAGTCAAAGGAACATGTATAAGTCATGATGAAAGCAATAGAAATAAAACTAAACGATCATTTATGCTAAGCTAATGGATGGGTATTGTCCATCACATCATTCTCTAATGATGTGATCCCGTTCATCAAATGACAACACATGTCTATGGTCAGGAAACATAACCATCTTTGATTAATGAGCTACTCAAGTAGAGGCGTACTAGGGACACTTTGTTTGTCTATGTATTCACACATATACTAAGTTTTCGGTTAATACAATTATAGCATGAATAATAAACATTTGTGATGATATAAGGAAATATAAATAACAACTTTATTATTGCCTCTAGGGCATATTTCCTTCAATAACTACCAAAGGGGGGCCACCAGGTGGGCACAACCCACCTGGACGCGCTAGGGCCCCCAGGCACGCCCTGGTGGGTTGTGCCCATCTTCTGGTATATAAGTCATTTTGACCTAGAAAAAAATAAAGAGAGGACTTCTAGAATGAAGCACCGCCATCTCGAGGCAAAACTTTGGTAGGAGCACTTTTTCCCTCCGGTGGAGCGATTCCGCCCGAGGAACTTCCCTCCCGTAGGGGGAAATCATCGTCATCATCATCACCAACAACTCTCCCATCTTGGGGAGGGCAATCTCCATCAACATCTTCAACAACACCATCTCCTCTCAAACCCTAGTTCATCTCTTGTGTTCAATCTTTGTACCGGAACCTTAGATTGGTATTTGTGGGTGACTAGTAGTGTTGATTACATCTTGTAGTTGATTACTATATGGTTTATTTTATTATATGTTCAGATCCATTATGCTATTTAATACCACTCTGATCTTGAGCATGATTATCATTTGTGAGTAGTTACTTTCATTCTTGAGGTCACGGGAGAAATCTTGTTGCAAGTAATCATGTGAACTTGATATGTGTTCGATATTTTGATGATATGTATGTTGTGATTCCCTTAGTGGTGTCATGTAAACGTTGACTACATGCCAGTTCACCTTATTAGGGTCTAAGGGCATGCATTGTGGAGTAGTTATTAGATGATGGGTTGTTAGAGTGACAAAAGTTTAAACCCTAGTTTATGTGCTACTTTGTAAGGGACAGATTTGGATCCAAAAGTTTAATGCTATGGTTAGATTTTATCTTAATAATTTTCTCATAGTTGCGGATGCTTGCGAGGGGGTTTATCATAAGTAGGAGGTTTGTTCAAGTAAGAACAACACCTAAGCACCGGTCCACCCACATATCAAATTATCAAAGTAGCGAACACGAATCAAACCAACATTATGAATTTGACTAGATGAAATTCCCGTGTACCCTCAAGAACACTTTGCTTATCATAAGAGATCATTTTGGCCTATCCTTTGCCACAAAAGGATTAGGCTACCTTGCTGCATATTATTTGCCGTTACCATTACTTGCTTGTTACAAATAATTTTGCTATCAAACTACTCCTTACTTATAATTTCAGTGCTTGCAGAGAATACCTTGTTGAAAACCACTTGTCATTTCCTTCTGCTCCTGGGTTCGACACTCTTACTTATCGAAAGGACTACGATTGATCCCCTATACTTGTGGGTCATCACTCCTCTGATGACTGACACCTTCGTTCAGTGTGCCTCCTACCCGTCTTCTTCACGCCATGTGCCTCCTCCTCCGCCTTGTCCATACTATTTCTTCCTTTTGTTTTTCATTCTTGTTTAGTTTTTGTTTGTTTTTTCGTCTATTTTTTGATTTATTGTGTCTCAATTTTTCTTTTCTTTCGAACTCATGAACAATTTTCAAATTTGTGAGTGTTTTAAAACTGTTGATACTATCTGATTGCATTATTCTTCTTTCCCGAAATTATCTAGTTTATATTATATTATGAATAGTCATGATAGGTAAAATTTCTTTTCTACATGAAGAACAATGTATTGGTGATTTTTAAATCAAATCAAATAACAATTGTTATTATCCGTTTTGTTCGTATCAAGTTTCGACATTTGGTTGAATGCTGATACCTTGTTCGGAACAATTGTCATTCTCGTTGTGTGACTTGGCGAAGGATAATTTGTTTTTAAGTTAATGAGCATTTTTTACATTTTGTAAAACTTTTTTCAAATTCATGAACTTATTAAATTAGTGAATGCTTTTAAAAATTTACAAACATTTCTAAAATTCACAAAATTATTTGTAAATCCATGAACTTTTTAAAAATAGTATGAATAATTTTTGAAACTTGTGAACTTTTATAAAATTTATTAACAATTTTTGAATTCATGAAAAAATTTATGAACAACTTTCGAATTTATGAATATATTTTTATCCCCGTGTCTTTTCTTCATTTGTTATTTTTGCAAGAGGCTCGCGGTGGAGGACTTATGGGACACTTTGGAAGAGACAAGACCTTCGCCATGCTCTCAAAGAACTACTTTTGGCCCAAGATATTTCATGACGTCTGATGCTACACCAACTGGTGCTCTACATGTCGCAAAGCTAAGTCTACAGCTCAATCCCATGGTCTCTATATGCCACTTCCTATTCCATATCACCCATGAGAAGACATTAGTATGGATTTTGTGCTTGGTTTGACTAGAACTCGTAATGGCAAAGATTTGGTATTTGTTGTTGTGGACCATTTCTCTATGATGGCACATTTCATTCCTTGCAACAAGATAGACGATGCTTCACATGTTGCAAAGCTATTTTGTAGGGAAATCTTGAGATTGCACGGAGTGCCCAAGAAAATTGTACCGGACCACGACGTCAAGTTCCTTAGCTACTTTTGGAAGACACTCTGTGCCAGGCTCAGAATCAAGCTACTCTTCTCATCGGCATACCATCCGCAAACCGACGGCCAAACCGAAGTCACCAACTGGACACTATTGACCCTCCTTCGCATGTCGATTAAGAAGAACATCAAGGAGTGGGAGGAATGCTTACCCATCATCGAGTACGCTTACAACCGAGCAAGACATTCTACTGGAAAAATGAGAAATTTACCAAATGATTTTATTAACAGAAATACTAGATAAAACATGACTATTATAGCAGAGATAAAACAAGTCATGGAATCTGACAGAGAGAAGGTAAATAGCATCTGCAGATATGAACTAGAACCAAACATATCTAGAGCAGACACTGGAACAAGAAATTATGGCAGAACTTGAAGCAAAAAGAGCATGAGAACGTACGAAACAACAGCAGAAGCACCGGTCTTGGGGTCGGTGTCCTTGCCAGCCATGTCGTCAAAGAGGTTGTCGATGTCGGGGAAGAAGTCTTCATTGGAGAAGTGGTCTTCGATGTCGGGAGCATCCGTGATGAACTGATCAGTAGTCATGTAGATCTCTCCCCAAAAACCTTATCTCCCTTCTCCCATATAGGACTCAAACAGGTGGGATTTCGGAGGCTTACTGTCCCGACCTGCGGTGCACGCCACAAGCTGGGATGGGGAAGATCTTAGCAGCAGTTCAGAGATTGGAACTCGGCGGCGAGAGGAAGATGATGTTCTGGTGTGTCTCTCTGGAGAGGAGCAACCTCTCTCTTATAGGCATAGAAGAAGAGGGCAAATGGGCAACGACGGGAGGTGAAACGAAGTGAACAGCCAACAGCCGAAGGGATGCGCCGTTCGCATTCAATCTCCACTATAGGAAAAATCTTTTCAACTTCTGTGTGACCTTTCATATACCAGTCATGCGTGGAAAAAAATTAGACATCGGCTCGGCTCATTCTCGCGGCGCGGCACAGCGTGATGAGGCGAGGCATGGCATGGCGAGGCGGACGGTGGAGGAGGAGCACACGTGAATGTCCCTCTTGTTCTCATGCTCATACATGTGGTGAAACAACCTCCCTTATAAGGAGTTCCAACTCCCACCAAACTACCAATGTGGGACTAAACTTTTGTTCCACCTCTTGCCTTGCACGAATGGGCTGCATGGGCCTCTAGGATTTATTAGGAATTCTGAAACTGCTATTGGGTTGGCCCAGAATAGACTAAATTCCAGCACATTCTACTACCAACAAGTCCCCCTTCGAGGTCGCCTAGGGATTCAACCCGTTGTCCCATTGGACATTCTACCGCTACCACTACAAGAGGGCATCAACATGGACTCTAGTGCACAAGAAATCTATCTCAAGAAGGTGCATGAAGATACAAGACACACCATCGAGCGCCAAGTACAACGCCTCGTGACCAAGATCGACATCAACAAGCACCCCATGGTGTTCAACCCTGGAGATCTTGTGTGGCCACACGTAAAGAACACTTCTCTAGCGAGTGCAAGTCCAAGCTTCTACCTCAAGCCGATGGACCTTTCAAGGTGCTAGCACTCTACAACAACAATGCCTACAAGATTGACATCCCACGCGACAAGTACAATGTGAGTGACATCTTCAATATCAAGGTCTATCTCCCTTCCATGGTGATGAGGTTTCTGTTGGATCTCCCCCCTGGGGGGTGACGCGGAGTATCCTACGGTCATACCCATGGACCTACCTTCATCCCCTCAAGTGTCAAGTGGACCGATGACACGAGCACATGCAATAGCTATCGAGAGCGAGGTGACATCTCTCCTTAGTGAGCTTTCGTATGATCCACGTGAGACATGCCTACTACCTCAATCTAGAATGCTATGTGTGCTTAGGTATTGAGAAGATCCTCTCAGAGATGCTCGGGGTCACGAACAATTCTCCAAGTACACGGATGAAGGAACACGACGAGAGTAACCACTGCAAGTCTACAGCGGCCAGACATCCCGCCCTTGGCCCGAACATCCTACGCCTGGAGGCCACTGCCACAGCAGCAGGCCAGCAGGTGAAGTGCTACATGTTGGAAATATGCCCTAGAGGCAATAATAAATTGGTTATTATCACATTTCCTATTCATAATAAATGTGTATTATCCATGCTAGAACTGTATTCACCAAAAACTTAAATACATGTGTGAATACATAAACTACACCGTATCCCTAGTCAGCCTGTACTAGACTAGCTCATTGATCAAATATGGTTAAGGTTTCCTAACCATGGACACGAGTTCTCATTTGATAATGGGATCACATCATTAGGAGAATGATGTGGTAGACAAAACCCAACTGTAAGCTTAGCATATGATCGTAACACTTTAGTTTTTGCTACAACTTTCTTCATGTCAAGTATCTATTCCTAAGACCATGAGATCATGCAACTCCCGGATATTGGAGGAATGCCTAGCGTTCTATCAAATGTCACTTCATAACTGGTGATCATAAAGGTGCTCCATAGGTATCTCCAAAGGTGTCTGTTGGGTTGCATGGATCGAGACTGGGATTTGTCACTCTGTCTGACGGAGAGATATCTCTGGGCCCTCTCGGTAATACAACATCGTAAAGAGATTGCAAGCAATGTGGCTAATGAGTTAGTCACGGGATCATATATTACGGAATGGGTAAAGAGACTTTCCGATAACGAGATTGAACTAGGTATGGAGATACCGACAATCGAATCTCGGGCAAGTAACATATCGCTGGACAAAGGGAATTTCATACGGGATTAACCGAATCCTCGGCATCGTGGTTCAACCGATAAAAGATCTTCATCGAATACATAGGAACCAATATGGGAATCCAGGTCTCGCTATTGGTTATTGACCGGAGAGGTGTCTCAGTCATGTCTACATGATTCTTGAACCCGTAGGGTCCGCACGCTTAACGTTCAATGATACAAGAGTAGTATTGGGATATGTGCATTGGTACCCGAATGTTGTTCAGTGTCCCGGATGAGATTGCGGATGTCAGGAGGAGCTCTGGAATGGTCCGGAGGTAAAGATTTATATATAGGAAGTCATGTTTTGGTCGTTGGAATAGTTTCGGGCATTGTTGTATTGTACCGGGAGTGCCGAAAGGGGTCCAAGGGCCCACATGGGCTGTAGGGGGGCGCCCTGGCCTACATGGGCCAGGGGCACCAACCCCAAGAGTCCCATGTGCCTAGAACATGAAGAGAGGGAAGAGTCCTAAGGGTGAAACCTCCCTAGGCCCACACCCCCTCCTTGGAGGGGCTAGGTTTGCGCCTCAGCCCTCCTCCTCGCGTCATATATATAGTGGGGAAAGGGAGGGGTCGAACACACCAATTCACACGCCCCGGCGGCATCCCTACCTCTCCCATAACTCCGTTTTCTCCTCAGATTGATTTCGGCAGCGTTTCGCGAAGCCCTGCCGGCACTGCACCACCACCATCTCCACCATGGCGTCGTGCTCATTGAGATCCTATCCACTTCTCCTCTCCTGCTTGCTGGGTCAAGAAGGAGGATACGCCATCGAGCCACGCATGTGTTGAACACGGAGGTTCCGTCCGTTCGGCGCTAGATCGGATTGGATCGTGATCGGATCGCGAAGAGTACGACTACATCAACCGCGTTATATACGCTTCCGCTTTCGGTCTACAAGGATATGTAGACACATTCCCCTCTTGTTGCTATGCATCTCCTAGTTTAGATCTTGGGTGTTCACAGCAATTCTTTTGATTCTCATGCTTTGTTCCCCATCACTACATGGCCCGGACATCTGACCCCCGCCCGGACATCTGGCCCGAGATGCCCGTACATCTGTACCCCGCCCGGATATCCGGCCCAACGTATCCAGAGAGCAGCAGGAATCAGGTCTGCCCAGCCCGGACATCTGACCGAGACCCCAGACATCCGCCTCTTTGTGAGGCACCGGACATCTGGCCCCCAGTCCAGACATCCGGCACCTACTTGTACGCAGAGACCAGCCCAAAGGCCCATGTACCCCTTCATTTCGCCCCAACTTGTACTAGCACTATAAATAAATTATCCCCTCCTCCTTTTTGGGTTAGCAAATGTTAGAGCTCATTTGAGATAGAGCTCTGCTCATCCACTTACCATGCTCATGGAGTTCAAGACCTCCATGTGAGAAGATCCCCCAAGTGGATTCAAGACCCCTTTATGGGAAGATCCTTTCTAGGATTCAAGACCTCTCTCCTTCAAGGATTGGGATGAACTAGTTACCCTATGTATCCTCTTGCTTTGACTTTGGATCCTTGTATCTCCTCTATGTGTATGTGGATTTAATATATGTGTGATTGGATCTTGTCTATATTTGACAATTCTTCTTGTGTTCCTTTTTGATTTGCTCTCTTCCCCCCTCCAAGTGTGAAAAGATCGACCATTAGGGTTCCACCCTACATCATTAATTCAATGTCGAGCTCTTCTTGAGTCTTCGATCTAAAAAAGTGTGAAAGTGGTTAGGATAATTTTCGATCGAATCCGTTTCTATAAGCTACGGTAAGAGATTTTTGACATCTGATTCGAATCCTAGTCCGAGTAATTAATAGGATATGGTATAGGATATGACACTACTAATATTCCAAGAATATTTTTAATAGGATAATTTGACATCTTTAAATATGGATATTCGATTTATGTGTAAAGTTTTAAGTATTAACTACCAATATGTGAATGTCATGCTTATGAGACGAGACATATGCTTATAAGTGATTTATTTGGCTTATTTTAGTATTTTTCTTGTGTTTTATGTGTGCTTAAAATGTAAAAGTATAAAGACTTTCTCATTGTTTTTATATAATTTCAGTTTAAATCATTTGTATATTCCTCGTATATGCATGTGGTATATGACCTTATTCGATTCCAATTCGTTCCATTATCGTACCATGTCTGATCTGCCATAATTTGGTATTCGAATCTGCACAATCCGGTATTGGAATTCATATCCCTCCTACTTCTGAAAACAAAAAAAATATGAAATAGGATACCGGTATAAGAATTATCCATCTGAATCTAGTCTTATTTCACCCTTAATCACACCGATGAAAGTCATGTGACGGCTTTGTTGGCACCGATGATGGTAGAACATTAGGGGTGTTGTTTTCCTCCTTAAGGCATCGTCGAGTAGCATTGGATACCTTGGCCAGCCAATGTGCTCCACTTGGAAGCATAAGACTAGTTCTCTGGATTGGACGACAGTCATGTTTTGACATTGTGTTTCCCTTGTTGGAGGTATCATCTTGGATGACGACCATGTTTTGACGTTGTTTCCCTCGTTGGGGTTGACATCTTTAGCCACCGTGTGTGCATAAGGCCTTGTTTGTTTGGGCTTCACCTTTACGGCTATGGATTTGTTATTGAAAGGATCGATATGGTTAACTAGAGGGGGGTGAATAGGCAACTACCAATTTTTAGCTTTTCTTCACAAATTAGGTATAGCAACAAATAGGTTGTCTAGATGTGCAACTAGGTGAGCAACATATATGATGCTAACAACAACTACAACAAGTGCAAGCAAAGGATACAACACAAGTAAAGCTTGCACAAAGTAAAGGTAAGAAATAACCACAAGTTGGGCCGGCGGAGACGAGGATGTGTTACCGAAGTTCCTTCCCTTTGAGGGGAAGTACGTCTTCGTTGGAGCGGTGTGGAGGAACAATGCTACCCAAGAAGCCACTAGGGCCACCATATTCTCCTCACGCCCTCACATAATGTGAGATACCGTGATTCCAGTAGTGGTGCCCTTGAAGGCAGCGATCGAACCTTTACAAAGAAGGTTGGGGCAATCACCACAATGGAATGTGACTCCGAGGTGACCTCAACCGTCTAGGGTGCTCAAACACCCAAGATAACAAGATCTGCAAGGGATTAGTGGGGGGAATCAAATTTATCTTGGTGGAAGTGTAGATCGGGGCCTTCTCAACCAATCCCTAGAAAATCAACAAGTTTGATTGGCTAAGGAGAGAGATCGGGCGAAAATGAGCTTTTGGAGTAACAATGGAGTTAGGGTAGGAAGGGGTAGGTCTTCCTGGAGAAGAAGACCCCTTTTACAATGGGGGACACAATCCAACCGTTATGCCTGTGCTTAGCCCGCAGCGCGCGGTACTACCGCTCGAAGGAGCGGTACTAACGCTTGCCGCAGCCGTACTACCGCTGGGACTGTGCACAATAGCTTACAAGAGCACATGGGAGGGATAAAAGGGAGAAAGCCATGAGCGGTACTAGCAGCGGTCGTAGGTGTCATACTGCCACTTATAAGCGGTACTGCCGCTCCTACTACAGCTGCTACTGGTGCTGCTTGAATGGGCCTAGATGGGGTCAGCGGTAGTAAGCCACACGGAGTACCGCTGAAACCGACACGAGAAAACATAGGCCCAAATCGAGGAGGTAGTACAGCGGTACTACCGCCTGCCTACACAGATGGTACTACCGTTGCCGACCGCGGTACTGCCACTGGCTACAACCAGAGCCACTCCAGCACAACGGAAAGGACACTCCAAAGACGCGGGAAAGAGCTAGGGGTGCAAGGGAGTTGTGTACGTGTTGATTCTACCCAAACCTTTTCTGATACGGATTCCCTCTAATAGTACAGTATATCCTACGACTCAAGTCTACCGAAAATGAAATGAGGGAAAAACACCGTCTTCTCTTTTAAACAGCGAGGAGTAGAAATCGTCTCATGCCAAACGACGGAATATCCTGAAATGCTCAATGCACACGATTAGACCGCAAAGGCATTGTCATCAATTACCAAAAGCACTTAGGGAGAAATAAGCCCTAACAATCGCCCCCTTTTTTGGTCAATTGATGACAATACGGGATTTGCATAGAGATAAAACAAGAGAATAAGCAAACCCCAGAATCTACAAAATATAGATGGGCTCCCCCTAGATGTGTGCACTTAATTATGAATGCTTTTGGAATGCAAAGTACACACACTAGGATCAACACTCACCCTATATTTTATAGACCAGAAACACTAGCATCTATAAGGTGAGAGAGAAGTAAACTAAGATGCAAGTATTAGTATGTGACCATAAGAAGGACCTAAGATAAGCATGGAACTCACATACTCACAGAGTACTAGACAACATAAGGATAATAATAAGTAGCATATGTCCTACACCATATGATAAGATATCCAAGTCTCACAAGCACAAGTCAAACCAAAGAAAACGAACGATAAAAATGAGTTCACAAGAGAAAGGCACCGCAAATAAGATGCACTCGCAACTTGGCAAATCCCTAAACTCTCTCCCCCTTTGGCATTGAGACACCAAAAGTGCAAGGAGTGCTACAACGGTCAAAGGTGATCGCAACGCCGGAGATCCCCATCCTCATAGCCCCGCGTGGTCACTCGCGCCTCCGTCATCGGCAGTAGCAGGCTGATCGGTCTTTGAATCTGTACAAGGACAGTGCTGATAGATCCACTCTTCCTCGTCGGTGTTCTTGTCCTCTGACCCACTATTAACCTCAACACCAAGCTAACGCATAAGAGCCTTATGACGACTGTGAGATTTCTTCTCTGACACATGTGCCGTATACTGCCCGTGAGACTCCATACAGAAAAGCTTCTTCATTTTCAACTTGAGCTTCTTAGCCCAAGATGGCTCCACTCCAGAGGGCTGTAGTCTGGCCCGTCATCCTTGTCAGCCTCATCCTCATCATCTCCCAAAGGAGCCTCAGAATCCGGAGCGTGAGCGCCCCAATGCTCCTTCTATCTCAGTCGAACGATCTCATGAGAGATCAAGTCACCGGTCTCCAACTGAAGGAAATATGCCCTAGAGACAATAACAAAGTTGTTATTTATATTTCCTTATATCATGATAAATGTTTATTATTCATGCTAGAATTGTATTAACCGGAAACTTAGTACATGTGTGAGTACATAAACAAACAGAGTGTCCCTATTATGCCTCTACTTGACTAGCTCGTTAATCAAAGATGGTTAAGTTTCCTAGCCATGGACATGTGTTGTCATTTGATGAACAGGATCACATCATTAGAGAATGATGTGATGGACAAGACCCATCCGTTATCTTAGCACTATGATCATTTAGTTTATTGCTATTGCTTACTCCATGACTTATACATGTTCCTATGACTATGAGATTATGCAACTCCTAGATACCGAGGACCACTTAATGTGCTATCAAACCTCACAACGTAACTGGGTGATTATAAAGATGCTCTACAGGTGTCTCTGATGGTGTTTGTTGAGTTGGCATAGATCGAGAATAGGATTTGTCACTCCGTGTTTCGGAGAGGTATCTCTGGGCCCTCTCGGCAATGCTCATCACTACAAAGCCTTGCAAGCAAAGTGACTAATGAGTTAGTTGCAAGATGATGCATTACGGAATGAGTAAAGAGACTTGCCGGTGACGAGATTGAACTAGGTATGATGATGCTGACGATCGAATCTCGGGCAAGTAACATACCGATGACAAAGGGAACAACGTATGTTGTTATGCGGTTTGACCGATAAAGATCTTTGTAGAATATGTAGGAACCAATATGAGCATCCAGGTTCCACTATTGGTTCTTGACCAGAGATGTGTCTCAGTCATGTCTACATAGTTCTCAAACCCATAGGGTCCGCACGCTTAACGTTCGATGACGATTTGTATTATGAGTTATGTGATTTGATGTACCGAAGGTTGTTCGGAGTCTAGATGAGATCACAGACATGACGAGGAGTCTCGAAATGGTCGAGACATAAAGATTGATATATTGGACCATATTATTCGGACACCGGAAGTGTTCTGGATAGTTTCGGATAAATCCGGAGTGCCGGAGGGGTTACCGGAACCCCACGGGGAAGTAATGGGCCTTAGTGGGCCTTAGGGGAGGGAGAGGACAGCAGCCAAGAGGTGGCGCCCCCCCAAGGGAGTCCGAATAGGACTAGGGGGCGCAACCCCTCTTTCCCTCTCCCTCTCCCTCTCCCTCTCCTTCCTTGTTCTCCTACTTGGACTAGGAAAGGGGTGGACCGATTCCTACTTGGAGTAGGATTCCTCCCCCTTAGGCGCGCCCCTTGTGCCCGGCCGGCCTCCTCCTCCCATCCTTTATATATGGGGGGCACCCCATAGACACACAAGTTGATCTTTAGTCGTGTGTGGTTCCCCCCTCCCCAATTTTACACCTCGGTCATATTGTCGTAGTGCTTAGGCGAAGCCCTGCGTCGGTAACTTCATCATCACCGTCAACAGGCCGTCATGCTGACGGAACTCACCCTCAGCCTCAGCTGGATCAAGAGTACGAGGGACATCACCGAGCTGAACATGTGCAGATCGCGGAGGTGTCATGCGTTCGGTACTTGATCGGTTGGATCGCGAAGGCGTTCGACTACATCAACCACGTTACTAAACGCTTCTACTTTCGGTCTACGAGGGTATGTGGACACACTCTCCCCGCTCGTTGCTATGCTTCTCCTAGATAGATCTTGCGTGATCGTAGGCAAATTTTTTTGAAATACTACGTTCCCCAATAGTGGCATCCGAGCCAGGTCTATGCGTAGATGTTATATGCATGAGTAGAACACAAAGAGTTGTGGGCGATAATAGTGTAAGTGCATCTAGTGCCACCCCTAGTTGGTTTTGGAGTATTGACGACAAACCTAGTTGAGGGACTAATGTGTTTGTGAGAATTGTAGGATAACACAGGTAGAAGTCCCTCATTGATTCGGTTTTCCTACTAGAGATGACCCCTAAAAATGTATGAAGACATTGATGTCAAAGGTGGTATATGAAGATATTCACATTGAAGACTATGACAAGAGAAGACATCGCATGAAGCCTATGGAGCTCAAAGACTTAGATCTTTCATAGTTCTTTTTCTTCTTCTTTGTTGAGTCATAGGAACCACCGTACTGTTAAGTGGGGTCCAAGAGAACCAGTCAGAATGACTGAAGTGATGCTTAACCAAAACCTATGTCTTCGAGTGAAGACTATGAGAGCGAATCTTGTCCAGAGTCGGACAAGTCAGCTTTGCTTGTAGCCCAAGTAAAGTTGCCGTGTGAGTTTGAAATCTGACCGTTGGAACACGTGTCAGTTCCTTAGTGACCCAGGGTCATTTCGGACAAATCAGGTCGGGTTGCCTAGTGGCTATAAATAGCCCACCCCTACAACCAAAAACGGTTGGCTGCTCAGAGTTAGTGTACGGCTTTTGTCGTTTGAGAGCAACCCACCTCGAAGCCTTTGAGAGAGAATTCCTTGCGAGGATAAAGCCCTAACCACCCAGAGCCAAAGAGGATTAGGCATCACTTAAGTCTTCTTCTCTGTGTGATCTGAAGACTTATTACACTTGAGGACTATGAATCCTCCAGCCGGTTAGGCGTCGTGTTCTGAGCATCCAAGAGACATTGTGGATCGCCGGTGAACGAAGTCTGTGAAGGTTTGGGAGTCTACCTTGAAGACTTACCAGAGTGATTGGGCGAGGTCTGTGTGACCTTAGCTCAAGGGGAATATGGTGAGGACTGGGTGTCCTGAGCTGCGTGTTCAGGACTGGGTGTCTGGGACTGGGTGTCCTCAGGTTTAAATACCTAGCCGCCCTAACCAGACGTACAGTTGTCACAGCAACTAGAACTGGTCCAACAAATCATTGTCTTCAACGAGTCACTGGTTTCATCCTTCCCTTCTCTTTACGTACTGTTACTCCTTGTGAAGTCAATGTATGATTGCACTATCTTTTATCTTCACTCAGTGACTGCGTGTTCTGTTTGGCTTCATAATATCTTCCTACCTGATCCTTACTACATTGCTGCTATTAGTCATTGTGCTTTCACTCTATTGAATACTTGACTATGGCTTGCCTAGTGTAGTCTACCTTCCGCTGCAGGGTAATAGGTTTATTTCTATCGTTTGTCTTCATAACTTCCACGTTTTGAAGACTTTCATAAAAATCGCCTATTCACCCCCCCTCTAGTCAATATAACGCACTTTCAAATAGTCATACTGCTTACCAGCATGTCATACTTTGATTCAGCGGTATTGTTGGATGAAGCGGCCC
Organism: Triticum urartu; assembly: GCF_056163025.1. Classification (NCBI taxonomy): domain Eukaryota; kingdom Viridiplantae; phylum Streptophyta; class Magnoliopsida; order Poales; family Poaceae; genus Triticum; species Triticum urartu. Next base: position 145,499,883 of record NC_141874.1, read on the forward strand.
AGGCCGACATTACATGACCGCATTCATGAGACTGGTCTACCACTATGCTTCGCACACAGGTGGCTAGTGGGTGTCTGTTTCTCCAGCTTTAGTTGAATCGAGTGTGACTACGCTCGGTCCTTATTGAAGGTTAAAACAGCACACTTGACGAAAAATCGTTGTGGTTTTTGATGCGTAGGTAAGAACGGTTATTGCTAAGCTCGTAGTAGCCACATAAAACTTGCAACAACAAAGTAGAGGACGTCTAACTTGTTTTTGCAGGGCAAGTTGTGATGTGATATGGTCAAGACGTGATTATATAAATTGTTGTATGAGATGATCATGTTTTGTAACAAAGTTATCGGCAACTGCCAGGAGCCATATGGTTGTCACTTTATTGTATGAAATGCAATCACCATGTAATTGCTTTACTTTATCACTAAGCGGTAGCGATAGTCGTAGAAGCAATAGTTGGCGAGACGACAATGATGCTACGATGGAGATCAAGGTGTCAAGCCGGTGACGATGGTGATCATGATGGTGCTTTGGAGATGGAGATCAAAGGCACAAGATGATGATGGCCATATCATATCACTTATATTGATTGCATGTGATGTTTATCTTTTATGCATCTTATTTTGCTTAGTACGATGGTAGCATTATAAGATGATCTCTCACTAAATTTCAAGCTATAAGTCTTCTCCCTAAGTATGCACCGTTGCTATAGTTCATTGTGCCGAGACACCACGTGATGATCGGGTGTGATAAGCTCTATGTTCACATACAACGGGTGCAAGCCAGTTTTGGACAAGCAGAATACTCAGGTTAAACTTGATGAGCCTAGCATATGTAGATATGGCCTTGGAACACTGAGACCAAAAGGTCGAGCGTGAATCATATCGTATATATGATCAACATAGTGATGTTCACCATTGAAAACTTCTCCATCTCATGTGATGATCGGACATGGTTTAGTTGATATGGATCACGTGATCATTTAGATGACTAGAAGCAATATCTATCTAAGTGGGAGTTCTTAAGTAATATGATTAATTGAAGCTTAATTTATCATGAACTTAGTACCTGATAGTATTTTGCATGTCTATGTTGTTGTAGATAAATGGCCCATGCTACTGTTCCTTTGAATTTTAATGCGTTCCTAGAGAAAGATAAGTTGAAAGATTATGGTAGCAACTACATGGATTGGGTCCGTAACTTGAGGATTATCCTCATTGCTGCACAGAAGAATTACGTCCTGGAAGCACCGCTAGGTGCGAAGCCCGCTGCACGAGCAACTCCGGATGTTATGAACATCTGGTAGAGCAAAGGTGATGACTACTCGATAGTGCGGTGTGCCATGCTTTACGGCTTAGAATCAGGACTTCAACAACGTTTTGAATGTCATGGAGGATATGAGATGTTCCAGGAATTGAAGTTAATATTTCAAGCAAATGCCCGAATTGAGAGATATGAAGTCTCCAATAAGTTCTATAGCTGCAAGATGGAGGAGAATAGTTCTGTCAGTGAACATATACTCAGAATGTCTAGGTACCACAACCACTTGACTCAATTGGGAGTTAATCTTCCTGATGATAGTGTCATTGATAGAGTTCTTCAATCACTGCCACCAAGCTAAAAAAGCTTCATGATGAACTATAATATGCAAGGGATGGAGAAGACAATTCCCGAGCTCTTCGCGATGCTAATGGCTGCGGAGGTAGAAATCAAGAAGGAGCATCAAGTGTTGATGGTCAACAAGACCACTAGTTTCAAGAAGAAGGGCGAATGGAAGAAGGAGAACTTTGTCGGTGTTCAGGGAACGGGGGTCCCCAGACTTGCCTGCCTGCTGCCCACGGCGTAGCTCTGTGAGCGGGCCCGTACGGCCCATCTTCACCAACAAGCGCTCAAGACCCTCGCGAGGGGCCAAGCCTCGCGAGGCGGACGACACAAGACCTCCTAGGGAGCGCCCTCACCAGGCTCGCGAGGGGCGGAGAGTTCAAGGCAAGGCAAACCTCGCCAGGTTCCAATGACATGAGCCATGACGATCAAGATCAGGCAAGCGCCTCGTGGGCGCCAGCGCGCATAGTGTCCTTGTTTCCTCTTTGGTGCTAAGGAAGCAAGCGCAGGCGCGGAGTACCGAGGCGTCAAGCAAAGGTTTCCATATCAGTGCAACGAGACCAAGATCAGCAGGACAGCAAGATGGAGGTCACCATGGAGCCCAAGGCGGCGTCACCACCAGAGCCTTTTGTAGGCGAAGACTGCTTTTGTCAGGATAAGCTGTACTAGCTCTCCCCTTTCAAATTGGTCGTTGTTGGCTCCCTTCCCGCTCAATATTTGGGGAGAGGACCAGGGCCTCTATAAATAGGATTAGCCACCACAGTAGGGGAGGCTGGGACTCATTCAGTTCATCCTCACACCCACCAAGCACAAGAGCACCTCGCCTCAGGAGGCTGTTCTTCCCCTTGTACTGTTCACCCTTAGCCCAAGAGGCAATCCACCACACCACACTGGAGTAGGGTATTACACCACAACGGTGGCCCGAACCAGTATAAATCTTGTGTCCTTTGTGTTGCGAGTTCTTTGAGTTATCCCTTGAGATCATAGCGAAGATAGAACATGGATCGGTAGGGGGAGATCTTCGCGCGCACCCCAGTGTTTGAACCTTTAGGGTTTTGCCGGAACCCGAGATCCGACATTTGGCGCGCCAGGTAGGGGTGCGCCAAAGCTTCCCTTCCGTCGCTCTGCGTCTCGTTGCTTCATCGTCCCCATGGCGGACGCTCGCCGCGCTCACGATGAGCGCCGGGCTGCCCTTACCGCCCGCATTGCTAAGACGGCTCCCGTCGGTAGGCCACCCCGTCGTTCTCTGTCGCCTGCTGCCAATGCCGCCACCAGCCCGGCAGGGAACGAGCAGCAAGCATTCTCGCTGCACCCCTCGGTGCGGCGGGACGGATGCACCGCCGCTCCATCGCTGACCCCAGCCGGTTCGTCATCCCATGCTCGTCGCGCTCCCGTGGACGCGCAGGCTGCTCTATGCATGGCGCGCGAGCTCCTGCTCTACCGCCTCGTTGACGACCTCTACGAGGACTGGCTCGACCGCATCGCCGAGCTTGCCAGCGCCGCAGGGGGCTCCCTTGCGCCGTCCCTCTCGCTGCCTCGCCCTCCGCCAGCCGCGGGCGGCGTGGCCCATCGAGCGGCTCCACCACATGTGCCCCAAGACGGCGTGACCTTCCGCGTCCGGCGCCCGCGCAACAAGAAAGAAGCTGCCAAGAAGTCCCTCGACTGAGAGAAAATGCCCCGGCGCTCCCTGCGCCACCACGGCAAGACCGCGTGCTGCCTGCGGCGGCGGTGTGCGGACCCCATCAAGGATAAGTTCTCCACTAGCACAAAGTCTTGGTGACCACGGCAGGCTGCCGCGCCTTCACCCCTGAGCTGCGTAGCGTCGCTTGGTCGGGCAAGTTCAAGCCGGATCTGCCTCCTCGCTATGACGGCACCCCCGACCCAGCGGAGTTCCTGCAGCTCTACGAGCTGAGCATCGAGGCGGCCAATAACGACGAGAAAGTCATGGAGAACTGGTTCCCCATGGCTCTCAAGGATGGTGCCCGCTCCTGGCTCCTAAACCTTCCTCCAGGCTCGATCTCCTCCTGGAACAAGATGCGCGACCGTTTCATTGCCAACTTCCAGGGCACTCGCGACCGCCCACTGGCTGCGGGTGACCTATGCCGCGTCAAGCAACAACAAGGAGAGACCCTCCTGAAGTACATCCAGCACTTCAACAACGTTCGCCTCAAGATCCCCAAGGTGATGGATGAGGCCATCATCTCCGCGTTCTCTGGAGCTATTCAACCTGGCGACCAAGTGCGCAAGAGCTGAGGAGGGGCGCCTCTCCCTCCTCGAGCTCCCGGCTGTGGACCCAGCGGAGAAGAAAGCCAAGGCCAAAGACGTGAAGCGCAAGGGAGCAACTGTGCTCGCGGCAGAGCCGGACACAAAGCACGGCAGGGACGAGCCCGAGTCATCCAAGAGTAGCTGACCATTCTGCGCCTTCCATAACCTACATAGCCACAACACCAGCGACTGTCAAGAGCTCAGAGCCATTCGAGAAGGACGCTTCGGTCGATGCCCCGAGCGCAACGACTGGGGCTACGACCGAGGAGGAGGACGTGGTGGCAGATGCTAGGATGACCGTGGCCTGCTCCAGGAGTGGCGCGACCGGCCTCGTGAGGACCGCTGGCAGGATCCGTCTCGCGAGGGCGCTTGGAGGGATCAGCCTCGTGAGGATCGTCCTCAGGGCAACGCCAGTCTCCCTCCACTACCACCACCAACAAGGAGGAATGACGACCACCGTCAGGACGAGGGGGATGGGGGCTTCCAGGAGCCGCGTGCCATCGCCAGCATCTTGGGCGGAGCTCAAGCCCCAGCCTCACAGCGTATCTTCAAATAGTTCGCTCGTTAAGTGAATGCAGTCCTCCCCAAGCTCAAGGCCACACGCCCGCTCAGATGGTCCAAGTGCACCATCGCGTTCAGCTCGGCAGATCAGCTCAAGTGCGCGGCTACCGCCGGTGCCCTCTCGGTGCTCTGTTCACCAGTCATTAGCAACGTGCAAGTTACCAAGGCTCTCATCGATGGCGGCGCAGGGCTCAACGTCATGTCCATCGACACGTTCGACAACCTCCAAGTGCCGTATGATCAGCTTTAGCCCACCAAGCCTTTCTCAGGAGTGATCGACGGCTCCACCACCCCGATCAGGCAGGTCCGCCTCCCCGTCACCTTTGGAGAGCGCGACAACTACCGAACCGAGCTCATCGACTTCGACGTCACCCGCATCCGTCTGCCATACAATGCGATCCTCGGGTACCCAGCCCCGGCCAAGTTTATGGCGGTGACCCATCACGGCTACAATGTTCTCAAGATGCCAGGAAGCGGCGGAGTCACCACGGTCCCGTCCGAATAAAGAGATGCGGTGTGCTCCCTCGAGCGTGCCTTCCAAGCTACAGCAATCGACGACCCCGACAGCAAGGGCGAGCGCCCTCCTAAGGCCACCCCCAAGAAGAAGAAGCAGCTGCTCCGTGCAGGGCCTCAGGCAAGCGGCGCTTCAAGTGGCTCCACGACCGGATCGGCGCCCACACCTGGGGTGCCTCCCTCCATTGCATAGGAAAGCGTGCCCGATGCCTTTCTCGGGCAGGGCTTCGGGGCTCTCTTCTGGAGGGCCTCGGACCTCGCCAACATCACGAGGGAGGCGCTCGGGCACCATCTGGAGGCGTGCTTTGTGGCACGTCACCCTCAGGAGGACACAACACAAGGAGCGCCCAGCGCTCAGGAGTTCATTACCAGGACCGCTGATACGTCTCCAACGTATCTATAATTTTTGATTGCTCCATTCTATATTATCTACTATTTTAGACATAATTGGGCTTTATTTTCCACTTTTATATTATTTTTGGGACTAGCCTATTAACCGGAGGCCTAGCCCAGAATTGTTGTTTTTTGCCTGTTTTAGGGTTTCAAAGAAAAGGAATATCAAACGGAGTCCAAACGGAATGAAACCTTTGGAAACGTGATTTTCTCATCAGATAAGATCTAGGAGACTTGGACCCTCCGTCAAGGAAGCCACGAGGTGGTCATGAGGGTAGGAGGCGCGCCCCCTGCCTCGTGGGCCCCTCGAAGCTCCAACGACATACTTCTTCCTCCTATATATATCCACGTACCCCCAAACGATCAGGGACGGAGCCAAAAACCTAATTCCACCACCGCAACTTTCTGTATCCACGAGATCCCATCTTGGAGCCTGTTCCGGAGCTCGGCCGAAGCGGGCATCGATCACGGAGGGCTTCTACATCATCATCCAAGCCCCTCCGATGAAGTGTGAGTAGTTTACTTCAGACCTACGGGTCCATAGCTAGTAGCTAGATGGCTTCTTCTCTCTTTTTGGATCTCAATACAATGTTCTCCCCCTCTCTCGTGGAGATCTATTCGATGTAATCTTCTTTTTGCGGTGTGTTTGTTGAGACCGATGAATTGTGGGTTTATGATCAAGTCTATCTATGAATAATATTTGAATCTTCTCTGAATTCTTTTATGTATGATTAGTTATCTTTTCAAGTCTCTTCGAATTATCAGTTTGGTTTGGCCTACTAGATTGGTTGTTCTTGCCATGTGAGAAGTGCTTAGCTTTGGGTTCAATGTTGCGGTGTCCTTTCCCAGTGACAGAAGGGGCAGCAAGGCACGTATTGTATTGTTGCCATCGAGGATAACAAGATGGGGGTTTTTATCATATTGCATGAAACTATCCCTCTACATCATGTCATCTTGCTTAAGGCGTTACTCTGTTTTTAACTTAATACTCTAGATGCATGCTGGGATAGCGGTCGATGAGTGGAGTAATAGTAGTAGATGCAGAATCGTTTCGGTCTACTTGTCTAGGACGTGATGCCTATATACATGATCATACCTAGATATTCTCATAACTATGCTCAATTCTGTCAATTGCTCAACAGTAATTTGTTCACCCACTGTAGAATACTTATGCTCTTGAGAGATGCCACTAGTGAAACCTATGGCCCCCGGGTCTCTTTCTCATCATATCAATCTCCATCACTTTATTATTGCTTTGCTTTTACTTTATTTACTTTGCATCTCTATACCAAAAATATTATTTATCATCTCTATCAGATCTCACTTTCGTAAGTGACCTGAAGGGATTGACAACCCCTAAGCGCGTTGGTTGCATTGAGCTATTGTTTTTGTGTAGGTACGAGGGACTCGGGCGTAGCCTCCTACTGGATTGATACCTTGGTTCTCAAAAACTGAGGGAAATACTTACGCTACTTTGCTGCATCATCCCTTCCTCTTCGGGGAAATCCAACAAAGTGCTCAAGAGGTAGCAAGAAGAATTTCTGGCACCGTTGCCAGGGAGTCTGCGCAAAAGTCAACATACCAAGTACCCATCACAATCCCTATCTCCCGCATTACATTATTTGCCATTTGCCTCTCATTTTCCTCTCCCCCCAATTCACCCTTGCCGTTTTATTCGCCCTCTCTCTCTCTATCCTCCCTCTCTTTCTCCGTTTGCCTTTTTGCCAGTTTGCCTTTTGTTTGCTCGTGTGTTAGTTTGCTTGTTTGTCGCGATGGCTCAAGATAATACTAAATTGTGTGACTTCACCAACACCAACAATAATGATTTCCTTAGCACTCCAATTTCTCCTCTTACCGATGCTGAATCTTGTGAAATTAATACTGCTTTGTTGAATCTTGTCATGAAAGATCCGTTCTCCAGCCTTCCTAGTGAAGATGCCGCTACCCATCTTAATAGCTTCGTTGATTTTTGTGACATGCAAAAGAAGAAAGATGTCGATAATGATATTGTTAAATTGAAGATATTTCCTTTTTTGCTTAGAGATCGTGCTAAAGCTTGCTTTTCGCCTTTACCTAAAAATAGTATTGATTCATGGAATAAGTGCAAAGATGCTTTTATCTCTAAGTATTTTCCTCCCGCTAAGATCATCTCTATTAGAAACGATATTATGAATTTTAAACAACTTGATCATGAATGAGGGAGTCCTGGATTAGGGGGTGTTTGGGTAGCCGGACTATACCTTCAGCCGGACTCCTGGACTATGAAGATACAAGATTGAAGACTTCGTCCCGTGTCCGGATGGGACTTTCCTTGGCGTGGTAGGCAAGCTTGGCGATGCGGATATTCAAGATCTCCTACCATTGTAACCGACTTTATGTAACCCTAACCCTATCCGTTGTCTATATAAACCGGAGGGTTGTAGTCCGTAGGCAATCAACTCCATACACAACAATCATACCATAGGCTAGCTTCTAGGGTTTAGCCTCCTTGATCTCGTGGTGGATCTACTCTTGTACTACCTATATCATCAATATTAATCAAGCAGGAGTAGGGTATTACCTCCATCGAGAGGGCCCGAACCTGGGTAAAACAAAGTGTTCCCTGCCTCCTATTACCATCCGGCCTAGACGCACAGTTCGGGACCCCCTACCCGAGATCCGCCGGTTTTGACACCGACATTGGTGCTTTCATTGAGAGTTCCTCTGTGTCGTCGCCTTTAGGCCCGATGGCTCCTTTGATCATCAACAACGATATGGTCCAGGGTGAAACTTTTCTCCCCGGACAGATCTTCGTTTTCGGCGGCTTCGCTCTGCGGGCCAATTCACTCGGCCACCTGGAGCAGATCGAAAGCTATGCCCCTGGCCATCAGGTCAGGTTTGGAAGCCTAAACTACACGGCTGACATCCACGGAGATTTGATCTTCGACGGATTCGGGCCACAGCCAAGCGCCGCACTGTCTCGATGGGCATGATATAGCTCTGCCGCCGAACAGCGCCTTGGAGGCCGCATACGCATCGGTTTCGACCATTGATTCGGAGCTACTGCGCCAATCGAGGAACAGCGGTTGGATGCTCCCTCAGGGGCTGCGATCTCAGAGGCGATCAAGCCGAACGCTAGCCCCGCACTCTGCACTACCCGTGACTCCGAGGATCCGGACTCCTCCCCGGACTCCGAACCCCCTGCGCCCCTGCCAATCGAATCCGATTGGGCGCCGATAATGGAGTTCACCGCCGCAGACATCTTTCAGCATTCGCCTTTTGGCGACATCCTGAATTCTCTTAAGTCGCTCTCTTTATCAGGAGAGCCCTGGCCGGACTACGGTCAGCGAGGGTGGAATACGGACGATGAGGAAATTCAAAGCCCACCCACCACCCACTTTGTAGCCACTGTCGACGATCTAACCGACATGCTTGACTTCAGCTCCGAAGACATCGACGGCATGGACGACGATGTAGGAGATGAACAGGAACCAGCACCTGTAGGGCACTGGAAGGCCACCTCGTCATATGACATATATATGGTGGATACTCCAAAAGATGGAGATGGCGATGGAACAGTGGGGGATAACGCCCCCAAGAAACAGCCAAAGCGCCAGCGTCAGCAGCGCCGCTCTAAATCCCGCCAAAATAAAAACGGTGATTCCGGCACGGGAGACAATACTACCCCGGATAGCGCCGAAGAACACCCACCTCAGCAAGATTCGGCACAGGAAGATGGAGAAGCCAGCCCTTAGGAGAGAGCGGCAGATCGAGAGGTCGAGGATGATAACTATACGCCTCCCTCCGAAGACGAGGCAAGCCTCGATGACGACGAATTCGTCATACCATCAGACCCCGCCGAACAAGAGCGTTTTAAACGCAGGCTTTTAGCCACGGCAACCAGCCTCAAGAAAAAGCAGCAACAGCTTAAAGCTGCCCAAGATTTGCTAGCTAACAGATGGACTGAAGTCCTTACGGCCGAAGAGTATGAACTCGAACGCCCCTCCAAGAGTTACCCGAAGCGCAGGCCGCTACCCCAATCAGAGGAGGAAGCACCTACATCACCAACGCATGACATGGCAGACCGGCCACCTCGCGGCCGTGACAGAGAGGCCTCTCGGCCCTCCACCCAAGTCATGCCCCGACGCCGCTCAACTAAGGCACGGGAAAATGCGCCCGACCTGCGAGACATACTGGAGGATAAGGCAAGACAAACAAGATCGATCTACGGATCGCACAGGTGCCCTACAGCATGTGATAATGATCTTCACGCCGGATACAACAAATCCGGCCGGGCCGAACACAACAGACATAGCTCTTTCGAGCTGCGTCGTGATATAGCCCAGTACAGAGGCGCCGCACACCCGCTATGCTTCACGAATGAAGTAATGGATCATAAAATCCCAGAGGGTTTCAAACCCGTAAACATCGAATCATACGATGGCACAACAGACCCGGCGGTATGGATCGAGGGCTATCTCCTTCACATCCACATGGCACGCGGCGATGATCTACACGCCATCAAATACCTCCCACTCAAACTTAAAGGGCCGGCCCGACATTGGCTTAACAGCTTGCCAGCAGACTCAATCGGTTCTTGGGAGGACCTGGAAGCCGCATTCCTCGACAACTTCCAGGGCACTTACGTGCGACCGCCGGATGCCGACGACTTAAGCCACATAATTCAGCAGCCAGAAGAATCGGCCAGACAATTCTGGACACGGTTCCTAACAAAGAAAAACCAGATAGTCGACTGTCCGGACGCAGAGGCCCTAGTAGCCTGCAAGCATAATATCTGCGACGAATGGCTTGCCCAGCACCTGGGACAGGAAAAGTCGAAATCCATGGCAGCCCTCACGACACTCATGACCCGCTTTTGCCCGTGAGAAGACAGCTGGCTAGCTCGCAGTAACAACTTATCAAAGAACCCTGGTAATTCGGATACCAAGGACAAAAGTGGCAGGACACGTCGGAATAAGCAAAAACGCCGCGTTAACAGCGACAGCAATGAAGACACGACAGTCAATGCCGGATTCAAAGGCTATAAATCCATTCAGCGGAAAAATCCATTCAAAAAGAATACTCAGGGCCCGTCCAGTTTGGACCAAATACTCGATCGCTTGTGCCAGATACATGGCACCCCCGAAAGGCCAGCCAATCACACTAACAGGGATTGTTGGCTGTTCAAGCAGGCAGGCAAGTTAAGGGCCGAAAACAGAGACAAGGGGCTGCACAGCGACGACGAGGAGCCCAAGCCGCCGAACAACAATGGACAGAAGGGCTTTCCCCCCACAAGTGCAGACTGTGAACATGATATACGCAACCCACATTCCCAAGCGGGAGCGGAAGCGTGCGCTACGGGACGTATACGCGATAGAGCCAGTCACCCCAAAGTTCAACCCATGGTCCTCCTGCCCGATCACTTTTGATCGAAGGGACCATCCCACTAGCATCCGTCATGGCGGCTTCGCCGCATTGGTTCTCGACCCAATCATCGACGGATTTCATCTCACAAGAGTCCTCATGGACGGCGGCAGTAGCCTGAACCTGCTTTATCAGGATACAGTGCGGAAAATGGGCATAGATCCCTCAAGGATTAAGCCCACAAGAATGACCTTTAAAGGCGTTATACCAGGTGTAGAAGCCAACTGTACAGGCTCAGTAACACATGACGTGGTCTTCGGATCCCCGGACAATTTCCAAAGCGAAGAGTTAATCTTCGATATAGTCCCGTTTCACAGTGGCTATCATGCCCTGCTCGGACGAACCGCATTCGCAAAATTCAATGCGGTGCCGCACTATGCATATCTCAAGCTCAAGATGCCAGGCCCTCGAGGAGTAATTACGGTCAATGGAAACACCGAACGCTCCCTCCGTACGGAGGAGCATACGGCGGCTCTCGCAGCGGAGGTACATAGTAGCCTTCTCAGGCAATTCTCTAGTCCGGCCATTAAAAAGTCAGACACTGCCAAGCGCACCCGGAGTAACCCACAACATAACAGCCTGGCACACCCAGAGCGAGCGTAGCAATGCGGCCCCAACCCCAGCTTTCGCGACATAGCGAAACCAGTACCTCACCTACATAACTACGCCCTTGAAATACCATGGGCACAGGGGAAGGGGCACAATAACGGCACGCCCAAAATACGGCTTAAAACATACTAGGGGCTGCCGGATTCTTTTCTTAATTTTTTCTTACTTTCAGGACTCCATACTTCGGACGACCTGTTCGGCAATTCGACTGCCGCACAAACGATGCAAGATCCAGGGAGGCAGACAAGCCATGCCGCATTATGGAACTCCCAGGTGGTCTCTGTTACGAGCGGTATACCTGTTTTAAATACAATTCCGCGGCCTGCCCCTGGTCAGGACATACTGAATATTCCAAATATCTTTTTGCTTATCGCACTCCTTGTATCGTTCAGCTTTGATAAATAGCCTCTCTATAAACAATGCATAGCTTTTGTCTATTTTCTGCATTACTCTCTTTTATATATGTTCATTAATGACATGTTGCACCCGTACACTGTGGTACGGCAAGTACGCCAGGGGCTTCAGTACCCTTTAATATGGTGTGAGAAGTCCGTACACTTTCACAAGTGCGGCACCCTGAACTTATAGCACTATATGCATCGGCTCTGAATCATGATTTGGGTCAATGGTTGGGTTTGCCCGGCTCCTATGTTTTGGTGCCTTACGTTCCGCTATATCGGCTAAGGTAGCACTAGGAGAACCACTGCGATTGTGCCCCGGTTGAGCTGGGTTAAGCACCTCGGTGGAGAAAGCTAAAACTGACTGTCATGATGAGGCGAGAGACCGGTCGCTGTTCGAGAGGTTTTTCGAGTCCCTAAAGACTTATGCCGCTTCGAGCGAGGAGCCAGATTTTGTCCGGCCAAGGCATGGATAGCGCCCCGAACTCGGTCTTCTGAACTAGGGGCTTTGCCGAAATTTAAAATTATAAAGTTCTATGGCTAAGTGAGAGTGTTCAAGCATTATAGTCCGATTGCCTGGTTCGTTGTGCTGAGCGCCTCCCTCAAAGGACCCAACTATGGGAAAAAGAGCGCTCAGGTTTATCCCGAACACCCCAGCACTAGTGGCATGGGGGCAGAAGCCGACGACTGGCCATCTCTCAATTTTTTGATAAACGGCCGCACAGAAAATAATATTTTAAATTCAACAAGCATTGCTTAAAGCGCCTATGAACAAGTTTTCAGCGCACAGGATAAAAACGAGCGAGTTTATTCAAAAATTACATCCTTGGTACATTCATCTGCCACAAGGTGGGCACCTGCAAGAACATCCTTGTAATAGTTCTCGGGCTTGCGATGCTCCTTCCCCGGCGGTGGCCCGTCCCTCACAAGCTTCTCACCGTCCAGCTTACCCCAGTGCACCTTCGCACGGGCAAGGGCCCTACGGGCTCCTTCGATGCAGACGGACCGCTTGATGACCTCGAGCCTTGGACAGGCCTCCACCAGCCGCCGCACCAGCCCGAAGTAGCTCCCAGGCAGGGCCTCTCCGGGCCACAGCCGAACTATGAAGCCCTTCATGGCCTGTTCGGCCGCCTTGTGGAGCTCGACCAGCTGTTTCAGCTGGTCGCTCAAGGGCACAGGGTGTCCGGCCTCAGCATACTGAGACCAGAACACCTTCTCCGTCGAGCTACCCTCTTCAGCACGGTAGAATGCGGCGGCGTCAAATACGCTGCGGGGAAGATCTGCGGATGCCCCTGGAGAGCTCCGGATTCAGGTAAGTAACAAGTAGTTTACTTTTATATTTCTTCTTTGCATAAAGAATGCCTTACCCGCTGCTATCTTTTTCACCTCCTCCAACTCTTGGAGGACCTTTTGGGCTTCGGCCTTGGCAGACTTGGCAGTCTCAAGGACCGCCACGAGCTCGGACGCTTGGGTCTTTGACTCAAGCTCCAAACTCTCATGTTTTTTCATGAGAGCCTGAAGCTCTTGCTGCACCTCGCCGACCTGAGCCCCAAGTTTCTCTCGCTCGATGCGCTCCGCGACCATTTTCTTTTCGGCCTCGGACAGCGCCTGCTTGAGGGTCGCCACCTCAGTCGTGGCCCCTATAATAAGCAGTGCAATCCTGTTATTTTTTGCAATCACGCCTCTCTATAGGCACTTTTTCTGTAAGGTATTTCCTACCTTCTTTTTCCTCGAGCTGCCGCTTGGCAAGGCCGAGCTCTTGCTCGGTCCGCTCGAGTCCCTGTTTCAGGGCACCCACCTCCGCAGTCAGTGCGGCGGTGGCTAGCAGCGAAGCCTGCATACACATATTGACTCTTTTTGTTAGACTCCTGCGAAATTTACTAGATCCTCTATTCGACTTTTCTTTCCGAACGCCAAACAGAGCATCAGGGGCTACTGTCTATGCGGTACCATTTTTATATATTTTTACTTACCTCGAAGCCTGTTAGAAGGCTAGCGCAAGCTTCAATCAGTCCGCTCTTGGCGGACTGAACCTTCTGGATCACCATACTCATAATAGTACGGTGCTCCTCGTCGATGGAGGCGCCATCAAGCACCTCAAGCAGATTGTCCGGCACCTCCGGTTGGACGGAGGCCGCCGGCTCAGAAGGCTTGCTCCTCTTGGAAGGAGTTCACCTACCGCGGTCCGGAACTGTTAAAGCTTCCAGCGCGGTGTCCGGCATAAAGCCGGACTTGGAGCCCTGGGGGGTCTTGTCCCCTTTACTCCTGGGGTCCGGGAGGTCACCTTGCGGCTCCTCCAGGACCACCTCCTCCTGCCCCGGAGCTCATTGAGACGCCGCTTCGGTGTCGTCCGCAGTGCGGGGGGAGACAGCTGGCAGAACTGAGTTCACGTCCGATGAATCCAGGGAGCCGCTCGACGACTCATTGAGTTTGGCCCGGGGCGGACTGCATAATTACATTCGACATTAGGGAAAGCTATGCAACAAAGGAACATCATGAGTTATTCTGATATCCGAACTTGCGATTTCGCCGGACGCCTGGCCCTGTCCAGCCACTCCTCTTCGTCCTCGTCGGCGTCGGGGGTGTAGTCCGGCGGAGGGGTTTTCCTCTTCTTGGACCCTTCGGCCTCCCCTACTGGGGCGGCCTTCCTCTTGTTTCCTCCCCCTGCTGGAGGGGGAGAGGTTTCTTCTTCCTCCTCCTCGTCTTTATGGGAGGAGTGCGTCTCGGACTCGTCGGACGACGAGTCCGACACCACCACATGCTGGGAACTCTTTCGATTCCCCGTGGCCTTCTTCTTCTTGGCCTTCTTCTCCGGCACCACATAAGGGGCCGGAACCAGCAGCTTCGCTAGTAGAGCGGGGGCTGGGTCTTCGGGCAAGGGAGACGGACAGTTAATCGATCCGGACTTCACCCGCCAAGCCTGTCAAAGGTAAGGGAGTTTAGATCCCGCATAGAGTCAAACTATGAAAAAACTTAACATCCTGTAAAAGGTGAAAATAGCCTACCTCGCTAGCGTGACGCTGCGAGCTGTATCCGCGGTCCTCAGAAGCGGATGTGGGAGCCTCGGCGCCTTTGGTTAGCACCCTCCAGACGTCTTCATACGTCGTGTCGAAGAGCCTGTTAAGGGTTCGGTGCTGCTCCGGGTCGAACTCCCACAGATTAAAGTTTCGTTGTTGACACGGGAGGATCCGGCGGACGAGCATAACCTGGACTACATTGACGAGCTTGATCGGCTTGCTCACCAGGGACTGGATGCATGTCTGCAGTCCGGTCAGCTCTTTTTCGTCGCCCCATGACAGGCCCGTCTCTTTCCAGGACATAAGCCGCGTGGGGGGTCCGGATCGGAACTCAGGGGCTGCGGTCCATTTCGGATCGCGCAGCTCGGTGATGTAAAACCACCACGATTGCCACCCCTTCAGGGTCTCCACGAAGGAGCCCTCGAGCCATAGGACGTTGGCCATCTTGCCCGCCATGGCGCCTCCGCACTCCGCCTGGCTGCCGCGCACCACCTTGGGCTTGCCGTTGAAGGTCTTAAGCCAGAGGCCAAAATGGGGGCAGATGCGGAGGAAAGCCTCGCACACGACGATAAACGCCGAGATGTTGAGGACGAAGTTCGGGGCCAGGTCATGGAAATCCAGGCCGTAGTAAAACATGAGCCCCCGGACAAATGGGTGGAGTGGAAAACCCAGTCCGCGGAGGAAGTGGGGAAGGAATACTACCCTCTCATGGGGCCTTGGGGTGGGGAGAAGCTGCCCCTCCTCGAGAAGCCGGTGCGCGATGTCTTTGGACAAGTATCCGGCCTTCCTTAGCTTTTTGACATGGCCCTCCTTGACGGAAGAGACCATCCACTTGCCTCCCGCTCCGGACATTGCTGGAGAAGGTTGAGGTGGGAAGTGTGGGCTTGGGCGCTGGAGCTCGAGTGCGCAGGAGATGGATATGCAAAGGAGGAAGAAGGCGTAGGTAAAAAGGTGGATCCTTATCCCCTTATATGGGCGGATGCGGTTGTGCGTCCCCGCCAGCCTGGTAAAACTCGCATGCCTCCCAAGCGCCATGATGAATGGCATGGTTGAGTTACCCACGTCCGTATTGATGAGAATCCCGTAAAGGAGGGGTACACGATCTCTGCTTCGACAAGACGTGCCAAGGAAACCGCCTCGCAAAACATGCTGAGGTGGACAAGTAAAAACGATTCGAGTAAAGGACTTGGCCGTAGTGTGATGGCGCACTGCGGAATACGTCAGCAGATTTGATTTGTGTTAATATTATTCTCTCTATGGCAATATGTGGAAGCTTATTTTGCAGAACCGGACACTACTCTTGGTGTTTACAATCTTCTATGAAGAACTTGGAGGAGGAACCCGCCTTGCAATGCCGAAGACAATTTGCACGCCGGACTCGTCGTCATTGAAGCCTGGTTCAGGGGCTACTGAGGGAGTCCTGGATTAGGGGGTGTTCGGGTAGCCGGACTATACCTTCAGCCGGACTCCTGGACTATGAAGATACAAGATTGAAGACTTCGTCCCATGTCCGAATGGGACTTTCCTTGGCGTGGAAGGCAAGCTTGGCGATGCGGATATTCAAGATCTCCTACCATTGTAACCGACTTTATGTAACCCTAACCCTATCCGGTGTCTATATAAACCGGAGGGTTGTAGTCCGTAGGCAATCAACTCCATACACAACAATCATACCATAGGCTAGCTTCTAGGGTTTAGCCTCCTTGATCTCGTGGTAGATCTACTCTTGTACTACCCATATCATCAATATTAATCAAGCAGGAGTAGGGTATTACCTCCCTCGAGAGGGCCCGAACCTGGGTAAAACAAAGTGTTCCCTGCCTCCTGTTACCATCCGGCCTAGACGCACAGTTCGGGACCCCCTACCCGAGATCCGCCGTTTTTGACACCGACAATGAACATGTTGCACAAGCTTGGGAGAGAATGAAATTAATGATACGTAATTGCCCTACTCATGGTTTGAATTTGTGGATGATTATACAAAAAATTTATGCCGGATTGAATTTTGCTTCTAGAAATCTTTTAGATTCGGCCGTGGGAGGCACTTTTATGGAAATCACTTTAGGATAAGCTACTAAACTTTTAGATAATATTGTGGTTAATTATTCTCAATGGCATACTGAAAGATCTACTAAAAAGGTGCATGCGATAGAAGAAATTAATGTTTTGAGTGGAAAGATGGATGAACTTATGAAATTATTTGCTAATAAGAGTGTTTCTTCTGATCCTAATGATGTGCCCTTGTCTACTTTGATTGAGAATAATAATGAATCTATGGATGTGAATTTTGTTGGTAGGAACAGTTTTGGTAACAACGCGTATAGAGGAAATTTCAATCCTAGGCCTTATCCTAGTTATCCCTCTAATAATTATGGTAATTCCTACAACAATTATTATGGAAATTATAATAAGATGCCCTTTGATTTTGAATCTAATATTAAAGAATTTATTTCTTCGCAAAAGAATTTTAATGCTATGATTGAAGAAAAATAGCTTAAGATTGATGATTTGGCTAGGAACGTTGATAGAATTGCTCTTGATGTTGATTCTTTGAAACTTAGATCTATTCCACCTAAGCATGATATCAATGAGTCTCTCAAATCCATGAGAATTTCCATTGACGAGTGCAAAGAAAGAACCGCTAGGATGCGTGCTAAGAAAGATGCCTTTATAAAAGTGTGTTCTTCTAGTTCCTATGAAAATAATGATGAAGATCTAAAAGTTATTGATGTGTCCCCTATTAAATCTTTGTTTTGCAATATGAATCTTGATAATGATGGAACTGAATATGATCCACCTTTACCTAGAAGGCGTTCTAAGAATTCAGAATTTGTTGATCTTGATGCTAAATTTGATAAAAGTGGGATTGAAGAAATTAAAACCCTAGATGTTGCTAAACCCACTATTATGGATTTCAAGGAATTTAATTATGAAAATTGCTCTTTAATTGATTGTATTTCCTTGTTGCAATCCGTGCTGAAATCTCCTCACGCTTATAGTCAAAATAAAGCATTTACTAAACATATCGTTGATGCCTTGATGCAATCTTATGAAGAAAAACTTGAATTGGAAGTTTCTATCCCTATAAAACTTTATGATGAGTGGGAACCAAATATTAAGATTAAAATTAAAAAATATGAGTTTTATGCTTTGTGAGATTTGGGTGCTAGTGTCCCTACTATTCCCAAAACTTTGTGTGATTTACTAGATTTCCGTGATTTTGATGATTGCTCTCTAAACTTGCATCTTGCGGATTACACTATTAAGAAACCTATGGGAAGAATTAATGATGTTCTTATTGTTTCAAATAGGAATTATGTTCCCATAGATTTTATCGTTCTTGATATAGATTGCAATCCTTGTTGCTCTATTATTCTTGGTAGACATTTCCTTAAAACAGTTGGTGCAATTATTGATATGAAGGAAGGGAATATTAGATTTCAATTTCCATTAAAAAGGGTATGGAACACTTCCCTAGAAAGAAAATAAAATTACCATATGAATCTTTCATGAGAGCCACTTATGGATTGCCTACCAAAGATGGCAATACCTAGATCCATTCTTGCTTGTTATGCCTAGCTAGGGGCATTAAACGATAGCGCTTGTTGGGAGGCAACCCAATTTTATTTTTATTCCTTGCTTTTTGATCCTGTTTAGTAATAAATAAATTATTTATAATCTGTTTTGGTTGTGTTTTTTGTGTTTAATTTGTGTTTGTGCCAAGTAGAACCGTTGGGAAGACTTGGGGAAAGTCTTGTTGGACTTGCTGTAGAAAACAGAAACTTTAGCGCTCACGAGAACTGATGTCATTTTTATTTGGAAAGTGATATTTAGTTAATTCTTTTTGAATATGATTAATAGATAAATTACTCACGTCCAGAAATTTATGTTATAATTTTTGGGGTTTCAGATCTTGCGCTAGCTACAGATTACTACAGACTGTTCTGTTTTTGACAGATTCTGTTTTTCGTGTGTTGTTTGCTTATTTTGACGAATCTATGGCTAGTAAAATAGTTTATAATCCATATAGAAGTTGGAATACAGTAGGTATAACACAAATATAAATAAATAATGATTTCATTACAGTACCTTGAAGTGTTCTTTTGTTTTCTTTCGCTAACGGAGCTCACGAGATTTTCTACTTTAAGTTTTGTGTTGTGAAGTTTTCAAGTTTTGGGTAAAGATTTGATGGATTTTGGAACAAGAAGTGGCAAGAGGCTAAGCTTGGGGATGCCCATGGAACCCAAGATAATCTAAGGACACCTAAAAGCAAAAGCTTGGGGATGCCCCGGAAGGCATACCCTCTTTCGTCTACTTCTATCGGTAACTTTACTTGGAGCTATATTTTTATTCACCACATGATACGTGTTTTGCTTGGAGCATCTTTTATGATTTGAGTCTTTGCTTGTTAGTCTAACACAATCATCCTTGATGTACACACCTTTTGAGAGAGCCATACATAATTTGGAATTTGATAGAATACTCTATGTGCTTCACTTATATCTTTTGAGCTTTATAGTTTTGCTCTAGTGCTTCACTTATATCTTTTAGAGCGCGGTGGTGGATTTGTTTTATAGAAAATATTGATCTCTCGTGCTTCACTTGGATTATTTTGAGAGTCTTAATAGCATGGTAATTTGCTGAAGATCCTAATATGCTTGGTATGCAAGATTAATAATAAAACTTTCTTATGAGTGTGTTGAATACTAAGAAAAGTTTGATGCTTGATGATTGTTTTGAGATATGGTGGTAATAATATCAAAGTCATGCTAGTTGAGTAGTTGTGAAATTTAGAAATACTTGTGTTGAGGTTTGCAAGTCCCGTAGCATGCACGTATGGTAAACGTTATGCAACAAATTTGAAACTGAGGTGTTATTTGATTGTCTTCCTTATGAGTGGCGGTCGGGGACGAGCGATGGTCTTTTCCTACCAATCTATCCCCCTAGGAGCATGCGCGTAGTGCCAAGGTTTTTGATGACTTGTAGATTTTTGCAATAAGTATGTGAGTTCTTTATTACTAATGTTGAGTCCATGGATTATACGCATTCTCACCCTTCCATCCTTGCTAGCCTCTTCGGTACCGTGCATTGCGCTTTCTCACATTGAGAGTTGGCGCAAACTTCGCCGGTGCATCCAAACCCCGTGATATGATACGCTCTTTCACACATAAACCTCCTTATATCTTCCTCAAAACAGCCACCATACCTACCTATTATGGCATTTCCATAGCCATTCCGAGATATATTGCCATGCAACTTTCCATCATTCCGTTCATCATGACACATTCATCATTGTCATATTGCTTAGCATGATCATGTAGTTGACATAGTATTTGTGGCAAAGCCACCGTTCATAATTCTTTCATACATGTCACTCTTGGTTCATTGCATATCCCGGTACACCGCCGGAGGCATTCACATAGAGTCATCTTTGTTCTAGTATCGAGTTGTAATCCTTGAGTTGTAAATAAATAGAAGTGTGATGATCATCATTATTAGAGCATTGTCCCAAGTGAGGAATAAAAAAAGAGAAAGTCCATAAAAAAAGAGAAGGGACAATGTTACTATCCTTTTACCACACTTGTGCTTCAAAGTAGCACCATGATCTTCATAGTAGAGAGTCTCTCATGTTACCACTTTCATATACTAGTGGGAATTGTTCATTATAGAACTTGGCTTGTATATTCCAACAATGGGCCTCCTCAAGTGCGCTAGGTCTTTGTGAGCAAGCAAGTTGGATGCACACCCACTAGTTTCTTTTGTTGAGCTTTCATACATTTATAGCTCTAGTGCATCTGTTGCACGGCAATCCCTACTCCTTGCATTAACATCAATCGGTGGGAATCTCCATAGCCCATTGATTAGCCTCGTTGATGTGAGACTTTCTCCTTTTTTGTCTTCTCCACATAACCCCCTCATTATATTCTATTCCACCCATAGTGCTATGTCCATGGCTCGCGCTCATATACTGCGTGAAAGTTTGTAGGTTTGAGATTACTAAAGTATGAAACAATTGCTTGGCTTGTCATCGGGGTTGTGCATGATGGTAGCATTCTTGTGTGACGAAAATGAAACATGACTAAACCATGTGATTTTGTAGGGATGAACTTTCTTTGGCCATGTTATTTTGAGAAGACATAATTGCTTAGTTAGAATGCTTGAAGTATTATCATTTTTATGTCAATATGAACTTTTGTCTTGAATCTTTCAGATCTGAATATTCATACCACAATTAAGAAGAATTACATTAAAATTATGCCAAGTAGCACTCCGCATCAAAAAATCTGTTTTTATCATTTACCTACTCGAGGACGACCAGGAATTAAGCTTGGGGATGCTTGATACGTCTCCAACGTATCTATAATTTTTGATTGCTGCATGCTATATTATCTATTGTTTTAGACATTATTGGTCTTTATTTTCCACTTTTATATTATTTTTGGGACTAACCTATTAACCGGAGGCCCAGCCCAGAATTGCTGTTTTTGCCTGTTTTAGGGTTTCGAAGAAAAGGAATATCAAACGGAGTCCAAACGGAATGAAACCTTCGGAAACGTGATTTTCTCATCATTTAAGATCCAGGAGACTTGGA
The DNA here is from genome assembly GCF_056163025.1 of Triticum urartu. Taxonomy (NCBI): domain Eukaryota; kingdom Viridiplantae; phylum Streptophyta; class Magnoliopsida; order Poales; family Poaceae; genus Triticum; species Triticum urartu. The sequence continues at coordinate 145,521,230 of NC_141874.1, forward strand.
CCCTCCGTCAAGGAAGCCACGAGGTGGTCATGAGGGTAGGGGGCACCACCCCCCCTAGGGCACGCCCCCTGTCTCGTGGGCCCCTCGAAGCTCCACCGACGTACTTATTCCTCCTATATATATATGCACGTACCCCCAAACGATCGGGGACGGAGCCAAAAACCTAATTCCACCGCCGCAACTTTCTGTATCCACGAGATCCCATCTTGGGGCCTGTTCCGGAGCTCCGCCGGAGGGGGCATCGATCACGGAGGGCTTCTACATCATCATCCAAGCCCCTCCGATGAAGTGTGAGTAGTTTACTTTAGACCTACGGGTCCATAGCTAGTAGCTAGATGGCTTCTTCTCTCTTTTTGGATCTCAATACAATGTTCTCCCCCTCTCTCGTGGAGATCTATTCGATGTAATCTTCTTTTTGCGGTGTGTTTGTTGAGACCGATGAATTGTGGGTTTATGATCAAGTCTATCTATGAATAATATTTGAATCTTCTCTGAATTCTTTTATTTATGATTAGTTATCTTTGCAAGTCTCTTCGAATTATCAGTTTGGTTTGGCCTACTAGATTGGTTGTTCTTGCCATGGGAGAAGTGCTTAGCTTTGGGTTCAATCTTGTGGTGTCCTTTCCCAGTTACAGAAGGGGCAGCAAGGCACGTATTGTATTGGTGCCATCGAGGATAACAAGATGGGGTTTTTATCATATTGCATGAAAGTATCCCTCTACATCATGTCATCTTGCTTAAGGTGTTACTCTGTTTTTAACTTAATACTCTAGATGCATGCTGGATAGCGGTCGATGAGTGGAGTAATAGTAGTAGATGCAGAATCGTTTCGGTCTACTTGTCTCGGATGTGATGCCTATATACATGATCATACCTATATATTCTCATAACTATGCTCAATTCTGTCAATTGCTCAACAGTAATTTGTTCACCCACCGTAGAATACTTATGCTCTTGAGAGAAGCCACTAGTGACACCTATGGCCCCCGGGTCTCTTTCTCATCATATCAATCTCCATCACTTTATTATTGATTTGCTTTTACTTTATTTACTTTGCATCTCTATACCAAAAATACCAAAAATATTATTTATCATCTCTATCAGATCTCACTTTCGTAAGTGACCGTGAAGGGATTGACAACCCCTAAGCGCGTTGGTTGCGTTGAGCTATTGTTTTTGTGTAGGTACGAGGGACTCGAGCGTAGCCTCCTACTGGATTGATACCTTGGTTGTCAAAAACTGAGGGAAATACTTACGCTACTTTGCTGCATCATCCCTTCCTCTTCAGGGAAATCCAACGCAGTGCTCAAGAGCTAGCAACCGCCCAGGAGCTGCAAGATGCAAGGGCCATGCGTTGCGATTGCCATTCACCTGGTGCAACCTCCCATCCAGGCCAGGATGCCGGGCTGCACGTCTGCATCGACATCCCAGGGCTCAACACAGCCACGTCTCAGGAGCCCTTCTAGCCTTCGCGCGTAGGATGCTGCAAGGGCCCACCGCACAGCTATGTTAGCATGCCTTTTGGCCTGCCGAACGTGGCGTCTGCCTATCAGCGCAACCTGCGGCGCGCCGTGGCGACTCAGGAGGCCAGGCATCATGCCGTCCTGACGGAGATGGAGACGGTCCTCAAGGAACCGCCTGGACCCCCAGAGCCTCCCGAGGTTCAGGGCCCCGGTGGCTCGTGAGGAGCGACCCCTTCACCGCGTACCTTCAACCGCCCCAACTCTCCTTCATCAACAGAATCAGGTGACATTTTCCGAGTTTATTTAGCTAGGAGTGCCCTCAGGGCTGCATCATTCCCAGGTCGCATGGGTCCGTCCCTGTGGCATGTATCCCTTTTTATGTATTTAGCTTACCTCGCTGGGGGCGCCCCTCGGGCTGCATCATCCCCAAGCCGCTCGGGCCTGACCCAGTGACATGTATCTTCCATACATTTACCTAAACCAGTTTGCTTTCCATGCTTAATCTACCTATGACCATCACCTGCTTGATTCTCACCCGCCACGGGGGCTACTCACGTTGGCACGACGCTTGTGCTCGGGTCCGTCCCTGCAACGTCAACAAACCTGAGCGGTCGAGCTCTGGCTCGCGGCATGACCCGCGCATGTCACCTCACCAGGCCCTCAGTGCCTTAATCTCCTCGCGGAGCGACCATCGATGGACCGGCAACCGTAATGGCAAACTGTGTCTCTCCGTGTGCTGGCTTGCAAGAATCTCCTGAAGGCGACGACAGCCGAGACCGCGAGCTCCCTCTTCTCCCATGCAATCCGCTTGCACGATAAAAGGGGGGCTCCTGAGCATCGCAACTTAGGAGCTCTTACTGGCTCTCCAGCCCTCACCCCCTGGCCTTGACCATGGCACACGACCTGGCATACCAGTGGCGGCTGAGCTCGCTCGAGGGCCGGGACCTGAGGACGCAAAGCACGAAGGAGATCGTGGAGAAGGGCGAGGCTCACATGGGCCTGGCTTAGCTATGCTTCGGACGCCTATGCATGAATCTGGCGCATCATGAGGAATCAACTCCGGACTGTCAAAATAAGTCCCAAGCCCGGGTTGGCTAAACCGCTAAGGACTAAGAACCATATTAACCGCAGCCCTGCTGTAGCAACGTCACCCCCCCTTTCTTACCTCTCTACGGCTGCTTGAGCACTAAAGGGGACCTCCTGAGCATGGCGCCTCAGGAACTCTTACTGGACCTCGGGTCGCTCACCTCCTGGCCTTGACCACGGCACATGACCTGGCATACCAGCGACGACTGCAGCCTGCCTGGGGACCGGGACCTGTCAGCATAGAGCGCCAAGTCGTCGCGAGGTCGGAAAGGGAGACCGAGCTAAAGTAGGACTCGTGCACGCACAAGTTCATAATAAGAACAATATTGACAAGAGGCATTACAAAAACTTTACACACCCCCATGGGGCATTTCTTGATTCCTCGCACGGAACAAAAGGCAAGAACTTAGGAAATTCTAACTACACGTGCCCTTGTGGATGACACCATCATCAATAGTGGGCCGCCAGAGGCCGGCGCCAACCTCATCCAGATCAGCGGCGGCGGCCTGATGCTGCAGCCCTGCTCCGGGCTCGGCGGGAGCTTGGGGGCACGTAGCTGACGTTGCTCGTCTCCGGGGTCTCGTAGAGCTCGGGAGAATCGCTGGACTCCCAAGTGTCGCCGCTGCTACCACAGGGGCCGCTGGCGACGTGGGCAGCAGACCCTTCCCCAGCTGTGGCACCAGCCTGATGACCCTACCTGGGGCAACACTCCAGATGGCGGCCTTCTGCGTCGAAGACCTTGAAGAACAATGTGGAGGCACCGTGGTACACGAAGTGGATTGCGCGGGCGCCCTCCGCACGACACACTCGGGCGACCTCACCCCAGCCTCGGGTCATGAAAATTTTCCCCGAGGAGATGGCCTCAACCTCCGCTCTAGTCGACGGCGTGTCGCAGTCGGCGTGTTGTATCCAAAGCTCGAGGGCCCCCCTCGGCGGCATCTCGGCTGAGAAAAAGGAAGGGAAGCGGATACAAGTGCTCGGGGGCATCGCCACCCACAGCACGAGCTCGCGCGAGGAGTCTATGGCGTGGACTCCAGGGGCGGTGACGCGCGCCACCGTGCCACGGCGACCGTGGCCACGGCGCGTGCACCAACGCTCGTCGCCTCTCCCTCCTGAGCCCCTGGCTTGGGCGTACAGGGGTAACGGATACCTGGGTGGAGGCTGCTCGCACCAAGGCCTCGTCACCACCTGCATCGTCGCCTCGTCACGGCGGTGGGCCGGCCTCTTCTTCGGCGGGAGCGGTACCAGCCCATCGAGGGGAGTCTTTCCTTTCTTCGCCGTGGAAAACCTTCGGATGGGCGCCATTGGTGTCGGCAATGGCGCGAGGAGGGAGGAGAAAGAGAAATAGGAAGAGATGGGCGACGGGGGCTCCGCCTGCTCCCATTTATAGCAGGAGAAGGCCAACCAGCGCCCCCACGATCACAGGTAATGATGGTTTTTTCCTTGCATGTCGCAGGGACTTCTCAAGTCGGGCAGTTGACGAGGCAGCATGAGGATGCTGAGACGCCCACGTCCAATCAACCACCACGCATCGACCAAGGCCACAGGCTATTGGGGCCCGCGGCGCTCCGCACTTGACCTTTGGCTTCGCCTCGAAGCCAAGCCCAAGCGCGCCTTGGGCCTGGGGGCTACTATCGGCGTTTTGGGAACGGGGGTCCCCAAACTTGCCTGCCTGCGGCCCACGGCGTGGCTCTGTGAGCGGGCCCTTACGGCCCATCTTCACCAACAAGTGCTCAAGACCCTTGCGAGGGGCAGAGAGTTCAAGGCAAGGCAAACCTCATGAGGTTCCAATGACGTGAGCCATGACGATCAAGATCAGGCAGGCGCCAGGCGGGCGCCAGCGCGCACAGTGTCCTTGTTTCCTCTTTGGTGCTAAGGAAGCAAGCGCAGGCGCGGAGTACCGAGGTGTTAAGCAAAGGTTTCCATATCAGTGCAAAGAGACCAAGATCAGCAGGACGGCAAGACGGAGGTCACCATGGAGCCTAAGGCGGCATCACCACTTGAGCCTTTTGTAGGCGAAGACTGCTTTTGTCAGGATAAGATGTACTAGTTGTCCCCTTTCAAATTGGCCGTTGTTGGCTCCCTTCCCACTAAATATTTGGGGAGAGGACCAGGGCCTCTATAAATAGGATTAGCCACCACAGTAGGGGGGCTGGGACTCATTCAGTTCATTCTCACACCCACCAAGCACAAGAGCACCTCGCCTCAGGAGGCTGTTCTTCCCCTTGTACTGTTCATCCTTAGCCCAAGAGGCAATCCACCACACCACACTGGAGTAGGGTATTACACCACAACGGTGGCCCGAACCAGTATAAATCTTGTGTCCTTTGTGTTTCGAGTTCGTCGAGTTAGCCCTTGAGATCTTAGCGAAGCTAGAACGTGGATCAGTAGCGGGAGATCTTCGCGCGCACCCCAGTGTTCGAACCTTGAGGGTTTTCCCGGAACCCGAGATCCGACAAACTTCAAGAAGAACGGCAAGCAAGTTGCTGCTCAAGTGAAGAAGCCCAAGTCTGGACCTAAGCCTGAGACTGAGTGCTTCTACTGCAAAGGGACTAGTCACTGGAAGCGGAACTGCCCCAAGTATTTGGCGGATAAGAAGGATGGAAAAGTGAAAGGTATATTTGATATACATGTTATTGATGTGTACCTTACTAATGCTCGCAGTAGCGCCTGGGTATTTGATACTGGTTCTGTTGCTAATATTTGCAACTCGAAACAGGGGCTATGGATTAAGCGAAGATTGGCTAAGGACGAGGTGACGATGCACGTGGGAAACGGTTCCAAAGTCGATGTGATCGCGGTCGGCACACTACCTCTACATCTACCTTCGGGATTAGTTTTAGACCTGAATAATTGTTATTTGGTGGCAGCGTTAAGCGTGAACATTATATCTAGATCTTGTTTGATGTGAGACGGTTATTCATTTAAATCAGAGAATAATGGTTGTTCTATTTATATGAGTAATATCTTTTATGGTCATGCATCCTTGATTAATGGTCTATTTTTATTGAATCTCGATAGTAGTGATACACATACGCATAGTATTGAAGCCAAAAGATATAAGTTTAATAATGATAGTGCAACTTATTTGTGGAACTGCCGTTTAGGTCATATTGGTGTAAAGCGCATGAAGAAACTCCATGCTGATGGGCTTTTGGAATCACTTGATTATGAATCACTTGATGCTTGCGAACCATGCCTCATGGGCAAGATGACTTAGACTCCATTCTCCAGAACAATGGAGAAAGCAACAGACTTGTTGGAAATAATACATACTGATGTATGCGGTCCGATGAGTGTTGATGCTCACGGCGGGTATCGTTATTTTCTCACCTTCACAGATGATTTGAGCAGATATGGGTATATCTACTTGATGAAACATAAGTCTGAAACATTTAAAAAGTTCAAAGAATTTCACAGTGAAGTGGAAAATCATCGTACCAAGAAAATTAAGTTTCTATGATCTGATCGTGGAGGTGAATATTTGAGTTATGAGTTTGGTCCTCATTTGAAACAATGTGGAATAGTTTCGCAACTCATGCCACCTAGAACACCACAGCGTAATGGTGTGTCCGAACATCGTAACCGCACTTTATTAGATATGGTCCGATCTATGATGTCTCTTACTGATTTACTACTATCGTTTTGGGGTTATGCTTTAGAGACGGGTGCATTCACGTTAAATAGGGCACCATCGAAATCCATTGAGACGACACCATATGAACTGTGGTTTGGTAAGAAACCCAAGTTGTCGTTTCTTAAAGTTTGGGGCTGCGATGCTTATGTGAAAAATCTTCAACCTGATAAGCTCGAACCCAAATCGGAGAAATGTGTCTTCATAGGATACCCAAAGGAAACTGTTGGGTTCACCTTCTATCACAGATCCGAAGGCAAGATATTCGTTGATAAGAATGGATCCTTTCTAGAGAAGGAGTTTCTCTCAAAAGAAGTGAGTGGGAGGAAAGTAGAACTTGATGAGGTAACTGTACCTTTTCCCTTATTGGAAAGTAGTTCATCACAGAAATCAGTTCCAGTGATTCCTACACCAATTAGTGAGGAAGTTAATGATGATGATCATAAAACTTCTGATCAAGTTACTATCGCACCTCGTAGGTCAACCAGAGTAAGATCCGCACCAGGGTGGTACGGTAATCCTATTCTGGAGGTCATGTTACTTGACCATGACGAACCTAGGAACTATGAGGAAGCGATGATGAACAAAGATTCCACGAAATGGCTTGAGGCCATGAAATCTGAGATGGGATCCATGTAAGAGAACAAAGTATGGACTTTGGTTGACTTGCCCGATGATCGGTAAGCCATAGAGAATAAATGGATCTTCAAGAAGAAGACTGACGCTGATGGTAACGTTACTGTCTACAAAGCTCGACTTGTTGAGAAATGTTTTGACAAGTTCAAGGAGTTCACTACAACGAGACCTTCTCACCCGTAGCGATGCTTAAGTCCGTCCTAATCATGTTAGCAATTGCCTCATTTTATGATTATGAAATTTGGAAAATGGATGTCAAAAGTGCATTCCTTAATGGATATCTTAAAGAAGAGTTGTATATGATGCAACCGGAAGGTTTTGTCGATCCAAAAGGTGCTAACAAAGTGTGCAAGCTCCAACGATCCATTTATGGACCGGTGCAAGCATATCGGAGTTGGAATATATGCTTTGATAGTGTTATCAAAGCATATGGTTTTATACAGACTTTTGGAGAAGCCTGTATTTACAAGAAAGTGAGTGGGAGCTTTGTAGCATTTCTGATATTATATGTGGATGACATATTGTTGATCAGAAATGATACTGAATTTCTGAATTGTAGAAAAGGATGCTTGAAAAAGAATTTTTCAATGAAAGACCTCGGTGAAGCTGCTTATATATTGGGCATCAAGATTTATAGAGATAGATCAAGACGCTTAATTGGACTTTTACAATGCACATACCTTGATAAAGTTTTGAAGAAGTTCAAAACGGATCAAGCCAAGAAAGGGTTTTTGCATGTGTTACAAGGTATGAAGTTGAGTCAGACTCAATGCCCAACCACTGCAGAAGATAGAGAGAAAATGAAAGTCATTCCCTATGCCTTGCTATTAGTTTAGCAGGGAGGTGCCAAAGTAATCCAGGAGTGGATCACTAGACAGCAGTCAAGAACAATCTGAAATACCTGAAAAGGACTAAGGATTTGTTTCTCATTTATGGAGGTGACAAAGAGCTCGTCATAAACGGTTACATCAATGCAAGATTTGACACTGATCTAGATTACTCAAAGTCTCAAACCGGATATGTATTTTTATTGAATGGTGGAGCTGTCAGTTGGTGCAGTTCTAAGCAGATTGACATGGAGGGATCTACGTGTGAAGCGGAATACATAGCTGCTTCGGAAGCAGTAGAAGGAGTCTGGATGAAGGAGTTCATATCCGATCTAGGTGTAACACTTAGTGCATCGGGTCCAATGAAAATATTTTGTGACAATATTGGTGCCATTGCCTTGGCAAAGGAATCCAGATTTCACAAGAGAACAAAGCACATCAAGAGACACTTCAATTCCATCCGCGATCAAGTCCAGGAGGGAGACATAGAGATTTGCAAGATACATACTGATCTGAATGTTGCAGACTCGTTGACTAAGCATCTCTCACGAGCAAAACATGATCAACACCAAGACTCCATGGGTGTTAGAATCATTACTGTGTAATCTAGATTATTGACTCTAGTGCAAGTGGGAGACTAGAGGAAATATGCCCTAGAGGCAATAATAAAGTTTTTATTTATATTTCCTTATATCATGATAAATGTTTATTATTCATGCTAGAATTGTATTAACCAGAAAATTAGTACATGTGTTAGTACATAGACAAACAGAGTGTCCCTAGTATGCCTCTACTTGACTAGCTCGTTAATCAAAGATGGTTATGTTTCCTAGCCATGGACATGTGTTGTCATTTGATGAATGGGATCACATCATTAGAGAATGATGTGATGGACAAGACCCATCCGTTAGCTTAGCACTATGATCGCTTAGTTTATTGCTATTGATTTCTCCATGACTTATACATGTTCCTATGACTATGAGATTATGCAACTCCCGAATAGCGGAGGAACACTTAGTGTGCTATCAAACGTCACAATGTAACTGGGTGATTATAAAGATGCTCTACAGGTGTCTCCGATGGTGTTTTTTGAGTTGGCATAGATCGAGAATATGATTTGTCACTCTGTGTTTCGGAGAGGTATCTTTGGGCCCTCTCGGTAATGCTCATCACTATAAGCCTTGCAAGCAAAGTGACTAATGAGTTAGTTGCAGGATGATGCATTACGGAATGAGTAAAGAGACTTTCCGGTGACGAGATTGAACTAGGTATGATGATACCGACGATCGAATCTCGGGTAAGTAACATACCGATGACAAAGGGAACAACATATGTTGTTATGTGGTTTGACCGATAAAGATATTCGTAGAATATGTAGGAACCAATATGAGCATACAGGTTCCTCTATTGGTTATTGACCGGAGATGTGTCTCTGTCATGTCTACATAGTTCTTGAACCCGTAGGGTCCGCACGCTTAACGTTTGATGACTATTTGTATTATGAGTTATGTGCTTTGATGTATCGAAGGTTGTTCAGTGTCCCGGATGAGATCACGGACATGACGATGCATCTCAAAATGGTCGAGACATAAAGATTGATATATTGGACCATATTATTCGGACACCGGAAGTGTTCAGGATAGTTTCGGATAAAACCGAAGTGCCGGAGGGGTTACCGGAACCCCCCGGGGAAGTAATGGGCCTTAGTGGGCCTTAGGGGAGAGAGAGGGCAGCAGCGAGGAGGTGTCGCCCCCCCCCAAGGGGAGTCCGAATAGGACTAGGGGCGCAGCTCCTCTTTCCCTCTCCCTCTCCTTCTTCTCCTACTTGGACTAGGAAAGGGGGGCTATTCCAACTTGGAGTAGGATCCCCCCTTGGGCGTGCCCCTTCTGGCCGGCCGGCCTCCTCCTCCCTTCCTTTATATACGGGGGAGGGGGCACCCCATAGACACACAAGTTGATCTTTAGCCATGTGCGGTGCCCCCCTCCACAGTTTTACACCTCGGTCATATTGTCGTAGTGCTTAGGCGAAGCCCTGCGTCGATAACTTCATCATCACTGTCAACACGCTGTCGTGTTGACGGAGCTCACCCTCGGCCTCAGCTGGATCAAGAGTACGAGGGACGTCACCAAGCTGAATGTGTGCAGATCACAGAGGTGTCGTGCATTCGGTACTTGATCAGTTGGATCGCAAAGACGTTCGACTACATCAACTGCATTACTAGACGCTTCCGCTTTCGGTCTACGAGGGTACATGGACACACTCTCCCCACTCATTGATATGCTTCTCCTAGATAGATCTTGCGTGATCGTAGGCAATTTTTTTGAAAAACTACGTTCCCCAACACCAACATGATATCATGATAGGTGAATGCCCAAGCCTTCTCAATAAGTAACATCAGGAAGGGGCCATAGATAGGACACTCGCGCTCAGTGATGGCCGAGAGGAGCTCCGACCACATGACATGCGAGACATCCAAAGATTCTCCTGTGCTTGCATCCTTCTCATGCTGATAGAAGAGCAACATATCCACTAGATAGGAATGAACCTGATCCAAGTTCCCAATCTGAGGGAAAAGAGTGTGCCTGAATATGCGATGAAGAATGTCCAGAAAGGGTAACAGATCATATGTCTTCTTATTCATGACATGATGAACCTTCACCATGGAATATGGCCAAAGAGCGGACTTGTGAGTAGAAGTGGTCTCCTTGTGGGGGCGAAAGCCAACTGGGTTATCAAGCCCCTTGTCCTCATAACCCAGAAGCTCCATGGAAGCCTTCCATTTAACTGAGAGGATTTTTCCATTTGTCATCCACGTCATAGTCCTTTCCTCATCAGTGCCTAAGTGAATTGTGGCATAAAATTGGGCCACAGTGTCAGCATCAAAATCCTTATTGAACTCCATGATCCTGATGATATTCAGCTGAGCACACATATCAAGAGACTCTCCAAAGTAAGCACGGTCCTTCTCCAGATAGGGAATGTCAATAGACCTGACACTCACAAACAGGTTCTTCTTTGCTTTGAGCACATCAAAATAGATAGACTTCTGTTGTTTGTTCCAAAAGGGATGGTTGATAAGTGCAGGATCTTGAGGTTGAGAGTATGGATTGCGGCGACGAGTCACATAGAACTCCTTGGCAGACATCTCTGACACAGACTTGACCTTCGGCTTTGGCTTGTTAGCAGTTTGCTTGATGGTCTGCTTGGGCTGCATAGGTTGAGCACTATAAGAAACACCAGTCACCTGAGATGTGCGATAGCGCTTAGATCCTCCAGGACGCTTGGGGTTGATGCGACGGACAAGATGCTCCGAACTGCCATCACCTGCCACACACAAAGGCGAGGAAAGCAGATGAAAAACATTGCAAATGCCAGCAACACGAAGCAAAAAGGATCAAGGAAGGGTATGAGAGAAACGGAAGTTGGCATCCCGAGTGGTAGTACCTCTCCGACGCAGCGGTAGTGCCACCTACAAGCGGTAGCACCACTCCAGGGGAGCGGTAGTACCGCTCGAGGCGGAGGTCAACAATCCGGCCACTGCCGCTATTGGATCCCGTACTACCGGGGGTGCCAAATTCAAACTTTCTCCTACCAAACTTCAATCCACCTAGTCTAGCAGACTTCTACACCCTACTCAAGCCTCAGTTTAGCCAAAAATCAACAATGCCAACAATACTGCCCTAAAGCCTAGATTCAAAGAAGAGAACCATAGGATAGGAAAGCGGATGCAATACCGGCATCCATGGCAAGAGGAGAAGGTGGGGAACGATCCCACCGGACGGAAACGCAGAAGATGGCATGGAGGCAGCGGCCCCTTGCTGATTGTTCATCGCTGGAGAGAGACAAAGAGAAGTGGGAGAGAGGCAAATGGGTAGGGGAGAGTAAAAACTCCCCCTACCCAACTCATAACCCCCATGACCTGCCTCGGAGCGGCAGTACCGTGGGGGCCTGATATGTCGCCGTCGTATCTACTTTTCCAAACACTTTTGCCCTTGTTTTCGACTCTAACTTGCATGATTTGAATGGAACTAACCCAGACTGGCGCTGTTTTTAGTAGAATTGCCATGGTGTTATTTTTGTATAGAAATAAAAGTTCTCGGAATGACATGAAAATCAACAGAGATTTTTTGGAATATATAAAAAATACTGGAAGAAGAATCCACGTCAGGGGCCCACACCCTGTCCATGAGGGTGGGGTGCGCGCCTACCCCCCTGGGCGCGCCCCCTGCCTCGTGGGCCCCCTGACGCTCCACCGACCTCAACTCCAACTCCATATATTCGTGTTCGGGGAGAAAAATATCAAGGAGAAGGATTCATCGCATTTTACGATATGGAGCCACCACCAAGCCCTAAACTCTCTCGGGAGGGCTGATCTGGAGTCCGTTCGGGGCTCCGGAGAGGGGAATCCGTCGCCATCGTCAACATCAACCTTCCTCCATCACCAATTTCATGATGGTCATCGCCGTGCGTGAGTAATTCCATTGTAGGCTTGCTGGACGTTGATGGGTTGGATGAGATTTATCATGTAATCAAGTTGGTTTTGTTAGGGTTTGATCCCTAGTATCCACTATATTCTGAGATTGATGTTGCTATGACTTTGCTATGCTTAATGCTTGTCACTAGGGCCCGAGTGCCATGATTTCAGATCTGAACCTATTATGTTTTCATGAATATATGTGAGTTCTTGATCCTATCTTGCAAGTCTATAGTCACCTATTATGTGTTATGATCCGTTAACCCCGTAGTGACAATAATCGGGATACTTACCGGTGATGACCATAGTTTGAGGAGTTCATGTATTCACTAAGTGTTAATGCTTTGGTCCGGTACTCTATTAAAATGAGGCCTTAATATCCCTTAGTTTCCAATAGGACCCCGCTGCCACGGGAGGGTAGGAAAAAAGATGTCATGCAAGTTCCTTTCCATAAGCACATATGACTATATTTGGAATACGTGCCTACATTACATTGATGAACTGGAGCTAGTTCTATGTCACCCTATGTTATAACTGTTGCATGATTGATCGCATCCGTCATAATTCTCTATCACCGATCCAATGCCTACGAGCTTTTCATATATTGTTCTTCGCTTATTTACTTTTCCGTTGCTACTGTTACAATCACTATAAAACCAAAAATATTACTTTTGCTACCATTACCACTACTATCATATTAATTTGCTACTAAACACTTTGTTGCAGATATTAAGTTTCCAGGTGTGGTTGAATTGACAACTCAGCTGCTAATACTTGAGAATATTGTTTGGCTGCCCTTGTGTCGAATCAATAAATTTGGGTTGAATACTCTACCCTTGAAAACTGTTGCGATCCCCTATACTTGTGGGTTATCAAGACTATTTTCTAGCGCCATTGCAGGGGAGCATAGCTCTATTCTTTGAGTCACTTGGGATTTATATCTGCTGGTCACTATGAAGAACTTGAAAGATCAAAGAACCAAGTTTTTCCCTCAACTACGAGGGGAGGTAAGGAACTTCCATCTAGCTCTGCACTTGATTCACCTTATGTTTTGAGTAAACTTGCGACACCTACACCTGGTATTCATTCTGATATGTCGCATGTTATTGATGATGCCACTTCTACTTTGCATGATACTTATGATGAAACTACTTCTATGCTTGATACTACTGTGCCACTAGGTGAGTTTCTTGATGAACAACTTGCTAGGGTTAGAGAGAATGAAATTATTGAAACTGATAATATTGATGAAAGTGATGATGAAGATTCTCCCCCTAGATATGAATTGCCTATTTTTCCTGAGGGTTATGTTATGGATGAAGAAACTGCTAGAGACTTCTTAGCTTGCAATGATACATCTGATCTTAAGAAATTATTAGCTAAGCTTAAAGAAAAGTCTTTGAATGCTAGAATGAAATATGACCCTGCTTTTGCTACTTCACCTATCTTTATTACTGATAAGGATTATGATTTCTCTGTCGATCCTGAGTTAATTACTTTGGTTGAATCTAATCATTTTTATGGCTATGAATCTGAAACTGTTGTGGCACATCTTACTAAATTAAATGATAAAGCCACACTGTTTACTCATGATGAGAAAACTCGCTATTACTTTATCCTTAAGTTATTTCCATTCTCATTAAAGGGTGATGCTAAAACATGGTTTAATTCTCTTGATCCTGGTTGTGTGCGTAGTCCCCAGGATATGATTTATTACTTCTCTGCTAAATATTTCCCCGCTCATAAGAAACAAGCTGCCTTAAGGGAAATATATAATTTTGTGCAAATTGAAGAAGAGAGTCTCCCACAAGCCTGGGGGGCTTCTCCGATTACTTAATGCTTTGCATGATCATCCTCTCAAGAAAAATGAAATACTTTATATCTTTTATAATGGACAAACCGATGCTTCTAGAGACTACCTGGATAGTTGTGCTGGTTGTGTTTTCAGGGAAAGAACTGTTGATCAAGTTGAATTGCTATTGAATAATATGTTGACTAATGAAAATAATTGGAAACTTCCTGAACCAACTCCTAAGCCAACTCCGAAGAAAAGGGGTATTCTATTTCTCAATCCTGAAGATATGCAAGAGGCAAAGAAATCTATGAAAGAAAAATGTATTAAAGCTGAAGATGTTAAGAATTTACCACCTATTGAAGAAATACATGGTCTTGATAACCCGACACAGGTAGTAAAGGTAAATTCTCTCTATAGATTTGATAAATGTGAAATCCCATTTACTAAGTTTGCTAGCCAATGCTTGGATGAGTTTGATGACTTTATGGTTAAACAAGAAAATTTCAATGCTTATGTTGGTAGACAATTGAACCACGATGCTGATATGCTTGAACACTTGAGTGATTATATGTCTAGAGTTAAAGGTGAACTTAAACTTATTAGTAAACATGCTTCTATGGTTACCACTCAAGTAGAACAAGTACTTAAAGCTCAGAATGATTTGCTTAATGAATTAAATAATAATAAAAATGATAATGTTGTTAGAGTTATGACTAGAGGAGGTAAAATGACTCAGGAACCCTTGTATCCTGAGGGCCATCCTAAGAGAATTGAGCAAGATTCTCGGAGAACTAATGTTGATGCACCTAGTCCTTCTAAGAGGAAGAAAAAGAAAAATGATAGGACTTTGCATGCTTCTAGTGAACCTGTTGTTGACACACCTGAGAATCCCAATAATATTTCTATTTCTGATGCTGAGACACAATCTGGTAATGAACATGAACCTAGTGATAATGTTAATGATGATCATGTTGATGCTCAACCTAGCAATAATAATGATGTAGAAATTGAACCTGATGTTGATCTTGATAACCCACAATCAAAGAATCAATGTTATGATAAGAGAGTTCGTTGCTAGGAAACACGGTAAAGAAAGAGAACCATGGGTTCAGAAACCCATGCCTTTTTCTCCTAAACCATCCAAGAAAAAGGATGATGAGGATTTTGAGCGCTTTGCTGAAATGATTAGACCTATCTTTTTGCGTATGCGTTTGACTGATATGCTTAAAATGAACCCTTATGCTAAATACATGAAAGATATTGTTACTAATAAAAGAAAGATACCGAAAGCTGAAATTTCTACCATGCTTGCTAATTACACTTTTAAGGGTGGAATACCAAAGAAACTAGGAGATCCAGGAGTACCGACTATACCATGCTCCATTAAAAAAAACTATGTTAAAACTTCTTTATGTGATCTTGTAGCTGGTGTTAGTGTTATGCCTCTCTCTTTATATCGTAGACTAGATTTGAATAAGTTGACACCTACTGAAATACCTTTGCAAATGGCTGATAAATCAACTGCTATACCTGTCAGTATTTGTGAGGATGTGCCTGTTGTGGTTGCAAACGTTACTATTTTAACGGACTTTGTTATTCTTGATATTCGCGAGGATGATAGTATGTCGATTATCCTTGGTAGACCCTTTTTGAATACTACAGGGGCTGTTATTGATTGCAACAAAGGCCATGTCACTTTTCATGCTAATGGTAATGAGCATACGGTACACTTTCCGAGGAAACAACCTCAAGTCCACAGTATAAATTCTATTGGAAAATTTTCAAAAATCACTATTGGAGGTTTAGAATTTCCTCTTCCTACTGTCAAGAAGAAATATGATATTCTTATTGTTGGGGATGTGCATATCCCCATAGAGGTAACCTAGTGTTATTCGAAATTTCTCTGGTTTCCTGTTATTCGAAATGAGTTTGTTAACAAGACCTCATCAACATTGTTTTCTGAATGAGTTTGTTAACAAGACCTCATCAACCATGTTATTCGAAATGAGTTTCCTTTTGATGAGCATGAGATGGATGAATTTAGAAAACACAACTCTGTGTACCCTCTTTTTACTTTCTGTTATTTAGATTAAATAAAGGAAAATTAGTATTTTCTGTCTGTTTTCTGAATTATCCTTGCAATAAAAAAATACCCTGAAAATAAAAGTTCTCCAAATGCCCTGAAAATGAAATATGATTTTTATAGAATATTTGAGAATATCGGGCACTGAGAACACAGCAGGGGGAGCACCCACGTGCCCACGAGGGTGGAGGGCGTGCCCCCTGCCTTGTGGACCCCACGTGGGCCCCCTCCACTTATCCTTGCACCCACACACTTCGTCTTGCTCCAGAAAAAATCACTAGCCACCTCAAACCCTAGTTCTTGCTCCTCTTGTTGCCATTTTTGATCTCCTTGCTCAAAGCTCCTCTCACAAAACTGCTTTGGGGGATTGTTCTTTTGTATGTGACTCCTCCAATGGTCCAATTAGTTTTTGTTCTACTGCTTTATTTATTGCAAATTTTTGCTGCTTAGGTGACATTGTTCTTGAGCTTGCATGTCCAATTTATGTGGTCAAAAATAGTTTTAATGCATGATATAGCCTCTAGGCACTTGTAGGAGTAGTTGCTATCAATCTTCTTGAGTTTGGTTCACTTTTATTTTAAGTTACTAAAAATCTCAGAAATTTTCAGAAAAAGATGAAGAGATTTTGAGGGGCTCATCGAGCCAAAGCTAGAAGGATAAGCAAAGTGAAGAGAACAGGAAACCCAAGTATAATCTCCCTCGTACTGCGGAGGTTCGGCCATGTGAATGGCCTTGTGATGAGTTCTTTAGAGAAGGTGGGATTCATGAAGATTTTTATCATTTGGCTGAGAATGCAGGCCTCACTGCCTTCCTCCAAGACCAGCGTGAACAATATCTCTTACTCACCAATATCTTTGTGCAAATTTTTCATTTCCATGCTAGGAGATCACCACCTTCGGTGGAATTTTATTTATATGATGAGCATAAGGAGATGTCACTTTATGATTTTTGCCGGGTCTGTTTGATACCCTTTGAGGGCAGCATAGAGGAAACACATCGTAATGATGTGGAGGAATTTATAGATATGATTGTTGTAGGGGAAACAGGGAAAGTTTCCAATGCGAGAATCACTAGCATACATTTTCCTGTTCTACGTTACTTCGCAATATTTGCTAGTAGATGCTTAATTGATCACGGGAACTGTGGAAACCTTAGCGCCCCTAATACTATTATTTTGCGCCATGCCTTGTTTCAGGATACTACTTTCAGTTTAGGTGCTATTGTTGCTAAATGGTTAAATCTGAACCGTACTAAGGGCCCCATCCTCAGAGGCATCTTTGCCTCGCGCCTTGCTGCACACTTTAATATACCAATCAGACATTATGAGAAACAGGAAAAGTTGCTGCCTCCTATTGTTCTAGATTATAAGAGTATGGTAGCACATGAGTTTATTGTTAAGGATAAGAAGAAGACACTCAAATATAAATTGATATTTAACAAAAAAATATTGTGAGTTTATTACCTTTCCTGCGCCCTCTTTGTTCAACATATTTTCAGGCATGTACCTTGTTCTGCCGGAGGCCATTCATGCCTACCAGAGCCAGATGTCAGCTGCAGAGCCGGAGCCACCATCTGATCCTCACCGTCAGTCTGTTTATCAGTGGAATCCGGAGGAGATCGCCAACCAGTGGGAGCCTGAGGATCCTCCTTAGTACACCGGAGAGAGCAGCTTTGATCCTTGGGTATAGACCAACTTAGGCCAAAAGCCTAAGCTTGGGGGAGTATGTATCTCTCACCGACATTACATTAATGTTCACACACGCATGCCAGCTGTCGGTGCTCATGCTTTTTCATTGTATCATCCATGCTAGTTTATTTTCATTTTCTAGCTTTCTTCTTGTGTGTTTGGAAAACCTTAAGAAAAACCAAAAAAATAGTTGTAGCTTTTAACTAGTTTACTTTCCATGCCTGTAGTGGTAGTAATTAAAAGAAAACCCAAAAAGATTTCTCGTTCTTCTTTTGCTTGTTGGGAGCTTTCCCGTGTAAATAGTTTTGTTTTATTTCTTTCCTTTGGGGGTCGAGAGGAGAAGACCATAATGAAAATGTTGAGTGGCTCTTATATGCATTGTTGTTGATCTAACAGACAACCCATATTACCTTGTCTTCTCTCTTGAATTGAATGCTTGCAGGTTCCAGCTTAGTCCAACGCACGTGCACTATTATTATTATCCACAGTATTCGGTCGTGCAAGTGAAAGGCAATAATGACGATATATGATGAACTGATTGAGATGAGAAAAGCTGGTATGAACTCGACCTCTCTTGTTTTTGAAAATATGATTAGTTCGTCATTCCTGATTCAGCCTATTATGAGAGAGGCATGTTTGCAATGACAATTAGAGATTGTAGTTTCTTATGACATGCTTAATTAGCTAGGAGTTTATAATGGTTTACCTTGTGTGCCAACATGCTATTAAAATGGTTATGATGTGGTCTGATAGGGTGGTATCCTCCTTTAAACGATTCGAGTGGCTTGAATTGGCACATGTTCACGCATGTAGTTGAAACAAAATCAACATAGCCTCTACGATATTTATGTTCATGGTGCATTATATCCTACTCATGCTTGCATTCAGTGTTGATTAATTTTAATGCATGTTCATGACTGTTGTCGCTCTCTAGCTGGCCGCTTCCCAGTTTTTTAGCCTTCACTTGTACTAAGCGGGAATACTGCTTGTGCATTCAATTCCATAAACCCCAAAGTTATTCCATATAAGTCCACCATACCTTCCTATTTACGGTATCTACCCACCGTTCCAAGTAAATTTGTATGTGCCAAACTCTAAACCTTCAAAAAAACATTCTATTTTGTATGCTCGAATAGCTCATGTATCAACTAGGGATGTCTGTATCCTCCATGCTAGGCGGGTTATTCTCAAGAGGAGTGGACTCCGCTCCTCATTCACGAGAAAATGGCTGGTCACCGGGATGCCCAGTCCCATGCTCAAATCAAATCAAAATAATTGCAAACAAAACTCCCCCAGGATTGTTGTTAGTTGGAGGCACCCGTTGTTTTGGGCAAGCCATGGATTGATGCTTGTTGGTGGTGGGGGAGTATAAACTTTACCATTCTGCTTGGGAACCGCCTATAATGTGTGTAGAATGGAAGATATCGAGATCTCTCGGTTGTTATGTTGACAATTAAAGTATACCGCTCAAAATATTATTAATCTCTATTTCAAAACCGAGCTCTGGCACCTCTACAAATCCCTTCTTCCCTCTGCGAAGGGCCTATCCATTTACTTTTATGTTGAGTCATCATCCTCTTATTAAAAAGCACCAGTTGGAGAGCACCGCTGTCATTTGCATCCATTACGGTTAGTTTACATTGAGTATGACTTGACTGGATCTCTTTTACCATGAATTACAATGTCTAGTTAGTCCTTGATCTTTAAAGGTGCTCTGCATTTATGTTTTGTGGTCTCAGAAAGGGCTAGTGAGATACCATCTTGTTATATCATATTATGATTGTTTTGAGAAAGTGTTGTCATCCGAGATTTATTATTATTGCTCGCTAGTTGATTATGCCATTGATATGAGTAAACATGAGACTTAAATGTTATTGTGAATATGGTTAGCTCATAATCTTTGCTGAAAACTTGAATGATGGCTTTACATATTTACAACAACAAGAGCAAACAGAGTTTGTAAAAGTTTTTCTTTATCACTTTTAGTTTGTCAACTGAACTGCTTGAGGACAAGCAAAGGTTTAAGCTTGGGGGAGTTGATACGTCTCTGTCGTATCTACTTTTCCAAACACTTTTGCCCTTGTTTTGGACTCTAACTTGCATGATTTGAATGGAACTAACCCGGACTGACGTTGTTTTCAGCAGAATTGCCATGGTGTTATTTTTGTGCAGAAATAGAAGTTCTCAGAATGACCTAAAAATCAACGGATATTATTTTTGGAATATATAAAAAATACTGGAAGAAGAATCCACGTCAGGGGGCCCACACCCTGTCCACGAGGGTGGGGGTGTGCCTACCCCCCTGGGCGCGCCCCCTGCCTCGTGGGCCTCCTGACGCTCCACCGACCTTAACTCCAACTCCATATATTCGTGTTCGGGGAGAAAAAATCAAGGAGAAGGATTTATCGCGTTTTATGATACGGAGCCGCTGCCAAGCCCTAAACTCTCTCGAGAGGGCTGATCTGGAGTCCGTTCGGGGCTCCGGAGAGGGGAATCCGTCGCCATTGTCATCATCAACCTTCCTCCATCACCAATTTCATGATTTTCAGACAACGTGCGTGAGTAATTCCATCGTAGGCTTGTTGGACGGTGATAGGTTGGATGAGATTTATCATGTAATCGAGTTAGTTTTGTTAGGGTTTGATCCCTAGTATCCACTATGTTCTGAGATTGATGTCGCCATGACTTTGCTATGCTTAATGCTTGTCACTAGGGCCCGAGTGCCATGATTTCAGATCTGAACCTATTATGTTTTCATGAATATATGTGAGTTCTTGATCCTATCTTGCAAGTCTATAGTCACCTATTATGTGTTATGATCCGTTAACCCCGAAGTGAAAATAATCGGGATACTTACCAGTGATGACCGTAGTTTGAGGAGTTCATGTATTCACTAAGTGTTAATGCTTTGGTCCGGTACTCTATTAAAAGGAGGCCTTAACATCCCTTAGTTTCCAATAGGACCCCGCTGCCACGGGAGGGTAGGACAAAAGATGGCATGCAAGTTCTTTTCCATAAGCATGTATGACTATATTCGGAATACATGCCTACATTACATTGATGAACTGGAGCTAGTTCTGTGTCACCCTATGTTATAACTGTTGCATGATTGATCGCATCCGACATAATTCTCTATCACCGATGCCTGCGAGCTTTTCATATATTGTTCTTCGCTTATTTACTTTTCCGTTGCTACTGTTACAATCACTATAAAACCAAAAATATTACTTTTGCTACCGTTACCACTACAATCATATTACTTTGCTAGTAAACACTTAGCTGCAGATATTAAGTTTCCAAGTGTGGTTGAATTGACAACTCAACTGCAAATACTTGAGAATATTCTTTGGCTCCCCTTTTGTCGAATCAATAAATTTGGGTTGAATACTCTACCCTCGAAAATTGTTGTGATCCCCTATACTTGTGGGTTATCAGGGCCGGCGGTAGTACCGCTTATTACTATAAGCAGTGGTACCGCTTAGACCCAGCGGTAGTGTCGTGCCAGCGAAAACAAGCAACGCCTAGAAAATACAAGAAGGGGGCTTAAGCAACAAAAAGAGAGAAAGGCAAGGGAGAGACACGAAACACGAAAAACCGAAGGGAGCTACTCCAATTACAAAAGACAAATAAATAAGAGAAGCAGACTTGGAGTGACACAAAACATACACAAGGTCCTAAGCGACTAGATAAGATCAAGGAAATCCAAACACCACCCAAGGAGAGGGTGGTGGCCGCAGCCACCTATGTTTGAGTCAATTGGTATGGCACCGTGGAGATTTTAACCTTGGGCCCATGACCAAAACTCGTCTTTGAAGCACAAGTACCATCAAAATGGCTAATGTGAAAGACTTGATCGATTTATGCATAATGGGGGGAGGGAAAGTTCATTGAGAGAACAACAGTCCCCTATGTCCATGCCTACATCTAGAACAAGATAGAATGATGTGTGTGGTTGGGGTGTGCCTAGACTCAAGCTACATTAACTCGCGAAATCTTGTTTCATCTAGAGGCTTGGTGAAAATATCCGCTAGTTGCTCTTGAGTGTTGATGTAGATGATCTCAATATCTCCACGCTTGTTGTGGTCTCGAATGAAATGATGACAAATCTCAATGTGCTTCATCTTGCTATGTTGCACCGGATTGTGAGAAATCTTGAAAGCACTTTCATTGTCACATAGAAGAGGCACTTTGTCACAAGTGACACCGTAATCCTTTAAAGTTTGCCTCATCCATAGAAATTGTGCACAACAACTTGCGTCGGCTACATACTCGGCCTTGGTGGAGGAGACACACAATTTTGCTTCTTCGAGGACAAACTTACCAAAGAACGACCACGGAATTGGCACCCTCTGGAAGTTGACTTCCTCTCCACACAATCTCCCGCCCAATCCGAGTCCCTATAACCCATGAGATCGAAGCTTGCTCCTTTGGGGTACTATAGGCCAAAGTTTGGGGTATGAGCTAAATAACGAAAGATTCGCTTGACCGCCACATAGTGGCTTTCCTTAGGTGCGGCTTGAAACCGTGCACAAATTCCCACACTCAACATGATATCCTGTCTAGATGCACAAAGGTAAAGCAATGATCCAATCATGGAGCGATATACCTTTTGATCCACCGCTTTACCATTGGGATCACTGTCAACCTTGCATTTGGTGGGGATGGGAAACTTGACCGGATTAACATCATCTAGCTTGAATCTCTTGAGCAAGTCTTGGGTATACTTGGCTTGGTTGATGAACGTTCCTTCTCTCCTTTGCTTGACTTCGAATCCAAGAAAGAACTTCAACTCTCCCATCATAGACATCTCAAACTTCTCGGTCATTAGTGCGGCAAACTCATCATTGAAAGATTTGTTAGGAGAACCAAAAATAATATCATCAACATATAGTTGGCATAGGAACAAATCCCCTTTGACCCCCTTAGTAAAAAGAGTGGGATCAATTTTCCCAATTTCAAACCCACGATCTAGCAACAACTCGGTAAGGTGCTCATACCATGCGCGTGGGGCTTTCTTAAGGCCATAGAGCACCTTCTTGAGTTTGTATACATGATTGGGGAGCTTGGGATCCTCGAATCCCGGAGGTTGTTGATACGTCTCCAACGTATCTACTTTTTCTCATGCTTTTCCTCTTGTTTTGGACTCTAATTTGCATGATTTGAATGAAACTAACCCCAGACTGATGATGTTTTCAGCAGAACTACCATGGTGTTTTTTTGTGTAGAAATAAAAGTTCTCGGAATGGGACGAAACTTTTTGAGGATTTTTTATACCAATAATAATAATTTCTAGAGCCAAGACCCACCGAAGAGGGGGCCCTGGGTGGGCACAACCCACCAGGGTGCGCCCCTCTCTCCTAGCGCGCCCAGGTGGGTTGCACCCACCTGGTCGCCCCGCTGATGACCCCCTTGATACTATAAATTCACATTATTCCAGAAAAAGCTGTGAGAAAGAATTATCGCGATCCACGAGACGGATCCGCCGCCAAGCCTTGTTCTTCCCCGGGAGGGCAGATCTAGAGTCCGTTTGGGGCTCCGGAGAGGGGGATCTTCGATCTTCGTCATCACCAACCTATCTCCATCGCCAATTCCATGATGCTCCCCACTAGGAGTGAGTAATTCCTTCGTAGGCTCACTGGTCGGTGAGGAGTTGGATGAGATTCATCATGTAATCGAGTTAGTTTTGTTAGGGCCTGATCCCTAGTACCCACTATGTTCTTAGATTGATGTGGCTATGACTTTGCCATGCTTAATGCTTGTCACTTTGGGCCCGGGTGCCATGATTTCAGATGTGAACTGTTTATGACTTCATCATTATATCCATGTTTTAGATCCGATCTTGCAAGTTATAGTCACCTACTACGGTTATGATCCGACAACCCCGGAGTGACAACAACCCGGCCCACTCCCGGTGATGACCGTAGTTTGAGGAGTTCATGTATTCACTATGTGTTAATGCTTTGTTCCGGTTCTCTATTAAAAGGAGGCCTTAATATCCCTTAGTTTTCAATATGGACCCCGCTGCCATGGGAGGGTAGGACAAAAGATGTCATGCAAGTTCTTTTAATAAAGCGCGTATGACTATTTATGGAATACATGCCTACATTATATCGATGAACTAGAGCTAGTGCTGTATCGCCCTAGGTTATAACTACCACATGATGAATATCATCCAACAAGTCACCGATCCAATGCCTACGAATTTATCCTTATTGATCTTGTTGCATTACTATTGCTATCATCACTGTTACACTTGCTACAAATTACTTCTACCACTGTTACCGTTACCGTTGCTACTGTCACTACTATCAAACTACTTTGCTACAGATTATATTGCTGCAGATAATAAATCTCCAGGTGTGGTTGAATTGACAACTCAGCTGCTAATACCTTCTAATATTCTTTGGCTGCCCTTGTGTCGAATCTATAAATTTGGGTTGAATACTCTACCCTCGAAAACTGTTGCGATCCCCTATTGACGGTGTCCTGGACTAGGGGGTACTCACCACGTCATCTCCCGATCTGTTAGATTGGGCCGAGGACCCCCATGGTCGTATACTCATGGGCCAGTTCGGACAGCTACCGCATACAAGGAAGATTCCACAAGACTTGGCGATCAAGACAAGGACTCCTCCCCACCGGCGTGTTCGGCTAGGACTCTTGTTATCCTAGGCCTCTGGTGCATTATATAAACCGAGGCCGGGCTAGTCGATAGATCATATACAACAACAATCATACCATAGGCTAGCTTCTAGGGTTTAGCCTCTACGATCTCGTGGTAGATCAACTCTTGTAATACTCATATCATCAATATCAATCAAGCAGGACGTAGGGTTTCACCTCCATCAAGAGGGCCCGAACCTAGGTAAAATATCGTGTCTTCTGCCTCCTGTTACCATCCACCTTAGACGCACAGTTCGGGACCCCCTACCCGAGATCCGCCATTTTTGACACCAACATTGGTGCTTTCATTGAGAGTTCCGTTGTGTGTTCGACAAAAGGTTGATGGCTCGCCTGCAGATCAACTACGAGTTCGGCATCTTCGTCACCAGCTCGACTGGTCACCTTGGTTTGACCAAGGACTGTGCCCTACCTCCGATCATCATGTTCGGATGAGGGCCTTTATAAACATCTACTCCGATCTCTATCAAGATCATGGAGGAATCATCCAGGGAGCCCGGGGGCTCAACGTCAACATTGCCCTCGGGCGACCGTGCTGTTTTTCTGGACAGCAAACTTGTGTCTGCCGCCATCGCCTCCTCAAGTGTCTTTTTAACGATCGCTTTGGTGGAATTGTGCGGAATTGAGTCTACAACAACCCTGAAAAATTTCGTCGAGTTCTGATGGAGGAATCTCTGGCAATCCACGATATACCGGAGCCCTGTCAAATCTGGACGGGAGTCTGGATGAGTTTAGGGCGTGGTGTCCAGCTTCTAGCTCGGACGTCCTTTGGAAGATCCAACTGTTGATCGGCTGCGGAATTCCTATATCTACCACCTCTCAAAATTTCAGCTTGATCCGACTGTCCAAACTCCGGGAACCTTCCGATTAGTGCATCACTTTTCGGATCTGTTTTCTGCACGAAAACGAATCCGACCCGAGTTCGTTTTTTATGAATGGGATTTCGGACATCCCTTTTGAAGGAAGTTTTGTATGGGGTATTGTGTTTTGTTACCGAACGCATCCCACTAACTTTAAGATCTTTTGAACATGATCTTCAACATCATGCTGGTGTCAAACCAGTCCGGCAATATTGCTCCACGGCTGCCGACCTACGCTAGACACGTCGTCACTTTGTTGAGCCGAGCTCAACTTCTTCGGATCATCATCTCGGCAAGCCGAATAAGAGTCTGGCATCGCAAAGGATAAATCATCACCAACATCGCCGCCCCACGGATTACACGGAATGGGCATACCGGCATCGCCGCACGGTCGCTTCATCAAGCCGGCATCGACCACGTCACGACCTGCATCGGTAGGGCCGCACTATTGCTTCTTCAAGCTGGTGTCCATCATGCCGACCTACTTCGACTCGTCGGCTGACATCGAGGCTTCGACATCTCGGTTGGACCGGGGGCTTCGCCTTCTCTTCATCAACCTACTCCGGACACTTCGACGTCACTAGTCGACCAGCTCCGTCACGTTAGCTGGACCAAGGGCTTTGCCTCGGCGAGCCAATCTTTGCCAGCATTGTCGTGCCGTCGTTTTATCGCCCATCAGGCAATGGGTGTGCGGATCGAGTCCCAATTTTGGGAATCACCTTCCTTCAGATTGCTACAACAAATAAACCAGGTGCTATTAATCCTAGTATTTTTTGCTTGTTTGATTCATTTTTCCCAAGGAATTATTACTCTGGTTTGTCCATCATATGTACACAGGTCTATCAAATGGTGGCCGCATTAACGACAGTCGCATGGTGGTTCGGTCAGTTTCCGTACATAGTCCGGCGAACGCCGCATCCGGAGCTCGGACCGACCTGTGAATTCAGGCTTTGTCACGCCTTCACCGCATCACACCGACGCCTTGCACCGACATTGACTTCGGCGCCAGGCCATATTTCTTTTATTACTCACTTTGCATAAATTATTTATTATGCAACGTTTTTTTAATTATCATTATTACTATTATCTCCGATTTGCACTATCTTTTGTGCACAGGAAAATGATCCGGGGACTTCGGCGTCACTCTGCCGGTCTGCATTGACCGTGCTATGTCACCACTTCAGTGTGTCGAGCTCTCCGCTCCGCCACCTCGGGACCAGCTTGGGGGATGGAACATTGTCCCGCATCAAGCTCGGACCGCGTCATCAATACCGAACACATTAACCAGCTAAGTCGCTTTCATGCTCAAAGCTTTAATTTCTAATTTGTGTTCGGTTCGACCAGCATTATACTTTTTTGGAAAAAAGTTGCTTGTAAAAAATTTCCTTGTCCAAACTTTGTTTGTGACGCATAAATTCAAATACCCAATTCATTTGGGGGCTTCCTTCATGAAGCTTTTCCTCTTGCATATGATTATACTTGTACAGCTCCGTTCCTTGTTCGTGTATTACGCCACAATATGCACCATATTGACTTAAGCGATTTGCAAGCTGGGTTGCCTCGCTCCTGTGTTTACCCCTACGTTCCCGATTGTTCGGCTAGGGAGTAAAGGGAGCACCTCTGCGATTGTCACGATCGGGTCACCCGAGCCGGACCTCAGACTGGGTGAAGCCAAAAGCTAGCGCTCTTATTGTTCTCAATTATGGTCGGCACACAACGGAACTCATGAGTACAAAAAATCTATTGCACAAGTCTCATAATAACAATGAGCACCGAAGAAAGGTATCGGTGGGGGTACTATTTTCTTCGAAGATGCTTCTTACACTTCGCAATAATATAGCATAAGTTCCCTGAGCGCGCTTTGTCTGTTACAGCCTTATGGCCTGATTGCCTGGTTATTGGAAACACCGTCGATATTCTCGACAGATGGAGTACATAACACTTTTCAGTCCTTGACCGAAGAGGGAGAAGCCGACGGTCAGTTAAGACGCGTTTAAAGTTCGGTTGAACATAGATATGATATAAGTACTTCGGTACATGCAATCATTCTTTTACCCAAGTCACTTGAGGGCTCTTAAATTTATTTGAGATGTTTTATAATAAGTGGTCTTCTTCTTAGTCGTTGCAAAGTTTTATTATTATTATTATTTATCACTCCTTTTTTGACACGAGTGTGTGGTCACTAGCCGGGGAGCCTAATTTCTCTCTCAAAGCCGCTAGAGTTTAGTTTGCTAAGCTGGCCTAACGAGAAGTACTCCGCCTTCGGGATAGGAGGTTGAAGCCGTAGGCTGACCCGCTTGAAGTCTTGAGATAGGATGTGTCATGTTAAAGCACGACAGAAGCACTTTTTTTTCTAAGGCCAATTTTCGGATTGGCACCGAACACTTGATCTTGTTCGGACGTCAAGTTTTTACTGACATTTTTTGGTTTTCCAAGCTTGTGGCACTTTTAGACTATTTGTGTGTTTTCAGCACAAGTCTCGCAGTGCAACGCCGGACACCTTTAGAGATTCAGCAAAAACATTCTCGGATATTGATATATATGCATTGGTTTCGAATTGTGTCTTCGGTCAATAGTTGGGTTGCGAGGCTCCTGCGCTTGCCTCCTACGTTCCGCTTTATTCGGCTAGGTGTGCAAAGGGAGAACCACTGCGATTGTGCTTCCAGCTCACATGGTTAAGCACCTTAGTGGAGAAAGCCGAAAACTGACTGTCACAATAAGCGTAAACTGGTCAGCGATCCGACGACGGTGTTAAATGACGGGCCATTCATAACAATGGCCGAAGTGTTTACGGCTTGACCTTGACTGTCGCCGAACACTACCGGGGGCTATTAACTGGCCTCCCAAACTAAATCCTCGATATTTTGCTCTTACATTGGAGCTGAGGTTTCATGATCATGCTTAGCATGACAACCCAAAGAAAGGAACCGATAGCGGGACTATTTTCTTTGGAAGACATTTCTTCTGTTAAACAGTAATATAACATATCTCTCTGCGTACCTTTGTTTATAAAATCGTATGGCCAGATTGCCTTGTTTGTTGTAAATCTTTGCCCTCATAAAGGCTTTATAAAGTAAGGCAAACACTCCCCGGCTACTGGCCGAGGAGGTGGAAGCTGATGGTCGGTCAACAAAGTTTTGTACAATGTGGATCCGAGCATTAAATGTTGTAAAGTACTTGGATACATCGAGTCATTACACATAATTTGTGATTTTACTATGGATATCAATCCTTAATTCGGCCACCCGTGCCCGCATTAAGGCTCGGGGGCTACTGGGCTTCGGGCTTATTATTTACAAATATTAAAGGGGCACATCGATCCCCTGATCTGGTGTTTCCACCCGACCAGTGTCTCGAGGGCTACTGCATTGCCTGTCCAATGCAGAAAATTTTAAGTGTAATACAGTTTCCGAGGAGATTTTGATTCTCAAGTTGGTTGGCCGCATGCAACCTGAGTCTCGAGGACTGAGCATGCTGCTTTTTCTGTCCCGAAGTATTCTGCCGAGCTAGGACTTGATCCCCAGACCGATTTTGCAAATCAACCTGAGTCTCAGCAGCTATTGGGATCAGCGGTCTTATGTCATCCTTCATGTGCATCTCGGGTTTTAGACCGATACCCACCTTGAGGG
This sequence comes from Triticum urartu, assembly GCF_056163025.1. Classification (NCBI taxonomy): domain Eukaryota; kingdom Viridiplantae; phylum Streptophyta; class Magnoliopsida; order Poales; family Poaceae; genus Triticum; species Triticum urartu. Next base: position 145,550,085 of record NC_141874.1, read on the forward strand.
CTATTGTCTATATATCTCGGCAGAAAATAAATTGCACCAATCAAAAATATTGACAAAAATCGGCCCACATTCGGGGTGGTGCACCACCTCGGAAGCAGTCCGGCATAAAGCTTGGGCACTAGTGGCTGGCTCCATAGAGGGCATTTCCGGCATTAAGCTCGGCTAAACTCCTTCAAACTTCTTTGAACCAAGGTGATTTATGACACCTCGGATACAGTCCGGCGTTGGAGCTCGGATACATTCCGGCGTTAGTCCGGCGTTGGAGCTCGGACGCAAGAGGATGCTGCCGCCCGGGAACAATTTCAAACCCGAGGTGTGGCATAAAAATAACAAGCATTGATAAAGGCCGGAAACTTAAAGGGGCTCCTCGAATACCCGACGTGTAAACTCGTCGAATGCATTTTGGCGATCCTCAAGATCGAAGATGAGAAGATTTGTTGAACCAGTTTTCAAGACCGACGACCGAAGATGAAGAACGGTTCAGAAGAATCGAGGAGCATCCCTAACTTGAAGACCTGTCCAGGGGGCTACTGACGGTGTCCTGGACTAGGGGGTACTCACCACGTCATCTCCCGATCTGTTAGATTGGTCCGAGGACCCCCATGGCCGTATACTCATGGGCTAGTTCGGACAGCTACCGCATACAAGGAAGATTCCACAAGACTTGGCGATCAAGACAAGGACTCCTCCCCACCGGTGTATTCGGCTAGGACTCTTGTTATCCTAGGCCTCTGGTGCATTATATAAACCGAGGCCAGGCTAGTCGATAGATCATATACAACAACAATCATACCATAGGCTAGCTTCTAGGGTTTAGCCTCTACAATCTCGTGGTAGATCAACTCTTGTAATACTCATATCATCAATATCAATCAAGCAGGACGTAGGGTTTTACCTCCATCAAGAGGGCCCGAACCTGGGTAAAATATCGTGTCTCCTGCCTCCTGTTACCATCCGCCTTAGACGCACAGTTCGGGACCCCCTACCCGAGATCCGCCGGTTTTGACACCGACACCTATACTTGTGGGTTATCAAGTCCTTTTTCTGGCGCCGTTGTCGGGGAGCATAGCTATATTTGTTCAGTCACTTGGGATTATTATCATATTATCACTATGTAGAATCTGAAGGATCCAAAGACTAAGATTTATCCCTCTAAGATGACAGGAGGTAAGGAACTGCCATCTAGTTCTGATTTAGATTCACCTTCTGTTATGAGTAAATTTGCAACACCACCACATGCTATAAATTCTGATATGTCTTAAGTTATTGATGATGCTACTTCTACTATGAATGATGCTTATGATGATGCTAGTACCTTGCTTGATAATGATGATGTGCCACTTGGTGAATTTCTTGATTGTAACATCCCAATTTTCAATTTGGATGTTATACATAGGTCATCATATGCATATCATATTTTATTTGGATTTTTGGTTGTGATCCTAGAAATCTTAAGCAACTCAAGGACCCAAGGAGAGAGTTGGGGATTTCACAAATTTTCATATTTGATTTTTTTTTCAAATTTGAAAAGAGGATCAATTTGATTTTAATATTTTTCTCTCCAATTATTTCCAATAATAAAAATAAATGGAGAAGATAAAATGACTTCTTCAAAAGAGAGGAATATTGGGAAGAAATTTTAAAATCAAATAATTACTTTATTTGTATTTTATTTGTCATTTTATTTCAATTAGAAAAATATGCATTTTTAAAAATTGCATTTTAGGCCAGAAAAATGTTCACCTTATCCTAAATATTAGGTTTGGACGGTGAAAATTGTTTCCAGTATTTTTGGAAATTTTTTATTTTTATTAGGATTTTTCTTTCAGGCAAAATTATTTTAAAAAAAACTTCGTCACCCGACTGGGCCGAAGGCCTAGCTGTGCCAGGCCGACCCGCTCGCGCCGCCGCCTTCCCCGCGCGCCGCCGTGTCCAAGCTAGACTCCGGCAAGGAGTCCGAGCCACCGCTGCCGACCCCTTGCCCAAGTCGGAGCCCCCCTTAAAATCGGAGCCACCCCCCTCTACTCAACCGCCGCCATCGCAGCCCGTCTCCCCACGCCGAGCCGCTGTCGGTGTCAAAACCGGCGGATCTCGGGTAGGGGGTCCCGAACTGTGCGTCTAAGGCGGATGGTAACAGGAGGCGGGGGACACAATGTTTACCCAGGTTCGGGCCCTCGCGATGGAGGTAATACCCTACTTCCTGCTTACTTGATCTTGATGATATGAGTATTACAAGAGTTGATCTACCACGAGATCGGAGAGGCTAAACCCTAGAAGCTAGTCTATGGTATGATTGTTGTTGTCCTACGGACTAAAACCCTCCGTTTATATAGACACTGGAGGGAGCTAGGGTTACACAGAGTCGGTTACAAGGGAGGAGATCTACATATCCGAATTGCCAAGCTTGCCTTCCACGCAAAGGAGAGTCCCATCCAGACACGGGACGAAGTCTTCAATCTGGTATCTTCAAGTCCAACAGTCCGTCCAAAGTATATAGTCTGGCTGTCCGAGAACCCCCTAATCCAGGACTCCCTCAGTAGCCCCTGAACCAAGCTTCAATGACGACGAGTCCGGCGCGCAGATTTTCTTCGGCATTGCAAGGTGGGTTCCTCCTCCGAATACTCCATAGAAGAGTTTGAACACAAGGATAGTGTCCGGCCCTGCAAAACAAATTCCACATACCACCGTAGAGAGTATAATATTTCCACAAATCTAATCTGCTGACAACTTTTCATAACATGACATCACGCCATGGCCCCGGTTATTATTCGAACCGTTTTTCTCAACCAGCTACTGCACACATTGCGAGGCGGTTTTCTTGGCACATCTTGTCAAAGCAGAGATCGTGTCCCCTTATCCCAGGATCCTCATCAATACAGGTGTGGGTAACCCAACCGCGCCATCAATCACGACGCTTGGGGAATAAGCAAACCAGACAAGTGGGGAGGCACGTAGTTTCTACCGCCCTTATAAAGGGATAAGGACTCCTCCTTTTTTACCCACGCCTTCTTCTTCCTTGCCCATCCATTCTTGCGCACTCGAGCTCCAGTGCCCAAGTTCGCATCTTCTCTGCAAAAACACTCCGAACATGTCCGGAGCGGGAGGCAAGTGGATGGCCTCCTCCGTTACGGAGGAGAACATCATGAAGCTCCGGGAAGCCGGATACCTGGCCGCAGCCCCATGAAAGGGTTGTATTCCTTACCTATTTCGTCCGCGTGCTGGGATTTCCCCTCCACCCATTTATTCGTGGGCTCATGTTCTACTACGGGCTGGACTTCCATGATCTGGCCCTCAATTTCATCCTCAACATCTCGACGTTTATCGTCGTGTGCGAGGCCTTCCTCCGCATCAAGCCCCACTTAGGCCTGTGGCTGAAGACCTTCAATGTTAAACCGAAGGTGGTGGTCGGCCAGCAAGCAGAGTGCGGAGGCGCCATGGTGGGCAAAATGCCCAACGTCACCTGGCTCGAAGGCTCCTATGTGGAGAACGTAAAGGGGTGGCAATCGGGGTGATTCTACATCACCGAGTCGCGCGATACCAACTGGGCGGCGGCCCCCGAATTCCGATCCGGCATCCCCATGCGGCTCACCTCCTGGAAAGAGAAGGGCTTATCTTTGGGTTCATCGGTGGAGCTGACCGGACTCTAGAACTATGTTAAAAACATGCTAAGCAAGAAAATCAAGCTTGTCAACGTGGTCCAGGTCATGCTCTTCCGCCGGATCCTCCCGTGTCAAAGACGGGCATTCAATATGTGGGAGTTCGACTCGGCAAGGCACCAGACACTGCGAGAGCTCTTCGACACGACGCACCAGGACATCTGGAGGGTGCTGTTCAAGTCTGCCGAGGTACCTCCTTCTCTTACCGAGGACCGCGGACTCAGCGCAAAGCGCCCTGCTAATCCGGTAAGCTCCTTATATCTCATAAGGCGTTTATTTCCCTAGTATAATTATGTGAGGGATCTAAACCTCCACATTATTTGACAGGACTGGGTCACGACAGTGGAGCGAATCGATTGTCCGGCCCCATTGCACGGAGATCCAGCAAGTACTCTCCTGACGGAGATGCTGGTTCCGGCACCCTATAAGGCGCCGGAGAAGAAGGCCGCGGGGACCAGGAAAGGTCTCCAGCGCAAGGTTATATCGGAATCGTCGTCCGATAACACCGAGATGCCCTCCTCCCCCGAAGACGAGGAGGAAGAGGAAAATTCTCCCCATCCAGCCGGGGGAGATAAGAAAAGGAAGGCCGCCCCATCCGGGGAGGCCGAAGGGTCCAAGAAGGGAAGAGCCCTCCTTCTGGACCGCTCCACCACGGCCACGTTCACCGACAAGGGGTGGTTTCCCAGGGACAAGCCCCTGGTGAAGTCGTAAGTATCCGGATACCATAACAGTTCTGGTATATTTCTTTTTATTGTTTCTTATCATGTCGAACATGATCATGCAGCCCACACAAGGACCGTCTCGACGTATCCTCTTCGGATGGGTCTCTGGGCCTGTCGGAGATGAACAGTGATTCAGTCTTGACCGCCTCCTCCCCCCGCCCTACGGACGACGCCGAGGTGTTGTCCCGAAGGGCACCAAGCCAAGGGAAGGTAGTTCTGGGGGTGCCCCAAGGCGACCTCCCAGACGCCGGGCGCATGGGAGGCAAGGCTCCCATGGGCCCTAATGATGAACGCAGCAAGTCCGGCCCCTAGCCGAATACTGCGCCGGAACCTCCCGTGGTTCCGGACTCTGTTGGGCGACCCCTCACTAAGGGGGGCGAGCCGTCTGTGTTGATGGCCTCTGTCCATCCAGAGGCACCGGACAACTTGTTGGAAGCGCTTCGCGGCGCTTCCATTGATGAAGAGCACCGCACTGTCATGAGTGCGGTGGTAGAGAAGGTTCAGTCTACTAAAAGCGGACAGACTGAAGCCTGTGCCAGCCTCCTAACAGGCTTTGAGGTAAGTAATCAATTTATAAGCAAATGTTATAGCATAGATAGTAGCCCTTGATGCTTTGTTTGGCGTTCGCAAAGAAAGGCCAAACATAGGATCAAATAATAATCACAGGAGTCTAATCAGAATGTGTCTTATGTGAATAAGCAGGCTTCGCTGCTGGCCGCTGCCGCTTGCACTGTGGAGGTCTCCCACTGAAGCGGGACCTTGAGCGGTCCAAAAAAGAGCTCGGCCTTACCAAGAGGCAGCTCGAAGAGAACAAAGGTAAGTAATACCCGTCCGTATATTGATAAGGAATAAAAAAGAATGTGGTTGTTAAGTCACGGGATCATCATGAATTTTGCTAGGGGCCACGACCGAAGTGGCGGCCCTGAAGGAGGCGTTGTCCGAGGCTGAACAGAAAGCGGCCAAGGAGCGCACCGAGCGTGAGAAGCAAGAGGCTCGAGTCGGTGAGGTGCAACAAGAGCTCCAGGATTTTACAAAAAATACGAGTCCTTGGAGCGTGACTCTAAGACGCAAGGGTCTGAGCTTGCAAAGGCCCTTGAGAACGCAAAAAATGCCAAGGCCGAAGCCCACAAGGCCCTCCAGGAGCTTCAGGCGGTCCAGAAGATAGCGGCGGGTAAGGAATTCATTATGCAAAGCAAGCATGTGAAGGAAACTTTCCTTTTACTTAGCCGAGTTCAGAGCTCTCCAGGAGCGTTCGCAGATCTTCCCCGCAGTGTGTCCGATGCCGCGGAATTTTACCGGGCCGAGGAAGGGAGCTCGATGGAGAAGTTGTTCTAGTCTTAGTATACTGGGACTGAACATCCGATGCCCTCGAGCGACCAGTTGAAGCAATTGGTTGAGCTCCACAAGTCAGCCGAACAGGCCATGAAGGGCCTCATAGTCTGGATGTGGCCTGGTGAGCCCCTGCCTGGCAGCTACTTCGGCCTGGTGAGGCGGCTTGTGAATGCCTGCCCACGGCTTGAAGTCACAAAGCGGTCTGTCTGCATTGAGGGTGCGCGCAGGGCTTTTGCCCGAGCGAAAGTGCACTGGGCGAAGATGGACCCCGAGAAGCTGGTGAAGGAGGGCAAGGAGCATCGCCGCCCCGAAAAGTATTATGACAGCGTCCTGAAGGGTGCCCGCCTTGTGGCGGAGGAATGTTCTAAGGATGTATTATTTGAATGAATGTACTCATGCGATCCTGTAATATGAAAATGAGTTCATCTGCGCTATATAGCGCTTGTTCATTTAAAATATTACCTTATGTGCGGCCGTTTATAAAATCTGAGAGTTGGCTAGTCGTCGGCTTTTGCCCCCATGTAGCTAGTACTGAGGTGTTCGGGATAAATCTGATCACTCTTTATCCCAATTTTGCGTCCTTCGAAGGAGGTGTTCAGCACAACGAACCAGGAAATCAGACTATAAAGCTTTATCACTCTCACTTAGCCATAGAAGTCTACAATTTTAAATTTTGGCAAAGCCCCTGGTATTCGGAAGGCCGAACTTGGGGCGCTATGAACGCCTAAATTGGACAAGGCCGACTCCTCGCCTGAAGCGGAAAAAATCTTTAGGGATTTGGGACCTCTCGAACCGCGACCAGCTCTCGCCGCATCATGACAGTCAGTTTTCAGCTTTCTCTACTGAGGTGCTCGTCCAGAAGAACCGGGACACAATCGCAATAGTTCTCCCAGTGCTACCTTAGCCGATATAGCGGAACGTAAGGCACCAAATCATGGGAGCCGGGCAAACCCAACTATTGACCCAAGACATGATTCGGAGCTGATGCATATAATGCTATAAGTTTAGGGTGCCGCACTGTCGAAAGTGTTCGGACTTTTCTTGTAATGTTATGGGGTACACTAAAGCCCCTGGCGTACTGAACGTACCAGAATGTATGGGAGCAACTTGTCGTGAATAGACAAACAAGGAAAGGAGAAGAAGATGAAGAAATGTAATAATAAGCTGACGATGTGTATTGTTATTTATAGGATACGTCAAAGCGTATGTGTATAAGTAGTACAATAAGCAAAAATAGGACTATCTGACATGTCCGATCCAAGGGCGAGCTGCGTGCGGGTATGTAAAACAGGTATAACCATCGGTATGAGAGATCACCTGGGTATTCCCTTGTACGTCAAAGCTTCTTGCTCCCTTGGTACTTCCCTCCCGTGATGGGTCCAATGATCTAGCTATCGAAGAGGGCCTCCATAGAATAGGGTCCTGAAAGGAAGAAAATGATAAAGATATACCGGTCCTGGGGCGGTTGAACCGCATTGTGGGACATGCCATAGCCGTGCCTCCGCCTATACCCATGGTATCTTTAGTGCATAGTTATGTACGCGCGGCACAAATTTCATCGCTTGACTGGGACTAGGACGGAGGCCGAATTGCTAGGTGAGCTCTAAACGCGCCTGGTGATTCTGTTGCAGGTTATTCCGGACTCGCTTGAATGTGTCTGTGGACCTTGTCACCGAATTGGCAGTTTGCCTCAAAAGGCTGCTTTGCACTTCTGCTGCAAGGGCCGCAGTGTGCTCCTCCGTGCGGAGCGAGCATTCTGTGTTTCTGTTAACTGTTATAACGCCGCGAGGTTCTGGCATTTTGAGCTTAAGGTATGCATAATGCGGTACCGCATTGAATCTAGCGAATGCGATTCGTCCGAGTAGTGTGTGATAGCCACTGCGGAAGGGGACGATATCGAAGATTAACTCTTCGCTTCAGAAGTTATCCGGAGATCCGAAGACCACTTCCAGTGTGATTGAGCCCGTGCAACAGGCCTCTACACCTGGTATGACACCTTTGAAGGTGGTTTTTGTGGGTTTGATCCTCAAGGGGTCTATACCCATTTTGCGCACCGTATCCTGATAAAGCAGGTTCAGGCTACTGCCACCATCCATAAGGACTCAAGTGAGGTGGAATCCGTCAATGATAGGATCAAGGACCAATGCGGCAGAACCGCCATGACGGATACTAGTGGGGTGGTCCCTGCGATCAAAAGTGATCGGACAAGAAGACCATGGGTTGAACTTTGGGGCGACTGGCTCCATCGCGTAGACGTCCCTGAGTGCACGCTTCTGTTCCCGCTTGGGGATATGGGTTGCGTATATCATGTTCATCGTTTTCACTTGGGGAGGAAATTTCTTCTGTCCTTCTGTGTTCAACGGCCGGGGCTCCTCCTCGTCGTCGCTATGCAGCCCCTTTTCCTTGCATTCGGCATTCAACTTGCCGCCTGTTTGGACACCCAGCATTCTCTGTTGGTGTGGTTGGCTGGCTTATGGGGGGTGCCGTAAATTTGACGCGAGCGGTCGAGTATGCGGTCCAAACTGGACAGGCCCAGATTGTTTCTTTTGAACGGCTTTTTCCGCTGACCGGATTTAGAGCCACTGAATCCGGCATTGACTGTCGTGTCTTCAGTGTTATCGCCGTTGTTGCGGCGCTTGTATCTGTTGTGACGTGGCTTGTTGTTGTTGTCTCTAGCCTCCGATGTGCCAGGGTTGCTTGCTGTGTTGTTGCTACGGGCCAACCAGCTATCCTCGCCCGCGCAGAAGCGGGTCATGAGTGTTGTGAGGGCTGCCATGTACTTTGGCTTCTCTTGGCCGAGATGTCTGGCGAGCCACTAGTCACGGATGTTATGTTTAAAGGCCGCTAGGGCTTCGGCATCCGGACAGTCCACAATTTGGTTCTTTTTGGTTAGGAACCGAGTCCAAATTCCTGGCTGACTCTCCGGGCTGTTGTGTTATGTGACTTAAATCATCAGCATCAGGTGGTCGCACATAAGTGCCCTGGAAGTTGTCCAGGAATGCGTTTGACAGGTTCTCCCAACTTCCGATGGAGTTTGCTGGCAAGCTATTTAGCCAATGCCGAGCTGGTCCTTTGAGTTTTAACGGGAGGTACTTGATGGCGCGTAGATCATCCCCGCGGGCCATGTGAATGTGGAGGAAGAAATCCTTTATCCATACCGCGGGGTCAGTAGTACCTGATACGTCTCCAACATATCTATAATTTTTGATTGCTCCATGCTATATTATCTACTGTTTTGGACATTATTGGGCTTTATTATCCACTTTTATATTATTTTTGGGACTAACCTATTAACCGGAGGCCCAACCCAGAATTACTGTTTTTTGCCTGTTTTAGGGTTTTGAAGAAAAGGAATATCAAATGGAGTCCAAACGGAATGAAACCTTCGGAAACGTGATTTTCTCACCGAATACAACTCAGGAGACTTGGACCCTGCGTCAAGCCAGCTAACAGGAGGCCACGAGGTAGGGGGCGCACCTGCCCCCCAGGCGCGCCCCCCACCCTCGTGGGCCCCCTGTTGCTCCACTAGCGTACTTCTTCCTCCTATATATACCCACATACCCCCAAACGATCAGATACGGAGCCAAAAACCTAATTCCACCGCCGCAACTTTCTGTATCCAAGAGATCCCATCTTGGGGCCTATCCCGGAGCTCCGCCGGAGGGGGCATCGGTCACGGAGGGCTTCTACATCATCATCCAAGCCCCTCCGATGAAGTGTGAGTAGTTTACTTCAGACCTACGGGTCCATAGTTAGTAGCTAGATGGCTTCTTCTCTCTTTTTGGATCTCAATACAATGTTCTCCCCCTCTCTCGTGGAGATCTATTCGATGTAATCTTCTTTTTGCGGTGTGTTTGTTGAGACCGATGAATTGTGGGTTTATGATCAAGTCTATCTATGAATAATATTTGAATCTTCTCTGAATTCTTTTATGTATGATTGGTTATCTTTGCAAGTCTCTTCGAATTATCAGTTTGGTTTGGCCTACTAGATTGGTTGTTCTTGCCATGGGAGAAGTGCTTAGCTTTGGGTTTGATCTTGCGGTGTCCTTTCCCAGTGACAGAAGGGGCAGCAAGGCACGTATTGTATTGTTGCCATCGAGGATAACAAGATGGGGTTTTTATCATATTGCATGAAACTATCCATCTACATCATGTCATCTTGCTTAAGGCGTTACTCTGTTTTTAACTTAATACTCTAGATGCATGCTGGATAGCGGTCGATGAGTGGAGTAATAGTAGTAGATGCAGGCAGGAGTCGGTCTACTTGTATCGGACATGATTCCTATATACATGATCATACCTAGATATTCTCATAACTATGCTCAATTCTGTCAATTGCTCAACAGTAATTTGTTCACCCACCGTAGAATACTTATGCTCTTGAGAGAAGCCACTAGTGAAACCTATGGCCCCCAGGTCTCTTTCTCATCATATTAATCTCCATCACTTTATTATTGCTTTGCTTTTACTTTGCCTTTTACTTTTTACTTTGCATCTCTATACCAAAAATACCAAAAATATTATTTATCATCTCTATCAGATCTCACTTTCGTAAGTGACCGTGAAGGGATTGACAACTCATAGGCGCGTTGGTTGCGTTGAGATATTGTTTTTGTGTAGGTACGAGGGACTCGTGCGTAGCCTCCTACTGGATTGATACCTTGGTTCACAAAAATTGAGGGAAATACTTACGCTACATTGCTGCATCATCCTCTCCTCTTCAGGGAAATCCAACGCAGTGCTCAAGAGGTAGCAAGATGAATTTCTGGCACCGTTGCCGGGGAGTCTGCGCAAAGGTCAACATACCAAGTACCCATCACAATCCCTATCTCCCGCATTACATTATTTTCCATTTGCCTCTCGTTTTCCTCTCCCCCCAATTCACTCTTGCCGTTTTATTCGCCCTCTCTCTCTATCCTCCCTCTCTTTCTCTATTTGTCTCTTTTCCCGTTTGTATTTTGTTTGCTCGTGTGTTGGATTGCTTGTTTGTCGCGATGGCTCAAGATAATACTAAATTGTGTGACTTCACCAATACGAATAATAATGATTTCCTTAGCACTCCGATTGCTCCTCTTACCGATGTTGAATCTTGTGAAATTAACACTGCTTTGCTGAATCTTGTCATGAAAGATCCGTTCTCCGGCCTTCCTAGTGAAGATGTCGTTACCCATCTTAATAGCTTCGTTGATTTGTGTGACATTCAAAAGAAGAAAGATGTCGATAATGATATTGTTAAATTGAAGTTGTTTCCTTTTTCGCTTAGAGATCGTGCTAAAGCTTGGTTTTCATCTTTGCCTAAAAATAGTATTGATTCATGGAACAAGTGCAAAGATGCTTTTATCTCTAAGTATTTTCCTCCCGCTAAGATCATCTCTCTTAGAAACGATTTTATGAATTTTAAGCAACTTGATCATGAACATGTTGCACAAGCTTGGGAGAGAATGAAACTAATGATACGTAATTGCCCTACTCATGGTTTAAATTTGTGGATGATTGTTCAGAATTTTTATGCCAGATTGAATTTTGCTTCTAGAAATCTTTTAGATTCGTCCGCGGGAGGCACTTTTATGGAAATCACTTTAGGAGAAGCTACTAAACTCCTAGATAATATTATGGTTAATTATTCTCAATGGCATACTGAAAGATCTACTAAAAAGGTGCACGCGATAGAAGAAATTAATGTTTTGAGTGGAAAGATGGATGAACTTATGAAATTATTTGCTGATAAGAGTGTTTCTTCTGATCCTAATGATGTGCCCTTGTCTGCTTTGATTGAGAATAATAATGCATCTATGGATGTGAATTTTGTTGGTAGGAACAATTTTGGTAACAACGCGTATAGAGGAAATTTCAACCCTATGCCTTATCCTAGTAATCCCTCTAATAATTATGGTAATTCCTACAACAATTCTTATGGAAATTATAATAAGATGCCCTCTGATTTTGAATCTAATATTAAAGAATTTATTACTTCGCAAAAAAAATTTAATGCTATGATTGAAGAAAAATTGCTTAAGATTGATGATTTGGCTAGGAACGCTGATAGAATTGCTCTTGATGTTGATTATTTGAAACTTGGATCTATTCCACCTAAGCATGATATCAATGAGTCTCTCAAAGCCATGAGAATTTCCATTGACGAGTGCAAAGAAAGAACCGCTAGGATGCGTGCTAAGAAAGATGCCTTTATAAAAGCGTGTTCTTCTACTTCCTATGAAAATAATGATGAAGATCTAAAAGTTTATTGATGTGTCCCCTATTAAATCTTTGTTATGCAATATGAATCTTGATAATTATGGGACTGAATATGATCCACCTTTACCTAGAAGGCGTTCTAAGAATTCTGAATCTTTTGATCTTGATGCTAAATTTGATAAAAGTGGGATTGAAGAAATTAAAACCCTAGATGTTGCTAGACCCACTATTATGGATTTCAAGGAATTTAACTATGAAAATTGCTCTTTGATTGATTGTATTTCCTTGTTGCAATCCGTGCTAAAATCTCCTGATGCTTATAGTCAAAATAAAGCGTTTACTAAACATATCGTTGATGCCTTGATGCAATCTTATGAAGAAAAACTTGAATTGGAAGTTTCTATCCCTAGAAAAATTTATGATGAGTGGGAACAAACTATTAAAATTAAAATTAAAGATAATGAGTTTTATGCTTTGTGTGATTTGGGTACTAGTGTCTCTACTATTCCCAAAACTTTGTGTGATTTGCTAGATTTCCGTAATTTTGATGACTGCTCTCTAAACTTGCATCTTGCGGATTCCACTATTAAGAAACCTATGGGAAGAATTGATGATGTTCTTATTGTTGCAAATAGGAATTATATGCCCATGGATTTTATCGTTCTTGATATAGATTGCAATCCTTCTTGCCCTTTTATTCTCGGTAGACCTTTCCTTAGAACGGTTGGTGCAATTATTGGTATGAAGGAAGGGAATATTAGATTCTAATTTCCATTAAAAAGGGGAATGGAACACTTCCCTAGAAAGAAAATAAAATTACCATATGAATCTATCATGAGAGCCACTTATGGATTGCCTACCAAAGATGGCAATACCTAGATCTATTCTTGCTTGTTATGCCTAGCTAGGGGCGTTAAACGATAGCACTTGTTGGGAGGCAACCCAATTTTATTTTTATTCCTTCCTTTTTTTCTCACGTTTAGTAATAAATAAATTATTTAGCCTCTGTTTTGGTTGTGTTTTTTGTGTTTAATTAGTGTTTGTGCCATGTAGAACCGTTGGGAAGACTTGGGGAAAGTCTTGTTGAACTTGCTGTAAAAAAACAGAAACTTTAGTGCTCACGAGAACTGCTGTCGTTTTTATTTGGAAAGTGCTATTTAGTTAATTCTTTTTGAAGATGATTAATAGATAAATTCCTCACGTCCAGAAATTTATTTTAGAATTTTTGGGGTTCCAGATCTTGCGCTAGCTACAGATTACTATAGACTGTTCTGTTTTTGACAGATTCTGTTTTTCGTGTGTTGTTTGCTTATTTTGATGAATCTATGGCTAGTAAAGTAGTTTATAATCCATAGAGAATTTGGAATACAGTAGGTATAACACCCATATAAATAAAGAATGAGTTCATTACAGTTCCTTGAAGTGGTTTTTTGTTTTCTTTCGCTAACGGAGCTCACGAGATTTTCTACTTTAAGTTTTGTGTTGTGAAGTTTTCAAGTTTTGGGTAAAGATTTGATGGATTATGGAACTAGGAGTGGCAAGAGCCTAAGATTGGGGATTCCCATGGCATCCCCAAGATAATCTAAGGACACCTAAAAGCCAAAGCTTGGGGATGCCCCAGAAGGCATCCCCTCTTTTGTCTACTTCTATCGGTAACTTTACTTGGAGCTATATTTTTATTCACCACATGATATGTGTTTTGCTTGGAGCGTCTTTTATAATTTGATTCTTTGCTTGTTAGTCTACCACAATCATCCTTGATGTACACACCTTTTGAGAGAGCCACACATAATTTGGAATTTGATAGAATACTCTGTGTGCTTCACTTATATCTTTTGAGCTCTATAGTTTTACTCTAGTGCTTCACTTATATCTTTTGAGTTATATAATTTTGCTATAGTGCTTCACTTATATCTTTTGGAGCACGGTGGTGGATTTGTTTTATAGAAACTATTGATCTCTCATGCTTCACTTAGATTATTTTAAGAGTCTTAATAGCATGGTAATTTGCTTAATAATAAATATGCTTGGTATTCAAGATTTGTAAAACTTTCTTTTGAGTGCGTTGAATACTAAGAAAAAATTGATGCTTGATAATTGTTTTGAGATATGAGGATGGTGATGTTAGAGTCATGCTAGTTGAGTAGTTGTGAATTTGAGAAATGCTTGTGTTAAAGTTTGTGATTCCCGTAGCATGCACGTATGGTGAATCGTTATGTGATGAAGTCGGAGCATGATTTATTTATTGATTGTCTTCCTTATGAGTGGCCGTAGGGGACGAGCGATGGTCTTTTCCTACCAATCTATTCCCCTAGGAGCATGCGCGTAATACTTTGCAATGATAACTTCTAGATTTTTGCAATAAGTATATGAGTTCTTTATGACTAATGTTGAGTCCATGGATTATACGCACTTTCCTTCCTTCCACCATTGCTAGCCTCTCTAATACCGTGCACTTTTCACCGGTATCATACACCCACCAAATACCTTCCTCAAAACAGCCACCATACCTACCTATCATGGCATTTCCATAGCCATTCCGAGATATATTGCCATGCAACTTTCCACCGTTCCGTTCCTTATGACACGCTCCATCATTGTCATATTGCTAGCATGATCATGTAGTTGACATCGTATTTGTGGCAAAGCCACCGTTCATAATTCTTTCATACATGTCACTCTTGATTCATTACATATCCCGGTACACCGCCGGAGGCATTCATATAGAGTCATATTTTGTTCTAAGTATTGAGTTGTAATTCTTGAGTTGTAAGAAAAATAAAAAGTGTGATGATCATCATTTTTAGAGCATTGCCCCAAGTGAGGAAAGGATGATGGAGACTATGATTCCCCCACAAGTCGGGATGAGACTCCGTACGAAAAATAAAAAAAGAGGCCATAAAAAAAGAGAAGGCCCAAACAAAAAAATGAGAGAAAAAGAGAGAAGGGACAATGTTACTATACTTTTACCACACTTGTGCTTCAAAGTAGCACCATGATCTTCATTGTAGAGAGTCTCTCATTCTATCACTTTCATATACTAGTGGGAATTTTTCATTATAGAACTTGGCTTGTATATTGCAATGATGGGCCTCCTCAAAATGCCCTAGGTCTTCGTGAGCAAGCAAGTTGGATGCACACCCACTTAGTTTCTTTTGTTAAGCTTTCATATACTTATAGCTCTAGTGCATCCGTTGCATGGAAATCCCTACTCAGTCACATTGATATCTATTGATGGGCATCTCCGTAGCTCGTCGATACGCCTAGTTGATGTGAAACTATCTTCCCCTCTTTTTGTCTTCTCCACAACCACCATTCTATTCCACATATAGTGCTATATCCATGGCTCACGCTCATGTATTGCGTTAAGATCGAAATTTTTTTGAAAATGTCAAAAGTATGAAACAATTGCTTGGCTTGTCATCGGGGTTGTGCATGATTTAAATACTTTGTGTGGTGAAGATAGAGCATAGCCAGACTATATGATTTTGTAGGGATAGCTTTCTTTGGCCATGTTATTTTGAGAAGACATAATTGCTTTGTTAGTATGCATGAAGTATTATTATTTTTATGTTAACATGAACTTTTGTCTTGAATCTTTTCAATCTGAATATTCATACCACAATTAAGAAGATTTACATTGAAATTATGCCAAGTAGCACTCCACATCAAAAATTCTGTTTTTATCATTTACCTACTCGGGGACGAGCACGAATTAAGCTTGGGGATGTTTGATACGTCTCCAATGTATCTATAATTTTTGATTGCTCCATGCTATATTATCTACTGTTTTGGACATTACTGGGCTTTTTATCCACTTTTATATTATTTTTGGGACTAACCTATTAACCGGAGGCCCAGCCCAGAATTGTTGTTTTTTGCCTGTTTTAGGGTTTCGAAGAAAAGGAATATCAAACGGAGTCCAAACGGAATGAAACCTTCGGGAACGTGATTTTCTCACCGAATACAACTCAGGATACTTGAATCCTACGTCAAGCCAGCTAATAGGAGGCCACGAGGTAGGGGGTGCACCTGCCCCCCAGGCGTGCCCCCCACCCTCGTGGGCCCCCTGTTACTCCACCGACGTACTTCTTCCTCCTATATATATACCCACGTACCCCCAAACAATCTGATACGGATCCAAAAACCTAATTCCACTGTAGCGACCAGACCTCAAACGGTCCAATCTCTGTGCTCCGGTGTCATCCCTGGATCAGTAATGCTGACACCACACAGTACTTGAAGGATTTATAACAGAGTAGCAATCACACACTTATTACATCAAGGGTCTCAAAAGAGAACTTATTACAATGGATATGGCTTAAAGCCATCTAATAGCGATAACAGCGGAAGGCTTGGAAGATAAGTGAGTCCATCAACTCCAACGCAATCACTGAGTATAGAACCACGACCTAAAGGCACCTTACTCGTCGTCTGAAAAGTCTGCAACATGAACGTTGTAGCCCGAAACGGGTCAGCACATGGAATATGCTGGCAATGTAACACATAGAGAGCAATGAAAGAACAAGGCTATCCTACATGCATATTTGGCTGGTGGAAAGCTCTATGGTTACAGTTTTGCGTAAAGCCAATTTTTCCCTACTACAAAGGAATAAATTTTATTTAACTATCATGATAGTTGTTAAACATTGAGAGTGTAGACACCCTCTCAATCCCAATTAAGCATCATCATTAAAAACCCAACAAAATTAATTTGAGTAACATGATGAGATTCACATGATAATCCAAGTACTAGATACTCAAGATGTCCATAACCGGGGACACGGCTAACCATGATTAGTTTATACACTCTGTAGAGGTTTGCGCACTTTTACCCACAAGACTCGATCTCCTCCGTTGGGATTCTCGCACTACATGGTGTTTGAGAAACGGATGACCGAGACATAGTCTTTCAGAAGCGCTAGCACCTTACGAACGGGTAGACCGTACCAACCTACATCACCTACATCTGCTAGTCTACCACTGTAAGAGTTCGCACGACTTAGTCAACTATGCTAGAGCCCATAGTAGCTTGTGGCTGCACACGGAAGTTTCTCGTATGAATAATCTCATGATCCCTTTGAGCCTGGGTGGCGGTCCAAAAGAAAAACAGGCAATCGCTGGAATACCCAGGTGCCTCAATCCACCCAGATGTCTGTTTAAGTTGCCACCTTAGATATACCATTAATTTTAACAATCTCACATCTGTCATGGATACACTCACCCAATCCATGTCTACTAGCATAGCATAGCAACATAAGGAAACGTAGAATTAACCCCCAAAGGTTTGATAATGAAACAGGTAATAGGTTCTACCTCATCTACTTCCCAAAACCCACAATTTAATTAGATACTAATCATGAAATGTGTGAGGATGGATCTAATGCAATCAAACTGGGCGGTAGGAAGTATGATCAAAGTGTTACTTGCCTTGCTGATGATTCATGAAACCTAGCGATTCGAAGTAGCAAGCGGCGCACTCCAGGTACTCTATCGCAAACAAACAAGCATACAATAAGTACTCAACTAATGCACAGGTAAAACTCAAATTAGAGATCTAACCAGATAGTTCAACTTAAGAACTCCGGTTGGCAAAAAGAATCAAATCAAACGAGGCATCGAAAGACAAACGGCAAAAGAAACAAGCTTCATTTACTATTCGGGATCTAGGTCAAATTTTACAGATGCAAAAACTTGTTTGAGTTGGTTAAAAGGAAAGAGGGTTTCGACATGAAACTCCAGGCACTTGAACCGCCTGATTCCGATAAACGAGCGAAAAGTTAAACTAGAACGAAAATCAGATCAGAAATCACGATCAGAAATAATCACGGAATAATCCGAGAAAAAAGAAAACGACGAACAGAATAACGAACGAACGTTTGTTTTCTGGAACTAAATTATGAACGCATTCGTTAAAACGAACGGACGAGGGAACGCTCGCTAAATAAATAAACCGGAGAAAAACCGATCTATTTAAAAAACAAAAACTAGGGTTTTCTAAAAAACAAATCGGTTTTTCTCAGAAAATCGGGCGGCGGGGCAGCTACCTCGGCTCGGTCCAGCGGGGCTTCCTGGCGGCGGTGATGGGCAGCAGCGGTGGCTGGCGGCGGCAGGGCTGCATGGGCGGGGCGGCGCGGCGACTCGGGGCTCCCAGGGGGGCCCGGGGTGGCTATTTAAGGAGGGGGGAAGGCGGCGGCGACTCGGCTTGGGGAGGGGGTCGGCGGCGGAGGCGTGCCCAGCTCGGTCTCCCCGAGTCCAGCGGCCGCACGAGCTAGGAGGCGGCGGCGGCTGGGCCGGCCTGGCTCGGCTGGGCCCTTGCCCAGTCGGGCGTGGGTTTTTTTAAAACAATTTCGTCGAAACTAAGAAAAAATCTATAAAAAATCTAAAATTGCCAAAACAAATTTTCACCGTCTAAATAAAATATTTAGAACAGGATGAACATTTTCTTGGCCCTAAATGCAACTTTTGAAAACGTGCAATTTTTCCTAAATTCAAATAAAATAGCAAATAAATCCAAAATAAAATCTTATTTGATTTTTTTATTATATCCCCAATATTTCTTTATTTTGGGAAAGTCATTTTATTCCCTCTCTCATGTTTTATGATTTGAAATAATTGGAGATAAAATAAATAAAATCAAACGGTCCTATTTTCAAAATTTGAGAAAACTCAAATATGAAAATAACGAAATCCCCAACTCTCTCCAAGGGTCCTTGAGTTGCGTAGAATTTCTGGGATCAACCAAAATAAAATATGATATGCAGTGGTGATCTAATATATAACATTCCAAATTGAAAATTTGGGATGTTACAAACCTACCCCCCTTAAGATGAATCTCGCCCTCGAGATTCGGGTTGGCTAGAAAATAGGTGAGGGTGGCCCTTCAGCAGATCTTCCTCTCACTCCCAGGTGGCTTCATCCTCCGTGTGGTGGCTCCACTGAACTTTGCAAAACTTGATAACCTTGCTGCGGGTGACTCGGCTGGAATACTCAAGAATCTTAACTGGTTTCTCCTCATAAGTCAAATCACTGTCCAGCTGAATCGCTTCCAGCGGCACTGTATCTCTCAGCGGTATATCATCCATCTCCGCATGGCACTTCTTCAGCTGGGAAACATGGAATACATCGTGAACTCCTGACAATCCTTCGGGTAATTCCAACTTATAAGCTACTTCTCCCATACGCTCCAAAACCTTGTATGGTCCTACAAAACGTGGCGCTAACTTTCCCTTAACTCCAAAGCGTCTAACTCCTCGAAGTGGAGATACTCGAAGATAAACTCGGTCCCCGACTTCGTAAACTGCCTCCTTGCATTTAGAATCTGCGTAGCTCTTCTGCCTGGACTGGGCTACCTTGAGCCTATCGCGAATCAATTTCACCTTCTGTTCAGATTCCTTAATCAAGTCCGGTCCAAACAACTGGCGGTCTCCAACTTCATCCCATGACAATGGGGTCCTGCACCTCCTTCCGTACAAGGCTTCGAAAGGGGCCATCTTCAAACTGGATTGATAACTATTGTAATAAGAGAACTCCGCATAGGGAAAATTGTCATCCCAACTAGATCCATAATCTAGCGCACAAGCTCTTAGCATATCCTCCAAAATCTGATTGACTCTCTCGGTCTGTCCATCTATCTGTGGATGGAAAGCTGTACTGAACTCTAGCCTGGTACCCAAAGTTTCATGCAACTGATTCCAGAACTTTGAGGTAAACTGGGTTCCTCTATCTGTTACAATGCTCCTTGGAACTCCATGCAGACATACGATCCTGGTCATGTATATCTTTGCCAGCTTAGCACTGGTGTAGTTAGTCTTCACTAGGATGAAATGAGCTACCTTTGTCAAACGATCGACTACTACCCAAATCGAGTCATAGCCTAAACGAGTTCTGGGCAATCCCGTAATAAAATCCATGCCTAGCTTATCCCACTTCCATTCGGGTATTGGCAATGGCTGTAGTAATCCGGCTGGCTTCTGATGCTCTGCCTTTACTCTCTGACATACATCACAAACTGCTACATACTCTGCAATATCCTTCTTCATTTAGGTCCACCAGAAAGTATCCTTCAAATCCAAATACATCTTGCTATTTCCTGGGTGAATCGAATATGGTGAATCATGGGCCTCTTGTAGAATTAACTTCCTGATCTCCGGGTCATTGGGCACATAAACATGGTCTTCAAACCATAAGGTATCGTGTTCATCATCACGAAATCCTTTAGCTTTTCCTTTGCTCATTTTCTCCTTAATAGAAGCAATCTCCTTGTCAGTCTTCTGGGCTTCTCTGATCTTATCCATCAAAGTAGACTGAATCTCCAATGCTGCTACATAGCCTCTCGGAACTATCTCCAAACATAGCTCATGAAGATTCTCGGCTAACTCTCTTGGTAAATCTCCCGTCATTAAGGTGTTGACATGACTTTTACGGCTCAACGCGCCAGCTACTACGTTAGCCTTTCCAGGGTGATAATGCAATCTCATATCATAATCCTTGATGAGCTCCAACCATCTCCTTTGCATGAGATTCAACTCCTTCTGTGTGAAAATATACTTCAAACTCTTGTGATCTGTGTACACCTCACAATGGTTTCCAATGAGAAAATGTCTCCAAGTCTTTAATGCATGCACTACGGCTGCTAACTCCAAATCATGCGTGGCATAATTCAACTCATGAGGCTTAAGCTGTCGTGAGGCATATGAAACAACTCTTCCTTCCTGCATAAGCACTGCTCCAAGTCCTCGACGTGAAGCGTCGCAATACACCTCATAATCCTTGGTCTGATCCGGCAAAATCAACACAGGTGATGTAACCAAATGTTTCTTCAACTCCTAGAAACTAGCCTCACATTCTTCAGTCCATTTGAACTTGGTATCCTTCTTCAACAACTCCGTCATAGGTTTCGCAATCTTCGAGAAATTTTCAATGAATCTCCGGTAGTATCCTGCGAGTCCAAGAAAACTCCGGATCTCTCCAACTGTTGTTGGCGCTTCCCAATTTGTCAGTGTCAACCTTGGTGGGATCTACCGTTATACCTTCTCCGGATATAACGTGTCCAAGGAATCCAACTTCCTTCAGCCAAAACTCACATTTGCTAAACTTGGCATATAACTGATGTTCTCTGAGCTTTCCAAGTACCAAACGCAAATGCTCCTTATGCTCCTCTTCATTCTTGGAGTAAACCAGAATATCATCAATGAACACTACGACAAACTTATCCAAAAACACCATAAACACTTTGTTCATCATGTTCATAAAATATGCAGGGGCGTTAGTCAGACCAAATGACATAACGGTATACTCATACAGCCCATAGCTGGTGGTAAATGTCGTCTTAGGTATATCATGTTCTCGAATCTTTAACTGATGGTACCCTGATCGCAGATCGATCTTGGAAAATACCTTAGCTCCTTGCAATCGATCAAACAGATCATTAATCATCGGTAGTGGGTACTTGTTCTTGATGGTTACTTCATTACTACACTAGTGCAGAACCGGGCAATAGCATCGGTTCGTAAGGCCCTTTAGTGCCGGTTCGATAACCGGCACTAAAGTGTGGGCACTAAAGCCCCCCCCCCACCCTTTAGTACCGGTTCAAAATGAACCGGTGCTAAAGGGCAACCACGTGGCATGAGCCAGCTCCGGGGGCAGGGAGCCCTTTAGTACCGGTTGGTGACACCAACCGGTATTAAAAGGTTGGGGGGTTTTGGGTTTATGATTTCTTTTTTATTTAATTTTGTGTTTTCCATTTAATTCTTTTTCGTTTGCTGGTATTTTACGATACTACACATTGTACACGTTATGCATATATATAAATAGAATTTCTAGTAGAACCGGTCATATATATATCATCAAATGTCTCACAAACCACCATATTAATTCACACATACACACATGTACATATATATATATACAATTAGCTAGCTATATACAATTTCTCCTACAATGTTGCCTTCGGAGCCAGTGGCATTAGCCTAATTGGTGCCTTCGGAGCACGATGACAATTGGAATTGGTTCATGGGGTCGGTAGCGGGTAATAGTGTTCTCCGTTCGGATTTATGATCTGGTCGAGCAAAAATCCCGCTATTTCCTCTTGAAGTGCTTCTACGCGCTCCGTTGGTAGGAGCTTCTCCCGCACCTCTGTGAACTGTTAAGAAGGAGATCAATATGCATGTGTATTAGTTGTGTGACTAGATATCGATAATGGTGTAAAAATTGTGAATAGTGTTCTGACAAACGTACCCATTCCTGTCTTTGAGATCTGCTCCTTTCGGACGCCATCATGCGAATGTTCTCGCAAACGCAGTATGCACACAGATCAGTCCCCGACATCTGCTTCAGGGCCTTTACGAGAATGGAATTTGATCAGATAATAATTAATCAAGCATGATAATTAAAGAGATGGCAGCTAGCTAGCTAGCTAGTACTACTTAATTACTTACCTTAGGTCGAAACCATTTCAGTCTTTGTTTCCATTGGCCTGGAGTGACGCTGATGAACCTTGCCCAAGCCCTGCCCGCCGACAAAGAAAATGAATAAATGGGTTATTAAATAGTTCATATCAGGAAATGACGAACTAAATAGGCCAAGATATATAGTTAATAATGATTGAAATTACCTGTTGACTATCCCAAACAAGATGGTGTAGTCACTTTGTTTTTTAAGTAGTGAGTCCAGTACTTCAACTGTTCCGGCGTCAACTTTAATGATACACAAGATCCAGTGATATCTGCATGCACACACGTTTGCATGTCTTAATTAAGCGGGAATATGTAAGCAAAAACATGTAGCTAGCTACTAGGAAAAAACAGAGAATTTGTAGTACAAGACAATGTGACTCACTGGAAGTTGTAAGAAAGTAGTATATCTTCATTGCTATTGAGGCGCTTCAAGAACTCTAGCATGCTATCCTCTACACTTTTTTCATGATATGCATCTATTTTCCATGTGTATTCATTAACGATGTTTGGGTCAATGAACCCAATACCATAGCGTCCACCTTTTTTCATTTCATACATCTTCATCCTGCATAATACCATAGAAAAGAATATAATGAGGTAATTACAGGTAATGATTGATCAAAAGGATCACTACAGCTAGCTGACGATAGCAAAAGGATCACTCCGCGTATACTCTTATGTGTTGTTGGCACAACAAGCGGGGGGATTGATTGCGCCGCCTGTTCTCCCAGCTGGGGAATGGTTTTACCGCATTTTTTGCCAGCTGATTTGCTCGAGCTCGAGCTCGCCTCTTTCTGTAGACGTGCTCGATTTAACTTCCTGATGTGGCGCTCATAGTCTGTGTCAACAGGCTTGGGAGCTGGTGGTGCAGCCATACGAATGAAGTGGTCAATCTTTTCCTCAGGCACTTTCTCCCTCGGCGGCATTGCCGGTTTCGGTCCAAAATGGGCGTCCAATTCTGCCCGCACTATGGCATTGGTTTGCTCCTCGGTCCTGTCGTAAGCCCTCTGAGGAAGAGGAGTGAGGCTTGGACCATATTTATATCGCTTGCCTCCGCCTGTACTTCCTGTACTACCTCGACTCGTACCGCTACGCACCATAGCTGCGGCATGTCTCTTCTGCGATTGCTGAGGCGGCGGAGACGGCTGACGTGGCTGAGTTGGACGAGGAGGAGTGGCCTGAAGCTGTGCCAGACTTGGAGGAGGAGCGGCCTGAAGTTGTGCCGGACTTGGAGGAGGAGTGGACGTCTGACGCTGTGTCGGACTTGGAGGAGGAGTGGCCTGACACTTTGCCGGACTTGGAGGAGGAGGAGTGGCCTCACGCGTTGCTGGACTTGGAGGAGCGGGAGTCTGCTGACTCGGTGGCGGATTTCGACGAGGAGTCGGGTGACGCGGTGTCGGTGGCCTTCGAAAGACGATGCAATCCTTTCTCCATAGGATGACACGATGTATGGCCTCTCCCAATGTGTGCTCGTCATCACCTCCAGGAATGTCAAGTTGTAGCCCCGAATATGGGTCCACCACCTCATCAACCAAGACACGAGCATAGCCCGCTGGAATCGGGTTGCAATGGAAGGTTGCCTCGGGGGGATTTGTAAAAGCAACGGCATCCGCCACCTTCATGGATATGTTTTTCATTTTGAAGTGTAGCTCGCAGTTAGTGTTCTCCATGATGTCATCCACGGGGTATCTATCCAGCATTGCATCGCCCGGGGCGGAACCCACGCTGCTTCTCGGCATGGATGGGGCGGTGCTATCCAATGTTGGATCATCCGCTAGCTGCTGCAGCTGCTGAGACCCCCTTTGCTGGCTAAGTGAGTCGATCTGCTCCTGCTGCCGCTGGAATTTGACTGTCAAGTCCGCGTGATTTGATTCTAGGACTTGAAGGCGTTCATAGTCCAGCTTCCTCTGCTCCTCCTCCATCTTCCTCTTCTTCTCCCCCACAATCTTCTTTCTCGCACGGGTTCTGTAGTCGGCGTTCCAGTCCGAAAACTCGTCCTTCCCGGGTGTTCAGGATTTCCCAGGGCACGCGTAAGCTCGTCGTTCTCTCTGTTGGGCTGGAACACCCCCGATCGAGCCTATTGCAACAAGTAGCTTATCGTCGGCTCCGTTCAGACATGCCTTCGTCGAAACTTTACCTGTCTTCGGGTCCAACTCCCCCCCATGCGCATAGAACCAAGTCCTACACCTGGGGGCCAGCTCCTAGTAACCGGAGTGACACCTGCATCCTCCATCTCTTTCTCAGACTTATCCCACTTAGGCATTGCCACCGCGTAGCCACCTGGCCCCAGCTTATGGAACTTATCTTTTTTTTCGGCATTCTTCTTGTTTATTCTCGACCGTTCCTTAGCTAATTCCGAATCCTTGAATTTCACGAAATCGTCCCAATGAGCACTTTGCTTCTCTAGTGTTCCCTCGAATACTGGAGTCTTCCTTCCTCCCTTGACGTACTTGTCCCATTCATGATTCTTGTGGTTCTTGAATGCAACCGCCATCTTCCTAAGAGGAGCGTCCTTTACTTTCTGCACATCTGCATCTGTGAAATGATCTGGTAGGGTGAAATGTTCCATGAGAGTATCCCAAAGCAGACCTTTTTGTCTGTCGTCGACAAAAGTAAGATCTAGACGTGGCTTTGCTGGCTCTCTCCATTCTTGAAGGGAGATCGGGAGTTGGTCCTTCACAAGAACTCTGCACCGACGAATGAACTTGTCCGCAATCTTCTTAGGCGCTAATGGTTTGCCATTAAGTTTGATGGCCTCGATATTGTACTTTACGCCCTCCTTCAACTTTTTGTTCGGGCCTCGTTTCGTCCTGTTGCCTGAAGATTTGCTTGATCCGGATGGCTGAAAGAAGAAAGATCGATTCGTTAATATATCTTCAAGTCATTTAAAACATGTGATGATCACCAGATGCCTGCTTATATAAATATATATACCTCGCCGGTCTTTGTTGTTTCAAGATCAACATTTTCTTCGTCATCATCATAATCATAGTTCATGACTTCATCAATTCGGTCGTCGCGATCAAATATCATATCACCCTCCCCGGTGTTGTTTAGAAATTTGGAGCCGTCATAATCTTCTTCATTCTGATCATCATCTGGCCCGCGAGGATGGCGTATCATATCGAACAGGGCCTGTTCTCCCTCTCTGCCGGTATTGTCCGCCATAGCTTTTACTTAACTAATCCAAAAGAAATATAAAACAATTTAGTATTCAAATTACATCGTCTCGAATAATAGATATAATCTCGAATACATCGTCTCGAATAATAGATATAATCTCGAATACATCGTCTCGAATAATAGATATAATCTCGAATACATCGTCTCGAATAATATATAATCTCGAATACATCGTCTCGAATATTATATATCGAATACATCACTGGCTAGGTAACTAATAAAGATTGAATACTACAGAAGAATCTAGGACACTCACGGTTCCTGCGGCGCGGGCGGTGGACACCCAAAGAGAAGCAACCCTCACAGGATCATAGCTGAAGTGAGATTCCTGAAGAACCTGCCAGGTATTGGAGAATCTGCCGCCCTCTAACGCAACCATGTAGCGATGGACGTGCTCGTCCTCCTCCCTGACACGGCGACGTACCACCTCCGGCGGGGCCGGCTCCCTCCGCACCGAAACTGGCCCACGCGAACGCCACCAAAGGAGATCAGGATTGACGACGGGACCCAGGCCGGGTTCTCATCAAGCGGCGCTCCCCTCCAGGCAGCACCTCCCAGTGCCAGCATGGCGGAGCCCAGTCCCGGACATGGGTCAGCCGGACGTCATCGCGGAAGGGTCGATGGCGAGGATGTGGGCCGGGCATCGTCGAGAACAAATACTAGCTATATGCCCGCAAAAAGTAACATTTTTTTAATGATTGGATTTTGATAACTAAAATTTCTAACATTTCTATATAACTAACATTTCTAACAATGCTATATAACTAACATTTTTATAACATTTCTAATATTTCTATAACTAAAAAACAGAAAAAAAAATATAACATTTCTATATAACTAACATTTGTATAACATTTCTAATATTTCTATAACTAAAAAAAGAAAAATTTCTAACTTTTTTATAACTATTCTATAACTAAAAAATAGAAAAAATTCTAACATCTATATAAATATTTCTATAACTAAAAAATAGAATAACTAAAAATATATAACTAAAAAATAGAAAAACAAATTAAGTGTATGTGTGTGCTCACCGGCGAGGCGAGAGGCGACGAGCGGCGACGACGGGGATGGCGACGATGGGGACAGGGACGGGGCGGCGACAACGGGGACGGGGAAGGGGCGGCGACGATGGGGATGGTGACGACGGGGACAGGGACGGGGCGGCGACGACGGGGATGGGGCGGCGACGACGGGGACGGGGACGACACGGGACGGGCCGGGACGGGGCGGCAGTGACGACGGGGACGACAGGGCGGCGACGGGGGCGGCGACGAGGGATATGGAGACGGGGGCGGCGGGCGACGGGGCAGAGGAGAAGAAGCAGATGAGAAACTGAAATTTTTGAAGTGTTTAGTTATATGATGGACCTTCAGTATCGGTTGGAGCCACCAACCGGTACTAAAGGCCTGTTTTGGCCAGGCCAAGCGGCGGGAAGCGCACCCCCTTTAGTACCGGGTGGTGGCTCCAACCGGTACTAAAGGCCCCCCTTTAGTACCGGTTGGTGCCACGACCCGGTACTAAAGGGGGTGCGCTGGCGCAGGTGCGGTGCGGCAAGTTTAGTCCCACCTCGCTAGCCGAGGGGCGTCCGCACTGGTTTATAACCCCCCGGGCGGTAGCTCTCTCGAGCTCCTCTCCAAAGCAGGCCTACTGGGCCTACATGTTCTGTGCTGCCCTGTGGGCCTACTGGGCCTTTGCGGGCCTGCATCCTGGCCCAACAACAGGTTGGGTTTCTAGTCATATGCAGGCCGCTCTGGCGCAGTAGGCGGGATTTTTTTATTATTATTTTGCTTTATTTATTTTTGAGTTGTTTTTTTTGTGTATTTAGAGTTTCTTTGTGAATATTTTTGCTTTAGGTACAAAAAATTACAAACTTTCTGTTAGTGCCCATAGTTTTCAAATTTGAATAGTTTAAATTTTGAATTATTTGAAATTAGTGTGAATCACTAGTTTGTGAATAACTTAACTTTAAAAATCAGTAAAGGCATGAAAGAATTTGTTTGCACATAAAACTTCTTCGCGTTTCAAATGCCAAAACACATAACTACCCTAACTATTACAGAGATTCCCTCCTGGGTGTGAAACACATAAGAAAGTGATGATAGTGAAGCCGATCACATCCCAGATCTTTGGGTGTGAAACTTTTTCTTCGCGTGTGTCCCTTTGCGCCATAACCATGGAAAATTTTCATCATTTAACGGGATGCTCGGGTCAATATTCACTGTGAATGGAGCAATTTCATCAAACTTTTCATAATCTTCTGACATGTCTGTCTTGTCATCCACTCCCACGATGTTTCTATTCCCAGAAAGAACTATGTGCCGCTTTGGCTCATCGTACGATGCATTCGCTTCCTTATCTTTTCTTTTTCTCGGCTTGGTAGACATGTCCTTCACATAGAAAACCTGTGCCACATCATTGGCTAGGACGAATGGTTCGTCTGCATACGCAAGATTGTTGAGATCCACTGTTGTCATTCCGTACTGCGGGTCTTCCGTTACCCTGCCTCGTGTCATATTGACCCATTTGCACCGAAATAAAGGGACCTTCAAACCACGTCGATAGTCAAGTTCCCATATGTCCTGTATATAACCATAATATGTTTCCTTTGAAAGTATTACCATTTATCTCGTACCCTTTGAAAGTCATTATATTCGAAGATGGTAACTGGGACAGCAAGTACAGGTCATCTTCAATAGAGGCGTCATGCATGGTACGTGTCTGCAACCAGCTGGCGAAACTCCTGGTTTGTTCACGTGTAATCCAGTCATCAGACCGCTCCGGATGTCTGGAGCGTAGCAAATTCTTGTGTTCATCCATATACGGAGCCACCAAGGCGGAATTCTGTAGAACTATGTAGTGTGCTTCAATGAGAGAATGTCCGTCCATACATATTATTTGTTCCCCTTCTAGCGTGCCTTTTCCATCCAGTCTGCCCTTATGCCGCGATTTAGGAACACCAATCGGCTTAAGGTCAGGAATAAAGTCAATACAAAACTCAATGACCTCCTCATTTTCATGGCCCTTGGAGATGCTTCCTTCTAGCCTAGCACGGTTATGAACATATTTCTTTAAGACTCCCATGAACCTCTCAAAGGGGAACATATTGTGTAGAAATACAGGACCCAAAACGTTAATCTCTTCGCATAGGTGAACTAGGACGTGCGTCATGATGTTGAAGAAGGATGGTGGGAACACCAACTCGAAACTGACAAGACATTGCACCAAATCATTCTGTAACCTTGGTATGATTTTTGGATCGATTACCTTCTGAGAGATTGCATTGAGAAATGCACATAGCTTCACAATGGCTAATCGAACGTTTTCTGGTAGAAGCCCCCTCAATGCAACCGGAAGCAGTTGCGTCATAATCACGTGGCAGTCATGAGACTTTAGGTTCTGGAACTTTTTCTCTGCCATGTTTAGTATTCCCTTTATATTCGACGAGAAGCCAGACGGTACCTTAATACTGAGCAGGCATTCAAAAAAGATTTCCTTCTCTTCTTTGGTAAGAGCGTAGCTTGCATGACCCTGATGTATGCCGTCTTTTCCTTGCATACGTTGCTGGTCCTCCCGTGCCTCAGGTGTATCTTTTGTCTTCCCATACACGCCCAAGAAGCCAAGCAGGGTCACACAAAGATT
This sequence comes from Triticum urartu, assembly GCF_056163025.1. Classification (NCBI taxonomy): domain Eukaryota; kingdom Viridiplantae; phylum Streptophyta; class Magnoliopsida; order Poales; family Poaceae; genus Triticum; species Triticum urartu. Next base: position 145,579,274 of record NC_141874.1, read on the forward strand.
CTTCGTCACGTGCATCACGTCGATTGCGGAGCGGGCCTCTAGGTCTTTCCAATAGGGCAGGTCCCAAAATATAGATTTCTTCTTCCACATGGGTGCGCGTCCGTCAGCGTCATTCAGAACAGGTTGTCCACCAGGACCGTTTCCAAAGACCACCTTCAAATCCTTGACCATATCATGTACATCAGCACCAGTACGGTGGCGAGGCTTCGTCCGGTGATCCGCCTCACCTTTGAAATGCTTGCCTTTCTTTCTTACGGGATGCCTGCTCGAAAGAAATCGACGATGTCCCAGGTACACATTCTTCTTACAATTAGCCAAATATATACTGTCGGTATTGTCCAAACAGTGCGTGCATGCGCGGTATCCCTTGTTTGTCTGTCCTGAAAGGTTACTGAGAGCAGGCCAATCATTGATGGTCACGAACAGCAACGCCTTTAGGTCAAATTCTTCCCCCATGTGCTCATCCCACGCATGTACACCTGTTCCATTCCACAGTTGTAAGAGTTCTTCAACTAATGGCCTTAGGTACACATCAATGTCATTGCCGGGTTGCTTAGGGCCTTGGATGAGCACTGGGGTCATAATGAACTTCCGCTTCATGCACAACCAAGGAGGAAGGTTATACAAACATAGAGTCACGGGCCAGGCGCTATGGTTGCTGCTCTGCTCCCCAAAAGGATTAATGCCATCTGCGCTTAGACCAAACCATACGTTCCTTGCGTCATTTGCAAACTCCTTCCCGTACTTTCTTTTGATTTTTCTCCACTGCGACCCGTCAGCGGGTACTCTCAACTTTCCATCTTTCTTACAGTCTTCTCTGTGCCATCGCATCGCCTTGGCATGCTCTTTGTTTTGGAACAAACGTTTCAACCGTGGTATTATAGGAGCATACCACATCACCTTGGCAGGAAACTTCTTCCTGGGGCGCTCGCCCTCGACATCACCAGGGTCATCGCGGCTGATCTTATAGCACAATGCACCGCATACCGGGCAAGCGTTCAAATCCTCGTACTCACCGCGGTAGAGGATGCAATCATTAGGGCATGCATGTATCTTCTGCACCTCTAACCCTAGAGGGCAGACAACCTTCTTTGCTTCGTACGTACTCTCGGGCAATTCGTTGTCCTTTGGAAGCATATTCTTTATCAGATACACCATTCTCTGCCTTCCATTGCAGCAATTCTAGTGTGGTGCCCAGCTTTTTCTTGTCACCTACACAATTCGGGTACAACAATTTTTTGTGATCCTCTAACATGCGCTGCAACTTCTTCTTCTCCAAATCACTTGCGCAGTTTCTCTTTGCATCGGCAATGGCCCGACCTAGATCATCAACGGGCTCATCTGATGCCTCTTCTTCAGCTTCTTCCCGCATTGCCGGCTCAGCTTCTTCCCGCATTACCGGCTCAGCTTCTTCCCCCATTGTTGTGTCATCGTATTCAGGGAACCCATGGTCAGGATAGCTATCGTCGTCCTCTTCTTCTTCTTCATTGTCTTCTATCATAACCCCTCTTTCTCCGTGCTTGGTCCAAATATTATAGTGGGGCATGAAACCGGACTTAAACAGGTGGACGTGAATGGTTCTTGACTTAGAGTAATTTTGACCATTCTTACAGACAGCACATGGACAAGGCATAAAACCATCCGCCCGCTTGTTTGCCTCAGCCGCAAGCAGAAAAGTTTGCACGCCATTAATGAACTCGGGAGAGCATCAGTCATCGTACATCCATTGTCGGCTCATCTTCAATACACAGCACCAAAAACACCAAATTAATACAAGTTCATACATAAAGTTCATACAACACTTAAATGCAACAAACAAATAACTCTCTAGCTAAAGCATTTAAATGCAACAACAAATGCGATCAAGATCGCAACTAAGGTAACAATTGATCCAACAACATAATGATACCAAGCCTCACTATCGATGGCATATTTTCTAATCTTTCTAATCTTCAAGCGCATTTTCTCCATTTTGATCTTGTGATCATCGACGACATCGGCAACATGCAACTCCAATCCCATCTTCTCCCCCTCAATTCTTTTCAATTTTTCTTTCAAGTACTCGTTTTCTCTTTCAACTAAATTTAACTTCTCGACAATAGGGTCGGTTGGAATTTCCGGTTCACATACCTCCTAGAAAAAATATCTATGTCAACTTGATGGGCATAATTTGTCATAAACACGAAATGCAACTAGTTTTAAAAGAGAATATATATACCACATCCGAATCATAACAAGGGCGAGGGCCGACGGGGACGGATATCAAAACCATGGCACTATGTATAACAAACAACGTACGGGTAAGATAATTATACGAGTAACTATATATCCAAATCACACAAACATCAATTTTTATATAAAATTTCATGAACAAGAGGCTCACCACAACGTGGTGCCGGCGACGGGACGGTGCGGGCGATCGACGGTGGTTACGGCAGAGATTTAGAAGGCACTAAGTAAACCACACCTACATATGCAAACTAAGTGTTATTTTTGACCTCAAATTGTATATAAATCAAATACTAGCACATATAATTCCTCCCAAATTACTAAACTCACAATTAAACACTATATAAAGCATTGCAAGAGCTAATCTAGCAATGAGAGATGAAATGACAAAGTTGCTAACCTTTGTGATCATTTGAATCGATGGGGACCTTCAAATCTTGACAAATTTTGGGCAAAATGTGTGATGAGCTCGAGAGGAAGAGGGGAAGAACAGAGAGGGAGGGGAAAGCGGTAGAACAGAGCAAGCTCGGGTGGACGAAGGGTTTATGTAGGACGACCTTTAGTACCGGTTCGTGACATGAACCGGTACTAAAGGTGCTGGAGGGGCCCCAGACTGACAACATCCTGCCACCACTCTCATTAGTATCGTTTCGTGGCACGAACCGGTGCTAAAGGTTCGCCACGAACTGGTACTAATGAGAGCGGCCCGGCTAGCCGTTGGAACCGGCACTAATGGACACATTAGTGCCGGCTCAAATTCAAACCGCCACTAATGTGCTTCACATTTGACCCTTTTTCTACTAGTGCTAGCAACAATCTGCCTCACTTGTTGGAATGCTTCACAGTCCGCCTGGACCTCGACGTGGGCCGAGCTCAGCTTTTTGAGATCTGCGGTCGCCACCTTTTCTTTCTCCTAAAAGGCGTCGCGTTCTTGGTGCACGCCATTCAGGGTTTCCTCTACTTCGAGGACTCGAGCCTGGTCCTTGTCCCGAGCCGCCCTCTCCTCGGCCAACTCCTTCTCGGCCCTCACGCCCGTAGCCTTCTGCTGCTCCACTTCCTGCCAAGCCTTTTCCAACTTGGCCTTAAGCGCCTCAAGCTTCGTCATCACAGCTGTCATATAAAATAGCTCGGCGTTAGCATTAAAGCTAAAACAAAACTCTAACTATATTTGATAACATGACAGTTTTTCTGCTTACCTTAGGCCCACTCGATCTGCTTTTGCATCAGATCGAGGTGCTCCTCGAATCGTTTCAGCTTCCGATTCATCTCCATATCTCCTCGGAAGCGGAGTTCGGAGCCGAGGACAAGGCCTGCACATGCACATTTACTTACTAATAGTCTCCTAGTAGTTCCGAAGTTAATCCTCCAGACAACTTTCTTAATAAAACCAGCCAGAGTCTTGGGGCTACTACATTTCATTTTTTGAACCAATAATCTATCTCGAACCCAAAGCCAATTTTTTAAAACTTGTTTTGGGCTCGGGGGCTACTGCCAGCCACACACCCTCATGTGCTACGTCACGGTACAGCAAAAAGTCTTCGAATAAAGGCCGCTTCCACATGTAACACTAGTGTTAAATCCATTTACGTATGAAACAAGCGCTAGGAAGCATACCTAGAAGCCCTTGATGAGGCCCTTGAAGACCTCATGCATTCCGGCCTATACGGACCAGAAGCCACACAGTGTCGTGCCGATAAGGGCATGGTACTCTTCTGTGATACTGGAGCCCACTAAGGATACCTCCATCTCCTCGGCCCACCCCACGGTAACACGTCCTTGGGCAAGAGGGATGGGCAGAACAACCTCGGGTCCCACCACCATTGTGGTAGGAATGGAGGCCTTTGGCTGTGGCGGTGGCACTGGAGATGCTTGGTCTGGCCCAACCCTTCCTTGGGGACCTCTGGGACCACGTCCCCTTGATCCTATTTGGCCGAGGTTTCGACCTCGACCGCAAGAACCTATACCTCGTCGCCCCGCTCGGCTCACCACAAGAAAAGGGAACCAAACAAAACAATCAGCTAGCCCAGGGGAAGAGCATGATTAGAGGGGCATGCATCACACAGGCACACACCAAGTACGCCAGCGGGGCGGGCCGCGACGCCCGGAAGACAGGCATACATTCCAAACGATGTCATCGGGTCAAGGGTGGCGATAACAATAGTCCGGGTAACCAAGGGCCCTCCACATATCCGTAAAACAAATTCAAAAAACACACGGATGCGTGCCAGGTGAAGTTCTGTGTGGTTCTTTCTGGAGAAAATTCCTTATTTGACACTATCTTAAAATCTGCTTCCTTATTTGACACTGGAAAAAATTTCTTCCCTATTTGACATAAGTTCTAAATTTTATTCCTTATATGACATTTCCGTCTATTTTAAGCCTAAATGACATCTGAAAAGACTCTTTTGCCCCTCATGTGGTATGTGTGTGGGGGCAATGGCGCACACACGCAGCATTAGTGCGAGGGTAGGAGCACACGTGTAGCAACACATACACATGCACCAACACACACACGCAACAACATGCACGCGCGCATGCACACACACACGCAGCAACACACATGCACGCGCACACACGTGCAGCAACACACACGCACGCAGCACACACACATACACACACGCAGCAGCAACACACACAGGCAGCACATAGGTGTTGGAATTTTGCTAGTAGGCTTTTGGCCCAAAACCCAACTAAAATTCTGAAATTCTCTTGGCCCATTCATGCACACATGTGAGTGGAGTGAGTGAGGCTAAAGTTTAGTCCCACCTCATAAGTTGAGAGAGAGTTGCACCTCTTCATATGGTGAGCTCTTCTACCACTTGTATTAGCATGAGAAGAGGAGACCTACACGCGTGCTCCTCCTCCTCGCTCGCCTCGCCACGCCACGCCTCGTCACGACGCGCCGCGGGTTGCGGGATTGAGCCGAGCCGAGGACAGAGCTATGCACGTTGTCTATATTTTTGCTGCATGGGAAAAATTAATGAGTCATTAATTAATAATTAACGGACGCGTTAATTACTGAACCGTTTCTGATTTCTTTGGATCGTGACGACTCGGACGTGGCGTCTACCCTAGCCGCCGCCGCTTCGTATGGTTTCTCACCACCGTTCCAGATCATTGCGCCGCCAAGCAAGTCTTCTCCATCCCTCCTTCCGGCGTGCACCGCGAGAAGGGACAGCAGGCCTCCGGAACCCCGCCTCTCGTGATCCTGTACGGGAGAGGGGCAATCAGGTTTTTGGGGAGCGCACTCGCGCGACTGCTGGCAGTGACGACTTCGCGAACGACGACTTCTTCCCCGACCTCGGCAACCTCATCCTCGACGACATGGGCGACAACGTTAACGCCGGCGCTGCTGCACCCGCTGCACTATATGTGATTCTATCCTTCCTGTTCGAGATCGTGGTAGAATTCATGTTTCTAGTATGTGCCCTAGATGTGATATGTTCATCTGCTATGCTAGTTCGCATGATTAGTTTAATCTCTGCTGCTGTGGTCATGATTTATCTTCTGTTTATTCGGATTAAATCTCGTAGTAATTTGCTCATATTTCTAACAATCCAAAAACCTGATTATAGGAAATTTACTCCGAGTGGTTTTGCTGCGCATCTGAAGCCGCCTGCCTTTAAGGGGGCGCAATATAAGAGGTGGCGCACGAGAGCAGTCTACTGGTTTCAAACCATGGGCTGCTATGATGCCACCAAGGGAAAGCCTGAGGGCGATCTTAATCCAGCAAAGCTGGAAGCTTTTGAGAAGATCGATACCCTCTTTAAAGGCGCTCTTCTGAGTGTTCTTGATGACTCCATTGTGGATTCATATATGTCGTTTGACAACGGCAAGGACATGTGGGCTGCGCTCGAGGCCAAGTTTAGTGCCTCGGACGCCGGCAGCGAGTTGTACGTCATGGAGCAATTCTATGACTACAAGATGACTGATGAGCGCCCTGTTGTACAGCAGGCTCATGAGATATAGTCGCTCGCAAAAGAACTAGAGTACTTTAAGTGTGTGTTGCCGGACAAATTTGTTGCCGGAGGCATCATTGCCAAGTTTCCACCTTCGTGGAACAATTTTGCTACTTCCCTGAAACACAAGAGACAGGAGTTTTCCGTTGCGGATCTCATTGGTACAGAAAAAGAACTTCCAGCCCAACAAGTTCAAAAACAATAAGAACAAAACTCAAGGCAAAGGCAAGTTTGATACAAAGAACAAGCCATCACATTCTATCAACTTCAAGAAGAATTCTCATAAGAAGGGGAAGGGACTTTACCATGTCTGCGGTGATCCTAATCACTGGGCTCTGAAGTGTCCTAACCGCTTTGAGGAGCGCGAACATGAGAAGAGCGGCAAGTCCGCTAATGTTGTTATCGGTGATACTAATATGAAGGAATCAGGGTACGGTATTTTTCCTACCATCCTTTCAGTATTTCAATCCCCTGATTGGTTAATTGACACCGGTGCCAATGTACATGTTTGTGCTGACGCCTCCATGTTTTCTTCTTACCAGGCAATAGGGACTTCACCCGTGCTGATGGGGAACGGGTCACATGCCATCGTTCGAGGTGTTGGTACGGTCGATCTAAAGTTTACTTCAGGGAAGACTGTGCGTCTGAAGAACGTTCATCATGTGCCGTCCATCAATAAAAATCTCGTTAGCGGTTCCCGTTTATGTCGAGATGGTTTTAAGTTGGTTTTCGAATCCAATAAAGTTGTAGTTTCTAAGTGTGGACAATTTTTTGGAAAAGGCTATGAGTGCGGAGGCTTGTTCCGCCTATCTTTGTCAGATATTTGCACTAAAGTTATTAATAATGTTTGCCACAATAATGAGTTTGATATTTGGCATTCACGACTTTGTCATATTAACTTTGGTTGCATGACGCGGCTAGCCAATATGAATTTAATTCCGAAAATCTCTGTTGTCAAAGGCTCCAAGTGCCAAGTATGTGTGCAAGCTAAGCAACCTCGCAAGTCCCATAAGACTGCAGAGGCAAGAGACTTGGCGCCACTAGAGCTTATACATTCTGATCTTTGTGAGATGAATGGCGTGTTGACAAAAGGTGGAAAGAGATACTTCATGACGTTTATTGATGACTCCACTAGATATTGTTATGTGTATCTTCTGAAATCAAAAGATGAGGCTTTGACTTTCTTTAAAAACTATAAAGCTGAGGCAGAGAACCAACTTGATCGAAAAATTAAACGGCTTAGGTCCGATCATGGTGGAGAGTATTTTTCCAATGAATTTGATCTGTTTTGTGCGGAACATGGTATAATCCATGAGAGGACGCCTCCCTACTCACCCCAGTCAAATGGGGTAGCCGAAAGAAAGAACTGAACTCTAACTGATATGGTTAACATCATGTTAGACACTTCGGGTCTATCCAAGGAATGGTGGGGGAGGCGCTAATGACTGCGTGTCATGTCCTAAACCGAGTTCCCACAAAGCATAAGACCATGACTCCATTTGAGGAATGGGAAAGGAAAAGGTTGAAACTCTCTTACCTACGTACTTGGGGTTGTTTGGCGAAAGTCAATATACCATTTCCCAAGAAGCGCAAGCTTGGACCAAAAACCGTGGATTGTGTTCTTCTGGGCTATGCTTTTCATAGCATCGGCTATAGATTTTTGATAATAAAATGTGAGGTATCCGACATGCATGTTGGTACGATTATGGAGTCGAATGATGCAACTTTCTTTGAGGACATATTTCCTATGAAGGATATGTCGAGTTCATCAAATTAGGAGATACCTACTCCATCTAGTGAGGAATTCATTGTAATTCCTGAACCCACCATTGCGATGGAACACGTTGAGAATCCTGTTGAGGGTGACAATGGAACTCCTGTGAGGAGTAAGAGACAGAGGACTGCAAATTCCTTTGGTGATGATTTCATTGTGTACCTCGTGGATGACACACCCAGGACTATTTCAGAAGCCTTTGCATCTCCTGATGCTGACTACTGGAAGGAAGCTGTACGTAGCGAGATGGATTCCATCTTAGCTAACGGTACCTGGGAGATCACTGACCGTCCTTATGGGTGCAAACCTGTAGGATGTAAGTGGGTGTTCAAGAAGAAGCTTAGACCCGATGGTATGATTGAAAAGTATAAGGCACGGCTTGTGGCCAATGGTTATACCTAGAAAGAAGGTGAGGACTTCTTTGATACTTACTCACCCATGGCTAGACTGACCACAATTCGGGTGCTACTATCACCGGCTGCCTCACATGGTCTTCTCGTTCATCATATGGACGTTAAGACAGCTTTCCTCAATGGAGAGTTGAAGGAGGAAATTTACATGGATCAGCTAGATGGTTTAGTAGTACCTGGTCAGGAAGGAAAGGTGTGCAAGTTATTAAAGTCTTTATATGGACTTAAACAAGCTCCTAAAGAGTGGCATGAGAAGTTCGAAAGAACATTAACTGCTGACGGCTTTGTAGTAAATGATGGTGACAAGTGCGTGTACTATCGCTATGGTGGGGGCGAAGGAGTTATTCTTTGTCTGTATGTCGACGACATATTGATCTTTGGAACCAAACTTGATTTAATCAAGGAGGTTAAGGATTTCTTATCTCGCTGTTTTGAGATGAAGGATCTAGGAGTAGCTGATGTTATCTTAAACATCAAGCTGTTGAGAGATAAGAATGGTGGGATCACACTGCTTCAGTCTCACTATGTGGAAAAGGTCTTGAGTCATTTTTGGGTATAGCGACTGCACACCTTCTCCAACTCCATATGATGCTAGTGTGTTGCTTCGAAAGAATCAACGGATTGCTAGAGATCAACTGAGGTATTCTTAGATTATTGGCTCGCTTATGTATTTGGCGAGTGCCACGAGGCCTAACATCTCGTTTGCTGTGAGCAAGCTGAATCGGTTTGTGTTAAAACCGGGAGATGATCATTGGCATGCGCTTGAGAGAGTTATGCGCTATTTGAAAGGCACCGCGAGCTATGGGATTCACTACACCGGGTATCCAAGGGTACTGGAGGATTATAGTGACTCAAACTGGATATCTGATGCTGATGAGATTAAGGCCACAAGTGGTTATCTTTTTACACTTGGTGGTGGCGCTGTTTCCTGGAAGTCTTGCAAGCAGACCATCTTAACGAGGTCAACTATGGAAGCAGAACTCACAGCATTAGACACTGCCACTATTGAAGCAGAGTGGCTTCGTGAACTCTTGATGGACTTACCTATGGTTGAAAAACCAACACCCCCTATCCTGATGAACTGTGATAATCAAACTGTGATCGTCAAGATAAACAGTTCTAAGGACAATATGAAGTCCTCAGGGCATGTGAAGAGGAGACTAAAATCTGTCAGAAAATTGAGGAACTCCGGAGTTATTACGTTGGATTATATCCAAACGTCGAAAAACTTGGCAGATCCCTTCACAAAGGGTCTATCACGTAACGTGATAGATAATGCATCGATGGAGATGGGTTTGAGACCCACCGCATGAGTTGTCCATAGTGATAACCCACTCTATGTGATCGGAGATCCCGTGAAGTAGAAGTGGGAGACAAGATGTTGGTCAGCTGGGAGGAGAGTATCCCTATATTAATTATCCCACTCCGTGAAGATGCAATACTCTCCTGATCTGCATGGCAGGTTGATACTTATCTTAATGTGTTCCAAGTGGCTTATTCGGGTAAGCAGAGATGTTGTCCTGCAGAACATCTTCTGAGGAACACACCTATATGAATTTGACTGTTAACGTTGCAGTCTGTGAGAATTGGGTGTTCTCTAATAAATTCATGAAAGGCCCTGGAGTATGACGTATACGCTCCACCCGCGGGGAAGCCTTGCGGCAGCCCAGTATCGATCAAGAATTTGTGTGGAACTAGTTTCACAGAAAACTTATAGTTCAAGGCATAGTCCACTATTTAAGTTGTGATCTAGTGTAGCATAAATTTCTAAGTGGAAGTTCAACTTCACAGTCTCCACTAAGCACCGGTACATAAAACAATGTTTTGAAACTAAATGATGAGATGTGCCAATGAGACTTTGTGGGGGATTGTTCGAATTTTGCTAGTAGGCCTTTGGCCCAAAGCCCAACTAAAATTCTGAAATTTTCTTGGCCCATTCATGCACACATGTGAGTGGAGTGAGTGAGGCTAAAGTTTAGTCCCACCTCATAAGTTGAGAGAGAGTTGCACCTCTTTATAAGGTGAGCTCTTCTACCACTTGTATGAGCATGAGAAGAGGAGACCTACACGCGCGTTCCTCCTCCTCGCTCGCCTCGCCACGCCACGCCTCGTCACGACGCGCCGCGGGTTGCGGGATTGAGCCGAGCCGAGGACAGAGCTATGCACGTTGTCTATATTTTTGCTGCATGGGAAAAATTAATGAGTCATTAATTAATAATTAACGGACGCGTTAATTACTGAACCGTTTCCGATTATTTTGGATCATGACGACTCGGACGTGGGGTTTACTCCCACGACCTACCCGGCCCGCACTATATAGTCAGGCAGACGTCTACCCTAGCCGCCGCCGCTTTGTATGGTTTCTCACCACCGTTCCAGATCATTGCGCCGCCAAGCAAGTCTTCTCCATCCCTCCTTCCGGCGTGCACCGCGAGAAGGGACAGCAGGCCTCCGGAACCCCGCCTCTCGTGATCCTGTACGGGAGAGGGGCGATCAGGTTTTTGGGGAGCGCACTCACGCGACTGCTGGCAGCGACGACTTCGCGAACGACGACTTCTTCCCCGACCTCGGCAACCTCATCCTCGACGACATGGGCGACAACGTCAACGCCGAAGGTGCTGCACCCGCTGCACTGTATGTGATTCTATCCTTCCTGTTCGAGATCGTGGTAGAATTCATGTTCCTAGTATGTGCCCTAGATGTGATATGTTCATCTGCTATACTAGTTCGCATGATTAGTTTAATCTCTGTTGCTGTGGTCATGATTTATCTTCTGTTTATTCGGATTAAATCTCGTAGTAATTTGCTCATATTTCCAACAATAGGCACGCAACAGCACACACACGCGTGGGCACGTACACACGCAGTAGCAAACACACACAGCAGCACGCATGCACACACACATGCAGCAGCAGCACACATGTGCGCGTGCACCCACACACGCAGCAGCACACACACGCGCACACACATACCGTATGAGGGGCAAAATCGTCTTTTCAGATGTCATTTAGGTTCAAAATAGACGGAAGTGTCGTATAGGGAATAAAATTTAGGACTAGTGTCAAATAGGGACGAAAAACTTTTCCAGTGTCAAATAAGAAACCAGATTTTAAAACAGCGTCAAATAAGGAATTTTCTCTTCTTCCTGTGGCTAGTAAGATGCATTTTCAAATAATCTGGGCAACCACAGTCAGCCCATTCCACATAGCCACAAATTGAGTGAATTGCAAAAAACCACCACATTCTAAGTTCATGGTCAGATTTGCCATCACATTCCTTGGCTGCCCCAAAAATCTACTGCTAGTTTCCTTACTGATTTTCTCAATAAACCCTTATGACAGGTTTGGAGAGATTTAAACCGATTTCTGACAGAAAAGTCCCACTTGTAAGTGCTGACTTGGCATAAACCATCAACGCCGTTTGTTGACCATCAACCCATCTCTCCCACGCCGGCGACGCCGCTCCTCTCCCGAGAACGGATTGCACAGCCACCAGGAGTCGCATCCGCGCGCTCAACGGCGCCGCACACCCGCCTCCCGCCGGCCTCCGACGCCGCCACCGGAGTGCGCCGCTCCGTCAGACCTCAGCACCTCCTCCCACTCCTTCCCGTCCTCCATCGCGACGCCCTGAGCCGCCTCGAGCTCATGCGTGCTCACGGCCGTGGCGTGCCGACTCCGCGCTCACGCATCCTGCCGGCTTCCGGCGAGCCACCGGAGGGCGCCGCACCGCCGGACCTGCGCACCTCCGACCGCTCCTTCTTGGCGTCCCTCGCGACGCCCCGAGCCGCCACGAGCTCATGCGTGCTCACGGCCGTGGCTCTCCGGCGCCGCGCACCTGCCTCCCACCGGCCTCTGGTGACGCCACCTGAGAGCGCCGCCCCTCCTCCCCCTCCATTTCGTCTTCCTCGTTGTCTCCGTTCTGTCCTCCTCGCTGCCCAGCTCCTCGGGGCCATGCGCACGATGGCGGTCATGGCGGCCGCCCAGAACGGATGACGCCGTGTGCGAGGAAACGGTGGGAGGTGCAGGATGAGTGTCCGTGGGGTTCGCCGTCGCTCCATTGGCGGGAACAATGACGACGTGTCCAGCGGCGATGCCCTCGGCGTTCACGAGCGCATTGACATGCGAACACACGCATGCAACGTGTTTGAGAAAATGCCTCAAACAGAAAAGTGTTTGTGACGGGGTAGTGCTAACACTGACACGTGGACCCGCGTCAAATATAACGGTCAAACAAGTGGATTTGACTTTCAGTGCCAAGTGAGCACTTACAAGTAGGCCCAACCAGTCAGAAATCGGTTTAAATCTCTCCAAACCTGTTAGGGTTTATTGAAAAAATTAGTAAGGAAATTGGTCGATTTTTGGGGCGTCCAAGGAATGTGGTAGCAAATCCGGCCATGAACTCAAAATGTGATGGTTTTTTGCAATTCACTCCCACAAAATTATTCCTTCCTTAATGTTCAACATACATGAAAAATAATAAGAGACTTGAAACTGTTGATAAAGCTCATAAATCAACAGACTATAAGATGAGTCAACTGAAAGCACTTATGTTTACCAGTGACATGTTGTGCTAAACAAGCTCAATCTCTCAACTAGTAAACAATTAAACTGAAGTTACTAAAACAGCACAAAATTGATGTACTACAACAACTGAAACTAAATTAATGAAAAATCACTCACATGGCTTCAAAAGTCACGAGCTTTTCGCGCGCCAGAGACATTTTTTGTTGTGCCGCGCCAATCCTTGTAGGAAATCATTATGTCATCTAAAGCACCAACTAAATCGAATCAATAAGCCTCAAAAGGAAAACCCCTAATCCGAGCCGTGAGACCTTGCTGCTCAGCGAATTGTCAGAGTCAGAGGATGTCTATGCACGATGCCTCGCTACTTGGGCCATATTTATTCACAAAGTACAATTCTTTTAGGAGTTGGGCTAGTGACGCTCATACGAATACGTGCATATCATTTTCACAACAACAAAAAAACAAAAAAGGCGAGCTGGGACAGTGCGAATGGATATGCACGTTTCGGGCAAGCGAGAAGCAGTTGGAATTGGAACTGCCACATCCCGATCGATCCCTGCCATGTACGTAATACGGAGTAAGTCGCATGCAACTGGGTGGCTGACGAGCGCATTCATTCGTTGCCGGTAAATGGAAGCCGTGCGGTGCCAAGACGAGCGCTCTTGTCCTTGTGATGAGTTATTAGAACTCAGCATGAGCAGGAGTCACACCAATCAATTGCGAGAATAGACTACTAGCTCTAGCATACTCCTTGAGGCTTGAGGAATACGGCCGCGGCGGCGTCTTCTTGGCAGGTTATGCCTCCCCCCTTCAATTCCCCGCCATGATTTATGTCTCAAAATTGTTTTTTTTTTACTGAAATTGTTGATAGAGATTCTAGAGAAATTGTTGATGGAGATTCTAGAGAAATTGTTCGACAGGCTACTGAAATCTTATTGCCTCGCATTTAAGCAGTAAATTATGATGGTGGTGTAAGTATGGGATGCGGTTGAATATTGAAAAAGGCTAATAGGAGAGGAAGATTTCAGAGATAGGAGAGGAAGATCTCAGAGATAGAAGAGGTTTGTTTCTCCTGAAAGGCAGCTGGAGCTCCAACCAGTTAATCCTGGTAACACGCTGCTGAACTGCACAGCAAACTGTTGAGAGAAAAATGCTGAATCGCCATTGAATCTTGCCTAGCTAGATTTAATGGTCTCGCTGCTGCCTGCTGAATTTTGGTGCCTGTGGTGTCTGCAGTCTGAACGAATCTCCTGTAAACAATGACCTCGAGCACAAGCCTTATTTTTAGGAGAAGAGGGCATCGCCGTGGTTCCATTAGAAATGAAGCCACAGCATTCACCACATGAGTGTTAAACACGCGAAGAAAGCGAAGTACCAACGGCCAGCAGAAGTATGGCATAGATTACAAAAGCTCTGAAAAAACTACATCAGGCAGCCACAAGCCCTTTATTCTTCAGTTGCAATCAGGTGACTGAAATTAGTTGGTCTCTGACATAATCCGTGTTTGTTTGCTCGGTTTAGTTAGTCTAAAATATTTACTCTTGATGTCCTGACACGTGAAAGTTTTGTGGACTTTGCTGCTTTCTCTGAACCTGAATACGATCTTCCTATATTTTACGCCAACGCTTTTACTACTCCCACACAAAGTATTGTTGTCTTGTAAGTGTCATGAAACTTCAGTGTCTAGGAGTAGCTAGGAGTACTCCATGACAATATACCTTTGTCAGACTAGTGTAAACGAGGCAAAGGAGCTGGCACTGCATTATGATAATTATGACAAAACTGTAAGTTTGTGGTAACTACTGAATTTTGATTTAGTTTGAATTATCAAACTTGAAGTGGTAGTGTCAAGTCAAGTCTGATTAATCTTGAATTTGTCTTGAATTGCATTTTGTCTTCAGTAGTTACCACACATTTTCTGCTATCTTGTCTAGCAGTGTAAGGAGCAATGCAATTGGTAATTTTCTGCCATCCTCTCTAGCAGTGTGAGTAGCCATACAATTTGTAACACTGAATTTTGTTAACACTATCTCCATACAATGGTTCCTTTTGGGTTGAATTAGTTTCTAGGGTTCTTGAATTGGTCCTCCAGCAACAAACAGGAAAGATTTCTGCGACGGAGTGCTTAAAAACAGTGTTCATGAATCAGCCGTCAGTTAAAATTGCAAATTGAGCTTGCTTTGCTCTTAGTCTCTTGTCAGTTCAGTTCGGCTGTGGTTGGAGCTTCAGCCGGTTAGGTTAGTTCAGCTCTAAATTTCTGCCAGTAGGAACAGCAATTCTTGCTCCTTTTTTCAGGTAAAATTCAGCTGTGTAGTTTGTGTAGTTTGCTCCTTTTTTCAGGTAAATTTCTGCCGGTTGGAGCTTCATGGGACGAGGTCGTGTAGTTTGCTTTCTTTCTTGGTTTGCTTTGTGTTGTTAATTCCAAGAAAGAAGAAGAAAGGCTGCAAAACGGTGTTGTCGCTTGCAAATCTTGAGTACTCCACTGATACATACTCCTAGTACTATACCACTGATACATACTCCAAAATTCAGCTGTGGATGCACCAAACATCTTCTTTTAGAAAAGAATCAGACCTTTTAGCAAGGAATTGCATTGCATTTGGCTCAATAGCCCTGAACACATGTTTATTTCCAAACGTGCCCTCAAGGCCCTGAACTGCCTATCCCTTTTGTGACATTTTGGTAACTATGCTTTTTAACGAGCTGTGTTCATGTTGGTAGGACAAGAATGGTGTTCCAAGTTGTGTTATCAGTAAATTTTCAGTACTAAATGAAAGTACTCCAAACTTTGGCATTTGTTCTCTCTTGTTGTAAATTTGAATTTTATCGCAGGGAAGGGAATAAAGGGAGAATTCTTCTCATGATCTTTGACATGTTTCCTCAACAAACTAAGAACACTGAGAATCTGCTAGAATTGATATTGATCTTCTGTGCACATTTTTTCTAGGATCAGGCAGAGGAGCAGCAGCATCACGGGCATGGGCAGAGGAGGAGGAGCAGCAGCACGGGCAGAGCTCCACCAGCGACGCGCGGCAGAGCAGCACCGTGGGGAGAAGGTCGAGCCCTCCTGGTCAAGGCGATCGAGCTCCAGGCGCGCGGGGGAGCTCGAGGAGGACGAGCTCCACTGGATCGTGGCAGCAAGTTCTGGGCGTGAGGGGATCACGGGGGCGCAGGTCCTTGGCTGCGGAGGCGGCGGCGGAGCAGTTCATGGACGACGCCAGGGGAGCAAGTCCTGGGCGGCGCCTGACACTGGCCGGGCACGGGCGACGGGCAGAGGGACTTGTCTTGCACAATTTTGCAAGTACGAGGAGACAGGTCCCAGCGGTGTACGTGCAACTGCGCCATCCCCGCGTGGGCGGGGGAGAAGCGAACGAACGCTTTCTCAAGTATCGCAACACGATCTGTTCGAAACAACAGTTGATGCGGTGAGCCTGGGAAGCCACGTTATGCAGACATTTCAATGGTTACCTTCCAGATAATTGCATCGCCAGGCCTGATGTAGGGTGTGAAACACAGGGCAAGGATACATTTTTATCAGTATGAAACAACACAGCGTTATACGAAAATCAGCTCATGATAATTTGTAATGAAGATCAACAGCTGAGTGGACGTGCATTGATATTTTTATTAAGTTTGCAACAAGAGGCGTTCAAATAACTCCACCAGCAAAAGTAGGAAAACTAAAAAAGTCTTGTGAAAACTCCAGGACATCAATTCACATAAATAGGACTAATTGCAAATAAAGTTGGTATTTCAGTATCCAAGTGATCCACAAAGACAAAATCAGCATTTCGGCAAGCATCTCTACTTCTAATGGACGAATTGGTTGAATAATCCCCCCACTTTCAACCGGTTTATTTTCAACCGATTTTTCTTCGTCCCACCTCCCACCAGCCCCTCCCACCGGTTTTTCTCTTTTCTCGTCTGACCGGCAATACCCAACGTATTTATGGTAATCAATCATAATTAATCCACGTATAGTAATAAATCAATCCAGGTATGGTAAGGTCATATCTCTACTCCTAATGGACGAATTGGTTGAATAGTCCCCCCCACTTTCAACCGGTTTATTTTCAACCGGTTTATTTTCAACCGTTTTTTCTTCGTCCCACCTCCCACCAGCCCCTCCCACCGGTTTTTCTCTTTTCTCGTCTGACCGGCAATACCCAACGTATTTATGGTAATCAATCATAATTAATCCACGTATAGTAATAAATCAATCCAGGTATGGTAAGGTCATATCTCTACTCCTAATGGACGAATTGGTTGAATAGTCCCCCCCACTTTCAACCGGTTTATTTTCAACCGGTTTATTTTCAACCGTTTTTTCTTCGTCCCACCTCCCACCAGCCCCTCCCACCGGTTTTTCTCTTTTCTCGTCTGACCGGCAATACCCAACGTATTTATGGTAATCAATCATAATTAATCCACGTATAGTAATAAATCAATCCAGGTATGGTAAGGTCATATCTCTACTCCTAATGGACGAATTGGTTGAATAGTCCCCCCCACTTTCAACCGGTTTATTTTCAACCGGTTTATTTTCAACCGTTTTTTCTTCGTCCCACCTCCCACCAGCCCCTCCCACCGGTTTTTCTCTTTTCTCGTCTGACCGGCAATACCCAACGTATTTATGGTAATCAATCATAATTAATCCACATATAGTAATAAATCAATCCAGGTATGGTAAGGTCATATCTCTACTCCTAATGGACGAATTGGTTGAATAGTCCCCCCCACTTTCAACCGGTTTATTTTCAACCGGTTTATTTTCAACCGTTTTTTCTTCGTCCCACCTCCCACCAGCCCCTCCCACCGGTTTTTCTCTTTTCTCGTCTGACCGGCAATACCCAACGTATTTATGGTAATCAATCATAATTAATCCACATATAGTAATAAATCAATCCAGGTATGGTAAGGTCATATCTCTACTCCTAATGGACGAATTGGTTGAATAGTCCCCCCCACTTTCAACCGGTTTATTTTCAACCGGTTTATTTTCAACCGTTTTTTCTTCGTCCCACCTCCCACCAGCCCCTCCCACCGGTTTTTCTCTTTTCTCGTCTGACCGGCAATACCCAACGTATTTATGGTAATCAATCATAATTAATCCACATATAGTAATAAATCAATCCAGGTATGGTAAGGTCATAACTCAGGAAATTTTGAATATGGTAATTATATGGTAATAAATTTAAATTACCCCAAAGGCTATCAATCCAGGCATGGTAAGGCCATAACTCGGGAAATATCGAATATGGTAATAAATTTAAATTACCACCAGGTATGGTAAGGCTATCGATCCAGGTATGGCACGCCCTCACCTGATCACCTATCACAATCTCCAGCCCCACGCACGCACCAACGTATTTATGGTAATCAATCATAATTAATCCACGTATAGTAATAAATCAATCCAGGTATGGTAAGGTCATAACTCAGGAAATTTTGAATATGGTAATTATATGGTAATAAATTTAAATTACCCCAAAGGCTATCAATCCAGGTATGGTAAGGCCATAACTCAGGAAATATCAAATATCTCTACTCCTAATGGACGAATTGGTTGAATAGTCCCCCCCCCCACTTTCAACCGGTTTATTTTCAACCGGTTTTTCTTCGTCCCACCTCCCACCAGCCCCTCCCACCGGTTTTTCTCTTTTCTCGTCTGACCGGCAATACCCAACGTATTTATGGTAATCAATCATAATTAATCCACGTATAGTAATAAATCAATCCAGGTATGGTAAGGTCATAACTCAGGAAATTTTGAATATGGTAATTATATGGTAATAAATTTAAATTACCCCAAAGGCTATCAATCCAGGTATGGTAAGGCCATAACTCGGGAAATATCGAATATGGTAATAAATTTAAATTACCACCAAGTATGGTAAGGCTATCGATCCAGGTATGGCACGCCCTCACCTGATCACCTATCACCATCTCCAGCCCCACGCACGCACCAACGTATTTATGGTAATCAATCATAATTAATCCACGTATAGTAATAAATCAATCTAGGTATGGTAAGGTCATAACTCAGGAAATTTTGAATATGGTAATTATATGGTAATAAATTTAAATTACCCCAAAGGTTGTCAATCCAGGTATGGTAAGGCCATAACTCGGGAAATATCGAATATGGTAATAAATTTAAATTACCACCAGGTATGGTAAGGCTATCGATCCAGGTATGGCACGCCCTCACCTGATCACCTATCACAATCTCCAGCCCCACGCACGCACCAACGTATTTATGGTAATCAATCATAATTAATCCACGTATAGTAATAAATCAATCCAGGTATGGTAAGGTCATAACTCAGGAAATTTTGAATATGGTAATTATATGGTAATAAATTTAAATTACCCCAAAGGCTATCAATCCAGGTATGGTAAGGCCATAACTCGGGAAATATCGAATATGGTAATAAATTTAAATTACCACCAGGTATGGTAAGGCTATCGATCCAGGTATGGCACGCCCTCACCTGATCACCTATCACAACCTCCAGCCCCACGCACGCACCAAAGAACCCACCCGGCACCAAACGCGGCTCCTCTCGATCCCCTCGAGTAAACGCCGCCACCGTCGTGCGATCTTCCTGACACAGACGCTGTCGCTGCCTCCTTCCCACCTACGGCGTCCCCCACGTCCATGGTGACGGCGCTCGCGTCCTACACTGACCCTCCGCCTCATATAGGTTGGTCGTTGATGGAGTGGGATGTGCCGCTGCGGTTTGGGGAGGCGCAATCACGATCTGGTTGGGATCTCAGTGTGGACTCGTTCTCTGTGATGAAGGATGGCGCTGCCTCCCTGGCAAATGGGATCGGAGGAAGGGGCTCTACGTCGTGAATGTCGGCGAGGCAGCGGCCGAAGGCGAGCCCGACGGTGAGCACGGGTGTTCGTCCCATGAAATAGGCGGCCACGGAGGGCGGATCTGAGGCCACCCCAATCGCCAGTGGCCCTTCCTCCCATCGCTCATCGCCTCCATTCTCTCTCTCCTCTAAATCTTTGTCGCCCCTACCTGATTCTGGCCGACGCCATCCGGCTCTCGCATCGACCACCACCAGCACGGCTGCGGACGAGGCGCAACCGCAGACGCCGCCGCCGCCATCCTCATCCACCTCCTCCACCATCCTTCCCAGCCGTCGTCGGGGGCACCCGCCATCTGCGCTCTAGCCCACCCGCTCCCTCCTATCCCCTCCCCCTGCCTGCTAGCCCCGTGATCCATCGCACAGATGGCAGGTACTACAGCGACCTCCTCCCCAGCGGATCTGTCCTCCTCCGATGGAGATCCATCCTGGGCACCGCCTTATTCTCATGCGTGCACGTCTATATCAACGTCTCATTCCACCTCACCTGAGCCTTTACCTTCCCACCTCTGCTTCAGATCCACATCACTTTGCAAGGTATGTGCTTGATTGTTCCGAACTGGATCGATGGATTGTGCAAGGTACTTTGGGTGTCGTCATTGACGGCAATTGTCACGCCATGCTACCATCGGAGGGGTCCCTCATCGATCATTAGGGTCTTCCGAACTGCACGAGCTCCATTGAGAAGGATGTTTTTAATTCTGGTTTTGCCTACATGCTTTCTTTGCCTGTATCTACTTAGCTAATGTCTTCTTATAGATAGTAGCTGCTGAAGTGGTGATCAAAGTTGTTCACTATAAGGAAACAACCATGATAACAAAAGTGTATATTCCCTGACCTTTGACCTGAAGTACTTTTTCATTAGAAACTTGCAACAACAAACAATGTGTCTTTTAACAATTCCCCAACAGCTACAGCAGAAGTGCAAGTGTATTTGGAGAAGTACATATATATTCGTCGGAAAACCTTGGGGTATATTCGCACTGATTTGCTGAGAAATGAAACAAGTGCAAGATTTATTAACAACTAAAGCAAAATCTACAAACATGACAATTGCTCCAAACTTCGTTCAAATAAGGAATTAAAGGACAAATGCAAAATCTAGATCAAGCACAAACTTACGAAGATTTATAGCTCTCTGACAATCTAGATGCCTCAACATTCGGAAATGCAGCACACTTCAAAAGACTAACATCACCAAAAGAGGACCAAGCTTTGGTTTTTGCGTTATCATTTGCAGACAACACCCGGAAACCGACACAGTACAGGTTGTCATGGCGAACAGCAAATTGCAGGCGTGGTTCTCCAGGACCAACAAACTCAACAATGAAATATGATATATTCTGCACACAAAGACAAAACTTCCATTAAAACGAAATCATTTGCAAGAAAGGTAAAAACTGTTCAAAAGCATAGTAAAAATAACTTTTATTAAACTTAAATTGAATGCATATGTAATCAAGATCACTTGTGATTCATCTTAAACCATGATGCTTGGCAAAAAATTGACAATGTACCTTAGTTTGAGGCCTTAACACTGGTAGTCCTTCTGCAATCTCAGGAACAAAGCCTTCCGCGAATCCCTCCTCTGGAGCAAAGAAATCTGCATTCTTGTCAATACAAAGGGAAGCCACCTCCAATAGGTGATTATGGACCTCCGCATAAAACGTCAACAATTCTTCATCTGTCGGCTCGCAGCTGAGTTGGATAATCTTAATTTGCTGTAAGAAAAAGAGAAGAACACTAAATAAGCAACTGATCAGGAAAAAGAAAGGGCTTGTCTAGTGCCCAAGTTATTGCACATGTAAGTGACCAAATCACACTGCAAAGAAAAAGGAAAAAGACAAAAGAAAATGTATGCACAAATTTTCATGTAAAATCAATGGTATGACTTAGATGTGCAAATGTGCTTTAGCAAAACTGAAAAAGAAATCAACATCCTAACCAATCAAGATATACAATTACATCTTACATCATATGAGGTCTGATTAGGCATGTTTGCCCTGATGGCATCAACCACCTTCTGGTGGGTCACCTTGAACAGATCAGGGTGAAGTCTTTGCTCCTTGGGGGCCATCTGAGAAAGCTTTTGTTGGAAGAAAGGCAGCGTCCTCAACAGATAGAACCCGCAGATGCAGCCTCAGTCCCGTCTTGCCGTCGACCTAACCAAATTTAAGATGCGGATTGATGAAGGGCTGTTGGGAGAGAGAGAGAGAGGATACAGGGAGGGTGGGAACTCGAAATGCAGGTCCGGTACCTTAGGCAGACGAGCTTGGGCTGGGGACGGCCGCCTCCAAAACAGATCACCGCCGGTCAGAACAACCTCACCACGTTCCCCCGAAAAGCTATGGCGGATTGACGGCCGGCTGTTTGACCGAGATATGTGAAGGAAATATGCCCTAGAGGCAATAATAAAGTTATTATTTATTTCCTTATAATCATGATAAATGTTTATTATTTATGCTAGAATTGTATTAACTGGAAACATAATACATGTGTGAATACATAGACAAACAAAGTGTCACTAGTATGCCTCTACTTGACTAGCTCGTTAATAAAAGATGGTTATGTTTCCTAACCATGAACAATGAGTTGTTATTTGATTAACGAGGTCACATCATTAGTTGAATGATCTGATTGACAAGACCCATTCCATTAGCTTAGCACACGATCGTTTAGTATGTTGCTATTGCTTTCTTCATGACTTATACATGTTCCTATGACTATGAGATTATGCAACTCCCGTTTACCGGAGGAATACTTTGGGTGCTACCAAACGTCACAACGTAACTGGGTGATTATAAAGGAGCATTACAGGTGTCTCCAATGGTAGATGTTGGGTTGGCGTATTTCGAGATTAGGATTTGTCACTCCGATTGTCGGAGAGGTATCTCTGGGCCCTCTCGGTAATACACATCACATAAGCCTTGCAAGCATTGCAACTAATATGTTAGTTGTGAGATGATGTATTACGGAACGAGTAAAGAGACTTGCCGGTAACGAGATTGAACTAGGTATTGGATACCGACGATCGAATCTCGGGCAAGTAACATACCGATGACAAAGGGAACAACGTATGTTGTTATGCGGTCTGACCGATAAAGATCTTCGTAGAACATGTAGGAGCCAATATGGGCATCCAGGTCCCGCTATTGGTTATTGACCGGAGACGTGTCTCGGTCATGTCTACATTGTTCTCGAACCCGTAGGGTCCGCACGCTTAAGGTTACGATGACAGTTACATTATGAGTTTATGCATTTTGATGTACCAAAGGTTGTTCGGAGTCCCGGATGTGATCACGGACATGACGAGGAGTCTCGAAATGGTCGAGACGTAAAGATTGATATATTGGAAGCCTATGTTTGGACATCGAAAGTGTTCCGGGTGAAATCGGGATTTTACCGGAGTACCGGGAGGGTTACCGGAACCCCCCGGGAGCCATATGGGCCTTCATGGGCCTTAGTGGAAAGGAGAAAGGGGCAGCCCAAGGTGGCTGCGCCACTTCCCCCTCCCCTAGTCCTAATAGGACTAGGAGAAGGTGGCCGGCCCCCCTCTCTCCCTTTCCCTCCGAGGAATCCTAGTTGGACTAGGATTGGGGGGAGGAATCCTACTCCCAGAGGGAGTAGGACTCTCCTGCGCCTCCCTCCTTGGCCGGCCAGCCTCCCCTCCTCTCCTCCTTTATATACGGAGGCAGGGGACACCTCTAGACACACAAGTTGATCCACGTGATCTATTCCTTAGCCGTGTGCGGTGCCCCCTGCCACCATATACCTCGATAATACTGTAGCGGAGTTTAGGCGAAGCCCTGCTGCTGTAGTACATCAAGATCATCACCACGCCGTCGTGCTGACGGAACTCTTCCCCAAAACTTTGTTGGATCGGAGTCCGGGGATCGTCATCGAGCTGAACGTGTGCTCGAACTCGGAGGTGCCGTAGATTCGGTGCTTGATCGGTTGGATCGTGAAGACGTACGACTACTTCCTCTACGTCGTGTCATCGCTTCCGCAGTCGGTCTGCGTTGGGTACGTAGACAACACTCTTCCCCTCGTTGCTATGCATCACATGATCTTGCGTGTGCGTAGGAAATTTTTTGAAATTACTACGTTCCCCAACAGTGGTATCAGAGCCTAGGTTTTATGGTTTGATGTTATATGCACGAGTAGAACACAAGTGAGTTGTGGGCGATATAAGTCATACTGCCTACCAGCATGTCATACTTTGGTTCGGCGGTATTGTTGGATGAAGCGGCCCGGACCGACATTACGCGTACGCTTACGCGAGACCGATTTCCCCGACGTGCTTTGCACAAAGGTGACTTGTGGGTGACTGTTTCTCCAACTTTAGTTGAACCAAGTGTGACTACGCCCGGTCCTTGCGAAGGTTAAAACGGAGTCTATTTGACAAACTATCGTTGTGATTTTGATGCGTAGGTGAGATTGGTTCTTGCTTAAGCCCGTAGCAGCCACGTAAAACTTGCAACAACAAAGTAGAGGACGTCTAACTTGTTTTTGCAGGGCATGTTGTGATGTGATATGGTCAAAACGTGATGAGATATAAGTTGTTGTATGAGATGATCATGTTTTGTTGAAGTTATCGGCAACTGGCAAAAGCCTTATGGTTGTCTCTTTGTTGCATAAGATGCAAGCGTCCAATAATTGCTATACTTTATCGCTACGCGATAGCAATAGTTGCAAGAGCAATTGTTGGCGAGACGACCACGTGACGACACATTGATATAGATCAATATGATGGAGATCATGGTGTCATGCTGGTGATGATATAGATCATGACAGTACTTTGGAGATGGAGATCAAAGAAGCAAGATGATGATGGCCATATCATGTCACATATATTGATTGCATGTGATGTTTATCTTTTATGCATCTTATCTTGCTTTGATTGACGGTAGCATTATAAGATGATCTCTCACTAAATTATCAAGAAGTGTTCTCCCTGAGTATGCACCGTTGCGAAAGTTCTTCGTGCTGAGACACCACGTGATGATCGGGTGTGATAGGCTCTACGTTCAAATACAACGGGTGCAAAACAGTTGCACACGCGGAATACTCAGGTTATACTTGACGAGCCAAGCATATACAGATATGGCCTCGGAACACGGAGACCGAAAGGTCGAGCGTGAATCATATAGTAGATATGATCAACATAACGATGTTCACCATTGAAAACTACTCCATCTCACGTGATGATCGGTTATGGTTTAGTTGATTTGGATCACGTGATCACTTAGAGGATTAGAGGGATGTCTATCTAAGTGGGAGTTCTTAAGTAATCTGATTAATTGAACTTAAATTTATCATGAACTTAGTCCTGGTAGTATTTTGCAAATTATGTTGTAGATCAATAGCTTGCGTTGTTGCTTTCATATGTTTATTTTGATATGTTCCTAGAGAAAAATTGTGTTGAAAGATGTTGGTAGCAATGATGCGGATTGGATCCGTGATCTGAGGTTTATCCTCATTGCTGCACAGAAGAATTGTCCTTGATGCACCGCTAGGTGACGGACCTATTGCAGGAGCAGATACAGACATTATGAACGTTTGGCTAGCTCAATATGATGACTACTTGATAGTTTAAGTGCACCATGCTTAACGGCTTAGAATCGGGACTTCAAAGACGTTTTGAACGTCATGGACCATATGAGATGTTCCAAGAGTTGAAGTTAATATTTCAAGCAAATACCCGAGTTGAGAGATATGAAATCTCCAACAAGTTCTATAGCTAAAAGATGGAGGAGAATCGCTCAACTAGTGAGCATGTGCTCAGATTGTCTGGGTACTACAATCGCTTGAATCAAGTGGGAGTTAATCTTCCAGATAAGATAGTGATTGACAGAATTCTCTAGTCACCATCACCAAGTTAGTAGAACTTCGTGATGAACTATGATATGCAAGGGATAACGGAAACAATTCCCAAGCTCTTCGTAATGCGGAAATTGACGAAGGTAGAAATCGAGAAAACATCAAGTGTTGATGGTAGACAAGACCACTAGTTTCAAGAAAAGGGCAGAGGGAAGAAGGGGAACTTCAAGAAGAACAGCAAGCAAGTTGCTGCTCAAGTGAAGAAGCCCAAGTCTGGTCCTAAGCCTGAGACTAAGTGTTTCTACTGCAAAGGGACTGGTCACTGGAAGCGGAACTACCCCAAGTGATTGGCAGATAAGAAGGATGGCAAAGTGAACATAAGTATATTTGATATACATGTTATTGATGTGTACTTTACTAGTGTTTATAGCAACCCCTCAGTATTTGATACTAGTTCAGTTGCTAAGATTAGTAACTCGAAACGGGAGTTGCAGAATAAACAGAGACTAGTTAAGGGTGAAGTGACGATGTGTGTTGGAAGTGGTTCCAAGATTGATATGATCATCATCGCACACTCCCTATACTTTCGGGATTAGTGTTGAACCTGAATAAGTGTTATTTGGTGCTTGCGTTGAGCATGAATATGATTTGATCATGTTTATTGTAATACGGTTATTCATTTAAGTAAAAGAATAAATTGTTGTTCTGTTTACATGAATAAAACCTTATATGGTTACACACCCAATGAAAGTAGTTCATTGGATCTCGATCATAGTGATATACATAATCATAATATTGAAACCAAAAGATGCAAAGTTAACAATGATAGTGCAACTTATTTGTAGCACTGCCGTTTAGGTCATATTGGTGTAAAGCGCATGAAGAAACTCCATGCTGATGGGCTTTTGGAATCACTTGATTATGAATCACTTGATGCTTGCGAACCATGCCTTATGGGCAAGATGACTAAAACGCCGTTCTCCGAAACAATGAAACAAGCAACAGATTTGTTGGAAATCATACATACTGATGTATGTGGTCCGGTGAATATTAAGGCTTGCAGCAAGTATCATTATTTTCTGACCTTCACAGATGATTTGAGCAGATATGGGGATATCTACTTGATGAAACATAAGTCTGAAACATTTGAACAGTTCAAAGAATTTCAGAGTGAAGTGGAAAATCATCGTAACAAGAAAATAAAGTTTCTACGATCTGATTGTGGAGAAGAGTATTTGAGTTACGAGTTTGGCCTTCAGTAAAAACAATGTGAAATAGTTTCACTACTCATGCCACCTGGAACACCACAATGTAATGGTGTGTCCGAACGTCATAACCGTACTTTATTGGATATAGTGCAATCTATGATGTATCTTACTGATCTACCACTATCGTTTTGGGGTTATGCATTAGAGACATCTGCATTCACGTTAAATAGGGCACCATCTAAATCCGTTGAGACGACACCGTGTTAACTATGGTTCGGCAAGAAACCTAAGCTGTCGTTTCTTAAAGTTTGGGGTTGCGATGCTTATATGAAAAAGTTTCATCCTGATAAGCTCAAACTCAAATCGGAGAAGTGCGTCTTCATAGGATATCCAAAGGAAACTATTGGATACACCTTCTATCACAGATCCGAAGGCAAGAATTTTGTTGCTAAAATTCGGAAACTTTCTGGAGAAGGAGTTTCTCTCGAAAGAAGTGAGTGGGAGGAAAGTAGAAAACTTGATAAGGTAATTGTACCTTCTCCCTTATTGGAAAGTAGTACATCACAGAAAACTGTTTCTGTGACACCTACACCAGTTAGTGAGGAAGCTAATGATGATGATCATGAAACTTCAGAACAAGATACTACTGAACCTCGTAGATCAACCAGAGTAAGATCCGCGCCAGAGTGGTACGGTAATCCTTTTCTGGAAGTCATGCTACTAGATCATGATGAACCTACGAACTATGAGGAATCGATGATGAGCCCAGATTCCGCAAAGTGGCTTGAAGCCATGAAATCTGAGATGGGATCCATGTATGAGAACAAAGTATGGACTTTGGTTGACTTGCCCGATGATCGGCAAGCAATTGAGAATAAATGGATCTTCAAGAGGAAGACGGACGATGATAGTAGTGTTACTATCTACAAAGCTAGAATTGTCGCAAAAGGTTTTCGACAAGTTCAAGGTGTTGACTACGATGAGTTTTTCTCACTCGTATCTATGCTTAAGTCTGTCCGAATCATGTTAGCAATTGCCGCATTTTATGAAATCTGGCAAATGGATAAACAAAACTGCATTCCTTAATGGATTTACTAAAGAAGAGTTGTATACGATGCAACTAGAAGGTTTTGTCGATCCTAAAGGTGTTAACTAAATATGCAAGCTCCAGCGATCCATCTATGGACTGGTGCAAGAATCTCGGAGTTGGAATATACGCTTTGATAAGTTGATCAAAGCATATAGTTTTATACAGACTTGCGGTGAAGCCTGTATTTACAAGAAAGTGAGTGGGAGCACTACAACATTTCTGATAAGTATATGTGAATGACATATTGTTGATCGGACATAATGTAGAATTATTCTGTAAAGCATAAAGGAGTGTTTGAAAGGAGTTTTTCAAAGAAAGACCTCGGTGAAGCTGCTTACATATTGAGCTTCAAGATCTATAGAGATAGATCAAGACGCTTGATAAGTTTTTTTTCAATGAGTACATACCTTGACAAGATTTTGAAGTAGTTCAAAATGGAACAGTCAAAGAAAGAGTTCTTGCCTGTGTTACAAGGTGTGAAGTTGAGTAAGACTCAAAGCCCGACCACGGCAGAAAATAGAAAGAGAATGAAAGTCATTCCCTATGCCTCAGTCATAGGTTCTATAAAGTATGCCATGCTGTATACCAGCTCTATTGTATGCCCTACCACTGAGTTTGGCAAGGGAGTACAATAGTGATCTAGGAGTAGATCACTGGACAGCGGTCAAAATTGTCCTTAATGGAATAAGGATATGTTTCTCGATTATGGAAGTGAAAAAAAAGGTTCGTCGTAAAGGGTTACGCCGATGCAAGTTTGACACTAATCTAGATGACTCTAAGTCTCGGTCTAGATACATATTGAAAGTGGGAGCAATTAGCTAGAGTAGCTCCATGCAGAGCATTGTTGACATAGAAATTTGCAAAATACATGCGGATCTGAATGTGGCAGACCCGTTGACTAAGATTCTCTCACAAGCAAAACATGATCACACCTTAGTACTCCTTGGGTGTTAATCACATAGCGATGTGAACTAGATTACTGAATCTAGTAAACCCTTTGGGTGTTGGTCACATAGCGATGTGAACTATGGGTGTTAATCACATGATGATATGAACTATCGATGTTAATCACATGGTGATGTGATCTAGATTATTGACTCTAGTGCAAGTGGGAGACTGAAGGAAATATGCCCTAAAGGCAATAATAAAGTTATTATTTATTTCCTTATAATCATGATAAATGTTTATTATTCATGCTAGAATTGTATTAACTGGAAACATAATACATGTGTGAATACATAGACAAACAAAGTGTCACTAGTATGCCTCTACTTGACTAGCTCGTTAATAAAAGATGGTTATGTTTCCTAACCATGAACAATGAGTTGTTATTTGATTAACGAGGTCACATCATTAGTTGAATGATCTGATTGACAAGACCCATTCCATTAGCTTAGCACACGATCGTTTAGTATGTTGCTATTGCTTTCTTCATGACTTATACATGTTCCTATGACTATGAGATTATGCAACTCCACTTTTACCGGAGGAATACTTTGGGTGCTACCAAACGTCACAACGTAACTGGGTGATTATAAAGGAGCATTACAGGTGTCTCCAATGGTAGATGTTGGGTTGGCGTATTTCGAGATTAGGATTTGTCACTCCGATTGTCGGAGAGGTATCTCTGGGCCCTCTCGGTAATACACATCACATAAGCCTTGCAAGCATTGCAACTAATATGTTAGTTGTGAGATGATGTATTACGGAACGAGTAAAGAGACTTGCCGGTAACGAGATTGAACTAGGTATTGGATACCGACGATCGAATCTCGGGCAAGTAACATACCGATGACAAAGGGAACAACGTATGTTGTTATGCGGTCTGACCGATAAAGATCTTCGTAGAACATGTAGGAGCCAATATGGGCATCCAGGTCCCGCTATTGGTTATTGACCGGAGACGTGTCTCGGTCATGTCTACATTGTTCTCGAACCCGTAGGGTCCGCACGCTTAAGGTTACGATGACAGTTACATTATGAGTTTATGCATTTTGATGTACCAAAGGTTGTTCGGAGTCCCGGATGTGATCACGGACATGACGAGGAGTCTCGAAATGGTCGAGACGTAAAGATTGATATATTGGAAGCCTATGTTTGGACATCGGAAGTGTTCCGGGTGAAATCGGGATTTTACCGGAGTACCGGGAGGGTTACCGGAACCCCCCGGGAGCCATATGGGCCTTCATGGGCCTTAGTGGAAAGGAGAAAGGGGCAGCCCAAGGTGGCTGTGCCCGGCCCCCCTCTCTCCCTTTCCCTCCGAGGAATCCTAGTTGGACTAGGATTGGGGGGAGGAATCCTACTCCCAGAGGGAGTAGGACTCTCCTGCGCCTCCCTCCTTGGCCGGCCAGCCTCCCCTCCTCTCCTCCTTTATATACGGAGGCAGGGGACACCTCTAGACACACAAGTTGATCCGCGTGATCTATTCCTTAGCCGTGTGCGGTGCCCCCTGCCACCATATACCTCGATAATACTGTAGCGGAGTTTAGGCGAAGCCCTGCTGCTGTAGTACATCAAGATCGTCACCACGCCGTCGTGCTGACGGAACTCTTCCCCAAAACTTTGCTGGATCGGAGTCCGGGGATCGTCATCGAGCTGAACGTGTGCTCGAACTCGGAGGTGCCGTAGATTCGGTGCTTGATCGGTTGGATCGTGAAGACGTACGACTACTTCCTCTACGTCGTGTCATCGCTTCCGCAGTCGGTCTGCGTTGGGTACGTAGACAACACTCTTCCCCTCGTTGCTATGCATCACATGATCTTGCGTGTGCGTAGGAAATTTTTTGAAATTACTACGTTCCCCAACAATATGAGACCTAAGGAGGGAGAGAGATGATGGGGGGATAAGGAGAGGGAGAGATACCTCTGGTCACGGGGGGTTGAGGTGGTGGCGGACGCCTCCGCCACCGGTCGACGCTGTCGCCGCCGCCGCCCCTCGACTCGGCCTCTCGCCCTTTCCTCCCCCGAAAGAGAGAGACGGCGGCTGGGTCGGGAGGTGATGGCACGTATTGGGCCAGATCCATCCATAGCCAGGCCCGTCCACCCAATAACGAGCCCGGTGGATCACAGGCGGTGGGTTGGGCTTGCGCACATCATGTCATGCGTACGGGGTAGCCTGGGCCGAGATCTGGCCTTTGGCCCAGTGGACCGCCGGACACGTCCTGCGGTGTGGCGCGCTTGCGTTCGCCCGTGTTCTCTGCATCAAAAATTGGATTGACGGATGAGCAGGATGGATACAACTATACCCAGTCGATGGAACAACGGAGGTGAAAATTTATGCTTACCAGCGGAAATCTAATCCAATCCAATCCAATCCAATAGAGAAGAAGTTGCTTGCACCGCACAACATATGTGCCGTCCCGAGCTCCTTGTGTCCGACCACTGCGCGAGGTAGATTGACACAGATGAAAACCATGGCCAAAAGATGAATCAAGGGAGCTGAAAAGACCATGCATACCAGCCAGCCAAGTAGCCAAACGTACCTTCTGTCGCCGTGGTCGACGTCATTGGGAGCTCTGTGGTGTGGTGTGGTGTGGTTTCAAGGGGAAGGGAATATTTAGGAGGAGGAGGAGGAGGAAACAAGTACGTAAATCCTTGGTGAGATCCGGTTGTGGGATGGCAGGGGTGTTTTTTATACTAGTACGCGTGAGGCGCGTGGGCCCACAGCAATAATAATGCCGCTTTTTATGCTCTCCACCCACCGGAAAACCGGATCTGGCTCGGTGCCCGTCCGTTCGTTTTCCTTTCCATTCCCAACGCGTCGCGTCAGACTCGGTCGGTTTGGCTCCCCCACGCGTTGGTCGGTTCAGATCAGGCGTTAACCGGGGAGGGCCGTTCCGCCAATTAATAAACAAACCGAATCCTTCTTTGTATTCACGTGGTAGCCATAGACTCGATACATGAAACGTAGTCGTGGTGACCGGAGAAAGGAATGATTAATATTCTTTCCATAAGTCCACAGCCTCGCTAAGGAAACGAATTAAGAAAAAAAAATCCTTGATCACCGTGGTAACAAGGGAAAGGAAGGAATATTTTATTATATTTTTGCGGGTAAGAAAGGATTAACCTTCTTTCCATCTTCTTAAAAAAACAAATAAAACGAATTACTCACCTCGTTTGACAATTACAGCCATGAATGTGACCTCTCACGCCATTGAGTCAGGCGGCGCACCCGACGAGGCAAAAGCCGTTGCTTTCGACATTCCCTCGCTCGCTTGGGTTGGTAGTTGTCTCCGCGCGAAAGCCTTGATTCGGTGCAGGATCGGCATGATGGCGGCGGCCACGACGTCGTCCCTCTGATGGGAGCATCGTGCCTGGAGACACGGGTTGGAGGTTCTTCATTGCGCTCCTCTGGTGCTCGCCATTGTTCATGATCGATCTTCCACGGTGCAATGTACGGTCGTTGCTAGTGATTCCAAGACGGTGCCTTTCTCGAGTCTGATCGAGTCCTGCCATTTACCTGCCACCTCCTTTAGGCATTAAGGGTGGATGGTGCGTCGACAAGGGATGCTCGGTGGGAGTTGCAGTTCTTCAGAGGTGGCTAGCTTGGGCTGAGACGCGGCAAGGTTTTTCTGTTTTGGACAAGTTCCTTTGCGTTGTAGTGGTGTTGTCGTGGGTGGCTGTCTTTTGGACTAGCCGGATGTGGAGTTCATGCTACACTTGTTGTTCGCAACGAGTTGTAGTCATCTTGTACTTGTAATTCTCTCTTCTTCTGTAAAGCTATGGTATGCAATTTGCATACTCTCGAAAAAAAGAAGAAGAAACGAAGCATCCGCCAGACGCTCTCAGAGTTTAGCAACTGGTGGTTGTCTGACCGTTTGCTTGATGCGATTTGGACAGTTGGATCAAGCCACCGGAGGACCTCGGCCGTCGGATGAAGAGGGGACACTCTTGCAATGAATAGTTTCACTCTTGCCACCGCCGTTATTCCCAAGCCCCACCGAGGGCATTTTCGTCTTTTCATGTTTTGGGTCGTTGTGTGGTGGCCGCTGGTTGGCTGTGGATCCACGAGGGCGTCAATTGGGTGAGAACCCGCCTCCACCCCCTCCCTTCTCTATTGCAGTCGCCGCCTCCCTCATCCTCCCCCTCACGCCGCTGCTCCCCCTCGCACCGCGACCAGAGCCTCCTCACCTGGACATGGCGACCAGGTCACGCCGAGCACACCCGGCATCACGCGCCTTCTCGTCGGGCGGCCACCTCTGAGGGTGGGACGACCTGCGCGTGTGCCATCGCCATCACCACCGATGCCGAGGCAAAGGCCAGGGCCGCGCTGTTGGGAATGTAGCATGCAATTTTAAGAAAAATCCTACGATCACGCAAGATCTATCTAGGAGATGCATAGCAACGAGAGGGGGAGAGTGTTTCCACGTACCCTCGTAGACCGAAAGCGGAAGCGTTAGGTTAGTCGGTTAATGTAGTCGAACGTCTTCACGATCCAACCGATCTAGTACCGAACGTACGGCACCTCTGAGTTTTGCACACGTTCAGCTCGATGACGTCCCTCGAACTCTTGATCTAGCAGACGGTCGAGGGAGAGTTCCGTCAGCACGACAGTGTGGTGATGGTGATGGTGATGTGATCCGCGCAGGGCTTCGCCTAAGCACTACGATGCTATGACCGAAGGAGTAAACTGTGAGGGAGGCACCGCACACGACTAAGAGAACAACTGTTGTGCTTTGGGGCGCCCCCTGCCCCCGTATATAAAGGAGGGGAGGAGGAGGTGGCCGGACAAGAGGGGCGCGCCACGGGGGAGTCCTACTAGGACTCCACTCCTAGTAGGATTCGCCCCCACCTTTTCCTTTCTTCATCGGAGGGGAAAAGGAAGGAGTGGGAGAGGGAGAGGGAAAGAGGGAAAGGGGGGGCGCCGCCCCCTCCCCTAGTCCTATTCGGACTCCCATGGGGAGGGGGGCGCGACCACCCCTTGTGGGATGTCCCCTCTCTCTCTCGTGGCCCATGAGGCCCATGACTTCCCCCGGGGGGTTCCGGTAACCCCTCGATACTCCAGTAAAATACCCGAACCACTCGAAACCATTCCGATGTCCGAATAACACCTTCCAGTATATCAATCTTTACCTCTTGACTATTTCGAGACTCCTCGTCATGTCCGTGATCTCATTCGGGACTCCGAACAAACTTCGGTCACCAAAACACATAACTCATAATACAAATCGTCATCGAACGTTAAGCATGCGGACCCTACGGGTTCGAGAACTATGTAGACATGACCGAGACATATCCCCGGTCAATAACCAATAGCGGAACCTGGATGCTCATATTGGTTCCTACATATTCTACAAAGATCTTTATCGGTCAAACCGCAATAACAACATATGTTATTCCCTTTGTCATCGGTATGTTACTTGCCTGAGATTCGATCATCGGTATCCTCATACCTAGTTCAATCTCGTTACCGGCAAGTCTCTTTACTCGTTCTGTAATGCATCATCCCGTAACTAAATCATTAGTCACATTGCTTGCAAGGCTTATATTGATGTGCATTACCGAGAGGGCCTAGAGATACCTCTCCGATACTCGGAGTGAAAAATCCTAATCTCGATCTATGCCAACCCAACAAACACCTTTGTAGACACCTGTAGAGCATCTTTATAATCACCCAATTACGTTGTGACGTTTGATAGCACACAAGGTGTTCCTTCGGTATTCGGGAGTTGCATAATCTCATAGTCAGAGGAATATGTATAAGTCATGAAGAAAGCAATAGCAATAAAACTTAACGATCATTATGCTAAGCTAACGGATGAGTCTTGTCCATCACATCATTCCCTAATGATGTGATCCCGTTCATCGAATGACAACACATGTCTATGGTCAGGAAACTTAACCATCTTTGGTTAACGAGCTAGTCAAGTAGAGGCATACTAGGGACACTCGGTTTTGTCTATGTATTCACACATGTACTAAGTTTACGGTTGATACAATTCTAGCATGAATAATAAACAATGCTGATCATGTTTTTCTCGTGAAAGAGGCTTAGTCAAGGGGTCTGCAACATTCAGATCTGTATGTATTTTGCAAATCTCTATGTCTCCCTCCTTGACTTGATCGCGGATGGAATTGAAGCGTCTCTTGATGTGTTTAGTTTTCTTGTGAAATCTTGATTCCCCAGTATTGTCACAAAATATTTTCATTGGACCCGATGCACTATGTATTACACCTAGATCGGACATGAACTCCTTCATCCAGACCCCTTCATTTGCTGCTTCCGAAGCAACTTTGTACTCCGCTTCACACATAGATCCCGCCACGACGCTCCGCTTGGAACTGCACCAACTGACAACTCCACCATTCAATATAAATATGTATCCGGTTTGCGACTTAGAGTCATCCGGACCAGTGTCAAAGCTTGCATCAATGTAACCATTTATGACAAGCTCTTTGTCGCCTCCATAAATGAGAAACATATCCTTAGTCCTTTTTAGGTATTTCAGGATGTTCTTGACCGTTGTCCAATGATCCACTCCTGGATTACTTTGGTACCTCCCTGCCAAACTTATAGCAAGGCACACATCAGGTCTGGTACACGACATTGCATACATGATAGAACCTATGGCTGAGGCATAGGGAATGACTTTCATTTTCTCTCTATCTTCTGCAGTGGTCGGGCATTGAGTCGGACTCAACTTCACACCTTGTAACATAGGCAAGAACCCTTTCTTTGACTGATCCATTTTGAACTTTTTCAAAACTTTATCAAGGTAGTATGTGCTTTGTGAAAGTCCAATTAAGCGTCTTGATCTATCTCTATAGATCTTGATGCCCAATATATAAGCAACTTCACCGAGGTCTTTCATTGAAAAATTCTTATTCAAGTATCCTTTTATGCTATCCAGAAATTCTGTATTATTTCCAATCAACAATATGTCATCCACATATAATATTAGAAATGCTACAGAGCTACCACTCACTTTCTTGTAAATACAGACTTCTTCAAAAGTCTGTATAAAACCATATGCTTTGATCACACTATCAAAGCGTATATTCCAACTCCGAGAGGCTTGCACTAGTCCATAAATGGATTGCTGGAGCTTGCACACTTTGTTAGCACCTTTAGGATCGACAAAACCTTCTGGTTGCATCATATACAACTCTAATTTAAGAAATCCATTAAGGAACGCGGTTTTGACAGCCATTTGCCAAATTTCATAATCATAAAATGCGGCAATTGCTAACATGATTCGGACAGACTTAAGCATCGCTACGGGTGAGAAGGTCTCATCATAGTCAACTCCTTGAACTTGTCGAAAACCTTTCGCAACAAGTCGAGCTTTGTAGACAGTAACATCACCGTCAATGTCAGTCTTCTTCTTGAAGATCCATTTATTCTCTATGGATTGCCGATCATCGGGCAAGTCAACCAAAGTCCACACTTTGTTCTCATACATGGATCCCATCTCAGATTTCATGACCTCAAGCCATTTCACGGAATCTGGGATCATCATCGCTTCCTCATAGTTCGTAGGTTCGTCATGGTCCAGTAACATGACTTCCAGAACAGGATTACCTTACCACTCTGGTGCGGAACATACTCTGGTTGACCTACGAGGTTCGGTAGTAACTTGATCTGAAGTTTCATGATCATCATCATTAACTTCCTCACTAATTGGTGTAGGCATCACTGGAACTGATTTCTGTGACGAACTACTTTCCAATTTGGGAGAAGGTACAACTACCTCATCAAGTTCAACTTTCCTCACACTCACTTCTTTCGAGAGAAACTCCTTCTCTAGAAAGGATCCATTCTTAGCAACGAATATCTTGCCTTCGGATCTGTGATAGAAGGTGTACCCAACAGTTTCCTTTGGGTATCCTATGAAGACGCATTTCTTCGATTTGGGTTGGAGCTTATCAGGTTGAAGCTTTTTCACATAAGTATCGCAGCCCCAAACTTTAAGAAACGACAGCTTAGGTTTCTTGCTAAACCACAGTTCATACGGTGTCGTCTCAACGGATTTATATGGTGCCCTATTTAACATGAATGCAACCGTCTCTAAATCATAACCCCAAAACGATAGTGGTAAATCGGTAAGAGACATCATAGATTGCACCATATCTAATAAAGTACGGTTACGACATTCGGACACACCATTACGCTGTGGTGTTCCAGGTGGCGTGAGTTGTGAAACTATTCCACATTGTTACAAATGAAGACCAAACTCATAACTCAAATATTCGCCTCCGCGATCAGATCATAGAAACTTTATTTTCTTGTTACGATGATTTTCCACTTCACTCTGAAGTTCTTTGAACTTTTCAATGTTTCAGACTTATGTTTCATCAAGTAGATATACCCATATCTGCTCAAATCATCTGTGAAGGTCAGAAAATAACGATACCCGCCGCGAGCCTCAACACTCATCGGACTGCATACATCAGTATGTATTATTTCCAATAAGTTAGTTGCTCACTCCATTGTTCCGGAGAATGGAGTCTTAGTCATCTTGCCCATGAGGCATGGTTCGCAAGCATCAAGTGATTCCAAAAGCCCATCAGCATGGAGTTTCCTCATGCGCTTTACACCAATATGACCTAAACAGCACTGCCACAAATAAGTTGCACTATCATTATTAACTTTGCATCTTTTGGCTTCAATATTATGAATATGTGTATCACTACGATCGAGATTCAACAAAAATAGAGCACTCATCAAGGGTGCATCACCATAAAAGATATTACTCATATAAATAGAACAACCATTATTCTCTGATTTAAATGTATAACTGTCTCGCATCAAACAAGATCCAGATATAATGTTCATACTCAACGCTGGCACCAAATAACAATTATTCAGGTCTAAAACTAATCCCAAAGGTAGATGTAGAGGGAGCGTGCCGACGGCGATCACATCGACCTTGGAACCATTTCCGACGCGCATTGTCACCTCGTCCTTAGCCAATCTTCGTTTAATCCGTAGCCCCTGTTTCGAGTTGCAAATATGAGCAACAGAACCAGTATCAAATACCAGGCGCTACTACGAGCATTAGTAAGGTACACATCAATAACATGTATATCAAATATACGTTTCACTTTGCCATCCTTCTTATCCGCCAAATACTTGGGGCAGTTCCGCCTCCAGTGACCAGTCCCTTTGCAGTGGAAGCATTCAGTTTCAGGCTTAGGTCCAGACTTGGGCTTCTTCCTGGGAGCAGCGACTTGCTTGCTATTCTTCTTGAAGTTCCCCTTCTTCCCTTTGCCCTTTTTTCTTGAAACTAGTGGTCTTGTTAACCATCACCACTTGATGCTCCTTATTGATATGTACCTCCGCAGCCTTTAGCATTGCGAAGAGCTCGGGACTTATCTTTTCCATCCCTTGCATATTATAGTTCATCACGAAGCCTTTATAGCTTGGTGGCAGTGATTGAAGAACTCTGTCAATGACACTATCATCAGGAAGATTAACTCCTAGCTGAGTCAAGTGGTTACGGTACCCATACATTCTGAGTATGTGTTCACTAACAGAACTGTTCTCCTCCATCTTGCAGCTATAGAACTTGTTGGAGACTTCATATCTCTCAACTCGGGCATTTGCTTGAAATATTAACTTCGACTCCTGGAACATCTCATATGCTCCATGACGTTCAAAACGTCTTTGAAGTCCCGATTCTAAGCCGTAAAGCATGGCACACTGAACTATTAAGTAGTCATCAGCTTTAGTCTGCCAGATGGTCATAACGTCCGGAGTTGCTCCTGCAGCGGGCCTTGCACCTAGCGGTGCTTCCAGGATGTAATTCTTCTGTGCAGTAATGAGGATAATCCTCAAGTTACGGACCTAGTCCGTGTAGTTGCTATCATGATCTTTCAACTTAGCTTTCTCTAGGAACGCATTAAAATTCAAGGGAACAGTAGCACGGGCCATTGATCTACAACAACATAGATATGCAAAAACTATCAGGACTAAGTTCATGATAAATTAAACTTCAATTAATCATATCACTTAAGAACTCCCACTTATATAGACATCCCTCTAGTTATCTAAATGATCACGTGATCCATATCAACTAAACCATGTCCGATCATCACGTGAGATGGAGTAGTTTTCAATGGTGAACATCTCTATGTTGATCATATCTACTATATGATTCACGTTCGACCGTTTAGTCTCAGTGTTCCGAGGCCATATCTGCATATGCTAGGCTCGTCAAGTTTAACCCGAGTATTCTGCACGTGCAAAACTGGCTTGCATCCCAAGAATCGATACTATTGCGAGGCAAAGAAGAAAACCAAATTTTTGCACGATCTCGCAAAGAAAATAGAAATAATTTCAACTTCACTACATCATTGTCCACATCTTTTTTCTTTTGCATATCGCATAGTTCTACGAATGTGTTAAGATGGGACGCGGCATCCTCGTTAGGAGTACCGAAAAATTGATCTTTCATAACAAGATTCAGCAAAGCAGTATTAATATCACAAGACTCCGCACTAGTGGCGGGAGGAGCAACCAGAGTGCTAATAAAATCATTGTTGTTGTATTAGAGAAACCACACAACTTGGTGTTCTCTTGAGTCATTGTGACTACTCAACAAGATTGCACTCAAAAACAGATCTGGCGAGAAAACGGGGAACGAAAAAGAGGGCGAATAAAACGGCAAATTTTTGTGAAGTGGGGGAGAGGAAAACGAGAGGCAAATCGCAAATAATGTAAATTGCAAGGAGATGAGATTTGTGATTAGGAACCTGGTATGTGTTGATGATGTCTCCCCGGCAACGGCGCCAGAAATTCCTTTTGATGTTTGCTTGAACTACGTCGGTATTTCCCCAAAGAGGAAGGGATGATGCAGCACAACAACGGTAGGTATTTCCCTCAGCGATGAGACCAAGGTTATCGAACCAGTAGGAGAACCACACAACACCACGTAAACAGCTCCTGCACACAAAGAACAAATACTTGCAACCCGACGTGTTAAAGGGGTTGTCAATCCCTTTCGGGTAACGGCGCCAGAAATTGGCACGTGGACGGGAGAAAGTTGTAATAGATTGAATAAATAGATCGCGAACAAAATAAAGTGCAGCAAAGTATTTTTGTATTTTTGGATTAATAGATCTGAAAATAAAAGCAAATGAAAATAGATCTCGAAGGCAAATATAATAAAGAAGAGACCCGGGGGCCGTAGATTTCACTAGTGGCTTCTCTCGAGAAAAATAGCATACGGTGGGTAAACAAATTACTGTTGGGCAATTGATAGAACTTCAAATAATCGTGACGATATCCAGGCTATGATCATTATATAGGCATCACATCCAAGATTAGTAGACCGACTCCTGCCTGCATCTACTACTATTACTCCACACATCGACCGCTATCCAGCATGCATCTAGTGTATTAAGTTCATGGAGAAACGGAGTAATGCAAGAATGATGACATGATGTAGACAAGATCTATTTATGTAGAAATAGACCCCATCTCGTTATCCTTAATAGCAATGATACATACGTGTCGGTTCCCCTTCTGTCACTAGGATCAAGCACCATAAGATCGAACACATCACAAAGCACCTCTTCCCATTGCAAGACAAATAGATCAAGTTGGCCAAATAAAACCCAAATATCGGAGAAGAAATACGAGGCTATAAGTAATCATGCATATAAGAGATCAAAAGACTCAAATAACTTTCATGGATAAAAACATAGATCTGATCATAAACTCAAAGTTCATCGGATCCCAATAAAAACACACCGCAAAAAGAGTTACATCAAATAGATCTCCAAGAGGCCATTGTATTGAGAATCAAAAGAGAGAGAGAAAGGCATCTAGCTACTAAGTACAGACCCATAGGTCTACAATGAACTACTCACGCATCATCGGAGAGGCACCAATGAGGATGATGAACCCCTCCGTGATGGTGTCTAGATTGGATCTGTGGTTTCTACAACTTGCGGCGTCTGGAATTGATTTTCGCCGACTTCCCTAGGGTTTCTGGAATATTGGGGTATTTATAGAGCAAAGAGGCGGTGGAGGAGGCCACCGAGGTGGGCATAACCCACCTGGGCGTGCCTGGGCCCCCAGGCGCACCCTGGTGGGTTGTGCTCCCCTCGGAGCACCCCTCTGGTACTTCTTTGGCCCAACATGTGTCTTTTGATCCAGAAAAATCCTCAAAAAGTTTCATTGCGTTTGGACTCCGTTTGACATTGATTTCCTGCGATGTAAAACAAGCAAAAAACAGCAACTGGCACTGGGCACTATGTCAATAGGTTAGTTCAAAAAAATGATATAAAATTGCTATAAAATGATTGTAAAACATCCAAGAATGATAATATAACAACATGGAATAATAAAAAATTATAGATACATTGGAGACGTATCAATGGCGGTGTCCAGTCATAGATATTTTTTTCTAGGGCGGTTCTTTTGATGGTTTTTTGTGGAAGTTCTTTTGATGGTTGTTTTATTTCGATGGTCGTTGTTCTTTGTATGACATGGCTGTTTCCAGGTGGTTCACTTTTTTACAGGAGGCACATGCTTTTGTTCATCTTGCTTCTTGGTAATACATTATTTTTGTTTTGGCATGTACAAGATGTGAATTTATTAGTGTTGCTTTAGAGTAAGTCTGGACCATGTTGGTTCTAATAATGTGTTCTTTGATGCTTCTACGGGTTGTAATTTTTTCCATGCTCAGTGTGGGTAAACACATGGAGTTTTTTCTATCTCTCTTGACTTCTCACATTAACATTTCGGGACATGAACATTGAAGTTACTATGGCTACCATAAAAGGCATATTATGGCCTAATAAACTCTTAGTTGCATTATATATAGTGGTAATTATATGCTTTCTATCTGTTCTAATGTAATTCAGGAAAAATATTATCTATAGTTAAAAGATACAATTCTTATTGTGGAGATCAACATGTTCTTGTTATATCTTTTGTGCACTAGCTACCTTTTGATATACAAACGTGGTAGGGTCAATAAATTTTGGATGAGAAGTGTATGTTTAGAGTTGGTAAATAAGTTTACATACTATCGAGTCTTCATAAATCAAGTGTATTGTTCCTTGATTTACTAGAAGAAAATAATGTATATGTCATGGATTCATCTTACTGAACTTTTCTCCCGCAGATACTAGGAATTCTTGGTGAGAGGATGCTTCTGCTGGAGACCTGGATTCTTCCCTGTAGTTGCGGCCTGTCATTACAATTGTCACAAGGCAGACTTATATGTTCTACTAGCATAGACTATTTCATCACATGCCCTTTGACTTTGGACTCATGTAACATAAGAATTCAACCTTGATCTCTATAGACCTGTCAATGTAATGCTAAACTACATCCTGCTCTTGGTAGGTCCCTTTGCTAGATGTAAACATGCCTGCAGCTCAAACAAATGTATGGAAATCTGCATTCTTAATGTATTGTTCTGTCCTTATGAACATACTGAAATCAATTCTAACTTCTGATCTCATGCCGATGAGGAGCACCACTATGCTTGATCCTCTCGCAATTGAATGTTTCTTCTTCACTTTATTATTGTT
This sequence comes from Triticum urartu, assembly GCF_056163025.1. Lineage (NCBI taxonomy): Eukaryota > Viridiplantae > Streptophyta > Magnoliopsida > Poales > Poaceae > Triticum > Triticum urartu. The sequence continues at coordinate 145,621,652 of NC_141874.1, forward strand.
GGGTAACATAGCATGCAATTTCAAAACAATTCCTACGCTCACGCAAGATCTATCTAGGAGATGCATAGCAACGAGGGGGAGAGTGTGTCTACGTACCCTCGTAGACCGTAAGCGGAAGCGTTTGACAACACGGTTGATGTAGTCGAACTTCTTCTAGCTCCGTGTCGGTGTACAAAAAGAGGGGTACACTTTTTTGTACCCCTATGACTATGCACGGACAGTCAGAGCCACGCCAGTGACCACACCAAGCAGGGCAAGAGAGGTGAGCCAGGGTAAGACCGAAGTCCAAGGTAGCTGGAATAACGCCAAGGCCAAGACCACGAAGAGCAAAGGGACGAAGCGGGCTCCCCCCCGGCGAGATCCTTGTCGGGGTCAGCCTTAGCAGCCACGGCAAGACCCTTGCCGCGGCAGCTTGCCCCAGGCCTACGGAGTGAGTCACCCTTGAGTTCACAGCCCCCACCATGGTCCACTATGTTGGGGCAAGGGCTCGGGAGACACCTCTGTGGTGGCATGCAGATCTTTGTGAAGAAACATTCAAGATCAGATAAGCACTAGAAGACGACGACCCTTGGCGAGATCCCAGCCAAGGAAAACCACGAGACCCCCGGCAAGCGCCTTGCCGGGGACGACAGCGGGCACCACGGCAAGACCCTTGTCGAGGCCCCGGCAAGGCCCTTGCCGAGGACATCTACAGGGCCACCACCAGGCCCGCACCGACCAAGTCTCCACCGCCGTTCACATGCAGCTGCCGACCCAACCAACTGGGCAGGCACCTGCGTGGCGGCATGCAGATCTTCGTGAAGACCCCACCACCGCGCCACCACAGCTGCCTGCCTGCCTACATGGCATCGCACGCACCGCTGGCCAGGGCGCGTGTCAACACGAGGAGGAGCGGCGACGGACGGGACGGACTTCGCCCCCGTCCCCGATAAAGCAAGAGGACACCTAAGCAGACACATTAAATGCGCCTTGTCATGTAATGCGAGGGATAACCTCGCAACACTGTGCCCTTTCCACCTCCTGTGTGCCACTGTGGCAACCCCTTTTCCCTATAAAAGGAGGCCCGAGGCGACCAGTGGAGGGATTCGGCTTTTTGGAGCTCCTCACGCCCCATAGCTAGTTCAAGAACACAAATATACATCCACCAAAGCAGGAGTAGGGTTTTACGCATCTTCGCGGCCCGAACCTGGATAAACGAACTGCGTGCTATCTGTTTGATCCGCTCTTCTCTCAACCCCGCGCCCCGCTAACCGTAGTAGGGATTCTTGTGATCCCATATGTGTCGTTTCCACATACATCTTTGGCGCGCCAGGTAGGGGGTTGCAGTTGTGAGAATCGGCTTTAGCAGTTAGTCCAGCGCTTCTTCATCCTCACGGCTCTTGAAGAAGGAAGAGGGCCAGAAGATCAACCCGGAGCGATTACAAACAGAAAGCTAAGTCACACCGAACCCTGACCATTTCTATCATTTTTATATGGGGTTATTTCCCCCGGAGATGTCATGCCTTTGTATGGAAAACCTGCACGCCAGGGGGCTCTCCCGCAATCGGCAACGCCCTTGCCCTGTTTCAAGTCTGCTCAACAGCTCAAGCAGCTGCGTTGAGAGCGGCAGGATAGCCTTTCGCGATCAACAACGCTCTCGATTCTGACTCGAGTCAAGCTCGATAGTTCGAGCGGACGCGTTTAGAACAGTAAGGTGGCTCGCCCGGTAGCACGCATACCCGGCAGGCCAATGGGGATCCATCCCCAAAACGCCGCTTGGGGCTTCCGCGCCGGCGAACCTGCCCAATCGGTGTAGGGCGCACATACAAAGGGGAATTGAACAGGGAAATAACACGCACGAAAATTAAAAGTACTGCGGAAGTTATGTTACATCACATCATTGCTGCAGTTCCAACTAAAGATAAAAATTGTCTTGGTCGTGAACCTGCAGCGGCAATGAGGAACGAGATGCCTAGTCCCGGCGCTGGCCTTCCACCCTCTTGATTTCGTCGATACCGCTGATGATGGGCTTGATGCGCTCCTTGAGCACCGTGAGGTCAGTACCATCCGGCAAGCTATCCATCGCGGCTTTGAAGTCGAGGTCAGGATTCCAGTATGCCATCTTGGTGAGGACCTTGGTCATGGCCCCCCGGCAAAGCCGCCGGGCCTCCTCGGCCAGCGTGGCCGCCCTGCTGGAGTGAAGATAAGCCAAGGCTCCAAGGACACCCTCGAAGAACTGGGTCAGCTTGGCGTTGACGGTCCCACTGCGCTCAGGGGCATACCTCACGTTCGGCATCCCCATGGTGGCCAACTGCGAGGTGACCCTGCCGGCGATGTCCTCCAGACGGCTGATCCAACGGTTCTCACCTGCCACATAATCCTGGTGGGAGGCGGCCTCGTTCGCCCGCAGCTACTTCTCCTCCTCCAGGCCCCTGGTTAAGGTCTCCTCCCGAGCCTTGCTCTCCGACAGCATCTTCTCGAGATTCTCCAGCTTTAGTTTGAGATCTCTAACGGAGTTCTGTGCTTCAGAGAGCTCCTCAGCTCTGCTGATGACCGCTCCTTGCGCCTCAATTAGTACACTGAAGCCCCTGGCGCACTGGACGTATCAGAATGTACGGGTGCGATTTGTCGTAAATAAGTAGACAGGGAAAAAAAGATAATGCAATAATGAGCTAATGATGTACATTGTTATTTAGATGATACGTCAAAGCGTATGCATACATGTAGTGCAATAAGTAAAAAAATTAAAATAGGACTATTTGACATGTCCTATCCAAGGTCAAGCTGCGTGTGGGTATGCAAAACAGGTATATCGATCGTTACCACCTGAGGATTCCCTTGTACGTCAAACCTTCTTGCTTCCTTGGTGTTTCCTTCCCGTGACGGGTCCGATAATCAGACGATCGGGGAGGGCCTTCAGAGAATAGGTGCCTGAAAGGAAGAAAATGTTAAAGGTATACGAGTCCTGAAGCGGTTGAGACGCATTGTGGGTCATGCCATGGCCGTGCCTCCGCCTATGCCCATGGTATCTTGAGTGCGTAATTATGTGCGCGCGGTGCAAATTTTGCCGCTTGACTAGGACTAGGACGGAGGCCGAATTGCTAGGCGAGCTCTAAACGTGCCTGACGATCCTCTTGTAGGGTACTCCAGACTCGCTTGAAGGTGTCCGGGGTCTTTTTCGCCGAATTGGCGGTTTGCCTCATAAGGCTACTGCTTTGTGCTTCTGCTACGAGAGCTGCAGTGTGCTCCTCTGTGCGGAGCGAGCGTTCTGTGTTTCCATTGACTGTTATGACCCCACGAGGTCCTGGCATTTTGAGCTTGAGGTATGTATGATGCGGTACCGCATTGAATCTTGCAAATGCGGTTCGTCCGAGCAGTGCGTGATAACCACTGCGGAAAGGGATGATATCGAAGATTAACTCCTTGCTTCGGAAGTTGTCCGGAGATCCGAAGACCACTTCCAGTGTGATTGAGCCCATGCAATAGGCCTCTACGCCTGGGATGACCCCTTTAAAAGTGGTTTTGGTGGGTTTGATCCTCGAGGGGTCTATACCCATTTTGCGCACTGTATCCTGATAGAGCAGGTTCAGGCTGCTGCCACCGTCCATAAGGACTCGAGTGAGGTGAAATCCGTCAATGATGGGGTCAAGGACCAATGCGGCAGAACCACCATGATGGATACTGGTGGGATGGTCCCTGCGATCGGACAAGAAGATCATGGGTTGAACTTTGGGGCGACTGGCTCCATCGCATAGACGTCCCTTAGTGCACGCTTCCGTTCCCGCTTGGGAATATGGGTTGTGTATATCATGTTTACCATTTTCACTTGGTGAGGAAACCTCTTCTGTCCTCCTGTGTTCGGCGGCCGGGGCTCCTCCTCGCCGTCGCTATGCAACCCCTTTTCCTTGTTTTCGGTATTCAACTTTCCGGCCTGTTTGAACACCCAGCATTCTCTATTGGTGTGGTTGGCTGGTTTATCGGGGGTGTCGTGAATTTGACACGAACGATCGAGTATGCGGTCCAAGCTGGACGGGCCCGCATTACTTCTTTTGAACGGCTTTTTCCGCTGACCGGATTTAGAGCCACTGAATCCGGCATTAACTGTCGTGTCTTCGGTGTTGTCGCCGTTGTTGCGGCGCTTGTGTCTGTTGCAATGTGGCCTGCCGTTGCTATCTTTGGCGTCTGAGTTGCCAGGGTTTCTTGATGTGCTGTTGCTGCGAGCCAGCCAGCTATCCTCGCCCGCACAAAAGCGGGTCATGAGTGTCGTGAGGGTTGCCATGGACTTCGGCTTTTCTTGGCCGAGGTGTCGGGCGAGCCACTCGTCGCGGATGTTATGCTTAAATGCCGCTAAGGCCTCGGCATCCGGACAGTCGACAATTTGGTTCTTTTTAGTTAGGAACCGAGTCCACAATTTCCTGGCTGATTCCCCTGGCTGTTGGGTTATGTGACTCAAGTCATCGGCATCCGGTGGTCGCACATAAGTACCCTGAAAGTTGTCAAGGAATGCGTCCTCCAAATTCTCCCAACTGCCAATGGAGTTTGCCGGCAGGCTATTGAGCCAATGCCGAGCAGGTCCTTTGAGTTTTAATGGGAGGTACTTGATGGCATGTAGATCGTCACCGCGGGCCATGTGAATGTGGAGGAGGAAATCTTCAATCCATACCGCGGGGTCTGTTGTACCATCATATGATTCAATGTTCACGGGTTTAAATCCTTCTGGGAATTCGTGATCCATTACTTCATCAATGAAGCACAGGGGGTGTGCGGCGCCTCTGTGCCGGGCTATATCACAACGCAGTTCATACGAGTCTTGTCTGCTGTATTCGGCCCGGCCGGATTTGATTTTAGTATATCCGGTGTGACGGTCGTCGTCACGCGTTGGGGCGCGTCCGCGTGATCTGTAGATCGATCTTGCATGTCCTGCTTTGTTTTCCAATACGTCTCGCAGGTCCTGCGTGTTACCCCGGGCCTTGGTATTTTTGTTTGACTGGCGATGGGGGGTGGGCTTGACTTCGGCCTGATATGCCGCTTTGTCTCGGCCACGAGGTGGCCGGTCAGCCGCATCATACGCTGGAAGCATAGGCTTTAATGCTTCCTCCTCAAGTTGGGGTAGCAACCTGCGCTTTGGGTAACTTTTGGTTGGGCGCTCGAGTTCGTATTCCTCGGCCGCCAGGACCTTAGTCCATCTATCTGCTAGCAGATCTTGATCAGCTTGAAGCTGTTGTTGATTTTTCTTCAGGATTTTTGCTGTGGCTATAAGCCGGCGCTTGAAGCGCTCCTATTCGACGGGATCCTCAGGCACGATAAATTCTTCGTCGCCGAGGCTCACCTCGTCTTCGGAGAGAGGCATGTAATTGTCATCCTCTGATTCTCCATCTGCTGCCTGTTCCTGAGGGCTAGCTTGCCCATCCTCCCGCTCGAGGCCTGGCTGGAGGGGATTGTCTTCGTCGTCGGCACTATCCGCAGCATTATTGTCTCTAGTGCCGGTATCGCTGCTTTTGCTATGGCGGGGCTTAGAGCGGCGCCGATGACGCCGGTGCTTAGGTTGCTTCTCGAGGGAATTATCCTTCGTTGCCTTATTGCCATCGCTTTCTTTGGGGGTGTCCACCATGTATATATCATATGATGAGGTGGCAGTCCAGCGCCCTGTGGGCGGTGGTTCCTGTTCTTCTCCTACATCGTCGTCCATACCGTCGATGTCTTTGGAGCCGAAATCGAGCATGTTGGTTAAGTCTTCGACAGTGTCTACTAGGTGGGTGGTCGGTGGGTAACGAATTTCTTCGTCGTCCGCTTCCCACTCGAGCCGGACATAGTTCAGCCAAGGGCCTCCTGACAAGGAGAGAGACCTTAATGAATTCAGCACGTCGCCCAGGGGTGAGTGCTGAAAGATATCCGCGGAGGAAAACTCCATGATCGGCGCCCAATCAGATTCGATAGGCACGGATGCAGGTGGTTCGGAGCCTGTGGCTGGGGACGGATCCAAGGGTTCGGCAACATAGGTCTTGCGGGAGGTGAAGTCCGTATTCGGTTCTATCGCCGCTGAGTGTGCGGCCTCCGGGGCGGGGTCCATCCACCCATCCTCGGACGACGCGATCTACTCCGGATTGAGGGCCGGAGTTGCCACAGGGGTGATCTCCCGAACACTGTCCGGCGGCAGAGCTAAATCATGCCCGTCGTGACTGTGCGGCGCACCTGACATGGGCTCGAATCCGTCGAATATCAAGTCTTCACGGATGTCGGCGGTATATTTTAAACTTCCAAACCTGACCTGACGGCCAGAGGCGTAGCTCTCGATCTGCTCCAGATGGCCAAGCGAGTTGGCCCGCAGTGCGAAGCCGCCGAATACAAAGATGTGTCCGGGGAGAAAAACCTCACCCTGGATCGCATCGTTGCCGATGATCGAAGGAGCCATCAAACCTTATGGTGACGACACAGTGGAACTCTCAATGAAAGCACCAATGTCGGTGTCAAAACCGGCGGAACTCGGTTAGGGGGTCCCGAACTGTGCGTCTAAGGCAGATGGTAACAGGAGGCGGGGGACACAATGTTTACCCAGGTTCGGGCCCTCTCGATGGAGGTGATACCCTACTTCCTGCTTGATTTATCTTGATGATATGAGTATTACAAGAGTTGATCTACCATGAGATCGTAGAGGCTAAACCCTAGAAGCTAGCCTATGATTATGATTGTTCCTATCCTACGGACTAAACCCTCCGGTTTATATAGACACCAGAGGGGGCTAGGGTTACACAGAGTCGGTTACAAGGGAGGAGATCTACATATCCGAATTGCCAAGCTTGCCTTCCACGCCAAGGAGAGTCCCACCCGGACACGGGATGAAGTCTTCAATCTTGTATCTTCATAGCCCAACTGTCCGGCCAAAGTATATAGTCCGGCTGTCCGAGGACCCCCTAATCCAGGACTCCCTCAGTTACAACTCTCCTTTTTGATACATTTGGTTCTTTGAGTTGTAACGCTTAAACTCGATGGTCGTCTGCTACGTTTTCTGCTACTCTGTGATGCGATGATAAATTCCGCATTAAGTCATTCCGCAGACGTCCATTTTTCATTATGCATGTCATTATCTTTGTTATATCTGTATATGCATGATGAATTGTCTTCATAGGTTGAAGAGGATCTCCACAAGTAAAACCTGCCATGTGCATTTGCATTCAAGAGCAAACTACTTATATGCACATCTTCAAGGGGAGCCTTTTGCTACTTATGAGGACAATGCCTTAACCCTTGCAATTTCACATACTTTTATCCCCGTTGAAAACTTCAACCAGTTTGTCATCAATCACCAAAAGGGGGGAGATTATAAGTGCATCTAGTGCCACCCCTAGTTGGTTTTGGAGTATTGACGACAAACTTGGTTGAGGGACTAATGTGTTTGTGGGAATTGCAGGATAACACATGTAGTAGTCCCTCATAGATTCGGTTTACCTACCGGAGATGACCCCTAAAAATGTGTGAAGACATTGAAGACAATGGTGGTATGTGAAGATATTCACAACGAAGATTATGACTCGAGAAGACATTCACGTGAAGACTATGGAGTACGAAGACATAGTTGTTTCGTAGTTTTCTTTTCTTCTTTGTTGAGTCATAGGAACCACCGCACTGTTAAGTGGGGTCCAAGTGAACAAAGTCAGAGTGACTGAAGTGATGCTCAACCAAATCCTATGTCTTCGAGCGAAGACAATGAGAGCAAATCTTATCCAGAGCTGGATGAGTGAGCTTTACTTGTAGCCCAAGTCAAGCTGCCGCGTGTGTTTGAAATCTCATCGTTGGACACGTGTCAGTTCCTTAGTGACCTAGGGTCATTTCGGACAAATCAGGTCGGGTTGCCTCCTGGCTATAAATAGCCCACCCCCTACACCATAAATTGGTGGCTGCTCAGAGTTAGTGCACGACTTTTGTCGTTTGAGAGCAACCCACCTCCGAAGCATTTGAGAGAATGATCCTTGTGAGGACAAAGCCCAAAACACCCAGAGCCAAAAAGTGTTAGGCATCACTGAAGTCTTTCTGTCCGCGTGATCTGAAGACTTATTACACTTGAGGACTATGAATCCTCCAACCGGTTAGGCGTCGCGTTCTGAGCATCCAAGAGTCATTGTGGATTGCCGGTGAACGAAGTCTGTGAAGGTTTGGAAGTCTACCTTGAAGACTTACCTAAGTGATTGGGCGAGGACTAAGTGTTCTTAGCTCAAGGGGAATAAGGTGAAGACGCGGTATTCTGAGTTGAATCTCAGCCTCCCTAACCAGACGTACAGTTGTCACAGCAACTGGAACTGGTCCAACAAATCCTTGTCCTCTCCAAGCAACTGGTTCTATCACTTCCCTCTCTTTACTTACAGTTTATCTTCATGAAGTCATTGCCTGCTTTCATGATCTGATTGACTTCACTGTGTAAAGACTGTTGTTGTTTGGCTTCATATTATCTTCTATCCTGATCCATACTACCTAGCTGCTAATAGTCTTCGTGCTTTCACTTCATTGCTTACTTGACTATGGCTTGCCTAGTGTAGTCTACCTTCCGCTGCATATAAATAGGTTCATTTCTATTGTCTTTCTTTGAAACTCCCATGTTTTGAAGACTTTCATAGAAATCGCCTATTCACCCCCTCTAGTTGATAACAAGCACTTTCATATACCCATATCTGCTCAAATAATCTATGAAGGTTAGAAAGTAACGATACCTGCCGCGAGCCTCAACACTCATTGGATCGCATACATCGGTATGTATTATTTCCAGTAAGTCATTAGCTCGCTCCATTGTTCCGGAGAACAGAGTTTTAGTCATCTTGCCCATGAGGCATGGTTCGCAAGTATCAAATTGTTGATAGTCTAATTTGGATCTGGCTTGAGGGGTTGCACGGATTATTTAGTTTTGGTGGTCAAGCTAATGGTTTGAGAATTCACACATGATTGCAAGTACAGAGGCTAGGTGCAGCAGGCTGGATGGAACAGAATTGTGTGTTAGAGCTCACACATGGAGAGAAAGAAGGAAAGAGGCCTGGTTTGGAAAACTGAAGATGGAAAAGATTTTGCATAATTAGCTATTCTGCCAAAACAGAGCTAATATGGAAAGTCTACTAGTATTGAGCCCAGGCTGATGCTTTTACAGAAAGATTAGGAAAAGCCTTTTGGCTTATGTGCCAAGGAAATAGCATGTCAGGAGTCCTACTCCAATTTACCAAAGGCCAGGCATACCCTTATATATGTGGGTACATGGCCGATTGAAAAATCAATCGATCCTTTCACAACCTTACGTTACTTTTTCTCCTACGCTCTTTACTTTCCAGCACCTAGCTCGTAGCTTCTGCCCAGCCCTAGCAAAATTAGGGTTTGGCTCATCTTTGCCGTTTTGCATTGAAAAACGGTCGGTTTACCTCCACAAAAGCGAGGAATCAGTGCTGCTGCGCAGATCAATTTCCCGCAGCAACACAATTGGCGACTCCGCTGGGGACGAAGAAGAGGAACACAATGAGCACCAACCCCAAGGATGGGAGTGATCTCAACCCCAACAACATCATCGCCGTCACACTTGAGGATCTGCCTGAGGATGAACGGCAGAAACTTGAACAGGAGCTTGAGGAAGAGAGGGTGGAAAAGTTGAAGCAGAAGTTGGCGGGCTTCCAAAGGACAAGAAACGGCATCATCCAGAAGGTAGCTACACCAAGTCATCTTGCTGGGGTAAGTAAAACTGCTTGTACAGAAGAAATTGCACATCTAATTGATGCATCTGTAGCTAGTAAATACGGCAAACAAATGCCAGACATGGCACGCACGATTACTGAATCTGTAGTTAGCAAATTTGATGAGTTCAGAGAGCAATTTAATAAGGATATTCAGATCAGCTTGCCTCGTCAAATTCGTTCAATGGTGCTACAGGCTAATGATGAACGTTATGAGAAACAGCCGGTGCGTCTAGAAAATAGTAGGTTCACTAATGTACCTAACCCTATGCATACACCCGTTGCAGTACCCAATGTTGTGCAACCCCACATCCTGTTGAGCAATAACCAAAGTGGCCAGAATTACATTGGCAATTCGGCCAATAATTTTGTACCTACTGCTGCTACTCCTGCTCTGACTTTGGTTCCACAAAATTTCAGTAGCAATAACCGAAGTGTTGGCTTTAATTCCAATCTGCAGCAACCCTACTATCAAACAGTAGCATATAGCACACCACCCTTGCCACCTATTGGTACCGGGGTTCCTTACGGCCCGGTGCCAAATGCGTGTTTTAATGGTTCTCCGCAGCAAATGTATCATGCTCATACTTCTTTGTCAGTTACCGCCACGTACTTATGGTGCATCTATGCCACAATCTAGTTCTCCGCAGCCTACCAAAAATTTTAAGGATCAACTTGTTAATATACTTAGAGAATTTGGCTTGGAACCTAAGGGTAGAGCACGTGCATATCAAAAACCCTACCCTGAATATTTCGACACAACACCTTATCCTCGTGGGTTTAGAATTCTAGATTTTGTTAAGTTCACAGGAGAAGATGGTAGATCAATCTTTGAGCATGTAGGACAATTTTTAGCACAATGCAGTGAAGTTGGTACATCAGATATTTTTAGAGTGAAATTATTTCCTTTGTCTTTATCTGGTACTGCATTTACTTGGTTTACATCGCTTGCTCCTAACTCTATTGCAACATGGGCTCAATTGGAGCAGAAATTTCATGAGTACTTTTATGGTGGTGAAACTGAACTTAGACTTTCAGATTTGACAATGGTTAAGCAAAAACACAATGAATCCGTTTATGATTATATTAAAAGATTTAGAGATGTCAAAAACCGATGCTTCAGTTTGACCATAGCCGAAAAAGATTTAGATGATCTTGCCTTTTCGGGTTTGCTTGCTCATATTAGAGATAAATTGGAAGGGCAAGAATTTTTAGATGTTAACCAAGTTTTGCAAAAGGCTTGGGCACAGGAAAACCGTGCTAAAGAAGTTAAACCATACAGCCGGTTTAGAGATAATAAGAACAAAGACAAGGAAAAACCTACGGTTAATGTTGTAGAGCATGATAGTGATTCGGCTAGTGAAGATGATGTTGATATATGTATGGCCGAATGGGTTCGAGCACCTAAGTCAAAACCTTTTGCATGTGCTGCCCTGAAACCCACACCAGCTAAAAGAGAGGAAATCAAATATACTTTTGATGTTAGTAAGTGTGACAAGATTTTTGACATGTTGTTGCAAGGGAAGTTAATTAGAATAAAAGAAGGACATGTGATTCCATCTCAAGAAGAACTGGGTAGAAGAGATTAGTGTAAATGGCATAACTCTTTTTCTCATGCTACTAACGATTGTAATGTGTTTCGTCGACAGGTGCAATCAGCCATTAATGACGGACGATTGGTATTCACAGAAGGTACTAAGATGAAGCTCGATAGTGATCCTTTTCCTATCAATGTGGTTGAGTTTGAGAATAAGAAAATGCTTATTCAGTCGGATCAGACCGAATCCGCAAGAGAAAAAAATGTTGTTGATGATAGTGCTCCTCCAAGGATGATCAAACCAAAGAAACCAGAAGTAGGAGTGTGGAAAGTTAATGGAAGAAGGAGACAAGCTCCGAGGCCAAAGCCGACAGTTAACATGTTGTTGGAGAAATACACTTCATGCAAGGCCACCAATGTATTTAACCGGCTTGGAGGTAATGAACGTCCTAGATCTCCTTTTGGACCTGCCGGTCATGAGCAATGGCAAAGAAATTCATATGACCAGCAGCCATGTTTCGCAATGGAGCCAGCATATTGGGGCTGTGCACCTCCTATGTATCCGCAAATTCCTCCATGGGGTTTTAATCCTTGGGCGCCATATCCTATAGGGCCAGCAGGTTATTTTCAACCAGGATGGATCCCGCCTAGGCCTATGTTCAAACCAAACATGCATGAGAAAAGGGCTCGATTTAATCATGAAGCAAGATCACGTGATGCTATTGTGGTTCAAGGTAAAGATGGTTCAAGCAAAGGGGCTGAAGATAGCTCATCCAGCAAAAGATTTGTGCAGAGTAGATGGCCTAGACACAATGCGGATGGCAAGGTTCACATAGGTGGCCAGAAGTTTGCATGGATACCGGTCAGATCTAAGGGTGCTGTAAAAAATTCAGTTGAACATGATGAATGTAGGTCTGGTTGTGCTATTACGAACCAACCTGGGTTGGATGCTGCTCTTAATTTTGATAATGGTAAGCTCAAATCAGCCGCAGGTGTTGCCCCTGATCCAGAAACAATCATGATTGGAGGTTTCAGATTTGGTTCAGTTCAGAAAAGAGTTCCAGGTTCAGAAAAGATTAGTAATGATGCATTGCAGCAACAGGGGCCTGATACATTGCAGCAAGAGGAGATTCTAGCAAAAGAAAGCAACTCACATGCTGATTTGGGGCCCAATATGCAGAAAGATGGGACCGCTAGCACACCTAATCAATACAGAATTTTTTCAGCCAAAGACATAATGTTTGCTCTCCAAGCAGTAGCACATCAGTACAGACCGAGGAACTCGGGGGGCAGCAGAATTAGGTTAGTGGCACCAGGAACTAAACCAAAGCTTCGATGGTGCCCAACGGGGCTCACACATACTCAGAAAAGAAGGGTGCAACAGCTGCGGGCATTGGAAATTAGAGAGGAACTAGCTGAGAAGAAGTGCGACGAGTGGTTCAATAAAGATAAACCTATTGGGGAACGTTGCAGAAAACAAAAAAATTTCCTACTCGTTTCACCAAGATCCATCTAGGAGTTCATCTAGCAACGAGTCATCGGATGCATCTACATACCTTTGTAGATCGCGTGCGGAAGCGTTCAAAGAACGATGATGATGTAGTCGAACACGACGTGATCCAAATCACCGATGACCAAGCGCCGAACGGACGACACCTCCGCGTTCAACACACGTACGGGACAGGAGACGTCTCCTCCTTCTTGATCCAGCAAGGGGAAAGGAGAGGTTGATGAAGATCCAGCAGCACGACGGCGTGGTGGTGGATGCAGGGCATCACAGTAGCAGGGCTTCGCCTATACTACGAGAGAGAGACGTAACGGGGAGAGAGGGAGGCACCAGGGGCTGGTGTGTCAAGTCCCTCCTCTCCCCCACTATATATAGGAGGGCCAAGGGGGGTGGTGCGCCAGCCTAGGAGATCCAATCTCCTAGGTGCGGCAGCCAAGGGGAGGTTTCCCTCCCCCCCAAGGCACCTAGAGGTGCCTTCCACCATTGGGACTCTTCCCTTAAGTGGAACCCTAGGCGCATGGGCTTTTGGGGCTGGTGCCCTTGGCCCATCTAGGCCAAGGCGCACCCCCTACAGCCCATGTGGCCCCCCGGGACAGGTGGCCCCACCCGGTGGGCCCTCGGGACCCTTCCGGTGGTCCCGGTACAATACCGGTGACCCCGAAACTTGTCCCGATGGCCGAAACAGCACTTCCTATATATAATTCTTTACCTCCGGACCATTCCGGAACTCCACGTGATGTCCGGGATCTCATCCGGGACTCCGAACAACATTCGGGTTACTGCATATACATATCTTCACAACCCTAGCATCACTGAACCTTAAGTGTGTAGACCCTACGGGTTCGGGAGACAAGCAGACATGACCGAGACGACTCTCCGGTCAATAACCAACAGCGGGATCTGGATACCCATGTTGGCTCCCACATGCTCCACGATGATCTCATCGGATGAACCACGATGTCGAGGATTCAATCAACCCCGTATGCAATTCCCTTTGTCAATCGATATGTTACTTGCCCGAGATTCGATCGTCGGTATCCCAATACCTCGTTCAATCTCGTTACCGGCAAGTCACTTTACTCGTACCGTAATGCATGATCCCGTGACCAGACACTTGGTCACTTTGAGCTCATTATGATGATGCATTACCGAGTGGGCCCAGTGATACCTCTCCGTCATACGGAGTGACAAATCCCAGTCTTGATCCATGTCAACCCAACAGACACTTTCGGAGATACCCGTAGTCTACCTTTATAGTCACCCAGTTATGTTGTGACGTTTGGATACCCAAAGCACTCCTACGGTATCCGGGAGTTACACGATCTCATGGTCTAAGAAAAAGATACTTGACATTGGAAAACTCTAGCAAACGAACTATACGATCTTGTGCTATGTTTAGGATTGGGTCTTGTCCATCACATCATTCTCCTAATGATGTGATCTCGTTATCAATGACATCTAATGTCCATAGTCAGGAAACCATGACTATCTGTTGATCAACGAGCTAGTCAACTAGAGGCTTACTAGGGACATGTTGGTGTCTGTTATTGACACATGTATTACGATTTCCGGATAACACAATTATAGCATGAATAAAGACAATTATCATGAACAAGGAAATATAATAATAATGCTTTTATTATTGCCTCTAGGGCATATTTCCAACAGTCTCCCACTTGCACTAGAGTCAATAATCTAGTTACATTGTGATGAATCGAACACCCATGGAATTCTGGTGTTGATCATGTTTTGCTCTAGGGAGAGGTTTAGTCAATGGATCTGCTACATTCAGGTCCGTATGTACTTTACAAATATCTATGTCTCCATCTTGAACGTTTTCACGAATGGAGTTGAAGCGACGCTTGATGTGCCTTGTCTTCTTGTGAAACCTGGGCTCCTTGGCAAGTGCAATAGCTCCAGTGTTGTCACAGAAGAGTTTGACTGGCCCCGACGCATTGGGTATGACTCCTAGGTCGATGATGAACTCCTTCACCCATATTGCTTCATGTGCTGCCTCCGAGGCTGCCATGTACTCCGCTTCACATGTAGATCCCGCCACGACGCTTTGCTTGCAACTGCACCAGCTTACTGCCCCACCATTCAAAATATACACGTATCCGGTTTGTGACTTAGAGTCATCCAGATCTGTGTCGAAGCTAGCGTCGACGTAACCCTTTACGACGAGCTCTTCGTCACCTCCATAAACGAGAAACATTTCCTTAGTCCTTTTCAGGTACTTCAGGATATTCTTGACCGCTATCCAGTGTTCCTTGCCGGGATTACTTTGGTACCTTCCTACCAAACTTATGGCAAGGTTTACATCAGGTTTGGTACACAGCATGGCATACATAATAGAACCTATGGCTGATGCATAGGGGATGACGCTCATCTCTTCTATATCTTCTGCCGTGGTCGGACATTGAGCTGAGCTCAATTTCATACCTTGTAACACAGGCAAGAACCCCTTCTTAGATTGATCCATATTGAACTTCTTCAATATCTTATCAAGGTATGTGCTTTGTGAAAGACCTATGAGGCGTCTCGATCTATCTCTATAGATTTTTATGCCTAATATATAAGCTGCTTCTCCAAGGTCCTTCATTGAAAAACTCTTATTCAAGTAGGCCTTGATGCTGTCCAAGAGTTCTATATCATTTCCCATCAATAGTATGTCATCTACATATAATATGAGAAATGCTACAGAGCTCCCACTCACTTTCTTGTAAACGCAGGCTTCTCCATAAGTCTGCGTAAACCCAAACGCTTTGATCATCTCATCAAAGTGAATGTTCCAACTCCGAGATGCTTGCACCAGCCCATAAATCGAGCGTTGGAGCTTGCACACCTTGTCAGCATTCTTAGGATCGACAAAACCTTCCGGCTGCATCATATACAATTCTTCCTTAAGGAAACCATTAAGTAATGTCGTTTTGACGTCCATTTGCCATATCTCATAATCGTAAAACGCGGCAATTGCTAACATGATTCGGACGGACTTTAGCTTCGCTATCGGTGAGAAAGTCTCATCGTAGTCAACCCCTTGAACTTGTCGATAACCCTTAGCGACAAGCCGAGCTTTATAGATGGTCACATTACCATCCGCGTCTGTCTTCTTCTTAAAGATCCATTTATTTTTTATGGCTCGCCGTTCAACGGGCAAGTCAGTCAAAGTCCATACTTTGTTTTCATACATGGATCCTATCTCGGATTTCATGGCTTCTAGCCATTTGTCGGAATCCGGGCCCGCCATCGCTTCTTCATAGTTCGAAGGTTCACCGTTGTCTAACAACATGATTTCCAAGACAAGGTTGCCGTACCACTCTGGTGCGGAACGTGTCCTTGTGGACCTTCGAATTTCAGTAGGAGCTTGATCAGAAGTATCTTGATCATTATCATTAACTTCCTCTCTAGTCGGTGCTGGCACCTCAGGAACATTTTCTTGAGTTGCGCCATTTCCCGGTTCAAGAGGTAATACTTCATCAAGTTCTACTTTCCTCCCACTTACTTCTTTCGAGAGAAACTCTTTCTCTAGAAAGGACCCATTCTTGGCAACAAAGATCTTGCCTTCGGATCTGAGGTAGAAGGTATACCCAATAGTTTCTTTCGGGTATCCTATGAAGACGCATTTTTCCGACTTGGGTTCGAGCTTTTCAGGTTGAAGTTTCTTGACATAAGCATCGCATCCCCAAACTTTTAGAAACGACAGCTTAGGTTTCTTCCCAAACCATAATTCATACGGTGTCGTCTCAACGGATTTCGACGGAGCCCTATTTAAAGTGAATGCGGCAGTCTCTAAAGCATAGCCCCAAAAAGATAGCGGTAAATCGGTAAGAGACATCATAGATCGCACCATATCTAATAGAGTGCGATTACGACGTTCGGACACACCATTACGCTGAGGTGTTCCAGGTGGCGTGAGTTGTGAAACTATTCCACATTTTCTTAAGTGTGTGCCAAATTCGTGACTCAAGTATTCTCCTCCACGATCTGATCGTAGAAACTTGATTTTCCTGTTACGTTGATTCTCAACCTCACTCTGAAATTCCTTGAACTTTTCAAAGGTTTCAGACTTGTGTTTCATTAAGTAGATATACCCATATCTACTCAAGTCATCAGTGAGGGTGAGAACATAACGATAGCCACCGCGAGCCTCAACACTCATTGGACCGCACACATCAGTATGTATGATTTCCAATAAGTTGGTTGCTCGCTCCATTGTTCCTGAGAACGGAGTCTTGGTCATTTTACCCATAAGGCATGGTTCGCACGTGTCAAATGATTCATAATCAAGAGACTCTAAAAGTCCATCTGCATGGAACTTCTTCATGCGTTTGACACCTATGTGACCAAGGCGGCAGTGCCACAAGTATGTGGGACTATCATTATCAACTTTACATCTTTTGGTACTCACATTATGAACATGTGTAGTATTACATTCGAGATTCATAAAGAATAAACCATTCACCATAGGAGCATGACCATAAAACATATCTCTCATATAAATAGAACAACCATTATTCTTGGATTTAAATGAGTAGCCATCTCGAATTAAACGAGATCCCGATACAATGTTCATGCTCAAAGCTGGCACTAAATAACAATTATTAAGGTTTAAAACTAATCCCGAAGGTAGATATAGAGGTAGCGTGCCGACGGCGATCACATTGACCTTGGAACCATTCCCAACGCGCATCGTCACCTCGTCCTTTGCCAGTTTCCGCTTATTCCGCAGCCCCTGCTTTGAGTTACAAATGTGAGCAACTGCACCGGTATCAAATACCCAGGAGCTACTACGGACACTAGTAAGGTACACATCAATTACATGTATATCACATATACCTTTTGTTTTGCCGGCCTTCTTGTCTGCTAAGTATTTAGGGCAGTTCCGCTTCCAGTGACCGCTTCCCTTGCAATAAAAGCACTCAGTCTCGGGCTTGGGTCCATTCTTTGGCTTCTTCCCGGCAGCTTGCTTGCCGGGCGCGGCAACTTCCTTGCCGTCCTTCTTGAAGTTCTTTTTACCCTTGCCCTTCTTGAACTTAGTGGTTTTATTGACCATCAACACTTGATGTTCCTTCTTGACTTCTACCTCTGCTGATTTCAGCATAGCAAATACTTCAGGAATGGTCCTTTCCATCCCCTGCATATTGAAGTTCATCACAAAGCTCTTGTATCTTGGTGGAAGCGACTGGAGGATTCTGTCAATGACCGCATCATCCGGGAGATTAACTCCCAGCTGAGTCAAGCGGTTATGCAACCCAGACATAGTGAGTATGTGCTCACTGACAGAACTGTTTTCCTCCATCTTACAGCTGAAGAACTTGTCGGAGACTTGATATCTCTCGACCGGGGCATGAGCTTGGAAAACCATTTTCAGCTCTTCGAACATCTCATATGCTCCGTGTCTCTCAAAACTCTTTTGGAGCCCCGGCTCTAAACTGTAAAGCATGCCGCACTGAACGAGGGAGTAGTCATCGGTACATGCCTGCCAAGCGTTCATAACATCTTGTTCTGCAGGGAGAACGGGTGCGTCACCAAGCGATGCTTGTAGGACATAATCTTTCTTGGCAGCTATGAGGATGATCCTCAGGTTCCGGACCCAGTCCGTATAGTTGCTGCCATCATCTTTCAGCTTGGTTTTCTCTAGGAACGCGTTGAAGTTGAGGACTACGTGGGCCATTTGATCTACAAGACATATTGTAAAATATTTTAGACTAAGTTCATGATAATTAAGTTCATCTAATCAAATTATTAATGAACTCCCACTTAGATTAGACATCCCTCTAGTCATCTAAGTATTACATGATCCGAGTTAACTAGGCCGTGTCCGATCATCACGTGAGACGGACTAGTCAACATCGGTGAACATCTTCATGTTGATCGTATCTTCTATACGACTCATGCTCGACCTTTCGGTCTTCTGTGTTCTGAGGCCATGTCTGTACATGCTAGGCTCGTCAAGTCAACCTAAGTGTTTGCATGTGTAAATCTGTCTTACACCCGTTGTATGTGAACGTCTGAATAAAACACCCGATCATCACGTGGTGTTTTGAAACAGCGAACTGTCGCAACGGTGCACAGTTAGGGGGAACACTTCTTGAAATTATTATGAGGGATTATCTTATTTACTACCGTCGTTCTAAGTAAACAAGATGCAAAACATGATAAACATCACATGCAATCAAATAATAAACATGACATGATATGCCCAATATCACATAGCTCCTTTGATCTCCATCTTGGGGCTCCATGATCATCTTGTCACCGGCTTGACACCATGATCTCCATCATCATGATCTCCATCATCGTGTCTCCATGAAGTTGCTCGCCAACTATTACTTCTACTACTATGGCTAACGCGTTTAGCAATAAAGTAAAGTAATTTACATGGCGTTTCTCAATGACACGCAGGTCATATAAAAGAATAAAGACAACTCCTATGGCTCCGGCCGGTTGTCATACTCATCGACATGCAAGTCGTGATTTCTATTACAATAGCATGAACATCTCATACATCACATATAGATCATTCATCATTCATCACAACTTTGGCCATATCATATCACAAACCACTTGCTGCAAAAACAAGTTAGACGTCCTCTAATTGTTGTTGCAAGTTTTTTCGTGGCTGAATTAGGGTTCTAGCAAGAACGTCTTCTTACCTACGTTAAAGCCACAACGTGATTTGTCAACTTCTATTTACCCTTCATAAGGACCCTGTTCATCGAATCCGCTCCAACTAAAGTGGGAGAGACAGACACCCGCCAGCCACCTTATGCAACTAGTGCATGTTAGTCGGTGGAACCGGTCTCACGTAAGCGTACGTGTAAGGTTGGTCCGGGCCGCTTCATCCCACAATGCTGCTGAAGCAAGAAAAGACTAGTAGCGGCAAGAAAGTTGACAAATCTACGCCCACAACAAATTGTGTTCTACTCGCGCAAGAAGAACTACGCATAGACCTAGCTCATGATGCCACTGTTGGGGAACGTTGCAGAAAACAAAAAAATTTCCTACTCGTTTCACCAAGATCCATCTAGGAGTTCATCTAGCAACGAGTCATCGGATGCATCTACATACCTTTGTAGATCGCGTGCAGAAGCGTTCAAAGAACGGTGATGATGTAGTCGAACACGACGTGATCCGAATCACCGATGACCAAGCGCCGAACGGACGGCACCTCCGCGTTCAACACACGTACGGGACGGGAGACGTCTCCTCCTTCTTGATCCAGCAAGGGGAAAGGAGAGGTTGATGAAGATCCAGCAGCACGACGGCGTGGTGGTGGATGCAGGGCGTCACAGTAGCAGGGCTTCGCCTATACTACGAGAGAGAGACGTAACGGGGAGAGAGGGAGGCGCCAGGGGCTGGTGTGTCAAGTCCCTCCTCTCCCCCACTATATATAGGAGGGCCAAGGGGGGTGGTGCGCCAGCCTAGGAGATCCAATCTCCTAGGTGCGGCAGCCAAGGGGAGGTTTCCCTCCCCCCCAAGGCACCTAGAGGTGCCTTCCACCATTGGGACTCTTCCCTTAAGTGGAGCCCTAGGCGCATGGGCTTTTGGGGCTGGTGCCCTTGGCCCATCTAGGCCAAGGCGCACCCCCTACAGCCCATGTGGCCCCCCGGGACAGGTGGCCCCACCCGGTGGGCCCCCGGGACCCTTCCGGTGGTCCCGGTACAATACCGGTGACCCCGAAACTTGTCCCGATGGCCGAAACAGCACTTCCTATATATAATTCTTTACCTCCGGACCATTCCGGAACTCCTCGTGACGTCCGGGATCTCATCCGGGACTCCGAACAACATTCGGGTTACTGCATATACATATCTTCACAACCCTAGTGTCACCGAACCTTAAGTGTGTAGACCCTACGGGTTCGGGAGACAAGCAGACATGACCGAGACGACTCTCCGGTCAATAACCAACAGCGGGATCTGGATACCCATGTTGGCTCCCACATGCTCCACGATGATCTCATCGGATGAACCACGATGTCGAGGATTCAATCAACCCCGTATGCAATTCCCTTTGTCAATCGATATGTTACTTGCCCGAGATTCGATCGTCGGTATCCCAATACCTCGTTCAATCTCGTTACCGGCAAGTCACTTTACTCGTAACGTAATGCATGATCCCGTGACCAGACACTTGGTCACTTTGAGCTCATTATGATGATGCATTACCGAGTGGGCCCAGTGATACCTCTCCGTCATACGGAGTGACAAATCCCAGTCTTGATCCATGTCAACCCAACAGACACTTTCGGAGATACCCGTAGTCTACCTTTATAGTCACCCAGTTACGTTGTGACGTTTGGTATACCCAAAGCACTCCTACGGTATCCGGGAGTTACACGATCTCATGGTCTAAGAAAAAGATACTTGACATTGGAAAACTCTAGCAAACGAACTATACGATCTTGTGCTATGTTTAGGATTGGGTCTTGTCCATCACATCATTCTCCTAATGATGTGATCTCGTTATCAATGACATCTAATGTCCATAGTCAGGAAACCATGACTATCTATTGATCAACGAGCTAGTCAACTAGAGGCTTACTAGGGACATGTTGGTGTCTGTTATTCACACATGTATTACGATTTCCGGATAACACAATTATAGCATGAATAAAGACAATTATCATGAACAAGGAAATATAATAATAATGCTTTTATTATTGCCTCTAGGGCATATTTCCAACAAAACCAATGGTGCCTTTGAACATGACTTGGAAAGAGAAGCACATCGCAAGGGAGGAAGGCAACATTGCTGATGACATGGTCATGGATGGAAACTCTGGGGATAAAGAGGATATGCCTGCGGATATGGACATTAATATGGTATTTGAGCTACCCGCTGAATTTCGTGCGCCTAAGGCTGAAGAGGCTGAAGTTGCAGAGCTTGTTCTTGGCCCAAAAAGTGTTACATTTGAGAAACCAGAGAAGCATGGACAACACCTAAAGCCTTTGTTTATCAAGGGTCACATTGATGGTAAGCCTATTGGTCGCATGCTTGTTGATGGCGGTGCCGGTGTTAATATCATGCCTTTTTCGGTTTTTTCTAAATTGGGCCGAAAAGAGGAAGAACTAATGAGAACCAATATGGGACTTAGTGGGTTCTCAGGAGACTTGTCTGAAGCTAAGGGTGTTATTTCTATGGAGCTCACGGTTGGGAGCAAAACATTGCCGACTGCTTTCTTTGTTGTTGATGTCAAAGGTCGATATAATATTATTTTGGGGCGCGATTGGATTCATGCAAATTGTTGCATCCCTTCTACTCTGCATCAATGTTTGATTCAGTGGGTTGATGATGATGTTGAAGTGGTTGAGGCGGATAATTCGACCTGCATTGCTTTGGCTGAGGCTCCGGTTGATTGGCAACACGGTGAGAAGCGATGCTTGACGGGTAGAGATTTATCAGATTATGATTATATTAGTATTGGCAGAGATGGTTTTGTTCCTGTACACGCACAGCCGGCTAGTGTACCTCGGCTTAATGACTTATCCTTGTGAACAATGAATAAGGAAGATAGTGTTAAATGGATGCAAAGGCGTGTTGAGGAGTATCGTTCAGGAAAGAACGACATGCATGAAGCTATTGAGGATTTCGATGACATGGAGAAGCTTGGACAAAGATTCTCATCGGCTGACCCACTTGAGGAATTTGATATTGGTGATGGAAGTGTCCCTAGACCTACATTTATTAATGCTAATATGGGAGCCGATCAGAGAGGAAAGGTATGTGCATTACTTAGGGAATTTGTTGATTGCTTTGCTTGGAATTATACTAAGATGCCCGGTTTGAGTAGGGACTTAGTTGAACACAGATTGCCTATTAAATCTGGTTTTAGGCCGCATAAACAGCCCCTTAGGCGATTCAATCCTAGTATATATGACCGCATCAAAGATGAAATTGATCGGTTGTTAAAAGCTCGGTTTATTCGGCCATGTAGATATGCGGAATGGATTTCTAATATTGTTTCTGTTGAAAAGAAGAATACTGATAAGATTAGAGTATGTATTGATTTTAGGGATTTGAATAAGGCTACCCCTAAAGATGAATATCCTATGCCTATAGCCGACATGTTGATTAACGATGCTTCTGGACATAAAGTGATTAGTTTTTTAGATGGTAATGCTGGTTATAATCAGATATTTATGGCCGAAGTGAAGGAAATATGCCCTAGAGGCAATAATAAAGTTATTATTTATTTCCTTATTTCATGATAAATGTTTATTATTCATGCTAGAATTGTATTAACCGGAAACATAATACATGTGTGAATACTTAGACAAACAGAGTGTCACTAGTATGCCTCTACTTGACTAGCTCGTTAATCAAAGATGGTTATGTTTCCTAACCATAGACAAAGAGTTGTTATTTGATTAACGGGATCACATCATTAGGAGAATGATGTGATTGACTTGACCCATTCCGTTAGCTTAGCACTCGATCATTTAGTATGTTGCTATTGCTTTCTTCATGACTTATACATGTTCCTATGACTATGAGATTATGAAACTCCCGTTTACTGGAGGAACACTTTGTGTGCTACCAAACGCCACAACGTAACTGGGTGATTATAAAGGTTCTCTACAGGTGTCTCCGAAGGTACATGTTGGGTTGGCGTATTTCGAGATTAGGATTTGTCACTCCGATTGTCGGAGAGGTATCTCTGGGCCCTCTCGGTAATGCACATCACATAAGCCTTGCAAGCATTGCAACTAATGAGTTAGTTGCGATATGATGTATTACGGAACGAGTAAAGAGACTTGCCGGTAACGAGATTGAACTAGGTATTGAGATACCGACGATCGAATCTCGGGCAAGTAACATACCGATGACAAAGGGAACAACGTATGTTGTTATGCGGTCTGACCGATAAAGATCTTCGTAGAATATGTAGGAGCCAATATGGGCATCCAGGTCCCGCTATTGGTTATTGACCGGAGACGTGTCTCGGTCATGTCTACATTGTTCTTGAACCATAGGGTCCGCACGCTTAAGGTTTCGATGACAGTTATATTATGAGTTTATGAGTTTTGATGTACCGAAGGAGTTCAGAGTACTAGATGAGATCGGGGACATGACGAGGAGTCTCGAAATGGTCGAGACGTAAAGATCGATATATTGGACGACTATATTCGGACATCGGAAAGGTTCTGAGTGATTCGGGTATTTTTCAGAGTACCGGGGAGCACTACAAGAAATATGTCAACTTATGACCTTCTGTCAGTGACCCTCGAAGAATTGGTCATAAATTTATGACCATTTTAGACCAATTGGTCAAAAGCTATTCAGGGGGCTTGAAACCCTAAACCATTGCGACCATTTTGGTCAGAAAGGTCGTAATTTCCTTACACGAAATGGTCACAAAGCAAACAGTGCTAGTCCGCTGCCTTATTTCTAGTTGTTAATGACCAATATAGATGGTCATAGCCTTGTAGATTGTGGTGGGTTGTGATGACTAGGCGCCGTCTCATCAGTTTTGCCTATGTGTCATGTCCATGTGGCAGTTTTTGCCCTAGGTTGTGAAGCAACCTATATTTATATCATTCCCAAAATTCCCAAAAAAATCTCATAAATTCTTTGGGGCATATCTTCATCAAATATGTAAAAATCCTTCCTTTCCTAGTTCAAAACTAATTCAACAATATTCATTTTCCTATTCTGTTCACAATAACACTTTATGAAGGAAGTGCTATTTATATATTATTGATTGCCCTCAGAATTTTTGGGCACTCTTTCCTATCCAAATCATTACCGCATGACAAAATTCAGCTCCATTTGCCTAGCAAATCTTCCTCGGCAAATTTCCAAAGTTTTTGTCCACCTAGAAGCATTGTGACGGAAGTACCTTTTTTATATCTCTAAATGAGATGAAATTTATACAGTTCCTTCATATGCCCAAATTATCACCCTCCTCCAAATTGCAGCTCAGTCAAATCATCTATGTGAGCCCAGGTTCAATTTATATTTTATGAACAAATTGGCACGTTGCAAAGCAAGTGTTATATAGACCCCTCCTATTACCCTCAAACTTTTCGGGCACTCTTCCATACCCAAATCATTGCCACGTGATAATATTCAGCTCAATTTTCCTAGTAAATCTTTCTCGGGAAATTTCCAAAGTTTCTACCTCGAGAGAAGCTTTGTGAAGTAAGTACTAGCTAGGCTTACCCAAATGATCTGAAAATTTACCAGAGCATGACCATACCAAAGTAACTTACCTACACCAATTTTGAGCTCATTTCATTCATCCAATCTCTCTCACTAGTTCTCCCAAGTTTTTGTCCATAGAAGAGCATTGTGAAGGAACTACTACTTTGGCATGTCCAAATGGTATCAATTTTCTACAATGCTTTCCTATGCCCAAATAACCATCCTCCACAAAATTTCAGCTCACTCCATTCATTATTTTGAGCCCAGCTTCAACATTCATATTTTTGTCCAGCGTGGTACTTTGCAAAGCAAGTACCACCTAGGATCCTCCTTTTGAGCTAAAAATTTGTGAAGACATTCTCCTTAGTAGATGATCATCCTCAGCCAAAACTCACGCCCATTGGCCATGTGCATTTCCCGTACCGCTAATCAAACACTTGGCTGCTAATTCATGTTTGAGCATCGATCGGTCTCCTCGTGAGAATCTTATGTTGTAATTTTATTCCTAGCACCAACCTGGGGAGTGCCCAACCCACTAGACATGCCTAGGCCGCCCAGAACACATGGCAACATTACGGTCACGCGGTGACCACGCGACGGGCATGCGAGTTTACGCGCTCTAGAGTTGGGGCCCTCGGCCACCGCCCAAACCTCGACGTATCGCCACCAAACCATGTATTTATGATTAAATAGGTCCTTATGTAACTAGAAATGATTTTTGGAAAAAATAAATAGCAAACTATGAGGCAGCTGCAGTTCAAATTTGACCCGCTTCCAACTGAATCGGCGGAAATTTGTCTTTTTCACGAGAGGTGGATCAAAATTTTTTACACCCAACCATTTTTTCAATTGTGCATTAAATATGGCCTAGTATTTTATAAAAATGATTTGGTCCAATTTTGCAACAATTATTTGGTAGTTCCTTCACAAAAAAACCTCCTTTCGGGCACTCAAAAAATGGAAAATGGTTTTTTCGTCCAACGAAAATGAAAACTTCCTTAGGCAACATTGTTTGCCATTCCAATATGCACCCTTGTGCACAATATGAGATCATTTGAACAAACTATGCCATGAATGTGGCCATAAGATTGATCATTTTGCTTGAAAGCCATTGATCTCCACACGTGATAGCTCGTTTCTGAGAACACTTTTTTAAAATAATTGCCATATTACAAGTTTGTTATTTTTCCTGGGAACTTGGCCACAAATAATGACACAATGCGAAGGTTTCCCAATTTTTTGATTTTTTTTTGAATTTTTTATGCAAGTTTCAAAATGCGGTCAAAACGGCGAGAATGACCGTTCCTAGCTAGTGGTTGAATCTTGGGATTTTTTTGATGTTTCTCTGATTAAATAGGTACTTATGTAACTAGAAATGATTTTTGGAAAAAATAAATAGCAAACTATGAGGCAGCTGCAGTTCAAATTTGACCCGCTTCCAACTGAATCGATGGAAATTTGTCTTTTTCACGAGAGGAGGATCAAAACTTTTTACACCCAACCATTTTGTCAATTGTGCATTAAATATGTCCTAATATTTTATAAAAGTGATTTGGTCCAATTTTGCAACAAATATATGGTAGGTCCTTCACAAAAAAACCTCATTTCGGGCACTCAGAAAATGGAAAATGTATTTTCCGTGCAAAGAAAATGAAAACTCCCTTAGGCAACATTGTTTGGAATTCCAAGATGCACGATTGTGCACAATATGAGATCATTTGAACAAACTATGCCATGAATGTGACCATGAGATTGAGCGTTTGGGTTGAAATCCATGAATCTTCACACATTATAGCTCATTTATGAGAACACTTTTCTAAAATAATTACCGTATTACAAGTTTATTATTTTTCCTGGTAACTTGGTCACATATAATGACGCAATGCGAAGGTTTTCCAATTTTTTGATTTTTTTTGAATTTTTTATGCCCGTTTCAAAATGCGGTCAAAACGGCGGGCTTGACCGTTCCTAGCTAGTGGTTGAATCTTGAATTTTTTTTTTGATGTTTCTCTTATTAAATATATACTTATGTACCTAGAAATTATTTTTGGAAAAAATAAAGAGCAAACTACGAGGTAGCTACAGTTCAAATTTGACCCGCTTCCAGCTGAATCGGCGGGAATTTGTCTTTTTCACCAGAGGTGGATCAAAACTTTTGGCACCTAACCATTTTGTCAATTGTGCATTAAATATGTACTAATATTTTATAAAAATAATTTGGTACAATTTTGCAACAAATATATGGTAGGTCCTTCACAAAAAAACCTCATTTCGGGCACTCGAAAAATGGAAAATGAATTTTCCGTGCAAAGAAAATGAAAACTCCCTTTGGCAACATTGTTTAGAATTCCAAGATGCACCCTTGTGCACAATATGAGATCATTTGAACAAACTATGCCATGAATGTGACCATGAGATTGAGCGTTTGGGTTGAAATCCATGAATCTTCACACGTGATAGCTCATTTATGAGAACACTTTTCTAAAATAATTACCGTATTACAAGTTTATTATTTTTCCTGGAAACTTGGTCACATATAATGACACAATGCGAAGGTTTTCCAATTTTTTGATTTTTTTGAATTTTTTATGCCCGTTTCAAAATGCAGTCAAAACGGCGGGCTTGACCGTTCCTAGCTAGTGGTTGAATCTTGGAAAATTTTTGATATTTCTCTGATTAAATAGATACTTATGTACCTAGAAATGATTTTTGGAAAAAATAAATAGCAAACTATGAGACAGCTGCAGTTCAAATTTGACCCGCTTCCACCTGAATCGGCGGGAATTTGTCTTTTTCACCAGAGGTGGATCAAAACTTTTGGCACCCAATCATTTTGTCAATTGTGCATTAAATATGTCCTAATATTTTATAAAAATGATTTGGTACAATTTTGTAACAAATATATGGTAGGTCCTTCACAAAAAAACTCATTTTGAGCACTCAAAAAATGAAAAATGAATTTTCGTGCAAAGAAAATGAAAAGTTCCTTATTACTATTTTGTTATTTTTTTATTCTAAAAACTAGGTCACATTTGATGACATGATGAGAAGGTTTTTCATTTGTTTCATTTTTTCCCAATGTATCAGGTCAGGTAAATAGCTAAGATGATCTAACATCTTATTTTTAAATTTATCACGACCAATTCAATTGGTCATAATATTGTATTGCGTTCTGATTGATCCGTGGACAAGGCACACGGATCATGCACAAAACACCATTGGATCTTCCTGGATCCAACGGTAGCTGTCGCTCCTCGCCTCCCCCACCAACCCCACCTGAGGCGAAACCCTAGCTGGCATCTTCCATCCACCCCCCGCCTCCTTTCTTTCTTTCTTTCTTTCTTTCTTTCTTTCTTCCTCTCCCCTCTCCCCCGATGCAGATCCCCTCGTCCCCCTCAGATCCCCCTCCCCCGATCCCACCAGCCGGCGGCGACCTCCCCGCATCCATGGCCTCCCCGCGCCCATCCTCACCGCATCGCCACCCCGACCCCTCCCTTCCCCACCGCATCCAGATCTCCGGCGCCAACCTCCTTCCCACCCCCTCCCCGCACCCGCAGCGGCTCCCATCCTCCCCGCACCCGCGCACGCCGCCGTTGGCTCCTCCACCTCCAGGCGACGCCGAGCCCGCGGTCTCCCTCGCCAAGATCGCGCCGGAGCCTGCGGTCCTCCTCCACCTACAGCTCGTCTCCTCTCCGGTCGCGCCGCCGACCTGGTCGTGGTCGGGCTTCGGCGAGCTGAGCAGTAGAGCACCGATGGCTCCTCTCCCCCTACAGCCGCCTGCCGCGCCACCCGCCTCCGGATCCCTCCGCCCACTCGCGCCCCTGCTCCCTCTCCG
Source organism: Triticum urartu (assembly GCF_056163025.1). NCBI lineage: Eukaryota > Viridiplantae > Streptophyta > Magnoliopsida > Poales > Poaceae > Triticum > Triticum urartu. The sequence goes on from NC_141874.1 coordinate 145,650,364, forward strand.
CCTACGGGGCCGCGCCCCTCGCGCTGCTCCCCGACGACGTGGGCGGGCGCGCGGGCCTCGACCCGCGGGGCTTGGCCAAGTGGCGGGCGAGCGATGGCGTCGCGAGGGGGCCGGAGGAGGCCAGGGCGTTCCCCTGCATGCCGCGGCGCTGCCGTCTCCGCCCCCGCCTCCTCCCCCGGCGCCTGTCACCATGGTAAGCATCCCCAGCCGAGTCCGCTCTCCCCGTTGGTTGCCCCGGTCGTAGAACCGCCTAATCTGACCTCCCTTGTCTCCCTCCGCAGATCATCTCCAAGAAGAACCGTCGCGAGATCTGCAAGTACCTCTTCCAGGGTGAGCTCCTCCCCCCTCCCCCGCCCATTTTACGCACCGCGCCGGCCGTGACCAGGATTCAGATGCCATCTCGTTAGTCTTCTTCTGTAGGGTTCGATCCATGTCTTGCGTAGGGTTTTAACCATGTTGCCCCGTCAGTGTTCTTGGCACCCATTGACCGCAGCGAGTTCGCTCTTATGCGCGGTTGCTGCAAGGTTCGAGCATAGACAGTTTGGACACCACTAACTTCTAACTATAGAATCTTATTCATGTCAAGCTGCAATCTGGAAGAATTCTACTGACTATTACAGTAGTCTGAGCATCTTAACTGAATTCCTTGGTGCTAATTTCAACTTTTTATGTGTGCAAGAATGCCACTCCTTTGGATGGACTGAATGATTTTACCGATGAATCTATTGTGATGCGTGTGCAGAGGGAGTCTTGTACGCCAAGAAGGACTACAACCTGGCCAAGCACCCCCAGGTCGATGCCTTGAACCTCGAGGTCATCAAGCTCATGCAGAGCTTCGAGTCCAAGGAGTACGTCAGGGAGACCTTCTCGTGGCAGCACTACTACTGGTACCTGGCCAACGACGACATTGAGTTCCTCCGCACCTTCCTCAACCTGTCGTCTGAGATCGTGCCCAACACCCTCAAGAATTTCCTTGCAACTTAATTTGTTGACAATGCTGTGTAAATAGAATACCTGATTGTCTTCTGCAACTTAATTTCCTTGCATTTTCAACTCTGATTTTGAACGATTAAGGTTACTCCCACAAACAATTTTGCTAAACATCTATCACATTTTAAGTGAACCATAATTCATATTTTGTTTACCTTTTTAGATCTGTTCTACCGCTTACATTTAGTGTTTCCATTGAAGTTGTTTGGTTCTGGCCTCAGCAGTAGTACATTCTGTAGCTTTATGTTCACTCTTTTACAACAAACCTTTTTAGCTCTTTCTCATGATCCTTGTGGGCATTTATTTTAGTCCATGGAGCTGTTGCTCTAGCAGACGTTGCTCTGCTTGACATCTCACAGTCCACTGGATCGGCTATGACATCTCATAGTCCATAGTTTATAATCAGGTTTCTGTTTGACAGCTTCACAGTCAACAGTTACATGATAATTCTATAATGCTGAAGCTATATTCCTGTCTGCTCAACAGTTACATGATAATTTCGTAATGCTGAAGCTATATTTGCTGCCTGTGTCTTAATTTTTTTATTCTGTAATGATGATATGAAATGTCACGCAGGTCATTATTGGTGCTATTGATGTGGTTGTCGGAGGTGTTGCTGCTGCATCTGGCGGAGCTGTAGTCCGCGAAGGTCAAGGATGAGATCGTCCTTGATGGCAACGACATCGAGCTCGTCTCCCGCTCAGCCGCCCTCATCAACTAGGTGAATCAAACAGGACCCAGAACCTGTCTTTGTTCATGTGCATATTGTGCTCCCTGAATAATTTGGTTGATGTGGTGCAATTGATATGGTATCATGCTTGCTTATGCTCTTTGCGGAAACTAGTATGCTAGATGTGCTTAGAAATAATTGCAATGTCTTCAGATGTTGGATGTCGAGTGTTCTTTGTTTGCGATGCATATATGGCTGCTTGTGCTGGTCAACATGATGCAAATAGGGCTACTTCTCTCGTTGTGTTGTTGTTATTGTTGTTGTTGTTTGTGGTTTGTCCAGTTTTGGCCTGGATAGTTGCATCTTTCTCTTCATGTATTATTATGTTCTCCGTAATGATTTGGTTTTGCTACCATATGATCTGCTTCTACATTCTGTTCCTGTGTAATCTGATCTGCAATGATTCAGTTTTTGGTTCCATATAGTTAATCCGCTTCCATGCTCTATTCTTGGATAATTCTCTTGCTGTTCTTGTTGTTGTATGTGTTCGCCTTCCAGGGACAACATATATATGCTCAATACACTCTACTTGTTTTCCTGTATAGTTTTCTTACTTGTTTTCCTTTATGCGTTCACTCTTTTTCAGGAGCTCCAAGCCTAATTTTTTTCCTTTATGTTCACTCTTTTACAGGAACTCCAGTCCTAATTTTTCTAAGTGTGAAGCCGTGAAGCCAAGTGCGAAGCAGTGAAGCCGTACTTTGCAAAGAGTTATTTTGGCTATGTAGTAGACTGTAAACTGTAATATTGTAACGGATTGTAAAAGGCTATGTAGTGTTATTTGATGAACTATGTTTGTTCTGTCCTGTTTGAAATAGCAGTTATGTATGTTGAGAAGATATGGAAACTTCACCAGTGGGACCCACTTATGAATATAATCTGAGCAATTTTGAAATTTCTGACATGTGGGACTCATGTATGGCATTATGACTTGTGGGACCCTTCTGACTAGTGGGACCAGCTCCAAAATATAATTATTGAAAATAGAAAATCAATTGATTGTAAGAAGGCCAAGGCCCAAAAACAAAGAAGCTGAAATACTAGGCTCACTACTAGAAATCCCCATATTTCCGACGGTGAAATCTAATAGCCGACGGGCCGTCGGCCTTGACAGTAATAGCCGACGGTGGTGGTAATGGCCAACGGTTTTTGTAAACTCACATGTATGACTGGTAATGACCGACGGTGTATTGCATTTACCGACGGGGAAAACCCAACCGTCGGATATCCAATTTAATGCTCGGCGGTCCATTGAAATATCCGACGGTTATGGATATACCCACGGGGATTACATGTAATACCCGACGGTATAAACTAATGACTGAAGGTCAAAACAAAACTCTCGGCTATGACTGGAAATGGGCGACGGGGGGTAGCAATAACCAACGGTTGATTTTCACCCTCGGTTATATGTTTCACTGAATGACGGCAGTAGACATGCGGAACGACCTATGGTTATATTCCAGATAATTTCTATATAAGTTAATTTCTAACAATTAGGTTCTAGCATCGCTATTGTAAGTTCATTATTATTTTTCATTAATAGGATGGTAAAAAATTGGTCGAAAACAATATAAAAAGGAGTTTTGAAAACGACCTATTTGAAAAATGTGCACTTACAATATATCATGAGGAGAGAGACCGTTAAGACTCAAGAAGAAGTCCCCTACACTGGCTCGGTCCCCTGCTTTCTCCGATGGTGTCACCGACCGAACTAGAGGAGGGAAAATGTGTCGCTCAACAATGTCTTGTATGAACAGTGTCTAGGTCTAGGGTTCGATCATCACACTGTCGCACATGATGTCTTGCCCAAGGGGAGTGTGTTGTTGCCGTGTCTGAGCAATGGCTGGTGGCTCACGGATGCTCGTAGTCCTGATGGTACTGGTTGCTGGATAGCTACTGTGAAGCGTATCATTGCTAGAATCTCCTTCAATAAGCTCGGTTGGTTCACGCTCTACAGGTGTTCCACTCGTTCCCGTTCTTCCTAGATTGTTGCATGGCAAACACAAAGTGGGAAAATGTGGAGTTCTAGATGGGGATAGAGGTCATCCATGGGGGATGCTTTGGTGCGACTATAAAATAGTGTGTTGTTTGGCTTGACCATACCACCACTTCGTGTGGCCCAAGGACGGTCATTCTTCTTCATCCCGACCAAGGAGGTAGAAGGGAGGCATCACTGCTTCTCCAAGGAGCTTACGACATGGAGTCACAGAGGTCTTGCCGTCCCAAATGGGTCGTCCTCGACAATTGTGAGGTTGTGCTTGTACATATCGTGTTTTCCATCATTGTTCTACGAACCTCTTTGTAAAAAGAAGGGACTAGTTAGCTACTTTTTAGTTGTGAGTCCTTCTGTGACTTGGTACCTCCATACTTTTATTAAATACATGTGCATGCTCTAGAAGGACATCGGTCTCCACTTTTTTTATTAAATGCACATGTGTCATGAAGTACTAATTAATATCTTGAATTCTAATAAGCACAAGTTTGGTATACTGAAATAAAAAATGGTACTATGTAAGAAACCTTAGAAAATAAGTAGGAAGTCCTATTTATATAAAATATTTTCCAAAAGAACAAATAGGATCAATATTGTTTTAAAGACGACGCTCTGCGTCGATCGATCGCCGCGATCTCCCAATCGGTTGTCGCCTCCCAACCATAAGTTGAGCCCCCTCCCCCACTTTCCACACCCCCCCCCCCCCACCCTGCGCGCCATTGCCGAAGAAAAAATCTTGTTGTGCCGGCCACTATAAAAAAATTCTCGTTTGCTGCAATATGTGAGGAAAAGGCAGCCATTGCTGAGAATCAAGTGATGTGCGTGCTTCTGAAAAAAGGAGGAGGCCGCCACGGGCGAGATCGACAGACGAATGACTGGGTGAGTTTTCCCAATGGATAAGGAAAAAGGAAGGGCAGTGCATGGGCGCCACCAGCATGTGCATCGCAAGCGAGGCATCCTAGCTCGCTTGCGCCATCAATTCACCGATTTAGATGTTTTTTCTTTTTTAAATGGTATGGCTAAAAAATCACCATGACATCAATAACATGCTAGTTATGCACGGTTGCATGAGATCGGAACACGCTCAGATACATCACGAGCTAAGATGTGCGCCAAGACATTGGTATGTTATTATGGCAAAAATAAGAATATGTGCAAGTTCCAAACGTTAAAATTGAAGTTAGAAGCCTAATAATATAAATATAAAGTTTTGTTTAGATGAATTTGATTCAAAAGAATATACAAATATTATTTTTATGTTCTAAAGTCGGCCACACGAGCGAGCGAAATCGTGACTACTCCCTCCCAGTTTTTTTAGTTGGTCCTCCCAGTTTTCCCCACCTCTCCAGATCGTGCGGTCGACCCTACTCATTTCCCTCCTCCCTCCCAAACCGCTGCCTGGCTCCTGCACGTTTTCCTGTTCCATCCACTATTTCTCACCTCCCTCGCCTCTCTCCAAGGATCTCCCGGCCATTGCCGCACCTAACCAGAGCCGGCGCCTAACTAACCCACCTCTCCCTGAAAGTGTGGCGGAGCTGGCGCAGGCCTACCGTAGATCCGGCGGCCTTGAGCTCCACTGTCACCAACAGCGGCGACAACCGTACGGAGGCCAGACGGGATCTGGTGGCCTCAGAATGGTGAGAACCAGCAGTAGTGTTCGGCCATCAGATCCGGTGGAAGCTCATCTTGGGGCGGCAGCAGAGATAGCCACGCTGATTCGGTCGGTTCCTCTCTTGCAAGTTGCAACTCCAGCCAGTTCCTCTCCTCCTCTCGCTCTCATGTTTTATGTATTCATGTTCAGGTTGCACGAACTATTTGCAGCTCACACGGGAGCCTACCTCGAGTTTGACTAGAGCCAGAGGTGTTGGACTGCGCAAGGTCCGCACCCCCGCATCAACAACCTGGACATCCGTCTCCGGCGTCATGGACGAGCTGCAGCTGGACGACCAGAATCTTGTCTTCCTCTATAATGAACTAGATGATGTCAAATGACTGCCAATGGTGGCCTCATCGCTGGTGCCATCTTGGTAAGGATTTTTTGATGTGCACAGCTGGCGTACATTCACTTGTAGGGGTCTGTGTGAATGTCACTTATGATTTTTGTCCTCTGAACTCAGAAAATATTACTAGAATGTACGGCCATTTTGTTTGCTCAGGTTTGGCATTGTGCATGTGTTCTCCGTACTTAGATTTGTAAGAGCATTCACATTTACGGGCCTTCCTTTTTTAGTCTTGGAGATGCACACTAGGAGATTGCTTGATTTAACTACATATGAAGAAAACTAAACGTTAGGATCAGCTTGCTAAACGTAAATGTCATATCAAACAGAAGTACATTAGCATTTGTGCTGTCTTTTTTAGCCACTGTCAAATTATTTATGAAGCCTGCAACTATTGTACAATATAACATTATCTATGATTTAGTTGCGGGAAATCCTAGACCTGTAGACACATGCGTTGAAACCTACATGGTAATGTCAAATATTTTATATAACATAGTTAAACAGTGCTTTGACTATCAGAAATGTACTTCAAACATCCATACTATAGTAAGGGAGCTTGTGCTTAGGTGCCAGTTTTCATGTGGCACAAGAGTATAGGGTTCCAGTTCACATTATGTATTCCTGCTAGGGATGGCATTTCTTTCATTTACCTCTTTTATTATCTGCTTTTTCATGTGACATCTTGCTCCCATACATTCAATTACTTTGCATGCTAGATATCAATATTTTGCTACTTCAGTTTATATTCGCTTAGTTATGTCAACATTTAGAATAGAAGGATATAAATGTAGTAATGTTCCTTTTTTCTTTCCATGTATTAATTTTGAGATGCTACTCGTCTTACGTGTTTCAACTTTTCCATTCATTTCCTAATTTGACAACTACTCTTACCAATTCTTAGCGAGAGGGAAGCAACATTGGAGGCAGTCCGAACCGTGAGAATGATCACGATGCTAATGAGAACATGGATATCTACGGCAAGAGGAGATGATACATATAGCGATAAACGTTTTGACCCATATAGTGATGAGCATTATGATCACTATAGAGATGATGGTGACGAGTCGAATGTGCTTCATAGTCGTGCAACAAAGTGAAGTTCCGAAATTTATGACAATTTAGGTTATGCAAAATGTTCGGACCATTGTATGGAGTATTTTGTTTGGCGTTATGATCTATGTATTCTGGATGAAAGACATTAGGCTTTTCATGATATATGTGTATGCACTTGGTCACAAGTCTTGGTAAATATAATACATGTTATTTGGTCATGTGTGTTTGTGTATATATTAGAAATGCCAACAATTAAAAATATTCTCATGCTGAATCACACTTTTATGTTATGCAACACCACTTGGTGAAAGCAATTCGTGAGAGGTTAATAATAGCCGGTGACCGGGATTTAGATTGTCGATGATTTCCTAATTTGACGATGTTGTTGAATTCCCGAAGGGGTGTATCCACCATTAGTAATCATATTAACCAACGGCTTGACATTCCTCTTGGTCATTAATTATCCCAATGGGTCAAATAAACCGTTGGCTATTACAAAAAGCGACAGGAAGCAAGCACCGTCGGAAATTAAATAACCGACGGGGGACCTTCGGCTATGAGTTTCGTCATGTAATGTGAGTAGGGTGTTGGCCAAAACATGGTCGACGGCTCGCCGTCGGCTTTATAACCGTTGGCCATGCAATTATCCGACGGTACCGTCGGTTATTAGTGCAATGGCCGACGAAGAATAGCCGACGGGAGATGGCCGACGGTGTACCGTCGGTGATAACTTTACCCGACGGTGAGCTTAAATAATCGAGGGTAATTGCACCCTCGGTTATAATGGGATATCTAGTAGTGGCTTGGCCCAAGTAGCCCACAAGAATTGACAGAAAAATAATAATATAAAAGGCCGAATTGTTGGGCTAGGCCCATGTAGAAAACTGAATTGGACCGGGCTGAATCTTGTGCCACATCAGCTTGCCACGCTGGATGCCTACGTGGACTGGGGAGGTTGCTAGTGACCAAAACAGAACAATAGGCTTATTTTGGTCATAAACGTTTGCGACCATTCCAGAAGAAAGGTCGCTATAGTCAGTTTACGACGGCCAGCTTTTGACCTTATGTTTTTGGTCACAAAAAGGTCACAAATGGAAATTTGTGACCATTCAGTGACCAATAGTGGTGGTCACAAGTTGACATATTTCTTGTAGTGGAGTTACGGGAATACGGGGGAGAAGTATTGGGCCTTATTGGGCCATACGGGAAAGAGAGAGGGGTTGCCTAGGGCAGGCCGCGCGCCCCCCCAAGGCCTAGTCCGAATTGGACTAGGGGGAGGGGCTGTGCCCCCTCCTTCCTTCCCTTCTCCCTTCCCCTTCCTTTTCTCCTACTCCTACTACATGGAAGGACTCCTAGTTGGACTAGGAAAGGGGGAATCCTACTCCCGGTGGGAGTAGGACTCCCCTAGGGCGCGCCATAGAGAGGGCCGGCCCTCCCCTCCTCCACTCCTTTATATACGGGGGCAGGGGGCATCCCATAGACACACAAGTTGATCTTCGTGATCGTTCCTTAGCCGTGTGCGGTGCCCCCCTCCACCATATTCCACCTCGGTCATATCGTAGCGGTGCTTAGGCGAAGCCCTACGACGGTAGAACATCAAGATCGTCACCACGCCTTCGTGCTGACGGAACTCCTCCTCGAAGCTTTGCTGGATCGGAGCCCGGGGATCGTCATCGAGCTGTACGTGTGCCAAGAACTCGGAGGTGCCGGAGTAACGGTGCTTGGATCGGTCGGATCGGGAAGACGTACGACTACTTCCTCTACGTTGTGTCAACGCTTCCGCTTCGGTCTACAAGGGTACGTAGACAACACTCTCCCCTCTCGTTGCTATGCATCACCATGATCTTGCGTGTGCGTAGGAATTTTTTTAAAATTACTACGTTCCCCAACAGTGGCATCCGAGCCTGGTTTTATGCGTTGATGTTATATGCACGAGTAGAACACAAGTGAGTTGTGGGCGATATAAGTCATACTGCTTACCAGCATGTCATACTTTGGTTCGACGGTATTGTTGGATGAAGCGGCCCGGACCGACATTACGCGTACGCTTACGTGAGACTGGTTCTACCGACGTGCTTTGCACACAGGTGGCTGGCGGGTGTCAGTTTCCCCAACTTTAGTTGAACTGAGTGTGGCTACGCCAGGTCCTTGCGAAGGTTAAAACAACATCAACTTGACAAACTATCGTTGTGGTTTTGATGCGTAGGTGAGATTGGTTCTTGCTTAAGCCCGTAGCAGCCACGTAAAACTTGCAACAAACAAAGTAGAGGACGTCTAACTTGTTTTTGCAGGGCATGTTGTGATGTGATATGGTCAAGGCATGATGCTAAATTTTATTGTATGAGATGATCATGTGTTGTAACCAAGTTATCGGCAACTGGCAGGAGCCATATGGTTGTCGCTTTATTGTATGCAATGCAATCGCCCTGCAAATGCTTTACTTTATCACTAAGCGGTAGCGATAGTCGTAGAAGCATAAGATTGGCGAGACAACAACAATGCTACGATGGAGATCAAGGTGTCGCGCCGGTGACGATGGTGATCATGACGATGCTTCGGAGATGGAGATCACAAGCACAAGATGATGATGGCCATATCATATCACTTATATTGATTGCATGTGATGTTTATCTTTTATGCATCTTATCTTGCTTTGATTGACGTTAGCATTATAAGATGATCTCTCACTAAATTTCAAGATAAAAGTGTTCTCCCTGAGTATGCACCGTTGCCAAAGTTCGTCGTGCCCAGACACCACGTGATGATCGGGTGTGATAAGCTCTACGTCCATCTACAACGGGTGCAAGCTAGTTTTGCACACGCAGAATACTCAGGTTAAACTTGACGAGCCTAGCATATGCAGATATGGCCTCGGAACACTGAGACCGAAAGGTCGAGCGTGAATCATATAGTAGATATGATCAACATAGTGATGTTCACCATTGAAAACTACTCCATTTCACGTGATGATCAGTTATGGTTTAGTTGATTTGGATCACGTGATCACTTAGAGGATTAGAGGGATGTCTATCTAAGTGGGAGTTCTTAAGTAATATGATTAAATTGAACTTTAATTTATCATGAACTTAGTCCTGGTAGTATTAGCATATCTATGTTGTAGATCAATAGCTCGTGTTTTGCTCCCTGTTTATATTTTGATATGTTCCTAGAGAAAACTATGTTGAAAAATGATTAGTAGCAATGATGCGGATTGGACCCGTGATCTGAGGTTTATCCTCGTTGCTGCACAGAAGAATTATTTCCTTGATGCACCGCTAGGTGACAGACCTATTGCAGGAGCAGATGCAGACGTTATGAACGTTTGGCTAGCTTAATATGATGACTACTTGATAGTTTAGTGCACCATGCTTAACAGCTTAGAATCGGGACTTCAAAGACGTTTTGAACGTCATGGACCATATGAGATGTTCCAGGAGTTGAAGTTAATATTTCAAGCAAATATCCGAGTTGAGAGATATGAAGTCTCCAACAAGTTCTATAGCTAAAAGATGGAGGAGAATCGCTCAACTAGTGAGCATGTGCTCAGATTGTCTGGGTACTACAATCGCTTGAATCAAGTGGGAGTTAATCTTCCAGATAAGATAGTGATTGACAGAATTCTCTAGTCACCATCACCAAGTTAGTAGAACTTTGTGATGAACTACAATATGCAAGGGATAACGGAAACGATTCCCAAGCTCTTCGTGATGCTGAAATTGACGAAGGTAGAAATCGAGAAAAACATCAAATGTTGGTGGTTAACAAGATCACTAGTTTCAAGAAAAGGGCAAAGGGAAGAAGGGGAACTTCAAGAAGAACTGCAAGCAAGTTGCTACTCAAATGAAGAAGCCCAAGTCTGGACCTAAGCCTGAGACTAAGTGCTTCTACTGCAAAGGGACTGGTCACTGGAAGCGGAACTACCCCAAGTATTTGGCGGATAAGAAGGATGGCAAAGTGAACAAAGGTATATTTGATATACATGTTATTGATGTGTACTTTACTAGTGTTTATAGCAACCCCTCAGTATTTGATACTGGTTCAGTTGCTAAAGAGTAGTAACTCGAAACGGGAGTTGCAAAATAAACAGAGACTAGTTAAGGGTGAAGTGACGATGTGTGTTGGAAGTGGTTCCAAGATTGATATGATCATCATCGCACACTCCCTATACTTTCGGGATTAGTGTTGAACCTAAATAAATGTTATTTGGTGTTTGTGTTGAGCATGAATATGATTTGATCATGTTTATTGCAATACGGTTATTCATTTAAGTTAGAGAATAATTGTTGTTCTGTTTACATGTATAAAACCTTCTATGGTTATACACCCAATGAAAATGGTTCATTGGATCTCGATCGTTGTGATACACATATTCATAATATTGAAGCCAAAAGATGCAAAGTTAATAATGATAGTGCAACTTATTTGTGGCACTGCCGTTTAGGTCATATTGGTGTAAAGTGCATGAAGAAACTCCATGCTGATGGACTTTTGGAATCACTTGATGCTTGCGAACGATGCCTCTTGGGCAAGATGACTAAAACGCCGTTCTCCGGAACAATGGAGCAAGCAACAGATTTGTTGGAAATCATACATACTGATGTATGTGGTCCGATGAATATTGAAGCTTGCAGCGGGTATCATTATTTCTGACCTTCACATATGATTTGAGCAGATATGGGTATATCTACTTGATGAAACATAAGTCTGAAACATTTGAAAAGTTCAAAGAATTTCAGAGTGAAGTGGAAAATCATCGTGACAAGAAAATAAAGTTTCTACGATCTGATCGCGGAGACAAATATTTGAGTTACGAGTTTGGTCTTCAATTAAAACAATGTGGAATAGTTTCACAAATTCATGCCACCTGGAACACCACAGCATAATGGTGTGTCCGAACGTCATAACCGTACTTTATTGGATATAGTGCAATCTATGATGTTTCTTACAGATTTACCACTATCGTTTTGGGGTTATGCATTAAAGATAGTTGCTTTCACGTTAAAAAGGGCACCATCTAAGTCCGTTGAGACGACACAATCTGAACTGTGGTTTGGCAAGAAACCAAAATTGTCGTTTCTTAAAGTTTGGGGTTGTGATGCTTATATGAAAAAGTTTCATCTTGATAAGCTCAAACCCAAATCGGAGAAATACGTCTTCATAGGATACCCAAAAAGAGACTATTGGGTACACCTTCTATCACAGATCCGAAGGCAAGATCTTTATTGCTGAGAATGGATCCTTTCTAGAGAAGGAGTTTCTCTCGAAAGAAGTGAGTGGGAGGAAAGTAGAACTTGATGAGGTAACTGTACCTGCTCCCTTATTGGAAAGTAGTTCATCACAGAAATCTGTTCCTGTGACTACTACACCAATTAGTGAGGAAGCTAATGATGATGATCATGTAACTTCAGATCAAGTTACTACCGAACCTCGTAGGTAAACCAGAGTGAGATCCGCACCAGAGTGGTACGGTAATGATGTTCTGGAGGTCATGTTACTTGACCATGACGAACCTACGAACTATGAGGAAGCGATGATGAGCCCAGATTCCGCGGAATGGCTTAAAGCCATGAAATCTGAGATGGGATCCATGTATGAGAACAAAGTGTGGACTTTGGTTGACTTGCCCGATGATCGGCAAGCAATTAAGAATAAATGGATCTTCAAGAGGAAGACGGACGATGATAGTAGTGTTACTATCTACAAAGCTAGAATTGTCGCAAAAGGTTTTCGACAAGTTCAAAGTGTTGACTACGATGAGAGTTTCTCACTCGTATCTATGCTTAAGTCTGTCCGAATCATATTAGCAATTGCCGCATTTTATGAAATCTGGCAAATGGATAAACGAAACTGCATTCCTTAATGAATTTATTAAAGAAGAGTTGTATATGATGCAACTAGAAGGTTTTGTCAATCCTAAAGGTGCTAACAAAATACGCAAGCTCCAGCGATCCATCTATGGACTGGTGCAAGCATCTCAGAGTTGGAATATACGCTTTGATAAGTTGATCAAAGCATATAGTTTTATACAGACTTGCGGTGAAGCTTGTATTTACAAGAAAGTGAGTGGGAGCACTACAGCATTTCTGATAAGTATATGTGAATGACATATTGTTGATCGGAAATAATGTAGAATTATTCTGCAAAGCATAAAGGAGTATTTTGAAAGAAGTTTTTCAAAGAAAGACCTCGGTGAAGCTGCTTACATATTAAGCATCAAGATCTATAGAGATAGATCAAGACGCTTGATAAGTTTTTTCAATGAGTACATACCTTGACAATATTTTGAAGTAAGTTCAAAATGGAATAGTCAAAGAAAGAGTTCTTGGCTGTGTTACAAGGTGTGAAATTGAGTAAGACTCAAAGCCCGACCACGGCAGAAGATAGAAAGAGAACGAAAGTCATTCCCTATGCCTCAGCCATAGGTTCTATAAAGTATTCCATGCTGTATACCAGATCTATTGTATACCCTACACTGTGTTAAGCAAGGGAGTGCAATAGTGATCTAAGAGTAGATCACTGGACAGCGGTCAAAATTATCCTTAGTAGAATAAGGATATGTTTCTCAATTATGGAGGTGACAAAAAGATTCATCGTAAAGGGTTACGTCGATGCAAACTTTGACACTGATCCAGATGGTTTTAAATCTCAATCTGGATGCATATTGAAAGTGGGAGCAATTAGCTAGAGTAGCTCCGTGCAGAGCATTGTTGACATAGATATATGCAAAATACTTACGGATCTGAATTTAACAGACCCGTTGACTAAAATTATCTCACAAGCAAAACATGATCACACCTTAGTACTCTTTGGGTGTTAATCACATAGCGATGTGAACTAGATTACTGACTCTAGTAAACCCTTTGGGTGTTGGTCACATGATGATGTGAACTATGGGTGTTAATCACATGATGATGTGAACTATTAATGTTAAATCACATGGCGATGTGATCTTCGTAGAATATGTAGGAGCCAATATGGGCATCCAGGTCCCGCTATTGGTTATTGACCGGAGACGTGTCTCGGTCATGTCTACATTGTTCTCGAACCGTAGGGTCCGCACGCTTAAGGTTTCGATGATAGTTATATTATGAGTTTATGATTTTTGATGTACCGAAGGAGTTCGGAGTCCCGGATGAGATCGGGGACATGACGAGGAGTCTCGAAATGGTCAAGACGTAAAGATCGATATATTGGACGACTATATTCGGACATCGGAAAGGTTCCGAGTGGTTCGGGTATTTTTCGAAGTACCGGGGAGTTACGGGAATACGGGGGAGAAGTATTGGGCCTTATTGGGCCATACGGGAAAGAGAGAGGGGCTGCCTAGGGCAGGCCGCGCGCCCCCCCAAGGCCTAGTCCGAATTGGACTAGGGGGAGGGGCTGCGCCCCCTCCTTCCTTCCCTTCTCCCTTCCCCTTCCTTCTCTCCTACTCCTACTACATGGAAGGACTCCTAGTTGGACTAGGAAAGGGGGAATCCTACTCCCGGTGAGAGTAGGACTCCCCTAGGGCGCGCCATAGAGAGGGCCGGCCCTCCCCTCCTCCACTCCTTTATATACGGGGGCAGGGGGCACCACATAGACACACAAGTTGATCTTCGTGATCGTTCCTTAGCCGTGTGCGGTGCCCCCCTCCACCATATTCCATTTCGGTCATATCGTAGCGGTGCTTAGGCGAAGCCCTGCGACAGTAGAACATCAAGATCGTCACCACGCCGTCGTGCTGACGGAACTCCTCCCCGAAGCTTTGCTGGATCGGATCCCGGGGATCGTCATCGAGCTGTACGTGTGCCAAGAACTCGGAGGTGCCAGAGTAACGGTGCTTGGATCGGTCGGATCGGGAAGACGTACGACTACTTCCTCTACGTTGTGTCAACGCTTCCGCTTCGGTCTACGAGGGTACGTAGACAACACTCTCCCCTCTCGTTGCTATGCATCACCATGATCTTGCGTGTGTGTAGGAAACTTTTTGAAATTACTACGTTCCCCAACACGAAGAAGATATGTTTAAGACTGCTTTTCGATGCCCTGGTTTTGTTGGTTTATTTGAGTGGACTGTTATGACTTTTGGATTGAAGAATGCCGGAGCTACATACCAGCGTGCTATGAATATGATTTTTCATGATCTTCTAGGCATCGTATTAGAAATATATATTGATGATGTAGTTCTTAAATCGGATGGGTTTGATCATCATTTAGCCGATTTGCGATTAGCTTTTGAAAGAATGCGTCGATATGGGCTGAAAATGAATCCACTCAAATGTGCTTTCGGTGTATCGGCTGGTAAGTTCTTAGGTTTTATAATTCATGAGCATGGCATAGAGATTGATCCTAAGAAGGTAGAGGCAATCAGAAAATTGGAGGAGCCCACATGTAAAAGGGATGTGCAGAAATTGTTAGGAAAAATTAATTACTTGAGACTATTCATATCTAACCTTGCAGGAAAAATTGAATTGTTTGTTCCTTTACTTCGGTTAAAACATGAAGCCGAATTCACTTGGGGGGCAGAACAGCGAGAGGCTTTTAATAATATAAAACGGTATTTGTCAAGTCCTCCGGTGCTTCGAGCACCCAAGTCTGGTGTGCCGTTCAGGTTATACATTGCCGCACAAGACAAGGTGATCGGCACGGTTTTAGCACAAGAGAACGGCGGGAAGGAGTACATCATTGCATACTTGAGCCGCCGCTTGCTTGACGCTGAGAGTCGGTACGTGTTTATTGAAAAATTATGTTTATATTTATATTATGCATGTACAAAATTTCGGCCATATTTACTTTATAGTACATGTGTAGTAGCTTGCCAAGCCGACGTAATTAAATATATGCTGCAGCAGCCGATTCTTAGTGGTATGGTTGGAAAATGGGCTTATGCACTAATAGAATATGACTTGGCATATGAATCATTGCGTGCTATGAAAGGTCAAGTCATCGCTGATTTTATTGTTGATCATAGGATTAAGGATGAAGAAGCTATTAATTATGTTAGTGTGTGCCCGTGGAAGTTTTATTTTGATGGATCGATTTGTAGGGAGGGACAAGGCATCTGTAATGTTTTAATTTCACCAAACAATGTTGTTTATGAAACATCGGTCCATTTGGAATATCCTTGTACAAATAACCAAGTTGAATATGAAGCTTTGTTGTTTGGTTTACAAAATTTAGTAGATATGGGTGTAAAGGATATAGAGGCTTTTGGAGATTCACTTCTGGTAGTCTGGCAAATTGGTGGTGAATTTCAATGTTTTGATGGATTATTAAACAGCTATTTAGACCGATGTTTAGATATAATTAAGTCTCTGAATACTTTCACTATCAGTCATATACCTAGGGAAGAGAATTCTAGAGCCAATTGCTTAGCGCAGCAAGCATCCGGATACCAAATCAGTAGGGGGAAGTTTTTCATATTAGAGAAACCGATGCTAGATGTTGTTAGTAGTAATGCTGATCTGTTGGCTATTAATTTGCTAAAAGATGCAGCAGGTCCTTGTTCAATCCAGCAGCAAATAGTACATGGCAAAGAAGATTTGGTGCAGGAGTCACAAATAACTGAATCAACAGCTAATTTAGAACCAGGTGATTGGAGAATTCCTCTGATTAATCATCTAAAGGATCCTGGGCAAACAAGAGATAGAAAAATTCGGTGACAAGCTTTAAAATATACTTTGGTAGATAGTGAGTTGTACCGCCGAACGATAGATGGATTACTTTTAAAGTGCTTAGGTCCTGATCAATCAAGAGTAGCTATGGGTGAAGTACATGAAGGGCTATGCGGAACACATCAGTTGGCTCATAAGATGCAATGGTTATTGAAAAGAGCAGGTTTTTATTGGCCGACGATGTTAGGGGACTGTTTTCGCTATTATAAAGGGTGTGAAGAATGCCAAAATTTTGGAAATGTTCAATTGGCACCTACAACTATGATGCATCCCATTATTAAGCCATGGCCGTTTAGAGGATGGGATTTAGATTTTATTGGTCAAATATATCCTGCTTCATCTAAAGGTCATCGCTTCGTCCTAGTAGCCACAGATTATTTTACCAAATGGACTAAAGCAATTCCTTTAAGAAATATGACCCATAAGGAAGTGATTAATTTTGTTTTGGAGCATATTATTCACAGATTCGGTATTCCTCAAACTTTGACTACTGATCAAGGTTCTTCTTTTATATCTCATCAATTTCGTGAGTTTGCCGAATCTTTTAGAATTAAATTGTTAAATTCGTCTCCTTATTATGCTCAAGCTAACGGACAGGCCGAATCTAGCAATAAAACTTTAATTAAACTTATAAAGAAGAAAATTAAGGAGCATCCAAGAAAGTGGCATGAAGTGCTTTCGGAGGCTTTATGGGCTCATCGGATATCTAAGCATGGAGCAACTCAAGTGACACCATATGAGTTAGTGTATGGACAGGAAGCAGTGTTACCTTTAGAGGTTAATTTGCAAGCTCTTAGAGTGGCCAGACAAAATGATTTGTCGGCTGTAGACTATAATAATTTGATGCTGGATAGAATTGATGATGTTCCAGAAGAAAGATTAAGAGCCTTACAAGAAATTGAAAAAGAAAAGTTAAGAGTAGCTAAGGCTTATAACAAAAGGATGAGGGAAAAATCGTTTCAAATAGGAGACTTGGTGTGGAAAACGATTTTGCCTATTGGAACTAGGAACAATAAATTCGGCAAGTGGTCACCGAGTTGGGAAGGTCCGTATAAGGTTGTAGAGATTGTTCCTGGAAATTCATATGTTGTACAATATTTGCAGGGGGAAAAGTTGCCCAAAGCTCTCAATGGCAAATATTTGAAGAAGTACTATCCTAGCATGTGGCAAAAAGCTTGATGGCACTATATGGCCGTATGATTTCAGATATCGCCCTAAGCAAACTTTGGCTGATGTGTTATTTAGACATCGCCCTAAGCAGTTGATATGGCCGGTGAAGCAGTTGACATCGTCCGAAGACATTGCCATGGTGTTTTTGGTAAATAAAATTACACCAAAAATAGGGGGGCATGTGTTAATAGTCTAATTTGGATCTGGCTTGAGGGGTTGCACAGATTATTTAGTTTTGGTGGTCAAGCTAATGGTTTGAGAATTCACACATGATTGCAAGTATAGAGGCTAGGTGCAGCAGGCTGGATGGAACAGAACTGTGTGTTAGAGCTCACACATGGAGAGAAAGAAGGAAAGAGGCCTGGTTTGGAAAACTGAAGATGGAAAAGATTTTGCATAATCAGCTATTCTGCCAAAACAGAGCTAATATGGAAAGTCTACTAGTATTGAGCCCAGGCTGATGCTTTTACAGAAAGATTAGGAAAAGCCTTTTGGCTTATGTGCCAAGGAAACAGCACGTCAGGAGTCCTACTCCAATTTGCCAAAGGCCAGGCATACCCTTATATATGTGGGTACATGGCCGATTGAAAAATCAATCGATCCTTTCACAACCTTACGTTACTTTTTCTCCTACGCTCTTTACTTTCCAGCACCTAGCTCGTAGCTTCTGCCCAGCCCTAGCAAACCTAGGGTTTGGCTCATCTTTGCCATTTTGCATTGAAAAACGGTTGGTTTACCTCCATGAAAGCGAGGAATCAGTGCTGCTGCGTGGATCAATTTCCCGGAGCAACACAAATGGTTCATAATCAAGTGATTCCAAAAGTCCATCTGCATGGAGTTTCTTCATGCGCTTTACACCAATATGACCTAAACGGCAGTGCCACAAATATGTTGCACTATCATTATCATTTGCATCTTTTGGCATCAATAATATATGAATATGTGTATCACTATGATCGAGATTCAATAAACCATTTTGGGTGTATGACCATAGAAGGTTTTATTCATGTAAACAGAACAACAATTATTCTCTAACTTGAATGAATAATCGTATTGCAATAAACATGATTCAATCATATTCATGCTCAACGCAAACACCAAAAAACATTTATTTAGGTTCAACACTAATCCCGAAGGTAGAGCGAGTGTGCAACAGTGATCGTATCGACCTTGGAATCACTTCCAACACACATTGTCACCTCGCCCTTAACTAGTCTTTGTTCATTCTGCAACTCCTGTTTTGAGTTACTAATCTTAGCAACTGAACCGGTATCAAATACCCAGGGGTTACTACAAACACTAGTAAGGTACACATTAATAACATGTACATCAAATATACCTCTGTTCACTTTTCCATCCTTCTTATCCGCCAAATATTTGGGGTAGTTCTGCTTCTAGTGACCATTCCCTTTGTAGTAGAAGCACTCAGTTTTAGGCTTAGGTCCAGCTTTGGGCTTCTTCACGGGAGCGACAAATTGCTTGCCATTCTTCTTGAAGTTCCCTTTCTTTCCATTGCCCTTTTTCTTGAAACTAGTGGTATTGTTAATCATCAACACTTGATGCTCTTTCTTGATTTCTACCTTCACCGATTTCAGTATCGCGAAGAGCTTGGGAATCATTTTTTTCATCCCTTGCATATTATAGTTCATCACAAAGTTCTAGTAGCTTGGTGATAGTGACTAGAGAATTTTGTCAATCACTATTTTATCTGGAAGATTAACTTCCACTTGATTCAAGCGATTATAGTACCCAGACATTCTGAGCACATGCTCACTAGTTGAGCTATTCTCCTCCATCTTGTAGGCAAAGTACTTGTCAAAGGTCTCATACCTCTCGACACGGGCATGAGTCTGAAATACCAATTTCAGCTCTTGGAACATCTCATATGCTCCGTGGCATTTCAAAACAAAATTTTGAAGTCCCGGTTCTAAGCCGTAAAGCATGGTGCACTAAGCTATCAAGTAGTCATCATTATAAGCTTGCCAAACATTCATAACGTCTGCATCTGCTCCTGCAATAGGTCTGTCACATAGCAGTGCATCAAGGACATAATTCTTATGTGCAGCAATGAGGATAATCCTCAGATCACGGACCAAGTCCGCATCATTGCTACTATCATCTTTCAACTTATTTTTCTCTAGGAACATATAAAAAATAAACGGGGAGCTATATCGCAAGCTATTGATCTATGACACAATTTGCAAATACTATCAGGACTAAGTTCATGATAAATTAAGTTCAATTAATCAGATTACTTAAGAACCCCCACTTAAATAGACATCCCTCAAGTCATCTAAGTGATACGTGATCCGAATCAACTAACCCATGTCCGATCATCACGTAAGATGGACTAGTAGAAAAAGGGTCAAACGTGAAGCACATTAGTGCCGGTTTGTATTTGAGCCGGCACTAATGTATACATTACTGCCGGTTCCAACGGCTAGCCGGGCCGCTTTCATTAGTACCGGTTCGTGGCGAACCTTTAGCACCAGTTCGTGCCACGAACCGGTACTAATGAGAGTGGTGGCAGGATGTTGTCAGAATGGGGCCCCTCCAGCCCCTTTAGTACCGGTTCTTGGCACGAACCGGTACTAAAGGTCGTCCTACATAGACCCTTCGTCCACCCGAGCTCGCTCTGTTCTTCCCCTTTCCCCTCTCCTCTCTGTTCTTCCCCTCTTCCTCTCAAGCTCATCACACATTTTGCCCAAAATTTGTCAAGATTTGAAGGCCCCCATCCATTCAAATGATCACAAAGGTTAGCAACTTTGTCCTTTCATCTCTCATTGCTAGATTAGCTCTTGCAATGCTTTCTATAGTGATTAATTTGTGAGTTTAGTAATTTGGGAGGATATATATATATATATGTGTGCTAGTATTTTATTTATATGCAATTTGAGGTCAAAAATAACACTTAGTTTTCATATGTAGGTGTGGTTTACTTAGTGCCTTCTAAATCTCCATCGTAGCCACCGTCGATCGCCCGCACCGTCCCGTCGCCGGCACCACCTTGTGGTGAGCCTCTTGTTCATGAAATTTTATATAAAAATTGATGTTTGTGTGATTTGGATATATAGTTACTCGTATAATTATCTTACCCGTACGTTGTTTGTTATACATATAGTGCCATGGTTTTTATATCTGTCCCCTTCGGCCCTAGTCCTTGTTATGATTCGGATGTGGTATGTATATTCTCTTTTAAAACTAGTTGCATTTTGTGTTTATGACAAATTATGCCCATCAAGTTGACATAGAAATTTTTTCTAGGAGGTATGTGAACTAGAAATTCCAACCGACCCTATTGCCGAGAGGTTAAATTTAGTTGAAAGAGAAAACGAGTACTTGAAAGAAAAGTTGAAAAGAATTGAGGGGGAGAAGATGGAATTGGAGTTGCATGTTGCCGATGTCGTCGATGATCACAAGATCAAGATGGAGAAAATGCGCTTGAAGATTAGAAAGATTAGAAAATATGCCATCAATAGTGAGGCTTGGTATCATTATGCTGTTGGATCCATTGTTACCTTAGTTGCGATCTTGATCGTATTTGTTGTTGCATTTAAATGCTTTAGCTAGAGAGTTATTTGTTTGTTGCATTTAAGTGTTGTATGAACTTTATGTATGAATTTGTATTAATTTGGTCTATTCGGTGTTGTGTAATGAAGATGAGCCGGCAATGGATGTACGATGACCGATGCTCTCCCCAGTTCGTTGAGGGTGTGCATACTTTTCTGCTTGCGGCTGAGGCAAACAAGCGGGCGGATGGTTTTATGCCTTGTCCATGTGCTCGCTGTAAGAATGGTAACAATTACTCTACATCAAGAACCATTCACGTCCACCTGTTTAAGTCCGGTTTCATGCCCCATTATAATGTTTGGACCAAGCATGGAGAAAGAGGGGTTATGATGGAAGACAATGAAGAAGAGGACGACGACAGCTATCCTGGCCATGGGTTCCCTGAATACGATGATACAACAATGGGGGAAGAAGCTGAGCCGGTAATGCGGGAAGAGGCTGAAGAAGAGGCATCAGATGAGCCCGTTGATGATCTAGGTCGGGCCATTGCCGATGCAAAGAGAAACTGCGCAAGTGATTTGGAGAAGAAGTTGCAGCGCATGTTAGAGGATCACAAAAAATTGTTGTACCCGAATTGCGTAGGTGACAAGAAAAAGCTGGGCACCACACTGGAATTGCTGCAATGGAAGGCAGAGAATGGTGTATCTGACAAGGGATTTGGAAAGTTGTTGGTAATGATAAACGATATGCTTCCAAAGGACAACGAATTGCCCGAGAGTACGTACGAAGCAAAGAAGGCTGTCTGCCCTCTAGGGTTAGAGGTGCAGAAGATACATGCATGCCCTAATGATTGCATCCTCTACCGCGGTGAGTACGAGGATTTGAACGCTTGCCCGGTATGTGGTGCATTGCGCTATAAGATCAGCCGCGATGACCCTGGTGATGTCGAGGGCCGGCGCCCCAGGAAGAAGATTCCTGCCAAGGTGATGTGGTATGCTCCTATAATACCACGGTTGAAACGTTTGTTCCAAAACAAAGAGCATGCCAAGGCGATGCGATGGCACAGAGAAGACTGTAAGAAAGACGGAAAGTTGAGAGTACCCGCTGACGGGTCGTAGTGGAGAA
Source organism: Triticum urartu (assembly GCF_056163025.1). Lineage (NCBI taxonomy): Eukaryota > Viridiplantae > Streptophyta > Magnoliopsida > Poales > Poaceae > Triticum > Triticum urartu. The sequence continues at coordinate 145,672,591 of NC_141874.1, forward strand.
AAATTGAAAGGAAGTACGGGAAGGAGTTTGCAGATGACGGAAGGAGCGTATGGTTTGGTCTAAGCGCAGATGGCATTAATCCTTTTGGGGAGCAGAGCAGCAACCATAGCACGTGGCCTGTGACTCTATGTTTGTATAATCTTCCTCCTTGGTTGTGCAGGAAGCGGAAGTTCATTATGATGCCAGTGCTCATCCAAGGCCCTAAGCAACCCGGCAACGACATTGATGTGTACCTAAGGCCATTAGTTGAAGAACTCTTACAAATGTGGAATGGAACAGGTGTACGTGCGTGGGATGAGCACATGGGGGAAGAATTTGACCTAAAGGCGTTGCTGTTCGTGACCATCAATGATTGGCCTGCTCTCAGTAACCTTTCAGGACAGACAAACAAGGGATACCGCGCATGCACGCACTGTTTGGACGATACCGACAATATATATTTGGCTAATAAGAATGTGTACCTGGGACATCGTCGATTTCTTCCGAGCAGGCATCCCGTAAGAAAGAAAGGCAAGCATTTCAAAGGTGAGGCGGATCACCGGACGAAGCCTCGCCACCGTACTGGTGCTGATGTACATGATATGGTCAAGGATTTGAAGGTGGTCTTTGGAAAGGGTCCTGGTGGACAACCTGTTCCGAATGACGCTGACGGACACGCACCCATGTGGAAGAAGAAATCTATATTTTGGGACCTGACCTATTGGAAAGACCTCGAGGTCCGCTCCGCAATCGACGTGATGCACGTGATGAAGAATCTTTGTGTGACCCTGCTTGGCTTCTTAGGCGTGTATGGGAAGACAAAAGATACACCTGAGGCACGGGAGGACCAGCAACGTATGCACGGAAAAGACGGCATACATCAGGGTCATGCAAGCTATGCTCTTACCAAAGAAGAGAGGAAATCTTCTTTGAATGCCTGCTCAGTATTAAGGTATCGTCTGGCTTCTCGTCGAATATAAAAGGAATAATAAACATGGCAGAGAAAAAGTTCCAGAACCTAAAGTCTCATGACTGCCACGTGATTATGACGCAACTGCTTCCGGTTGCATTGAGGGGGCTTCTACCGGAAAACGTTCGATTAGCCATTGTGAAGCTATGTGCATTTCTCAATGCAATCTCTCAGAAGGTAATCGATCCAGAAATCATACCAAGGTTACAGAATGATTTGGTGCAATGTCTTGTCAGTTTCGAGTTGGTGTTCCCACCATCCTTCTTCAACATCATGGCGCACGTCCTAGTTCACCTATGCGAAGAGATTAACGTTTTGGGTCCTGTATTTCTACACAATATGTTCCCCTTTGAGAGGTTCATGGGAGTCTTAAAGAAATATGTTCATAACCGTGCTAGGCCAGAAGGAAGCATCTCCAAGGGCCGTCAAAATGAGGAGGTCATTGAGTTTTGTATTGACTTTATTCCTGACCTTAAGCCGATTGGTGTTCCTGAATTGCGGCATAAGGGCAGACTGGATGGAAAAGGCACGCTAGGAGGGGAACAAATAATATGTATGGACGGACATTCTCTCACTGAAGCACACTACACAGTTCTACAGAATTCCGCCTTGGTGGCTCCGTATATGGATGAACACAAGAATTTGCTACGCTCCAAACACCCGGAGCGGTCTGATGACTGGATTACACGTGAACAAACCAGGAGTTTCGCCAGCTGGTTGCAAGCACGTACCATGCATGACACCTCTATTGAAGATGACCTGTACTTGCTGTCCCAGTTACCATCTTCGAATATAATGACTTTCAAAGGGTACGAGATAAATGGTAATACATTTTACAGGATCGGCCAAGATAAGAAGAGCACCAACCAAAACAGTGGTGTCCGCTTTGATGCAGAAACCAAGACGGGAAAGGAAACATATTATGGTTATATACAGGACATATGGGAACTTGACTATCGACGTGGTTTGAAGGTCCCTTTGTTTCGGTGCAAATGGGTCAATATGACACGAGGCGGGGTAACGGAAGACCCGCAGTACGGAATGACAACAGTGGATCTCAACAATCTTGCGTATGCAGATGAACCATTCGTCCTAGCCAATGATGTGGCACAGGTTTTCTATGTGAAGGACATGTCTACCAAGCCAAGAAAAAGAAAAGATAAGGAAGCGAATGCATCGTACGATGAGCCAAAGCGGCACATAGTTCTTTCTGGGAAAAGAAACATCGTGGGAGTGGATGACAAGACAGACAAGTCAGAAGATTATGAAAAGTTTGATGAAATTGCTCCATTCACAGTGAATATTGACCCGAGCATCCCGTTAAATGATGAAGATTTTCCATGGCTACGACGCAAAGGGACACACGCGAAGAAAAAGTTTCACACCCAAAGATCTGGGATGTGATCAGCTTAACTATCATCACTTTCTTCTGTGTTTCACACCCAGGAGGGAATCTCTGTAATAGTTAGGGTAGCTAGTTATGTGTTTTGGCATTTGAAACGCGAACTAATTTTATGTGCAAGCAAATTCGTTCATGCATTTACTGATTTTTAAAGTTAAGTTATTCACAAACTAGTGATTCACACTAATTTCAAATAATTCAAAATTTAAACTATTCAAATTTGAAAACTACGGGCACTAACAGAAAGTTTGTAATTTTTTGTACCTAAAGCAAAAATATTCAAAAAGAAACTCTAAATACACAAAAAAACAACTCAAAAATAAATAAAGCAAAAAAATAAAAAATAAAAGCCCGCCTACTAGGCCAGAGCGGCCTGCATACGACTAGAAACCCAACCTGTTGTTGGGCCAGGATGCAGGCCCGCAAAGGCCCAGTAGGCCCACAGGGCAGCACAGCACAGATAGGCCCAGAAGGCCTGCATTTCAGAGGAGCTCAAAGGAGCAGCCGCGGCTGGGTTTATAAACCAGTGCGGCTGCCCTTCGCTAGGCGAGGTGGGACTAAACTTTGCGCCCCTCGCCTGGCAGCGCACCCCCCTTTAGTACCGGTTCGTGGCACCAACCGGTACTAAAGGGGGGGCCTTTAGTACCGGTTGGAGCCACCAACCGGTACTAAAGGGGTCGCTTCCCGCCGCTTTAGTACCGGTTGGTGGCTCCAACCAGTACTAAAGGTCCATCCTATATATACAACAGTTGGAAAAATTTCAGTTTCCCTCTGTTTCTTCCCTCTGTTTCCTCCCTCCGTCGTGCCACCCTGCCCCGATCGACGTCGTCCCCGTCGACGCCGCCGCCCCCGCCCCTCGTCGCCGACCCCGTCCGTGCGCGCCCCTCGTCGCCGCCACGTCCCGTCGTCGCCCTGTCGTCGCCGCCACGTCCCGTCGCCGCCCCGTCCCGTCGCCGCCCCGTCGTCGCCCCGTCGTCGCCGCCACGTCCCGTCGCCGCCCCGTCGTCGCCTCGCCGGTGAGCTCGCCCCGGCCGCCATGTCCAGTTCCACACACACACTACACACACACACACACTACACACACACACAAGTGATTTAAATATTTAGTTATAGAAATATTTATAAAAATTTAGCAATTTTTCTGTTTTGTAGTTATATAAATATTAGAATTGTTATAGAAATGTTAGTTATATAATCAGGAAATTTTAGAATTAGTTTTAGTTATAGAAATAGTTATAAAAAAGTTACAATTGTTAGAAATTTTTCTATTTTTTAGTTATAGAAATAGTTATAAAAAAGTTAGAATTGTTAGAAATTTTTCTGTTTTTTAGTTATAGAAATAGTTATAAAAAGATAGAAATTTTTCTTTTTTTTAGTTATAGAAATATTAGAAATGTTATAGAAATGTTAGTTATATATAGCATTGTTAGAAATGTTATAGAAATGTTAGAAATTTTAGTTATCAAAATCCAATCATTAAAAAAATGTTACTTTTTGCGTGCATATAGCTAGTATTTGTTGTCGACGATGCCCGGCCCGCATCCTCGCTGTCGACACGTCCGCGACGACGTCCAGCTGACCCATGTCCGGGACTGGGCTCTGCCGGGCTAGCACTGGGAGGTGCTGCCTAGAGGGGCGCGCCGCTTGATGAGGAACCCGGCCCCGGATCCCGTCGTCTTCCCTGATCTCGTTTGGTGGCGTTCGCGTGGGCCAGTTTCGGTGCGGAGGGAGCCGGCCCCGCCGGAGGTGGTACGTCGTCGTGTCAGGGAGGAGGACGAGCACGTCCATCGCTACATGGTTGCGTTAGAGGGCGGCAGGTTCTCCAATACCTGGCAGTTTCTTCAGGGATCTCACTTCAGCTATGATCCTGTGAGGGTTCCTTCTCTTTGGGTGTCCACCGCCCGCGCCGAAGGAACCGCGAGTGTCCTAGATTCTTGTATAGTATTTGATCTTTATTAGCTACCTAGCCAGTGATGTACTCGATATATAATATTCGAGACGATGTATTCGAGATTATATATTATTCGAGACGATGTATTCGAGATTATATCTATTATTCGAGACGATGTATTCAAGATTATATCTATTATTCGAGACGATGTATTCGAGATTATATCTATTATTCGAGACGATGTATTCGAGATTATATCTATTATTCGAGATTATACTAAATTGTTTTATATTTCTTTTGGCATAGTTAAATAAAAGCTATGGCGGACAATACCGACAGAGAGAGAGAACAGACCATGTTCGATATCATACGCGGGCCAGATGATGATCAGAATGAAGAAGATTTTGACGGCTCCGAATTTCTAAACAACACCGGAGAGGGTGATATGATATTCGATCGCGACGACCGAGAAGATGAAGTCATGAACTACGACGAAGAACATGTTAATCCTGAAACAAGAAACACCGGCGAGGTATATATATTTATATAAGCAGGAATCTGGTGATCATCGCATGTTTTAAATGAGTTGAAGATATATTAACGAATCGATCTTTCTTCTTTCAGCCATCCGGATCGAGCAAATCTTCAGGCAAAAGGACGAAATGAGGCCCGAACAAAAAGTTGAAGAGTACAATATCGAGGCATTCAAACCTAATGGCGAACCATTAGCGCCTAAGAAGATTGCGAACAAGTTCGTTCGTCAGTGCGGAGTTCTTGTGAAGGACCAACTCCCGATCTCCCTTCAAGAATGGAGAAAGCCAGCAAATCCACGTCCAGATGTTACTTTTGTCGACGAGAGTCAAAAAATCTGCTTTGGGATACTCCCATGGAACATTTCACCCTACCAGATCATTTCACAGAAGCAGATGTGCGGAAAGTCAAGAACGCTGCTTTTAGGAAGATGGCGGTTGCATTCAAGAACCACAAGAGAACGACGTGGGAGAAGTACGTCAAGGGAGGAAGGAAGACTCCAGTATTCGAGGGGATACTAGAGAATCAAAGTGCTCATTGGGACGATTTCGTGAAATTCAAGGATTCAGAATTAGCTAAGGAACGGTCGAGAATAAACAAGAAGAATGCCGAAAAAAAGGATAAGTTCCATAAGCTGGGGCCAGGTGGCTACGCGGTGGCAATGCCTAAGTGGGATAAGTCTGAGAAAGAGATGGAGGATGCAAGTGTCACTCCGGTTACTAAGAGATGGCCCCCCAGGTGCAGGACTTTGTTCTATGCGCATGGGGGGGGTTGGACCCGAAGACAGGCAATGTTTCGACGAAGGCATGTCTGAACGGAGCCGACGATGCGCTACTTGTTGCAATAGAAGAGGCTCGATCGGGGGTGTTCCAGCCCAACAGAGAGAACGACGAGCTTACGCGTGCCCTGGGAAATCCTGAACACCCGGGAAGAACACGAGGCAAGGGCGCTATTCCATGGTATGAGGGGTTTTCGGACTGGAACGCCGACTACAGAACCCGTGCGAGAAAGAAGATTGCGGAGGAGAAGAAGAGGAAGATGGAGGAGGAGCAGAGGAAGCCGGACTATGAACGCCTTCAAGGCCTAGAAGCAAGTCAAGAGGAATTGGCAGCTAAATTCTAGCGGCAGTAGGAGCAGATCGACTCACTTAGCCAGCAAAGGGGGTGTCAGCAGCTGCAGCAGCTAGCGGATGATCCAGCATTGGATACCACCGTCCCATCCATGCCGAGAAGCAGCATGGGTTCCGCCCCGGGCAACACAGTAGTGCTGGATAGATACCCCGTGGATGACATCACGGAGAACACTAACTGCGAGCTACACTTCAAAATGAAGAACATATCCATGAAGGTGGCGGACGCCGTTGCTTTTTCAAATTCCCCCGAGGCAACCTTCCATTGCAACCCGATTCCAGCGGGCTATGCTCGTGTCTTGGTTGATGAGGTGGTGGACCCATATTCGGAGCTACAACTTGACATTCCTGGAGGTGACGACGAGCACACATTGAGAGAGGCCATACATCGTGTCATCCTATGGAGAAAGGATTGCATCATCTTTCGAAGGCCACCGACACCGCGTCACCCGACTCCTCGTCGAAGTCCATCACCGAGTCAGCAGACTCCCGCTCCTCCAAGTCCACCAACGTGTGAGGCCACTCATCCTCCTCCAAGTCCGACAAAGTGTCAGGCCACTCCTCCTCCAAGTCCGACACAGCGTCAGACGTCCACTCCTCCAAGTCCGGCACAACCTCAGGCCACTCCTCCTCCAAGTCCAGCACAGCTTCAGGCCACTCCTCCTCATCCAACTCAGCCCCGTCAGCCGTCTCCGCCGCCTCAGCAATCGCAGAAGAGACACCCCGCAGCTATGGTGCGTAGCGGTACGAGTCGTCGAGGTGATAGTACAGGAAGTACAGGCGGAGGCAAGCAATATAAATATGGTCCAAACCTCAGTACTCCTCTTCCTGTGAGGGCTTACGACAGGACCGAGGAGCGAACCAATGCCATAGTGCGGGCAGAAGTCGACGCCCATTTTGGACCGAAACTGCCACCGCCACCAAGGGAGAAAGTGCCTGTGGAAGTAGTTGACCACTTCATTCGTATGGCTCAACCACCAGCTCCTAAGACTGTTGACTCAGACTATGAGCGCCACATCAGGAAGTTACATCGACAACGTCTACAGAAGGAGGCGAGCTCGAGCTCGAGCAAACAACAAGCAGCTGTCAAAAAATGCGGGAAAACCGTTGCCCAGCTGGGAAAACAGGCGGCGCAATCGATCCCCCCGCTTGTTGTGCCGCCAACAACACGTGACAGTACGCGCGCCCAATATTATTGTGGCCAAACGGTTTACGTTCCCGAGGTGGGCGATGTGGTAATAACCCAGGAGCATATAATGCAGGCTGAAGAACTCAAGATCACTATTGGACAACTCCTCGAGATCGAGGACATGCCTCCGATTAGAGAGGAGGAAATAAAACGGAAATTTGTCCGGGGCCAACCTTTGGTCGAGCCAGAAGATGTCAAGAAGCTCCCAACGAGAATGTATGAATTGCATCAATGGTACATGGACATTACCAAGAGATCCGATCGAGAGTCCCTCATGGTGTATGTCAAGAAGGATCATTACTACCATGAGAAAGCTGTGGCCGTTGAGTATTCTGAACTGTTTCAGTTATACAATCAAGACGCACTCGACAAATCTATCGTAAGTTGCTATTGTCTGTAAGTGATTTCTTTCTGTAATTTAAGTCTCAAGCTAGCGGTAGTGATCCTTTTGATCAATCATTACGTGTAATTATCCTCACTATATTCTTTTCTGTGGTATTATGCAGGATGAAGATGTATGAAATGAGAAAAGGTGGACGCTATGGCATTGGGTTCATTGACCCAAACACCGTTAATGAATACACATGGAAATTAGATGCATATTATGAAAAATAGGTAGAGGACAGCATGCTAGAGTTCTTGAAGCGCCTCAAATACAATGAAGATATACTACTTCCTTACAACTTCGAGTGAGTCACACTTTCTTGTACTACAAATTCTCTGTTTTTGCCTACTAGCTAGCTGCATGCTTTTGCTTACATATGCCCGCTTAATTAAGACATGCAAACGTGTGTGCATGCAGATTTCACTGGATCTTGTGTATCATTAAAGTTGACGCCGGAACAGTTGAAATACTGGACTCGCTACTCAAAGCAAATAGTGACTATAACATCTTGTTTGGGATAGTCAACAGGTAATTTCAATCATTATTAACTATATATCTCGGCCTATTTAGTTCGTCATTTCATGATATGAACTATTTAATAACCCCTTTATTCATTTTCTTCGTCGGCGGGCAGGGCTTGGGCAAGGTTCATCAGCGTCACGGAAGGCGAATGGAAACCAAAGCTGAAATGGTCTCGAGCCAAGGTAAGTAATTAAGTAGTACTAGCTAGCTAGCTAGCTGCCATCTCTTTAATTATCATGCTTGATTAATTATTATCTGATCAAATTAAATTCCATTCTCGTAATAAAGGCCCTGAAGCAGGCGCCGGGGACTGATCTGTGTGCATACTGCGTTTGCGAGAACATTCGCATGATGGCGTCCGAAAGGAGCAAATCTCAAAGACAGGAATGGGTACGTTTGTCAGAACAATATTCACAATTTTTACATCATTATCGATATCTAGTCACACAACTAATACACATGCATATTGATCTCCTTCTTAACAGTTCAAAGAGGTGCGGGACAAGCTCCTACCAACGGAGCGCGTAGAAGCACTTCAAGAGGAAATAGCGGGATTTTTGCTCGACCAGGTCATAAATCCGAAGGGAGAATACTATTACCCGCTACCGCCCCCATCGAAAAAGACATGAACCACTTCCAATTGTCATCGTGCTCCGAAGGCACCAATCAGGCTAATGCCACTGGCTCCGAAGGCAACATGCATATGTAGGAGAAATTGTATATAGCTATACATGTGTGTATGTGTGAATTAATATGGTGGTTTGTGAGACATGATTGATGATATATATATATGATTGGTTCTACTACAAATTCTATTTATATATATATATGCATAACGTGTACAATGTGTAGTACCGTAAAATACCAGCAAACGAAAAAGAATTAAAATGGAAAACACAAAATTAAATGAAAAAGAAATCATAAAACCAAAAACCCCCCAAACATTTTAGTACCGGTTGGTGTTACCAACCGGTACTAAAGGGCTCCCGGCCCCCGGAGCTGGCTCGTGCCACGTGGTTGCCCTTTAGCACCGGTTCGTGCTGAACCGGTACTAAAGGGGGGGGCCTTTAGTTCCGAAATTTTAGTGCCGGTTACCTAACCGGCACTAAAGGGCCTTACGAACCGGTGCTATTGCCCGGTTCTGCACTAGTGTGGGGTAGTTATCAATGGTGAACATCCCTATGTTGATCATATCTACTATATGATTCCCGTTCGACCTTTCGGTCTCCAGTGTTCGGCCATGTCTGTACATGCTAGGCTCGTCAAGTTTAACCCGAGTATTCCGCAAGTGCAAAACTGTCTTGCACCCATTGTATTTGAACGTAGAGTCTATCACACCCGATCATCACGTGGTGTCTCAACACGACGAACTATCGCAACGGTGCATCCTCAGGGAGAACACTTATACCTTGAAATTTAGTGAAGGGATCATCTTATAATGGTACCGCCGTACTAAGCAAAATAAGATGCATAAAAGATAAACATCACATGCAATCAAAATATGTGACATGATATGACCATCATCATCTTGTGCTTTTGATCTCCATCTCCAAAGCATCGTCATGATCTCCATTGTCACCGGCTCGACACCTTAATCTCCATCGTAGCGTCGTGGTCGTCTCGTCAATAATTGCTTCTACAACTATCGCTACCGCATAGTGTTAAAGTAAAGCAATTACATGGCGTATGCATTTCATACAATAAAGAGACAACCATAAGGCTTCTGCCGGTTGCCGATAACTTTTACAAAACATGATCATCTCATACAACAACATATATCACATCATGTCTTGACCATATCACATCACAACATGCCCTGCAAAAACAAGTTAGACGTTCTCTACTTTGTTGTTACAAGTTTTACGTGGCTGCTACGGGCTTCTAGCAAGAACCGTTCTTACCTGCGCATCAAAACCACAACAGTGATTTATCAAGTTTGCTGTTTTAACCTTCAACAAGGACCGATCGCAGTCAAATTTGATTCAACTAAAGTAGGAGAAACAGACACCCGCCAGCCATCTTTATGCAAAACTAGTTGCATGTCTGTCGGTGGAACCGGTCTCATGAACGTGGTCATGTAAGGTTGGTCCTGGCCACTTCATTCAACAATACCGCTGAACCAAAATAAGACATTGGTGGTAAGCAATATGATGATCACCGCCCACAACTCTTTGTGTTCTACTCGTGCATATCATCTACGCATAGACCTGGCTTTGATACCAATGTTGGGAAACATATCATGCAATTTCAAAAAAATTCCTACGCTCACGCAAGATCTATCTAGGAGATGCATAGCAACTAGGGGAGAGAGTGTGTCTACGTACCCTCGTAGACCGTAAGCGGAAGCGTTTGACAATGCGGTTGATGTAGTCGAACTTCTTCACACGTTCAGCTCGGTGACGTCCCTCGCCTTCTTGATCTAGCAAGTTGTCGAGGTAGTAAATGAGTTCCGTTAGCACGACGGCGTGGTGACGGTGATGGTGAAGTGATCCGCGCAGGGCTTCGCCTAAGCACTACGAAGATATGACCGGAGGCGTAAACTGTGGAGGGGGGCGCCCCACACGACTAACAATTGATGTTGTGTGTTCTAGGCGCCCCCTCCCCACATATATATAGGTGGGAGGGGAGGTGAGGCAGCCAAGGGCGCCCCAAGTAGGATCCGAATCCTACTTGGGGTTTCCAAGTGCCCCCGGCCCCCTTCCATATATCATCGGAGAGAAAAGGGAAGGGGAAGAGAGAAAGGAAGGGGGGCGAACCCCCTTTTCCTTCTCCAGTTCGGCCTCCTGCCTAAGGGAGGGGCGCGTCACCCCTTGTGGGCTGGTGTGCTCCCCTCTTATGGCCCATATGGCCCATATCTTCCCCTCGGGGGTTCTGGTAACCCCCTGGTACTCTGATAATTACCCGATACACTACGGAACACTTCCGGTGTCCGAATACTATCCTCCTATATATCAATATTTACCTCTCGACCATTTAGAGACTCCTCTTCATGTCCATGATCTCATCCGGGACTCCGAACAACATTCGATCACCAAATCACATAACTCATATAATATTAAATCGTCATCGAACGTTAAGCGTGCGGACCCTACGGGTTTGAGAACTATGTAGACATGACCGAGACACCTCTCCGGTCAATAACCAATAGCGGAAACTGGATGCCCATATTGGCTCCTACATATTCTACGAGGATCTTTATCGGTCGAACCGTTATGACAACATACGTTATTCACTTTGTCCATCGGTATGTTACTTGCCCGAGATTCGATCCTCGGTATCCACATACCTAGTTCAGTCTCGTTACCGGCAAGTCTATTTACTCGTTCCGTAATACATCATCCTGCAACTAACTCATCGGTCACTTTGCTTGCAAGGCTTCTTATGATGTGCATTACCGAGAGGACCCAGAGATACCTCTCTGATACTCGGAGTGACAAATCCTAATGTCGATCTATGCCAACCCAACAAACACCTACGGAGATACCTATAGAGCATCTTTATGCACACAAGGCATTCCTCCGATATCCGGGAGTTGCATAATCTCATAGTCGAAGGAATATGTATTTGACATGAAGAAAGCAATAGCAATAAAACTGAACGATCAATATGCTAAGCTAACGAATGGGTCTTGTCCATCACATCATTCTCCTAATGATGTGATCCCGTTATCAAATGACAACTCATGTTCATGGTCAGTAAACCTTAACCATCTTTGATCAACGAGCTAGTCAAGTAGAGGCTCACTAGGGACACAATGTTTGTCTATGTATTCACACATGTATTTAGGTTTCCGATCAATACAATTCTAGCATGAATAATAAACATTTATCATGAATAAGGAAATATAAAATAACAACTTTATTATTGCCTTTAGGGCATATTTCCTTCAATTATTATCTTGTACGATGCATATGCTAAACCCGGATTCCTACTGACTTCGCATTATCTGCTTGACCAAGATGTTAGGACCGGCACCCTCGCACCAAGGCGCGATCCCAATCTAGTTAAACACAATAAGTGTCGCGTTAAGGACGCTCATTCATGTGGTACACCTGTCCGATTTTACTGTGCAGGTTTTACTGTACTGAACGAAACAAGGCTCGTTCATGAGCGCTCGACTGGGCAGCGGGCCGCTTCCTCCCCTCACGCTTAGCGCCCCTCTCTTCCCACTCCCACAGCTAGGGTTAGCGCCGCAACGACCCTCCCCGCGCTCGTGCCCGGAGCTTCCGTGCTGCCATTTCCCCTCGCCCACGCCGGCCTCGCCGTAGAAGAGGGCCAGCGCGGTCGCGCCGTCGGGGAGCAGCCGCGCCCGGAGGTCCATGGAGCCCGCATCCCCGTTGTTGACCTTGCGCATACGGAAGGTCATTGCTACTGGCCGAGGTCGCCCAGGTCGACAGAGCGCCCACCGGCCTGCAGCTCATCCTGGATCCTTGAACTCAAGGTTAGCGACGGAGATGGGCGTCCCTACTAATGGCTTGCGGAGAAGTACCTGATGGTGATGGTGGACGTGGTGGAGGAGGAGCACGTCGAGATCGAGGGTGTCAAGGTATGTACGGTCACTTGCTCCCCCCATCCTCCCCCTATCGATCTCGAGATGTATTGATGAATGATGATTGGGCTGTTCAATTTGGTGCTTCCGAGGGAGGAAGACTGCAACGTGGGATGTCCTGAGTAAAATTTGTGCTTGTTGATTGATGCCCATGTGGAGCTATGCATTTATCCCAAGGGAAAATTTTCTAGCTTGCTTCACGGGCCATAGCTCCTCCTCACCAGCTCCACTTTGTCTCCCCTGTGATTTGGTTGTTCCTGATCTTGGTGGCTAACATGTCTCAAATTTTCATTGGGCAGGGCTATTAATGCAAAGGAGCAAACTGGAAATTCCACCTGCATATTTTAGGTAATTATAACATGTTTTTAAACCCTTTGTGTGCATATGGTAGGCATGAACTTGTCCCTGCAGCTCATGATAAGAGTAGGACCTTAAATTCCCTAGAATGAGTTCTTATAGCCTTTTGTCATTCTGGTGTGTGTTTTCAATGGAAATAACCCAAGGGCAATCTTAGCTTATTCGTAGATCTGTTCTGGACCATGGTTCATACATCTATGGTTGTAGTTGCCAATTAGAACAGTGTGATATACAACAATATGAGTTCCACATCTGTTTAGAGGACTTCTGATCTCATCTCACCTTCTTGGCGAGTGTTCAATTAAAATCATATTTATTACTGGGTTGGAGCAGATGGATTGATTTCTACATGCAAAGTAGCGCATCAGGTTGAGTTTATCGTGTGTTACTTTGCACCTTTACTTGCGCATGCAGGTAGTATGACTATTTATTAGCATGATGGTTATGAACTTATGATAGAATGTTGTAATACAACAAGGAACACAAGTACTTATACTTAACTAAATGATAAATCACTAACCCTTTTTACTAGAGTTTGCATTAGGCCAATCGACATGCTGCTATTAGATCCAAGTACACTCTACAACTCATGAGTATTTCTTTAGTATCTTACTTCTAATATGGTGTCTGCTCTATTCGAGGCTATGTGTCCTCACCCGCGGTAGCAGCAGCTTTGCCATCGTCCTTTTCTTCTGCATTCACATCTTTTAATCCTGTGTTGTTTAGATAAAATTTGGTGGTTTAGATGAAATTTTATCAGAGGGTTTCCCCATCATTAACTTTGTGGTGCTAATTTGTTCTTAATTTCTTATGTCTCTAGGTGTCCGCATTTTCTCTTGTAAACCTCTTTTACTTGTCTATCTCCCTACTGTATACATGTCTTTAATGGATAGTTTATTATACATAGTTTGCTTTCATAATTTTTAAAAAATTCTCAATGAATGACGGGCTAGAATATTGGGAAAATGAAAATGGACTCTGGTTATTCTTTTATTCTAGCATGATCACTATCACACTGAGTTTTTCTGCATGCTGTGACACCAATATACTTGTAATCTTAGTATTGGGTTCTTCTAAAGGATGAATTTCTTCTCATACTACCGCTGGAATGATAAAAATATGTGCTCTCAAAGTCACTATTCTTCATGTTTACTTGTCATTATATTGTTGTCATTGGATATTATATAGAGACCAAGACTGAATATGGAAGTCATTTTATAAGCTTTAGAGTTCCCGCAATACGAAAGAAAATTTGCGATATCATGTTTAGTAGGTCTATAGTTTTCTTACTCCTGTATTGGGTGTTGCATAATGAACTAATTGATATTGGATATTATGTAGTCTTAATTATCTTAATTGCAGTATCACATTATTTGACTCCGTTAATTCATTGTGCTTGCCATTAGTATTGTGAAAACATCTGCCTTCTTTGCAGTAATTTTGAAGATATCTTTTATGTGGGTCATTTTATAAACTATGTGAAGGATGAAGCACGCATTGTCCGAGACATCGCTGACTGGTTCGTGGAAAAAGATCAGCTCTTCACCAGTATAAAGTAGGTTATATACTTTCTTTTACTCCTTGACTCAAGTGTTGGGGTGTTGTGATGTGTAATTTCTGATTAGGTAATTCGAGTTGCGGTCTCAAGAAAAGGATAATACCCAGTTGAATTCATTCACTTCGGTAGTTGTTCAGTAAGTAGTTGTATAAATTATGATATCTTTTTAATTTGTATAATTCAAGTTATGACCAAGTAATATATCTTAGTTTTTAAATGATTACAGGAGCTTGACAATGCAATAAAAGAAATGAATGTGGTGAAAGATATGATGCTGGGAGGTGTTATAGTGTTGAGATTCTAGCTCTTTGATTGATTAGATGTGCGTAGACAACATAGAAATGCACAAGACAACCGCGGGAGGTGCGCCATTGGAAAGTTTGGCCACCATTTACTTGTCTAGGCATGCAGAGCTATTCTTCCTTCTCTTGTGTTTATATGATTGGATATTTGCATATGCCCAAATATCTTTACCAAAACCCATGACGATAGGATGGTTTCAGCAATCAAGTTGACTTGCAACCTAGTTTTATTTATTGTTCATTCCCTTCTGTTGCCGGGTCTTTTGTGTAGTGGCGTACTGTCGTTGGTAACCTTGCATAGTTATTTGCGTTTCAAGTGACAATTCAAACTAGTAGAATGCCCGTGCGTTGCCACGGGCTTCTTAAAAACGCTATGATGCCATTCATGGAGCTAAAATATTTGAGACCAATGTTGTCTCAACTAATAGCTAGTAGCTAGTACTGCACACATGGAAATAAACATGAGCGAAGTAAACATGTTATACCCTCTAGTAGGCTAGGTAGAAGTCGCGGTCTCCTCAGCGGCCTTCTTGTCAGCAGCGGCCTTCTCGGCAGTGAGTCGGTCGGCTTCGAGGATGGTGGACATGGAGATGACGAAGTTGACGTGGACGAACGGCGGCCAGCAGTCGCGTAGGAGATGCTCCCCAAAAACTTAATTGCCCCTATCCGCACAGGATCTCAAGGGATGGGGTTCCGGAGGCCTCCTCTCCCGTACAATCGTGCACCCGGTGGACAGGATGAGATCATCAGCCGCAGCAACACGGAGTGGAACGACAGTGGGCATGTGTGTGGAGGCAGAGCAAACGTGATTTGTTCTTTGTGGCGGCTAGGGTTAGCCGACACGTCTAATATATACGCGTGGTCGGGTGAAGAGACGTGGGCTGGAAAGTGCGCGAGTGACACAAGACGTGGCATGGTGTGAAACCATTTCTCTTCTCAAGCTCCAATAGCATGTGGGAGAAGAACCCTTATAAAGAGATTCAACTCTTTCTCCAAATCGGGTGTGGTACTAAACCTGACCACTCCCCTTGTCATGGTATCTTACATGGGCCCTTGGTGATTTTTTGTTAGATGGGCTTAAAGCCCACCCCATATTTCAACATGTGTTTTGTTCTGCCTAAGAGCATCTATAACCCGATACTCCCATACCCGCCCAAAACGCCGAGACGGGTTGCCTGGCCAGTGACCGGACGCAAAAACGCAACCCAACCGGCTTCCCCATAGCCGGCCCAAATGCCCTGACTAATCGACACTCCCCATATCCGGCCCAAATCTGGGGCGGATATGGGGAGGCCCGGACGCACCCGGGCACGCCCAGCACATCGGACTAACGGATAGGGCCCACACTGGGAAGCGAAGAGACTGCTGGTCCAACAGATGCCTCCTCTGCTCCTCGCCGCGTGGCACTGCTTCGGCCTGCTGCCCAAGGGAGGAAGCCAACTATTTCAGCCGGACGGCGACATCAGAACCCTATCCCACCCTTTTCTTCCCCTTTCTCCTCTCCATCATCGACACTTCCTCTTCCGTCTACCTCTAGCGATGCCGAGGCGATGGATCACCACCAATGCCATGCTAACGTCGGAGCACCGGGTACAGCTTCTGGAGAAGATCCAGGCGAGACAGGTTGCTTGTTTTGCTGCCAACCATCCTCTGAATTTGCCGGTGCCGTCGGAGTATGAGGAGCGGGTGGAGGAGGATCTGGAGCCCATGGAGAAGGAGGCGGCGGAGTCGGAGAAGTGGGCTTTGCCATGGCATACATAGAGTATGAGGCCGCCCAAGCGATGACAAGAGCGGAGTAGACCGCCATCCTCATTGTGTGGAGGACGGTTTTGGTGCGGTGTCTAGTCACTGCCCACGGACGCGCCCGGGCATTGGGGGCGGCTCTTGGGTATTGTGGCTGCGTCCGCGGGCATTTGGGGCCGACTTTTGGGTATTGGGGGCGCATTCGCGGGCATTTAGGGGCCGCCTTATGGGTATTGTGGTTGTAGATGCTCGAAGGCCTTGGGAAGCTTTTGCAAATTGCAAGGAACCAAGGATACTGGGCATTCCTAATAGCATTTCACAGATTGTCGGTCACATGTTTCTCTTCCTACTCTCCCTTCCATCAACTACCCCTCAACAAATACAAACCCGACGACATTTGACAAATGGAAACACCCAACTTGCAATGCAGTGACGTTCATCTTCATTTCTAGCTCACTGTTAGGAAGCACATGATGATGATCAACCATATGAGGGAATTAAGGGATAAGGACATGATCAACAATCCTGAATCTAGTCTGTTGTAAGATCTACCCTTGAGTTCCTAATATTCAGATCTTCCAAGTGGGAAAAATCCTAGCCAAACAATGTAGGCATGAAAGCAACAACAATTAGCATTTCATATATAATCATGGGAGGAAACATTTAAGAAAAAAAGAATAAAACAAAATATGACACATCAGAGCTTTCATGCTTAAATAATCGGAATTATATGAAATTTCATTCCAAACATATGTTAATTCAACGTAGCACTTATGTATTACTCACCCAATCTGCCAACCCATTAATAACATTTCACAGGTAAACATAAAATATATGACATCCATCACAACGGCGAGATCATCTCATGAAGTTTATGTAGCAAGACAACTCACTAAATGAACAACTCAATCAATTATGAGCACTTAACGTCAAGATCATCAAGCTTCGGGCCTAGCATTTCGCGGATAATCATTTCAGCTTTTTTGTTCTTCTCTGCTCTTCCTGTATGCATGATCATCAAGCTTTGGATGCATGATCAGTGTGATAGCTTAGCTGAAAACAGAAGAATATATCATCTGAGGTGTTCATTACTACCATGAAGGCATTCCTTCAGGCTCATGTTATCCATCAGATTAAACATCAGGAACCCCGAACACATAAAGATAATAAAAATTCATCAGGAGAAACAAAATCAGGGAAGTTAGACAAGAGTGGTGGGTGAACCTGTCGCGTCCTCCTCAAGAATCATCGGAGCCTGGCGATGTACCCATGGTTGAGGCAGCCGGGCAGCTGCAACTCCCGGTAGAAGGCACCCTCCTGGTCCTCGTGGTCCTGTCGCCACCAGCCGCAATGGTGCACTATCGCGATGAGGCCATCGGCTTAGCAGTCACAGTGCCGTTGTTAGAGTACGTAATGGGCCTAATGGCCTGGGCTAGCGGTATAGCCCGTTAGTCTTAGGGTTAATTAGAGATAAGGGTCGCTTTCTTAGGGGTCAAGTAAGCCTTACTTGGGAGTCAAGTAAACCTCTCTATATAAAGAGAGGAGATGTATCAATCTAATCAAGCAAGAATTAAGAAGGAAATCCCTTCCATCTTGCCCGGCCGTGGGCAAAAGGCCCCTGGCCGGCCCTCTCGCGCCCTCCTTCTAGCAGCGCCATAACAGCCGTGGAGCAGGCACCTGCTTGTAAAGCTCGTAATGTGGCATCATGGGCAGCGTCGCGCCCGAGTGCGGTCGCTGGTAAATTCTGAACTCCTGCGCCGAAGTGCCCTTTAGAAACACTCGTCAACTAATGTTTTCGATACAACATGCACATCTTCGCAAATCCTAAAAGCAAACATGCAAGCAACAAGATCCCATAGTAGATATACAGTAAATACAGGAAAAGGATAACTTGCTTTTTCTGAATTACCACAAACCTCAAGAAATTCGATAGTATCTCAGAATTTTCTTAGAGGCGACAAATGAGACCTGTAAATCATCAATATGTGACATGTGGTGCTTCAACTATACTAACACGAGATGCAACACATGGGATTAATACCTTGATGTAAGACTTGAGTTTGATTAGTTTGCTACTCCCTCCGGTCCTTTTTACTTTGCATATTAGAATTCTCTGAAATCAAACTTCACAAAGTTTGACCGTATTTATATGAAAAAATATCAACATCTGCCATGCTAAAGTTATATAATATGAAACTTTAAGTCATGACACATCTAGTGGTATTGATTTCATATTATGAATGTTGGCACTTTTTCCTACAAAGTTAGTCAAACTTTACGAGGCTTGACTTCAGTCAAATCTTATATACGAACTAAAAAGGACCGGAGGGAGTACTAAATTTTATTTTCCCCTTTGGTATGTAAGGCCACTCACTGGAAAAAATTTGCTACGAGGACCGGCTAAAATAATCTCTTAGGCAAAATATATGTAAACATGCATACATGAGAATTTTCATTGTAAAATAAGTAAAGGCCAGGAGTATATCAAACTGCTTACTTTCCGTAAAGACGAGATGGTCAACATAAAAGAGTGCACTATCCAAAGCCTAAGCCCCACATCATTGGTAGAAACTGCAAGCCAAATCAGACAACGGCAAAATGAAGTGCCCTGATATCTGCTTCATCATCAGCGAAGTACTGAGAGAAGCTCATCCTGAACTTCCAAAAGCACATATGACGTAAAAGAAAAGCTGTTAAAAACATACTGTCTTTTTACATGCTCTTCTTCATATTTTACTTGTGACTTCTAATAAATAGATATAGAATTACCCCGCAAAAAAAGATATATAATTATTGTGAACACATTAATAGAGGTTCCTGAAATTCTATGGAGGATCTAAACAATCAAAGAACAAACGGCAACTATGGGGAAGCCCAAATATACGTATTCTCCTTTTGTTTCCCATCTGTTGTTTTACAATATAAAAGCACAATTAGCAAAACAGATATTAGAGCAGTTTTATGTCCTTGGATCAGAAATAACCATGGTGATTTAGATCAAGATTCTAGACTAAAAAGGTTAGTCCAAACACAACAGCGTTGACATGTTTGATTTTTTTTAACTCACCTGCATAACAAGAAGATTAAGCAGCACCATTGTCATGTTTCTCCAGCTCCCCGCGTTATTCAACACTAATGTAGGTCTGAGCAGCTTCATCGCCCCCAGTAGATAATGCATCTGGCTTTGTTACCCTCTGTAATGGCCTCTTCTCCACCATCTTTATAGTGGTACACAGAAATAATTGATCCTCACTAAAGCTAATAGAAAATGTACTTGCAAGAATACGCAAACTGCCGCCAATGCATTCAGGAACACATAAAATCAAGGACACCTGAATTAGTACTAAAATTATGTTAATGTCAAATTATTCGGTCTTGTTCCCATAAAAAATCCCAATGTAACTATGTTTCAGTTCTTCATCATTCCTTCCACTTTCCTGAAAGAAGGAAAATGAATAGGGCAGAATTTACAAAGACGGATATCTTACTGGAGAAATAACAATGAATATTTTAGGCTTTTCAAATAAATTCACAAATGTTGAAGTGGTATACCAGGCCAAAATAATTTAAAAATGTCAACTGATCTAACACAAATTCATGTGTAGATGAATCTGTAATGTCCGTGTGAACAAATGTGAACAAATGACACAGGAGAAACAATAGTATGTACACCAGATATTTAAACCCGATTATAAGCGCACATCATGAACATCATGATTGAAATTAAAGAAAAAACCTGAAACTGTTTGATGCAAATCAAAATCTTGTCAATAGCATCTTGACACCAGTCTATGACCCGTGACAATTAGGCCATTGCAGCTCCTAGTAGTATATATCTTCTTAGCAGGCTCACCAACCCTCTCAGTCAGAATTGCTTCAGTATTCATATGAACGTCCTTCATATCCATTATCCCTCTCTAGGGCACCTTCACAGCCTATGTCGCGGTGGAGTTTAAGCAATTGAAGCCACACACCATGGGATAGATGTTAAAAGAAAAGGCGCACTGAAGCAAACATACCGGATGTCACGACGGCTTCTTGTCCACGTGGCGCGCTTCCACTCCTTCTACGTTCCTCGCAGCCATTGAGAGGAAGGGCCTCCATGTTCTGCCTCCTCTCCACCCTCGCCGATGCCATGTCGTCATGTTTTCGTGGTCACGCTGTGTGATTAGATGGGAACAGAGAAAGTAGACCCAATGGTGAACATACATAGATGCAACGGAGGGGCGCCTCGTCGTCTGAGGCCGTAGATGGCACAGAGTAGGGGTCCGGGCGTGGTCGGTGCAGATCATGGTGGTCGAGATGGCCAATTGCGAGGTTGGTGGCCTAGGTGGCCGATGTGCTCGACAACGAGATCCAGCAGGCGACGTGCGGTGGAGTGAGAGGATGGAGGCGGTGGCGTGCGGTGGAGAGAGAGAGAGATGGAGGCGGCGGCAGCACAGATGCGGCCGTCGCATGGTGGAAGGCCTTGGACAGCGGCAGGGATGTTGGTGGCCAGCGCAGGGCAAGCAGGAGGCCGGCAACCGGTGGAGGGAGGCGACCGGCTATGCGGGAAGGGAGGTGGTCGATGCCTGGGGGAGGGAGGCAACCGACGCACTATTGCCAGGGCAGTTGCTCATGGATGAGGGAGAGATTCCGGGAGGGGGGATTTTTTTCCTTAAATTCTGTTATTTGTTTCCTTCCAATTCGTTATTTTATTTCCTACTAAAGCAAATTGCATTGATGGGAGGAATTGATTGATTTAGGTAAATTAGGAAAGTTAGACCTGTGATTTTTTACACGTTAGGAAAGTGTCCTTAAATTCTATTATTTGTTTCCTTCCAATTCGTTATTTTATTTCCTACTAAAGCAAATTGCATTGATGGGAGGAATTGATTGATTTAGGTAAATTAGGAAAGTTAGACCTGTGATCTTTTATACGTTAGGAAAGTGTCCTTAAATTCTGTTATTTGTTTCCTTCCAATTCGTTATTTTATTTCCTACTAAAGCAAATTGCATTGATGGGAGGAATTGATTGATTTAGGTAAATTAGGAAAGTTAGACCTGTGATCTTTTATACGTTAGGAAAGTGTTGGTTTATAAGGAAACTGTGTAGAGGAAAGTAAACCCATAGAAAAGGGGTGGAAGGGGAGACGGAAAAAAACCGGTTGAAAGTGGGGGGACTATTAAACCAATTCGTCCATTAGGAGTAGAGATGGTAAAAATGATTGGCGTGGGGCTCGGTGGTACAGTTCCCTGACCTTCCAGTCAGGTAAGACATTGAACACTAGATTTATACATTGTCCTTGATCTCATGATATTCAATCATACATTCATGTCACACGGTGCTCGGAGAAGCTGAGAAACATATCTCTGCTGAAGAAAATAAGTGAATCTGTGAATTGGAGGATATGTTCTCACCTTCTTAATGCTCACATCCTCTTACCTTTAATTTGAATGCTACTTAACGGGCTTCCGTTGCCAGCAAATGAAACAGTCACTGGAGCATTCGATTATTTTAGATCATTAGATAGTGTTAAATTGATTTAAAGGCAAATCTTATCAAGCAAAACTAAACCATCTTTCTGTCACTTCTGCTTCGGTACAACCCCCTAAACACATCAACGCACGAGATTTCTTGATATCCCTTCATAGTAAAGGATAGGATTGTCTTTCTTTAAAATACATCCTAAACACATACATTTTTTTGGCTAATAGTCCTGAACATACATATACGCCACGGGAGATGTAAAAAGTCTCAAAATAAGTGCCTGCACCCGCTAAGAATCGAACCACGCACCTCTTGCACATAAAATTGAGTAGCTCACCGATCGAGCTGACTAGTGTTTGTGAATCAATAGGAGCGTAAAGTCTTAAGAATTCAGCCGAAACTGGAAGACCAAAAAAATTACACAGCCAGAGAAATTGGAAATAAATCTCTTAGCTAATTGCCGCTATTAATTAGGCCTATTAACTAACTGTACATGCAATGCCTACTGCCTGATCCAATCAAAGAGCCCAGTGCGCTAGCTTCCATGGAGAGACCCTGGAATCAAGGGAATAAAGTGACGTGCCTAAATGCAACAGCCTTTTTTTAGAAACTATGCAGCAGCCTAATAAACATGGTAATTTTTTTTTGAGAATAATAAACATGGTAGATTGGTAGTACGACTTTTGCTGGCTCTCGGACCCAATAAACCGAATGGAGGGAGTAACACCAAGGTAGAATACAAAAACGTAAAATCCAGACACCTTTTCAATTTTTTGAACTTTTGTTGAAAATTCTGAATGAATTTTTAAAAATTGGATAATGTTTCGAAATCCAACATTTTTTGAACAACTTGAACACATTTTGAAAAAAATCATTTTGCATAAAAGCATGAACATTTTTCAAAAAAATTGAACAACATTCTTTAAAAGCATGAACATTTCGAAAAACTGAAGGAGATATGTTAGTTCAAAATGTTAAGAATTTTTTTCGAACAACATTTTGAACACTTTTAAAGAAATATGAAGAGCCACCAAAACTTCCGTTGAACATGGTCTAGTTTTGGACACGTTTTCTTTGGGCTCACACTGACATCTTTCGTTGAACATGGTCTAGTTTTGGACATTCTTGGGATAACACCAATTTGTACTACCAGAGGGGCATGCAAATGGTAGCCATCCATGTCTGGTTTGAATGAATTCTGACACCTTATGCACGTTGCGTGATGTCTAGCCATTTTATCAATCATTTTCACTGAGAAAACTCCAGAGAATACAGGAATTGTCAAAAACATAAACAACTTGGGTTTGTGCCTTGAATTGATCATATAAGATCATGGATAAAATTTGAGATCATTTGAAGATGCCAAAAAAATTACTCTCATACGGACCCATGTGGCCTACCTAAACACCCTCCATTGAACATGGTATATTTTCGGACATGCATGAAAAGACCCCAAGTTTTGCCAACAGGTGAGCATGCCCATGGTAGGGATCCATGCCAGGTTTGAACGAATTTCGACACAATATGCAAGTTGCATCACGTCCGACCATTTATCAGCCATTTTCAACAAGAAAACTCTAGAATATGCAAGAATTGTCAAAACTCAAACAACTTGGCATGATGCCTTGAATTGGCCATTTAAGTTTTTTTTCAATATAAATTATAAAAATTGATCTGGAATTTCACAAAATGTCCCCGTACTCTCATACAGACCCTTCTCGCCTGCCGGAACAACTGTTAAACATGGTTTATTTTTGGACATGCATGAAATGACTCCAACTTTTTCTATCGAGTGGGCATGCACATGATAGGCATTCATGTCAGGTTTGAATGATTTTTGACACCTTATGCAAGTTGCGTCACCTCCGTCCATTTATTGGTCGCTTTTCACCGAGAAAACTCCAGAAAATGCAGAAAAATTGAAAACTCAAACAAGTTGGCATGGTGTCTCGAATTGGTTATATATGTTCATGAAAAATTATTGGGGTCATTTGACAATGCGAAAAAAACGTGCTCTCATACGGACCCTTTTGGCCTACCCGAACACCATCCATCGAAAATTGTCTATTTCAGAAAAGGTTATTGTTTTGTGAAAACTATTCACAATGTTCCCGTTTAGAATTTTTTTCTCAAAACTCAAAAAATGTTTGGGAATTTCAAAAAATGTTCGCGCTTTTGAAAAATTGTTCAGAATTTCGAAAATACTCCCGTTAACAACTTTTGTTCTGTAAATTCCAAAAATGTCAGCATGTTTTCAGAAAATGTTTAGGATTTTAAAAAATGGTTCTTGTCATAAAAGGCTTGTTTCTAAAAACATGATTTTTCAAAGTTTGTTAGAGTTGTTGAAACAATTGTTGGATTTTCAAACATTACTCATTTAAAAAAATCATGATTTTCCAAGAACAATATAAAAAGTCCAAAAACTACCCGGATTCTCCATTGTAGTTAGTTCTTAAAATGACCCGCCCTTTATTTGTCAACAACGCATGTCAGCTTAGCTGGTTAGCTGCTGGACTTTTTGAGCTAGAGGCGCAGAGTTCGAATCATTGTGAGGTCACTCTTTATTCCGTTTTTAGCGATTATTATATCGCTGCCCTAGGTGCGACAGCGTACATACAACTTATCATACGTCCAAAATGGGTATACCATGTGAAAAGTCCAGATTACCCTTTATACATTTTATGTGGGGGGTTGTACCGAAGCGGGACTCTCTTTCTATTATGTTAACTCTAGATTTTGTAGATATGAAAAACATGATGCCAATCGCACATATTACATTGAGTTCTCAAGGCTCACAAGAACAATGGACAAGTTTCTGCGGGTGCTTATTTACTATTTTGTTCTATTCTTCTCCACACTATTGAAAACCAGCATACCCCAGACATGTAAAGAAAGGAAGTTACACGATATGATACATTATATATCATCGTGAGGACTAGGCAGTAGCCTAGTAGCTGTACTTACAGGGTATTCTACTTGTGGCGTCCGGGAGCGGCCTGGAGATGGCCGGGCGGGCGCACGAACTGCATGTGATGGAGCGTGACGCTTCAGTGACGAGGGCAGTGATGTGGTCTCCGGAGCAGCGTCGCACCGGCGGTGAAGGCCTCGCTGTGTGAGAGTGCCAGAAAGAGGGAGATGGCATCGAGGGCAAGAGTCGGGAAGCGATAGCTTTATAACTGCTAACCAAACAACTTACCATTTTTTTTTCGATTGCGTTTACACTAACGCCATATCTTGATTACGTTTACGCTTCCGTTGCTTCACCCGAACCAAACACCTCCGTAAATGTTATGAGCATTTTCTATAAATTTCACAAATATTTTTCAGTATGTTATGGATGATTTATAAAATTGTGCGAAGAAAACTTTAAATTACATATACTTTTCTTAAAGTGTCATAAACATATTTTTAAAATCTCAATTTTTTAAAACATGCATTTTTTAATGGTTACAAATACCTTTTTATATATCATGGACACTTTATCTAAATTGCGTGAACACATTTTTACATGGCACGAAACTTTTATAAATATCATGAATAATTTTGTAAATGTGTGAACATGTTTTTTGAATTGTACTCCCTCCATCCAATAATGTAAGACGTTTTTTGGTACTACAATTTTTCTATTGGTAATTTTTCTTTAAGCATTGATTTTTTACTAAAATGCATGAAGTTTTTTTAAGTTGCCTGAAGAATTTTTTCAAATACACATTGGCCTTTTTTTACAATTATGGTTTTTTAACACATTTCTAAAAAAATAGCGAAAAGGAGATCTGAAAGAAATAACGAAAAGGAGGAAAATATGTGAGACAAAACGCCCCAACAATGTAGCTGGGCTGTCCGATCACGAACGTGACACAACAACGTAGCTGGGCTGTGAGACGAGCGCGTCTTATACAATAAGCCTGGCCTGCTGTGCCCTGTCCAAGCCAACACAAGCGGAAGCAATCACACCTCAAAAAAAAAAAAAAAAAGCGGAAGCAATCAACCGGCCGTTCCGTAGATAGAAACCCTAAGCCTATGGCGGCGGCGGCGGCGATCTCAACAGCCAACATCCCCATCCCCATCCCCAAGATCTGCGATGGCGGATGGCGGCGGCGGCGGCGGAGAGTATAGCAATCTCAACAACCCTATCACCTCCCCCACAAGAACTGCGGCGGCGGATGGCGGCGGTGAAGACATCGAGGAGGGGAGGCCTTGTCTGGTGAGCCCTCCGCCGTTCAAAATCCGCCGCAAGCTGAGTGCTCCAGATGCGTTTGCGGCGGCGGCGGCGGATGGCGGCGAGGAAGGCGTCGTGGAGGCGAGGCCTCCGCCGGTCAAAATCAGAACCGCGGTGGCCGATGGCGGCGGGGAAGACGTCATGGAGGCGAGGCCTCCGCTGGTCAAAATCCACAAGCTGGGTGCTCCAGGTACGAGTTCAATTGGGCCTGAGGATCAGATTGAGGTCATGCCTGCCAGCCACTACGAGATGAATTCGATGCGTCCGGAGCACTTGGGGAATGACGACATGGGCTTCATTAATCTGATGCATCCGGTGATCCCATGCGGTGAGGTTCACAAGGACGAGATGGGCTTAGGCAGACACTCCATCATCTCTGAGCAGCAGATTGAGAACAAGACGACACTGGGGGAGGGGGAGGTGGAGATGGACCTAGGCAAATCAAACTCCATCATCTCTGAGCAGGAGATCAAGGAGCTCTGCAAGCAGATGAACAGTATGGTCGCTTTTATGAATCACAGGATCGTACCATCAGCCCCACTGTGCAGCAGCAGCAGCAGCAAGGAGACGAAAGATGAGGACAAGGCGCAGCCCGTGATTGACGGCATCTTAAAAGAGTTAGCTGATCTGCAGGGCAGCATGTCCAAGCTCAAATCGCAACTGAAACCTTTCTGGCACACCTACCCGTATGAGGAGGATTATGTGGCGCCGGAGGAGGAGAAGGATCCCAAGGAGAAGGCAAGGAAGCAGATGGAGGATGATCAGGAGGTCTATGATTCCTACCTTCAAGGCCTTGGATCTATAGTTGGACACTTTGGATACGCAAGTAAGATACTTTTTTGGCCAACACCAGTTCATTACTGTTAATTGCTTTGTATGATGATTCCTATCAATGCAGCTGATTCCTTCCTTGTAGCAAGTAGTACCCATTCATGGTTTATTAGGATCGATCGCATGTTAACTACTTTCTTGTTAATTGCTTTGTATGATTCCTCTCAATGCAGCTCATTCCTTCCTTGTAGCAAGTACTAATTCATGGTTTATTAGGATCGATCGCATGTTGACTATTTTTCTTAACAAAATTGTGCGTGCAGCCCTAGTGAGCCCCATGCACTTTACACACTACACGCCCAGACAGATCCCATCCGATTATACTACTCGTGGGATCACCTTGCAGATCTTCTCCTTCAAGATTGCCAAGATCAGTTTGGACCTGGAATGGCCACTCCTGCAATGGCCACTCAAAGTGTACGGCGTCATCGCCGCACGAGACAGTGTGGATGGCAAGCGCAACGTTCTCTTCCACCGGCTAAGGGACAACTTCCAAGAGATCACCGAAAAGGTAAGCGCCTGCCGTATTCTGTTAACTTTCCTTTTATCTCCTCTTTGTTGCATGCATGTGTCTTAATTTGTTGATCCATCGGTTTGTTGTAATTCAGTGTGTGTAATGATGGTGCTTGCAGGACTCCTTTTTGTGCTTGACTGGCCCATCTCGTGCAATCTCAGCCGGATCCCCTCTTGAGTTTGAAGTTGAACTAAAACTCAAGGGCGGCAAAGCAAAGTCTGAAGACAGCGTGTTGATCAATAGAAAAGGCCATTACAATGGTTATGATACCCATAATGGTTTCTATACTGTCACTTTTGACAACTGTCTTTGCACAACCGAGTTAAGCCTGCAGAAACTGTATAGTGGAGCAGTCCAAGCCACTTTCTTGCGTGTCGGCATTGTTAAAGGCAGTCAAAGCCCTTTCAGTTATGGAGGCAGAGTTGCTTGCTCCTCACCACCTCAGAAAGATGGTAGTGAAGGCCCTGCCACTCCCACCCAAGTTGTATTGCTTGATTCTCGTTATTGTGCTGGCGGGAAGATGCCAATAGGCGAAGAAGATGGTTACCTTGATCTGTCAAGGCATGTTGTTTCTGTTGAATTACGAACAGTGAGTGAAGATTCTGAAGAATTGGAAGAAACCCTGAAAGTTGTCATAGAAGCCTACTCCCCTGTTGGTCCTGTGCAAGCTTCTGTCATGGTCAGGCCTCAGTACTGCGGCATAAGTAAACATAAATGTGACCTCGACGGCTCTAAGGTTAAGATAACCATTGCTTGGTCACCTATTATTAGCAGTGCTTTCACCAAAAAGGCTATTCTGTGAGAGGGATATGTTCGATGGTGCTCAGGTATTTGATCAGCTATGTAAGATGTGAACTTATTGCTGTATCGATCTGCTATGTAATGTGTTTGACTGTGTGTATCGACTCTGTTTTATAAGCCAAGTCTAGATGGTGTATTTCTACTTACATTGCTGCTATAACTTGCAAGTCATGCTGTAGGAAGTATTTCTGGTCTGACCGTTAAGAAGCCACATTATGCATAGTGTCTGAATGTTTTTTTAACACATGCATGTTACTCTCTCTAGAGTAATAGATGCTTTCATTCTATTACAACTAGAATCAAATGGATGTGGTCTGGTGGGAACTTGCTGCAGCGAAATGCTTAGTTTTCTTTTTGTCTTGCTTAAAACCTCTGCCTAGTCGGCAGAAATATGGTAGTGCGTTCTATTTTCACTGGTGAAATGGCATCAGTTGTACACAGTATGCAGGCATGTCAACTTGCTCCTGAACTACTGATCAGTCTTGTTTAACTTGTGATAAACTTGGTGCTCAGCTATGCTGCAGAACATTATAAGAGAAGAATTCTATGAAGTATGGTATGACACCCTTTGCCCAGTTATATCTATCTACTTATTATGTTTTTCCAGTAGGTGGTTGTTTGTTTGTTCAAGTACCAAGCTTTGTGTGTCTATCGACTACAAATTGCCAAGCTATAAGCTATGTTGTTTTAACTATTCTTTTCATTTAAGTTGCATTAGTTAGTTGCTGTTTAGTTTTATATTGTTTCCTTTGTTCCTTTTATGTTGTAGAAGCTTACATGGAATATATGTCATTCAATTATCCATTGTCTTTTACGGCATCAGCTGAATCAGAGGAAGAAGCCTTGCCCTCTTATTTTATTTCCTACACCGTTTCTACTATCAGTTTAGCTTACTATGTTTTTCACGCTTGGTTTTCTTGATCGATTCATGAAAATCTGAATGTGAGATCTCAAACAATCTTTCCAGAAGAAAGACTAATGGCATGGTTTGATGCTGCTTGATTGTGAGATCCTGTCGAGAAGATCAAAAGAACCCACACAGGAACCTACCTGTCATAGCTACCTACCTTTCATGAGGTCAGTTGAGATTTTTTCCAGAAGATTGATAGCAAAGTCAAACCATCAACAACCATGAAAATTATTTTGTTCCATTACATCTCATTCATGTGATATTTTCTTGCTTTTCCTTGCCAGGTTCTTCAGAAAGCAGAAAAATGCCGGTGCGGATCAAAGGAAAGAAGACAGAGTGGTTACCACAAATTGTGTATGTGAGTTCTCATTCTCTACTTTTAGTTTTTAATACTTGGAATTCATTGGTGGACTCTTACAGATGAAGTTTAGCTTTTAGGAATCCGTGAGAGAAACCAAGTCAATTTCAGTAATCTTGATGTATCTTTACTGCTTAACAGAAGCTGCTGTTTGCAGATCAAATGGAGAAGAATTAGACATGGAACAAATCCTGTTGGGTCTCTTCAATCCCTTGCATGACGGCCAGCTCATGTTACCTCAAGGTGAGACTGGGAATAGCAATCATAGATTCATAGGATTGTCCATTAACCAGGAACAGAAGAATGAGCTCCTGCACGCTACCTAATTGATGAAATTCAGCTACATTTCCCCCATATCTTCTGTTCCTATGTTTAGTTCTTATGTTTTGGTCCTCTATCTTATGTTTTCTCTTGCTGTAGCCTCGGTTTTCATTACTATTTTTATTCTCATACTAAGGCAAGATAAGGTCTTTAGTGAATGTGTTAAGCCATCTTCAGATGCTCATAACCAGTATCCATTTTAGCACAACTACAATCTTTAGAATTCAGCAGAGCCTTAGCATTGGTTTCTGTTGGAGGGAATTGAAAAATAATTTGTTTATTTTCATGTCCGGTAGATCGTGTTTGGTGTCTGCGATGTGCACCATGCATTGTTTTGGGACGGAGGGAGTATTATTTTGCAATTTGCTTTATGTATGGAATAGCAGCTGGTGCATTTGTGGAAATTGACCGTGATTGGCAGTGGGCGTCCTCTTAAGGAGTTGGCACTTTTTAGCGTTCAACTTCTGAGCTTGAGGCAATTGATGGGCAGGTTCTGAATGGCCTCCTAGGACCTGATAATTGCCTCCTAGAAACTTTTCATGCACTATGTTTTCCCCTTCTATACTCTGCTTCCTATATTGAATTCATAATGTGAATGCTTCTCTCCTATGTTCTCCTATGTCTGAAGCGAAGATTCTGAGAACTTGGAAGATTATCAGACACATTGCATCTTGGCTGACGATCTAGCTAGCAGCTGTTGTTGGGACCGATTACGATAGTGATTCGTTGTTTGCTTTCTGTTTATATCTTTGATTGTCCCTTACATGCTGCACACAATTGGTTCTGTACTATTTGTCGAAATAAGGTCATAAGAGAACGACATGTCCAGACATACGGGATGCTCCGAAGCAACCTAGGAGGCTTGGGAACAACTGCTGCACTAATCCTCTTGGGTTTAGGTTGCCAGATGTTGGCTGATTTGTCTAGTTGTCGTTCTTATTTGGTTACAATTCCGGCAAGTTGGGTTGTTATGAAGTGTTCCATCTTAATGTTGGACAATTGATGCAAGTCTTGTATTAACATGGATGAACTGTCCGAGTTTTTCGTTGTATGTCAACAAAAGACATGGAGCACAATTTTTTTTTTGTTATTCCGGAGTAACAAATTTTTCTTTTGTGCTGTGCTGCAGAAGACGTACTCTTGTGTAGTTCAGTTAGAATAATTGCGATCTCTATTATCCAGTATGACCTTATAACAGTTTGGAATGATCTGTTTTGATTTCATATGGTAGCGAATTACAGCTGATTTGAATTGTTACTGCTACAAGCCTCTGGATAGTAGTGTGGAAATTTACGAACTGAATACCCTTGGTCATCCGGAAAATGAGCAAACAAAATTGAGCAGTACCGCCGAGCAGAGGACGGTGCTGCCTTAACGTAGTTTTCAATCGAGTTTGAGTTTTTGAATTCTAATGGATGAATTTGTACAACAAGAACTAAAAAAACGTGAATTCTATGCACAGTATTAATGGTTCCTTCTATATGCTTCACAGGATGGATCAACTCTTATTTGGGTCTCAAGCAACTAAGAGAAATGTTTAAAACTAGCTTCTGTGTTCCAGAGTTCTGTCCGGACAAAGAACTGTAAGACATTCTGAACAATATGGTCATATTTCACTTTTGAAGTCTTTTTGCTGTCTCAACATCTGTTGTTCTGTTCAGCTGGTTTTCCAATGTTTTCTGCTTGCTGAGAAGGACCGTTTATCCTTCTCTCTCATATATAAAGACGGCAAGCAGTCACTCGAGCTGGTATTACAATGAAAACAAATCTGACCTACTCTTTCTCTTCCATTTCTGAATAAAATATCATGTAGTTAGTTTTGATGTTGTTTCCTAGATTTGCAAGGATAAGGTTGAACCACAGGTGTGGTTTACATGCCTCAGTGCATTGGTATCTCCAGGCAAAGCACAAATCCCAACCCCAACACACCGACGAAATGCGCAGTGGTGCCCTTTCTTTAGATGTAAATTCTCTGCTTCAACATAGCTTACTTTTATGCACGTTTGTTCCCCATTACTAAGCACTGTATATATCTCTTACCATTGCTCGAGTGATGATTTCATATGGTCATATCATTTGAGGTGCTGTTATGTTTTCGTGCAAAGTTATCAGTATTTTTTTAGAGGAAAATTATCAGTATTCTTTACATGAGGTTTAGTTCTATGATTGACTATTGGTCCACTATCAACCTTTCATGCTCTAGTATATTTATATGTTGACTATTGTTTCACTATTTCCCGCACACGGTTCATATACTAATATGCAGTTTGACATGGGAGAATTAGCATAACGTCTAAAAGGCCTCTTACCAGCAGTAGCACAGTTCCGATGATTCTGCCCAATGTTGCTTGTTTGTTCTATTGCCACTTTTCATTTGTTGTTCTTTTGACTGCCAGTAGCATAATTGTACTTGTGCTAGTCCATTACCTAAATTGCTCTCTTGTGATATGCAAAACTGTGAATTTGTTCTTTATCTGCTTTTCAAGTGCATTTGTCCAGCTGCTAGTCCTGTAGAAAATAGATGAACCACACCTTTACAACATGATGTGCTATCTGAACTTTCTACTATGTTCTGTTTCAGTGTGGCAGGGAAAGTAGCCTAAGCAGTGTTTCTACATTTACCACGGATTCCCTTGAGAACAAGTTAAGCTCAGCAAATTCTAAGGACCATTCTTCTCGAGAATATGCATATTCAGTAAGGACCGACATGTCAGTTATGCAAGTGAAAAGTGTTTCTTCATCAGACATTCGGGTCAGTGTCTCCAGTGCTCTCTGCACATCCAGCCATGGTTCTGGTGGTGAGGATTCTGAATCATTTGGGGAGAAGTCATGTGTGACACCACTTCAATATCAGCGTCTGATGGAAACACACTCTCCCCTGGTGCAACTACCGATATTCTTGTGCCAAAGCCCCTGGAGTCAAATGTAATGCTTGATGTCAGTTACGTGGCTTGTGGTGTGAAGCATGCTGCACTTATCACAAGACAGATAGAGGTATTTACATGTGGAGAGAATGCAGTGTGCGGCTTGGTCATGGGGCTGCTACAAGCATTTTTGGACTACGTCTACTCGAGTCATTGTCAACCGGCAATGTTGAAATAATGGCTTCTGGTGAATTCCATACTTGTGCTGTTACAGCAACAGGTGATCTTTACACCTGGGGAGATGGTACCCACAATGCAGGACTCCTTGGTCATGGTAGTACCGTGAGTCACTGGATTCCCAAAAGAGTTTCAGGTCCTCTGTAAGGCCTTCAGGTGTCGACTGTCTCTTGCGGAACATGCCATACAGCTTTGATAACTAGTTCTGGACTGTTGTACACATTTGGCGACAGTGCATCTGGACTCTGGAGCCCTAGTTCATGGGAATCAAGAAACTATCTCGTATCCAAAGGAAGTGGAGTCTTTGAAGCATTTGAGGATGATTTCTGTTTCATGCGGGGTGTGGCATAGTGCTGCTGTTGTGGATGTTATTATGATGCTGATGCAGTCAAATGCTTCATCTGGAAATCTAGTTACATGGGGAGATGGAGACAAATATTGGCTTGGGCATGGTGGCAGGTCCTTGAAACTCAAACCAACTCGTGTGTCTTCTTTACTGATATACTACAACATACACAAATCTGCATTTGGCCATACTCTTACGATTGGGTTGACAACTTCAGGGCACAAATCTGCATGTGGCCATACTCTTACGATTGGGTTGACAACTTCAGGGCACAAATCTGCATGTGGCCATACTCTTACGATTGGGTTTGACAACTTCAGGGCACAAATCTGCATGTGGCCATACTCTTACGATTGGGTTTGACAACTTCAGGGAGCTCTGTGTATGGACAGCTTGGCAACCCCAATAATGATGGAAGGTATGCACACCTAGTAAAAGATAAGGTCTGACTGCGGTGGTGTTGAGGAGGTTGCTTGTGGAAGCTTGATCATGTTGCAGTTTTGACAAATGCTGGTGAAGTTTACACATGGGGCAAGGGTGCAAATGTAAGATTGGGTCATGGCGATACTGCAGACCGTAAATGGGTGTCTGGGATGGAGCAGTCCCAGTGCGAGGGACTGCTCCATCCTGGAGACCCATTTGTGCTTCTTGCGAGTGAACTTTTGAAGCAAGAGGTTCAAAAACTGAAAGAAGAGGTAACTGTTACTACAGTGGTAAACACGGCACCCAAAAGTTCACTCGCAAGAGGCAGAGCCTCTTTCCAGGATGCTAATGAACTTTTGAAGCAAGAGGTTCAGAAACTGAAAGAAGAGGTATGCTTGGTCCTATATATTTACTTTTGAAATAGCTGAAAAGAAATGGGGAAAGGTGTTCTTATGCTTGTCCATGGATCAGGTCGATAGTTTGAGACTTTTGTCTCTTCTTTTTCCTTGCACCATTCCACATTAGTGACCTGTTAAAACCGTACAATACAATAATCATCAGGTAAAAGAAATGTCTGAGAGGCTTCCTCCAGGAGACCCTAACCTGAAGCCACCACGAGTCGGGTTTCTCCTGAATTGGGGAGAGAAGGCGAGAAGAGATATGAGTCAGTATCCATTCATTCATTATTTTCAGACACTGACTTGTGTCGTGTCTGCTTGGTCTAACGGTCTCCCTCCCCAAGCACTAGATAACAGCGGTTCCACACGACAACATGTTTGAGAACTTAAACAAGAGCAGAGATCTCCCGGCTGCGCAGCAGAGGACGAACGGTGGGATGACCGGCGGGAAACAGGAAGGTTGCAGATAAACCGGCAAGGCTGGAACACGAGGGGCTCCAGTTCACTTAGTAACCTTGAATGGATGAGCCAAAGCTCCTCCAACTTGGTGTTCTGAACCGAATGTAATGTGAGCCAGCCCTGCAAGCGCGCATTGTCGTGGAATTGGTTGCAGAGTAAGAATCGCACGGATAAGTGTATGTAGTAATATCGGAGTGGGTGTGATCTGCTACGCTTGGAATATAGGAATACGTGTTGCATCCAAGATAAGAATATAGGAATCAAACGAAGTGCATCATGAGGGTTGGGGATTTAGCCAACACGCTCTACTATCAATTTATTATAGATTCACCTATGCCCCAAGAAAGAGGTGGAATTCATCAATAGATTTTTGGTAATGATAACTCCCGAACGTTCGGGAGTTAAGTATGGCAACCCGAAATGTAAAAATGACGAAGTTGCCATCCCCTATCAACTAAAGTTGCCATGTAAAAATGTTCGGGCCGAAATGCTTAAAATCCTAACATTCGGGAGTTATTGGATTCCTAGATTTAAGAGCATCTTCAGCCGTTGGCCCCCCAGGAGGCGCTAAAAATCGCCCCCTGAAGGCACACCGGCGCAAAACGCGCGCTGGGGGCGTGATGCCACCCAGTTGCGGCGCCCACGGAGTTTTGTGAAAATTAAAAGTGTGGCACAAACATGGCGCAAATTCAACCATTTTCGACGAGTTCATACATATTTCGGCAAGTTCAAACCAAATTCAACGAAACACGGCGAGAGTTCATACATATTTAAAATATTTTACAAAAAAGGAAAAAACACACAACTAGGCCCGCCGTCTCCCTCGCCTCGCCGCTCGTCGCCGTTCTACATGCCGAGGAGGCTGTAGAACTGCGTGTAGTCGCCGCCGCCGTCGTCGTCGTCGTCGTCGTCGCCTTCGCCGCGGCCGCCGTCCCTGCTGCAACCCTCTCTCGGTTGGCGCGGCGGGTTGAACGTTCCGGTGGCGTCCTCGTCGTCGTCGCTGTCGAGGATGATGACGCCGTGCTCGTCCTCGCGCCCACGGTTGCGGGCGGCGATCTCCTCCAGGGCCCGAGTCTGCTGGACCATCTCAGTCCGGAGGTAGTCGTCGCGCGCCCACCGTAGGGCGTCCTCGTCGGAAAAGCCGCGCCAGGCTATCTCCTCGTACTCCGGGGGGAGGCTGGGCTCCGGTTTGGGCCTGACGAGGACGAGGCGGCCAGAGGCGGGGGTGGAGTCGGCGATGCGGACACCGGAGCTGCCGGTGCGCCGGCTGACAGGCGTGTCCTGGGGCTCCGGCTTGACGGGGCGGAGACAGGGAGAGGACGATCGACCGGACGAGGAAGAGGACGCCTCGGGGTCCATGCGCCTCGGCGTCCACGAGCTCCCACGGCGGCAAGAGAAGGACGGGGGCTCGGGGTACTCCAGCCTCGGCGTGTTGCCGCCCTCGATGTACTCGAGGACGGCCTCCAGCGTGCGGCCGGGCACGCCCCACCATCGGCGCTGCCCCTCGGAGTTGAGCCTGCCGGAGGGCACGACGCCGTTGGTGGCCTCGAGCTGCTCGGCGTGACGGCGGCGGAAGCACGCCTCCCGGATCGGGCTGTCGGGGACGTAGCGCGGCCCCTCCCTCGCCGCCCGCGGCAGGGAGGCGCGGATACGCGCGATCTCCGCACGCCGCGCCGCCCCAGTGGGTGGTGGTGGCACCGAGACCCCCGCCGGCGCTGATTCTCCATGCCCCGGGCACCCGCAAGTCCGGCGGGACCGGGTACTCGGCCTCGAAGAGGAGCCGAACTTCATCCTCGTGAAGGTGTCGGCGGCCGAAGCCGTTCGCCACCGCGCCGTCGCCTGGGAATCTTTCGGCCATTTTCTTTGAACTGGACGACGGGGGGAGAGGGAGGGCGCGTCGGAGGTGGAGAGAGGGCGCGTCGGCGGTGGAGACTATGTGCGTGCCACCGGCGCGCTGGGGTCAGCTTATATAGGCGGAGGCGCCGCGAGCACGCGTGGCCGCCGCGTCTACGCGTGGCATGCGCGGGGACGCGCGTCGTCACGCCTTTACTGCGCCGCCTGTGAGGCATCAATGGCGGAGGCTGACCGGCGCGGCAGCGGGCGGCAGCTTTGGCATTGATTCGCCGCGGGAAACGAGGCGATGAGGACGATGAAGCGGCGAGAAGCTAGACGAGTCGCTGGCAAGGAGGGCCCGCGGCTCTCTCACGCCAAAAACGATTCGCCCGGCGCCCCCGAACGCCCCCCAGCACGCCGGGTTCGGGTTGGGTCCGCCGGCGCCAATTTTGGCCCGAGCCGGCGAAAATTGGGCCCTTCGGGACGCGACTGGGCCGATTTTTTGGCATCGGCGGCCGAAAAGTCGCCTGGGAAGCCTTGTTGAGGGCGCGGCTGGAGATGCTCTAAGCAATTTCAGCATGCGGGCAGCGATGCTTTTTGAAATCCAAGAGAACCTTGAATAGACACACAACTAATGCCTCTACTTATATTGGTATATAATAGGATTGGTGAAAGTAAAGTATCATGCTGCTCTACTCATCTTGTCTGCATCTGCGTCTCCGATGGTAGATCGAAAGCACACACATATCTAAACTCTCCCTCCCCATACGGAGAGGGAGAGTTGCTCTACTCATAATAGGATTGGTATATAATAGATAGCTCGCTGCCAGTCGCTCTACCTCCCTCTCGTCGGTGTCTTCCTCACCGCGAATTCGTACCCCTAACCCTAGCACCCCGCCTGCTAGGTCTTGGTCAAAGCTGACATTTTTACAGCCGTGGTGCTCGATCCGTGGGTGGCGATGCTCGATCCGTGCTGGACCGGAGCAGCGGGAGGAGGATGGTGGTGCTGGACCGGAGCAGAGCGTGTGGAGCACTGGAGCAGAGGGGGGAGCAGCAGCAGCGAGCAGGAAGAACTTGCTTTAACTGAATTTGGACTTGGTGCAGTAACTTGGCAATTTTGCTTGCTTGCACTGCTTGAGTAGTTGTCCCCTACAGACAAGATCAGTAGCAGTAAGTGCACACAATACTCCTTCCAAGACACAAATACAAAACATTATAAATATTCCAGTTTGCTTGCAAGGAGTAGTTTCAGTAAAGTTTCAGCATGGTTTCAGTAGCCGATTTGCTATTCTCTTCTCTGTAGCAAGTGCAGCAGTGTCCTCTCTTCCTCTCTTACTTCTCAGTAAACTGTAGGAGTACTCTCTTCTCTGTTTTAACTGAAACAATTTTCTGTTAATTAAGATAAATTGAAACTTTTCTTTAATTAACTTAAACCTGTTCAGTTAATTAAAATTAACTAAAACCTTTTGTATTAATTAAAATAAACTGAAACCTTTTACTTTAATTAACTTAAATAT
Organism: Triticum urartu; assembly: GCF_056163025.1. Lineage (NCBI taxonomy): Eukaryota > Viridiplantae > Streptophyta > Magnoliopsida > Poales > Poaceae > Triticum > Triticum urartu. The sequence goes on from NC_141874.1 coordinate 145,710,599, forward strand.
TTCAGTTAACAAATGAATAGGCCAATCATTTAGGCATTCAGGAGTACTCCTCCAGTAGCAGGAGTAGTTTGAAGGAGTACAGTGCAGCTTCTCTTCTCTCTCTCTTCTCTTTCTCTTCTCTTAATGAAACTACTCCTGCTGTTGCTTGCTTCTGTGCTTAAAGGAGTAGCTTGTTGCTGTTGTAGCTTAAATTTGCTGTACTGCTTGCAAGTTTTGTGTAGGACAGTAGGAGTACAATTTGCAGGGGAGTACTTGCAGTAGTAGTGCAATAGTGCTAGGAGTACTTAACTGGAACTTTTTCAGTTAATATGAGCAATAGTGCAGTAATGCACTCCTTACAATAGTGAAACAACATGAGCCCTAAATCCAGTAGCCCTAAATGAAACTTTTCAGTTAATTTTAATAAACTGAAACTTTTTCGTTAATTTTAATTAACATAAACTTTTCAGTTAATTTTAATTAACTGAAACTTCTCCTTTAATTTTAATTAACTGGAACCTTTTCTTTAACTGAAACTTTTCAGTAAATGAAACCTTTCCTTTTCTTTCTTCTTGCTCTCTTCTTTATCTCTTCTTTCTCTCTTCTTCCTCTCTTCTCTTCTCCGAGCACTCCTTTCAGATACTCCTCTTGCTCTTTTTTTTCTCTCTTCTTTTCCTTTTCCTTTTCTTAACTGAAACTTTAATTGAATTTAACTAAAACTTTAACTGAATTTAACTAAAACTTTTCAGTAAATGAAAGTACTCTTCTTGCTATCTTTTCTCTCTCTTATTTTCTCTTCTTCCTCTCTTCCCTTCTCTGAGTACTCCTTTCAGATAAAACTAAATGAAACTTTTCCTTTAACTAAAACTAAATTAAACTTCTCCTTGAACTTCTCTTCTCTGAGGCTTTTGTCGAGCCCTCAAATAATGTTGTGTTCTGCTGACATATACAAATCGGAACGGAGGGATTATTTTGCTTTTGTAGTAACTAGATAGGACATACAGTAGCAAATGGAGTCCTTATGCCTGGCTATGGATCAGGCAACACAAAAACTTGAGGAAAAAAACAATAACTTACTGGCAAAACAGAGAAACAGATAGATATACTTGGGCAAAGTAGTTATCATACTTCATAACATTACGTATAAAAAATACTTTGTTGTTGTACTGTAATGGGTCTGGACAGAAGATTAATAAGTTATCCAAATCCTCAGTTTTCTTTGGTCCTCACTGCACTGAATGTGTCGTGGCTTGTTTACAAATTCAAAATGCTGCTTTAAAGGACACCTTTGCTGGCTCGAACACCATCCTTTTCGAACTTTAGTAGTGAGTCTGGTCGTGGCATGCATTGTGTCAAACTTAGAGCAGGAAACTAAGAAGTGGGAGCAACTATGGTCGATTGTGGCTCCCAACAAGATGAAGATAATTTTGTGGCGTGCAGGTGCAGCACATGATTGTCTGCCGACGGGTTTTCAGTTGCAAGGAAGACATATTCCTGGTCGTCCGTTAAGTCGTTTCTGTGGCAGGGAAGAAGGAATTGAACATTGTTTTTATTAACTGTCATTTTGCGACAAGAGTCTGCCTGGGGAGCTTATATGGTGTCAAGCTGGAACGCCCCTTCAGCGCGCTTGCCGGGACTAGGCCGTGGACACCCCCCTGAGTCCATGGTTGGCCAGGGGGCTCCGGACCCGGCGTGCCTCGGAGGCTGCGACCTTTCCGGCTCCTTCGGCTCGTCGGTGCCTTGGTGCCTCCGCACCCTCACCCTGCTGGTGTCCTTTGTGGCCGTCCATATCGTCACATCTTTGATTCCGGTGCACTCCGGGTTTCAGGCTCCTTGGGCTCGTCGGCATCCTTGTTGCTCCGGTCCCGGTGATCCAGATCTGCGCTACCCTCCGGATCTTGATTCATGCCGGCATCCGGCCATCATCACATTCCTCAACACCCCTCACTTCGCCCAGCCGCCCACCTTCGTGCCCTGTCTGTCCCTCCCCTGCTCCGTTGTTTGCGCGTCTAGCGGCGCCCGTTGCCTCTTTGTCGGCGCACGTGGCTCCCCTTCCTGTGGTCGTGGTTCCGACCTATGCCCGACTTCCTCTTCTCCGACCTGTACTCCAACGGCTTGGAATTGCTCGGACTCTGGCCAAGGAGAAATCCCTGCATTATATGCTGGCAGCGGCGACACCCACGTGTGCCGTTCCCTTCTTGGAGGTGTTGTCACGGTCGCTATCTGGGCCCCTCTTCGAGCATCAGGGAAAACCTAGGTCCGGTTTTTCGGACCGGACGGCGAAGGCGTCTCGGCGCCATACTCCTTCGTGAAGGCGCTATCTTGGCTACTCGTGGCGTCCTCGGGTCTGGAAATGTTGGTTATCGTGCTGTTGGTCCGAGCTACTTCTTAGGATGACGAGTTTACCTGTGTTTTTCTTATTTGGACCCGGCATGCCATGTCTCTCAGCTTCGGACACCATGGTCACGCCTGTTGCGTCCGTGTCATGTGTTGTATCTCGCCTTGTACTTGTTCTAACTTCTTCTATCAATGAAATGATACGCAAGCTTTGCGTATTCATGAAAAAAAAAAGAAAAAATCTAGTGAATATGCATCAATCGCTCTTTGACTTGCTGTATATATAGATGTACGGGCTTTCATGCCACGGCGGGAGGCACGCAATGATGTCAGGAACAATGAAGCAAAAGTATGTCCCTTGCCGGGCGTGCAGGGGCCGAGGTCGCAGTCGCTGGCAGGAGCGGCCGAGATGGCGCTGCCCTGCCGTCGGCCACGGCGGCTCGTGGCAGGCGCCACCGTGTGGGAGTAGGCCGTGCTGAGCCTGGATGCTCGCGGCGGCTAGGTCCATGCCGTCGGCCATGTGGGCGTGGACGGGGATCTCGTGGAGGTCCAAGGACGCGTGCGCACTCGGCTACGATGCTCCTGACGCCCCCAGCGCCGCCGGCGGGAGCACCAAGTGTGGGCCGAGGTGGCGGTCCATGGCGCTGGCCTGCTTGATGAAGAAGGTGGACACCTGCGATGCCGAACGGGATCGAGCGTGGCCACCCAGATGGGCACCATCGCCACCACCAGCTTCGTCTCCTCCACTTGCGTCACCGTTGCCAGCCGCAACGCCCCTCATCTTCATGTTCCACAATCGCTGCCTTGTCGAGACACCGGAGAGCAGCCTCTCCCTGCCGTCCGCCTCGTACAGCTCGTCGGTGTCATCAGCTGGTAGTTGACGGTGCCGCTTCATGACCGCGGCCACGACAACGCGCAGTAGCGGCACCCTGTACCGGTAGGTCCGCCCACCCGGCGACGTAGACAACGAGTGAGCAGCCCGTGACGGCGGCGAGGAGCACGGTGGCGGCACCCCATCCGAACCGCTCCTGGATGTAGACGACGACGGTGACCCCAAGCAGCACCCCTGAGCAGAGTTCGGCAGTGCGCAATTCCACCAGTTGAAGTAGGACACCTTCTGCGGCTGCTCGACGGCGTGGCCGTCGTCCAACTGGTGGTGGTGGGCTCCGGCCACTGGCCCTCAACGTGTTTGTTGTAATGTGTGTGAGAGGGGAAGAGAGGAGAAGGAAGACTTAGTTGTCACGCCCTAGGGGCGGCCAGGTTCGCCGGAGAGTGGATCGGAGGTGGAGAAGAGGATCTAGATTGGGGAGGAGGTCAGAAGGTAGAAGAAGGCAGCAAGGGGATAAGAGCGAACGAGAGGTTCAGAATGCTTTTTCATTTCATAGGTGATTTGCTACAGTAGTCGACCGTTGCTTATATATGCACGTGTCGTTTACAAGACCGGGCCGGCCCATGACCCAACACCAACACAACGCTCACGGCCAACTCGCCACTTTGAATTACCCGCTCTCTTCTCCTGTCTTCTGCTTGGCGCTGTTCTTGCCTGGTCTCTGCTTCTTGGCTGTCGTCAGTGCGCTAGTACTGACAATAGTCAAGACGCACACACGTGGCGACTTTTTGCCAAGTCAGATCCTAACAACGGCCCCACCTGTGGGAAACACGATCAAACGTGGCAAAGCGACCGATGAGTGCTGTCTGCAAAAAGAAGTCTACTGAAAACGCGATGGCTTTTGCACAAAATTAGGGACCAGATGGTTTTGTGCAACCCTAGCCACAAATACGGTGGTTTTCTGCTTTTAACTCTATTCCGAGACCACATGGGACAATGTTTGATAGCTTGCTGTCAATCTTTTTAAGGAGTTACCATGCCAGAGATGGCGGAAGTGTCGTTGCCAATTATCCGATCGAGCGAAGAACGCTGAGCTCAAGAGGACACACACAGGTGAGAGAGGAAAGTCTTTGTGCCGCAGCTAACAACGCCACGTTTTTTGTTCCATTCCTTTTCCCTTATTCCTGGTACAACCGAAAGCCTAGCTAACAAACCCCGGCCAGCCCGTCGTGATCCGGATTGATCACGCCATCCCACGACCTCAAGTTCACACACGCGTGCCGCACTGACTGGGTTTAGAGAAAACCAACACTGGCGGAACAAGCCTCCGCCCTCATAGCCTTCTCCAACAAATTGTCCATACTTAAAAATTACACTTTATTGGATTCAAAAACCAACTTAAAATCATCTCGACATAAACGGGAACCGCTAACGAGATTTTTATTGATGGACGACACATGATGAACGTTCTTCAGACGCACGGTCTTCCCCGAAGTAAACTTCAGATCAACCGTACCAACACCTCCAACGATGGCATGTGACCCATTCCCCATCAGCACAGGAGAAGTCCCTGTGACCTGGTAAGAAGAAAACATGGAGGCGTCAGCACAAACATGTACATTGGCACCGGTGTCAATTAACCAATCAGGAGATTGAAATACTGAAAGGATGGTAGGAAGAATACCGTACCCAGATTCCTTCATATCAGTATCACCAATGACAACATTAGCGGACTTGCCGCTCTTCTCATGTTCGCGCTCCTCAAAGCGGTTAGGACACTTCGGAGCCCAGTGATTAGGATCACCGCAGACATGGCAAAGTCCCTTCCCCTTCTTATGAGAATTCTTCTTGAAGTAGGTAGGAGGTGATGGCTTGTTCTTTGTATCAAACTTGCCTTTGCCCTGAGTTTTGTTCTTGTTGTTTTTAAACTTGTTGGGCTGGAAGTTCTTCTTCTGTACCATGTGGGCACTAGAAGCTCCCTCAGCAACTCGAGCACGTGTATCCTTTTCTCTCGCCTTCTCTTTAACATCAAGAGTATCAATGAGATCCGAAACGAAAAACTCCTGTCTCTTGTGTTTCAGGGAAGTAGCAAAATTGTTCCAGGAAGGTGGAAGCTTGGCAATGATGCCTCCGGCAACAAATTTGTCCGGCAACGCACACTTGAAAAGTACTCAAGTTCTTTTGCGAGCGACTGTATCTCATGAGCCTGCTGGACAATAGAGCGCTCACCAGTCATCTTGTAGTCATAGAATTGCTCCATGACATACAACTCATTGCCAACGTCCGAGGCCCCAAACTTGGCCTCAAATGCAACCCACATGTCCTTGCCGTTGTCAAACGACATATACGAATCCACAATGGAATCGTCAAGAACACTCAGAAGGGCGCCATTAAAGAGGGTATCGATCTTCTCAAAGCTTCCTGCTGTGTAGGATTAATATCGCCCTCGGGCTTGCCCTTGGTTGCGTCATAGCAGTACATGGTCTGGAACCAGTACACTGCTCTCTTGCGCCACCTCTTATATTGCACCCCCTTAAAAGTAGGCGGCTTCAGATGCGTAGCAAAACCACTCGAAGTAAATTGCCTATAATCAGGTTTTTGGATTGTTGAATATATGCGCAAATTACTACGAGATTTAATCCAAATAAGCAGAAGACAAATCGTGACAGCACTAGCAGAGATTAAACTAATCATGCGAACTAGCATAGGAGATGAACATATCACATCTAGGGCACATACTAAAAACATGAATTCTACCACGATCTCGAACAAGAAGGATAGAATCACATACTGTGCAGCGGGAGTAGCACCGCCGGTGTTGACGTTGTCGCCCATGAGGTTGCCGAGGTCGGGGAAGAAGTCCTTGTTGGCAAAGTCGTCGCTGCCAGCAGTCGCGCGAGTGCACTCCCCCAAAACCTGATCGCCCCTCTCCCGTACAGGATCACGAGAGGCGGGGTTCTGGAGGCCTGCTGTCCCTTCTCCCGGTGCACGCCGAAAGAAGGGATGGAGAATACTTGCTTGGCGGCGCAATGATCTGGAACGGTGTTGCGAAACCATGCGATACGGCGGCGGCTAGGGTAGGCGTCTGCCTGACTATATAGTGTGGGCCGGGTAGGTCGTGGGAGTAAACCCCACGTCCGAGTCATCGCGATCCAAAAGAATTGGAAAGGGTTCAGTAATTAACGCGTCCGTTAATTATTAATTAATGACTCATTAATTTTTCTCGAGCAGTAAAAATATAGACAACGTGCATAGCTCTGTCCTCGGCTCGGCTCGGCTCATTCCCGCAACCCGCATCGCGTCGCGTCGTGACGTGGCGAGGCGAGCGAGGAGAAGGAGCGCACGTGTAGGTCTCCTCTTCTTATGCTCATACAAGTGGTAGAAGAGCTCACCTTATAAAGAGGTGCAAATCTCACTCAACTTCCGGGGGGGGGGGACTAAACTTTAGTCTCACTCACACCACTGACACGTGTGCATGAATGGGCCAAGAGAATTTCAAAATTTTAGTTGGGCTTTGGGCCAAAGGCCCACTAGCAAATTCCAACAATCCCCCGCAAAGTCTCATTGGCACATCTCATTTGGTTCCAAAGCATTGTTTATATACCGGCGCTTAGTGGAGACTGTGAAGTTGAACTTCCACTTAGAGTTTTATGCTACACTAGATCACAACTAAATAGTGGACTATGCCTTGAACTACAAGTTTTCTGCGAGACTAGTTTCACACAAATTCTTGACCGATACTGGGCTGCCGCAAGGCTGCCCGCGGGTGAAGCGTATACGTCATACTCCAGGGCCTTTCATGAATTTATTAGAGAACACCCAATTCTCACAGACTGCAATGTTAACAGTCAAATTCATATAGGTGTGTTCCACAGGAGATGCTCTATAGGACAACATCTCTGCTTACTCAAATAAGCCACTTGGAACACATTAAGATAAATATCAACCCGCCATGCAGATCAGGAGAGTATTGCATCTTCATGGAGTGGGATAATTGAAATAGGGATACTCTTCTCTCAGCTGACCTATAGCTTGTCTCCCACTTCTTACTTCACGGGATCTCCGATCACATAGAGTGGGTTACACTATGGACAACTCATGCGGTGGGTCTCAAACCCATCTCCATCGAGGCATTATCTATCACATTACGTGATAAACCCTTTGTGAAGGATCTGCCAAGTTTTTTGACGTTTGGATATAATCCAACGTAATAACTCCGGAGTTCCTCAATTTTCTGACAAATTTTAGTCTCCTCTTCACATGCCTTGAGGACTTCATATTATCCTTAGAAATGTTTATCTTGACGATCATAGTTTGAATATCAAAGTTCATCAGGATAGGGGGTATTGTTTTTTCAACTATAGGTAAGTCCATCAAGAGCTCACGAAGCCATTCTGCTTCAACAGTGGCAGTGTCTAATGCTGTGAGTTCTGCTTCCATAGTTGACCTCGTTAAGATGGTCTTCTTGCAAGACTTCCAGGAAACAACGCCACCACCAAGTGTAAAAACATAACCACTTGTGGCCTTAATCTCATCAGCATCAGATTCCAGTTTGAGTCACTATTTCCTTCCAGTACCCTTGGATACCCGGTGTAGTAAATCCCATAGCTCGTAGTGCCTTTCAAATAGCGCATAACCCTCTCAAGCGCATGCCAATGATTATCTCCCGGTTTTGACACAAACCGACTCAGCTTGCTCACAACAAAAGAGATGTTAGGCCTCGTGGTACTCACCAAATACATAAGCGAGCCAATAATCTGAGAATACCTCAGTTGATCTCTAGCAATCCGTCGATTCTTTCGAAGCAACACACTAGCATCATATGGAGTTGGAGAAGGCGTGCAGTCGCTATACCCAAAACGACTCAAGATCTTTTCCACATAGTGAGACTGAAGCAGTGTGATCCCACTATTCTCATCTCTCAATAGCTTGATGTTTAAGATAACATCAGCTACTCCTAGATCCTTCATCTCAAAACAACGAGATAAGAAATCCTTAACCTCCTTGATTAGATCAAGTTTGGTTCCAAAGATCAGTATGTCATCGACATACAGACAAAGAATTTTACTACAAAGCCGGCGGCAGTTAATGTTCTTTCGAACTTCTCATGCCACTCCTTAGGAGCTTGTTTAAGGCCATACAAAGACTTTAATAACTTGCACACCTTTCCTTCCTGACCAAGTACTACAAAACCATCTGGTTGATCCATGTAAATTTCCTCCTTCAACTCTCCATTGAGGAAAGCCGTCTTAACGTCCATTTGATGAACGAGAAGACCATGTGAGGCAGCCAGTGATAGTAGCACCTGAATTGTGGTCAGTCTAGCCACGGGTGAGTAAGTATCAAAGAAGTCTTCACCTTCTTTCTGGGTATAACCCTTGGCCACAAGTCGTGCCTTGTACTTTTCAATCGTACCATCAGATCTAAGCTTCTTCTTGAACACCCACTTACATCCTACAGCCTTGCACCCATAAGGACGGTCAGTGATCTCCCAGGTTTCGTTAGCTAAGATGGAATACATCTCGCTATGAACAGTTTCCTTCCAGTAGTCAGCATCAGGAGATGCATAGGCTTCTAAAAGAGTCTTGAGTGTATCATCCACGAGGTACACAATGAAATCATCACCAAAGGACTTTGTAGTCCTCTGTCTCTTACTCCTCACAGGAGTTCCATTGTCACCCTTAACAGGATTCTCAACGTGTTCCATCGCAATGGTGGGTTCAGGAATTACAGTGAATTCCTCACTAGATGGAGTAGGTATCTCTTGATTTGATGAACTTGACATATCCTTCATAGGAAATATGTCCTCAAAGAAAGTTGCATCATTCGACTCCATAATTGTACCAACATGCATGTCGAATACCTTGGATTTTATTATAAAAAAATCTATAACCAATGCTATGAAAAGCATAGCCCAGAAGAACACAATCCACGGTTTTTGGTCCAAGTTTACGCTTCTTGAGAATTGGTATATTGACTTTCGCCAAACAACCCCAAGTACGTAGGTAAGAGAGTTTCGACCTTTTCCTTTCCCATTCCTCAAATGGAGTCATGGTCGTATGCTTTGTGGGAACTCGGTTTAGGACATGACACGCAGTCATTAGCGCCCCCCACAATTCCTTGGAGAGACCCGATGTGTCTAATATGGTGTTAACCATATCAGTTAGAGTTCGGTTCTTTCTTTCGGCTACCCCATTTGACTGAGATGAGTAGGGAGGCGCCCTCTCATGGATTATACCATGTTCCACACAAAACAAATCAAATTAATTGGAAAAATACTCTCCACCACGATCAGACCTAAGCCGTTTAATTTTTCGATCAAGTTGGTTCTCTGCTTCAGCTCTATAGTTTTTGAAGAAAGTTAAAGCCTCATCTTTTGATTTTAGAATATACACATAAAAATATCTAGTGGAGTCATCAATCAACGTCATGAAGTATCTCTTTCCACCTTTTGTCAACACACCATTCATCTCACAAAGATCAGAATGTATAAGCTCTAGTGGCGCCAAGTCTCTTGCGTCTGCAGTCTCATGGGACTTGCGAGGTTGCTTAGCTTGCACACAAACTTGGCACTTGGAGCCTTTGACAGTAGAGATTTTCGAAATTAAATTCATATTGGCTAGCCGCGTCATGCAACTAAAGTTAATATGACAAAGTCGTGAATGCCAAATATCAGACTCATTATTGTGGCAAACATTATTAATAACTTTAGTGCAAATATCTGAAAAAGACAGGCGGAACAAGCCTCCGCCCTCATAGCCTTCTCCAACAAATTGTCCATACTTAGAAATTACAACTTTATTGGATGTAAAAACCAACTTAAAACCATCTCAACATAAACGGGAACCGCTAACGAGATTTCTATTGATGGACGGCACATGATGAACGTTCTTCAGACGCACGGTCTTCCCCGAAGTAAACTTCAGATTGACCGTACCAACACCTCGAACGATGGCATGTGACCCATTCCCCATCAGCACGGGAGAAGTCCCTGTGACCTGGTAAGAAGAAAACATGGAGGCGTCAGCACAAACATGTACATTGGCACCAGTGTCAATTAAACAATCAGGAGATTGAAATACTGAAAGGACGGTAGGAAGAATACCATACCCAGATTCCTTCATATCAGTATCACCAATGACAACATTAGCGGAGTTGCCACTCTTCTCATGTTCACGCTCCTCAAAGCGGTTAGGACACTTCAGAGCCCAGTGATTAGGATCATCGCAGACATGGCAAAGTCCCTTCCCCTTCTTATGAGAATTCTTCTTGAAATAGGTAGAAGGTGACGGCTTGTTCTTTGTATCAAACTTGCCTTTGCCCTGAGTGTTGTTCTTGTTGTTTTTGAACTTGTTGGGCTGGAAGTTCTTCTTCTGTACCATGTGGGCACTAGAAGCTCCCTCAGCAACTTGAGCATGTGTGTACTTTGCTCTCGCCTTCTCTTCAACGTCAAGAGTACCAATGAGATCCAAAACGGAAAACTCCTTTCTCTTGTGTTTCAGGGAAGTAGCAAAATTGTTCCACGAAGGTGGAAGCTTGGCAATGATGCCTCCGGCAACAAATTTGTCCGGCAACACACACTTGAAAAGTACTCAAGTTCTTTTGCGAGCGATTGTATCTCATGAGCCTGCTGGACAATAGAGCGCTCATCAGTCATCTTGTAGTCATAGAATTGTTCCTTGACATGCAACTCGTTGCCAGCGTCCGAGGCCCCAAACTTGGCCTCGAGTGCAACCCACATGTCCTTGCCGTTGTCAAACGACATATATGAATCCACAATAGAATCGTCAAGAATACTCGGAAGGGCGCCTTTAAAGAGGGTATCGATCTTCTCAAAGCTTCCTGCTGTGCAGGATTAATATCGCACTCGAGCTTGCCCTTGGTTGCGTCATAGCAGTACATGGTCTGGAACTAGTACACTGCTCTCTTGCGCCACCTCTTATATTGCACCCCCTTAAAGGTAGGCGGCTTCAGATGCGCAGCAAAACCACTCAAAGTAAATTGCCTATAATCAGGTTTTTGGATTGTTGAATATATGCGCAAATTGCTACAAGATTTAATCCGAATAAACAGAAGACAAATCATGACATCACTAGCAGAGATTAAACTAATCATGCGAACTACCATAGTAGATGAACATATCACATCTAGGGCACATACAAAAACATGAATTCTACCACGATCTCGAACAAGAAGGATAGAGTCACATACTATGCAGCGTGAGCAGCACCGCCGGCGTTGACGTTGTCGCCCATGAGGTTGCCGAGGTCGGGGAAGAAGTCGTCGTTGGTAAAGTCGTCGCTGCCAGCAGTCACACGAGTGCGCTCCCCAAAAACCTGATCGCCCCTCTCACGTACAGGATCACGAGAGGCGGGGTTCCGAAGGCCTACTGTCTCTTCTCCCGGTGCACGCCGAAAGGAGGGATGGAGAATACTTGCTTGGCGGCGCAATAACCTGGAACGGTGGTGCGAAACCGTGCGATACGACGGCGACTAGGGTAGACGTCTGCGTGACTATATAGTGCGGGCCGGGTAGGTCGTGGGAGTAAACCCCACGTCCGAGTCGTCACGATCCAAAAGAATCGGAAACGGTTCAGTAATTAACGCGCCCGTTAATTATTAATTAATGACTCATTAATTTTTCCTGAGCAGCAAAAATATAGATAACGTGCATAGCTCGGTTCTCGGCTCGACTCATTCCCGCAACCCGCGACATGTCGTGATGAGGCGTGACGTGGCGAGGTGAGCGAGGAGGAGGAGCGCGCGTGTAGGTCTCCTCTTCTCATGCTCATACAATTGGTAGAAGAGCTCACCTTATAAAGAGGTGCAAATCTCACTCAACTTTCGGGGTGGGACTAAACATTAGTCTCACTCACACCACTCATATGTGTGCATGAATGGGCCAAGAGAATTTCAGAATTTTAGTTGGGCTTTGGGCCAAAGGCCCACTAGCAAATTCCAACAAAGGAAAGCGACCGATCTCAAGTGGGTGCTATTGTCGCAGATATCAATTCATTGTCCAATCTCTTTTGTTGTGATAATCTGCTAGCTAGGTCGAGTGAGCCCTCTGCTCGTTTGGTTTATCAACATTGTGTACTTGGTTGTATCCAGGATGTACCGGTCTCAAGTGGGTGCTATTGTCGCAGATATCAATTCGTTGTCCAATCTCTTTTGTTGTGATCATCTGCTAGCTAGGTCGAGTGAGCTCTCTGCTCGTTTGGTTTATCGACATTGTGTACTTGGTTGTATCCAAGATGTACCGGTCTCAAGTGGGTGCTATTGTCGCAGATATCAATTCGTTGTCCAATCTCTTTTGTTGTGATCATCTGCTAGCTAGCTAGGTCGACTGAGCTCTCTGCTCATTTGGTTTATTGACATTGTGTACTTGGTTGTATCCAGGATGTACCGGTCTCAAGTGGATGCTATTGTCGCATTGTCCAATCTTTTTTGTTGTGATCATCTGCTAGCTAGGTCGAGTGAGCTCTCTGCTCATTTGGTTTATCGGCATTGTGTACCTGGTTGTATCCAGGATGTACCGGTCTCAAGTGGGTGCTATTGTCACAGATATCAATTCGTTGTCCAATCTCTTTTGTTGTGATCATCTGCTAGCTAGGTCGAGTGAGCTCTTTGCTCGTTTGGTTTATCGACATTGTGTACCTGGTTGTATCCAGGATGTACCGGTCTCAAGTGGGTGCTATTGTCTCAGATACCAATTCGTTGTCCAATCTCTTTTGTTGTGATCATCTGCTAGCTAGGTCGAGTGAGCGCTCTGCTCGTTTGGTTTATGGACATTGTGTACCTGGTTGTATTCCGGATGTACCGGTCTCAAGTGGGTGCTATTGTCGCAAATATCAATTCGTTGCCCAACCTCTTTTGTTGTGATCATCTGCTAGCTAGATCGAGTGAGCTCTCTGCTCGTTTGGTTTATCGACATTGTGTACCTGGTTGTATCCAAGATGTACCGGTCTCAAGTGGGTGCTATTGTCGCAGATATCAATTCGTTGTCCAATCTCTTTTGTTGTGATCATCTGCTAGCTAGTTCGAGTGAGCTCTCTGCTCATTTGGTTTATCGACATTGTGTACTTGGTTGTATCCAGGATGTACCGGTCTCAAGTGGGTGCTATTGTCGCATTGTCCAATCTCTTTTGTTGTGATCATCTGCTAGCTAGGTCGAGTGAGCTCTCTGCTCATTTGGTTTATTGGCATTGTGTACCTGGTTGTACCCAGGATGTACCTGTCTCAAGTTAGTGCTATTGTCGCAGATATCAATTCGTTGTCCAATCTCCTTTGTTGTGATCATCTGCTAGCTAGGTCGAGTGAGCTCTCTGCTCGTTTGGTTTATCGACATTGTGTACCTGGTTGTATCTAGGATGTACCGGTCTCAAGTGGGTGCTATTGTCGCCGATATCAATTCGTTGTCCAATCTCTTTTGTTGTGATCATCTGCTAGCTAGGTCGAGTGAGATCTCTGCTCGTTTGGTTTATCGACATTGTGTACCTGGTTGTATCCAGGATGTTGTATCATGCGAATCACTGCTATAATACAAGAGCCGCCCCATTTTCAAAAAATAATAAATAAATAAATAAAATAACGTCTCGGCACCATCAAACATTCAAACATATCCCTCCCATGGAATAACCTTTTTGGTGCTAGCACCGCTAAAAGTAGCTGATCGAGCAATGGTAATCTTTACTTTCGAGCCGTTGAGGTCACATTTATACTTACTTAGAGCATATCTAACCGATCCTTAAAAAACAGTGAAGTATTCGACAAGTAAAACTTAGTGGACTATTTTTACTCCAATATTTTTTGGCCGAACCTAGCCGATCTAAATTTAGTGGAGTAAATCTTTTTTTATTTATCAAATTCATTTCACTTTGGGCTGCCAAGACAAATTTCACTAATTCTTTATTTTATTGAGCGACATCTTGGTACACCGGAGTACATAATTCACCAATTTTTCGCTAAGAGATCCGATCCAGAAAAACAAGAACCACAATTAGACACTTCAATTGAAATTTCAACTTCTATAACTGCTTCCACTAGTTGGATTAATATTTTCTCAATTGGCTTTTCGAGATTGTACACTTCTTTCTTCTTCGGTTCGACATTGCACCACCTCTAGTCTCATCTCTAGTCTCTACTCTAGCGAGGAGTGCACACACATCTATCAAATTTCTCACTATCAATAGATCGATGTACTCTTACCAAAACTTGCATCCATCCTACACAATTTCGAGCAAACAATAAGCTACAAATTACGACGAATCCGATGAACAACCCGACAAAAAGGGCCTCACCCCATCTTTTTTGCACGTGAAGAACACCCATCCGGTATGTTGCGGCATGGTCGAAACTCGGCGCACCACCTGTTGCGGGTAGTCGTCACACTTGATGACCGGCAACGGGGAGCCAACGAGCTGCTAGGCTAGTGCCGAGACTGGCAGAGGGTTGGGCATGTCTTTGCCGGTGGTCCGTCGACGAGTGAGATCCGAGTGGCTAGAAGAGGAGGTCATACCTAGGTGCGGTGTAGAATCGTTGTAGGGCTGCGCGGTTTAGTAGCCGGTCAATCCATGACAAAGACGACGATGACGGTCAGATGCATTAAATCCGGCGACAGCGACGACGACTGTAGATATGCTGATTTATGAGCCAACAACGGTGAGAGAGGCCCAATTCCAGGTGGGCGAGGACGCGGCGGGTCCTATGAAGTGTTGACGGTGGTGGGGGGTGGCCAGCGGTAGTGGGAAGGGTGGCGCAGTAGATGCGGCGCGGAGGTGGGTTGGGTACGGGAGCGTATTTTTTGCTCGAGCGGTGGGCGGCCGCCTAAAAACAGGAGTCCACTAAGAGGCGGAGCTATTTTTTTACTTCACTACTTCGGCTAAGCGTGGGTTAGAGAAGTAAAACCAAAATTTTACTCCTCTGTAGCCCTTTAGGAGATTGGCTAGAGATGCTCTTATTAGGGGATCGACTGGAGATGCTCTTATGCAGCGAAATTGAGGCCTAACCATGACATGAACTTGCGCACAACCATCAGGAGGAGAATCTGAGTAGGCTTCTACGACAACTTACCAATTTATAGTTGACCCATACACAAAAAGTTGATACTTCATACTCCCTTTGTTTCAGAATATAAAAACGTTTTCGACACTAGCATAGTGTAAAAAACTTTCTTATATTTTGAGACGGAGGAAATAACATTCTTCCGTCATAACGTTCTGCAGCATAGCTTGTGCACCAAGTTGATCACAAGTTAAACAAGACTGCTCAGTAGTTCAGGAGTAAGTTAATTAACATGCCTACATACTGTGTATAACTTTTTTTTGAAGGCAAAGCAAAGCTTTATAGATTAACTACGTTTGGCATATCACCGGAAACGCAAACAGTCACATTGGGAGGTACATTAGAGTTCCACTCCATATAACCATTTGGTAAACTTCTACAGTCAATTTGAGCAAGCTCATGCGCTACAGAATTCATAGATCGGCAACACACAGTCACACTCCACTTGGAGAACCACATCTTGAGCTGAAACTTGATATCTTCAATGACCGCTGCAAATGGTGAGGCGTCTGCCTTCCGGATATCCACTGCATCAACAAGCAGTGCTGAATCTGTTTCAAAGGCAACTCTAGTAAAACCAAGATCTGCTGCTGTCGCTACCGCCGCAGCCATGGCGCTGACTTCCGCTCCAAAGGCATCATGGATGTGTTCCTCCCGGCCAGCGCGAGCGATAATTACCTGTCCAGCATTATCCCGAGCAACGACTCCCCAGCCCCCGTAGGAGTTCCCAGGGGTGAATGCCCCATCGAGGTTGAACTTGATCACGTCGGTGTCCGGTGGTGCCACTTCCCGGGGCGCCCTTTAACCTTTGTCAGCCTGAAAGTCTGTTCGTACTCCAGAGCATTGCTTCTAATACGCCTGACAAGCTCTGCCAGCTGCAGCGGGAGTTCACCCTCCTGGACACTGTTCTTGTTGTTCCACCAATGCCACCAGAAGGTTATGATCAGCACCCTCTTTTGCTCATCCAGTTCCCACAAGGAGTCAAGCATAGCATGCACGCATGTAATCTTTTCTAGCTTTGTACGATCCTGTTCCAGTCCAAGTTCCCGCCATATCTCCTTAATGAGTTTGCATTTTATAAATAGATGTCCACCATCCTCTTCTCCTTTGCCGCACATGAAGCAGTTTGAGGACTCCAGATTCATTCCTCTCCTCGCTAGGTTATTGCATAAGGCCAAAGACTCATGTCTGATCCGCCATACAAACATTTGTAGTTTTGTTGGACATGGCAATTTCCATATGCGCTTCCAAGATGGGTCAATACATCTATCGAGCTGCCCAGCAGCCGAAGTACTCGAGCTAGGTGCTCCATTTTTCTCCTACTTACCCAACTCAATTTGTAGTTTGTAGGCACTTTTCACAAAGTGATTGCCCTTGCTGTCGAAGTGCCACGCATTGATGTCGTCCACCACTTACCTTAGTGGAATATGTTGGAAATATGCCCTAGAGGCAATAATAAATTGATTATTATTATATTTTCTTGTTCATGATAATCGTTTATTATCCATGCTAGAATTGTATTGATAGGAAACTCAGATAGATGTGTGGATACATAGACAACACCATGTCCCTAGTAAGCCTCTAGTTGACTAGCTCATTGATCAATAGATGGTTACGGTTTCCTGACCATGGACATTGGATGTCGTTGATAACGGGATCACATCATTAGGAGAATGATGTGATGGACAAGACCCAATCCTAAGCATAGCACTAGATCGTGTAGTTCGTATGCTAAAGCTTTTCTAATGTCAAGTATCATTTCCTTAGACCATGAGATTGTGCAACTCCCGGATACCGTAGGAATGCTTTGGGTGTGCCAAACGTCACAACGTAACTGGGTGGCTATAAAGGTACACTACGGGTATCTCCGAAAGTGTCTGTTGGGTTGGCACGAATCGAGACTGGGATTTGTCACTCCGTGTGACGGAGAGGTATCTCTGGGCCCACTCGGTAGGACATCATCATAATGTGCACAATGTGATCAAGGAGTTGATCACGGGATGATGTGTTACGGAACGAGTAAAGAGACTTGCCAGTAACGAGATTGAACAAGGTATCGGGATACTGACGATCGAATCTCGGGCAAGTATCGTACCGATAGACAAAGGGAATTGTATACGGGATTGATTAAGTCCTTGACATCGTGGTTCATCCGATGAGATCATCGTGGAACATGTGGGAGCCAACATGGGTATCCAGATCCCGCTGTTGGTTATTGGCCGGAGAACGTCTCGGTCATGTCTGCATGTCTCCCGAACCCGTAGGGTCTACACACTTAAGGTTCGATGACGCTAGGGTTATAAAGGAAGTTTGTATGTGGTTACCGAATGTTGTTCAGAGTCCCGAATGAGATCCCGGACGTCACGAGGAGTTCCGGAATGGTCCGGAGGTAAAGATTTATATATGGGAAGTCCTGTTTTGATCACCGGAAGAGTTTCGGGGTTTATCGGTAACGTATCGGGACCACCGGGAGGGTCCCGGGGGTCCACCAAGTGGGGCCACATGCCCCGGAGGCTTGCATGGGCCAAGGGTGGTGAGGGACCAGCCCCTAAGTGGGCTGGTGCGCCTCCCACAAGGCCCAAGGCGCAGCAAAGGAGGAGAAAGGAGAAACCCTAGGCTTAGATGGTCCTAAGGCCCACCCTAGGGGGCGCCCCCTCTCTCCCCCTCTTGGCCGCCTCCCCTTTCCCATCTAGGGCTGCCGCCCCCTAGGGGTGGGAACCCTAGAGGGGGCGCACCCTCCTCCCTCTCCCCTATATATAGTGAGGCCTCAGGCTGCCCATAACGCGCGATCTGATCTCTGCCTGTTGGTGCAGCCCTCCCTCTCTTTCTCCTCATATCCCGTGGCGCTTGGCGAAGCCCTGCAGGATTGCCACGCTCCTCCATCACCACCACGCCATTGTGCTGCTGCTGGATGGAGTCTTCCTCAACCTCTCCCTCTCTCCTTGCTAGATCAAGGCGTGGGAGACATCATCGGGCTGTACGTGTGTTGAACGCGGAGGTGCCGTCCGTTCGGCACTAGGATCTCCGGTGATTTGGATCATGACGAGTACGACTCCATCAACCCCGTTCACTTGAACGCTTCCGCTTAGCGATCTACAAGGGTATGTAGATGCACTCTCCTTCCTCTCGTTGCTGGTCTCTCCATAGATAGATCTTGGTGACACGTAGGAAAATTTTGAATTTCTGCTACGTTCCCCAACAGTGGCATCATGAGCTAGGTCTATTGCGTAGATTCTATGCACGAGTAGAACACAAAGTAGTTGTGGGCGTTGATTTTGTTCAATATGCTTACCGTTACTAGTCCAATCTTGATTCGGCGGCATCGTGGGATGAAGCGGCCCGAACCGACCTTACACGTACTCTTACTTGAGACTGGTTCCACCGACTGACATGCACTAGTTGCATAAGGTGGCTAGCGGGTGCCTGTCTCTCCCACTTTAGTCGGATCGGATTCGATGAACAGGGTCCTTATGAAGGGTAAATAGCAATTGGCATATCACGTTGTGGTCTTTGCGTAGGTAAGAAACGTTCTTGCTAGAAACCCATAGCAGCCACGTAAAACATGCAAACAACAATTAGAGGACGTCTAACTTGTTTTTGCAGGGTATGCTATGTGATGTGATATGGCCAAAGGATGTGATGAATGATATATGTGATGTATGAGATGATCATGTTCTTGTAATAGGAATCACGACTTGCATGTCGATGAGTATGACAACCGGCAGGAGCCATAGGAGTTGTCTTTATTTATTTATGACCTGCGTGTCAACATAAACGTCATGTAATTACTTTACTTTATTGCTAACCGTTAGCTGTAGTAGTAGAAGTAATAGTTGGCGAGACAACTTCATGAAGACACGATGATGGAGATCATGATGATGGAGATCGTGGTGTCATGCCGGTGACGATGATGATCATGGAGCCCCGAAGATGGATATCAAAAGGAGCAATATGATATTGGCCATATCATGTCACTATTTGATTGCATGTGATGTTTATCATGTTTATACATCTTATTTGCTTACAAACGACGGTAGTAAATAAGATGATCCCTCATTAAAATTTCAAGAAAGTGTTCCCCCTAACTGTGCACCGTTGCGACAGTTCGTTGTTTCGAAGCACCACGTGATGATCGGGTGTGATAGATTCTAACGTTCACATACAACGGGTGTAAGACAGATTTACACATGCAAACACTTAGGTTGACTTGACGAGCCTAGCATGTACAGACATGGCCTCGGAACACAGAAGACCGAAAGGTCGAGCATGAGTCGTATGGTAGATACGATCAACATGAAGATGTTCACCGATATTGACTAGTCCGTCTCACGTGATGATCGGACACGGCCTAGTTGACTCGGATCATGTAATCACTTAGATGACTAGAGGGATGTCTATCTGAGTGGGAGTTCATAAGATGAACCTAATTATCCTGAACATAGTCAAAAGGATTTTGCAAATTATGTCATAGCTCGCGCTTCAGTTCTACTGTTTAGTTATGTTCCTAGAGAAAATTTAGTTGAAAGTTGATAGTAGCAATTATGCGGACTAGGTCCGTAAACTGAGGATTGTCCTCATTGCTTCATAGAAGGCTTATGTCCTTAATGCACCACTCAGTATGCTGAACCTCGAACGTGGTCTGTGGATGTTGTGAACATCTGACATACACGTTTTGATAACTACATGATAGTTCGGTAATGTTAAATGGTTTAGAATTGAGGCACCGATGACATTTTTGAAATGTCGCGGAACATATGAGATGTTTCGAGGGCTGAAATTGGGATTTCAGGCTCGTGCCCACGTCAAGAGGTATAAGACCTCCGACGATTTTCTTAGCCTGCAAACTAAGGGAGAAAAGCTCAATCGTTGAGCTTGTGCTCAGATTGTCTGAGTACAACAATCATTTGAATCGAGTGGGAGTTGATCTTCCAGATGAGATAGTGATGTTTCTCCGAAGTCATTACCACCAAGCTGCTAGAGCTTCGTGATGAACTATAATATATCAGGGAAATATATGATGATCCTTGAGATATTCGTGATGTTTGACACCACAAAAGTAGAAATCAAGAAGGAGCATCAATTGTTGATGGTTGGTGAAACCACTAGTTTCAAGAAGGGCAAGGGCAAGAAGGGATACTTCATGAAACGGCAATTCAGCTGCTGCTCTAGTGAAGAAACCCAAGGTTGAACCCAAACCCGAGACTAAGTGCTTCTGTAATAAGGGGAACAGCCACTGGAGCAGAATTACCCTAGATACTTGGTAGATGAGAAGGCTTGTAAGGTCGATAGAAGTATATTGGATATACATTGTGTTGATGTGTACTTTACTAGTACTCCTAGTAGCACCAGGGTATTAGATACCGGTTCGGTTGCTAAGTGTTAGTAACTCGAAATAAAAGCTACGGAATAAACGGAGACTAGCTAAAGGTGAGCTGACGATATGTGTTGGAAGTGTTTCCAATGTTGATATGATCAAGCATCGCACGCTCCCTCTACCATCGAGATTGGTGCTAAACCTAAATAATTGTTATTTGGTGTTTGCGTTGAGCATAGACATGATTGGATTATGACTATCGCAATACGGTTATTCATTTAAGGAGAATAATGGTTACTCTGTTGATTTGAATAATACCTTCAATGGTCTTACGCCTAAAATGAATGGTTTATTGAATCTCGATCATAGTGATACACATGTTCATGCCAAAAGATATAAGATAGCAATGATAGTACCACCTACTTGTGGCACTGCCACTTGAGTCATATCGGTATAAAACGCATGAAGAAGTTCCATGTTGATGGATCTTTGGATTCGATCAATTTTGAAAGGATTGAGACATGCGAACCATGTTTGTTGGTAGATATGCATGAAGAAACTCTATACAGATGGATCGTTTGGACTCACTTGATTTTGAATCACTTGAGACATGCAAATCATACCACATGGGCAAGATGACTGAAAGCCTCGGTTTCAGTAAAATGGAACTAGAAAGCAACTTGTTGGAAGTAATACATTTTTGATGTGTGCAGTCCAATGAGTGCTGAGGCATGTAGTGGATATCGTTATGTTCTTACTTCACAGATGATTTGAGTAGATGTGATTTTTACTTGATGAATCACGAGTCTGAATTATTGAAAGGTTCAAGTAATTTCAGGCTGAAGTTGAAAGATCGTCGTGACAAGAGGATAAAATATCTATGATATGATCATAGAGATGAATATCTGAATTACGAGTTTGGCACAGAATTAAGACATTGTGAAAATTGTTTCACAGCTGATACAGCCTGGAACACCATAGTGTGATGGTGTGTTCGAACATCATAACTGCACCATATTGGATATGATGCATACCATGATGTCTCTTATCGAATTACCACAATAGTTTATGGGTTAGGCATTAGAGACAACCACATTCACTTTAAAAGGGGCACCACGTAATTCTGATGAGATGACACCATATGAACTATGGTTTAGAGAAACCTAAGCTGTCATTTGTTAAAAGGTTTGGGGCTGCGACGCTTATGTGAAAAAGTTTCAGGCTGATAAGCTCGAACCCAAAGCGGATGAATGCATCTTCATAGAATACCCAAAACAGTTGG
This sequence comes from Triticum urartu, assembly GCF_056163025.1. Lineage (NCBI taxonomy): Eukaryota > Viridiplantae > Streptophyta > Magnoliopsida > Poales > Poaceae > Triticum > Triticum urartu. The sequence continues at coordinate 145,732,402 of NC_141874.1, forward strand.
GTATACCTCCTGTCTCAAATTCGAAAGCAATAAGGGATTGTTTCTAGAATCAGGTCCTTTCTCGAGGAAAAGTTTCTCTCGAAAGAATTGAGTGGGAGGATGGTGGAGACTTGATGAGGTTATTAAACCGTCTCTTCAACTAGTGTGTGGCAGGGCACAGGAAGTTGTTCCTGTGGCACCTACACCAATTGAAGTGGAAGCTTATGATAGTGATCATGAAACTTCAGATCAAGTCACTACCAAACCCCGTAGGATGACAAGGATGCGTACTACTTCAGAGTGGCACGTGATCCTGTCTTGGAAGTCATGTTGCTAGACAACGATGAACCTACGAGCTATGGAGAAGCGATGGTGGGCCCGGATTCCGATATATGGCTCGAGGCCATATAATCCAAGAGAATGATCCATATATGAAAACAAAGTGTAGACTTTGGCAGAACGGCTCGATGGTCATAAGGCTGTTGAGTACAGATGGATTTTAAAAGGAAGACGGACAATGATGGCAAGTATCACCATTAAGAAAGCTCGACTTGTCGTTAAGATGTTTCCCGGCAAGTTCAAGGAGTTGACTGCGATGAGACTTTCTCACTCGTAGCGATGCTAAGAGTCTGTTGGAATTATATTAGCGATTACTGCATTATTTGTGAAATCTTGCAGATAGGATATCAAAACATTGTTTCCTCGACGTTTTTTTGAGGAAATGTTGTATGTGATACAACCGGAAAGTTTTGTCAATCCTGAAAGATGCTAATAAGTATGCAAAGCTCTAGCAATCCTTCTAAGGACTGGAGTAAGCATCTCGGAGTTGGAATGTATGCTTTGATGATGATCAAAGATTTTGGATTTATACAAAGTTTAAGAGAAACTTGTATTTCCAAAGAAGTGAGTGGGAGCACTATAGAATTTCTGATGAATATATGTTGTTGACATATTGTTGATCAGAAATGACGTAGAATTTCTGGAAAGCATATAGGGTTATTTGGAAAGTGTTTTTCAATGGAAAGCCTGGATTAAGCTACTTGAGCATTGAGCATCAAAATCTATAAGGATAGATCAAAACGCTTAATGGAACTTTCAAATGAGCACATACCTTGACATGATCTTGGAGGTGTTCAAGATGGATCAGTCAAAGAAGGAGTTCTTGCCTGAGTTGTAAGGTATGAAGTTAAGACTTAAAGCTCGACCACGGCAGAATAGAGAGAAAGGACGAAGGTCGTCCCTTATGCTTAAGACATAGGCTCTACAGTATGCTATGCTGTGTACCGCACCTGAAGTGTGCCTTGCCATGAGTCAGTCAAGGGGTACAAGGGTGATCCAAGAATGGATCACAGGACAGCGGTCAAAGTTATCCTTAGTAACTAGTGGACTAAGGAATTTTCTCGATTATGGAGGTGGTAAAAGAGTTCGTCGTAAAGAGTTACGTCGATGCAAGCTTAACACCTATCCGGATAGCTCTGAGTAGAGATACCGGATACGTATAATGGAGCAACAATTTAGAATAGCTCCAAGTAGAACAGTTATTTGAAATGGCTCCAAATATAGCGTAGTAGTTGCATCTACAAGATGACATATAAATTTGCGAAGTACATACGGATCTGAATGTTGCAGACCCGTTGACTAAAACCTCTCTTACAAGCAACATGATCAAACCTAGAACTCATTGAGTGTTAATCACATAGTGATGTGAACTAGACTACTGACTCTAGTAAACTCTTGGGTGTTAGTCACATGGCGATGTGACCGTTGAGTGTTAATCACATAGTGATGTGAACTAGACTACTGACTCTAGTAAACTCTTGGGTGTTAGTCACATGGCGATGTGACCTGTGAGTGTTAATCACATGGCGATGTGAACTAGATTATTGACTCTAGTGCAAGTGGGAGACTGTTGGAAATATGCCCTAGAGGCAATAATAAATTGATTATTATTATATTTCCTTGTTCATGATAATCGTTTATTATCCATGCTAGAATTGTATTGATAGGAAACTCAGATACATGTGTGGATACATAGACAACACCATGTCCCTAGTAAGCCTCTAGTTGACTAGCTCGTTGATCAATAGATGGTTACGGTTTCCTGACCATGGACATTGGATGTCGTTGATAACGGGATCACATCATTAGGAGAATGATGTGATGGACAAGACCCAATCCTAAGCATAGCACTAGATCGTGTAGTTCGTATGCTAAAGCTTTTCTAATGTCAAGTATCATTTCCTTAGACCATGAGATTGTGCAACTCCCGGATACCGTAGGAATGCTTTGGGTGTGCCAAACGTCACAACGTAACTGGGTGGCTATAAAGGTACACTACGGGTATCTCCAAAAGTGTCTGTTGGGTTGGCACGAATCGAGACTGGGATTTGTCACTCCGTGTGACGGAGAGGTATCTCTGGGCCCACTCGGTAGGACATCATCATAATGTGCACAATGTGATCAAGGAGTTGATCACGGGATGATGTGTTACGGAACGAGTAAAGAGACTTGCCGGTAACGAGATTGAACAAGGTATCGGGATACCGACGATCGAATCTCGGGCAAGTATCGTACCGATAGACAAAGGGAATTGTATACGGGATTGATTAAGTCCTTGACATCATGGTTCATCCGATGAGATCATCGTGGAACATGTGGGAGCCAACATGGGTATCCAGATCCCGCTGTTGGTTATTGACCGGAGAACGTCTCGGTCATGTCTGCATGTCTCCCGAACCCATAGGGTCTACACACTTAAGGTTCGATGACGCTAGGGTTATAAAGGAAGTTTGTATGTGGTTACCGAATGTTGTTCGGAGTCCTGGATGAGATCCTGGACATCACGAGGAGTTCCGGAATGGTCCGGAGGTAAAGATTTATATATGGGAAGTCCTGTTTTGATCACCGGAAGAGTTTCGGGGTTTATCGGTAACGTACGGGGACCACCGGGAGGGTCCCGGACCGGTCCACCAAGTGGGGCCACATGCCCCGGAGGCTTGCATGGGCCAAGGGTGGTGAGGGACCAGCCCCTAAGTGGGCTGGTGCGCCTCCCACAAGGCCCAAGGCGCAGCAAAGGAGGAGAAAGGAGAAACCCTAGGCTTAGATGGGCCTAAGGCCCACCCTAGGGGGAGCCCCCCTCTCTCCCCATCTTGGCCGCCTCCCCTTTCCCATCTAGGGCTGCCGCCCCCCCTAGGGGTGGGAACCCTAGAGGGGGCGCACCCTCCTCCCTCTCCCCTATATATAGTGAGGCCTGGGGCTGCCCATAACGCGCGATCTGATCTCTGCTTGTTGGTGCAGCCCTCCCTCTCTTTCTCCTCATATCCCGTGGCGCTTGGCGAAGCCCTGCAGGATTGCCACGCTCCTCCATCACCACCACGCCATTGTGCTGCTGGATGGAGTCTTCCTCAACCTCTCCCTCTCTCCTTGCTGGATCAAGGCTTGGGAGACATCATCGGGCTGTACGTGTGTTGAACGCGGAGGTGCCGTCCGTTCGGCACTAGGATCTCCGGTGATTTGGATCACGACGAGTACGACTCCATCAACCCCGTTCACTTGAACGCTTCCGCTTAGCGATCTACAAGGGTATGTAGATGCACTCTCCTTCCTCTCGTTGCTGGTCTCTCCATAGATAGATCTTGGTGACACGTAGGAAAATTTTGAATTTCTGCTACGTTCCCCAACAGAATATCTGTAGTATATGGCGCGCATCCTCCGCATATAAAGTGTCCCTGACAAGTTGCTCATCCCAATCACCGGTCAGCGGGCAGATTAGCTCTTGGACCTGTGTTAGCAAGCTGGCCCCTCTCTGGGTAATTACCCGACGTGACCAGGACCTAGGTATCCATGGGTCCAGCCAAATGTTAACCTTTGAGCCATCTCCAATCCTCCATATTTATCCTTATTTAACAAGGTCGAGACCATGTAGTATGCTCCGCCATGAGTAGGAAATTCCATCATGGGCTACAGCTTCAAGGACGCTACAGTTCGGAAAGTACCGTGCCTTCAGAACTCTAGCGCAAAGGCTGGTTGGATTTTGCACTAGTCGCCAGCCTTGCCTCGACAACATCGCCAAGTTGAATCTGTGCATGTCCCGAAAACCTAAACCTCCCAGGGCCTTTGGCTGAGACAATTTTTCCCAACTTATCCAGTGCATGGCATTCTGCTTATCATGCTGGCTCCACCAAAATTTGCCAAGAAGAGTGTTTAGCTCCGAGAAAAACGACTTAGTAAGATTAAAATAGGACATGGCAAATGTCGGGATGGCTTGTCCCACTGCCTTAACCAGGACCTCTTTACTTTCCTTTGCCAAGAGCTTCTCCTGCCACCCATATACTCGGCCACACATACTTCTTTTGATGTAGTTGAATGCCTTCTTAGACCATCCCACATGAACAGGCAGGCCCAGGTATTTCTCGTTCCAGTTTTCACTTTGAATGCCTAACGTTGCCTTGACTGAATTTCTATCATTATCGCAGGTGTTAGGACTAAACATGACAGCAGACTTCTCTGTATTGATACACTGACTGGAGCAGTCTTCGTATAGCTGGAGAACATCATGTAACGCTGCTGCTTCTTGCTGGTCCGCTCTGATCAAGAGCATGAAGTCGCCAGCGAAAAGGAGGTGAGACACACATGGCGCTCTCGGACAAAATTTTACTCCGTGCATGATGCCTCTTTCCTCAGTGTCCAACAATAGTGTAGACAGCCCTTCCGCGCAAATGACGAACATGTAGGGAGAGATGGGGTCTCCCTGCCTCAATCCTTGTGACGGACTAAACTGATGAGTGAGCTCTCCATTGACCTTAATCTGGTACCGTACAGTCCTAACACATTTCATGATGAGGTCAATCCAACTCCTCCTAAACCCCATTTTGCATAACATAGCTTCTAGAAAGCACCATTCAGCTCTGTCATACGCTTTGCTCATGTCCGCCTTGATCGCCGCAACACCATTTCTTCCATTCCTCTTGTTCATCAAGTAATGGGAGATCTCATATGCTATAAGAACATTGTTTGTGATTAGTCTCCCGGGCACGAACGCACTCTGATTCTCAGAGATGACCTCTGGCAGCACCAACTTAAGTCTATTTGCAAGAACCTTGGAGACTATCTTGTAAACTATGTTGCACAAGCTGATTGGTCTTAGGTCTTTGATCCTCTTCGGATTCTTTACTTTAGGGATCAACACCACCATTGTATCATTCCAGCCTTTCGAAAAATCGCCTCCGTTTAGCACAGCCAACACCTCTTCCATGATCTGGTCACCCATGAAATGCCAGTGGCGTTTAAAAATGATTGCGGGCATGCCGTCAGGTCCAGGGGCGTTGAGGTCACCGATATGGTCTAATGCAGCTTTCACTTCCTCACGAGTGTATTCTGCTTCCAGAATTGCATTTATAGAGCTTGAAACTCGTGGTTGAACCTTATCAATCAATTCAGAGAGCCTGTGTGGGCTGGACGAAGTAAATAGATCCTGAAAATAAGAATGCACATAATTAGTTAAAGCGGCCCCTTCCTCCACCGTCTTGCCATCCTCCCTTCTTATATCCTTCGGCCTATTTGATCTCTTCCTTGCCGACGCTACCGATTGCAGGTACTTGACATTTCTGTTGCCGCCCCGCAACCACCACATGTGTGCCCGTTGTTTTTGTCGTGTGTACCTTTTCTCTTTCAAGTCCTCTAGAACACACCTTAGCCTTGCTTCCTCATGGATCTTTACTTCAGAGACCAGTTCATGCATGCATCTCTCCAGGTCACCTCGTGTCTTCTTAATTCTACCATCAAGCTCTCCCACCACCTCCTTACTCCAGGTAGTCATCCTCCTTGATACTCCTTTAAGCGCTTGGGTTACACCTCCAACACCTTCTCTATAGCTACTCTCCCATGCCTCCTTAACCACATCCTCGCAACCATCCTCGTGTAGCCAACTGGCTTCAAACCGGAAGATCCGGTCCACTTTCTTCCATCCCCTGTCCATTCCGTCAAGGTACACAACGACCGACCTGTGATCCGAGTGACATGGCTCTCCATTAACCACCACATAGTTTGGGAAAGTTTCACACCAGTCATCATTTGCGGCAGCCCGGTCTAGCCTCTCACAGATGTAAGGGCGTAGTTCTTTGCTATGATTTCTCCATGTATACATATCACCCTCAAAACCAACGTCATGAAGCTCACAGTAGTCCAATGCTTGGCGAAAATTGTCAAGATAGTGTTGTGGCCGGTCCGCACCCCCTATCTTTTCATTGCTTGTCAGAATCTCGTTAAAATCTCCTATGCATAGCCACGGCCTTCCAGTTTGGTGTTGTTGCTTCAGATTTCTGAGCAGCTTCCATGTCTCTTTCTTCCTGTCCATAGCAAACTCACCATAGACTCCCATTAAACACCAGACCAAGCCATCTTCCTGTGCAATATCTACATCCACATGCCTCCTTTCATACGATCTCAATGAAACATCAAGACCTCTGCGCCAAAACATAGCTACTCCTCTGCCACTTCCCTCATCATTCCACGCTATCATGTTGGCAAGCCCCAATGACCACCTAAGCCTCCCCAACACCTTCTCCTTCAATCTTATCTCACATAGGAACAACATATCGGGATCCTCCACTCTTACCAACTCGAGAAGAGAGCAAACTGCCGGGCCATTCCCGAGCCCCCGGCAGTTCCAGCTGATAACTTTCATTGCTCCCGGCGGGGCTACCTTGGCAGCCCGGCCGATATGTTTGAGTGGGTATTGTTAACTATGCTGACAGCCTCCCCTACTGTCTCCGGTTGTAACATTGTTTGACCAGCCTCTCCTCCACCCCTTCCCTTTTTGACCTTGGTTCCATCATCCACCTCCATCTCCTCCCTGCCTCTCTTCCCAAGCTTCACTTCTAAATTTCCCTGTGAGATAATTCCCTCCGGTCGTGTCTTTCTCCTGAACTTTCTCCCATTCTTCCCTTTCTCATCAGTACCATCCTGCATCCCCTTCCTTTCACCCTTCCCACCGTCGTCCTTAATATTCACTTTTGCCACCTCGTCTCCTTCTCCTTCTTCCTTGCCTGTTCATTTTCCCGCTTGAGTACTCACCTTGGTTGGTAGGTCAACGTCCATATTCTTTAGCTCCCCTTCCTTACGGTCCTTTGGAGGTGACCCAAACTGGAGAGTCTTTGATGCCTTGCTAGCTGGTATTTCCTCAGTTTTGTCAGTTATTTTAAGTGGGCTTGTGACCTCTTTCTCCTCACCTCCTGTGTTCTTGCCACTGTTTCCGGAGGCCGAGTCATCCTTCCTCCATGATTGCGCGTTGCTGCCTGAGCCTCCCGACCCCTTCCCCAATTGTATTGCCTTCTTCCCCCCTGACTGCCCCTACCTCCACTAAGACACTGCTTATCATGACTACCCCTAGACTCCTGCCACTTCCCCTTAGCACCCTCCTCCCCCTTTTGTTACTCTCCTCTGCTCTCATCCACGGTCCGTATTGCGGCGCCTCTCCTCTAATAGATTTCTTCCTGCACTCCTTCTCACCATGTCCAATCACACCACATGTGTAGCAAAAATCAGGCATACATTCGTACTCAAAGCGACACCAAAGTAGATCCTTCTTGTCTACCTCCATAGTTGCTCCTCCCTTACTTGCCTCCTTCCTGTCTCTGTCTAGCACAAAACCCCTCATGAGAGGCTCAGTGATGTCCAACTTGACCTTGACCTGAAGATATTTCCCCACCGCCTTGTCGTTATTCCCAACATCCACATCCACCAGCTCATGAAAATCATCCCCAATCCGCTCACCCATAGCTCTATTCATATACCCGAGCAGCAGACCGAATACACGAATCCACATAGGGATGAGAATGAACTCATACTCCTCCACTGTTTTGTCCGGGTCAAACTCTTCCATGACAAGTAGTTCTTTGTCGAACCACCATGGGCCCTCCTCCAAGGCTCTCCTCCACCCTGATGCCTGCCGAAAGGTGAAAAAAAGGTGTTGGCCCTCAGTTCTTTGCAATCTAGGCCTTTGATCGGACACCAAATTCTTCCCAAGGTTTGGCCTACTACCCCTGCATGCGCTAGTTTTTCCGCAAACAACTTCCCTACTGCTTGAGGATCATCCGCTGTCCACTCATTTGACTTCCCCTTCTCCACTTCCCTGATTTTCAGACCTCTTCTCTCCGCTGCCGACAACTTCAAGCCCCTCATCAGCCCTTCAACATCCTCCATCCCCGCTAGCTAACTCACCCGAAACTGGAAACCCTAGGGACTGATTAGTGGTGTACGACCGCGATCCCTAGCTCGCGGAAGGTCTATGGTGGACGGGACGGGATGCGGTTTAGGGCGGCGAGCGGCGGCCCAGACGGACGACGGGAACCCTAGCGAGATCGGATCGCCCCGCGATCGCCCTTCCGTGAAGTACGCTAACCGCGATGTGTATAACTGACGTCATGTCACCGGTGGGAACTGAGCTCACTTATCATATTTCTACCAAGGACGCAGCTTTGCCTGGCCCACATGCCAGGGATCCAAAGGCAGGTGCCTTAAGGCACCGAAGCGCTCTCCTTCTACCAACTGGGCAGAGATTCTAGTAAGCAAGACAAAGAAAAATGAAGTGTCTTGTAACAGAATGAAAGCATCTACTCTATTACTCTAGAGAGAGTAACATGCATGTGTTAAAAAAACATTCAGACACTATGCGTAATGTGGCTGCTTAACGGTCAGACCAGAAATACTTCCTACAACATGACTTGCAAGTTATAGCAGTAATGTAAGAAATACACCATCTAGACTTGGCTTATAAAACAGAGTCGATACACACAGTCAAACATATTGCATAGCAGATCGATACAGCAATATGTTCACATCTTACATAGCTGATCAAATACATGAGCACCAACGAACATATCCCTCTCACAGAATAACCTTTCTTGTGCTAGCACTGCTAACAATAGGTGACCAAGCAATGATTATCTTCACCTTAGAGCCGTTGAAGTCACATTTATGTTTACTTATGCCACAGTATTGAGGCCTGACCATGATAGGAGCTTGAACAGGACCACCAGGAGAGTAGGCTTCTATGACAACTTCCAGGGTTTCTTCCAGTTCTTCAGAATCTTCAGTCACTGTTCGTAATTCAACAGAAACAACATGCCTTGACAGATCAAGGTAACCATCTTCTTCGCCTATTGGCATCTTCCCGTCAGCACAATCGCGAGAATCAAGCAATACAACTTGGGTGGGAGTGCCAGGGCCTTCACTACCATCTTTCTGAGGTGGTGAGGAGCAAGCAACTCTACCTCCATAACTGAAAGGGCTTTAACTGCCTTTAACAATGCCGACACGCAAGGAAGTGGCTTGGACTGCTCCATGATATAGTTTCTGCAGGCTTAACTCGGTTGTGCAAAGACAGTTGTCAAAAGTGACAGTATATAAACCATTAGGGGTATGATAACCATTGTAATGGCTTCTGCTATTGATCAACACGCTGTCTTCAGACTCTGCTGCGCCGCCCTTAAGTTTTAGTTGGACTTCAAACTCAAGAGGGCGGTCGGCTGAGATTGCACGGGATGGGCCAGTCAAGCACAGAAAAGGGTCCTGCAAGGTCATCATGACACACACTGAATGAATGAATTGCAACAAACCGATGGATCAATAGATAAAGACTCATGCATGCAACAAAGACGAGATAAAAGGAAAGTTTACAGAATACGACAGGCGCTTACTTCTTGGGTGATCTCTTGGAAGTTGTCCCTTCGCCGGTGGAAGAGAATGTTGCGTCTGCGATCCACATTGTCTCGTGCGGCGACGACGCCGTAGACTTTGAGTGGCCATTCCAGGTCCAAACTGATCTTGGCAATCTTGAAGGAGAAGATCTGCAAGGTGATCCCGCGGGTAGTATAATCGGATGGGACCTGTCTGGGTGTGTAGTGTGTAAAGTGCATGGGGCTCACTAGGGCTGCACGCACAATTTTGTCAAGAAAAATTAATACTTGCTACAAGGAAGGAATCTGCTCCATTGATAGGAATCATAGAAAGCAATTAACTAGTGTAGTAATGAACTAGTGTTGGCCAAAAAAGTAGGAGTATTTTACTTTTGTATCCAAAGTGTCTAATTTTAGATTCGACGCCTTGACGGTAGGAATCAAAGACCTCCTGCTCCTCCTCCATCTCCTTCCTTGCCCTCTCCTTGGGATCCTTCTCCTCCTCCGGCGCCACATAGTCTTTCTCATACGGGTACTTGTGCCAGAAAGGCTTCAGTTGCGATTTGAGTTTGGACATGCTGCCCTGCAGATCAGCCAACTCTTTTCGGATGCCGTCGATCACGGGCTGATCTTCAGTCTCATTGCTGCTGCAGAGTGGGGCTGATGGTATGATCCTGTATCTCATTAAAGACGCCATCTCGTCCATCTGCACACAGAGCCGCTCGATCTCCTGCTCGGAGATGATGGGGCTTGTTTTGCCTAGGTCCATCTCGACCCCCTCCTGAGTCGTCGTGCTCTCGATCTGCTGCTGGGAGACGGATTTTGATTTGCTTCCGTCCATCTCCACCTCCCCCGTGGTCGTCTTGTTCTCGATCTGCTGATTGCAGATGGAGTTTGACTCGGGCGTGTGGATCGATACGGAAACGGACGTGCAGTCCTTCTTATTTTATTGTATTTTATGTATTGATTGAAATATATAAGACGGTCGTGCAGTCGGATGACACGAGAGACGTGCGATCGCTGGAACGTACGTGACATATGAGAGTCTCGTCTCGTTTTTGTTCTTTTATTAAATCCTGTGCCCACCAATTGGCCGGCTCCTCTGCTTGCTCCGGTCCGTTGGTCCGGTTTGAGGGCAACGTCCGGTTGCGTTCGATTGAATCGAGTCTATATGGACTGTCTCGCGTCCGATCGATAGAAGGAAATCGCCCCTGGTCCCACCTCCTCGCCCACCGATTTTTTTGTCCCTCGTAGTAGAAAAAACCGGCGACGAATAGTAAGTAGAAAGAGAGAACCGGTCTGCATGTCTCTCCATCCATCCAATCTAAAAAAACACCAAATCACACACAGATCGTTCCGTAAAAATCACGTGGGTGCTTTCCTAATCAACGCCCTCACGTCTTGCGAACCAATCTGTGATTGGATGGTTAGAGACATTGTGGTATCCCAGCCCATCAAGATTAAGTCTTGATGCTCGCATTTATTCCTTGATTATTTCAGGATTTCCGCCGATGCGCATTTAGTGGGAGGAGACGTTCCCGTCGACGACGAGGTGCATACCGTGACTTCGTAAATTTCAAGATGATATGCTGGCTCAGTCTTTCGAAAATGCTCATATATGTAGGGTGTGCGTGTGTGCGTTTATAAGGGTGGGTGTATGCGCGTGTATATGAGCGCTTACGTCTGTACTGTGTAAAAAAAACAAAAAAACGCCCTCACGTCTCTCGCCGCCGCCACCACTCGTATCTGGATGAAGCCGGTTGCTGCCCCGCACACATGTATCCAAGCACCTCGCGTGGCCGGTGTCTCCTCGTCCTCGGACGATGGCGGCACAGGGCCGGTCCTGAGATTTCTGGGGCACGGGGCGAGACTAGAATCTGGGGCCCCTCAATTTAAACATCACAATAATATTCAATATATTATAAATAAACAATATAGTAAAATGCATCCAAAATCAATAATTTTTATTTTACCTTAAAATTTACCTCTAACATTGCTAGATGCAATTATGTTTATTATGGTATCAATATAAATCTCATTCAATAATTTTTAAAGTTACCAAACTATTTAAGCTCCCTTGGAAATCTACAAACCTCACATCGTTTCTACTCACTATATAGCTATTTAAAAGAATGACAATAACCATCACATAAGGCAGCATACCTTGGCCATCATTCACACATCCAGTGCCTCCTTATACATGTCCTTGATAAACAAATTGTTCTTGAAGCATTCGAACCATCTTCTATGCTCTAGAAATAACATGGATAATGAGTTGAATGTCAAAAACTATATGAGAAAACTGATGAGCAGAAGATTCAGTATATTACTAGATATCATCTCCAGATCCAAAAGGAATCATTTTTCTGATCAACTTTGGTCCTGGAGATATATGTTGAAATTTTCTGAAAGAAAGGAGCCTTCTGAATGTTTTTGAGAAAAGGTGATTTTGCACATCCACTACAAAACCATAAAATTGATCAGCAAGTTAATTGAACAGACAAGTCTTATACAGAATTTCACGTAACTTAATGGTTAATCGTGCATCAGTAGACATCATCTCCTCCTCACAATTTCTCTAAATCAAACAGTAAACTCATGACCCTTATTTCTGAATGCCAAACTTAAATCCTACTCATGGTGACTATTTCTTTTCATCGAGAGGAAGGAAGGGGAGAAATCTGAAAATCCATACAGTCCCACAAGATTCGATCAACAAAGAGCGAAGCGATCGGGCAAGAAGACCAGCGTACTTGTGTGCTCCTCCTCCCTCGCCGCCATCGTAGCATCGGCTGTGGGCGTCGGCGGCGGGCGAAATCGATGGGCATCCATGATGGAAAAAAAGAAGACGAGGGCGTTTTGCGCTACCTAGGGCCTCGGCAGCTAATGCTGCCCAAGCATTGGGCCAGGCCCAATATCAGCAAGAGGGATGGATGGCAACGATGAAAACATGACAACGTTTTGCGTGATCGTCGGTTACCTTCTTTGTGTGATTGGAACGATGAAAACATGGCAACCTACGACCAGATCTGACCTTCTGCTACGTAAGACATACTTGATCAGAGGGAGCCCCTGGATTTGAGGGGCCCGGGGTGGCCGCCCCCCTGCCTTCCCTCAGGGCCGGCCCTGCGGCGGCATGCCTGGACGCCGCCGCCTCGCGTTTGGGCGACGGCGGCACTCGCGTGCGCGTTGTCGGGCCACATGCACAACGGAACAGGGTGCAAGCGGCAAGGGAGTTCGGGCAGATGCAACAGTGACGTCATGTCTCATCTTTGAGGTGCGTACATGCAAGGTTTTGGATTTCGAATGGACGAATTTTCTCGTGAGGGGGGGGGGGGGGGGGCGAGATTCTCGGTTACCACGGTTACCGAGAATTACCGAACATATTTCGGACGAAATTTAAAACTGAATTTTGAATTCAAATTCTTTTAAACTAGATATACACAAGACTTCAAACTACATTGAGCACAAAGTTGATAGCATCACAGTGGAGCGTCGTGCACTCGCTAATGAGGACGTCGTGGGTTCGATTCCTGCCCGGTCCTTGGTTTTTACCTACGCCTTCTGAAAAATAAAAAATAAAAGTTTGTGCAAAAGTGGGGGTTCGAATCACAGTGGAGCGTCGTGCACTCGCTAATGAGGACGTTGCGGGTTCGATTCCTGCCCGGTCCTTGGTTTTTACCTACGCCTTCTGAAAAATAAAAAATAAAAGTTTGTGCAAAAGTGGGGGTTCGAATCACAGTGGAGCGTCGTGCACTCGCTAATGAGGACGTCGCGGGTTCGATTCCTGCCCGGTCCTTGGTTTTTACCTACGCCTTCTGAAAAATAAAAAATAAAAGTTTGTGCAAAAGTGGGGGTTCGAATCACAGTGGAGCGTCGTGCACTCGCTAATGAGGACGTCGCGGGTTCGATTCCTGCCCGGTCCTTGGTTTTTACCTACGCCTTCTGAAAAATAAAAAATAAAAGTTTGTGCAAAAGTGGGGGTTCGAATCACAGTGGAGCGTCGTGCACTCGCTAATGAGGACGTCGCGGGTTCGATTCCTGCCCGGTCCTTGGTTTTTACCTACGCCTTCTGAAAAATAAAAAATAAAAGTTTGTGCAAAAGTGGGGATTCGAACAAGTGACCTCTCGAGGAGGGAAATAGACGGCAACCACCACGCCACAGCAACGTTTAATGAAAGCATGGAGATGCTATGTTATTGTAGTGTACTTTTCACGTAAAAATTCAAAAAAATCGGAATTTTTTGCTCGGGATACGTGTTTTTCGTGGGGCAACGAGAAGCTCGGTAACCACCCGGTATCCGTTTTTCTCGGGCGGTACCCAAAACCATGCGTACATGAGCTCTGTTCTTTATCCACTGTTGCTAGGCCTGATTATGGCGCTGTTTCTGAACGTGCTTATTCGTGAACATGAGATCTTTGATTTCAGTTACGGTGCAGTTGGGTCTTAACTAAGAGCTGTCAATGTAGCTATAATTTCCGCTTGTTTTTTTTGAGCGATAACTCCAAGCTTTTATTCAGCAAAGTCCACAGATAGTGGGATACATCTTTGGTCATGGGGTTGACTAGCCAAATGTGGCGCCCCGGACCTAGAGAAAATGCATACTTGGCTAAACTATGCGCCTCGACATTAACGGCACGTCCTTCGAAAGTAAAATTACAACTCAAATTAACAGCTATTCTATGAACCTCCGAGACGATGGCACCACTCGATCCACGACTTCTGTTGTTGATCGCTCCGACTGCTCCCTTGGAGTCTGAAGCTACAAGCAGGTTCTGAATATTAAGATCTTGTGCCAATGCTAACGCCTCCCTGCAAGCAATTGTTTTCAGAATCTCCGGGTCATCGACGCCTGCAATCACTAGGGCTGAGCTTCCCAGACAAGCTCCCGTTTCATCCCGGCAAACAGCTGCCGCTGTGCCTCCTAGTCCCTTTCGGCAAGCAGCATCGACGTGAATCTTTGCATGGCCCGCCGGTGGCGCTTTTGGGCGGATAATTGCGCTGGTCACCTGAACGGCACGCTGATTCGGGTTAGGAGTTGGTGCAGCCAGTATATTAAGCTCCTGGAGATACCTGTTAATGAAACCATTGATGGCTTGGGGGCTTTGAAATATACCTTCATGAATCGCTTTCGGGCGCACCGCCCATATAGCCCACAGAGAAACTGAGAGCTTCACGAACGACTCATGCGATAATACCCCCATGAGGGTAAAGAGCCATTGTTTTGCCTTTGATTCTGTGTTCATTGCCAAGGTTTGTGCCAGATCATCATCCACGAGGGGCCATGTACATCTTGACATTGTGCATTCCAAGAGGGAGTGTCTCCATGAGTCCGGGGCGCCACAGATGCTGCACGCGCTGGAATCTGACATATGCGATAATTTCCGCTTGTTAACAAAGCTTCAGTCGACCTGGACATAGTTACTATAGTATCCATTCCATTTAGCCCAACAAATTATATTGATCTCTTCCAGTTTACCCTCCCGCATAAATTGTCAATTAAATGCCTTTTTGCTACATAGATTATTTTATCACTGTCAGACATAATCAAAATTTTAAGGGGAATATCTATATCTATGTTCGACGTGTCGGGGTATGCCTTAAGGATTGATCCATATTTGGACTTGGTTGCTTCTGACTTCACTTGAAAAATGGATATAGATATTAATCTACGGTCATGCACTTTGCTCGTGAACGTTCAAAACGAAATATGAAGGGTCCACCAGCTATCTCTAATTCTCTCCTCTGGCGCTACTGCACGAACTATACAATGAACTTTGACACAATATTATTTTGCTTGAGACAATTAGTCCTGGTCCTGATCATATTGTATCCTTGTTCGAAATTGTTAGACCTACTTAGTAGATATGATCTCATTTTTTGGTTACTTTATGTTTAGACCTTCAACAGTGTTTATATTTGACCTTTTCATTTGGTCTTGAAAATTAAAGCCAGCTCACGTAGTTGACGTTGCCAACAGATTAGAGAGTCATATAGTTGTCACCAGATAGGCAGGATTTGGACACGTTATTCATCGTTTGCCTGTAGGAACGCACGGGCAATGTGCTATTTCTACAAAAAGAATAAGGTTCCCATTTCTCTCCTTTCGTCCAACCTCTCCCTCGTACGCCCACCTCTTCCATCCCCTCCCCTCATTCTCTCCCCTTACCGAACAAAAGAAAAACCTTGGGCTATCTGGTAAGTTGTGAGTCATGACTTGTGGTGGCGGCAGAACGAGGGCGCACGTCGGTGGCCAAAGGAAGCGTCTACGGCTAGTAAAGGTCAGTGCCCCATCTCCGTTTCTTCCTTAGCCTGTCTCATCTATCCTATCGCATATCCGAGTCTTACGTCGTCTGTGCTACTATGTTATGCCTTGGCTGGAACGATTCCCACGCCGAAGAGATGGTCTCTCTCAAACAACCCTGCAATCAAATACAGAAAATCTCTTGTGTCCTCAACACACCAATACAATGGTAAATTGTGTAGGTGCACCAGTTCGGCGAAGAGATGGTGATACAAGTGTAGGATGGATAGTAGAAATAGGTTTTTGTAATCTAAAACAATAAAAACAGTAAGGTAACAAGTAGTAAAAGTGAGAACAAACACTATTGTGATGCTTGGAAATAAGGCCTAGGGTTCATACTTTTACTAGTGCAATCTCTCAACAGTGCTAACATAATTGAATCATATAACTATCCCTCAATGCGCGACAAAGAATCACTCCAAAGTTATTATAAATAGCGGAAAACATAAGATGAAATTGTTTTAGGTAGCGAACCACCTCAGAGTTATCCTTTTAGACCAATCTATTGAGCCATCCCTATAAGTGTCACAAACAGCCCTAGAGTTCGTACTAAAATAACACCATATGATACGCATCAATCAACTCTAATTTCACCTAGATACTAAAATGTCACCACAAGTATCCGTGACTTAATTATTCAATATGCATCAAACAATTTCAGATTCATAATATTCAATCCAACACAAATAACTTCAAAGAGTAATCGAAAGTTTCTATTGGAGAAAGTAGGACGAAAACGTGTATCAACCTATGTGCCTAGATTACCCCTTTACACCTCGGAAGTCCGCAAGTTGATTAGTCAAGTGACTCAATATAATACCCCATTGTCATCATGGGTATCCACATGCAAGACATACATCAAGTGTTCTCGAATCCAAAATATTCAATCCGATAATAATGATTTCCTCAAAGGGAAAGACTGAATTCATCACAACAAGATAGAGCGAGAAGAACACTATATGATCCAGCTATATTAACAAAGCCCGTGGTACATCAAGATCTTGCCAAATCAAAAACACGAGGGAGATAGATCAAACACATAGCTACTGGTACATACTGATATGTCTCCAACGTATCTATAATTTATGAAGTATCCATGCCATGTTTACAACAATTTTATATGGTTTTGGTATGATTTTATTAGAACTAAACTAGACTGACGCTGTTTTCAGCAGAACTACCATGGTATCATTTTTTTGTGCAGAAATAAATGTTCTCGGAATGGGCTGAAAATTTACGGTGATTTTTTGTGGACCAAAAGAGACCACCGAAGCTTCGGGGGAGGACCAAAAGACCCACGAGGACACGACAAGCTCGCTAGGCGTGCCCTACCCCCCAGGGCGCTTGGATCAAGCTTGTCGCTGCCTCGTGGACCCCCTTGACGTGAAACCTACGTCAAAAATTCCTATAAATACCCAAACCCCCGAAAAGAACCCTAGATGAGAAGTTCCGCCGCCGCAAACCTCTGTAGCCACGAAAACCCAATCGGGACCCTGTTCCGACACCCTGCCGGAGGGGGAAATTCATCATCGGAGGCCATCTTCATCATCCCGACGGTCTCCATGACGAGGAGGGAGTAGTTCACCATCAGGACTGAGGGTATGTACCAGTAGCTATGTGTTTGATCTTTCTCTCTCTCTCTCTCTCTCTCTCGTGTTCTTGATTTGGCACGATCTTGATGTACCGCGAGCTTTGTTAATATATTTTAATCTTATGGTGTTTCTTCCTCTCTATCTTGTTGTGATGAATTGAGTTTCTACCTTTGAGGTTTCACTATTATCGGATTGAATACTTTTATGGATCTGTGAATACTTGATGTATGTCTTGCATGTGGATGCCCGTGGTGACAATGGGGTGTTCTATTGATTCACTTGATGTATGTTTTGGCATTCAACTCGTGGATTCCCGAGGTGACATTGGGGTAATCTATGCATAGGGGTTGATGCACGTTTTCGTCCTTGTTTCTCCGGTAGAAATCCTGGGGCACTCTTTGAAGTTCTTTGTGTTGGATTGAATAGTATGAATCTGAAGTTGTTTGATGCATATCATATAATTGACACACGGAAACTTGTGATGACATTGGAGTATATAGGTGACATTAGGGTTGATTGTGTTGGAAATATGCCCTAGAGGCAGTAATAAAAGGATTATTATTATATTTCCTTGTCCATGATAATTGTCTTTTATTCATGCTATAACTGTATTATCTGGAAATCGTAATACACGTGTGAATACATAGACCATAATATGTCCCTAGTAAGCCTCTAGTTGACTAGCTCGTTAATCAACAGATAGTCATGGTTTCCTGACTATGGACATTGGATGTCGTTGATAACGGGATCACGTCATTAGGAGAATGATGTGATGGACAAGACCCAATTCTAAGCATAGCACAAGATCGTGTAGTTCATTTTGCTAGAGCTTTTTCCAATGTCAAGTATCTTTTCCTTTGACCATGAGATCATGTAACTCCCGGATACCGTAGGAGTGCTTTGGGTGTACCAAACGTCATAACGTAACTGGGTGACTATAAAGGTGCACTACAGGTATCTCCAAAAGTGTCTGTTGGGTTGACACGGATCGAGACTGGGATTTGTCACTCCGTATGATGGAGAGGTATCACTAGGCCCACTCGGTAATGCATCATCATAATGAGCTCAATGTAATCAAAGTGTTTGGTCACGGGATCATGCATTACGGTACGAGTAAAGTGACTTGCCGGTAACGAGACTGAACGAGGTATTGGGATACCGACGATCGAGTCTCGGGCAAGTAACATACCGATTGACAAAGGGAATTGTATACGGGGTTGATTGAATCCTCGACATCGTGGTTCATCCGATGAGATCAACGAGGAGTATGTGGGAGCCAGGGTATCCAGATCCCGCTGTTGGTTATTGGCCGGAGAGGAGTCTCGGTCATGTCTGCATATCTCCCGAACCCGTAGGGTCTACACACTTAAGGTTCGGTGATGCTAGGGTTATTAGGAAGGCTTATATGTGATTACCGAATGTTGTTCGGAGTCCGGGATGAGATCCCGGACGTCACGAGGAGTTCCGGAATAGTCCGGAGGTAAAGATTTATATATGGGAAGTTGTCATACGGTCACCGGAAAGGTACGGGGGCATATCGGTATTGTACCGGGGCCACCGGAGGGGTTCCGGGGGTCCACCGGGAGGGGCCACCTCTCCCGGAGGGCCTTATGGGCTGTATGAGGAAGGGAACCAGCCCAAAGTGGGCTGGGGCGCCACTCCCCCTTAGGGCCCATGTGCCTAGGGTTGGGGGAAACCCTAAAGGGGGGCGCCCCCCCTTGCTTGGGGGGCAAGCCTCCTCCCCTTGGCCGCCGCCCCCCCTCTAGATCTCATCTAGAGGGGCCGGCCCCCCTTCTCCCTTCCCCTATAAATAGAGGGGCGAGGGGAGGGCTGCGGGACACATCCAAGGCGCAGCCCCTCCCCTCCCCAACACCTCTCCTCCTCCGTCACGTGCTTGGCGAAGCCCTGCCGGAGTACTGCTGCTCCACCACCACCACGCCGTCGTGCTGCTGTTGGAGCCATCTTCCTCAACCTCTCCTTCCCCCTTGCTGGATCAATACGGAGGAGACGTCACGCTGACCGTACGTGTGTTGAACGCGGAGGTGCCATCCGTTCGGCGCTAGGATCTCCGGTGATAGGATCACGACGAGAACGACTACCTCAACCCCGTTCTTTTGAACGCTTCCGCTCACGATCTACAAAGTGGTATGTAGATGCATCTCTCCCTTCACTCGTTGCTTAGATGAACTCATAGATGGATCTTGGTGAAACCGTAGAAAATTTTTAATTTTCTGCAACGTTCCCCAACAGTGGCATCATGAGCTAGGTCTATGCGTAGTTCTCTTTGCACGAGTAGAACACAATTTGTTGTGGGCGTAGATGTTGTCAACTTTCTTGCCGCTACTAGTCTTATTTTGCTTCAGCGGTATTGTGGGATGAAGCGGCCCGGACCAACCTTACACGTACGCTTACGTGAGACCGGTTCCACCGACTGACATGCACTAGTTGCATAAGGTGGCTGGCGGGTGTCTGTCTCTCCCACTCTAGTTGGAGCGGATTCTACGAAAAGGGTCCTTATGAAGGGTAAATAGAAGTTGACAAATCACGTTGTGGCTTTCACGTAGGTAAGAAAACGTTCTTGCTAGAACCCTATTGCAGCCACGTAAAACTTGCAACAACAATTAGAGGACGTCTAACTTGTTTTTGCAGCAAGTGCTTTGTGATATGATATGGCCAAAGTTGTGATGAATGATGAATGATATATATGTGATGTATGAGATCATGTTCATGTAATAGGAATCACGACTTGCATGTCGATGAGTATGACAACCGGCAGGAGCCATAGGAGTTGTCATTATTTTTTGTATGACCTGCGTGTCATTGGAAACGCCATGTAAATTACTTTACTTTATTGCTAAACGTGTTAGCCATAGTAGTAGAAGTAATAGTTGGCGAGCAACTTCATGGAGACACGATGATGGAGATCATGGTGTCATGCCGGTGACAAGATGATCATGGAGCCCCAAGATGGAGATCAAAGGAGCTATATGATATTGGCCATATCATGTCACTATTATTATTTGATTGCATGTGATGTTTATCATGTTTTTGCATCTTGTTTACTTAGAACGATGGTAGTAAATAAGATGATCCCTCATAACAATTTCAAGAAAGTGTTCCCCCTAACTGTGCGTCGTTGCTAAAGTTCGTCATTTCGAAGCACCACGTGATGATCGGGTGTGATAGATTCTTACGTTCACATACAATGGGTGTAAGACAGTTTTACACATGCAAAACACTTAGGGTTAACTTGACGAGCCTAGCATGTACAGACATGGCCTCGGAACACAGAGACCGAAAGGTCGAACACGAGTCGTATGGAAGATACGATCAACATGGAGATGTTCACCGACGATGACTAGTCCGTCTCACGTGATGATCGGACACGGCCTAGTCGACTCGGATCGTGTAACACTTAGATGACTAGAGGGATGTCTAATCTGAGTGGGAGTTCATTAAATAATTTGATTAGATGAACTTAATTATCATGAACTTAGTCTAAAACCTTTGCAAACATGTCTTGTAGATCAAATGGCCAACGCTAATGTCAACCTAAACTTCAACGCGTTCCTAGAGAAAACCAAGCTGAAAGATGATGGCAGCAACTATACGGACTGGGTCCGGAACCTGAGGATCATCCTCATAGCTGCCAGGAAACAATATGTCCTAGAAGCACCGCTAGGTGATGCTCCCGTCCCAGAGAACCAAGACGTTATGAACGCTTGGCAGCAGCGTGCTGATGATTACTCCCTCGTTCAGTGCGGCATGCTTTACAGCTTAGAACCGGGGCTCCAAAAGCGTTTTGAGCAACACGGAGCATATGAGATGTTCCAAGAGCTGAAAATGGTTTTCCAAGCTCATGCCCGGGTCGAGAGATATGAAGTCTCCGACAAGTTCTACAGTTGTAAGATGGAGGAAAATAGTTCTGTCAGTGAGCACATACTCAAGATGTCTGGGTTGCACAACCGCTTGTCCCAGCTGGACATTAACCTCCCAGACGAGGCGGTCATTGACAGAATCCTTCAGTCGCTTCCACCTAGCTACAAGAGCTTTGTGATGAACTACAATATGCAGGGGATGGAAAAGACCATTCCTGAGGTATTTGCTATGCTGAAGTCAGCGAAGGTAGAAATCAAAAAGGAACATCAAGTGTTGATGGTCAATAAAACCACCAAGTTCAAGAAAGGCAAGGGTAAGAAGAACTTTAAGAAGGACAGCAAGGATGTTGCCGCGCCCAGTAAGCAAGTTGCCGGGAAGAAGTCAAAGAATGGACCCAAGCCTGAGACTGAGTGCTTTTATTGCAAAGGGAAGGGTCACTGGAAGTGGAACTGCCCCAAATACTTAGCAGACAAGAAGGCCGGCAACACTAAAGGTATATTTGATATACATGTAATTGATGTGTACCTTACCAGTACTCGTAGTAACTCCTGGGTATTTGATACCGGTGCCGTTGCTCATATTTGTAACTCACAGCAGGAGCTGCGGAATAAACGGAGACTGGCGAAGGACGAGGTGACGATGCGCGTCGGGAATGGTTCCAAGGTCGATGTGATCGCCGTCGGCACGCTACCTCTACATTTACCTACGGGATTAGTTTTAAACCTCAATAATTGTTATTTAGTGCCAAGTTTGAGCATGAACATTGTATCAGGATCTCGTTTAATACGAGATGGCTACTCATTTAAATCCGAGAATAATGGTTGTTCTATTTATATGAGAGATATGTTTTATGGTCATGCTCCGATGGTCAATGGTTTATTCTTAATGAATCTCGAACATGATGTTACACATATTCATAGTGTGAATACCAAAAGATGTAAAGTTGATAACGATAGTCCCACATACTTGTGGCACTGCCGCCTTGGTCACATTGGTGTCAAGCGCATGAAGAAGCTCCATGCTGATGGACTTTTAGAGTCTCTAGATTATGAATCGTTTGACACATGCGAGCCATGCCTCATGGGCAAGATGACTAAGACTCCGTTCTTTGGAACAATGGAGCGAGCAACCAACTTGTTGGAAATCATACATACTGATGTGTGCGGTCCAATGAGCGTTGAGGCTCGCGGAGGATATCGTTATGTTCTCACTCTCACTGATGACTTGAGTAGATGTGGGTATGTCTACTTAATGAAACACAAGTCTGAGACCTTTGAAAAGTTCAAGGAATTTCAGAATGAGGTAGAGAATCAACGTGACCGAAAGATAAAGTTCCTACGATCAGATCGTGGGGGAGAATATTTAAGTCACGAAATTGGTACACACTTAAGGAAATGTGGAATCGTTTCACAACTCACGCCGCCTGGAACACCTCAGCGTAACGGTGTGTCCGAACGTCGTAATCGCACTCTATTGGATATGGTGCGGTCTATGATGTCTCTTGCCGATTTACCGCTATCATTTTGGGGATACGCTCTAGAGACAGCTACATTCACTTTAAATAGGGCTCCGTCTAAATCCATTGAGACGACACCGTATGAATTATGGTTTGGGAAGAAACCTAAGCTGTCGTTTCTAAAAGTTTGGGGATGCGATGCTTATGTCAAGAAACTTCAACCTGAAAAGCTCGAACCCAAGTCGGAAAAATGCGTCTTCATAGGATACCCCTAAGGAAACCATTGGGTATACCTTCTACCTAAGATCCGAAGGCAAGATCTTTGTTGCCAAGAACGGATCCTTTCTGGAGAAAGAATTTCTCTCGAAAGAAGTAAGTGGGAGGAAAGTGGAACTTGATGAAGTATTACCTATTGAACAGGAGAGTAGCGCAGCTCAAGAAAATTTTTCTGTGGTGCCTCCACCGTTTAGAGAGGAGGTTAATGATGATGATCATGAAACTTCAGATCAAGTTACTACTGAACTTCGTAGGTCCACAAGGACACGTTCCGCACTAGAGTGGTACGGCAACCCTGTCCTGGAAATCATGTTGTTAGACAACGGTGAACCTTCGAACTATGAAGAAGAAATGGCGGGCCCAGATTCCAACAAATGGCTTGAAGCCATGAAATCCGAGATAGGATCCATGTTTGAAAACAAAGTGTGGACTTTGACAGACTTGCCCGGTGATCGGCGAGCGATAGAAAACAAATGGATCTTTAAGAAAAAGACGGACGCGGATGGTAATGTTACCATCTATAAAGCTCGACTTGTCGCTAAGGGTTATCGGCAAGTTCAAGGGGTTGACTACGATGAGACGTTCTCTCCCGTAGCGAAGCTAAAGTCCGTCCGAATCATGTTAGCAATTGCCGCATACTATGATTATGAGATATGGCAAATGGATGTCAAAACGGCATTCCTTAACGGCTATCTTAAGGAAGAACTGTATATGATGCAGCCAGAAGGTTTTGTCGACCCTGAGAATCCTAACAAGGTATGCAAGCTCCAGCGATCCATTTATGGGCCGGTGCAAGCGTCTCGGAGTTGGAACATTCGCTTTGATGAGATGATCAAAGCGTTTGGGTTTATGCAGACTTATGGAGAAGCCTGCGTTTACAAGAAAGTGAGTGGGAGCTCTGTAGCATTTCTCATATTATATGTAGATGACATACTTTTGATGGGAAATGATATAGAACTTTTGGACAACATTAAGGCCTACTTGAATAAGAGTTTTTCAATGAAGGACCTTGGAGAAGCTGCTTATATATTAGGCATCAAGATCTATAGGGATAGATCGAGACGCCTCATAGGTCTTTCACAAAGCACATACCTTGATAAGATTTTGAAGAAGTTCAAAATGGATCAGTCCAAGAAAGGGTTCTTGCCTGTTTTGCAAGGTGTGAGATTGAGCTCGGCTCAATGCCCGACCACAGCAAAAGATAAAGAAGAGATGAGTGTCATCCCCTATGCTTCAGCCATAGGATCTATTATGTATGCCATGCTGTGTACCAGATCTGATGTAAACCTTGCCGTAAGTTTGGTAGGAAGGTACCAAAGTAATCCCGGCAAGGAACACTGGACAGCGGTCAAGAATATCCTGAAGTACCTGAAAAGGACAAAGGACATGTTTCTCGTTTATGGAGGTGACGAAGAGCTCGTCGTAAAGGGTTACGTCGATGCTAGCTTCGACACAGATCTGGATGACTCTAAGTCACAAACCGGATACGTGTATATGTTGAATGGTGGAGCAGTAAGCTGGTGCAGCTGCAAGCAGAGCGTCGTGGCGGGATCTACATGTGAAGCGGAATACATGGCAGCCTCGGAGGCAGCGCATGAAGCAATTTGGGTGAAGGAGTTCATCACCGACCTAGGAGTCATACCCAATGCGTCGGGGCCGATCAAACTCTTCTGTGACAACACTGGAGCTATTGCACTCGCCAAGGAGCCCAGGTTTCACAAGAAGACCAGGCACATCAAGCGTCGCTTCAACTCCATTCGTGAAAATGTTCAAGATGGAGACATAGAAATTTGCAAAGTGCACACGGATCTGAATGTCGCAGATCCGTTGACTAAACCTCTCTCGCGAGCAAAACATGATCAACACCAGAAATCTATGGGTGTTCGATTCATCACAATGTAACTAGATTATTGACTCTAGTGCAAGTGGGAGACTGTTGGAAATATGCCCTAGAGGCAGTAATAAAAGGATTATTATTATATTTCCTTGTTCATGATAATTGTCTTTTATTCATGCTATAACTGTATTATCCGGAAATCATAATACACGTGTGAATACATAGACCATAATATGTCCCTAGTAAGCCTCTAGTTGACTAGCTCGTTAATCAACAGATAGTCATGGTTTCCTGACTATGGACATTGGATGTCGTTGATAATGGGATCACATCATTAGGAGAATGATGTGATGGACAAGACCCAATTCTAAGCATAGCACAAGATCGTGTAGTTCGTTTTGCTAGAGCTTTTTCCAATGTCAAGTATCTTTTCCTTTGACCATGAGATCGTGTAACTCCCGGATACCGTAGGAGTGCTTTGGGTGTACCAAACGTCATAACGTAACTGGGTGACTATAAAGGTGCACTACAGGTATCTCCGAAAGTGTCTGTTGGGTTGACATGGATCGAGACTGGGATTTGTCACTCCGTATGACGGAGAGGTATCACTGGGCCCACTCGGTAATGCATCATCATAATGAGCTCAATGTAATCAAAGTGTTTGGTCACGGGATCAAGCATTACGGTACGAGTAAAGTGACTTGCCGGTAACAAGACTAAACGAGGTATTGGGATACCGACGATCGAGTCTCGGGCAAGTAACATACCGATTGACAAAGGGAATTGTATACGGGGTTGATTGAATCCTCGACATCGTGGTTCATCCGATGAGATCATCGAGGAGTATGTGGGAGCCAACATGGGTATCCAGATCCCGCTGTTGGTTATTGGCCGGAGAGGAGTCTCGGTCATGTCTGCATATCTCCCGAACCCGTAGGGTCTACACACTTAAGGTTCAGTGATGCTAGGGTTATTAGGAAGGCTTATATGTGATTACCGAATGTTGTTCGGAGTCCCGGATGAGATCCCGGACATCACGAGGAGTTCCGGAATAGTCCGGAGGTAAAGATTTATATATGGGAAGTTGTCATACGGTCACCGGAAAGGTACGGGGGCATATCGGTATTGTACCGGGGCCACCGGAGGGGTTCCGGGGGTCCACCGGGAGGGGCCACCTCTCCCGGAGGGCCTTATGGGCTGTATGAGGAAGGGAACCAGCCCAAAGTGGGCTGGGGCGCCACTCCCCCTTAGGGCCCATGCGCCTAGGGTTGGGGGAAACCCTAAAGGGGGGCGCCCTCCCTTGCTTGGGGGGCAAGCCTCCTCCCCTTGGCTGCCGCCCCCCCTCTAGATCTCATCTAGAGGGGCCGGCCCCCCTTCTCCCTTCCCCTATAAATAGAGGGGCGAGGGGAGGGCTGCGGGACACATCCAAGGCGCAGCCCCTCCCCTCCCCAACACCTCTCCTCCTCCGTCACGTGCTTGGCGAAGCCCTGCCGGAGTACTGCTGCTCCACCACCACCACGCCGTCGTGCTGCTGTTGGAGCCATCTTCCTCAACCTCTCCTTCCCCCTTGCTGGATCAAGACGGAGGAGACGTCACGCTGACCGTACGTGTGTTGAACGCGGAGGTGCCGTCCGTTCGGCGCTAGGATCTCCGGTGATAGGATCACGACGAGAACGACTACCTCAACCCCGTTCTTTTGAACGCTTCCGCTCGCGATCTACAAAGTGGTATGTAGATGCATCTCTCCCTTCACTCGTTGCTTAGATGAACTCATAGATGGATCTTGGTGAAACCGTAGAAATTTTTTAATTTTCTGCAACGTTCCCCAACAGATTGATGTGTTTTCATATGGTGTTATTTTAGTACGAACTCTAGGGCTGTTCGTGCCTTAGGGCTTAGGGCCGTGGACCGGGCCTCTTCCTTAAAAGGCCAATATGCCAAGCCCAAGCCCATCCAGGCCCTGCTGGTGGGCTCAAAACTCAGGCCCAAGCCCGGCCCACGGGCAAGCCCAAATCGGGCCTAGGCCCTGGATTTTAGGGCCAGGCCTAGGTGGGTCAACAGGGCCGGGCCGGAGATGGCCAGGACTATGTGATCTCGCAATTCACTCCTTTTCCCTGAATTTAGGTGCCCCCCCCTTCCCAAACAGATAATGACACCGCTGTCCGTAGCTTTCAATCCGTAAAAAAACCCGTCCCTGTAGCATCGCTGGTTTTCTCCGCGTCTATATCATTCCAGGGGCAGGTTTTAGGGCCTGAGGCGTAATATAAATACAGGGGGCCCTTTATCAAAACAGGAAACATGAAAAATAAAAAAGTGCAGAGTCAGGTCATATGGCACGACCGGCTTTGCACCGTTCGATTTGCTACAATGGATTCGACTAAGGATGATACCTGTGTGTATGCTGATGTCGTGCATGTGAACATGCATGGTGGCCACTGCCCCATTCTCCGCCCTGATCCGCCACTGCCATTAAGGGGGAGGAGGCGTGCAATGCCCTTGACGCCCTCAAGCCAAGAAGGCAGATCTGATGTCTCCTCAATGTTTCCAAATTCAAATATTCAAATTCAAACACAACATATGACCCAAATGAAGTAAAACTACAAATAAAAGATAAAAGCACAACAATTAGTACTGTGAAGTGCCCACAAGTACTTAAGAGGATCATCTTGAAGTTGTGACGAGTTTCTCGGTTCTCGATCATCTGATGGACCGCATCTATGAATCATGTTGCATAATGTTCCAGCTCCACATGACCAATTTTCTGTCAAAACCAGTTATGTTAGGACAAACCTATGGAGCAACGAACCGCTCGACAACTCACACGGTGGCCACCATGTTTACATAACATCAGCATACACACTAATGTATCAACCTTAGTCGACGCCATTGTAGTACATTGAACGATGCAAAGCCGATCGTGCCACCAGATAAAGGGCTTATTTCTCTTTGACCTCAGGCCCTAAAACTCTTGAAATGTCCCATGAGTGATCTAGACGTGGAGGAAAACCAATCGAAGTCGAAACAAAGACCTGCATTAAAAGGAGTTGGAGAGAGGAAGCGAAATCATCGCCGTGATGCAAAATCTACAAGTTTCTTTTTAGTATTTGTATTTTTTTGAGGGTAAAAAAAAGGTGATGGAACCTAGAGGCTTCCTTTCTCTTTCCATTTGTCTGTGGTTATAAAAAGTGAAATTTTCTTTTGAGAGAAAAAAAGTGAAGGTTGGGAGCAAAGTACTAGTTAGTAGTACTCACTAACCTCTAGTTTTTTTGACGGAACAATCCTCTAGTTTTTTTTGTGAGACATCAGTATCCTCCGTTTTTGTTTTTTTGAGTAACCATCAGTATCCTCTCCAGTGGAGCCGATGGATGCGGCCGGATCTTCTGGGCCGGGCCGTATCCTACTACTGCCAGGTGATGCTAAAAAAAAGGCCTGAGGCGGCGGCGAGTATAGCGATCTCAACAGTCAACACCCCCATCCCCACCACCACAATAACCACGGCGTCGGACGGCGGTGGGGGAGACGTGGTGGAGGGGAGGCCTTGTCCGGTAAGCCCTCCGCCATCCAAAATCCACAAGCTGGGCGGTTCGGGTACGAGTTCAATTGACGCTGAGGATCAGACTGAGGCCATGACTGCCAGGGACGGCAAGATCGGCGAGCGGGTGGATTCGGATGAGGTACGCGGTGAGCATGAGATCACCGAATTCAAGTGTGGCGAGGTTGTGCACGAGGAGCTTCAGAAGGACAAGATGAACGCAGGTAAATCAAATCAACAGATCGAGAACAAGACGACCCCGGGGGAGGGGAGGTGGAGATGGACCTAGGCAAATCAAACTCGATCGTCTCCGAGCAGGAGATCAAGGACCTCTGTGCGCAGATGGAAGAGATGGTCGCTTTTATGAATTACAGGATCATACCATCAGCCCCACTTAACTGCAGCAGCACCACCACCACCAAGGAGACGCCAAAAGATGAGGAAGACAAGGTGCCGCAGTCGGGGATCGACGGCATCTTACAGCGGCTAGCTGATATGCGGCGTGACATGTCCAAGCTCAAATCGGAACTGGCCCCTTTCCGGCACAAGTACCCTTATGAGAAGGTGCTGACTTCTTCAGAGGAGAGGGAGAAGAGGCTCAAGTTCAGGCAGGAGTATGAGAAGATGGATAATAAGGAGAAGGCAAGGAGGGAGATGGAGTTCGACGTGAGTGACTTCGAGGGCTACTGTCAAGGCTTGACATCTTTAGTTGAACACTTTGAATTCACGAGTAAGATATGGCCAACACTCCTTGACTCCTATATAGTTAATCACATAGCAGTGTTTGTTTGTTCCTTCTCTAATTGCCAACCAGCAGATTCCCTCCTTCCTTGTAGCAAGTACCGATTCATGGTTTATTAGGATCGATGTACGCTAACTTATTTTTGTTGACAAAACTGTGCAGCCCTAGTGAGCCCCATGCACTTTACACACTGCACGCCCAGACAGATGCCACACCATCTTGCTACCTACGGGACTACCTTGCAGATCTTGTCTTTCAAAATTGCCAACATCGATTTGGACCTGAGATGGCCACTCCTGGAATGGCCACTTAAAGTGTACGGCGTCGTCGCCGCATGAGACAATGTGGATCGTAGATGCAATATTCTCTTTTTGAGGGAAAGGGGGAACTTCCAAGAGATCACCCAAGATGTAAGCGCCTGCCGTGTTGTATTAAATTTGCTTTTATCTCCTCATCGTCTCATACGTCTTAGTTTGTTGATCCATTGGTTCGGTTGCAATTAAGCATGTGTAATGATGATGCCTGCAGAAACCCTTCTTGAGCTTGACTGGCCCAACTCGTGCAATTTTGGCTAAGGACCCTGTTAACCTCGAAGTCCAACTAAAACTTAAAGGCCCAACAGAGCCTGAAGACAGAGTGTTGATCACTAAACGATGCCAGTACAGTGGCTATCATACCGATAATGGTTTATACGCTCTTACCTTGAAGAACTGTCTTTGCACAACAGAGTTAAGCCTTCAACAACTATACCGTCAATCAGTCCAAGCAACTTTTTTGCGTGTTGGTGGCTTTGTTAAAGGCAGTACAACCCCTTTCATTCATGGAGGCCGAGTTGCTTGCTCCTCACCACCCGACGAAGTCCTAGTCATGGATAGCCAAGGCATAGTCACGGAAGTTATTGATCGTCCGTCAACCCATGTTGTGTTGCTCAATTCTCATGACTGTGATGGTGGGAATATGCCAATTGGCGAAGAAGACGGATACCTTGATCTGTCAAGGCATGTAGTTTCCGTTGAACTAAAGCCTGTGAGGCAGTATTCCGAAGAATTGGAGGAAACCCTGAAAGTTGTCATACAAGCCTACTCAGAGTCTGGCGATATTGCCGCGCAAGCTCATGTCAAGCTCAGGCCTCAGTATTGTGGCATAAGTCAGCATATATGTGACCTCAACGGATCTGAGGTGGAGATTACCATTGCTTGGTCAGCTATTCTTCGAAGCAACAAGGTTATTCCGTGAGAGGGATATATGTTTGATATTGCTCAGGCGTGAATGTTATGAAGTATGATACGGATACCCACTGCCCACTTATATCTATCTATTTCTCTGTTTTGCCTGTCGTTGTTTGTTTGTCCAAGTGTTCGATGGGCTATGTAAGATGTGGACATATTGTTGTATCGATCTGCTATGTAAGATTTCGACGGATCATGAGGAACCATGAGGAAGAAGTTGTTTGAGAGCTTGTCTCTCCACCAGCTGAGACATCTGCTGTTGGATTCGGAGATGCAGCTAGATAAGGTTTAAACTGTTCAAGGAGAGTTGGAGCACCCGGGGTAGCTACTGCAACAGCTAGAGGATGCAGGGAAGATGGGAAAATGGTGCTCGACTGTTGGTTTTCTAGCTTCTCGTTCGTTTTTGCCAGCAGCAAAATACACACATGTAGCTTGCCATGCAAAGCTGTCTAAACTTGTAGTTTGATTGATTTCCTATGTGTGTAACTAACCTGAGACTCCGATCCTGTACGTGAACCTGCCTGAGCTAATCCCCTATGAACGCAAGCGCTCATATACACGCGCATACACTCACCCCTATGAACGCACACACGCACACTCTACCCCTATGAGCACCTCCGAGAGACTGAGCCGGCATATCATCTTGAGATTTCCAGGAATAATGCGAGCACCAGGATTTGAATCCTGATGGGTTGGGGATACCACTGTCCACCTAACCAACTCAACCACAGGTTGATTCGCAGAAAGATGGGGGTTTGTTGATTGATTTCCTGCCGTTTCGTTTGGCCAAAAGGAAGATATTCCCTCGGTCGGCTGGCTCGCGTCCCTTGACCATCGTGTCTCTCTCTCTCTCTCAAACAAAAAATCGCTGAAACGCACGCATACTCGTACTTGTCTTGTTGACTCGGGCACAAATCATGTCACGAGACGAGGACCCCGAGTGACTCAGCGCGGCCTTCTGTTCTTTCTTCTTCCTCCTCCTCACCGGACGGACGCCGGACGACATCCACTCTAATCGGCCATGGCGGTGATGGCCTTTGTCCTTCCCGGCGAGGTCGCCGCCGGCCGGCTCTCCACCCACGGTTGCATGCACGCCTTGCACCGCCGCAAAAATTATACTATATTAAATTAAAGACAACCGCATCTTGATTTCTTCTCTCCTCCCACGTACCTTCCTTCCTTGCCGCGGAACGCCGCCGGGAGAACCAACCGCACGCTTGGAATCCATACGTCGCTGCTGACCAAGACGGACGCCAACCCATCCAGGGCAAGCTGCTTTTCCTTCCTCCTTTCCTTCCTTCCTTCCTTCCTTCGTGGTCGATGTTGCTACCTATCCACAAGGACGAAAATCAATCCTCACAGGGTCACAGCGCCGCGCGGAATCACAAAGGTCACATCTTTTTCTTCGCCCTCTCCGCTCCTTCGCCCAAGCCCCAAGTCCAAGTCGCACACGCACCCTGCACGCGGATGCTGGACTCTTTCTACTATATATAGAGACATAGCTACTTAGAACAAGGCATGGTGAGGAGAAGGGAACAAGGAGGCCGAGGATCAGTGAGGTGGCGCAATCCAGACCCCTGATGGGCATCCCTAGGGCGTTTTAATGAAATGCCATGATTATGATGTGTTCATTTATGTTTCTAGGAAAGGCAAGGCAATTATCACGGGGCACGGGTTTCTCACTCACAGCTTTTACAATCGCTTCTTCAACTTCCTCTCATTTTTAATAGCAAACGTTCCAAACCTGCCAACAAGCTATCTATTCTTTTCTTTTTTGATAAACAACAAGCTATCTATTCAGGTTTGTTTGAGTGTGTCGAAAAAAGACGGGCTCGCTTGTTTGTCAGTTTATTCTTTTCTATGTTTCTAATAACATTCAAGCCAATCTTTTTTCTCTTATATATTTCGCAAGAATTATACAAGAAGCTAGCACAAGCTTAGCTAGAGTTCACTACAAGCAATTGGATCCGGTAACATATCAATCCTTCCATCCATACGAATGGATCCTCAAACAAAGGGCTCTATTATTTCCGAGTTTATTAATTTTTATGTTGCTAGTGTTCAGGCCAATGTCTTTTCTCTTATATTTCACAAGAATTATATCCATAGGCATGAATGGAACCTCAATCAAAGGACAAACTAGAAACATACGTGATCAACAAGTCTTTTATTAATTTAGATCATCAACATTTGTTTTTATTGCGTCTTTCAAACACATAGCAAACAATATTTCTCATCAACCTTATACATACATTCACTGTCACATTTATCCACATGTCCATAACAATGCTGCTACCATTTTGCGGCTCTGAAAGTTACAACAATCCTGTACAGCAAGGTAAAGCAACCTTGAAACAAAATGTCATGGTGCTCCAGCAACATATTGCTTCCATAACTCATCCAGAGCCCTGAGAAGATGGCTACTGGTTGCTCAATCTCTATTGGGTTGACTCAAAGCAACAATAAAAAAGGACACCAGAGCCAACACTAGAGGTTTGTACAGGATCATCATCACCAAAAGACCCCCTTGCTAACAAACACTACATGGTTGCAAAACTGGTGCAAAAGAAACTGCAAAAGGCCCAACTCTAGTGCTTAGCGACACCGACCAACGGTGGGGCTTTCCTTTGTCTTTGCCAGTTTGGTGATGAGGGCCACAAAGAGGTTCCGCTGCGCCTTGACACTCCATAGGATAGCCAATTGCTGCAGTAGAAACATGGCGCAGGGTCAGTATGATGGTTGATGGGTTTGAGCTGAAATATCACACTTTATGACACTTCCTGCTTCAGAATGGATTATGGACAGCGGATGCACTAATCATATGACTGGTGATCGAAGTCTTCTCATGGACTCAACTTTACGTCCATCTGATAAAAGTCATATCACTTTTGCTGACACTGGTAAAAGCAAGGTATTGGGTCTAGGTAGAGTTGCAATCTCGAGGGATCAGCACATGGATAAAGTCATGCTTGTTGAATCCCTTGGTTTCAACTTAATGTCTGTCTCAATGCTTTGTGACTTAAACATGATTGTGCTATTTGGAAAATATCGATGCCTTGTACTAATGGAATCTGACAAGTCTCTAGTCTTTGAAGGGTACCGGAAAGGTGATCTGTACGTAGTAGATTTCTCCGCAGGACCACAACTTGCAAGATGTCTCCTCACAAAAGCTTCTGAATGCTGGCTATGGCATCGGAGGCTAGGGCATGCTGGCATGAGGAACTTACATACACTCGCCAAGAAGAAGCATGTCATAGGCATCGAGGACGTCAAGTTCAAGAAGGATCACTTGTGTGGTGCCTGCGAAGCTGGGAAGATCACTAGGGCCAAGCACCCCACGAAGACAATCATGACGACATCTCAACCTTTCGAGCTGCTTCACATGGACTTATTTGGCCCTGCTCATTATTCGACGCTCACTGCCACAGCCTGTCTCTATGGCTTCGTCATTGTTGATGATTACTCAAGATACACTTGGGTACACATAGTACTCTACAAGACTGAAGTGCAAGATGTCTTCAGACGGTTTGCGAATCGAGCCATGAACAATTATGGAGTCAAGATCAAGCATATTAGAAGTGACAACGGCACTGAGTTCAAGAACACCGGACTTGACCTTTATCTGGATACAATGGGAATCACTCATGAGTTCTCTGCCCCTTACACACCTCAGCAGAATGGCATCGTAGAGCGCAAGAACAGAACCCTCATCGAGATGGCTCGAACGGTGCTCGACGAATACAAGACACCAAGAAGGTTCTAGGCCGAAGCTATTGATACAACATGTCACATCATCAACCGGGTTTACATCCATAAGCTTCTGAACAAAACATCCTATGAACTCCTCACTGGCAAGAAGCCAAATGTCAGTTACTTCAGAGTATTTGGAGCAAGGTGCTGGATCAAGGATCCCCATCACAAGTCAAAATTTGCACCAAAAGCTCACGAAGGCTTCATGCTCGGATACGGAAAGGACTCACACTCTTACAGAGTCTTCAATCTCTATCTTTACAAAATCGTCGAAACTATGGACGTACGGTTTGATGAAACCAATGGTTCGCAAAGAGAACTCCTGCCAAGTACACTAGACGAAGCTCCACCAAATGAATCTATCAAGCTAATGGGAACTGGAGAAATCATGCCTACTGAAGCACAGCCTGAAGAGGAACTTATCATTTCAAGACCAAAGCGGTGATAAATCAAGGGGCGGACAGGAGCAACAGCTTCAAATCAACCTGAAGACAATGCTCAGCCTGAAGAAAATCCTTCCAATGATGACAATGATCAGCAAGAGCAAAGTCTTCGTCCAGTTCATCCTCGTGTTGCTAATGAAGTACAAGTTGAGAAGATTATCGACAACATCAATGCACCTGGTCCACTCACTCGTTCAAGAGCAACACAACTAGCAAATTTCTGTGGGCACTTTGCATTTGTTTCAATCTTGGAACCCAAGAAAGTTGCTGAAGCCTTTATGGAACCTGAATGGATTCAAGCTATGCAAGAAGAGCTTCAACAGTTTGAGCTGAACAATGTATGGGAACTTGTCAAGCGTCCTGACCCTCGCAAGCACAACATAATTGGCACAAAATGGATATATCGCAACAAACAAGATGAGCATGGTCAAGTTATCAGAAACAAAGCTCGTCTTGTTGCTCAAGGCTATACTCAAGTGGAAGGGATTGACTTCGATGAAACGTTTGCTCCCGTGGCTAGGCTTGAAGCCATCAGGATACTGCTAGCCTATGCAAATCATCATAACATCCTCTTGTATCAAATGGATGTGAAGAGTGCATTTCTCAATGGCAAGATTGAAGAAGAAGTGTATGTTGCACAACCGCCTGGCTTTGAAGATCCAAAACATCCTGATATGGTGTACAAACTAAACAAAGCACTGTATGGCCTCAAACAAGCTCCTCGCGCTTGGTATGATACAATCAAAGACTTCTTGAAGAGCAAAGGCTTCAAACCTGGATCCCTCGATCCCACACTCTTCACGAAGACATATGATGGCGAACTATTTGTCTGCCAAATCTATGTGGATGACATTATCTTCGGCTGCACCAACAAGAAATACAGTGATGAGTTTGCTTACATGATGCAAGAGCAATACCAAATGTCCATGATGGGTGAGCTGAAGTTCTTCCTTGGTCTTCAAATTCGTCAGCAAAGCAATGGCATCTTCATATCTCAAGAAAAATACCTCAAAGATTTCCTGAAGAAGTTTGGAATGCAAGACTGCAAAGGTTACACGACACCAATGCCAGCCAAACACCATCTGGGTCCCGACGACAATGGTAAAGAGTTTGATCAAAAGGTATACCGCTCCATGATTGGTTCTTTACTTTACCTATGTGCATCTAGGCCAGATATTATGCTTAGTGTTTGCATGTGTGCTCGATACCAAGCGGCACCAAAGGAATCGCATCACTTAGCTGTGAAGCGAATTCTTCGATATTTGGCTTACACCCCAACACTAGGATTATGGTATCCAAAGGGCTCAGAGTTTGATCTGGTTGGATTCTCGGATGCTGATTATGCTGGTGACAAAGTTGATCGCAAGTCTACATCAGGCACATGTCACTTTCTGGGACGATCACTTTTCTGTTGGTCTTCAAAGAAGCAGAACTGTGTATCACTCTCCATTGCTGAATCTGAATACATTGCTGTTGGATCTTGTTGCGCTCAGCTTCTCTGGATGAAGCAAACTCTCAAGGACTATGGAATCCAGCTGAAGCATGTGCCACTCTTCTGCGACAATGAAAGCGCCATCAAGATTGCCAACAACCCAGTTCAGCACTCGAAGACAAAGCACATTGAAATTCGTCATCACTTCCTCAGAGATCATGTTATGAAGAAAGATATTGATATCATACACGTCAACACTGAAGAGCAGCTGGCAGATATCTTCACAAAGCCCTTGGATGAGAAAAGGTTTTGCAAGTTGCCGTGTGAGCTAAATATCTTAGAATCCTCGAATGTCCTGTGATCAGGCACACATCCTAACACTTATGCATTTTGATGACTTAGATGTGCAACACGCGAAGTAAAGTATATCTTCAATCAATGAAGACTTACACTCTAAGTGTGAATACATTAACGTGGAATTTGACTTCAGAGCGCCACGATAATTGTGCGCCGTGTCTGGGTCTAATACTTCCTATACGGTGGGTAACGCCACCACCAAATCTTTGTTTGAAGTATTTCTCTTGGCGTTACATGTTGCTATGTCTTCACATTTGATTTATCTTCTTGTTTGTCTTCACATATCGATTTGATCTTACTCATATATATATATATATAGACGTGTGTTCTGTCCTCTACAGTATTCACTTATTGCTATGTCTTCTTATTTTAATCTCTTGAACTAAGTGAATGTGATCGGACCCTAACCTCTCTATGCTTTCTACCCCAAATTCTATCTATCCAAATCATATGCATTCTGTTGGAACCGTCGAATGTCTTCTCTGCATCCTTGTCAGCAGAAGATACAAAGACAAACATTAAATCAGCCTTCAATGATCAATCCTTTTTGCCTGAAACCCGGAGAAGCCGGAACGACCACCCCGACAATCCAGGCGTGCGTGGGAACATGGAACAACTCCCTAGGTGTTGCATGCACGCCACGTGTCTCTCAGATGTGAATCGCCAGGGGCACCTGGGTAATTGCACTGTGCCCTGCCCCTTCCTTATAAATGCACGTCCCGTCACGGTCAAAAACACTTCCTCCACCTCTCCACCTCGACAAACCCTAGCGCCACCGCTAGCTCTCGACGACGCCGGCGACGAAGCGCTTAGCTGCCGCGACCTCGTCGACGCCGTCCTCACGCCGGCCGCGGACATCGTCCTCTCCGCCGTCGCCGTAGGTGTCCTCCGTCGCCAAGTTAGGGCACGGTGGATTGAACTGCTCGGTCTCCTACTCGTTCCATCTAGCAGTTCTTCATGTGGTAAATAAAACTCTCTTTTTACCGTCTTTTTGATCCTCACAGATTCATCCTGTCTACCAAAATAGGTTTTTACCTGTACAATGTTAGATCTATCCTGTCTGCATCTCATACTGCCTAGTATATTCACTTAAGCTTCATAACCAGTTAGATTCCTCACTTGTACTTATTCACGGATTCGTACAAATCTGGAACCAACTCTCAACATATAAGTGAATGTCTTCACATCGTGAGGTCAATGTCTTCAAACTGATTTATCTTCAAAAATCTTCTGAGAATGCATATGACCTCTTCCCCTTCCCTCGCATCTCTAATGCTGTCACAGGTACATGTCCGTGGGAGAATCCCTTGGTTCTCATAGTCTGCATTCGTTTGCAGAATTCTTACAGCGTCATATTAACTCTCCCGAAGCCACTTCCTGTATGTCCAGTCAGCGAAAACCTTTGAAGCCTTTGAACACTTTGAAACCATTCAGTTTGAAGTTCATGGCTGCAGAGAAATCAGTAAGGAAGGGCGGCGGACAGCACCGTGGAGGAACATCAAAAGATCTGCCTGATGACCTTGCAGAACTCTACAAGACTGATCCTGAAGAGCATTACAATCAGCGCAAGACCCGAATCCAATGGATTCGAAGATATTGGGCTGAACAGTGGTTCAAATACAAGTTCGTCACCCGGGAGTATGCAGAGAAAAATGCCATCAAGCGACCATGGGGAGATATTCTGTACAAAGGTCTTCTACCCCGGTCCAAAGCTGACGCCATTGCACAAGGTTTCTATCCTTGCATGGTCCGTGGGCCACAACCAGATGATGCCGATCCATCATCTTTGCTCTGGTGTCGCGAAGACAATCTGTTCAAACGCAATTATCAGTTTGCAAAAACCTCAGCAAAGAAGAACAAGGACTCCTTGGAGTTAAACTTCAACCCTGGTCCCTCTGCTCCCCGTGCTGACGGCTCACGTGATGCAGAACCCAATATCATTGGTCCCTATTACAACCTTGATGGTCTCATCGCTTACATCAGAGTCCAAGGTGTTAAGGTGGATCATTCTGATAATGATGCTGACACTGATGAAGCCCCTGCTCCCACTCCAAAGCCGCAGAAGCCAAAGAAGGCTAAGGCTTCAAGATCAGCTGCTCCTCCAAAAGCTTCACGTGTGAAGCCATTGGCAACTGCACCTCCTGAAGCCAGTGTGCAGTCAGAAGATCAATCACGCATCTCCAAGCGGACTGAGAAGAAGAAGACACATGTTAAAAATACTGATACAACACTGACTCCTGCTGCCATTCTGCGAGAAGAGCCCATTGATCTGTCCAGCGATGAAGATCTCGCAGATGATGCCCTTGAGCAACTAATCAAGAGCAAGGAAGAAGCAGAAATCTTCAATGATTTGCCTCTCTATGACGTGGCAATCCTTCATAACTTCATTGATGAGTGGTTTGACACCCCAAATCTCAGCTTTGAAGCTCTGCAACTTCCCATTGGCCTCAGCGTCGCCTTCAATGGCGCCATTGCTTCTGAGCTAGCTCTTGCTCAGCGCATAGTTGAACTGAAGAACAAGATCGACCATGAGAAAGCTCAGTTCAAGAAGCATGTGGCCAAGCTCAGCGTGCAAAATGTCAAAAACTTTCAAGTCATGATGCATGAGCTCAAGGAAGCTTTTCTCAAGAAGCGGGAAGAAGCCAAAGGTTCTCGTGAGCGCATGAAGAGATTGGCTGACAAGTGTGTGCAAGCCTACAATGAAGCTGAGAAGCGCAAGGCTCCTGGTCGTCCTGGCATCGACCCAAGAATGACTGCAAAGAAGAAGAAGCCATCGACTGACCAGTCTGCTCCTGCAAGACAGGAAGAGCCACGCATTGTCTTCCCAAGCAGTATGACCGGCTCGAAGCCAAAGGTCACGCCAACCGCTTTAGATCTGAAGAAGACAAGGGCTGCCGAGGCTGAAGCCAGAAAGAGGAAAAATTCTGAAGCCTCAGATGCTGCTCCCTCCAAGAAGAAGCACAAAACCAAGAAGGATAGGGCTGCTCCCACAAAGCCCTTAGTTGTTGAACCAATATCTGTTGCTCGCCCTGCATCTGCACAACAAGAACGTCGGATGATAATCCATGAGCCTGCTACCACAGAGGCTCCTGAAGACATTCCAGCAGTTGACCCTACCGCTGCTGAAGACATTGGTCCTCACGACAATGTTGAAGATGATGAAGTTCTTCCTCAGATCGAACACAACCTGGTATCATCGCCTGCTCTCATGAACAGCGAACTCATCAGCATTGGTCGTCCCTTGACGCCAATTGCTCAGGATGATTCATGGGCTGATCACCCACAACCCTCCCCCCGTCAAGAAGACACACCAGTAACTCCCCCAACTCAAGTCACCGGTACGGTGCTTGAAGATGATGACATTGAGGCCCAACCAACTCCATCCCCAAAGGCGTCGCCAGCATTCCGCAGGCTTCGCAAAGGACCAAGGCCTCAAGTCGATCTA
The DNA here is from genome assembly GCF_056163025.1 of Triticum urartu. Classification (NCBI taxonomy): domain Eukaryota; kingdom Viridiplantae; phylum Streptophyta; class Magnoliopsida; order Poales; family Poaceae; genus Triticum; species Triticum urartu. The sequence continues at coordinate 145,772,333 of NC_141874.1, forward strand.
TCGAGTGTTCCAGAAGAAGATGAGCGCCAATCTGTTTCACGTCAAGTGTTTCCTGAAGCCTCTCAGTCTATGAACATTCCTGAGTCTGAAGTCAAAGTGGCTGAAGATATTCCGGCTGCATCAGCCGATGACCAAGCTTGAGCCCAGAGAAGAAGAAGCTCGTGTCGTTACACCCCCCTCCACACAAGTTGTTCTCGAGGAGAACGTGTCTGACCCTCCAGCTACTCAAGTGGAGGTTAACAACAATGAGGCTGCCACCAACACCAACACTGAAGCCAATGACGTTGTCATGGCTGATGACAATGTGGAGCCTGAAGTCAATGTGACACCTGAAGTGGCTGCGCCTGATGCTAGTACTGCACCTACTGCCAGTCTGCAACCTGAAGCTAATGCCACTGCTCCTGTTCCGCCCCCAAGGCCTCATACTATTGAGCAGGCATATAACTATGGGCAGCTCGTTACTGTCAGATGGCCCATTCTGATTCCTCCCCCTGCTGCTGGTCCTCAGTTTGACTATCTGTTCAACACAGGCCACAGGTTCAGAAACCAAAGCCAAGACTGCCCAGGTTCCCAGGCACTGCAACTTCACCAGGGTCCTTCAATGCTAATGGCTTCAAAGCGCACAACACTTTCTTTGATAGCGCCAAGAACCCTTATTCAAGGCCACGGATCTCATCAGATCGATTCTGGAGCTGTCAACAGCGAAGCTATTACTCATGTGTTCTCTATAATCAAGGACGCATCTTCCCTCACATGCGTCTAGATGCTGAAGCCATTGCTGGACTGCCATGCCTTGAAGAAGCCCTTGACTACTTTTGTGATGCTGGGCTGCTCAACTTTGTGACTGATAAAGAGCACTGGAATGAAGAGCTGCTTCTGCAATTCCATGCAACACTCCACATTCGCGGATTCAACAAGGATCCGAAGACATGGGTCCTTGAGTGGATGACCGGAAATATACATCATGAAGCCAAAGCTCTTGACCTCATTGAGCTCACTGGCCTGTCCACTCCAGGAGATCTATATGAACCTGGCTATCAGCGCCACCACGATGCATTGGAGAGCATTTTTCAGAAGTCAGAGCCCAACATGAGCCAAATGCTTAGCATGATGAAGCCTCTGCCACGAGATGCTGATTATCCAACAGAGTTCTTTGTCGAAGACCTCGAGTATCTGCCTCGCACCATATATCACATCATCAGGCGAACTCTTTGGCCTGTCAAAGGACATTCTTCATCAGTAAAACTTGAAGGAGCAATGAAGACTTTGGTCTTCTATATCTTCAATGGCATCAGCTTCAACGCTCAAGATTTCTTTATCAGGCAGTTGGCTGCTTCTGGATCTGATCTGTTTGGCCTCAAGTTCTACGCTCCATGGGTCATGCGCCTCATTAAGCTTCATTCTGCTGTCAACTATCAACCTTCTGCTCGCAACCATCTTATATTCCTACCAGAGGTTGATATGTCAGTTGAAGCCATATACCCTGAGCCTGCCAAAGAGCCCATTTATCTTCACAATGTTGATTGCCAAAGCTTCACTCAGCCCATTGAAGGAGTCCAAGCTATCTCTCGTGTCTACCCTTTGGCTGGCCACACTCGCTTGCCTCACCAAGCTCAGACTGAAGCCACTGAAAGCACAATTGCCCAAAGGCCTCGAAAGAGATCTCGTGTTCTCAATGACCGAGAACTTCTCGTTGCCTTACATCAGAAACAGGATAATCATCACTACTGGCTCAAACGTCAAATGCAAAGCCTCTTGGTGGATGTCAATCGCATTCGCAACCTTGCCACCAAGAATGCCCTTTGTTACACATGAAACCTGCCGGAGGTTATGGAAGAGTTTAACACTGCTCAGCTCTGAAGCAGATCTTCAAGACGATGGCTTCAATGAGAGATTCAAGTTTGGCTCCACTCCTCTTCGGAATGTTGTTCTGCGTCGAACTCTGTCTCTTGAAGACCCTGATTATTCCTCCTCCGCTGCAACGGTAAATGCCAGGGTGATTGATGATCACGATGATGCTACCCCATCCCCTCCTCCAACAGCGCGTGTCGACCCTGCTCCAAGCACTTCAACGCCACCAAATGCCAATGTCGACACTGCTCCAAGTACCTCTGCACCGCCAAACACCAACGCCGACCCTGCATCCTCCTCTACTTTGTCTGGGAGCGAGTAGAGGCTCTATGTCTTCAAACCTTTTTGGTCCTTACTGACAAAAGGGGGAGAAGCATATGAGTTGATAGTCTTCAAGCGGGTCCATATGGGCGGGTGCTCTATATTTTTCCTGGTGTTTACAACTCTTGCTTTTTGATACATTTGGTTCTTTGAGTTGTAACACTTAAACTCAATGGTCGTCTGCTACTTATTTGCTACTCTGTGATGCGATGATAAATCCCGCATGTGCAATGATAACTTCCGCACTTAGGCCATTCTGCAGACGTCCATTTTTCATTATGCATGTCATTATCTTCGTCATATCAAATCATGCATGATGAATTATCTTCATAAGTTGAAGAGGATCTCCACAAGTATAACCTGCCATGTGCATTTGCATTCCAAAAGCAAATTACTATATGCACATCTTCAGGGGGAGCCTTTGCCACTTATGAAGACAATACCCTTATCCTTTACAATTTCACATACTTTTATCCCCGTTGAAAACTTCAACCAGTTTGTCATCAATCACCAAAAAGGGGGAGATTGTAAGTGCATCTAGTGCCACCCCTAGTTGGTTTTGGAGTATTGACGACAAATCTGGTTGAGGGACTAATGTGTTTCTGAGAATTGCAGGATAACACAGGTAGTGTCCCTCATTGATTCGGTTTACCTACCGGAGATGACCCCTAAAAATGTATGAAGACATTGACGACAATGGTGGGATATGACGACATTCATATTGAAGACTATGACAGGAGAAGACAATGAGTGAAGATTATGGAGCGCGAAGACTTAGTTGTTTCGTTGTTTCCTTTTCTTCTTTGTTGAGTCATAGGAACCACCGTACTGTTAAGTGGGGTCCAAGTGAACAAAGTCAGAGTGACTGATGTGATGCTCAACCCAAATCCTAATGTCTTCGAGTGAAGACAATGAAAGCGAATCTTATCCTGAGTTGGATAAGTCAGCTTTGCTTATATCCCAAGTAAAGTTGCCGTGTGTGTTTGAAAACTGACCGTTGGAACACGTGTCAGTTCCTTAGTGACCCAGGGTCATTTCGGACATATCAGGTCGGGTTGCCTTGTGGCTATAAATAGCCCACCCCTACACCATAAATTGGTGGCTGCTCAGAGTTAGTGCACGACTTTTGTCGTTTGAAAGCAACCCACCTCGAAGCCTTTGAGAGAGAGAAATCCTTGCGAGGACAAAGCCCAAACACCCAGAGCCAAAGAGTGTTAGGCATCACTGAAGTCTTTCTGTCCGCGTGATCTGAAGACTTGTTACACTTGAGGACTGTGAATCCTCCAGCCAGTTAGGCGTCACGTTCCGAGCATCCAAGAGCCATTGTGGATCGCCGGTGAACGAAGTCTGTGAAGGTTTGGAAGTCTACCTTGAAGACTTACCAGAGTGATTGGGCGAGGACTGGGTGTCCTTAGCTCAAGAAGGATACGGTGAGGACTGTGTGTCCGAGACTTTGTGTCCTCAGGTTTAAATACCCAGCCGCTCCAACCAGACGTACAGTTGTCGCAGCAACTGGAACTGGTCGAACAAATCATTGTCTTCAACAAGCTACTGGTTCTATCTCTTCCTACCCTTTACTCACTGTTTGTCTTCATGAAGTCATTGCCTGTTTGTCTTATCTGTTTGACTTCATTGTGAGATTACTTGTTTTGTTTGGTTTCATACCGTCTTCCATCCTGATCCATACTACCTAGCTGCTATTAGTCTTTGTGCATTCACTTCATTGAATACTTGACTATGGCTTGTCTAGTGTAGTCTACCTTCCGCTGCATCTGAATAGCATCGGTTCTATCGTTTTTCTTTGAAACCTCCATGTTTTGAAGACTTTCATAAAAATCGCCTATTCACCCCCCCCTCTAGTCGATATAACGCACTTTCAAGTCCCTAAAAGGCCATTACACCTCTGTTGCAAGACAGAATCATGCCATGCCATGAAGGCCATAACGTGCGACAATTGCTTTATTTTCGTCTTCATTTCCTCAGGGCTCTCTTGTATTGTGGTACAGCCTAGCTATCATGGGCATGGTTGCTGCCTTGTTGCACGCATATTCAGCACAACTATTAGAGATCATCCTTGGGACATGACAGCTAAGGAAAAACTACCAGACATGTAGTGAAATAACTAAGTTATTTTGAGCCCAGAAATATTATGATCCACACAATCGATACGTAACACTACAATAATCAAATAACCAATAGAGGGAGTCACCGGCTATCATATACACATGACAACTATCAGGTACAACTACATAAAAATGATCAACCAAGAGAGGTTGAATCCAACCACGTTAAAATCATCAGCTAAGAGAGGTACAGTGGGAGGAAATTGCAGGTCAAAAGCACTCAAAATGGTCCTTCCACATTAGTTTCAAGACAGAATCATCGTCATTAGAAGGGCAACTCAGTAAGCATGAACATGTTAACAATAACAAACATAGCGTCACAACCAGAGACCACAAGCACTGACTCTGCCATAATTAACAGAACAAAAAGAAATCATACATGACAAGTTGATGTCCATGCTCTTCTTTCAAGTGCTTTTGTGTGAGGGAAACATCAAAACCTTGTTTTGGCAGACTAAGTAGCGCTTGAAATGTCCTGAAGATGTGAAAGAATTAGCTATACTATCCATCATTAGCATCCAACAAGCACTGAATTTTAGGTTAAAGTCACCACTTGCAACCTACAAATGCGCAATCCGGTCACTTTATGTTGACAAGGCTTACCCATTGGCAAAATCATCAAATGAGGATGCCATGCTATACTGCTTGGCCAACACGGGCAAGGTTGGGAACTAGCTGCAGAAAAAACTAGCATAACTATTAGGTAGGCTCCGGAAAATGACTAGTTAAAGAAAGTATGCAAGATGCAAAAATACTGAACTCTGTAGACTATCATGCTCGCTCAATGTACACAAGACTGCATTTTGGAAAATAGCATATTTTAATGGTTCACCCACCATTCCTTAATGCTCCGGATACTCTGCTCCTTCAACGACTCATCCCTGGAAAAGAGAACATATTATTATCACCAGCAATTGCTATTGGGTATCAAGAAGCTCCCTCACAAGCACATTTATTCGAGAACAAGGCAACAAGCTATCATATTTCTTTTGGTAGCACATATAATCATAATCTAAAGAACTAAAGCTTTTACCAATCTATGTAAAAATAATAATGCTAGTAATGCTCCACTGAGGCAACAAAGAAATTAAAACCCATGCATAATTGTTGAAACTTGCATCAAAATGGTAGGTTTGCCAGAAACAGATTGCTTGCAATGTTTATTTTTTCTTTGATGGTTTATACATAAAAGATGCCTGATAGGGCAGGTCCTTGATGAAGTCAGCTAATGGGTTCTCAAGAAGCAACTAATGAAGTCTCAACTCTAAAGGCTCACAAGAAGCTACAAGAAAAAAATGGTCACCTTTCATTGATGGAGGCAATTCTTTCTTGTATTCACTGATTTGAATTATAACAAAGAACACCACAAATCATATACCTCTGTCACTTAAGACACCAACATGAGCGGTGACTGATTCCTGCATTGGATAGGCCAATCTCTACTGACAATGTAACATGGAGTGCATGCAACTATCAGCAACATTGGCCTGCCAGCACATCTCTCTATTCAAGAACCCATACTTAAAATAAAATAAGGATCAAACATGACGTGATTCTCATGTAATGACTAAAGTAGTTTTTTCTTCACAAAGCCAAAAAAGCAGAACACCATACAATAATCATGTTCTCTTGGAGCTACCTATCAATCTACAATGCTCAGACCAAGCAGAATAGACCAAATACTCTTTCTCAAAACAAGCACAGTTGGTGGTTGTCTTAAGAGAAAAAATGATGCAAACGTTGCAAGATAAATAAAAGTAATAATCCGACAACCCTCGTCCAGTAGAAAGGGAGGAAATGGACGGGCAGTGTTGTCCCTAAAAAGCAGCATCAACAATCATGAATAAGAATGGAGCAACCTTAGCAGGCAAGATTGCAAATTTATTCCTTTATGTACACATGGCCCAAATAATTCTCTCTAACATCATAACTTCCTATTCAGTACCAAAAACTCCAACATAGAGGAGCAACTCATTATCACAAATTCAAGCACTAATAAATACACATAAATCTGTAACCATACGCAGGTAGCCTCCATGACTAGCACGGAAGAAAGGGCCAAATGCTGGTGGTTGAGAACCATAGCCAGCACAAAAGGGTATCAATCACAAATAGCCACAACGGGAAAACTAAGTAACTTTGTTCCTTTATGTGCATGGCCCAAATAATTTCCTCAACATGAAAAAGACCCTCCTTTTTGTTGTGATAAGCTACCACGGGAAAACAATTTGACACAAGATTAACATACAAGAGATACAACCTTGAGTCTACTCCTTCAACCTATCCAAAAGGTTAAGACCCTCAATATAACACAATAGCATAAGAACAGTAGCAGTAAGAGTTCATGTTGGAGGTCTACCTATACTCTGAAACTGAAGGGAAAAAATAATGACTTTCCCCACTCAAAAAAACTAATGTACACCCTCTTGTCCTTAATATAAGGCGTTTTGGCAGTTCAATTTAAACCACAAAAACGTGTTAAAAGTTTCCTCTTAATTTCATATAATATAAAAAAATTGTACAAACAGAACAAATTGTCCCTATGACTAACTAGCAGTGCACTAATCCTACAGAGTTGTGCTGCAATGTATCATCTCATTGTCAACTTGACAGTGTTTGTCCCTGCAAAAATTCAAACTAAATGTATCATTATCCTCGGTAGATCTTCACTGGTCCAGACTTGATGAATATCAAACTAGCAGGGAGCTGAGAACTAGGACAGGGAGGCAACATTGAGCATCATGGCGCAATTAAAGCACTCAAATTTTCTACAATGTACTACTAGCCTCTTACATATCACAGTGCACACACACACACACACACACGACATCCGTGGAGGTAGAGTTCAAGAGACGCACCGATGACATGCTGCCTATGGTCGCCGTCTTCGTGGAGGTTGACACCGTGGTGCTGAGGATGGCCCAGACCATGGTGCCTTGAGGATGCTCCTCGGCCTTGTGGATGCACTGCTCCAAGTGTTTAGAGGAGATGGGCGACCTTCTAGGGCGTCAGGGTCGGAGCAGCCCTCCTCTCCCGGCACGACATGCCCTTGAACCCGCGTGGGAGCAAATTCTCCATGGACCCCTTCCTTGGCACAACCAGATCAGACGGGATGGGAACAAAGTGCCTGCACAAAACAGAACAATAAAAGGGGGTTCATTTATTCAGAGGAGGAATTAGAGCTCCCATACACCCAACAAAAGGGCATCTTCTATAAAGTAAGTAGCTGCAGACGCATCAAGAAAAATTAGAGCATGCATACACGGGCTATAGGAGACCTCGCCATGGTAGTTTGGTTTCACAACCTACCAACCAGAATATATAAAAACTCGGCAGGCTAGACAAGAGCATCGACAACTTGGGTGAACCAAACGACACAAGACTACCAATTCTAATTGCGAATAGCATTCCAAGGCACTGTCGTGGGCTATTGATTCTGCCATCCCTAAAGAACATGATAAACATAAAGCTAGAGAGAGAAGGCATGCAGCTTATTATCCTATAAAAAAGTGAGGAACTCAATTCTGAACCATTTCTCCTACACATTAATATTCTACTACAGTTTGCCTATAGTTGTAAAGCCGTTGTTTTGATGTGAGATTCACTAAGATTGAACAATGGATATCACTAGACAGGAGAATCACATTGATCTTTTCAGAACAATCAACCCTGCAATTGATTTAAATAATAACGAGGCAACAGGTGGTGCTCAAAACGGAAGTAGCTAGAAGCAAAATTGCCAGCAACCACCTATGAACCCTCCTGTCTATGCAAATAAAAAACTTCATTGACGATTTCATAGAAGTTACAACATTACCAAGCCACTCAACCGATCTGAAACATCAATATTAAGAAAACCCAAAGGTAATAAAGCATTTGAAGAAAATGAAGTAGTCAACGAAGTGCCTCCAATTCATTATTGCAAAATAATGTATGGTACTTCCATGTCACGAATTTGTTTGTCTCAGTTTGATCAAATAGCTTGATTAGGAAATATCCACAAAAAAGCAATGACTTTCCTCAGTCAGAACAACTAATGTACACCCTCTATTCCATAATATAAGACGTTTTGGCAGTTCAATTTAAACTACCAAAATGTCTTATATTTAGAAACAGAGTTAGTAGAAGATTTCATCTTGCAAAACACAAAACGAAAAGGTAGAGGGGGTGCCAGCTCCAAGACATAGCATCATTCACACAATAAAATGTTTCTAAGTGGCGTTGGGATCACAACCAACAAAAGTAACTGAAAGAATCTGAACAAAGTTTCCTCTTCCATATAAAAAGAATAAATTGTCCCTGTTACTAACAAACAACCCACCAATCCTACAAGTTCTACTGCACTGTAATATTGTCAACTTGACCATTTTTTACCTTGAAACAGTTCAAACTAGAAGATGTATCGTTTTCCTCTGTAGGTGTTTGATGGTTCAGACTTGATGAGTACAGTATCAAACTAGCTGGGAGGTGTGAACTAGGACAGTGAGGCAACATTGGACATCATGTCCGCAATCAAAGCTCTCAAAAATTCAGCATTGTACTACTAGACACATACATATTGAAAATCACAGCACATACACAGATGACATGTGCGGAGACAGAGTTCAAGAGACGCACCAATGACATGCCCCCGCCCTTGGTCGCCGTGGAGGTTGTCACGGTGGCGTTGAGGTTAGCCCAGACCATGGTGCGTTGAGGATGCTCCTCGGCCTTGCATACAAGTGTTCAGGGAAGAAGTGGTTGATGTGTTTCATCCCTCTACAGATTACGTCAGCGCACAGATCTCAGAACAAAAGCAAACATGCAAAAGAGGAGGGAGCAGGGTGGGGGATCATACACGAAGGAGGGTGGGAGCTTTGCGGGTGGACGAGGAGTAGGGCAGGGTCCCCGGGAGCCACCAGCGGCAAGGGGAGGGAGGGGTCACGAGTGTGCAAAATGACCTCCATCGACCTGTTGAGGCAAGGTTGTGCGCTGCCTCCGAACACATATGTGCACCTGCATAAGTAAAAGAAAATGAGGAAAAGTGCATCCTGTATAAAGTAAGTAGCTGCAGATGCTTTGATGCATCAAGAAAAAATAGAGCTTGCATATACGTGCTATAGGAGACCTCACCATGGTAGTTTTGTTTTACAACCAACCAACCAACCAGCATATATAGAAATTAGGCAGGCTAGAGAAGAGCATCGACAACTTGGCTGAACCAAATGGCACAAAAGACTATCAATTCTAACTTCAAAGAGCATTCCGAGGCACTGTTGTGGGCTATCAATTGTACAATCCCTAAAGGACATGATAAACATAAAGCTAGAGAGAGAAGACATGCAGCTTCTTATCCTATCCAAAAGTGAGAGGAACACCTCACAATTAGCATTACTTAATTATAACTTAAGCAACCCTGAATAAAAATGAGCAGGACGTAGCAAAATAAGGTATGCAAATGGTTCAGATTTCTTGGATTCGAAAAATCAAACATAAGTGTATGGGTGAACTTGGATTTAATTATCGATGCCCTCAAAAATTATGTATAGTAGAAGCACAAAGGCCAAAGCGAGGCCAAAAGTCCATCTCACATGGTAACTAAAACACATGGCTAATCTTTGATTGCAAGGCATTATTATCACTAAAAATGATTACCAAGACCCCATAATATGTAGAGCTTGACTCTGGTTTGACTGTAACACAGACCCCATAAAATCTTCATGAGAAAAAAAAATACTAAAATCAAAGTTTGATAAATTATTTTAATCTGGCATCCAAAATAAGTGACTTCTAGTACATCAAGATCACTGCATCCCTACCATGCCCCTACAGAGCTAGTACATCAAGATCTACACGCACGACATCACAAGTTCACCAATCAACATTTCAAAAACGACCCGTTCAGTTACACCAAAAAATTGCACAATGTTCATAGACATACCGCTAGTTCTAGATCAATCTTCACTGCAAACTGCTCCATGATTAATTTATCTGCAAATAGACATATTTTGTGAGGAATTAGTGACTTCTGTGAAACAAAGTACATTAGAATAGACACAATAACCACCTTGCTTGTCCTAAATCAAAATCAGAGATAAGGACGGGCTCATCTCAATACACACCTAACATACAACACACACACATACTTCTTGTCCTATATATATTGGCAGTTTGATATCAACGCCGCTGGGAATGAGTAGCTCGCCACCAGTAGAAAACCTACGCACGTGAAATGCCCAGGCATACTAATGGCGGTCCTCCCGCAGGTAGCCTCCATGGCTAGCACCGAAGAAAGGGCCAAATGCTGGAGGTTGAGAACCAGAGTCAGCACAAAAGGGTATCAATCACAAATAGCCACAAAGGGAAAACTAAGTAACTTTGTTGCTTTATGTACATGACCCAAATCATTTCCTCAACATGAAAAAGACCCTCCTTTTTGTTGTGATAAGCTACCACAGGCAAACAATTTGACACAAGATTAACATACAAAGAGATACAACCTTGATCATATTCCTTCAACCTATCCAAAAGGTTAAAACCATCAATATAACACAATAGCATCAGAACAGTAGCAGTTATAGTTCATGTTGGAGGTCTACCTATACTCTGAAACTGAAGGGAAAAAGCAATGACTTTCCTCACTCAGAACAACTAATGTACACCCTATGTTCCTTAATATAAGGTGCTTTGGCAGTTCAATTTAAACTACCAAAATGTGTCATATTTACAAACAGAGGTAGTAGAAGATTTCATCGTGCAAAACACGAAGCGAAAACAGAGAGGAATGCCAGCTCCAAAACATAGCATAACTCGCATAATAAAATATTTCTAAATGGCTCTGGGATTACAGCCAACAAAAGTCATAGAAAGAATCTGAACAAAGTTTCCTCTTAATTTCATACAAAAAACTTGTACAAAAAAAACAAATTGTCCGTATGACTAACTAGCAGTGCACCAATCCTACACGTTGTGTTGCAATGTAACATCTCATTGTCAACTTGATAGTGTTTGACCCAGCAACAATTCAAACTAAATGTATCATTATCCTTTGTAGGTGTCCACTGGTTCAGACTTGATGACTATCAAACTACTCCCTCCGTCCCATAATGTAAGATGTTTTTTGACTCTAGTGTAGTGTCAAAAAACGTCTTACATTATGGGACGGAGGGAGTAGCTGGGAGCTGAGAACTAGGACAGGGAGGCAACATTGAGCATCGTGGCGCAATCAAAGCACTCAAAATTTCTGCACTGTAGTACTAGCCTCCTACATATCACAAATCACAGCACACACACACACACAGAGACGACATCCGTGGAGGCTCAGTTCAAGAAACGCACCGATGACATACAACACAGATGCCCAGACCATGGTGCATTGAGGATGCTCCTCGGCCTTGTAGATGCACTGCTCAAGTGTTGAGAGGAGATGGCCGAACTCCATGGCATCTGGGTCGGGGCAGCCCTCATCTCCCGACACGACATGACCTTGATTTCGCGTGGGAGAAGATTCTCCATGGACCACTTCCTTCAACAAACTGCCTGCAAAAAAACAGCAAAAGAGGATTCATTTATTCAGAGAAAAGCAATTAGAGCTCACATACACCCAGCAGAAGGGCATCTTCTACAAAGTAAGTAGTTGCAAATGCTTTGATGCATCAAGAAAATCAGAGCTTGCATATATGGGCTATAGGAGACCTCACCATGGTAGTACGGTTTCACGACCAACGAACCAACCAGAATATGTAGAAACTAGGCAGGCTAGAGCATCGACAACTTGGGTAAACCAAACTACACATGACTATCAACAGACATGAACCAGATTGGAGCAACCTTAGCAAGCAAGATTGCAGCTTTGCTCCTTTATGTACATGGCCCAAATCATTTCCTCGACATGAAAAAGACACTCGTTTTTGTTGCAAAGAAATGGTATGGAGAACTGTTAACAGCAGATTAACAACAGATACGGATAACTGTATCTAGCTACCCTTTTTCGCAGAGTTAGTGGTTCTCTCAAGAGAAAAAAAATATGGAGAAGTTGAAGGATTATTAAGAATAATAATCCAGCAAGTCCTCTGGTCAAAAAATGAGAAAACGAACGGGCAGTGTTGTCCCAAAAAGCAGTATCAACGGATATGAACCAGATTGGAGCAACCATAGTAGGCAAGATTGCATCTTTGTTCCTTTATGTACATGGCCCAAATCATTTCACCGACAGGAAAAAGACATCTTTTTGTTGTAATAAGCTACCATGGGAAAACAGTTTGACACAAGATTTTTTTGTGGGTAGTTTGACACAAGATTAATATACACAGAGATCTATCTCTAATGAACACAACACGAAACAAACAAAATATCAGCTATGGTCAGGGTAGATATAAACAATATGCACTGAAGGTCTTTTTTGTGTTGTAGAACAGAAAACAGAATTTTCTAGCACTCAAAACCAAGCACGTTTCGCTTAATTAATCTCAACCTGCAACAGCTCAACGACAAAAAAATGTATATTCCTTTTGATGCTCAACAGATATAACACCTAAAACTTTGACTGTATTCATCAATGCTTAAATGGGTTATGTGGTGTTCCTATTAAAGGCAAGATAGGCCTGTATTCCCACACCAAAGATAGCAAAACATCAAGCACCATATGACAAGAGAGCTATCTGGTTTCAGCTTGGCAGTGATATACCGAGCAGTGGTCTACCTAGACTCTAAAACTGAAGTAAAAAAGCAATGACTTTCCTCACTCGAAACAACTAATGAACACCCTCCGTTCCTTAAAATAAGATGTTCTCGCAGTTCCATTTATAGTACCAAAACGTCTTATATTCAGAAACAGAGGTAGTAGAAGATTACATCTTGCAAAGCACGAAACAAAAACGGAGAGGGGATGCCAACTCCAAAACATAACATCATTCGCACAATATAATGTTTCTAAATGGATTTAGGATTACAACCAACAAAAGTCACTGAAAGAATCTTAACAAAGCCTCCTCTTTCATATTAAAAAAACTTGTACAAACAGAATAAATTGTCCATATGACTAACAGCCCACCAATCCCACAAGTTCTGCTGCAATGTAACATCCCATTGTCAACTTGACAGTGTTTGACATTGAAACAAATAAACTAAATGTATCATTATCCTCTGTAGGTGTTCACTGGTTCAGACTTGATGAGTATCAAACTAGCTAGGAGCAGAGAACTAGGATAGTGAGGCAACATTGAACATCATGTTGCAATCAAAGTAGTAAAATTTTCTGTGTTGTACTAAGCCTCCTACATATCGCAAATCACAATACACACACACAGAGAGACGACATGCGTGGAGGCAGAGTTCAAGAGACGCACCAATGACATGCCGCCTATGGTCGTCGTCGTCGTGGAGGTTGACACCATGGCGTTAAGGATGGCCAGACCATTGCGCGTTCAGGATGCTCCTCGGCCTGGCGGATGCACTGCTCCAAGTGTTGCAAGGAGATGGGCGACCTTCAATAGCATCAGTGTCGGAGCAGCCCTCCTCTCCCGGCACGACATACCCTTGAACCCGCGTGGGAGCAGCTTATCCATGGAACCCTTCCTTGACACAACCAGATCAGATGGGATGGGAGCAAAGTGCCTGCACAAAACAGAACAGCAAAAGGGGATTCATTTATTCAGAGAAGAGGAATTAGAGCTCGCATACACCCAGCAAAATGGCATCTTGTATAAAGTAAGTAGCTGCAGGTGCTTTGACGCATCAAGAAAAATTAGAGCTTGCATACACGGCCTGTAGGAGACCTCATCATGGTAGTTTGGTTTCACAACCTGCCAACCAGAATATATAGAAAATAGGCAGGCTAGAGAAGGATGTCGACAACTTGGGTGAACAAAATGACACAAGACAATCAATTCTGATTGCAAATAGCATTCCGAGGCACTGTCGTGAGCTATCAATTGTGTAATCCCTAAAGGACATGATAAACCTAAAGCTAGAGAGGGAAGACATGCAACTTATTATCCTATACAAAATTGAGAGGACCCAGTTTTGAACTATTGCTCCTACACCTTAACATTCAAGTACAGTTTGCTTATAGTTGTAAAGACATTGTTTTGATATGAGATTCACTAATGTTGCTCTGTTTGGTGACACTGGGGAGGGTAGGTCAGGTCAGGGTAGTACTAGTTTAGTATCTTGCAATGCTTAGACAGACTGTATTCATCATTCTCTCAATTGTTATCTTGTAAATACATTAAGGCGATGTATATTTCCTTTCCTGATAAAAACTGAGCTACGTTGCATTGGCGAGATTAAAAGATAAGATGGAAATAGCACTCTCCCCGTATGATTTCTGTGGCCATGATAGTCCAGTCAACATTTCCCTTGCTTGAGCCTTAAATAGCATAGTGTCATTAAAATGGCTCATTACCGCAAGGAGAATGCTTATCGTAACATTGACCCACTGGGAGGCCAAAATGTGATACGGTTTTCAAGTACCAGATCCTCCACTCGATGCTAGCACATAATAGGACAAACTGTTGTACCAAAAAGAGAACAGAGTAGAGTTTGGATAATAAACAGGATCCATCATTGTTTATTATGCCATAAACAGGGTATAGCCTGAATATTTATTGTGCACGCGACAAATATTTAGGAAAAGGGCATAGAAAGAATCAAAACTCACACTGCCGGACTTCTCCTTACTACCAGTACTAGCTATAAAAGCATTACGGGAGACCAAACTGCAATTTTCAGCAGGGAGATATTCCGACAGGGGACCAAACTCGTCCGTCCCCTCTTGCATGCATTCTAGGCTTGTATTCCCAGGACTCGGCGCTCAATGTCAAGTCTGCATACTGCCGAGCAAATAGTGCATTGCAAGTATGATTCAATTTCATTATGATTACCAATTAGTGTGTTGGTTGCAGGAATTTCTACATGATTTTTTCTTATCATCTTTTGGGCTTTTCATTACCATACCAAGCAACTTGTTTGATGGTGGTTGGTAGCTACTACTTCAAATTGACGCGTCAGAGTACTTCAAATAGCTCAGAGTAAGGATTAGTGTAATGAAGATGTTGGATGGTGTGGGGGAGGAGCGGCATTTCAGCGAAGTGGGAGAAGTTGGTGTGCCGGAGGAAACTCCGATGCAAGCCCATTGATGTCTCCGATGCTGGTCGGCGTAACTCCTGTCCAGTGGTTGCAGCCAACTTCCCACCGACTTCCTATCAGAAATCTCCTGTGGCCAGCACATAGGTTCCGACAGGTCAACACAAACTAGAACCAAGTTGTTTCTCTTGTACCTTTCCTTTTTTAGCCTTAGTTTCCATCCTAATTATCATTTACTAGCATGGGAAATCAAATTATTAAAAGGAAAGCAACAAGAAAAGCTGTCCACAAAATGCAATAACAAATATCATTGTCAATAAAATAAACAATGTATGGTCTTTTGTGGAACTGATGTCAAAGTTAACCAAGACCAAATATATATCCAACAACATACATGGTGAACTTTGTTACAGCGGAGAAAGCCACCAAATCGATATGCATGAAAGTAAGCAGATGTTGTTGTACAACACAAATTAAGAGGATAAGCTTATTGGAAGCACTTCAATATCTTCAGGAGATGAGTCGACAATCTGGTGCGCCATGTAGCAAGCAGCAGCACATGGAGATTCACCATTAGCATGTACACATGCCAGGTGATCAGACAGACCAATTGCTGAAGCAACAGAATCGCGGCTACTTGAAATACCAAATGCCAATCTGTCAGCTCAAAGAAAACCTAAGTCATGTCCCTAGCAAGATTGACCCAAACTTCCAAAAAGGTGTACTCCAGACGAAACAACATCGTCACGATTTTCCAGCGGAGGCGCCAATGGCCCTAGGCAACTTCTTCGATGGGAAACCTCCAGGAGAACTTTTTTGACAACATTCATGAAACGAAAAAAGCAAAGAAACAAAGAAAGCAAAGAAGAAGGAGATTGTGGGCCTTGTGGCTCTCTCCAACAAAAACGAGGGAAAGCAAAGGGAAGAGCAAGAATAAGGCCAAAGAAGAGATGAAGGTGCTTGTAGCCTTCTTTCTCAAGGAAAGCAAATGGGAGAGCTAGAAAATGACCAAAATAAAGAGGAAGAACCTTGTGGGTTGTGTGTCTTTCTCTCCCAAAAAAACAAGGAAATGGCCAATACATCACCGGGAAGTTGTTTTGAGCTGGGGATGACATGAGTTTCGCCGTTGGGCAGTTAGTGCTTGTGTGTCTCTATCACCATCCTTCACATCCATGGGAAGCTTGCTCCTTGTTACCATGGGCCTTACCCGGTTGTTGCGAAGGTTTGCCATGTGATGTATAAGCTGAAGCTTCCACCATGTGCACTCCATCAAAGAGTCTTCCATGTAACACAGTTGAAACCTTTCCGTGGAGTTCCACCAACCGAGCTGTCGTTGTTGAAGCCACAAGAGGTCCTCCGGCACAGGGTTATTCATGGAGCACCGATGCTAGTGGTGTACTCGGAAGCAACTTGTGTAAACATCGCAGAATTTCAAGCAAGTTTCCAGATTTCAAGGTCGGATATAAGCTATTCACCACGGAAAGGTTCCCAAACCCCGTGAGCTTGAAATCAACCCCGGTGAATAGATTATCATTGAGCATAAAATCTGGAAACTTGTCTTAAAACTCTGCGAGGTTTTCCCAAGTTGCTTCTGAATACCCATAGCCAATCCATTGCACTAGAAGTATTGGCGCTCCACCTATAATCCTGTGCTGGAGGACCTCTTGTGGCTTAGGCAACGACATCTTGGTTGGTGGAACTCCCACAAAAAGGTTTTAGCTGTGTTACATGGGAAACTCTTTGACGGAGTGCACACGGTGGAAGCTTTAGCTTATACATCATGTGGCTAACCTTGGCAACAATCGGGTAAGACCCATGGTAACTAGGGGTAGGCTTCCTGGTGGATGGTACAGGATGGTTATAAAGACACACAAGCACCAACTAGCCGATGGCAAATTCAACTCATGTCATCCCCAGCTCAAAACAACTACATCGTGATGTATTGTCCATTCTTATTTTTTGAGAGAGAAAAACACATGGCTCACAAGGTTCTTCCCCTTTGTTTTGGTCATTTACTTGCTCTCCTATTTTCTTTCCTTGCTATTTTGGGAGAGAAGGCTACAAGCTCCTTGGTCTTTACTTTGGCCTTACTCTTGCTATTTCCTTGTTTTTCTTTGGAGAGAAAGCCACAGGGCCCACAATCTCTTTGCTCTTTGCTTTCTTTTTTTGTTTCCTTTTTTCTTTTCATGAATGTTTTCACAAAATTTCTCTAGTTTTCTTTCACCTGATTAGACAATCACTCAAAACAAAGATGCACACCCGATTCATGGGTCTCATGTCTTTGTTGTTGAAGAGGTGTTGTTCAACTAAATGTGCCCGGCTACGTGCCTTGTGTCTGTGGCTGGACTTTCCTTACCGTACGGCCACATGTAGTGACCTAGGACTTTGCCGAGTAGACCCTGTCCAGACACGCCCCCAAGAGGACCGCAGACATCATTTTTTATTGATAGTAAAAATAATTTATACATGGTAGAAGAATCTAAGACAACAGTTAAAAAAACTTATCCTAAGCGATATCCATGTCCGGCGCAAGCTAGCCAAAGACGCAGACCCATGCTGGAGGACCTGGAAGCGGCCGAGCACGGCATCGTGTCACTCCTACAGGTAGGGCCAATCGTCGAGGCCGTGAACCGGGTGTTCGTCGCGTTGCCGGAGAACCCGAACGGTCCGTGTTGAGCTAAGACATCGCCGCCCAGTGCCACTGTTCGACAAACCGTCAATGACTTGGTTCAATAACACCTCTTCGACAACAAAGACATGAGACCTTTGCTCACAACAGAAATAAAATGGTGAGTGTTAAGAAGAGGGCCGGAACAGCAAAATCCAATCAAAATGCAAACCTTAGACAGCATGAGGAGCCATCCAACCCTTGTTGGCGTCATCCAACTCCGATGATCACCAGTTGCAACACCCCACACAGAGAGACAAGAAAAGAATTTAGGGTTGGTGGGCATCGGGAGCGCGTCCTTTTTATGCATACACCGGATCCGACCTAATGAAATGTCAGAAAAGGCACCACAAAATCGGACCCAAATAAGTACCATATGCTTCTGTTTCACCTGATTAGGCAATCAAAACCCCTTTCACCAGACTCAACTTCTCATCAATCTTAAAAAGCATTCACATGTTTAGTTAGATGATTTGCATGACTTTTTTCGCTCATTACAACAATGCACATATCCAACTCTCTTTTATTTTCTGTATGGGAGGAAATCATTTCTACTTATTGCAACTGTACTCCTCCGATTCTCCATAAATATACTTGTAAGTTATGTCTTGTTGAACAAGTTCAGTAAATCATGGAGGAGCAATAGATATTTACTTGTCTCCATTTTTCATGTCTATGATCATTAACTGAATATTGTTGTAAGCATATCCTTATTGTTTTCAGTTGGCATTTGTTGGTAGCTGGTAAGGTTCCATTTTACGCTGAACCACAAATTAGACTACATTACAACACTTTTTTAGTGGAAAATAAATATATATATATATATTCTGAATTATGCAGTGTTTCCATTACTTCCTATTGAAATCTACTCAATGGGCTGACAAGTGGACTTTTCATTGAATGTATAGTAATGTTTCCCAACTATGCTAAAGTTGTATTTTTCCAATATTACCTTAGGGCATGAATTTACAAAAATGTTAGAATTGAATAGTTATAAAAGGATTGTACAAAAAACTTTAAAGACAAAGACGTTATAAGTTTATATGAAGCTACAACTCCTGTCGATATTTTTCTCTTCCGAGATTTGATATGAAGCTTCAGTTCCTATACTAAATACAATTCATTTCTTCTGCTGCTTTTCCGAGACATTATGTGAAGCAACCCATCGCAACTTGCAACGTCACCTAATTCATGCCCTTTGTGAATTCAAGTTTGTTAGTGAGCAACTCCATTTAATATTTTGTATCATGCACTAGGTTCATAAACACCGGATGCATGTTGCTCTCCTGTAGATTGGTCCATTGACTAAACCATTTGCTCTTCGATGTTCCAGGTTTGTTGTCTATAAAGAAGATCCATGCTTGGAGTTGCAAGAGGTCCTAATTAACCTTGTAGGTTCGAGAAGGCATTGCTTCTTTACATGAATGTGCTTCCTTTTAAGTAGTGGAAATGGAAAATAATGCCATGCCGCCAGCTCCTCCATGATAACCATCTATTCAGATTTATCTAATTATGCAAGGAACCAACTATTTATATCTTCCAATGCACCAAACTAATAGTCTCATGAACTTGAAATCAGCTTAAATCATAACAGTATCATGTTTTCATCAAAGAGCTTTGTGGTGGCATAAATATCAAGTCACGAGGAACATTCGATGCAAAATACTCATGTTGCTGAGAGAAACCCGTGTTGTACATTTATATTCTCTCTTTTTTACTTTTGGAAGTTATGTCAAGAACATGCTTTTATTTTGGTGCAGGTAGATTTTACAACTGGATGCCCAGGCCTTAAATAGTAACAAAGGGCATAGCAGCACAAGAACACAGATGTATTGGATAGCTTCTGCTTTCGACTTTCCTGTTCATTTCATTAGCACTTTAACTTACTGAGGGAGGTGAAGTGAAGGCAGCTCTGTGTGCAAAAATAAAACACACCTTTGGGTGCAAGTAATGTACTGATGAATTTTCAATGTAACTCATAATGGCCTCGTTTTACAATTGAAGTTGGGCGTATTAATCATTATCTGTAATAAATTAGGTTCCTGAGTTGTGTGGAGGTCCTGCTTTTACCAGTCTTTGTAATAAGCTGTAATGAGTAGGTTCGAGTTATGATTTTAAGGCTGTTTGTCTGGTGTGTCAGGTAGAGATATTGTATCTCTCATGGCAGCAAATAAAAATATAACTATAACGACGACCTCCAAATGCACAAGCCAAATAGACAATGTAAAATTCAAATGATAATGTATGCTGTTGTTTACTTTCTAATATTTTCTCATGTTAGTTCAGATGGTTTTAAGGTGATGCATTGGTTTTAATCAAAGAAAGAAATGGAATTCGGGCATGCATGAACCTATTGCATGCACACAATGCAGAATTATATATTTCCTTGAAATTCATTAAGATAAACAAGTTGATTTGTAAATAGTCGCATTACCAACGACAAAACAATTGAGTATGACAAAGTTGAGGTGTACTGCAAAATTCAAGTTTTATATCTAACTAGTACCAATGCGGATTTTATAAAATGTGCATTAAGTGGTCTGAAGTGTCTCTGTTGGAAATATGAGCAATTTACCAAATAATTTTGCTAGGAAATACTAGATAAAGCATGACTAATATAGGAAATATAAAGCAAGTCATGCAATCTGACAGAGAGAAGGTAAACATCGTCTGCATATATGAACTTGTGCTAAACACATCTAGAACAGACACTAGATGAAGCTGCTTATACGACATAGAACCTAACATATGTAGGGCAGAAACTAGAGGCGAGAACTATAGCAGGACTCCTAACAGAAGGAACAAGAATACGTACGGGACAACAGCAGCGGAAGCACTGGACTTGGGGTCGATGTCCTCTCCAGCCATGTCGTCGATGAGGTTGTTGACGTCGGGGAAGAAGTCGTCGTCGGGGAAGTAGTCGTCGGAGTCCGTGATGAAGAAGTCAGTAGTCGCGCGGAGCGCTCCCCAAAAACCTTATCACCCTTCTCCCGTACAGGACTCAAAGTGGTGCGGTTTCGGAGGCCTACTGTCCCGACTCGCGGTGCACGCCGCAAGCCGGGATGAGGAAGACTGCAGCAGCTCAGAGAATGGAACCGGTGGCGAGAGGAAGATCTCTGGGAGGAGCGACCTCCCTTTTATAGGCGCAAGAGAAGGAGGCGAGAGGGCAGTGACGGGAGGCGAAAGAACAGCCGGCAGCTTCCGTGTGACCTTTCGTATACCCGTAGTGCGTGGCAAAAATTTAGATATCGGCTCGGCTCATTCCCGCAACCCGCGGCACGGCGCGGCGCGGCGCGTCGCGTCGCGTCATGACGAGGCGTGGCGTGGCGTGGCGTGGCGAGGCAGGCGGAGGAGGAGGAGCGCGTGTGGATATCCCTCTTGTTCTCATGCTCGTATAAGTGGGGAAAGAACCTCCCTTATAAGGAGGTCCAACTCCCACTAAACTAGCAATGTGGGACTAAACTTTAGTAGTATCCCTTGCCTTGCACAAATGGGCTAAGTGGGCCTCTAGGATTTATTAGGAATTTCTGAAATAGTTATTGGGCTGCCCAAAATAGACTAAATTCCAGCAATCCCCCACCAGATCCCAGAGGCACACCGAAATTTGCCTTTGGCTCCAAAACACTGTTTTATATACCGGTACTGCAGTGGAGACTGTTAAGTTGAACTTCCACCTAGAACTCTATACTACACTAGTAAGCAACTTGAACAGTGGACTAGCCTTGACCGATACATGGCTACCGTGGGTCTTCCCCGCGGGTGGAGCTTATGCGTCATACTCCGTGACCTTTCATGAGTTTACTAGAGAGAACCCTACTCTCATAGATTGCGACGTTTGACAATCAGACTCATATAGGTGTGTTCTTCAAAACATGTTCTGCAGGATAACATCTCTACTTAAATAAGCCACTTAGAACACATTAAGATATACATCAACCTGCCATGCATATTAGGAGAGTATTGCATCTTCATGGAGTGGTATTGTGAATAGTAAGGATACTCTCCTCTCAGTTGACCAACAGCTTGTCTTCCACATCTAATTCACGGGATCTCCGATCACAAAGAATAGGTTACCACTGTGAACAACTCATATTGTGGGTCTCATACCCATCTCCCTTGATGCATTAAAATCTATCACATTACGTGATAGACCCTTAGTAAAAGGATCTGCCAGATTTTTAGATGTTTGGATATAATCCAACGCAATAACTCCGAAGTTTTTCATTTTCCTTACAGACTTTAACCTTATCTGAACGTGTCTTGATGACTTCATGTTATCCTTTGAGCTGCTCACTTTTGTGATCACAGTTTGATTGTCGCAGTTCATAAGAACACCCGGTACAGGTTTCTCGACAACTGGCAAGTCATTCAAGAGCCGGCGAAGCCAATCTGCTTCAACCGTAGCTGTATCTAGTGCTGTGAGTTCTGCTTCCATTGTTGACCTCGTTAAGATGGTCTGCTTGCAAGACTTCCAAGAAACAGCGCCACCTCCATGAGTGAATACATAACCGCTCGTGGCCTTTATCTCATCAGCATCTGAGATCCAGTTCGAGTCACTATACCCTTCAAGCACCTTTGGATGCCCGGTGTAGTGAATTCCATAATTTGTAGTGCCTTTCAAATAACACAAAACTCTCTCTAGAGCTTTCCAATGCACATCTCCTGGTTTTGAGACAAACCGACTCAGTTTGCTAACAGCAAAAGAAATGTCAGGTCTTGTAGCACTTGCTAAGTACATAAGCGAGCCAATAATCTGAGAATATTTCAATTGATCTCTGGCAATTCTTCGATTCTTTCGAAGTAACACACTCGCATCATATGGTGTTGGAGAGGGCTTGCAGTCACTATAGCCAAAGCGACTCAAGATCTTTTCCACATAGTGAGATTGAAGCAAAGTAATCCCACCATCATCGTCTCTCAACAACTTGATGTGCGGAATGACATCAGCCACTCCTAAATCCTGTTGGGGAACGTTGCAGAAAACAAAAATTTTCCTACGGTTTCACCAAGATCTATCTATGAGTTCATCTAGCAACGAGTGATCGGATTGCATCTACATACCTTTGTAGATCATGCGCGGAAGCGTTCAAAGAACGGGGATGAGGAAGTCGTACTCGACGTGATCCAAATCACCGGAGATCCTAGCGCCGAACAGACGGCACCTCCGTGTTCAACACACATACGGTCAGCGTGACGTCTCCTCCTTCTTGATCTAGCAAGGGGGAAGGAGAGGTTGATGAAGATCCAGCAGCACGACGGCGTGGTGGTGGATGCAGGGGTCACCGCAGCAGGGCTTCGCCGTTCTACTGCGAGAGGGAGAGGTGTAGCAGGGGAGAGGGAGGCGCCAAGACTCAAGGGTGCGGCTGCCCCTCCCTCCCCCCCTTTATATAGGCCCCCTAGGGGGTGCGCCGGCCCTAGGAGATGGGATCTCCTAGGAGGGGGGGGCAAGGGGTGGAGTGCCCCCCAAGCCAGGTGGGGCGCCCCCCACCCTAGGGTTCCCAACCCTAGGCGCATGGGGTGGGCCAAGGGGGGCGCACCAGCCCACTATGGGCTGGTTCCCCTCCCCACTTTAGCCCATGGGGCCCTCTGGGATGGGTGGCCCCACCCGGTGGACCCCCGGGACCCTTCCGGTGGTCCCTGTACAATACCGGTGACCCCCGAAACTCTCCCGATGGCCGAAACTGCACTTCCTATATATAATTCTTCACCTGCGGACCATTCCGGAACTCCTCGTGACGTCCAGGATCTCATCCGGGACTCCGAACAACTTTCGGGTTACTGCATATTCATATCTCTACAATCCTAGCGTCACCAAACCTTAAGTGTGTAGACCCTACGGGTTCGGGAGACATGTAGACATGACCGAGATGGCTCTCTGGTCAATAACCAACAGCGGGATCTGGATACCCATGTTGGCTCCCACATGCTCCTCGATGATCTCATCGGATGAACCACGATGTCGAGGATTCAAGCAACCCCGTATACAATTCCCTTTGTCAATCGGTACGTTACTTGCCCGAGATTCGATCGTCGGTATCCCAATATCTCGTTCAATCTCGTTACCGGCAAGTCACTTTACTCGTACCGTAATGCATGATCCCGTGACCAGACACTTGGTCACTTTGAGCTCATTATGATGATGCATTACCGAGTGGGCCCAGAGATACCTCTCCGTCATACGGAGTGACAAATCCCAGTCTTGATCCGTGTCAACCCAACAGACACTTTCGGAGATACCCGTAGTATACCTTTATAGTCACCCAGTTACGTTGTGACGTTTGGTACACCCAAAGCACTCCTACGGTATCCGGGAGTTACACGATCTCATGGTCTAAGGAAAAGATACTTGACATTGGAAAAACTCTAGCAAACGAATTATACGATCTTGTGCTATGTTTAGGATTGGGTCTTGTCCATTACATCATTCTCCTAATGATGTGATCTCGTTATCAATGACATCGATTGTCCATAGTCAGGAAACCATAACTATATGTTGATCAACGAGCTAGTCAACTAGAGGCTTACTAGGGACATGTTGGTGTCTATGTAATCACACATGTATTACGATTTCCGGATAACACAATTATAGCATGAATAAAAGACAATTATCATGAACAAGGAAATATAACAATAATCCTTTTATTATTGCCTCTAGGGCATATTTCCAACTCATCTCAAAACAACGAGATAGGAAATCCTTGACCTCCTTAATAACATTCAGATTTGTTCCAAAAATCAGTATGTCATCAACATACAAGCACAGGATAACTCCCTCGCCCCCACCATGGCGATTGTACACACATTTGTCAGCTTCGTTCACAACAAAGCCTGCAGCTGTTAAAGTTCTTTCAAACTTCTCATGCCACTGTTTGGGTGCTTGCTTAAGTCCGTACAAAGACTTCAGCAACTTGCACACTTTCCCTTCCTGACCATCTACTACAAACCCATCTGGTTGTTCCATATAAATTTCCTCGTCCAACTCTCCATTTAGGAAAACAGTCTTAACATCCATTTGATGAACGAGAAGACCATGCGAGGCAGCTAGTGAAAGTAGAACTCGAATAGTGGTCAGTTGAGCCACAGGTGAGTAAGTATCAAAGAAGTCTTCACCTTCCTTTTGGGTATAACCCTTAGCCACGAGCCGAGCATTGTACTTTTCAATAGTACCATCAGGCCTAAGCATCTTCTTGAATACCCATTTGCATCATATAGGTTTGCACCCATAAGGATGATCAGTTATCTCCCAGGTTTCATTCGCCAAGATGGAATCCATCTCGCTATGAACCGCTTCCTTCCAGTAGCTAGCATCTTCAGATGCATAGGCCTCTGAAATAGAACTGGGAGTGTCATCTATGAGATACACAAGAAAATCATCACCAAAGGACTTTGCAGTCCTGTGTCTCTTGCTCCTAGTAGGAACTTCATTGTTCTCCTCCACAGGACTTTCAAAGTGTTCCATCGAAATGGCAGGTTCGGCAATTGTAACTGGTTCCTAATTCGATGAACTAGGCATCTCCTGATTAGATGAGGTAGCCATATCCTTCATGGGTGTCAGGACCCGGATCCTAAGTCACGCCGATCTAGCATGTAACACATCATATCACTTTGCGGCCTCACGCATGGTATTCCCATGGGTGCCACCTTACCTGGCCCGGGACCGTTTGCGCCTTTTGGATCACGTATATGATAGTGTCGCTAGCATCCATATGACAAAGAACCCGGGCCGACAAGGCTAGTCGTGAACCCAAAGCGGCACTAACCCATGGGGACAGGCATAAATGAATCAACTTCGAGCATGTTGGTCAACAGCGTGTGAATCCGGGCTGTAGCACTGGGCTAATAGGACTCCGGTAACCCGGGCTGTAGCAGGCTAGGCAGGACTCCGGATGTCACCGCGTGACATTTCCCCGAAGGGACAGACACCGGAACGAAGTGAAACACATGCCGGCCAATCAAGTGTCCTGAGCAGTAGTGCTGGGCTAGCAGGAATCCGGTGAACCGGGCTGTAGCGGACTACTATGGCTCAAGGAGGCACTAGACTACATTTCCCCATAAGAGAGGCTGCCAAGGATAAACAACTAGATTGTCGGATCCCACACATAGCAAGCATTTCAATCATACACACAATATGCTCGATATGTGTAAATACAACATGGCATCACAACATAACTCTACGACTCCAATATTTATTCATTAGGCTCCGAGGAGCCAATATATTACAAATATGGGTATCATGACCCAACATTCAGAGCATACAAGCAACAAGCACATGCGAAAGCTTAACATGTCTGAGTACAGACATCTACAAATGAAAAAGGCTGAGAAGGCTGACTATCTACCAGATCCTGCCGAGGGCACAAGATCGTAGCTGAGGTATCAAGATAAACGTCGGAGTCCACACGGAACTACTAGCGAGACTGACGTCTCTCTACAAAAACATAAAATAGGCAAAGGTGAGTACAAATGTACCCAGCAAGACTTACATCAGAACTAACTACATATGCATCGGTATAACAAAGGGGGTAGTGGAGTTTAACTGCAGCGAGCCAGCTTTGACTCAGTGGCTAACCTGAACTACGACTACAAACAACTCTTTTGAGGTGGCGCACACGAGTCCACATATTCACCATATCAATACACCACTATGGATCCGCTTCCGTCTCCCTACGAGAACGCCATCCATAGCACTCACGCTTATCTTGCGAGTTTTAGAGTATCCATTTTCACTTGTCTATGAACTGTTATAGGCAACCCAGAAGTCCTTTACCGTGGACACGGCTATTTGAATAGATGATGTTAACCCTGCAGGGGTGTACTTCTTCATACATGTTTCCACCACTTAGCGTCTGCACACGACATGTGCTCGGCAGACTTCAAGCGAAAGCCGACGTGGGTGTAGACCATGACCTACCTAAAGACTCAAGTCTCTAGTCCAGGTTTATCACCTAATCAGGTTCCATCCGCAGGGAGTCCGGCCAAGGTTTCTGAAGGAAATATGCCCTAGAGGCAATAATAAAGTTATTATTTATTTCCTTATTTCATGATAAAAGTTTATTATTCATACTAGAATTGTATTAACCGGAAACATAGTACATGTGTGAATACATAGACAAACAGAGTGTCACTAGTATGCCTTTACTTGACTAGCTCATTAATCAAAGATGGTTATGTTTCCTAACCATCGAAAAAGAGTTGTTATTTGATTAATGGGATCACATCATTAGATGAATGATCTGATTGACATGACCCATTCCATTAGCTTAGCACCCGATTGTTTAGTATGTTGCTATTGCTTTCTTCATGACTTATACATGTTCCTATGACTATGAGATTATGCAACTCCCATTTGCCGGAGGAACACTTTGTGTGCTACCAAACGTCACAACGTAATTGGGTGATTATAAAGGAGCTCTACAGGTGTCTCCAAAGGTACATGTTGGGTTGGCGTATTTCGAGATTAGGATTTGTCACTCCGATTGTCGGAGAGGTATCTCTGGGCCCTCTCGGTAATGCACATCACATAAGCCTTGCAAGCAGTGCAACTAATGAGTTAGTTGTGAGATGATATATTACGGAACGAGTAAAGAGACTTGCTGGTAACGAGATTGAACTAGGTATTGAGATACCGACGATCGAATCTCGGGCAAGTAACATACCGATGACAAAGGGAACAATGTATGTTGTTATGCGGTCTGACCGATAAAAGATCTTCGTAGAATATGTCGGAGCCAATATGAGCATCCAGGTTCCGCTATTGGTTATTGACCAGAGACATGTCTCGGTCATGTCTACATTGTTCTCGAACCCGTAGGGTCCGCACGCTTAAGGTTTCGATGACAGTTATATTATGAGTTTATGCGTTTTGATGTACCGAAGGTTGTTCAGAGTCCCGTATGTGATCACGGACATGACGAGGAGTCTCGAAATGGTCGATACATAAATATTTATATATTGGAAGCCTATGTTTGGATATCGGAATTGTTCCGGGTCAAATCGGGATTTTACCGGAGTACCGGGAGGTTACCGGAACCCCCCGGGAGGTATATGGGCCTTAGTGGGCCTTAGTGGAAGAGAGGAGAAGTGGCCAGGGATGGGCCGCGCGCCCCTCCCCCCTTGGTCCGAATTGGACAAGGTGAGAGGGGGCCGGCGCCCCCCTCCTTCTCTCTCTCCCCCCTCCCCCCTTAGTGGAAGAGAGGAGAAGTGGCCAGGGATGGGCCGCGCGCCCCTCCCCCCCTTGGTCCGAATTGGACAAGGTGAGAGGGGGCCGGCGCCCCCCTCCTTCTCTCTCTCTCTTTTCCCCCCTCACGAATCCTATTCCAACTAGGAAAAGGGGGAGTCCTACTCCCGGAGGGAGTAGGACTCCTCCTGGCGCGCCTCTCCTGGCCGCCCGCACTCCCCCCTTGAGCCTTTATATACGGAGGCAGGGGCACCCCCTAGAGACACAAGTTGATCCATGTGATCATATTCTTAG
This sequence comes from Triticum urartu, assembly GCF_056163025.1. NCBI lineage: Eukaryota > Viridiplantae > Streptophyta > Magnoliopsida > Poales > Poaceae > Triticum > Triticum urartu. The sequence continues at coordinate 145,800,831 of NC_141874.1, forward strand.
CCGTGTGCGGTGCACCCTTCCACCATAGTCCTCGATAATATTGTAGCGGTGCTTAGGAGAAGCCCTGCGACAGTAGTACATCAAGATCGTCACCACGCCGTCGTGCTGACGGAACTCTTCCCCGACACTTTGCTGGATCGGAGTCCGGGGATCGTCATCGAGCTGAACGTGTGCTAGAACTCGAAGGTGCCGTAGTTTCGGTGCTTGATCGGTCGGGCCGTGAAGACGTACGACTACATCAACCAAGTTAACGCTTCCATTGTCGATCTACAAGGGTACGTAGATCACACTCCCCCCTCTCGTTGCTATGCATCACCATGATCTTGCGTGTGCGTAGGAATTTTTTTGAAATTACTACGAAACCCAACAGTTTCCACATACGGCCCCGAACGATGTGTACAGGGTTCCGAGACACCAAACGGGTGCCCGGCTGGCCCGGCCACGTGCCTACCGCAACACAGCCCACCCCTACGATCAGCGCTGCGTGCGGCCCCCAGCATACTACAAACACCAGAAACTACTTGCAACTCCTGGACAGAGGACAAGGGTGGTTAAGAAGTCGAGCGGGGTCATATTTCAGGGCCCAATGCATGGTAGTAGCTGTTTCATGGATCACAAACACAGAACTCAGTTGCTGAGGACGGCTTCAATGAGACAACCCACCATGTGCTCCTACATGGCCTCTCACCGCCACCTTTACCAAATCGTGTTCACACACTTAGCTCACACACAGTAGGGCATGTTCATGACCATTCCAATTCATTCCTGATGAATCAGACCTGACTCAACTCTAAGCAGTAGCAGGCACGACAAACAAGCATGAATGAGTAGGCACATCAAGGCTCAAACAACTCCTACTCATGCTAGTGGGTTTCATCTATTTACTGTGGCAATGACATGTCATGCAGAGGATAAGGGGTTCAACTACCGCAGCATGTAACAGTTGAATCGATGTTGTCCTAATGCAGTAAAAGGGAGCAGGAGCGAGAGAGTGGGATTGTATCGGAATGAACAAGGGGGTTTTGCTTGCCTGGCACTTCTGAAGATAATATAGTTCTTCATTGGTGTCATCGATCACGGCGTCGAAGCAACGTCTACTGAGAGGGGACAAATACCGGCAACAGAGAAAGAAACATAATCAATACAATGCACAATATGATGCATGATCATGACATGGTAAAATGAGTGTGTTGGGCTAATGCAACTACAACCAGATGGGTTTGGTCATTTTGAACCAAAGGTTTAATTCCAAACTCAAATTATGAATTTAAATAGTGCCTTAACATGTTTTAATATAAACAACAGGTTTAAGTTGCTTTATCATGCATGAAACCAGTACAGATGGATAGATTGGATTTTTCTGATCATTTTCATATATAAATTTTTGCATTTGGAGTTACAGATTAATTTCTATGATTTTTGGAAGTTAGCACTATTTTTCTGGAATTTCCTGAATAAGAATAAATCTAGAAAAAGGAGTTACTGCGTCAGCACTGTGTCAGCGTGACGTCAGCGAGTCAACAGGCTGGTCCAGGTCAAACCTGACCAGTGGGGGCCACACGTCAGTGTAATTAGCCTAGCTAATTTTTAGTTAGCACTAAACCTAACTTAGTTAGCAGACGGGCCCCACCTGTCATGGAGTCAGGGGGAAGTCAACCTGGGCCCACACTGAGTCAACCCGGGTCAAGCGGGGTCAAACTCGCTGGCGTTTAGCCGCCGGCGAGGCCAGACGCGGCGGGGCACCTCGGATTTGGTCCTTCAGTGGCCAAATTGAGGGCGGAGACGTGCTACGCGTAGCTGGGGAGCTGCCGCATCCAGTGGTGCAAGTGGTTGGACACGGGGATGCCGGAAGCGACGCCGGCGAGCTCGACAGCGGCGGCCGGAGTTCGGCACGCACGGGCACGACGTTGGGGAGCACGGCAGGGCTAGCGAGTGGGTGCACTCGGCTCCTGGGAGCATGCTAAGTACGGTGACGCGCGTGGACGCGGGTGGCAGCAGCTGTGGCCGCAGCGGCGACTTGGCCGGAGGCGGAGAGCTCTCGGGCTCGAAGGATACGGCGACTACGCAGCGCAAACGAGCAAGGGAAGAGAGGGGATCGAAGGAGAAGCTCACGGTGAGTGCAGCGGTGGCCTCGGCGAGCTTGGGGAAGCAACGGAGCGGGTGCACGGTCGCCGGCGATCTCAGCGGACCGAGGTTGAAGAAGAAGGCGATGGCGGCATTTCAGGGCTTCCAGCGGGGCGTGGCTTGGTGGGGAGGAAGAGGGGGTCGGGGCGAAGCGTCTGAGCACATCGGTGAGGCGAGGTAGTGGCCGTGGCAACGACAGCAGCGAGCGGCGGCAACGATGGCTCTTGGGTGCGTGCGAGAGGAGAGCCAGAGGAGGGAGAGGAGCACGGGGAGAGTGAGGGGCGGTCGGGGAGGCTGCGTGTCGTCCCTAGAGCGTCGAGGGCGAAGCGGCAAGCAGGACGTGGCGCACGGCGGTGCACGCACGTCGGGCACGCGCCCGTCCTCCTGGCAAGGAGGAAGACGATAGGGGGAGGGGTCAGGCGTGCTGGGCCGCGCAGGTGGGCTGGCCAGCTGGGCCGCAACAGGTAAGTCAGGTAAGTTCTCTCTCTCTCTCTTCTATTTCTGTTTTTCTATTATTTCTGTAACTTCTGGGCTTTATTAAAAATACCAGAGCGTTTCCAAAAATCCTGAAAATAATTGTGGGCTCTGGTTGGAATATCCCCAACAGCCCTCACTTAAGTTCAGAATTATTTGGACATTTAAAATATTATATAGCACTTAATTGTCCAAATTCAAATACGTATGAATTAACTCCAAAATCCAGAAATGTCCTAGAAATGTGTGCATCATTTTTGGAAGAAGTTTTCACCCATGCCAAAATTGATGAACTTTTCTAAAGGCCATTTTGGGTAGATGGAAAAGATATAATTTGACCCTAGTTGTACTTCCTTTGCTGCTAGGGTTTATCAGTCCCCATTTCAAGTTTAATAGAAATTGAAAATGATGCATGGTTGCAATGCCACTAATGACAAGAAGGTTTCTAGGGCTGTGACAACTCACCCCCACTAAACAAGAATCTCGTCCCGAGATTCAAGATGTGAGGTAAGAAGACAGAGGGGACACAAAGCTAATAACATGATCTTCATAATCCGAACGTCTTTCTCGAGGATGTTGATTCATTGCATCACCTTGATCTCGACGTCTTGCTTTGTGAACTACGTCCAACATGACAACGGGAGGAAAAATGAGAATTTTAGAAGAATCGATCTTCTTGAAGATCGAGCAACCGACGATCAGCTCACAGAATGAGACATAGCGACATCTGTCGAGATGAGACACGATATGTACATCAAGAATGATGGAAATGAGCATATGACAAGGTTTTAAATAAGTAGCGGGATTCCCACACCTAGGAGGGTGGTGAACGGTGTCAACGTAGCGTGGAGTTGGGTTGCCATGATACCATAACGAGACACCCTAGAGAAGGATGACTCATAGGATTATCCTTTAAGTGGCAAAAAGAATTACTTTTGATCCATAGATCAATAAAATTCTCTATACCAGCCTAGGGAAAATCTCGAGCAATCGTTTGAAGGAGTTCGAAGAAATGGCGTGCTCGAACTAGGATGGATGATGTGGACTACCTTGTTGAAGACAACGCAATGGATGATTTTACTTGCGCGTGCTCTCAAGAACTTGAGCATTTCCATATTCATCAAGGTTCTACCAACATCCGCGTCGAGGATCCTGGCAACACATCTTACTACCTTGACGAATAGAGATGGACAATGCAGATGCATAGAAGACACCCCTTTCTCAGATTTCACCTTAGCGAGGCCAAGGGAACGAAATCTGGATGATCGACCGAGAGACATCTAGCACCCCGCTTTTAATGTTCTCCTTGATGTGCTAGCGCAACCCATTTATAGATATGGTTTGATAACTACGGAGGCAGATCCTATGAGATCCTTATGGGGAGGTGGCCAACTTTCTCAATCAAGATATTACAATAATAAGTCTTCTGGTTGGGTGTGTTGGGCACAACATCCACTTTACGGGGTACAGAGAGACCAATGTTATAGTCCTTGAGAAACGTTCCAACCATCATATCTGCCTGGGATTCAGATCTGGTTGGTGTCAGGATAATCCAGACTCATTGGGTCAGGAATCCTCTATAATCAACAACCATCCTTAACGTTCCATCCTTCTTCTCCACTAGAAGTACTGGTGATCCCCAAGGTGAAGAACTTGGGCGAATATAACCTTTATCCAATAACTCCTTAATCTACTTCTTAATCTCCTCCAAATCCTTTGCGGGCATCCTGTATGGTCTCTTAGATATTGGTCCTGTGCCTGGCAAAAGCTCAATCAAAAACTCAATATCTCTATCCGGTGGCATGCCTGGCAACTCCTCTGGAAATACGTCAGGGAAATCCTTTACCACTAGTACTTCCTCCTGCACAACTCCTGTTAAGGAATTTACTTGAGTCCTCTTCGGCACATGCCGGGATACATACTTGATCCTTCTTCCTTCTGGCGTTGTAAGCAAAATTGACTTACTGGCGCATTCAATGTTCCCTTCATACTTCGATAACCAATCCATGCCTAATATCACATCCAATCCTTGAGATTCGAATACTATTAGGTCTGAAGGAAACACATAGTTACCAATCCTTAATGGTAACCGATCACACCATAGACTAGCCATATACTCTGCTCCAGGTGAGGTTACTAACATGGGTGACCTAAGGGCTTGGGTTGGCAATTTATACTTATCCACAAATCCCCTTGATATGTATGAATGCGATGCACCAGTATCAAAAAGAACGAGAGCAGTAAAAGACTTAACCAAAAACTTACCAATTACTGCATTCGGCTGCTCTTCAACCTCCTCCATGTTAATGTGGTTCACATGTCCCCTATTGAAAGGGTTCGGCTTCTTCCCAGAGCTTCCATTGCCATTTCCATTCTAGGATTCAGGAAATTCATTGGCGTAATGTCCGGTCTTCTAGCACTTAAAGCAAGTGACTTGTCTCAGGTCTCTCTTGGCTGGGGTTGATGGGTTGGTACGGTTCTGGCCGTTGCTTCCTTCGTTCCCATTACCGTTCTTGGGGCCATTATGATTATGCGAGCTACCTCCTCCATGGGTATGCTGAAAGTGTCCTCCCGGTCTAGGGGTAAAACGTGGCTTTTGCTGAGCTCCAGAATTGTACTTCCCTTGTCCATACTTCCTCTTGCGGTTCTCAATTTGTTGTTGCTTCCCTTCAATGATAAGAGCACGATCTACCAACTCCTGGTAGTTGTTGAAGGTTGATACCATCAACTGCATGCTCAACTCATCATTCAGTCCTTCCATAGCTCCTGCTGAAACATGGGCAGTACGGAAAGCCTGCTGAAACTGGTCCCATGTGACAGTGTCGATAGGGAAAGTGGCTGTGAAATTGTCCCACCATGATGCTGCGGGTCCTTCAAGCTGATGTGCGGCAAACTTCACCTTTTCCGCATCTGTGCATCCTGCCGTGGTCAACTCCCTAGCTGTCTTGCGGAGCCAATCATCTGCTACTATCGGCTCGGTGCTACTAGAGAACACCGGCGGATTCAGCCTAAGAAAATGGGCTAAGTGATCAACAGGTGGTGGTGGTGGTGGGTTGTTGTTGTTGTTCCCCTGATTCTGATTCTGGACTAGCAACTGCATCAAAGTGTTCTGCTGCTGGATCAACTCAGTGAGCTCTGGTGGGAAGGTAAATCCGGGGTCATGTCTCGGAGGCATCTGAGGGGTTTAAAAAGATGAGAGTTAAGAATAGAGGGGGTCTAAAGAGAAAACACTACCCATATGCACATGAGGCAAAACAAACAATTCACTTCATTCAATCAAACAAGGGCGTACAATCGGTCTAACTATCGAAAAAGTGCTCGGACTAATATATTTACATGGTGGACTACTACTACTATTGGGGTGGTCTACTAGAAATATTCTTCGGTTGCAGACTTTATGATATCTGCTCCAGCTTCATCAACATAGTCATCATCACTATCATTTGGATCAGAGTCGGTGTCGTCGATGATGATGTAGTCTTCCGGGCGAATCTCCTTGGGTTCTTCGCCTTCTTCTACTAGTGTAGGGTCTCCCATGAATATTCCGATCTTCTTGATCAGGTCGTCATTCTTTTCCACTAGTAATTCGATTTCCTCTTCATAATCTTCACGTGTAGCCTTGAGTTCTTCCTCTAGTTCCTTGATTCTTGTCCTTGCCTTCTTCAGGTCTATCATGTCAGCGCACATCTGGTTCTCCTGACGTCAAATGTGCTGGTTTAACTCCTGGATAAAAGCTAAGATTGATCTATCCTTCTTGGTGCTAATCATCTCCCAGTGCTCATCTCGGCGCCCACAAATCTGGTATATAGTATCCTTGAGATCATTGTGGTAAACTTCTCCAATGCGTCCCATGGCGATGTGAGCTGCCGTGCTCTTTCCTAGACTCCAGGTTGGTGCATCAAAGGAAAACTCTATGGGCTCAGTGACTGGCATGAACGTCCTTCCTGGAACTTGAACTTGAATCATCCAGCGCTCCTCCTCCGGTAAAGTGGTGTTGTAGGTTCCGGTGAAGCTTGGTACTCCGATGTTCAGGTAGCCAGTGACTTCCTTCAAGTGACGTCCAAAGGGTGTATCTTCATCCGGCTGGGTGAACTTGTTCCGTGCATCCGCCATCCTAAAAGAGTAGAAAAGATGAGGAGTCAGAATGAGAAGAGTAAGTAATGAACTAGGGCTTTAGCTTAGTGGTCGTGTCCAACAGTCAGCGTGTGCTCTGATACCATCTTGTAGCGATCAGACCTCAAACGGTCCAATCTCTATGCTCCGGTGTCATCCCTGGATCAGTAATGCTGACACCACATAGTACTTGAAGGATTTATAACAGAGTAGCAATCACACACTTATTACATCGAGGGTCTCAAAAGAGAACTTATTACAATGAATATGGCTTAAAGCCATCTAATAGCGATAACAGCGGAAGGCTTGGAAGATAAGTGAGTCCATCAACTCCAACGCAATCACTGAGTATAGAACCACGACCTAAAGGCACCTTACTCGTCGTCTGAAAAGTCTACAACATGAACGTTGTAGCCCGAAACGGGTCAGCACATGGAATATGCTGGCAATGTAACACATAGAGAGCAATGAAAGAATAAGGCTATCCTACATGCATATTTGGCTGGTGGAAAGCTCTATGGTTACAGTTTTGTGTAAAGCCAATTTTTCCCTACTACAAAGGAATAAATTTTATTTAACTATCATGATAGTTGTTAAACATTGAGAGTGTAGACACCCTCTCAATCCCAATTAAGCATCATCATTAAAAACCCAACAAAATTAATTTGAGTAACATGATGAGATTCACATGATAATCCAAGTACTATATACTCAAGATGTCCATAACCGGGGACACGGCTAACCATGATTAGTTTATACACTCTGCAGAGGTTTGCGCACTTTTACCCACAAGACTCGATCTCCTCCGTTGGGATTCTCGCACTACATGGTGTTTGAGAAACAGATGACCGAGACATAGTCTTTCAGAAGCGCTAGCACCTTACGAACGGGTAGACCGTACCAACCTACATCGCCTACATCTGCTAGTCTACCACTGTAAGAGTTCGCACGACTTAGTCAACTATGCTAGAGCCCATAGTAGCTTGTGCCTGCACACGGAAGTTTCTCGTATGAATAATCTCATGATCCCTTTGAGCCTGGGTGGCGGTCCAAAAGAAAAACAGGCAATCGCTGGAATACCCAGGTGCCTCAATCCACCCAGATGTCTGTTTAAGTTGCCACCTTAGATATACCATTAATTTTAACAATCTCACATCTGTCATGGATACGCTCACCCAATCCACGTCTACTAGCATAGCATAGCAACGTAAGGAAACGTAGAAGTAACCCCCAAAGGTTTGATAATGAAACAGGTAATAGGTTCTACCTCATCTACTTCCCAAAACCCACAATTTAATTAGATCCTAATCATGCAATGTGTGAGGATGGATCTAATGCAATCAAACTGGGCAGTAGGAAGTATGATCAAAGTGTTACTTGCCTTGCTGATGATTCATGAAACCTAGCGATTCGAAGTAGCAAGCGGCGCACTCCGGGTACTCTATCGCAAACAAACAAGCATACAATAAGTACTCAACTAATGCACAAGTAAAACTCAAATTAGAGATCTAACCAGATAGTTCAACTTAAGAACTCCGGTTGGCAAAAAGAATCAAATCAAACGAGGCATCGAAAGACAAACGGCAAAAGAAACAAGCTTCATTTACTATTCGGGATCTAGGTCAAATTTTACAGATGCAAAAACTTGTTTGAGTTGGTTAAAAGGAAAGAGGGTTTCGACATGAGACTCCAGGCGCTTGAACCGCCTGATTCCGATAAACAAGCGAAAAGTTAAACTAGAACGAAAATCGGATCAGAAATCACGATCAGAAATAATCACGGAATAATCCGAGAAAAAAGAAAACGACAAACAGAATAACGAATGAATGTTCGTTTTCTGGAACTAAACGATGAACGCATTCGTTAAAACAAATGGACGAGGGAACGCTCGCTAAATAAATAAACCGGAGAAAAATCGATCTATTTAAAAAACAAAAACTAGGGTTTTCTAAAAAACAAATCGGTTTTTCTCAGAAAATCAGGCGGCGGGGCGGCTACCTCAGCTCGGTCCAGCGAGGCTTCCGGCGGGGCTTCCGGGCGGCGGCAATGGGCAGCAGCGGCGGCTGGCGGCGGCGGGGCTGCGTGGGCGGGGCGACGCGGCGACTCGGGGCTCCCAGGGGGCCCTGGGGTGGCTATTTAAGGAGGGGGGAGGCGGCGGCGACTCGGCTTGGGGAGGGGGTCGGCGGCGGAGGCGTGCCCGGCTCGGTCTCCCCGAGTCCAGCGGCCGCACGAGCTAGGAGGCGGCGGCGGCTGGGCCGGCCTGGCTCGGCTGGGCCCTTGGCCCAGTCGGGCGCGGGTTTTTTTTAAAACAATTTCGTCGAAACTAAGAAAAATTCTAAAAAAAATCTAACATTTCCAAAACAAATTTTCACCGTCTAAATAAAATAAATAAAATCAAACGATCCTATTTTCAAAATTTGAGAAAACTCAAATATGAAAATAACAAAATCCCCAACTCTCTCCGAGGGTCCTTGAGTTGCGTAGAATTTCTGGGATCAACCAAAATAAAATATGATATGCAATGATGATCTAATATATAACATTCCAAATTGAAAATTTGGGATGTTACATCCACCGCCGCAACTTTCTGTATCCACGAGATCCCATCTTGGGGCCTGTTCCGGAGCTCCGCCGGAGGGGGCATCGATCACGGAGGGCTTCTACATCATCATCCAAGCCCCTCTGATGAAGTGTGAGTAGTTTACTTCAGACCTACGGGTCCATAGTTAGTATCTAGATGGCTTCTTCTCTCTTTTTGGATCTCAATACAATGTTCTCCCCCTCTCTCGTGGAGATCTATTCGATGTAATCTTCTTTTTGCGGTGTGTTTGTTGAGACCGATGAATTGTGGGTTTATGATCAAGTCTATCTATGAATAATATTTGAATCTTCTCTGAATTCTTTTATGTATGATTGGTTATCTTTGCACGTCTCTTCGAATTATCAGTTTGGTTTGGCCTACTAGATTGGTTGTTCTTGCCATGGGAGAAGTGCTTAGCTTTGGGTTCGATCTTGCGGTGTCCTTTCCCAGTGACAGAAGGGGCAGCAAGGCACGTATTGTATTGTTGCCATCAAGGATAACAAGATGGGGTTTTATCATATTGCATGAAACTATCCCTCTACATCATGTCATCTTGCTTAAGGCGTTACTCTGTTTTTAACTTAATACTCTAGATGCATGTTGGATAGCGGTCGATGAGTGGAGTAATAGTAGTAGATGCAGGCAGGAGTCGGTCTACTTGTCTCAGACGTGATGCCTATATACATGATCATACCTAGATATTCTCATAACTATGCTCAATTCTATCAATTGCTCAACAGTAATTTGTTCACCCGCCGTAGAATACTTATGCTCTTGAGAGAAGCCACTAGTGAAACCTATGGCCCCCAGGTCTCTTTCTCATCATATTAATCTCCATCACTTTATTATTGCTTTGCTTTTACTTTGTCTTTTACTTTTTACTTTGCATCTCTATACCAAAAATACCAAAAATATTATTTATCATCTCTATCAGATCTCACTTTCGTAAGTGACTGTGAAGGGATTGACAACCCCTAAGCGCGTTGGTTGCATTGAGCTATTGTTTTTGTGTAGGTACGAGGGACTCGTGCATATCTCCTACTGGATTGATACCTTGGGTCTCAAAAACTGAGGGAAATACGTACGCTACTTTGCTGCATCATCCTCTCCTCTTGGGGAAATCCAACGCAGTGCTTAAGAGGTAGCAGTACCATCGTATGATTCAATGTTCACGGGTTTAAACCCTTCTAGGAATTCATGATCCATTACTTCATCAGTGAAGCATAGGGGGTGTGTGGCACCTCTGTGTCACGGCGCAGTTCGTACGAGTCTTGTCTGCTGTGTTCGGCCCGGCTGGATTTGCTTTTAGTATATCCGGCATGACGGTCGTCGTCATGTGTTGGGGCGCGCCCTCGTGATCCGAAGATCGATATTTTGTGTCCTGCTTTGTTTTCCAATACGTCTCGCAGGTCCTGCGTGTTACCCCGAGCCTTGTTGTTCTTGTTTGACTGGCGACGGGGTGCGGGCTGGACTTCAGGCTTATATGCCACTTTGTCTCGGCCACGAGGTGGATGGTCTGCCGCATCATACGCTGGAAGTGCAGGCTTTAATGCTTCCTCTTCAAGTTGGGGTAGCAACCTGCGCTTTGGGAAACTTTTGATTGGGCGCTCCAGTTCGTGTTCCTCGGCTGTCAGGACCTCAGTCCATCTATCTGCTAGCAGATCTTGCTCAGCTTGAAGCTGTTGTTGCTTTTTCTTCAGGCTTTTTGCTGTGGCAATAAGCCGGCGCTTGAAGCGCTCCTGTTCGACGGGATCCTCAGGCACGATAAATTCTTCATCGCCGAGGCTCACCTCATCTTCAGAGAGAGGCATGTAATTGTCATCCTCTGATTCTCCGTCTGCTACCTATTCCTTGGGGCTGGCTTACCCATCCTCTTGCTCAAAGCCTGACTGGAGGGGATTGTCTTCGTCTTCGACACTATTTGCAGCGTTATTGTCTCTTGTGCCAGTATCGCTGTTTTTGCTATGGCGGGGCTTAAAGCAACGCTGATGATGCCGGTTCTTGGATTTCTTCTCGGGGGGATTACCCTCCGTTGCCTTATTGCCATCGCTTTCTTTGGGGGTGTCCACCATGTATATAGCATACGATGAGGTGGCAGTCCAGCGCCCTGTGGGCGGTGGTTCCTGTTTGTCTCCCGCATCGTCGTCCATACCGTCGATGTCTTCGGAGTTGAAGTCGAGCATGTCGGTTAGGTCGTCGACAGTGGCTACTAAGTGGGTGGTGGGTGGGGAACGAATTTCTTTGCCGTTCGCTTCCCACTCGAGCCGGACATAGTTCGGCCAAGGGTCTCCTGACAAGGAGAGAGACCGTAATGAGTTTAGCACGTCGCCTAGGGGAAAGTGCTGAAAGATATCCGCGGAGGTGACCTCCATGATCGGTACTCAATCAGATTGGATGGGCACGGACGCGAGCGGTTCGGAGTCTGTGGCCGGGGCCGAATCCGAGTGTCCGGCAACATAGGTCTCATAGGAGGTGAAGTCAGTATTCGGCTCTATCGCCGCTAAGTGTGCGGCCTCCGTGGCGGGGTCCATCCACCCGTCCTCGGACGGCGCGATCTGTTCCGGATTGAGGGCCGGAGTAGTTACAGGTGTGATCTCCCGAACACTGTCTGATGGCAGAGCTAAATCATGCTCATCGTGACTGTGCGGCGTACCTGACATGGGTTTGAATCCGTCCAAGATCAAGTCTCCGTAGATGTCGGCGGTATAGTTTAAGCTTCCAAACCTGACCTGATGGACAGAGGCGTAGCTCTCGATCTGCTCCAGATGGCCGAGCGAGTTGGCCCACAGTACGATGCCGCCGAATACGAAGATCTGTCCGGCGAGGAAAACCTCACCCTGGATCGCATCGTTGCCGATGATCGAAGGAGCCATCAAGCCTTATGATAACGACACAGTGGAACTCTCAATGAAAGCACCAATGTCGGTGTCAAAACCGGCGGATCTCGGGTAGGGGGTCCCGAACTATGCGTCTAAGGCGGATGGTAACAGGAGGCAGGGGACACAATGTTTACCCAGGTTTAGGCCCTCGCGATGGAGGTAATACCCTACTTCCTACTTGATTGATCTTGATGATATGAGTATTACAAGAGTTGACCTACCACGAGATTGGAGAGGCTAAACCCTAGAAGCTATCCTATGCTATGATTGTTGTTGTCCTACGGACTAAAACCCTCCGGTTTATATAGACACCGGAGGGTTTAGGGTTACACGGAGTCGGTTACAGGGAGGAGATCTACATATCCGAATTGCCAAGCTTGCCTTCCACGCAAAGGAGAGTCCCATCCGGACACGGGACGGAGTCTTCAATCTGGTATCTTCATAGTCCAACAGTCAGGCTGTCCGAGGACCCCTTAATCCAGGACTCCCTCAGCCGCGCCGCCGCCGCAAGCCGCTACTGCCTACGACACTGAACCCCGTCGTCGCAGCCGCCGCTGCATCGCCTCGCCGCCGAAGACGCCGGAGCCGCGCCGGATCTCGCCGTAGACGTCGTCGTCGATTCCCTAAGGTTAATCGGTAAAAAACCGCTAGGTTTTCCTCAGTTTATTTTTAGGGTTAGGGTTTTTCTCGGTTTTTCTGATCGGTTCTAATTAGCGGACTCGTCCGTTAATCTGCTGTAGTGAACGTATTCGTTCTGTAGGGTTCTGTAGCGAACATTCGTTTGTTAGGTTTTTCTTTTTATTTTTTCTTAGCTAGGGACCTATCCATGGATACTTCTATCACAGATTAGTCCCTGATCTTCAAACCTTCATTACTTTTTGCTCGTTTATCCAAATCCGATGAAACCAACGCCTAAATCTTCATCTTGTTCTCCTCTTTACAAATAACCAACTTGAACATGATTTTGACAATTTAAAATTTGATTTCAAGTAGATTTTAATTCGAACTTCTTTTGATCGCAGTTTGAGTTTCGTAGCTCTGATTCGATTGATTCTTTTTGCAAATCGAAGCTCTTCAGTTGAACTTTCAGTTTAGATCTTTTCTATTGAGTTTTACCCTTGCATCTTATGCTTGAGTGCTTATGTATGCTATTGTTTGTTTACGATAGAATTTCCGGAGTGCGAGGCTTGCTACTACGAGTCACTAGGGTTTTCAGATCGTCATTGAGGCAAGTAACACTTTGATCATACCCCTTATTACCCAGTTTTTATGCATTAGTTTCAATCCACAAACACTGCATGGTTACACTACAGGAATCAGCTACTTTGCCGTCTGCCACAGCAGACGGCAAAGGCATGGATGGCGGACGGCAAAGGTCTTTGTCGTCTGCCGCGGACGGCAAAAGGCCACGGCAAAGTAAGGTCCGGCAAAGAGGTACTTTGCCGTCTGCTTCGGGTAGCTGACAGCAAAGGGGCCTTTGCCATCAGCAGCGGACGGCAAAGAATGCAGACGGCAATAAATGTGTTGTTATTCCGTCAGGTGGTTCACGGCCGGCCTTTGCCGTCCGCCGCTGACGGCAAATTTTGGCAGGCCTTTGCCGTCCGCCGAGTGATGTCAGCTGGACGTCACTACACAGCAGGCCTTTGCCGTCTGCTGCGGTAGGCTCTTTGCCGTCTCCCGCGGACGGCAAAGCCTTTGCCGTCAGCTACTGTAGGCAAACTGACCAAATTGGTCAGCCTCCGAGGAAGCACAGTTGCCTGCCACATGGCCTCTTTGTCGTCTGTTGCTGATGGCAAAGAGCCCTTTGCCGTCGGTGGCAGACGGCAAAGAGCCTGCATATTGTCTCTTTTTCTGTTTTTTTAATTCAACAATTTTCACAGCAAATATATATGACATATATAGATATATTTCATAGGGCTATTTAAGAGCAATCATATCACATATCCAGCACATAAGTTTCATCCATTCATACATAAGCAAGTTCCATCCATACACATTGTTCCATCCATATACATATTACAATGCAAAGTTTCATCAACATAGCAAGTTCCATCATAGCAAGCTAGATACAATGCAAAGTTTCATCAAAGAAAAAGCAAGCACTCCATCATAGCAAGCTAGCTTCCATGAAGTGAATGAAATCTGCAAAATGGCAAATAAGAAAGTTAGAAATAGGTGACTAGAAGAAGAAGACTAGAACAAGAAGTATATGTCATTTATGAGCTAACTTAGGTGAAATGGATCATATATGAGCTAACTAAGTTGAAATGGGTCGTTTATGAGCTAACTTAGTTGAAATGGATCATTTATGAGCTAACTTAGTTGAAATGGGTCGTTTATGAGCTAACTAAGGTGAAGGGCATCGTTTTTGAGCTAACTAAGGTGAAATGGATCGTTTTTGAGCTAACTAAGGTGAAATGGATCTTTTTTAGCTAAATTAGGTGAAATGGATCATTTATGAGCTAACTTAGGTGAAATGGATCATTTATGAGCTAACTTAGGTGAAATGGATCATTTATGAGCTAACTTAGTTGAAATGGGTCGTTTATGAGCTAACTAAGGTGAAATGGATCGTTTTTGAGCTAACTAAGGTGAAATGGATCGTTTTTGAGCTAACTTAGGTGAAATGGATCATTTATGAGCTAACTTAGTTGAAATGGGTCGTTTATGAGCTAACTAAGGTGAAATGGATCTTTTTGAGCTAACTAAGGTGAAATGGATCGTTTTTGAGCTAACTTAGGTGAAATGGATCATTTAAGAGCTAATTTAGGTAAAATGGATCATTTTTAGCTAACTTAGGTGAAATGGATCGTTTAGGAGCTACTCTAGGTAAATTGGGTCATTTTAGAGCTAACTTGGATAAACTGGATCATTTATAAGCTAACCTAGGTAAGATGGGTCATTTTGGAGCTAACCTAGGTGAAATGGGTCATTTTAAAGCTAACGTAGGTAAAATGGATCATTTAGGAGCTAATCTAGGTAAAATGGGTCATTTTAGAGCTAGCTTGGATAAATTGGATCACTTATAAGCTAACTAAGGTAAAATGGGTCATTTTAGAGCTAACTTAGGTAAAATGGATCGTTTATGAGCTAACTAAGCTAATTATGCAATTTTTACATAAGTAAGCTAAGTACAGATCGTTTTAGAGCTAACTTAGGTAAAATGGATGGTTTATGAGGTCAGTAAGCTTATTAAGTCATCTTGGAGGAAAAGAAGCTAACTCTAGGTCATTATGGTAAGCATATTGGAGGAAATAAAGCTAAGTCTAGGTCTTTATGCATTTGTTAAGAAAAACACTAGAGAAACTTACCGTGATCAGGGAGGTATAGGAGCGGGCTGGCTCGTGCTGGTAGCTGAAGAAGGATCGTGTGACGCGTGTTTGGAGTTAAGCTGCACCAAAGATCATTTCCAATGTCTCGTTAGCATTATGACACTCAAATGTTAAGACTAGCAAGTAATGTCCATTCAAATTAAACTCATCGTGCTCCCAGGAGCAATCACTGGCATCGGCGGAGTGGTCTGACCAGACTTCTCGCACACAGACTGCACATTTGGTTTTCACAACAGAGTCATACTAGTTAGTAATGAGACTCAAATGTTAAGACTAGCAAGTAATCCGCAGAAGAAACTTACCACAAGGAGCTCATACATGGCCCTTGCCTGCATGTCATTCCGTTCCCTCTCCTCCTCCAACATCTTTGTCGTCTTCTCCTCCAACTCCCGCTGCCTCTCCGCCGCCTCCGCCAGAAGTTTCTCCGTTCTATCTCTCTCACTCTGTATAGCAGCCTGCAACACCACTCACATGACCATTTGTAATCATTGATGGAAGTGCACACAATGTAATGGAGAAAGATAGCTGAGTACGTATAACTAACCTTGATGGTGAGTTGGATTGGCCGTTCACGAGGCCTTATCTCAGGAGCGGAGCTCGACTGGCGCGCCTTGATCTCCAGGAGAGTGCTAGGACAACGGATAAGTCCATTTCCTATGGCTATGGAGCCATGGGACCTCCCGCCACCAGATATCATCACCAGCTCTGGATCAATGGGACCGTTGCTCGGGTTAAAGTCCTCCCCTTTCCTCGCCTTCCCCTGGTCTCTATATTGCACGAGCTTGTCGTGGGCGGAGATGTTGGTGAAGTTGTTTGCATCATCGAGGTCAGACGGAGAGAATGCCTTGACTTTCTTGTAAGAGGCAGTATGGGCCATAGCATAGAGGTCGTACACCTCTGGCACCTTATCTGCCTTATTGTAGCGTGCCTGAAAGAGAGAAACAACGTAAATTAGTAATTAAAGGGGTCAAGCTACCATGATGAATGAATTGCATGAATCATGAAGCAAACCACATACCCAGTTCCGCCCGAACTGATATAAGTTGGAGCTGCCTTGATGGTGTGGCACACCTTCCATTTAGGCACGTTTGTCCTTGGCATCGTTGTGGAGGGCTAGCCATTCATTTGAGCACCACTCATTGACCAACACCTCCCAACAATCCATCCGATCCGCACACCATCTCGGAGGGGCCTAAGTTAGCAAATAGAAACTTGAGCGCTACGGCTATGAATTACTAAATGAAGGAAGTAAGTACAAGGCCTTAAGAATTACCTTCATGTACTACTCCTTACTCAAGAACTTCTCGCGGCACGCCGGCTTGGTCTTCTTGATACCACGCGAGGCGTAGTAGTCTCGAATAGCCTGCACCCGAGCCTCGTGCCGTAAGTTCTGTAGTAGGCGCTTGCAGATGTTATCGATAACATTTGCCGCTTCCTCCTCGTATCCCTCCTCACACCTGTAGAATGCCTGCAATCAAATGAGACAATATTGATTAGTACAATTAATAACTAGCTAGTTGAAGATTTTTAATTGTGTAAAGGAGAAATTACCCAGAACTTTCGGATCACCACGTCTGCCCTCGTCTTGCAGAAGACACCGTCGATAATCTCACCCGGGGGGGCCGAGGCAGCCAAGTAGTGCTCCCAACTCAATCCAAGCTCTGGAAGTCGACCCTCACCAGGCAACGTGACAAACCCCGGGAAGTTTTGCCGACAAAGAACTCCAAGGACGGAGTTGGGCCGGCGGACACTACGATGGTGGTCCCAACCCCTGCAGCATGACAAGGCCAACGCATTAGTTATTTGAAGAAACATGAATGCAGAAGGTACAAAAATATTAAATGCACTTACCTCTCCCCATCAGGGAAAATCAACCACCTATGCTCGCGGGTCGCCGGCACGGACGGGAGCCGTGTACAACCACGCTGGTAGACGGTGCCCCCCTCCTCCTCAATATCAGTCGGCTCCCCGGCATCATCAGCATGGCCACTCAGCTCCTTAGGCTGATCCGGCCAGGTACCCCATCCAGACGTGTGCTCCTCCGGGGTCTCGTGGGCCGAAGACCCGTGGACCGGAGGCTCATGGACCGGTGTCCGTGTAGCCTCCTCCTCGGACGAGTCCACCCTAGCAGTCACGTGCTCGGGTGAAATAGCTGGGGGCTGGTAGCAAGGAAGGCGTCGTAGCAGTCACCCTACCTCCTCTCCCGCGACCATGTGCTCCACCACCTCTCTTCTTCTTACCTCATCCCCTGCTGGGCACCGCGGTCGACAAAGAAGGGCCCGGCGGTGTCGCCATACTGTCCAGCAACGCTCGGCGGAGAGGTGCGTGTGGAATGGAAGACCTCGCACCACGCACCGACAAAGAAGGGGCCTCGGCGCGCTCCCGACCAGCGCCCACTATTTTTCAACACCTGCCATGACAAAGAATAAACGAAATTAGTACAACATAAAAAAAGTACCGAGACATGAATAATAATATGTATATCACTTAAGTGTATCATCATCAAGTACAACATAAAAAATTGAATACCTGACACTACTAATAATCTCGATTAGTATCATCAATAAATGCATAATCATCATCATCATCACTATAATCAATGATGGGCTCTTAGGGTTCGGTGGCATCAACATGTGCAAGGCCACCTTGACGTAATCGGTCAAGCATTGACAGGTCATCCGCAACAGTAACCTCTTCTTGTTCTGGCTCTTCTTGTTCCTCCTCTAGGGTGATGTCGGATTCACTGTCGCTGTCTACTTCAATGTTTTGGGGTGAAGTATAGCGGTTCTTGAAACACTTTTTGGAAAGACGTGTCTCTTGGAAGAATTCTCCTTCATATGTGTTCGGGTTAATGTGAGGTTCATAATCCTCTTCCTTTGGGGGAGAAAGTCTAGCACGTGGCGGCACTTCATAAATGACATCCCAACCTTTCAGATTTGGATTAGTTTGGCAGGCCCACGGTAGATAGAATACTTGGGTCGCCTGTTGAGCCATAATGTAGATATCAGGAACATCTAAATGGGTGCTTTGGTTGATTTCAACTAGCCCTATATGTTCATGAGTCCTTCTAGTCTCCTTCGGCTGAAACCAATAACATTTGAAGACTACGACATTCGGTGGGTTTTCACCATAGAACAGAAGTTCATAAATTGCTTCAACTCTCCCATAATACTCGGTACCTTCTTCGCCGATGGCAGATACACAACAATTTGTAGACTTTCGGTCGGCCATAGATAGCTCTTTGCCATAGGTACGAAAGCGATACCCGTTGATGTCGTACTTGTCAAATGAACGGACCTTATAGTCAAAACCATTAGCGACTTGTCTCAATTCGGTGTCCATAGACTCAGAATTAGCCTACAAGTTTAATATGAAAGGATTGTTGCATTACGCACAAATTAGCGAATGAAATGAAATTGTCTAATAGAAATTACCGTTTGTTTGAACCAAGAGATGAAACCGGGATAGCCGCCTCCTTGCTTTGCGAGAAGCTCATACTCTTCGACGGAATCCTTTTGGATCACTGCTCCATACGAGAATATGGCGACGTATCGACTGTATGACATATCCAGGAATAAGAGCAGTTCAAAGGAAATAGAAGTTGCGAAACAGTGTACCGAGAACTTACTCGATGTACGGCCGCACTTCTATCAGGTTGTTGAAGATATACAATGAAATGGTCCGCCATTCTTCGTTATCCAAAGATACTGGATGTGAAACACTGGCTGGTGCGAGATTCCCTTTGAATAGGCTGAGGTTGGATCCACCCTTTTTAGGGTCGTCAGCATTGTACCGAGGCTTCGGATTATGCAAATGACGATTTTTGGCTTCGTAGTGTGCTGTTACGAAGTTTTCCGCCTCCTCAGTGATGAATGCCTCAGCCATCGATGCTTCAATTCTACGTTTATTTTTACATTTTTCTCGAACCGTCTTCTGCATCCTCTCAGTTGGGTAGCACCAACGATTTTGCACGCCCGCCCCCCAATCTTGCCTCGGTCGGGAGATGCAAAATCAAATGCTGCATTGGATTAAAGAAGCCCAGTGGAAAGATCTTCTCTAACTTGCAGATCAACTCCGGCACCAACTCTTCCATTTCTTCTAGCACGCCAGGCGATAGTTCTTTCGCACAAAGAACACGGAAGAAATAGCTGAGTTCTGCCAGTACTAGCCATTCATCCTTAGGGATGAAGCCACGCAACATCACCGGCATTACCCGCTCAATCCATATGTGCCAATCATGACTCTTGAGACCAAATATCTTCAATTTATCAAGATTCGCTCCCCTCTTTAGATTCGCTGCATACCCATTGGGGAACATCAACTGATGTTGCACCCACAAGATAATTTCCCTCATAGTTGGCCTTCCAAGATTGAACCATGCCTTTGGCTTCGTCCAGTTCTGCTTTCCTTTCGGTTCTTTCATGTTTTGTAACGGCCTATCACATAGCGCCTCCAGATCGACTCTAGCCTTAGTATTATCCTTTGACTTCCCATCTATGCCGAACAATGTACCAAAAAGTGCCTTGGTGATATTCTTCTTAGTGTGCATCACGTCGATGTTGTGTGGGCAAAGGAGGTCTTTGAAGTAAGGCAGATCTCATAAGCATGTTTTGTGAGTCCAGGCGTGCTAAAAATTATACCCCTTGAAGTACCCTAGACGCTGTGGATCTGGCTCGAGAGTGTTTAACTGATCCAGGGTCTGTTGGCCTGTCAATGCAGGTGGTGCAGAGTTTTTGACAACTCTACCTCTGATGAAGTTCTTATTGTCTTTCCTGAACTTATGGCGAGGATCCAGGAACTGTCTATGCATGTCGAAGCAAGAAAACTTGTGACCGGCCTGAAGCCAATGAAACTCAAGAGCTCCCTTGCATGTGGGGCACGGGAACCTTCCATGCACACACCAGCCAACGAATAGCGCATACGCCAGCAAGTCATGCGTCGAGTACATGTACCAGGCACGCATTATGAAGTTCCGTTTGCTATAGGCGTCGTATATCTTGAACCCATTATCCCAGGCTTCTTGCAATTCGTCCTTAAGCGGCTGTATGTACACATTCATATTTTTCCCCGATAGTTGGGCCCTGGAATTATCAACGTCACAAAAATGTTCTTTCTTTGCATAATATGTCCGGGGGGAGATTGAGTGGAAAGACAAATACGGGCCAACAACTGTATTAGGCTGCCGTCATACCAAACACACTGGACCCATCCGTGCTGATGCCGACTCGAGGATGCCTCGGATCTGCCGCTTTGTCAGCATGTAATTCATCAAACTTTTTCCACGCAACACCATCCGATGTGTGTACCATCATCAGATTCCCATCTGCATCTAGTTCGGTTCTTTTGCCCGTTTTGTGCCATGTCATCTGTCTGGCCATCTCTTCGACCATGAAAAGACGTTGAAGTCTTGGTATGATTGGCATATGCCGAAGAACACTAACGGGGATTTTGGTCTGTGTCTTCTCACCCATACCGTTGTCTACCACAATATATCTGGAAGACTTGCAAATGGGACAATAGTTCAAGTCCGCATAGTCAAGCCTAAATAAGGCACATCCTTTCTCACAGGCATGTATCTTCTCATAGGGCATCTTCAGTGCACGGAGGATTTTGTCCGACTGGTACGGGTTTGCAGGCATTACATGGCCTTTGGGTAGAAAGGTCCAAATACTGTCATAATTGCATCATAGCATTCTCTGCCCAAGTTGAACTGAGCCTAAAGAGCCATTACTTGTGAGATGGCATCCAACTGACAAAGCTCAGTGTGCTCGTGGAGCGGACGTTTTGAAGACTCCAACATTTCATTGAAGGCCTTTGCAGATTCCTCCATCTCCTCGTCCGAATCCCGAGCATCATCATAGTCTTGCACCATGTTTTCCATCCCGGTACCATGCTCGTCGGTGTGATGACGATCCACCTTAGCTCGGTCACGTTGGGCAGACTCACCATGAAATGTCCACATCGTATAATCGGGCGTAAAACCACTCTTCTGCAGGTGTTTGCCCATTTCAGCCTCTGTCCTCTTTTCCCAATTGCCACATCGCAAACAGGGGCACCAGGTTTTCCTCTGGCCATTTGCAAATGCGGCTTGCACAAACCCCTTGGTTTTTGTGAACCATTCAGCGCTCCATTTGTTCTGACCAGTGTGACCGGTATACATCCACGCACGATCACTCATCTTGACTTACAGAGCTACTGGACACACAACAATTATATATGTAATTCACCATGTATATATTCATCAGTTGATCTACTTTGTCAATTTTATTACGTCCATGCAACCTACACTCTAATAGGTAATGATAGGTCCTAATCCCACCCGAGTATGTGTCGATTGGGTTCATTTTCCCATGCTATGCTCCGGATCCGACGCAAAATTTCGGCAGCACCTCCCCGCTGTTCTCCTGATACACGTCTCTGCAATAAACAGAGAGGATGTGTACCCAGAGAACAACAGGGGAGGCACTGACGAAATTTATGCGTCGGATCCAGAGCAAAGCATATGGGAAAACGAACCCAATCTACACATACTCGGGCTATCCATGGATAGCGTTGGACAATTCGAAAGAATCAAGGTTATAAATATGTAAATGCATGCATATTTATAACTATGACGCTTTCAAACGGGAGACACATATTGGTTACGCATACTGATGATTTAAGACACATATATAGCTAGCTATCAAGTTTCATCGGAATAGTACAAATAATTAATGGGGGAGGAGGACATGTCATTTGTGCTCACCCACGAACGAAGGGGCAGAGCTCGTCAGACGCACGGCGAGGTCGTCGAACACCAAACCTCGCAGCGATGAAACAACTGCACATTTAAAACTACCCGATCAACACAATTATATATGATGTTTTTCATAACAAAATCGAAAAATATATGACCTAACTAATAATTCACAAATATATGACCCTGTCGGCCTCTGGAAGGCCAAAGAACACCTTTTCGGGAGGTGTCGGGGGTCGGGGTGTCGTGTCGGTGTCGGGGTGCCGTGTCGGGGTCGGGGTGCTGTTTCGGGGTCGGGGGTCGTGTCGGGGTCGGGGTGTCGGGGTCAGGGGGTCGGTTGTCGGGGTGTGGTGTCGGGGTCGGGGTGTCGGGTGTGGTGTCGGGGTTGGGGGGTCAGGGGATCAGGTGTCGGGGTGTCGGGCCGGGGTGTCGGGGGTCGGGGTCGGGGTGTCGGGCCGGGGTGTCGGGGTGGCGTGTCGGGGTCTTCTTCTTCTTTCTTCTTCTTCTTTTCTTTCTTCTTCTCCCTCCTGCTCTTCCTCCTCCTCCTCCTCCTCTTCTTTCTTCTTCTTCTTCTTCTTCTTCTTCTTCTTTCTTCTCCTTTTTCAACTTCTATATTGTTCTGTTTTTCAACTTTCTTCTTATTCTTCTTCCTTTTTTCCTTTTTCCTCTTCTTCTACTTCTTCTTATTTTTTTCAACTTTCTTCTTCTTCTAATTATCTAAACCTAAATCTAGCACTAACCTAAACCAACCACTAACCTAAACCTATCAATAACCTAATTAAACCTAAACAGCAAAGAAAAATAGTAGAAAAAAAACAAAAAAATGCTCACCTTGGCTCCGGGGGCAGGGGTGGTGGTGGACGGTCGCGGTTAGGGCAGCGGCGGCGGGCCTCGCTCCGGCGGGTCGGGGTCGGGCGCAGGGGCGGCGGCGAGCCTGGCTCCGGGGGCGGCGCAGACGCAGGGGGCCCGCGGCGAGCCTGGCTCCAGGGGCGGCGGTGAGCCTGGCTCTGGGACGGCGCGGGCGCAGGGGCCGACGGGCAGGTGGTGGGGGCGGTGGGGCACCGGGGGGCGCCGTTCAGGCGACGGGGCACCGGGGCGGGGCGCCGTTCGGGCGACGGGGCGCCGGGGCGGTGGCGGGTGGTGGGGGCGACGGGGCGAGGGACGGTGGCGGTGGCGGGTGGCGGCGGCGGCGGCTGGTTGGGACGGTGGGGCGACGGGGCGAGGGGAGGTGGGGTAAGGGGCGGTGGTGGATGGCGGGGGCGGCGGCGGGTGGCATTGGTCGTCGGGGAGGAGGGGGACAGAAACAGAGATGGGCGGGGGTGGGGCTCGGCTGTTAGTAGCCTAGATATTTGCCATCCGCCCCCCTTTGTCGTCCGCTTTATTACTCTATGCTGTCTGCTAGCGGACGGCAAAGAGGGGCCCCGTTAGGTTTTCGCTCATCAGCCCGTTAGTGTGGGCCACCTCCCTCTTTGTTGTCCGCTAGCGGACGGCAAAGAACTGGCTGATGGCAAAGACATTCTTTGCCATCAGCCATTTCTTTGCCGTCTGCTTTTGGGTAGCTGATGGCAAAGAGCTTCTTTGCCGTCAGCTAGCAGACGGCAAAGAGCTGGCAGATGGCAAAGTAGCTGATTCCAGTAGTGTTAGGACTTGATAACATGTGCGTACTGGGAAATAGTTGATGAGGTAGAACCTATTGTCTTTTATTCAAACCTTGGGAGTTATTACGTTATGCTTATACTGCTATGCTATGCTTGTAGGCGTGGTTTGGTTTGAGTGATCCATGAAAGATGTGAGAGTTTTAAATTAATGGTTAAACTTAAGGTGGCTACTTTAATACACATCTAGGTGGATTGGTTGAGGCACCCTAGAGCACTCAGTGGTTGTCCGGGCACCTGAAGCAATCCAGTGTTGTCCTAGGATATCTCGGAGTACCCGTGAGATCATCATATGGTTTTCCACCCACGCTCAAAGGGATCTTGAGATTACTCATGCTAGAAACTTCCGTGTGTAGCGATAAGACATTATGGGCTCTGACATAGTTGAGTAAGTTGTGTGACCTCTTTCAGTGGTAGGCTAGCAGATGTAGGGGATGTAGGTGGTACTGTCTACCCAGAGTAGAGAGTTAATGCTTCTGAAAGACTGTGTCTCGGTCATCCGTTTCTCAAACACCATGTAGTGCGAGAAATCCAACGGAGGAGATCGATTCTGGTGGGGAAAAGTGCGCAAACCTCTGCAGAGTCTACAAACTAATCATGGTTAGCCGTGTCGCCGGTTATGGACATCTTGAGTATCTGGTACTTGAATTATTGATTTGATCTCATCACTTTACTTAATTAATTTGTTGGGTTATAATTATTATTTTGGGATTGAGTTGGAGGAACCTTCTCAATAATTTCTTTTTCAACCAACTTTGTAGTTAAATAAAATATATTCCTTTGTTGTAGGGAAAAATTAGCTTTATGCAAATAATAACCATAGAGCCTCCACCAGCCATATATGCATGTAGTGATAGCTGTTATTTGTTCATTGCTCTATAGTGTTATCTTGCCAGCATATTCCATGTGCTGACCTACAAAGGCTGGAACGTATTATGTTGCAGAGTTTTCAGACGAAGAGTAAGGTGCGCTAGGTCGTTGTCGTGCACTCAGCTATGTCGTTGGAGTTGATGGACTCATTTACTTTTGAAGCTTCTGCAGTTTTCTTATTTAGATGGCCTTCAGCCATATTATTGTAATAAGTTATCTTTTGAGACATTCGATGTAATAAGTGTGTGATTGCACTCTGTTATAAATCCTCGAGTATTGTGTGTGTCAGCATTACCGATCCAGGGATGACACTTATGCACAGAGATTTGACCGTTTGAGGTCGGATCACTACAAGATGTATCAGAGCACACGCTTACTGTAGGATGCGGCCACTAAGATAAGCTATAGGACCCTCTTCTCTACTCTTTTCCGACTCTTCTCCACTTTCTACTCTATATATGGCGGACCCCAGGAACAAGTTTGCTCAACCAGATGATGACACCCCATTTGGACGACACTTGAAGGAGGCCACTAAGTACCTGAGCATTGGAATACCAAGCTTCACAGGGACCTACACCGCCACTCTACCTGAAGAAGAGCGTTGGACAATTCGAGTACATGTTCCAGGAAGGACATTCACACCAGTTACTGAGCCCATAGAGTTTTCCTTTGATGCACCAACCTGGAGTCTAGGAAAGAGCATGGCAGCCCACATCGCCATGGGACGCATCGGCAAAGTATACCACAAGAATCTTAAGGACACCATCTACCAGATATGTGGACACCGAGATGAGCAATGGGAGATGATTTGCACCTGGAGGGACAAGTCCATTGCAGCCTACATCCAGGAGTTGAACCAGCACATTCATCGTCAGGAGAACCAGATGTGCGCCAGCATGATAGACCTAAAGAAGGTGATGACTAGGAACATGGAGCTAGAAGAGGAACTCAAGTCTACACGCGATTGATATGAAGAAGAAATCGCAGTACTACTGGAGAAGAATGAAGACCTGAAGAAGAAGCTAGGAATATTCATGGGAGATCCCGCACCTAAGAAGGACAACCACCCCGAAGACTACATCATAATCGACGACATCGACTCCGACCCCGACAGTGATGATGATTATGAAGACGAAGCTGGAGCGGATATCATGGAGTCTTCCTCTGATCAAAATTTCTAGTCGACCACCATATTATCAATAGTATCCCCCCCCCATGTATATAGTAGTAGTCCGAGTATTTTGTAATGGTAGCTTAGATCGATTGTATGATCTTGTTTGAATTGAGTGGTGTGAATGAATGTGTTTGTCTCATGTGCATTTGGGTAGTGATTTCCCTTTAGACCTCACTATATTCTATTCTCACCCCTCTAAACCTATCATATGCCTCCGAGACGTGACCCCGGATTTGTCTTCCCACCGGAACTCATAGCACAACAACAACAACAACACACCGCTCCCACCTCCAGTTGAAAACTTAGCCCGTTTTCTGAGGTTGAATCCGCCGGTGTTTTCTAGTAGCATCGAGCCGATTATTGCTGATGACTGGCTCCGCAGGATTGGAAGGGAGCTGACCACCGCAGGTTACACAAATGCTGAGAAGGTGTGCTTTGCCGCACATAAACTGGATGGACCCGCAGCCTCATGGTGGGAGAATTACACAGCCACTTTCCCCATAGCCAATGTCACTTGGGATCAGTTTCAGCAAGCTTTCCGCACAGCCCATGTCTCAACAGGAGAAATGAGCATGAAGAAGCATGAGCTTCACAACTTACGCCGGTCAAATTGTACTGTGGGGCAGTACATGGATGAGTTCAGTAAGTTAGCTCGTTATGCCCCAAATGATGTGGCCACAGATGCCGCAAAGCAGGAGAAGTTTATGGAAGGGCTGAACGATCAGCTGAGTATGCAGTTGATGGTTGCAACATTCACTAACTACCAGGAGTTGGTACTGTAACACCCCGGATATGACTTTCCCAATTTGTACTCCAACTCTTGCCGTTTCCGGCGTTAAGTTATTTTATTTTCTCGGCTTCGGGTTTTTGTCTCCGTGTGTTGTTGTCGTTGTCATGCATCTCATATCATGTCATCATGTGCATTGCATTTGCATACGTGTTCATCTCTTGCATTCGAGCATTTTCCCCATTGTCCGTTTTGCATTCCGGCGCTTCGTTCTCCTCCGGTGGTCATTTCTACCTTTCTTTCGTGTGTGGGGATTAAACATTTCTGGATTGGACCGAGACTTGCCAAGCGGCCTTGGTTTACTACCGGTAGACCGCCTGTCAAGTTTCGTACCATTTGGACTTCGTTTGATACTTCAACGGTTAACCGAGGGACCAAAAAGGCCTCGTGTGTGTTGCAGCCCAACACCCCTCCAATTTGGCCCAAAACCCTCTCCATCATCTAGAGCGTTCGATCACGATCGCGTGGCCGAAAACCGCACCTCATTTGGACACTCCTAGCTCCCTCTATGCCTATATAAAGACCCCTCCGAAATTCTCCTTCTCCTTCCCCCCCGAAACCCTAGATCCATTCCATCCGCCGCCGCCGGACAAAAACAACCGCCGACGGACATGTCCAGTTCCACCCTGCCGCCGCCACGTGTCGCCACCTGATACGCCGCCGCCCGGTGCCCACTTCGCCGCCACGCGGGCCCGCCTGGGCCCGGGGGGAGCCCTCCCGGCCCACATCGCCGCGCCCCACCGCCCGTTGCCGTCCGCCTCCCGCGCCTGCCTTCCCCGCCGCCTCCCGGCTCGCTCCGGCCGCCGCCACCGCGCCGCAGCGCGCCCCTGCCGGTGCCTCTCACCGCCGCCGTCGCCCTAGCACCGCCCCGGCCCGGATCCGGCGAGATCCGGCCGGCCCCCGCTTCCCCGACGAGCTCCGGTGTCCTCCAACTCCATTTCCGGCTTGATTATCATGACTTGCTCCGTAGTGAGTGCATCGAGCTCTAAACATGCCTACTTGATATCTGTTTTCAGCATGCTCCAGTTTTCTCTAAGTCTGCTTGCAATTGTATTTTCTGACCCCTTTTGGCTCAAGGTAACTAAGGGACTTTTGTTAAGCTCTTTGAGTAGCTCCATTCCATGCTTTACTTTGCCATGTTCAGGTCCTGTGGCATGTAGTTTTGTTGCTCCGAAGTGTGCTACTTGATCTGAAATTCCAGACAAGTGTTAATTTCACTAAGTCTGAAATCTGTTTGCCATATGCATTTTTGCCATGCTTGTTTGAACCTGTTAATGGATGAATTGGCTGTAGCTCAGTGCTAGACTTTTGTTAAGCATCTTGAATGCATCCCTGCCATGTATTTTTTTGTCATGTTTGGGTGCTGTAGCTTGTTCATCTCATTGCATTTAGATGGCTACTTGCTGTAAATCACAGACCGGTGTCATATTTGAATTGCTTGCCATTTCCAAACCGTAACTCCGATTCCGGCGTTCTTTATATCATTTTCAAGCGATTTCATCTCATCTTTCCAGTGGCACACTTGGATTCCCAAGTTGAGGTCAGGTTCATGCATCCCTTGTCAAATCTTGCATATGCATCCCGCATCGCATCCCGCATAGCATACCATCTTTGCACCATATTGTTTGAGCTTTGCACGTGGTTGATTGTATTCTGTTTGCTTGTTTGTCTTGTTTGGGTAGATCCGGGAGACGAGTTCGCTAACGAGGAGCCCGTTGAGTTTGCTTTCGAGGATCCAGTCAACTCTGACAACTTTGCAGGCAAGATGATCATACCCTCGAAATCACTACTATCTTTGCTTTGCTAGATGCTCGCTCTTTTGCTATGCCAATGCTACGATGCCTACCACTTGCTTTCAAGCCTCCCAAATTGCCATGTCAAACCTCTAACCCACCATGTCCTAGCAAACCGTTGATTGGCTATGTTACCGCTTTGCTCAGCCCCTCTTATAGCGTTGCTAGTTGCAGGTGAAGATTGGAGACCGTTCCTTGTTGGAACATTTATTTACTTGTTGGGATATCATTATATTATCTTGTTATCTTAATGCATCTATATACTTGGTAAAGGGTGGAAGGCTTGGCCTCTCGCCTAGTGTTTTGTTCCACTCTTGCCGCCCTAGTTTCCGTCATATCGGTGTTATGTTCCTGGATTTTTGCGTTCCTTACGCGGTTGGGTTATAATGGGAACCCCTTGATAGTTCGCCTTGATTAAAGCTTTTCCAGCAGTGCCCAACCTTGGTTTTACCATTTGCCACCTAGCCTCTTTTTCCCTTGGGTTTCCGGAGCCCGAGGGTCATCTTATTTTAGCCCCCCCTGGGCCAGTGCTCCTTTGAGTGTTGGTCCAAACTAGAGTCCTGTGCAGCGCCCCCTCGGGGAAACTCGAGGTTTGGTTTTAGTTGTATGGAGCGCTCATTTGAGTGTGCCCTGAGAACGAGATATGTGCAGCTCCTATCGGGATTTGTCGACACATTCGAGCGGTGTTGCTGGTCTTGTTTTAACCTGTCGAAGTGTCTTGAAGAACCGAGGTACCGAGTCTGATCGGAACGTCTCGGGAGGAGGTCTATTCCTTCGTTGACCGTGAGAGCTTGTCATGGGCTAAGTTGGGACTCCCCTGCAGGGATTTGAACTTTTGAAAGCCGTGCCCGCGGTTATGGGCAGATGGGAATTTGTTAATGTCCGGTTGTAGATAACTTGAACCTTAATTTAATTAAAATGAATCAAGTGAGTGAGTTACCGTGATGGCCTCTTCTCGGCGGAGTCTGGGAAGTGGACACGGTGTTGGAGTAAAATTTCGCAGGTTGCTCTCTAGTTTCTCGTTCGCGCTTTGCCTCCTCTTCTCGCTCTCTTTTGCGAACAGGTTAGCCATCATATATGCTAGTCGCTTGCTGTAGCTCCACATATTTACCTTGCCTTACCTATAAGCTTAAATAGTCTTGATCGTGAGGGTGCGAGATTGCTGAGTCCCTGTGGCTCACAGATTACTATTACACCAGATGCAGGGCCTGATGATTCCGCGCCAGGTGACGCGCTCGAGCTCAAGTGGGAGTTCGACAAGGACTCTCAACGATACTATGTTTCCTTTCCTGATGATCAGTAGTGGTGCCCAGTTGGGGGTGATCGGGACCGTGTCGCATGTTGGGTTATCTTTTATTTTGGCGCCGTAGTCGGGCCATGAGTGTTTGGATGATGTAATGTTATTTATGTACTTGATTGACGTGGCGAGTGTAAGCCAACTATGTTATCTCCCCTTTTATTACATATATATTACATGGGATGTTGTGAAGATTGCCTAACTTGCGACATATGCCTTCAATGCGATTATGCCTCTAAGTCGTGCCTTGACACGTGGGAGATATAGTCGCATCGAGGGTATTACAGGTACACAGGGCTCTTATGATTGAAGGCAAGAAGCAGCAGATAGAGAGCCGCAAAAGGAAGTATGGACAGGGGGAGTACAATTCTGGAGCTCAGCAGAAGCCTCCTTTTACCGCGAACTCAGGAGGACATACCCATCATAACCATGGTGGCCACACTCACAATGGAGGAAGTTCACATAACCATAGTGGCCCTAAGAATGGTAATGGGAATGGAGGAAACAACGGTCAGAACCGTTTCAACCCCACTACACCCGCAAAGAAGGATCTAAGTCACATTACTTGTTTCAAGTGCGGGAAGACTGGACACTACGCCATCGAGTGTCCAGAAGCAAAGAATGGAAATGGCAATGGAAGCTCAGGGAAGAAGCCAAACCCTTTCACCAGAGGTTAGGTGAACCACATAAACATGGAGGAAGTTCAAGATCAGCCTGACGTAGTGATTGGTAAGTTTTTGATTAAGTCATTTACAGCTCTTGTTCTTTTTGACACTGGTGCATCGCATTCATACATATCAATGGGATTTGTGTCCAAGTTCAAGTTGCCAACCTTAGCCCTTAGACCCATGTTAGTAAGCTCGCCAGGAGCAGAGTATATGGCCAGCCGATGGTGTGATCGGTTACCATTAACCATTGGTAGCCATGTTTCCCCTCAGACCTAGTAATTTTGGAGTCATGAGGATTGGATATAATACTAGGCATGGATTGGCTATCAAAGTATGGAGGAAACATCGACTATCCTAGTAAATCGATACTACTCACCACCCCTGAGGAAAATAGGATCAAGTATGTATCTAGGCATGTGCCAAGGAGGACTCAAGTAAATTCCCTCTCGGGAGTTGTTAAGGAGGAAGTACCAGTTGTGAAGGAATACCCTGATGTATTTCCATAGGAATTACCAGGCATGCCACCAGATCGAGACATAGAATTTTTGATAGACTTGTTGCCAGGCACCGGACCAATATCAAAGAGACCGTATTGGATGCCCGCAAATGACCTGGAGGAAATTAAGAAGCAGATTAAGGAGTTATTGGAGAAAGGTTACATTCGACCAAGTTCATCACCGTGGGGAGCCCCAATGCTCCTAGTTGAGAAGAAGGATGGATCCTTGAGAATGGTTGTTGATTATCGAGCATTGAATGAGGTGACGATCAATAACAAGTACCCACTACCGATGATCAATGATCTATTTGACCAGCTGCAGGGAGCTAAAGTATTCTCCAAGATCGATCTTCGATCAGGATACCACCAGCTGAAGATCTGAGAACAGGATATACCTAAGACAGCTTTTACCACAAGGTATGGGCTACATGAGTACACGGTCATGTGCTACCTCTTGAGCATGCATTGGTTTTCCCTTGAAGAGGAAAGGGCGATGCAGCAAAGCAGTGTAAGTATTTCCCTCAGATTTTGAGAACCAAGGTATCAATCCAGTATGAGACCACGCGCAAGTCACCTCATACCTACACAAACAAATAAGAACCTCGCAACCAACGCGATAAAGGTGTTGTCAATCCCTTCACGTCCACTTGCAAGAGTGAGATCTGATACAGATAATAATAACAAGATAAATATTTTTGATATTTTTAATGATATAGATTTGGAAGTAAAGATTGCAAAATAAACGGTGCCAGAAATAGCTAGTTGACGGAAGATTAATATGATGGAAGATAGACCCGGGGGCCATAGGTTTCACTAGTGGCTTCTCTCAAGATAGCATAAGTATTACGGTGGGTGAACAAATTACTGTCAAGCAATTGATAGAATTGAGTTATGAGAATATCTAGGTATGATCATGTATATAGGAATCATGTCCGTGACAAGTAGACCGACTCCTGCCTGCATCTACTACTATTACTCTACTCATCGACCGCTATCCAACATGCATCTAGAGTATTAAGTTCATAAGAACGGAGTAACGCTTTAAGCAAGATGACATGATGTAGAGTGATAAACTCATGCAATATGATATAAACCCCATCTTTTTATCCTCGATGGCAACAATACAATACGTGTCGTTTCCCCTACTGTCACTGGGATCGAGCACCGCAAGATTGAACCCAAAGCTAAGCACTTCTCCCATTGCAAGAAAGATCAATCTAGTATGCCAAACCAAACTGAAAATTCGAAGAGACTTGCAAAGATAACCAATCATACATAAAAGAATTCAGAGAAGATTCAAATATTGTTCATAGATAATCTTGATCATAAACCCACAATTCATTGGATCTCGACAAACACACCGCAAAAGAAGATTACATCGAATAGATCTCCAAGAGAATCAAGGAGAACTTTGTATTGAGATCCAAAGAGAGAGAAGAAGCCATCTAGCTAATAACTATGGACCCGAAGGTCTGAGGTAAACTACTCACACATCATCAGAGGGGCTATGGTGTTGATGTAGAAGCCCTCCGTGATCAATGCCCCCTCCGGCGGAGTGCTGGAAAAGGCCCCAAGATGGGATCTCATGGATACAGAAGGTTGCGACGGTGGAATTAGGTTTTCGTGGTGCCCTCTGATGTTTTCAGGGTACATAGGTATATATAGGAGGAAGAAGTAGGTCGGTGGAGCCACGAGGGGCCCACGAGGATGGAGGGCACGTCCAGGGGGTAGGCGCGCTCCCTGCCTCGTGGCCTCCTCGTTGATTGCTTGACGTCCACTCCAAGTCCTCTGGATCACGTTTGTTCCGAAAATCACACTCCCGAAGGTTTCATTCCGTTTGGACTCCGTTTGATATTCTTTTTCTGCGAAACACTGAAATAGGCAAAAAAACAGCAATTTGGGATGGGCCTCCGGTTAATAGGTTAGTCCCAAAAATAATATAAAAGTGTATAAATAAGACCATTAAACATCCAAAACAGAATATATATATATATATAATAGCATGGAACAATCAAAAATTATAGATACGTTGGAGACGTATCATCATGTCATTTGGATTGACTAACGCCCCTGCCTATTTCATGAGTATGATGAATAAGGTGTTCATGGAGTTTTTGGATAAGTTTGTTGTGGTGTTCATTGATGATATTTTGGTGTACTCGAAGAACGAAGAGGAACACAAGGAACACTTGCGCTTAGTTCTCGAGAAGTTCAGGGAACATCACATGTATGCCAAGTTCAGCAAGTGTGAGTTTTGGTTGAAGGAAGTTGGATTTCTTGGACATGTTATATCAGCAGAAGGTATAGCAGTAGACCATACAAAGGTTCAATCTGTCACTGAGTGGTTGGCACCCACTTCAGTAGGAGAGATCCGCAGTTTTCTAGGACTCGCAGGATATTATAGGAGATTCATTGAGAATTTTTCCAAGATTGCGAAACCCATGACGGGGTTGTTGAAGAAGGACACCAAATTCAAATGGACCGAGGAATGTGAGGCCAGTTTTCAGGAGTTGAAGAAACGTTTTGTAACGCCCACGATGCGGCTATATCTCCCACGTGTCGAAGCAAGCTTAGAGGCATAACTGCATTGTAAGCAATGTCGCAAGTGGGGTAATCTTCACACAACCCATGTATTGAATAAGGAAAGAGATACATAGTTGGCTTATAATCGCCACGTCACACAATAGCATAAATATAATATTACATTCATCCAGATATAATCAAGGTCCGACTACGGAACCAAAATAAACACAACCCCAAATGCATAATGTCCCCGATCGCCCCAACTGGCTCCACTAATGATCGTCTGGAAAGGAAATGTAGTATTGCCCTGAGTCCTCATCAAACTCCCACTTGAGATTAGTCGAATCTCCTGGAGCGGTATCATCGGTCCTTGCATCTGGTTTTGGAAGGAATCTGTGAGTCACGGGGACTCAGCAATCTCACACCCTCGCGATCAAGACTATTTAAGCTTATAGGTAGGTAAAAGGTATGAGGTGGAGCTGCAGCAAGCACTAGCATATATGGTGGCTAACATACGCAAACGAGAGCGAGAAGAGAACGGCAAGGCACGGTCGAGAAACTATGATCAAGAAGTGATCCTAGAACAAACTACGTTCAAGCATAACACGAGACCGTGTTCTCTTCCCGGACACGACCACACACGCTGTTGATTCATTTCAATTAAGTTAAGTTTCAGGTTTTCTACAACTGGACATCAACAAATTCCCATCTGCCCATAACCGCGGGCACGGCTTTCAAAAGTTCAAAACCCTGCAGGGGTGTCCCAACTTAGCCCATCACAAGCTCTCACGGTCAACGAAGGATATTCCTTCTCCCAAGACAATCCGATCAGACTCGGAAACCCGGTTACAAGACATCTCAACAATGGTAAAACAAGTCCAGTAAGACCACCCGTTGTGCCGACAAATCCCGATAGGAGCTGCACATATCTCGTTCTCAGGGCACACCAGATAAGCTAAGCGTACGGGAGCCAATGTAACCCAAGTTGCCAAGGGACAGCCCCGCACGGTGCTCTAGGTTGGACCAACACTCAGAGGAGCACTGGCCCGGGGGTTTAAAATAAAGATGACCCTTGAGTCCACAGAACCCAAGGGAAAAGGGGCTAGGTGGCAAATGGTAAAACCAAGGTTGGGCCTTGCTGGAGGAGTTTTATTCAAGGCGAACTGTCAAGGGGTTCCCATTATAACCCAACCATGTAAGGAACGCAAAATCAAGGAACATAACACCGGTATGACGGAAACTAGGGCGGCAAGAGTGGAACAAAACACCAGGCATAAGGCCGAGCCTTCCACCCTTTACCAAGTATGTAGATGCATCAAAATAGACAAGATATAATAATGATATCCCAACAATAAACATGTTCCAACAAGGAACAAACTCCAATCTTCACCTGCAACTAGCAACGCTATAAGAGGGGCTAAGCAAAGCGGTAACATAGCCAAACAACGGTTGCTAGGACAAGGTGGGTTAGAGGTTTGGCATGGCAATATGGGAGGCATGATAAGCAAGTGGTAGATATCGTAGCATAGGCATGGCAATAGAGCGAGCATCTAGCAAGCAAAGATAGAAGTGATTTCGAGGGTATGGTCATCTTGCCTGCAAAGTTCTCTGAGTTGACGTTAGCTTGATCCTTGTAAGCGTACTCAACGGGTTCCTCGATCACGTACTCGTCTCCCGGCTCTACCCAAAGCAATAACACAAGAAAAGGGAGACACAATCAACCACGGTGCAATGCACAAGCAACATGATGCAAAACATGGCATGATATGCGGGACATGATATGCAATGCATATGCATGCTTCGGATAGGAAAGATTGAACCTGGCCTCAACTTGGAAAACCAAGAGTGCTGCTGGAAAGATGATTTGATTTCGGTCGAGATCGATATAAAGATCACCGGAATCGGATGCACGGTTTGCAAATGGCAAGCAAAACAATAATGGCGCAAAGCTGCGATTAACAGCACGAGGCCATCTAAATGCAACAAGAACAACAAGCTACTGCACTCTAACATAGCAACAAATCACATGGCAGTGATCCACTCAAGATTCTTGACAAAAGATGAACACTGAGCTACGGCTAATTCACTCAATAGCAGGTTCAAACAAGCATGGCAAAAGTGCAAAAGATATCAGGTTACAGACTTAGTGAAAATAACAACATGTCAGGAATTTAACATCAGGAAGAAATGTTTAGAGCAAGATAACAACATGCTATAGGAACATATCATGGCAAAGCAAGGCATGGAATGAAGCTACTCAAAGCATACAACAAAAGTCCCTTACTGACCATAAGCCAAAAGGGATCAGAAAATACAATGGCAACCATGTGAACATAGCAACTTTCGTTAACATGGCAAAACAGATTCACGTAGGCATGTTTACGAGCTCGATGCACTCACCACAAGGCATTGCATGACAAACTAAGCATACACCCAGCAAGTAGACATGGCATAGAAGCTAAACATGGCAAGAACACTCTCATAGCATGCACGGATCAACTACAACAACCTCGGCAAAATTGCTTAACATGCAAACAATCTGCCAGGAACATTTTATAGCAAAAGTAGAGCTCGATTGAGTCATTCTATGGTGCTCCATAATTGCAAACAAATACATGGATGGATAGAGCACAATATTATCTCAAAATCCTCCTTACTGAACATGCTCAAAAGAGGCATGGATAACTCTGTAGCAACATGAATACATAGCATAAAAATATTAACAGGGCAAAGACTTAGAAGAATTCTAAGTCCCTGAAATCAGCAACATTACGAGAGCTACTTTTCATGCTTGTGCTAGTCACCACAGAGATCACAAAGATACATGGCATACACCCCTGTAAAGATGGCATGACATACTTCAAAACACGTGTAGGGCTCAAGTTCATAGGAGGCACACATTAAACATGGCAAAAATGACAAATGTCCAAATTCTGATAAGATTCTGAAACTAACATTGCATAGCACTCTTGCAACAACATTTAGGGCATCAAGATGAGCTCAAATGAACATGGTGCAATGGAATGAAATGAAGTACTCATCGAGACGAACAATTTGATATGCTACACGTCTGAAACGGAGCCACAGGTGCAAAGTTATGGCATGATAAAGAATGCTAAAAATTACTGGGACTTAGCAGAAAACAACCTTTGGGAACTAGGGTTTCACTGTAGCATGGATCGAGATCGGGCATGGTCGACGAGGCAGTGGCGGATCTCGTCGGATCTCCGCCGGAGTTGATGTGGTGGCGGCCGGAGTGGTATGAGGGCTCGCCGGAGAGGGGCCGGACGGCGGTGGAGGCTCGGGTCGGCGGGGAGGAGCTGCAGGCGCCGGCGGGGAGCAGGCCGCGGTGGTGGCGAGCTCCGGCAGGGCGATTGCCGGTGATGGAGAAGCACGGCGGCCGGAGCGAGGGGTCGCCGGCGCGGAGGAGGAAGGCGGGGCGCGCGGCTCCGGCGCGAGCTTCGGTCTGCGGGGACACCCAAGCGGCGGGGCACGCCGCACCGGGCCGGGAGGGCCGCGGACGGGCTCCGGCGGGCCGCGGCGCGGGAGGCGGCCGGCAGGATAGGTGGTGGCTTGCGATTCGCCGCGGGCGTCGGCGCGGGCGTGTCCAGCCGAAACGGACACGTCCGGCGGCGCAGAGGGACTAGGTTTAGGGTTAGGGGTCCGGAATTTCGGGGAGGAGATGCCTTTTATAGGTAGAGGGAGCTAGGAGGCTCCAAATTGAGCACAGTTTGCGGCCACGTGATCGTGATCGAACGACCTAGTAGATGGAGGGGGTTTAGGTGGGTTTTGGGCCACTTTGGAGAGGTGTTGGGCTGCAACACACACGAGGCCTTTTCGGTTCCTCGGTTAACCGTTGGAGTATCAAATGAAGTCCAAATGGCACGAAACTTGACAGGCGGTCTACCGGTAGTAAACCAAGGCCGCTTGGAAAGTCTCGGTCCAATCCGAGAACGTTTAACACCCGCACACGAAAAGAGGTAAAAGGGGACACCGGAGGACATAGGAGCGCCGGAATGCAAAACGGACAACGGGGAAAATGCTCGTGTGCATGAGACGAACACGTATGCAAATGTGATGCACATGATGACATGATATGAGATGCATGACAAAGACAAAAGCAACACGAAGACAAAAACCCGACAATGAGGAAATATCATAACTTAGTGCCGAAAATGGCAAGAGTAGGAATACAAATATGGCAGGTTACATACGGGGCGTTACACATTTGGTTATAGCCCCAGTACTAATTCTTCCGGATATACGCAAGGATTTCCAAGTGTATTGTGACGCTTCTCGCCTAGGAGTTGGAGGTGGACTTATGTAGGACGAAAGAGTTGTTTCATATGCCTCACGTTAGCTTCGACCTCACGAGTTGAATTATGCCATGCATGATTTGGAGTTAGCAGCTGTAGTGCATGCGCTCAAGACCTGGAGACATTTTCTTATTGGAAATCGTTGTGATGTGTACACGGATCACAAGAGTTTGAAGTATATTTTCACGCAGAAGGAGTTAAACCTCAGGCAGAGGAGATGGTTGGAGCTCATAAAGGATTATGACATGAAGTTGCATTATCATCCAGGATAGGCCAATGTCGCAGCAGACGCTTTGAGCTGCAAGAGCTATGTCAATACCCTCGTAAGCGGAGGATTACCGCAGGAGTTAGTCGACGATCTCAAGGAACTTTGTTTGGATATAGTTCCAAGAGGTTTTGTTGCAGCAATGGAGGTTCAGTCCACATTATTGGGAAAGATTCGATAAGCTCAGAAGGATGATAAGGAAATTGCTAAGATAAAGGAGAAAATGAGAAAAGGAAAAGCCAAGGGTTTTCGTGAGGATGAGCACGAAACTTTATGGTTTGAGGATCGTGTATATGTTCCCAATAATGCGGAGATCAGGAAGTTAATACTTCAGGAAGCTCATGACTCACCATACTCGATTCACCCCGGAAACACCAAGATGTATTTGGATTTGAAGGAATGTTTCTGGTGGACAGGTATGAAGAAGGATATTGCCGAGTATGTAGCAGTATGTGATGTATGTCGGAGAGTGAAGGCAGAACATCAGAAGCCAACAAGATTACTTCAGCCTATGCCGATACCCGAATGGAAGTGGGATAAACTTGGCATGGATTTTATCACAAGAATACCCAGGACACGATCGGGATATGATTCTATCTGGGTAGTAGTTGATCGCTTGATAAAGTGGCTCACTTTATCCCCGTGAAAAGCACCTATACGAGTGCGAAGTTGGCCAAGATATATATGACAAGGATCATATGTCTGCATGGAGTTCCGAGGACCATCGTATCAGATAGAGGAACACAATTTACCTCGAAGTTTAGGAATCAGTTGCACCAGACTTTGGGTACCAGGCTAGAGTTCAGTACAGCCTTTCATCCGCACACAGATGGACAGACCGAGAGAGTCAATTAGATTCTGGAGGATATGTTGAGAGCTTGTGCACTGGATTATGGATCTAGTTGGGACGATAATTTTCCCTACGCAGAGTTCTCATACAACAACAGTTACCAGGCTAGTTTGAAGATGGCCCCTTTTGAAGCTTTGTACGGAAGAAGGTGCAAGACACCGTTAACGTGGGATGAAGTCGGAGACCGTTAGTTGTTTGGACCCGATTTGATTAAGGAGTCTGAAGAGAAGGTTAAGTTGATTCGCGATAGACTGAAGGTAGCTCAATCCAGGCAGAAGAGTTATGCCGATACTAAACGCAAGGAGGTAGTCTACGAAATCGGAGACATGGCATATCTCCATGTGTCACCGCTCCGAGGAGTTAAACGATTTGGAGTTAAGGGAAAGTTAGCCCTGAGATTTGTAGGACCATACCGAGTTTTGGAACATATGGGAGAAGTTGCCTACAAGTTAGAGTTAGCCGAAGGACTGTCAGGAGTACATGATGTGTTTCACGTTTCCCAGTTGAAGAAGTGCCATGCTAAGATGGCCGATATTCCTCTAAGAGATACAGTGCCCCTGGAAGCAATTCAATTGGAGAGTGACCTAACCTACGAGGAGAAACCCGTCAAGATTCTTGAGTTTGCCAGCCGAGTTACACGCAGCAAGGTTATCAAGTTTTGCAAAGTTCAGTGGAAACACCATACCGAGAATGAAGCCACCTGGGAGCGAGAAGAAGACCTACGGAAAGATCACCCACGCATATTTTCTAGCCAACCCGAATCTCGAGGACGAGATTCATCTTAAGGGGGGTAGGTTTGTAACATCCCAATTTTCAATTTGGATGTTATACATAGGTCATCATATGCATATCATATTTTATTTTATTTGTATTTTTTTGCCATTTTATTTGAAATAGAAAAATATGCATTTTAGGCCAGAAAAATG
Organism: Triticum urartu; assembly: GCF_056163025.1. Taxonomy (NCBI): domain Eukaryota; kingdom Viridiplantae; phylum Streptophyta; class Magnoliopsida; order Poales; family Poaceae; genus Triticum; species Triticum urartu. The sequence continues at coordinate 145,840,690 of NC_141874.1, forward strand.
TTCACCTTGTCCTAAATATTAGGTTTGGACGGTGAAAATTGTTTCTGGTATTTTTAGAATTTTTTTATATTTTATTAGTATTTTTCTTTCAGGCAATTTTTTTTTTAAAACTTCATCGCCCAACTGGGCCGAAGGCCGGCCCGCTCGAGCCGCTGCCTTTCCCGTGCGCCGTCGTGTCCAAGCCGGACTCCGGTAAGGAGTCCAAGCCACCGCCGCCGACCCCTTGCCCAAGTCGGAGCCCCCCCTCTCCTCAACTGCTGCCGCCGCAGCCCGCCTCCCCACGCCGAGCCGCGCCGCCACTGCTGCCCGCGCCGCCGTCGCATCGCCTAGCCGCCAGAGCCGCGCTGGATCTCGCCGTAGACGTCGCCGTCGATTCTCTACTGTTAACCGGTAAAAACCGCTAGGTTTTCCTCGGTTTTCTTTCTGTTTATTTTTAGGGTTAGGGTTTTTCTAGGTTTTTCCGATCGGTTCTAATTAGCGGACATTCGTCCGTTAGTACGCGGTACCGAACGTATTCATTCTATAGGGTTTTGTAGCAAACATTCGTTCGTTAGGTTTTCTTTTTAATTTTTTTCTCAGCCAGGGACCTATCCGCAGATACTTTTATCATAGATTAGTCCCTGATCTTCAAACCTTCATTACTTTTTGCTCGTTTATCCAAATCCAGTGAAACCAGCGCCTAAATCTTCATCTTGTTCTCCTCTTTATAGATAACCAACTTGAACATGATTTTGACAATTTAAAATTTGATTTCAAGTAGATTTTAATTCAAACTTCTTTTGATTGCAGTTTGAGTTTCGTAGCTCCAATTCGATTGATTCTTTTTGCAAATCGAAGCTCTTCAGTTGAACTTTCAGTTTAGATCTTTTCTATTGAGTTTTACCCTTGCATCTTATGCTTGAGTGCTTATGTATGCTATTGTTTGTTTACGATAGAGTTTCCGGAGTGCGAGGCTTGCTACTACGAGTCACTAGGGTTTTCAGATCGTTATCAAGGCAAGTAACACTTTGATCATACCCCTTATTACCAAGTTTTTATGCATTAGTTTCAATCCTCAAACACTGCATGGTTAGGACTTGATAACATGTGCGTATTGGGAAATAGTTGATGAGGTAGAACCTATTATCTTTTATTCAAACCTTGGGAGTTATTACGTTATGCTTATACTGCTATGCTATGCTTGTAGACGTGGTCTGGTTTGAGTGATCCATGACAGATGTGCGAGTTTTAAATTAATGGTTAAACTTAAGGTGGCTACTTTAATACACATCTGGGTGGATTGGTTGAGGCACCCTGGAGCACCCGGTGGTTGTCCGGGCACCTTGAGCAATCGAGTGTTGTCCTAGGATATCCCGGAGTACCCGTGAGATAATCCTATGGTTTGCCACCCACGCTCAAAGGGATCTTGAGATTATTCATGCTAGAAACTTCCGTGTGCAGCCACAAGCCATTATGGGGTCTGGCATAGTTGAGTAAGTTGTGCGACCTCTTTCAGTGGTAGGCTAGCAGATGTAGGGGATGTAGGTGGTACTGTCTACCTAGAGTAGAGAGTTAATGCTTCTGAAAGACTGTGTCTCGGTCATCCTTTTCTCAAACACCATGTAGTGCGAGAAATCCAACGGAGGAGATCGAGTCTGGTGGGGAAAAGTGCGCAAACCTCTGCAGAGTGTACAAACTAATCATGGTTAGCCGTGTCCCCGGTTATGGACATCTTGAGTATCTGGTTCTTCAATTATTGATTTGATATCATCACTTTACTTAATTAATTTGTTGGGTTATAATTATTATTTTGGGATTGAGTTGGAGGAACCTTCTCAATAATTTCTTTTTCAACCAACTTTGTAGTTAAATAAAATATATTCCTTTGTTGTAGGAAAAAATTATCTTTATAAAAATAATAACCATAGAGCCTCCACCAGCCATATATGCATGTAGTGATAGCTATTATTTGTTCATTGCTCTATAGTGTTATCTTGCCAGCATATTCCATGTGCTGACCTACACAGGCTGCAACGTATTATGTTGCAGAGTTTTCGGACGAGGAGTAAGTTGCACTAGGTCGTTGTCATGCACTCAACTATGCCGTTGGAGTTGATGGACTCATTTACTTTTAAAGCTTCCGCAGTTATCTTATTTAGATGGCCTTCAGCCATATTATTGTAATAAGTTCTCTTTTGAGACATTCGATGTAATAAGTGTGTGATTGCACTTTGTTATAAATCCTTGAGTACTGTGTGTGTCAGCATTACCGGTCTAGGGATGCACTTATGCACAGAGATTTGAACGTTTGAGGTCGGATCGCTATATTGATAGACAAATTGCTAGAGTTATACAACATGATGTTGTTGAATCTGATGATGAGCTTGAAATTGAAACTCCTGAAACACCTGCAAGAACTAGCCTTCCTAGATATGAATTGCCTAAGGTACCGGAAGGTTATGTTATGAGTGAAGAAGCAACTAGAGATATTCTTGCTTGCAATGGTAGAGATGATCTAGAGAAATTATTACACAAGTATAAAGAAAAATCTTTGAATGCTAGAATAAAATGTGATCCCAAGTTTGCTACTTCACCTATCTGTATTGCTAAAGGATTGTGAATTCTTTGTTGACCCAAAGTTAAATACTTTGGTTGAATCTTATCCTTTCCATGGTTATGAAACTAAAACTGTTGTGGCACATCTTACTAAGTTGAATGACATAGCCACCCTTTTTACTCATGATGAGAAAAATCGTTATTACTTTATTCTCAAAGTATTTCCTTTCTCATTAAAGGGTGATGCTAAAGCTTGGTACAATACTCTTGCTCCTGGTTGTGTGCATAGTCCCCAGGATATGGTTTATTACTTCTCTGAAAAATATTTTCCTGCTCATATGAAACAAGCTGCCTTACAGGAACTGTTTAACTTTGTGCAAACTAAAGAAGAGAGTCTCCCACAAGCTTGGGGGAGGCTTTGCCAGTTACTTAATGCTTTGCCTGATCATCCTCTTAAGAAAAATGAAATACTTGATATCTTCTATAATAGACTAACCGATGCTTCTAGGGACTGTCGGCGTTCTGGGAACGGGGGTCCCCAGACTTGCCTGCCTGCGGCCTGCGGCGTGGCTCAAAGGGGGGCCCAGCACGGCCCATCTTCACCAACACAAACTCAAGACCCTCGCGAGGGGCCAAGCCTCACAGGGCGGACGACGCGAAGCTTCCCCAGGCACGGCCTCGTCAGGCTGGCTCACAAGGAGGCAGAGAGATCAAGGCGGGGTACCTCACGAGGTGCCCATGACGCAAGCCATGACAACTCAGGGCGCCAGGCGGGTGCCAGCCCGTGCAGCGTCCTCCTTTCCTCTTTGGTGCAAAGGGGGCAAGCGCAGCCGCGGAGTACCGAGGCATCAGGCAAAGGTTGCCATTTCGGTGCAACGAGACCAAGACCAGGAGGACTATGAGACGAAGGTCACCGTGGAGCCCAAGACGGCGTCATCACCAGAGCTTTGCGCAGGCGAAGACTAATTTTGTCAGGATAGCTGATACTTGCTGTCCCCCTTCAAATTAGCCCGCCATTGTTGGCTCCCTTCCCGCTCAATATTTGGGGAGAGGACCAGGGCCTCTATAAATAGGACCAGCCACCCACACAGCAGGTGGGTCGGTCGGAGGAGAGAGAGAGAGAGAGAGGTGGCTGAACTCCTCCCAGCAGTTCATCGCCTCAGCCAAGAACAGACCCTCGCGAGGCTGTTCTCCCTTGTATTGTTCATCATCATCACCCCAAGAGGCAATCCACCACACCACACACTGGAGTAGGGTATTACACCACAACGGTGGCCCGAACCAGTATAAACCCTGTGTCTCTTGTGTTGATCTTTCCTTAGTTTAGATCCTAGCATGGCGGAGGGGTGCAGGTAGGTAGGAGGCGAAATCTCCATGCGCACCCTAGTGTTCGAACCTCAAGGGTCTGCCGGAACCCGAAATTCAACATTTGGCGCGCCAGGTAGGGGTGCGCAGGAATTCGTCTTCCGTTACCCCGTTCTCCTCCGACCATCGCGCTCATGTCTGACGCTTGTCGGGCCCGCGCGGAGCGCCGGGCCGCCCTCGCTTCCCGCATCGCCCAGACGGCCCCTGTCGGTGGACGTCCTCGCCGTTCCCCGTCACCTGTCGTCAACACCGCCACCGGCCCGGCGGGGGACGAGCAGCAAGCATCGCCTCAGCATCCATCCGTGCGCCAAGACGGCTGCACCGCAACTCCCTCGCTCGCCCCAGCCGGTTCTTCGTCCCGCACGCTCCGCGCGCCCATGGGGCCCCGCAACCTCTCCCCCGCCTATCGCGCTGCACCGACACCCCCAGTCGTCGCGGCCCTCTTGGGCGGCTCGCAGGCGCCGCCTACAAGTTACCACGTCAAGCCGTTCATCCGCCGGGTCAGCGCCGCTTCCACGCGGCAGGGGGCTCCCCTGGATCGGGCGACGCCCAAGACCGGCCTGAGCTTTAGCTCGGAGGACCACCCCTCCAACTCGGCCTGCTCGGGCGTGCTCCCCATGCTGTGCACCCCCACCATCTGCCAGGTGGCCGTCACCAGAACTCTCATCAATGGCGGGGCAGGCCTCAGCGTGCTCTCAGTCGAGGCCTTCAACCTCCTCAGCATACCCCTGGAACGGCTGCAGCCCAGCCGCCCCTTCTCAGGCGTTGGGGGCAGGTCGTCCGGCTCCTTGGGACAGATCCGGCTCCCAGTGACCTTCAGCACCTACGACAACTTCCGCACGGAGCTGGTCGACTTCGACATCGCCCCCATCGGCCTCCCCTACAACGCCATCCTCGGCTACCCGGCGCTGGCCCAGTTCATGGCCGCGACGCACCCGGCGTACAACCTCATGAAGATGCCCGGGAGCAACGGTGTCCTCACCGTGCACGGGACACTGGGGACGCTCTGCGGGTGCTCAAGCTCGTCTTCAAGACAGCGGCGTCGGCACAGCCCGCCGCCTTGGAGGCCCCCGAGCCCAAGGGGGCTGCGCCCGCCAAGAAGAAACAGATGTTCACCCAAGACAAGGCAGAAACCAAGCAGATACCCATCGATGAGGATGGATCCACCAACGCCACTTTCACCATAGGCGCCCACCTCAAACCCAAGCAGGAGGAGGCCCTGGTCGGGTTCCTGCGCGCAAACAAGAAGGTATTCGCTTGGGAGCCAGACCAGTTGGCAGGGATCCCCAGGAGTGTAATCGAGCATCACCTCAACGTATGCCCCAACGTGCGCCCTGTGAAGCAGAAGGCCAGGCGGCAGTCCACAAAAAAGCAGGCCTTCATCGTCCAAGAGACCCGCAAATTAGAGGCCGCTAGGGTCATTTGCGAGGTCCGATACCCAGATTGGTTGGCCAACCCTGTCGTTGTGCCAAAGAAGGGAGGGAAGGAACGCATGTGTGTCGACTTCACCAACCTCAACAAAGTGTGCCCGCAAGATCCGTTCCTGCTCCCCCGCATCGACCAGATCGTCGACTCCACTGCGGAATGCGACCTGCTATGCTTCCTGGATGCCTTCTCTGGGTATCACCAGATCAAGATGGCGGTTGAAGACGTCGAGAAGACAGCCTTCCTAACCCCGTGTGGGGTGTACTGCTACACCTGCATGCCATTCGGGCTGCGTAACGCAGGGGCGACCTTTCAGCGGCTGATGCATATCACCTTGGGCCCGCATCTCGGGAAGAATGTTGAAGCTTACGTCGATGACATCGTGGTAAAATCTCGGGAGGCTAGGACCTTGATACAGGACCTAGAGGAAACCTTCGCGAGCCTCAATGCAGTGAACCTACGGCTCAACCCAGAGAAATGTGTGTTCGGAGTCCCCTCGGGCAAGCTCTTGGGTTTCCTCGTGTCTCACTGAGGCATCGAGGCTAACCCGGAGAAGGTCAAGGCAGTGGAAGAAATGAGCCCGCCAAAGACCCTCAGAGAAATGCAGAAGCTCACGGGGCGCGTGACTGCGCTAGGGCGCTTCATCTCCAAGTTGGGGGAGCGAGCGCTACCCTTCTTCCAGCTAATGAAGAAAAAGGGGCCCTTCGAGTGGACTGAAGAGGCCGACAAGGCATTCCAGGATCTCAAGAAATACCTAACCAGCCCACCGGTCATGGTGGCTCCGCACCCTCAAGAGCCCCTGGTGCTTTACCTCGCCGCCACTCCCTACTCCGCCAGCGCAGCCCTGGTGGCAGTCAGAGAGGAGCGTCGAATCAAAACCGCGGCAGCAGCCCGGGACAAGGCGGAGCTGGTATGAGGAAGGCCCACAGAAGCCGCCACGGCAGCTAATGAGGACCAGCCGCCGCAGAGGGGCGCACCAGAGGCAGGAGAGGCCCCTATCCCAGATGGCCAGTCTCAGGAGGCCTCATTGTCTCGAGAGGCGCCATGGTCTCCAAAGGGAGCCGCCAGCACTGACGCACTCCACCTCGTTGAGCACTCAGTGTACTTCGTCAGCACAGTGTTGCGGGATGCAAGGGCGCGGTACCCTATGCCCCAGAAACTCCTCCTCGCGCTACTGGTGGCCTCGCGCAAGCTGCGGCACTATTTTCAGGGTCACCCCATCAAGGTCGTCTCGTCATACCCCTTGGAGAGGGTGCTCAGGAGCCCCAATTCAGTTGGGAGAGTCGCTGAGTGGAACATAGAGCTGCAAGCGTTTCAGCTCGAATTTAGCACGACCAGAGTCATCAAGGGAGCAGCGTTAGCGGATTTTGTGGCAGAATGGACGGAGGCGCCAGGCCTCAAGGCCGACGAGGATCGGTCCCTGTCCCCGGGAAGCGAGGCGCCAGAAGGCTGGGTCATGTACTTCGATGGGGCGTTCTCCAGACACGGCGCAGGGGCTGGGGCGGTGCTTATATCGCCCACCCAGGACAAACTCTATTACGCTGTGCAGCTTTGTTTCTAGCAAGGCGAAAAGGTCTCCAACAACATAGCGGAGTATGAAGGTTTAATAGCGGGCTTGAAGGCCGCAGCTGCCTTGGGGGTGAAACGCCTCACCATCAAGGGCGATTCGCAGCTCCTTGTCAATTTCTCCAACAAGGTGTACGAGCCGAAGGATGAGCACATGGAGGCCTACCTTGCAGAGGTCCGCAGGATGGAGAAGCAGTTCTGGGGGTTGGAGTTGCAGCATGTGCCCTGTGGCACCAATCAAGAGGCCGATGACATCGCCAAACGCGCGTCCAGGCGGTTACCTCAGGAGCCTGGCATTTTCGAGGAGCAGCTCTTCAGGCCTTCAGCCTTGCCGTCACTATCAAACACGGCTCAGCCCCGGGAGGAGCTACCCCAGCCACTTGCCTCCAGAGCTCCGGCCTGTGGCCCGGCCTCAGGAGCACGCTTGCTCCTGACGATGGAACCTCAGGAGGGATGTTGGATCACGGAGCTCTGGAGCTACTTGATGCAAGGGACCCTGTCGGAGAAGGAGGAGGAAGCAGAGCGAGTGGCACGCCAGGCCACGGCATACTGCATCAGAGATGGAGAGCTCTACTGGAAGCGACCAAACGATGTATCCCTGCGCTGCATCTCCAGGGAGCAAGGGAAGGAACTACTGGAAGATATACACGGCGGGGACTGCAGACATCATTCATCGTCACGGACCCTCGTCGGCAAGGTGTTCCGCAGTGGGTTTTATTGGCCCACCGCGCTCAATGACGCCGTTGAACTAGTGAAAGCTTGTGAGGCCTGCCAGTTCCACGCCAAGCAGATCCATCAGCCGGCAGGGGGCTTGCAGACTATCCCCCTTTCGTGGCCATTCGCAGTCTGGGGGCTCGACATCTTGGGTCCGTTTCCTCGGGCGCCAGGGGGCTACCGCTACCTTTACGTTGTTGTAGACAAGTTCACCAAGTGGGCTGAAGTGGAGGTTGTCCGCACCATTCCTGCGGGTTCCACGGTCAAGTTCATCAAGGGCATCGTGAGCCGGTTCGGGGTGCCGAATCGCATCATCACGGACAACGGTTCGCAGTTCACCAGTAACCTCTTCAAAACATATTGTACTAAACTTGGAACGCAGATATGCTACGCTTTAGTGGCGCACCCCCGAAGCAACGGCCAGGCCGAGCGAGCCAATGCGGAGGTCCTGAGGGGCCTCAAGACCAGTACGTTCAAGAAGAAGCTGGAGGCCTGCGGCAAAGGTTGGTACGACGAGCTTCAGTCCGTGTTGTGGTCCATCCGCACAACCGCGACCAAGCCGACTAGGGAGACCCCGTTCTTCCTGGTCTACGGAGCCGAAGCGGTCCTCCCTCACGAGGTCAGACGTCACTCCGCGCGGGTCCTGGCGTTCAACGAGGCGCAACAGGACGCCATGCGGGGGATGGACCTCGTGCTGGGGGAGGAACGTCGCCGAGAAGCCGCGCTACGAGCGGCGAGGTACCAACAAGCGCTGCGGCGATATCACTGCCGCAACATCCGCCCCACGACACTCGAGGTAGGAGACCTCATGCTCAGGCGGGTCCTCTCCAGGGAGGGGCTGCACAAGCTCTCTCCCATGTGGGAGGGCCCGTTCAAGGTTGTTCATGTTTCTAGGCCCAGCTCAGCGCGCTTGGAGACTCAGGAGGGAGTGTCGGTCCAGAACGCATGGAACATCCAGCACCTCCGGAGGTTCTACCCCTAAAAAGGCCCGGAGCCTGTGAAGCAAGGCGAATGCCTGTGAAGTTATCGCGTTTTGGAAAAGGCCCGGAGCCTGTGAAGCAAGGCGAATGCCTGTGAAGTTATCGTGTTTTGGAAAAGGCACGGAGCCTATGAAGCAAGGCGAATGCCTGTGAAGTTATCGCATTTTGGAAAAGGCCCGGAGCCTGTGAAGCAAGGCGAATGCCTGTGAAGCTATCACGCTTTGGAAAAGGCCCGGAGCCTGTGAAGCAAGGCGAATGCCTGTGAAGTTATCACGCTTTGGAAAAGGCCCGGAGCCTGTGAAGCAAGGCGAATGCCTGTGAAGCTATCGCGTTTTGGAAAAGGTCCGGAGCCTGTGAAGCAAGGCGAATGCCTGTGAAGCTATCGCGTTTCGGAAAAGGCCCGAAGCCTGTGAAGCAAGGCGAACGCCTGTGAAGCTCGCTGCCCGTGACACTCTCATGTAATAATGAGTTGGGGCTGTACACGCCCCGGAGTCTCAGGAGCGCCGGCCTCAGGCCCTGGGGCTCCCTCCCACGCCCAGTGGCAGCACTTAGCTCCGTGCTGGTGAGAAGACGTCGAAGACTAGACTAGGTGCCGGACACGGCTTTTCATTTTCTTTCCGCAGTTGGCTTGTTCTTCCCCATTTGAAGTTTTATTGAAGTTGTTGCCGTCTTTGGCTCGCGGTTCTTCGGCTTTTCGTGCCCCTGCCTTGATTTCTCTTGTGCAAGGCCTCGCGAGGGGGAGAGCCGAGCGCCCTCGCGAGTGTTCCTATCCTAGTCACTCAAAGGGTTCGCGACCTGGGCCCCTTGCAGGAGCACCCCTCCAGTCCGTGCCCCTCGGGCACCGCGACACAAACACAGGGCCTGGGTCGGTCGCCCCCACGGCTGGGGCCGGGAACCATCCACGCGCGGGCACATAGTCGGAAGGTACGATGAAGAAAGCAAAACGATAATTAACAGCAATAACCCATACACGCCCCCGCGGGGCACCACACTGCTGTCCTTCTTTATGCAGGAAAAGGGAAGAGAAAAAAAACAAATCTGGTGCGGCTCGTCTCGCACCGGCCCGTAGGGAAGCCCGAGCTGCCTCCGGAGCTCAGGCGGACTCCCTCTCGCGCTTCACCAGGGCGCGACGGTGGGCGGACGCGCCACCACCCCCCAAGCAGATACGACGGCGTGGGGGCTGGCTGCGGCCACCACTAGGAGAGTCGCCGCCTGAAGAAGAACCGGAGAAGCTTGAGGAACCCTGAGCGCCGCCAGCCCCGCGAGCATCGTCCTCTCCATCATCGCCGGAGCCGGGTTCCCAGCCGCGGTCGTCACCCTCGGGGCAACACCCTGCGCGGCGACCATCTTCCCCAAACACCCTCACGTAGAGGGTGGCATCGCCGTTGAACCTGAAGTATAGGGTGCACCGACGGCCCAGGCCACGCGCGCGGGCAAACGTCTGCCAACCGCGGGCCAGGGCCAGGCTCCCGGCTGCGGAGACCTCCAGTGAAACCCATGAGGCCCGGCTGCAGCAGCCGTCAGCCTGAAGCCAGAGGCCGCCCGGGGCGCCGGCCGGGAGCTCGCCGAGGAGGAAGCGAGGAAGTGGGAGCCGGGTGCTAGTCGGCTCTGCCGACCACACGACGAACTCCGGCAGCACCTCTGCAGCGCGAAAGCGCGGCATAGGGGGACGCGCAGCCGGAGCGCACCCCCCGGCCGCAGCAATCCGCCCGCCACCGCGCTGGAAAGTGTCTCCGCGGCCGCGGGGAGCCGCCGTGGTGGCCACAGGATGTTTGCGGGGGCGCCCTCGGCCGCGCTTGGGCAGGGGAGAGGCATGCTCTGCCTGGCAAGCCTTCCCCTTCTCCGCGGCCGAGAACCTCCTCGACGGGGCCATGAAGAAGAAGGAGAAGCAAGGGGAGATGAACCGGAAGGGCGCACGCCGTCCCGTACTTATAGCCGGCGGAGGCCAACCGTCGGCCTCCACGATCGCAGGTAATCATGACCCATTTTTGCATGCAGGGATTTGTCCCATCCGTGCAGTTGCCGAGGCGTCGTGGGGAAGTGGAGGCGCCCACGTCCAGTCAACTGCCACGCAGCGCCCAAGGCCGCAGGCTATTAGGGCCCGCGGCGCTTCGCTCTTGCCCTTCCACCTCCCTGCACGGCCAAGTCCGGGCGCGCCTTGGGCCCGGGGGCTACTGTCGGCGTTCTGGGAACGGGGGTCCCCAGACTTGCCTGCCTGCGGCCTGCGGCGTGGCTCAAAGGGGGGCCCAGCACGGCCCATCTTCACCAACACAAACCCAAGACCCTCGCGAGGGGCCAAGCCTCGCGGGGCGGACGACGCGAAGCTTCCCCAGGCACGGCCTCGTCAGGCTGGCTCACGAGGAGGCGGAGAGATCAAGGCGGGGTACCTCACGAGGTGCCCATGACGCAATCCATGACAACTCAGGGCGCCAGGCGGGTGCTAGCCCGCGCAGCGTCCTCCTTTCCTCTTTGGTGCAAAGGGGGCAAGCGCAGCCGCGGAGTACCGAGGCATCAGGCAAAGGTTGCCATTTCGGTGCAACGAGACCAAGACCAGGAGGACTACGAGACAGAGGTCACCATGGAGCCCAAGACGGCATCATCACCAGAGCTTTACGCAGGTGAAGACTACTTTTGTCAGGATAGCTGATACTTGTTGTCCCCCTTCAAATTAGCCCGCCATTGTTGGCTCCCTTCCCGCTCAATATTTGGGGAGAGGACCAGGGCCTCTATAAATAGGACCAGCCACCCACACAGCAGGTGGGTCGGTCAGAGGAGAGAGAGAGAGAGAGAGAGAGAGAGAGGTGGCTGAACTCCTCCCAGCAGTTCATCGCCTCAGCCAAGAACAGACCCTCGCGAGGCTGTTCTCCCTTGTATTGTTCATCATCATCAGCCCAAGAGGCAATCCACCACACCACACACTGGAGTAGGGTATTACACCACAACGGTGGCCCGAACCAGTATAAACCCTATGTCTCTTGTGTTGATCTTTCCTTAGTTTAGATCCTAGCATGGCGGAGGGGTGCAGGTAGGTAGGAGGCGAAATCTACGCGCGCACCCCAGTGTTTGAACCTCAAGGGTCTGCCGGAACCCGAAATCCGACAGGGACTTCCTAGATAGCTGTGCTAGTTGTGTTTTCAGACAACGAACTATTGCTCAAGCTAAAGAATTATTGAATAACATATTGAAAAGTTATGATGATTGGACTATTCCTCAACCGCCGCCTAAACCCACTTCGAAGAAGAGGGGTATATTATATCTCAGCCCCGAAGATATGCAAGAGGCAAAGAAATCTATGAAGGAAAAAGGTATTAAACCTGAGGATGTTAAAATTTTACCTCCTATAAGAAATACATGGGCTTAATACACCACCACTGCCTAAGGTGGTAGAGGTAAATTCTCTTATGAAGTTTAATGATAATGATAATCCTCACAATATGCATCCTAGTCAATGCCTTTATGAGTTTGAAAACTATATTAGAAAACAAGATCACTTTGATACGTCCATTTTGCATCATGCTTCTATATCAATATTTATTGCATTATGGGCTGTTATTACACATTATGTTACAATACTTATGCCTTTTCTCTCTTATTTTACAAGGTTTACATGAAGAGGGGGAATGTCGGCAGCTGGAATTCTGGGCTGGAAAAGGAGAAAATATTAGAGACCTATTATGCACAACTCCAAAAGTCCTAAAGTTCCATGAAAGTCAGTTTTGGAACATATAAAAATATTGGGTGAAGGAAGCAAAAGAAGGGGGGCACCCACCATCCACGATGGTGGAGGGCGCGCCCGACCCCCTGTGCGCGCCCCCCTGCCTCGTGGGCCACCTGGAAGCCTCCCGATGCCCATCTTCTGGTATAAGGTGTCTTTTGCCGTGGAAAAAATCATAAGGAAGCTTTCGTGATGAAGCGCCGCCATCTCGAGGCGGAACCTTGGCGGAACCAATCTAGGGCTCCGACGGAGCTGTTCTGCTGGGGAAACATCCCCCCGGGAGGGGGAAATTGTCACCATCGTCATCACCACCGATCCTCTCATCAGGAGGGGGTCAATATCCATCAACATCTTCACCAGCACCATATCCTCTCAAACCCTAGTTCATCTCTTGTATCCGATCTTTGTCTCAAAACCTCATATTGGTACCTGTGGGTTGCTAGTAGTGTTGATTACTCCTTGTAGTTGATGCTAGTTGGTTTATTCGGTGGAAGATTATATGTTTAGATCCTTTATGCATATTAATACCCCTCTGATTATGAACATGAATATGATTTGTGAGTAGTTACATGTGTTCCCGAGGACATGGGAGAAGTCTTGCTATAAGTAGTCATGTGAATTTGGTATTCGTTCAATATTTTGATGAGATGTATATTGTCTTTCCTCTAGTGGTGTTATGTGAATGTCGACTACATGACACTTCACCATTGTTTGGGCCTAGGGGAAGGCATTGGGAAGTAATAAGTAGATGATTGGTTGCTAGAGTGACAGAAGCTTAAACCCTAGTTTGTGCGTTGCTTCGTAAGGGGCTGATTTGGATCCATATGTTTCATGCTATGGTTAGGTTTACCCTAATTCTTATTTCTTGGTTGCGGATGCTTGGAGGGTGGTTAATCATAAGTGGGGTGCTTGTACAAGGAATGGCAGTACCCAAGCACTGGTCCACCCACATATCAAATTATCAAAGTAACGAACGTGTATCATATGAGCATGATGAAAACTAGCTTGACGATAATTCCCATGTGTCCTCGGGAGCGCTTTCCTTTATATAAGAGTTTGTCAAGGCTTGTCCTTTTCTACAAAAAGGATTGGGCCACCTTGCTGCACCTTGTTTACTTTTATTACTTGTTACCTGTTACGAATTACCTTATCACAAAACTATATGTTATCGATAATTTCAGTGCTTGCAAAGAATACCTTACTGAAAACTGATTGTCATTTCCTTTTGCTCCTCGTTGGGTTTGACACTCTTACTTATCAAAAGGACTACGATAGATCCCCTATACTTGTGGGTCATCAAGACTCTTTTCTGGCGCCGTTGCCGGGAGTGAAGTGCCTTTGGTAGGTGGAATTTGGTAAGGAAAAATTTATATAGTGTGCTCAAATTTACTGTCACTTGTTATTATGGAAAATAATCCTTTGAGGGGCTTGTTCGGGGAATCTTCACCCCGACCAGTAGAGAAAAGAGTTGCTCCTCAACCTACTGAACCTACTGAAAATGTTTACTTTGAAATTCCTTCGGGTATGATAGAGAAACTGCTAGCAAATCCTTCTACAGGAGATGGAACATTACATCCCGATATGCACCTAATCTATGTGGATGAAGTTTGTGGATTATTTAAGCTTGCAGGTATGCCCGAGGATGTTATCAAGAAGAAGGTCTTCCCTTTATCTTTGAAGGGAAAGGCATTGACATGGTTTAGGCTATGTGATGATATTGGATCATGGAACTACAACCGATTGAAATTGGAATTTCATCATAAGTTTTATCCTATGCATCTGGTTCATCATGATCGTAATTATATATATAATTTTTGGCCTCGCGAAGGAGAAAGTATCGCTCAAGCTTAGGGGAGGCTTAAGTCAATGTTAAATTCATGCCCCAATCATGAGCTCTCAAGAGAAATTATTATTCAAAAAATGTATGCTCAACTTTCTCTCAATAATCGCTCCATGCTCGATACTTTTTGTACTGGTTCTTTTATGATGAAGACTATTGAATTCAAATGGGATTTATTGGAAAGAATTAAATGCAACTCTGAAGATTGTTAACTCGATGAAGGTAAGGAGTCAGGCATAACACCTAAGTTTTATTGTGTTAAATCTTTTATGGATACCGATGCTTTTCGTGAATTTAGCACTAAATATGGACTTGACTCTGAGATAGTAGCTTCTTTCTGTGAATCATTTCCTACTCATGTTGATCTCCATAAGGAGAAGTTGTTTAAATATCATCCTCCCATTGAAGTAAAAGTAGTTGAACCTATTAAAGTTGAAGAAAAGACTATCACTTATAATGTTGATCCTATTGTTCCTGCCGCTTATATTGAGAAACCACCTTTCCCTGTTAGAATAAAGGATCATGCTAAAGCCTCAACTGTGGTTTGTAAGAGTAATGCTAGAACACCTACACACCCTGAGCAAATTAAAGTTGAACCTAGTATTGCTATGGTTAAAGATCTCTTGGTCGATAATATTGATGGGCATGTTATTTACTTTTGTGATGAAGCTGCTAGAATTGCTAGACCCTAAAGATAAACATAGACCTGTTGTAGGCATGCCTATTGTTTCTGTTAAAATAGGAGATCATTGCTATCATGGCTTATGTGACATGGGTTATAGTGCAAGTGCAATACCTCATTCCTTATACAAAGAAATTATGCATGATATTGCACCTGCTGAGATAGAAGATATTGATGTTACTATTAAGCTTGCCAATAGAGATACTATTTCACCAGTTGGGATTGTTAGAGATGTTGAAGTCTTGTGTGGGAAAGTTAAATATCCTACTAATTTTCTTGTTCTTGGTTCCCCATAAGATGACTTTTGTCCCATTATATTTGGTAGACCCTTCTTGAATACTGTTAATGCTAAGATAGACTGCAAGAAGGATATTGTTACTGTTGGTTTAGGGGGTATGTCTCATGATTTTAATTTTGCTAAATTTCGTAGACAACCCCATGATAAAGAATTGCCTAGTAAAGATGAAATTATTGGTCTTGCTTCTATTGTCGTGCCTCCTAATGATCCTTTAGAACAATATTTGCTAGACCATGAAAATGATATGTTTATGAATGAAAGAAGGGAAATAGATGAAGTATTCTCTAAACAGGGACCTATTTTGAAACACAACTTGCCTATTGAAATTCTAGGGGATCCTCCTCCACCCAAGGGTGATCCCGTGTTTGAGCTTAAACCATTACCTGATACTCTTAAATATGCTTATCTTGATGAAAAGAAGATATATCATGTTATTGTTAGTGCTAACCTTTCACAGCAGGAAGAAGAGGGATTATTGGAAACTTTGAAGAAGCACTGCGCTGCTATTGGATATACTCTTGATGATCTTAAGCGCATTAGTCCTACTCTATGCCAGCACAAAATAAAATTGGAGGAAGACGCTAAACCGGTTGTTGATCACCAACGACGGTTAAATCCTAAGATGAAAGAAGTGGTAAGAAATGAAATACTAAAGAAGGGAGGCAGGTATAATTTATCATGTTGCTGATAGTCAGTGGGTAAGTCATGTTCATTGTGTCCCTAAGAAGGGAGGCATTACTGTTATTCCTAATGATAAAGATGAATTGATCCCACAAAGAATTGTTACAGGTTATAGAATGGTAATTAATTTCTGCAAATTAAATAAAGCTACTAGAAAGGATCATTACCCTTTACCTTTTATTGATCAAATGCTAGAAAGATTATCCACACATACACATTCTTGCTTTCTAGACGGTTATTCTGGTTTCTCTCAAATACCTGTGTCGAAAGAAGATTAGGAAAAGACCACGTTTACTTGCCCTTTCGGTACTTTTTCTTATAGACGTATGCCTTTTGGTTTATGTAATGCGCCTGGTACCTTTCAAAGATGTATGACTGCTATATTCTCTGACTTTTGTGAAAAGATTGTTGAGGTTTTCATGGATGATTTCTCCGTGTATGGAACTTCTTTTGATGATTGCTTAAGCAACCTTGATCGAGTTTTGCAGAGATGTGAAGAAACTAATCTTGTCTTGAATTGGGAGAAGTGCCAGTTTATGGTTAATGAAGGTATTGTCTTGGGGCATAAAATTTCTGAAAGAGGTATTGAAGTTGATAGAGCTAAAGTTGATGCTATTGAAAAGATGCAGTGTCCTAAGGACATTAAAGGTATAAGAAGTTTCCTTGGTCATGCGGTTTTTATAGGAGGTTCATTAAAGAATTCTCAAAAATTTCTAGGCCTCTGACTAATCTCTTACAAAAAGATGTTCCTTTTTTCTTTGATGATGATTTCTGCACCTATTATCCAGCTACCTGATTGGAGTTTACCCTTTGAAATTATGTGTGATGCTAGTGATTACGCTGTAGGTGTTGTTCTAGGAAAAAGAGTTGATAAGAAATTAAATGTTATCCAATATGCAGTAAAACTCTAGACAGTGCCCAAAGAAATTACGCCACTACTAAAAAGGAATTTTTAGCAGCTATATTTTCTTGTGATAAGTTCAGACTTATATTGTTGATTCCAAAGTAATTGTTCACACTGATCATGCTGCTATTAAATATCTTATGGAAAAGAAAGATGCTAAACCTAGACTTATTAGATGGGTTCTCTTGCTACAAGAATTTGATTTGCATATTATTGATAGAAAGGGAGTTGAGAACCCCGTTGCAGACAAATTGTCTAGGTTAGAAAAATGTTCTTGATGACCCACTCCCTATAGGTGATAGCTTTCCTGATAAACAATTAGTTGTCATAAATGCTTCTCGTACTGCTCCATGGTATGCTGATTATGCTAATTACATTGTTGCTAAATTTATACCACCTAGTTTCACATACCAGCAAAATAAAAGGTTTTTCTATGATTTAAGACATTACTTCTGGGATGACCCACACATTTATAAAGGAGTAGATGGTTTTATTAGACGTTGTGTACCTAAGCATGAACAGGAACATATCCTACACAAGTGTCACTCCGAGGCTTATGGAGGACACCATGCTGGAGATAGAACTGCACATAAGGTATTGCAATCCGGTTTTTACTAGCAAACTCTTTTCAAAGATGCCCGTAAGTTTGTCTTGTGTTGTGATGAATGTCAAAGAATTGGTAATATTAGTAGACGTCAAGAAATGCCTATGAACTATTCACTTGTTATTGAACCATTTGATGTTTGGGGCTTTGATTATATGGGACCGTTTCCTTCCTCTAATGGGTATGCACATATTTTAGTTGTTGTTGATTACATTACTAAGTGGGTAGAAGCTATTCCAACTAGTAGTATTGATCATAACACTTCTATTAAGATGCTTAAAGAAGTTATTTTTCCAAGGTTTGGAGTCCCTAGATACTTAATGACTCATGATGGTTCACATTTTATTCATGGTGTCTTTCATAAAATGCTTGCTAAGTATGATGTTAATCATAGAATTGCATCTCCATACCACCCACAGTCTAGTGGTCAAGTAGAACTGAGTAATGGAGAGACTAAATTAATTTTGCAAAAGACTGTTAATAGATCTAGAAAGAATTGGTCCAAGAAACTTGATGATGCATTATGGGCCTATAGAACTGCATATAAAAATCCTATGGGTATGTCTCCGTATAAAATGGTTTATGGAAAAGCATGTCACTTACCTCTCGAACTGGAACATAAGGCATATTGGGCCATTAAAGAGCTCGATTATGATTTCAAACTTGCCGGTGAGAAGAGACTATTTGACATTAGCTCACTTGATGAGTGGAGAACCCAGGCCTATGAGAATGCCAAACTGCTTAAAGAAAAAGTTAAAAGATGGCATGACAAAAGGATACAAAAGCGTGAGTTTAATGTAGGTGATTGTGTTTTTTATACAACTCTCGTTTAAGATTTTTTGCAGGAAAACTCCTCTCTAAATGGGAAGGTCCTTACGTTATCGAGGAGGTCTATCGTTCTGGTGCCATAAAAATCAACAACTTCGAAGGCACAAATCCGAAGGTGGTGAACGGTCAAAGAATCAAACATTATATCTCAGGTAATCCCATAAATGTTGAAACCAACATTATTAATATTGTAACCCCGGAGGAGTACATAAGGGAAACTTTCCAGAATGTTTCAGACTCCGAAAAGGAATAGGTATGTGGTACGATAAGTAAACCGACTCCAAAACAGTTCTAATGGCATTTTTTCTCCGTTTTGGAATATTTAAGAAAATAGAAAAATAAGAAGTAGTCTGGAAAGGGCACGAGGTGTCCACGAGGGTGGAGGGCGCGCCCCTGCCTCGTGGGCACCTCGTGTGCCCTCCGGACTCTGTTTTCTTGCACGATACTTCTTTTGGTCGGTAAAAATTCATTATATAATCCCCCGAAGATTTTGACCACCGTACCACGACACAATCCTCTGTTTTTGTTTCGAGCTATTTTCTGCCAGAGTTTTCAAGGCCAGGCATCATGTCATCCCCCTCCAACGACGCGGGGGACGATGCTTGGCTAATGAAGATAGAGATGAAGAGAGAAGAACTTGGGGAGATAAACAAGGGTGATAGGATCAAGAAGGCCACGGAGGATCAAGCTCCTGCAGCAGAAGAAGAAGACATCCTTCAACCTTATTATAACCATCTTACCCCTACTGAAATAGAAGCTTTCAAGATGATTGAAATAGTGCAGGTGCAAAACAAGTATCTCACTCGTGAAAATATTTTGTTGCAAGAATACATCACCGCACTCAAGGTAATTATTCGTAAATTGGAGAATCTCCTACGCTCGATGTGTGACATGACTTCATCAACAACTCCATCATCACCACCTCCAAAGAAAGAGACATAAATACACGGGTATGGGCACTCCCCTTGGCAACTGCCAAGCTTGGGGGAGTGCCCCGGTATCGTATCACCGTCACACTTCTATCATTACCATTTTTCTTAGTTCGATCCTTTTGGTTATATCTTGATCTAGTCGAATAAAGTTTAGCATGATCTAGCTTTGAGTTTTTGCATTGATCCCTATCTATGTAATCGAGTCTGTGAGCTATATATAATAAAGATTGGTTTTGAGTCAAGGGCTTGGCTATCTTGCTATGATCTTGAGGGAATAAAAGAAATAATAAAAATAAATAAAGAGATCATATTGATCTTATGGAGAGTAATGACTTCACATATAAAGAGTATAATGAATAAAATTTGTTGAGAGCTGACAAACATAGTTTTGGTCATCATTGCAATTAATAGGAAGTAATAAAGAAAGAGAGGTTTTCACATATAAATATATTATCTTGGACATCTTTTATGATTGTGAGCACTCATTAAAATATGACATGCTAAAAAGTTGATGTTGGACAAGGAAGACAACGTAGTGGGTTATGTTTTCTTACCGAAATAAATTATATTGTCATGGATCATCCAACATGTTGAGCTTGCCTTTCCCTCTTATGCTAGCCAAATTCTTTGCACCAAGTAGAGATACTACTTGTGCTTCCAAATATCCTTAAACCCAGTTTTGCCATGAGATTCCACCATATCTACCTATGGATTGAATAAGATCCTTCAAGTAAGTTGTCATTGTTACAAACAATTAAAATTGCTCTTTAAGTATGTATGATCTATTAGTGTGGAGAAAATAAGCTTTATACGAGCTTGTGATATGGAAGAAATAAAAGCGACGGACTGCATAATAAAGGTCCCTATCACAAGTGGCAACATAAAGTGACGTTCTTTTGCATTAAGATTTTGTGCATCCAACAATAAAAGCACATGACAACCTCTGCTTCCCTCTGTGAAGGGCCTATCTTTTATTTTTGTCTTATACCTTATACAAGAGTCATGGTGATCTTCACCTTTCCTTTTT
The DNA here is from genome assembly GCF_056163025.1 of Triticum urartu. Classification (NCBI taxonomy): domain Eukaryota; kingdom Viridiplantae; phylum Streptophyta; class Magnoliopsida; order Poales; family Poaceae; genus Triticum; species Triticum urartu. The sequence continues at coordinate 145,860,786 of NC_141874.1, forward strand.
ACACTTTATCATTTGGCAAGCACTATGTGTTGGAAAGATCCTGATATATATATATATATATATATATATATATCCAATTGGATGTGGGTTATCATAAACTATTATTGTTGACATTACCCTTGAGGTAAAAGGTTGGGGGGCAAAACTATAAGCCCCTATCTTTCTTTGTGTCCGATTAAAAGTTCATACCCATAAGTATTGCGTGAGTGTTAGCAATTGTGGAAGACTAAATGATAGTTGAGTATGTGGACTTGCTGAAAAGCTCTTATATTGACTCTTTCCGATGTTATGATTAATTGCAATTGCTTCAATGGCCGAGATTATAGTTTGCTAGTTTTTCAATGAAGTTTCTGATGCATACTTTACATTGTGAATGGATTGTTACTTTAACATAAGAAATCATATGACTATATATGTTGCTATTTTAAGAATGATCATGATGCCCTCATGTTCGTATTTTATTTTATCGACACCTCTATCTCTAAACATGTGGACAAGTTTTTCGATATCGGCTTCCGCTTGAGGACAAGCGGGGTCTAAGCTTGGGGGAGTTGATACGTCCATTTTGCATCATGCTTTTATATCGATATTTATTGCATTATGGACTGTTATTACACATTATGTCACAATACTTATGCCTTTTCTCTCTTATTTTACAAGGTTTACATGAAGAGGGAGAATGCCGGCAGTTGGAATTCTGGGCTGGAAAGGAGCAAATATTAGACACCTATTCTGCACAACTCCAAAAGTCCTGAAACTCCACGAAAGTTAGTTTTGGAATATATAAAAAATATTGGGCGAAGGAAGCACCAGAGGGGGCCACCCACCGTCCATGAGGGTGGAGGGCGCACCCTACCCCCTGGGCGCGCCCCCCTGCCTCATGGGCCATCTGGAAGCCCCCCAATGCCCATCTTCTGGTATAAGGTGTCTTTTGCCCTAGAAAAAAATCATAAGGAAGCTTTCGGGACGAAGCGCCGCCGTCTCGAGGCGGAACCAATCTAGGGCTCCGGTGGAGCTGTTCTGCCAGGGAAACATCCCTCTGGGAGGGGGAAATCGTCACCATCGATCCTCTCATCGGGAGGGGGTCAATCTCCATCAACATCTTCACCAACACCATCTCCTCTCAAACCCTATTTCATCTCTTGTATCTGATCTTTGTCTCAAAACCTCAGATTGATACCTGTGGGTTGCTAGTAGTGTTGATTACTCCTTGTAGTTGATGCTAGTTGGTTTATTCGGTGGAAGATTATATGTTCAGATCCTTTATGCATATTAATACCCCTCTGATTATGAACACGAATATGATTTGTGAGTAGTTACGTTTGTTCCCGAGGACATGGGAGAAGTCTTGCTATAAGTAGTCATGTGAATTTGGTATTCGTTTGATATTTTGATGAGATGTATGTTGTCTTTCCTCTAGTGGTGTTATGTGAATGTCGACTACATGAAACTTCACCATTTTTTGGGCCTAGGGGAAGGCATTGGGAAGTAATAAGTAGATGATGGGTTGCTAGAGTGACAGAAGCTTAAACCCTAGTTTATGCGTTGCTTCGTAGGGGGCTGATTTGGATCCATATGTTTCATGCTATGGTTAGGTTTACCTTAATTTTTCTCTCATAGTTGCGGATGCTTGCGAGGGTGGTTAATCATAAGTGGGATGTTTGTCCAAGGAAGGGCAGTACCCAAGCACCGGTCCACCGACATATCAAATTATCAAAGTAACGAACGCGAATCATATGAGCATGATGAAAAGTAGCTTAACGATAATTCCCATGTGTCCTCGGGAGCGCTTTCCTTTATATAAGAGTTTGTCCAGGATTGAACTTTGCTACAAAAAGGATTGGGCCACCTTGCTGCACCTTGTTTACTTTTATTACTTGTTACCTATTACGAATTACCTTATCACAAAACTATATGTTATCGATAATTTCAGTGCTTGCAAAGAATACCTTACTGAAAATTGATTGTCATTTCCTTTTGCTCCTCGTTGGGTTTGACACTCTTACTTATCAAAAGGACTACGATAGATCCCCTATACTTGTGGGTCATCAAGACTCTTTTCTGGCGCCGTTGCCGGGAGTGAAGTGCCTTTGGTAGGTGGAATTTGGTAAGGAAAAATTTATATAGTGTGCTCAAATTTACTGTCACTTGTTATTATGGAAAATAATCCTTTGAGGGGCTTGTTCGGGGAATCTTCACCCTGACCAGTATAGAAAAGAGTTGCTCCTCAACCTACTGAACCTACTGAAAATGTTTACTTTGAAATTCCTTCGGGTATGATAGAGAAACTGCTAGCAAATCCTTCTACAGGAGATGGAACATTACATCCCGATATGCACCTAATCTATGTGGATGAAGTTTGTGGAGAATACCTTACTGAAAACTGCTTGTCATTTCCTTCTGCTCCTCGGTGGGTTTGACACTCTTACTTATCGAAAGGACTATGATGGATCCCCTATACTTGTGGGTCATCACACTTCAATGTAAATGTTATAAAACAATTGAAATATAATTCTGATATGATTGCTCGCTTGAGTGACTTGTTATTTAGAATCTCAAATGATGTTAGAGGTGTTGGAAAACATGCTTCTATAGTTTAAACTCAACTAGAACAAGTTGCTAAATCTCAAAGAGAATTACTTGATGAAATGAATCACAATATGCATGACTTTGCTATTAGAGTTGCAACTAGAGGAGGTAAAATGACTCAGGAACCACTTTATCCTGAGGAACACCATAAAATAATTGAACAAGATTCACAAAGAGCTAACACTAGTGCACCTAGTCCTTCCAGGAAGAAAAAGAAAAAGAAAAATGATAGGACTTTGCACACTTATAGTGAACTTGAAATAGAAAAACCTCCTGACGATGAAAATGAAACTTCTATCTCTGATGCTGAAACCAATCTAGTAATGAACACTCACCTTGTAATAATGAAAAAGATAATGATGAGGTTCATGAAGACACTCAACCAACAAATGATAAAGAACCAGATAATGATGTTGAGATAGAACCACCTATTGATCTTGATAACCCACAAGCTAAAAATAAATGATATGACAAAAGAGACTTTGTGGCTAGGAAACACGGTAAAGAAAGAGAACCGTGGGTTCAAAAACATATGCATTTTCCACCCAAGTCAACTAAAAAGAATGATGATGAAGAATTTGAATGCTCTGCTAAAATGTTGAGGCCAGTCTTTTTGCGTACTCGCTTGACTGATATCCTGAAAATGCCTCCCTATGCAAAGTATATGAAAGACATCATCACAAATAAGAGAAAAATACCGGAAGCTAAAATCTCCACCATGCTTGCTAATTATACTTTTAAAGATGGCGTACCTAAAAAACTTGGAGATCCGGGAATACCAACTATACCATGCTCTATCAAAAAGAACTATGTGAAAACTGCTTTGTGTGATTTAGGAGTTGGTGTTAGTGTTATGCCTTTCTCTTTATATAAAAGACTTGACTTGAATAAACTCACACCTACTGAAATATCTTTGCAAATGGCTGACAAATCAACTGCCATACCTATCGGTATTTGTGAGGATGTGCCCGTTGTTGTTGCTAATGTTACTATTTTGACTAACTTTGTTATACTTGAGATGCCCGAGGACGACAACATGTCGATCATCCTTGGTAGACCCTTCTTCAACACTGAAGGGGCTGTTATTGATTGCAATAAAAGCAAGGTCACTTTTCATATCAATGGTAATGAGCATACGGTGCACTTTCCGAAGAAACAATTCCAAGTGAATGGTATTAATGTTATTGAAAAATCTTCGACAATCACTATTGGAAGTTTTCAAATACCTCTACCTACTATCAAAAAGAAATATGAAATTCTTATTGTTGGGGAAATGCATGTCTCCATTGAGGTAACTTAGTGATTTATGAAAGTTCTTCGGTTTCATGATAACTGGAAGTGGTTGTTAATAAGACTTGATCAACCTTATTAATGAATCATTTTTGAACGGTATGAAGTTGATGAATTTAGTAAGCACTACTTTTTGTCCCTACTTTTTATTTTCTATCTTTATTAGTTAAATAAAATAAAATGCCAGGTTTTGTCAGTTTTTTGAATTTCCCATGCAATAAAAAATGACCCAAAAATAAAAGTTCTCAGAATGCCTTGAAAATTTTATATGATTTTTTTCTGAATATTTAAAAAATTGGCGTAAAAATAACCAGAGGGGGGTGCACTAGGTGGGAAAAACCCACCTGGGCGCGCCAGCACCCCCTGGCGCGCCCTGGGGGGTTGGGTCCCCATGTGCGTCCCCACACTTATCTCTTCGTCCCACATTGTCACCTACCTCCAGAAAAAATCACTCTCCCTCTCTCTCCCAAGTTCTTGCTCATTTTGCTGCCAATTTCGAGCTCTTTGCTCGAAGCTCCATTTCCGAAACTGTTTCGGGAGATTGTTGCTTGGTATGTGACTCCACCATTTGTCCAATTAGTTTTTGTTTTAGTGGTTTATACTTTGAATAATTAGCTACTCTTGGTGCTGTTGTAGATGTGCTTGCATGTTGAATTCTTAGTGTTCTAAGTTGTTTGAATGCTTGTTATGGCCTCTATGTATCCCTATGAGTAGTTGCTATCAATCTTACAAAGTTTTGTTGACAAATTTTTGTCACTCCAAAATTTTTATTTTAGAAAATTGTACGCGGACATGAATATCTTCAGGAAATACGGCTCAAGGAAGAACTCCAAGGGTGTTATTGGGGAGTCTTCTAACAATGATCACCACCCTCGGAGGTTGGTAGAGGTATGGCCGTGCGAATGGCCGCACATCTTGTTCCTGCAAGAAGCTGGAATTCATGATGAGTTCATGCAATTCATTGCCAATGACGGTCTCATCGACTTCATCGCAGATGAGTGTGACCAGCACCAAATCCTCACAAATATGTTTGTTCAAAACTTTACTTTCTTGCCTAGAAATAATCCTCCTGAAGTGAGCTTTGATCTATATGCTGAAAATCATTAGATACCACTTACTGAGTTTTGCGACATATGCTTGATCCCTTCTGACGGGAGCTTGGCCGAGCCTAGGCCGGCTGAGTTTGAGGATTTCTGTCGCACTTTGACAGTGGGTGATGAGAGGAGAGTGTCAGCCATCACAGCCGGTGGTTTACATTTTCCTGTTGTTCGTTACTTTGCATATTTCATTACCAAATGCTTGCTTGCTAGGGAGAATGTGGGTGCACTTAGTTCACCGGACCTTACTGTTTTACGTCGTGCCATTGAGGGCGACAACACGTATAGCTTGGGAGCTATCGTGGCTCGTCGCATGCACCTTAATAAATCTCATGGCAAAATACATGGTGGGATTTATGATACTCGTTTGGCGGCTCACTTCGAGGTTGAGATACGCCCTCAATATTACCCTCTCACCAACGTGTACCTAGACCGTTCAGCCATGGATCACTATCACTTTCTTGCACATGATCGTCCTGACATTGGCATTCCTTATAACTTGGTCTATAACATTGACACTCGTGATGTTATCCCCTTGCCTGCACCTGCTTTGTTTGATTCTGTTGCCAGGGGCGGATACCGGATTATGCCTGTGGACATCCTTGCCTACTGGAACGCTCACGCTGCTGCAGAAGCTGCACAGGCACCTCCACAGTGGGATCAGTGGATGCCCGCTCCTCAGCAGTGGGATGAATGGATGTCTGGTCCTCGGGATCCATACTACCCTCTAGGCTACTGATTCACTACCAAGTTAGGCTAAAAGCCTAAGCTTGGGGGAGTATGTGTTTCTCACCGACATTATATTCATGTTCACATATCATTCTATCTGTTGTTGTTCACACCTTTTCATTGTATCATCCATGCTTAGATTTATTTTTCTTGCTTTCTTCTTGTGTGTTTGAAAAACTTCAGAAAAACCAAAAAAAATAGTTGTAGTAATTTACTTTCTATGCATGCTTAGCAGTAGCACTAAAAAGAAAATCCAAAAAGATTTCCTTGCTCTTCTTTTGCTTGTTGGGAGCTTTCCCGTGTAAATAGTTTTTCTCGTTTTTGCTTATTATTTGCTTGTTGAAGAAAAAACCAAAAACTCCAAAAATATTTCAGTGTGTTTCTCTGAAATTCTTTTCTTTTACTCGAGTTGTACCGAGGAGAAGACCATGATGAAAATGTTGAGTGGCTCTCCTATGAATAACTGTTGAACTAATAAGAGCCCATTTTACCTTGTCTTCTCCTGTTGAATAAAATGTTTTGCAGATTCCAGCTTAGCCCATGGCACTCTTGCGCTATTATTATTTTCATATCATTCGATCATGCAAGTGAAAGGCAATAATGACGACATCCGATGAACTGGCCATGGCAAAGAGAAACTGGTATGGACTCGACTTGTCTTGTCTGTGTAAATATGTTTAACCTAGTGCCCATGATTCAGCCCATTATGATTAAACATGTTTGCAATGACAATTAGAGATTATAGTTTCTCATGCCATGCATAAGTAGCTGGGAGTGGATAATGATTGATCTTGGATATCAACATAGTGTTAAAATGATTGTGATGTAGTATGACGATATGGTATCCTCCTCTGAATGTTCGAGTGGCTTGACTTGATACATGTTCATGCATGTGGTTGAATCAAAACCAACATAGCCTCTATAATGTTTATGTTCATGGTGTTCATATCTACTCATGCTAGTGTCCAATGTTACTTATGCATAATGCCTGGTTATGATTGCTGTTGCTCTCTAGCTGGCCGCTTCCCAATCTTAAATTGCTAGCCTTCTCCTGTACTAAGTGGGGATTCTGCTTGTACATCAAAAACCTTGAACCCAGAGTTATTCTAGATGAGTCCACCATACCTACCTATATACGGTATTACCCTGCCGTCCTAAGTAAATTTGCATGTGCCATCTCTAAAAACTTCTAAAAAAATTATCCGTTTTGTGTGCCCGGATCATTCATGGAACGAAAGGAGGTGGTCGATATCTTCCGTGCTAAGCATGTTATCCTCATGTCGAGTGTTTATTCACTCGCCATCGCATGAGGAAATGGGCGGCAATAGGGATGCCCAGTCCCAAACTGTAAAACACAAAATGAGTTCATCTCTTACATAATCAAACAAAAACTCCCAATGGAGTCAAAACCTTTACTTTCCGCTTGGGAACCGCCACTAGCGTGCTTAGCATAGAAGATGTTGATAACTGATGGTCGTGAAGTGAATAAGAAGGGTGCATGCAGTGGCAGATCCAGGAATTAAGAATTAGGGCGGCCAAATGACTCAAACTTTGGATAACAGGGGCCAAACCATACTAATACATGTATTTTTTATCTAAATAATGCACTGTTTATGTACTAACTAGTTGTAAATCAGTCAACTTAGGGGGGCCAGGGCCCCTACTGGCCCCCCTGTCTCCGCCACTGGGTGCATGTCCCAAAATATCATTTATCTCTGTTTTCAAAAATTGAGCTCTGGCACCTCTGCAAATCACTGCTTCCCTTTGCGAAGGGACTTTCTGTTTACTTTTATGTTGTGTCATCACCCTCTATAAACAAGCGCCAGAAACCGAGTAGAGCACGGCGGTCATGATTTATGCATTGTGTATAGCTAATGTTGGGTGCATCATGACTGGATCTTTTCTACCATGAATTACAATGTTTAGTCGCTGCTTGAACTTCAGAGGTGCTCTGCATTTATGTTTTGTGGTCTCAGAAAGGGCTAGCGAGATACCATTATTGTCATATTATATCATGGTTGTTTTGACAATGTGTTATTGTTTGAGATATATTATTGTTGCTCGCTAGCTGATTATGTCATTGATATGAATCATTATAATCTTTAAGAGTTATTGTTGACGTGGTTAGTTATAATGTTGGCTGAAAACCTGGGTGTTGTTTAAGCTTATTTATGCAAACAAGAGCAAAAGAGTTCGTAAAAGTTTTTCTTTCTCACTTTTAGTTTATCAACTGAATTGCTTGAGGACAAGCAAAGGTTTAAGCTTGGGGGAGTTCATACATCTCCAACGTATCTACTTTTTCTCACGCTTTTCCTCTAGTTTTGGACTCTAATTTGCATGATTTGAATGAAACTAACCCCGGACTGACGTTATTTTCAGCAGAACTACCATGGTGTTGTTTTCGTGCAGAAATAAAAGTTCTCGGAATGGAACGAAACTTTTTGAGGATTTTTTTATACCAATACTAAGAATTTCTGGACTCAAGACCCACCTGAGAGGGGCCCCTGGGTGGGCACAACCCACCAGGGCGCGCCCCCCTCTCCTGGCGCGCCCAGGTGGGTTGTACCCACCTGGTGGCCCCGCTGATGACCCCCCTGAAACTATAAATTCACATTATTCCGGAAAAAAAAATCAGGGAGAAAGAATTATCACGATCCATGAGACGGAGCCGCCGCCAAGCCCTTTCTTCCTCGGGAGGGCAGATCTAGAGTCCGTTTGGGGCTCCGGAGAGGGGGATCTTCGATCTTCGTCATCACCAACCTATCTCCGTCGCCAATTCCATGATGCACCCCACCGGGAGTGAGTAATTCCTTCGTAGGCTCGCTGGTCGGTGAGGAGTTGGATGAGATTCATCATGTAATCGAGTTAGTTTTGTTAGGGCCTGATCCCTAGTATCCACTATGTTCTTAGATTGATGTTGTTATGACTTTGCCATGCTTAATGCTTGTCACTTTGGGCCCGGGTGCCATGATTTCAGATCTGAACCATTTATGAATTCATCATTATATCCATGTTTTAGATCCGATCTTGCAAGTTATAGTCACCTACTACAGTTATGATCCGGCAACCCCGGAGTGACAACAACCGGGCCCACTCCCGGTGATGACCATAGTTTGAGGAGTTCATGTATTCACTATGTGTTAATGCTTTGTTCCGGTTCTCTATTAAAAGGAGGCCTTAATATCCCTTAGTTTCCAATATGGACCCCGCTGCCACGGGAGGGTAGGACAAAAGATGTCATGCAAGTTCTTTTAATAAAGCACGTATGACTATTTACAAAATACAAGCCTACATTATATCGATGAACTGGAGCTAGTGTCGTATCGCCCTAGGTTATAACTGCCACATGATGAATATTATCCAACAAGTCACCGATCCAATGCCTACGAATTTATCCTTATTGATCTTGTTGTGTTACTATTGCTATCATCACTGTTACACTTGCTATAAATTACTGCTACCACTGTTACTATTACCGTTGTTACTGTCACTACTATCAAAACTATCAAACTACTTTGCTACCGATCATATTGTTGCAGATAATAAATCTCCAGGTGTGATTGAATTGACAACTCAGCTGCTAATACCTTCAAATATTCTTTGGCCCCCCTTGTGTCGAATCTATAAATTTGGGTTGAATATTCTACCCTCGAAAACTGTTGTGATCCCCTATACTTGTGGGTTATCAGTTGTTTGATATGTACCAACTCATTCAAAGGACCATTAAGAAATGCACTTTTCACATCTATTTGTTGCAACTTAAAATCATGATGAGATGCATAAGCAAGCAACATGCGAATAGATTCAAGATGAGCGACGGGGGCAAAGGTTTCACCGTAGTCAATGCCCTCGACTTGGGAGTAGCCTTGTGCCACCAATCTTGCCTTGTTTCGAACAACCACACCATTCGCATCTTGCTTGTTCTTGAAGATCCATTTGGTTCCAATGACATTGTGTTCCTCCATTGGCCTTGTCACTAATTCCCAAACTTGGTTGCGCTCGAAGTTGTTGAGTTCATCATGCATGGCTTCAAGCCAATCCTCATCATTGAGCGCCTCATGTACCTTTTGGGGTTCAACACATGAAACAAACGCGTGATGCTCACAAAAGTTTGACAATTGTTTATGAGTAATTACCCCTCTTCTCAAGCTTCCAAGCACATTCTCCATGACATGTTGACGCTCGAGCTTGGAAGCCACCTTAGCGGCGCGGCGCTCCAAGAGTTCCTCAATGGGAACTTGAGGATCATCATCTTGTTCATCTTGAGCACCGTCCTGAGCTTGCCCTTGATCTTCAGAATCCTCTTGATCTTAAGCTTTCTCGGCATCATGAACTTGATATTGCGCATCACTTGGTGCAACACCATCATCATGAGGTTGATCTTGCCCTTGATCTTGTTCACTTGGTTGAGGGTCTTCACTTTGTTCTTCGGAAGTGTGTGGGTCTTGTTGGTGATGGCTCCACTCGAGTAGAGAATTGTCCTTATCCTTCGGCCACAAGGGGTTCCTCAATGGGGAGAATTTGACCAATCCCCATTATTCTTATGGCTTGAGGAGGAATTTCATCACCTACTCCCTCCGTTCCAAATTACTCGTCGCTGAAATGGATGTATCTAGAACTAAAATACTTCTAGATACATTCATACCTGCGACAAGTAATTCGGAACGGAGGGAGTACATCACAAAGACCACTTTGCTCCACTTGGGAGCCATTTTTTTCATCAAACTCCACGTTACACGTCTCCTCAATGAGTCTGGTGGACTTGTTGAGGACACGGTAAGCATGAGAGTTTGTAGCATAACCAACAAATATGCCCTCTTGAGCTCTAGGTTCAAATTTAGACAAATGAACACCTTTATTGAGAATGAAACACTTACACCCGAACAACCGAAAGTACTTGAGGTTGGGCTTGTTACCGGTAAGTATCTCATATGGAGTCTTGTTCAAGCCTTTGCGAAGGTAGAGCCGATTGGATGCATGCCATGCGGTGTTGATGGCTTCGGCCAAAAAGTTGTACGGAGATTTGAATTCCGCCATCATGGTCCTTGCCGCATCCATCAACGTCCAGTTATTCCTCTTCGCCACACCATTTTGTTGAGGGGTATAGGGTGTGGCATATTGGTGCTTGATCCCCTCGTCACTAAGAAACTCATCCAAGGTGTAGTTCTTGAACTCGGTGCCATTGTCACTTCTAATCATCAATATCTTTGCTTCATGTTGGCGTTGAGCTTCATTTGCAAATTTGATGACAGTTTGTTGAGTCTCAGTCTTCCTCTTGAAGAAGTATACCCATGTATATCTTGAGTAGTCATCCACAATCACCAAGCAATACTTTCTTCCACCAAGAATATCAAAGGATGGAGGACCAAAGAGATCCATGTGAAGGAGCTCAAAGGGCCTCTTCGAGTAGATGATAGTCGAGGGTTGGTGGGTTGTCTCATGTAACTTTCCTTCGATACAAGCACTACAAGCACGATCTTTGGCAAAACTCACGTTTGTTAGTCCATGGACGTGATCCCCTTTGAGGAGACTTTGCAAAGATCTCATATTGACATGGGAAAGTCGGCGATGCCAAAGCCAACCCACATCTAGCCATTAGGCAAGTCACGGTCTTAGTGGGTTGCTCCGAAAATTTCACCACATAGAGACCGTTCTTGACATGCCCAACAAAGGCTACTTTAAGAGTCTTGCTCCACAAAAGGGCCACGGTATCAATATCAAAGAATGTTGCAAAGCCCATAAGTGCAAGTTGACAAACGGAAAGTAAATTGCATGCAAGGGACTCAACAAGCATGACCTTCTCAATAGATAAATCTTGAGAGATGAACACCTTGCCAAGTCCCAATACCTTAGATGTTGAAGCATCACCGAATTGGACATGGGTGGGCATAGATGGAATTGGATGCACATCCACCACCAAGTCCTTGCTCCCGGTCATATGATTTGTTGCTCCACTATCGAGCAACCATGACACCCTACTGGAAGCAAACTCCTACAAGAGATTAATGCTTGGATCTAGGTACCCATTTTCTAATGGGTCCTTTGATGTTAGTAACAAGGGTCTTAGGAACCCAAATAGACCATCCAATGTACACATAAGAAGAGCCAACAAGTTTGGCATAAACATGATATCACGAGCACGACACAAAACATAGGAGGGGTTAAAGTCGTCGGCTTGTTGGTAGGGGCAGTTTTGCCCTTCTTGGCATTACCACCCAAAACCTTGTTTTTCTTCTTCTCATGAGTGCTCTCACCCACCTTGATAAAGGTTTCCTTGAGCGGGAGAGGTTGCTTGGTCTTGTTCTTCTTTTTCTTCTTTGACTTGGGTACAAACCCAAGTCCTTCCTTTTGATTACTCAAAAGGTCATTGAGGTCCTTCTCGCCTTGTATGCATGTCACAAGGCCCTTCTCAAGTTGCTCTTTCAACTTGGCATTTTCCTCCACAAGATGCACATGCTCACAACAAGGGTTAGTAGCATGGGCATTATCAATTAGGACGAAAGGGGGACACGTGGAAATCTCCTTGGTTAGCTTAACTTGGAGTTTATCAAGAGACTCCTTGAGAGAAGCATGAACACCCTCAAGACCTTGTGAGCCTTGTCAAGTGTATCAAACTCTTCCTTGAGTCTATCATGGCCATCCCCGAGTGCAACTTTCTCGGATTTAAGCACACGAGTAAGAACAATAGCATGATCAAGATATTTTTGTAATTTAGCATGATCAACGTTGTGTGACTCCTCAAGAGTCAAATGAAGACCTCGCTCTTCCTCCAGAGCAATGGAAAGATCCGCAATCTCATCGGCATAGTCATGACTATGCCCCTCCAACTTGGAGATAGTATCCTCATGAGACTCAATGATATCATTGGCCTCACCAAGTTGTTTCAAGCGAGCAACAAAGTGCTTCTTGGATTCACCTTTGAGCTTACTCACGAACTTGGTAAACTCATTCTCATCAAAATTCACCATCTCACTATCGTCAACACAATCTAACAATGAAGGAGTATTAGTGATAGTGGTTTTGATGTTTGAGGTTACCTTGTTGATACCTTTGGCCATGAGACACTTGGCAATGGTGTTCTCGTTGGGGTGTCGAAGAGAGACACCTTGGAGGGGGAAGATGTGGCAATGGCCACGGTTGCTGTTGCCATTCCTTCACCACTTGTATCTTCATCATCATCATCGGAGGCGTACTCTTCATGTGCCACCAAGCCCTTTGGAGGTATCTTCTGTGTGAAGTTGTTCTTGCTTGGGAAAGACTTGGCTTTGTCTTTGCGAATGAGTTTGCCACCATTTCCTTCCCTCTTCCGATAAGGGCACTCCGCTACAAAGTGACTCACATTGCCGCAATTGTAGCAAGTCCTCACACGTTGCTTGCTCTTTGATCCACTTGAGTTGTTCTTGGTGAAGTTGGGCCTTGAGTTCCTCTTGTTGCCCCAAAATTGCCTTGATGCAAGAGCCATGTGCTCATGGTAAGCATATTTGGTGTCCTCGGGGCAACTCTCCTCTTCATCCTCCTCTTCTTCTTCCGGAATGGTCTTGGACTTCAAGGCAAGAGTGGGTGAGCTTTTCTTTGACCGGACATGAGCAAGAGCATTGTCGGCAGTCTTGTTCATGATGTTCATGGCAATGAGCTCATCCAACACTTCACTTGAGGTTAAGGTGTGGAAGTCCGGCCTTTGACGAATCACGGAGGACATGGCCTTGTTGAAAGGCATGATGGCCTTTAGAAACTTGCGCTTGATCCAATTGTCATCTGTATCCTTGCTCCCATGGTCTTGGAGAGCAACCGCAAGAGTAGTCACCCTCTGATAGAGATCATGCGGATCCTCGTCTTCTAGCATCACGAATTCATCGGCCTCATCAAGGACCACTTCAAAGTTGGACCATTGGATGCTTGAGCTTCCCTTATACAAAGATATGATGTGTTCCCAACAATCCTTTGCACGAGTGAAGGGACGCAAGTGTGATAGATTTTCGGGAGGAACCGCATCTTGAAGGATGAACAAGGTGGAGTGGTTGTATTGATTGTCCACTTCTTCTCTTGGGGTGAGGTTGTTTGGATCATGCGGGTAGAGGCCTTTCCCAATGATTCTCCAAAGGTTTGTTGAGCTATGATTCAAATGAGACTTGATGCGAAAAACTCAATTAGCAAAATCACCCTTAATAAGCTTAGGAGGAGGACCAAGATGGTTAATGCGCGGTGTAGGGACCGGTCCTCCATAGAACGGGGAGGGGGAACTGAGGCAAAGGTTCCCGTCCCATTCTTGTCATGAGGGGAAGAGGTTTGAGTACCTTTAGTCGCTTCCTTGCTGGAATTGGCCTCCGACTCCGATGCGGTGGGATTAACCACAAGCAATGGATCGGGAGTAGCTTTCAACCCCTCAAGCAATTCTTTAAACACGGATTTGACCTCGGTCATCATAGACATCTTAAGTGAAGCCATGGCTTCATTTAAGTCGTCTCGAGTGATCGAAGTCAACTCCACGGCCTCGGGCACTTCCTCCTCGGTGTCAACCATACTCTTCGGGTGGTGAAACCCTTAATAAAGAGACGAGGCTTTGATACCAATTGAAAGGATCGATATGGTTGACTAGAGGGGGGGTGAATAGGCAACTACCATTTTTTAGCTTTTCTTCACAAATTAGGTATAGCAACAAATAGGTTGTCTAGATATGCAACTATGTGAGCAACCTATATGATGCTAACAACAACTACAACAAGTGCAAGCAAAGGACACAACACAAGTAAAGCTTACACAAAGTAAAGGTATGAAATAACCACAAGTGGAGCCGGTGGAGACGAGTATGTGTTACCGAAGTTCTTTCCCTTTAAGGGGAAGTACGTCTCCGTTGGAGCGGTGTGGAGGCACAATGCTCCCCAAGAAGCCACTAGGGTCACCGTATTCTCCTCACGCCCTCACACAACGCGAGTTGCCGTGATTCCACTAGTGGTGCCCTTGAAGGCGGCGACCGAACCTTTACAAACAAGGTTGGGGCAATCTCCAAAACTTAATTGGAGACTCCCAACAACACCATGAAGCTTCACCATAATGGAACGTGGCTCCGAGGTGACCTCAACCATCTAGGGTGCTCAAACACCCAAGAGTTACAAGTTCGACAAGGGATTAGTGGGAGGAATCAAATTTCTCTTGGTGGAAGTGTAGATCGGGGCCTTCTCAACCAATTCCTAAAAAATCAACAAGTTTGATTGGCTAGGAAGAGAGATCGGGCGAAAATGAGCTTTTGGAGCAACAATGGAGTTATGGTAGGAAGAGGTAGGTCTTCTTGGAGAAGAAGACCCCCTTTTATAGTGGGGGACACAATCCAACCGTTATCCCCGTGCTCAGCCCGCAGCGCGCGATACTATCGCTTGCCGCAGTGGTACTACCGCTGGGACCGTGCACAACAGCTTACAAGAGCACAGGGAAGGGATAAAAGGGAGAAAGCCACGAGCGGTACTGGCAGCTATGGTAGGTGCGGTACTACCGCTCCTACTGCCGCTGCTCGGATGGGCCTAGATGGGGTCAGCGGTAGTAAGTCAGAGGGACTACCGCTGAACCCGACACGAGAAACCAGAGGCCCGAATCAAGGCGGTAGTACAGCGGTACTAACGCTGCCGACCGCGGTACTGCCACTGGCTACAACCAGAGCCACTCCAGCACAACGGAAGGACACTCCAAAGACGCGGGAAAGAGCTAGGGGTGCAAGGGAGTTGTGTACGTGTTGATTCCACCCAAACCTTTTTCGATACGGATCCCCTCTTGATATTACGGTATATCCTACGACTCAAGTCCATCGAAAATGAAACGAGGAAAAAACACCGTCTTCTCTTTTAAACACCGGAGATAGAAATTGTCTCTGCCAAATAAAGAAATGTCCTGAAATGCTCAATGCACACGATTAAACCGCAACATCAATCACCAAAACCACTTAAGGAGAAATAAGCCCTAACAGTTATGCATTTTGGCACTGAAGTACATCAGAATGTGCTTTAGCTAAATACACTGGAAATTGCTCGAATCAAATTTTGGCTGATTTTTCAAAGCTGATTCGAATAGCTTTTTGTTTCAAAAAAGGCTGTATCTGGTCCTGAAACTGAAACAAACACCCGCCTAAGTGTCCCTGCGTTGTCTCGGTTAGGGATGGCCGTCGGCAGCCTTGGCCGAGTTACAATGCTACTTATACCGGAGCTGAACTAAGCTAAAACATCGGTTTAACCAACAATCTACGTACAACAAAATCCCATCAACACGGAATGTTACAATGGTTTTCTCCGAATCTAACCCTACAACCAATCTCTCTTTTCACCCGTACACATTGCACCGATCAATCAGTGCTCCGCCGACCTCCATCTATCGCAGCAGATGGAGCGCGAGCAGTACCAATGGCGCGGCGACTAGCCGCCCGGAGGCTGCCGCTGCCGCTGCCGCGCCCGTCGCGTCGCCGGTGGCCATGTTGGCGAGCCAGGCGTCGCTGCTGGTGCCCCCGAGGATCACGCCCTGCCCCTGGATGCTGCCGCCACCACCAGTCCCGGCCTCGCCGCCCATCGGCATCGGCATGCTGTCCTGGTTGGCGTCCGTGAACGTCATCCCCGGCATCATCGCCGGCGTATCCGTCACAGGCACCGTCGTCGGCGTGGGGGTCGTTTGCGTCGGTGTTGTGGCCGCCGGCACCGTGGTCGACTTCTGGCTGCTCGTGTGACAAAAGGACAGAACAGGGGCACATGGTGAGGTCACGGGAATGGCGGAAACAGTAAACCAAACGCACATAACGGCGAAAAAAGCTCGTCTTTTATGCCCACCCTGCTCTGCTGCTAAGCTAAAATATCTTGCCAGATTCAGATCTGCAGATCTCTTCCTATCATTTTCCATTTTAATCACTAATCTCCCTTGGCAAGGCAAGAACCAACCAGATCGGGACTTGGAGGGCGTCAGTGGAGGAGTGATGGCACTGAGACTGAGACTGACCTCGGGGTGGCGCCGGGGCAGAAGGTGACGGTGTAGTCGGGGCCGCCGGCGCAGGTGAAGGTGGAGGTGGGGTCGTCGAAGGCGTAGCTGTAGGAGCGCGGGCAGGCCATCTTGAACACCTGCGAGTAGGACGTCGGCCGGCACGTCCCGGGGTTGGCGTAGGCGCCGCTGCAGCAGTACTCGGGCCGCCCGAACGCGTCGCACGCGCTCCGGCAGGCCGCGCCGCCGCCGGACCGGAGCTCGGCGGGGCACATCGCGTTCAGGTCCGCCGCGCACCCCGCCGAAGCGCAGGACCCGGCGGTCGACGCGCCGCCGGGGCGCTCCCCGGAGGACGGCTCCACCAGCACCGGCAGGTTGTACCCGTCCACCAGGCTGACGTCGTAGAAGTCCAGCCCGCCCGTGCCGTCGAGCGTGAACTCGGCCAGCGTCGCTGGGGGCGCCGCGCCGGCCCCGGCGCACTCGGCCGTGCCGGAGCCGCAGTCGCCGGTGGCGCAGACGAGCCGCCCCGTGGCGCCGTCCTGCGCGCATCCGGTGCGGGCCCAGAGGCGGCCGGACCAGGCCGAGGGCGCCGGCACAGCGCGCGACGCGCCCGGCGGGAGCTCGAACCCCGTGGTGCCGAGCCGAGCCGTGCCGGCGTTGGACAGGACGCCCGGCCACACCGTGTCGGCGCACCGGTTGACGAACGTGAACATCGCCGCCTCCCCCTCTGCACACCACCAAGAAACACAGCGCGCCGCGTCAGCTCGCCCGCCATTACCCTACCGAAACTCACTCACACCAAGCAAAGAAGAAACCAGGAAGCATCGATTTACCACAAATCTATTTACCTCTCCATGAAATCAGAAGGAGCACAATGACGGCGATGCATCCCGGCAGCCCCATCGAGGATAGCTGCTAGTAGACGCAATGCAGAGCTCGGTGGCAAGCGCGTGCAATGTCAGGACAGAGCAGCGCACCAACTGCTCGGTACTCACTCTCACTCTTCGGCAACTGGTAATGGTGTGTGGTAGCGTGACAGTTTGGTTGATTTGGAGGAGATGGAGAAAGACGAGGGGAATGGGCGCGCAGGAAAGAGAGGGGGAAAGGATAGGGGAGGGGGAATCTTTAGTGTGGCTCCCGATGAACTTCTTTACTTTAGCCTTTGTTTGGGTACCCCGGTGCCGGTGGCATCGAGCATGGGCACACGTACGGTAAATTCTATTCTGCTTGGGCTGGCTCGCGAAACTGCTGCCCACCGTGAAAGATGATTTTTCTCTATCTCTACTACCGTTAAACAAGCAAACATTTTCTTCTCTAAACACACCCTGCTAACGTACACATAACTACATAGGATAGTTAGAGCCTCATGATTATGCCTATTCATTTAGATCTAGCTGTCCAAATAACAACTCACCGTCATCAAAAGTACGGTTAGCAATTTGCAGGGGCGGACGAAAACTCTGCCATCCGCACCCGCACCCGCATTTGTTAGGCGACAGAAAAAAAGGCACAATATATACGGGAAACAACCCGTCCGCTCCACACGAGCGAGCTGTTGGGCGGTGGCGGCCGGCTTCGTCGCACGGTGGGTCGCCTGGGATGCGTCGATGCGACGGTCACAGGCAGCAGCGGGTCGCCCAGGATGCACCGATCGCGGGCAGTGGCGGGTCCCAACCGATGGTTGTGGGTCAAGCCGGGGCAGCGGCGCATCTTCGGTAGATGACGAGAGGGCAGGAGAAGGAGAGGCCTGGCGGCGGCCGAGGAGATGCTTGCCGACGAGCGGGCTCCAGCGGCCACCTGGCTCTCAGAGTTGGATCAGGGCGCTAGGGTTTCCCCGCCGTCGACTCACATGCCACAACAGTCAGGGGTGACGCGAAGATAGCAGTCTGACGGTGATGGCGGTAGCAGGTTCAAGATCTGGCGCCCTCTTCTCCTCTACGCCCACAAAAAACAGCTAGTTGGATGAATTTTTTCTTGGAGGAGCACATGCACATATGGAAACTGCAGCCGTCGGCTTGCTTGATCCAACAGGCATGGGAACACAATCGATTTGATGACCAAGTGTGTGTTGTCCATAGAAGCGGGCTCCCCTACCCAGGCCCTCCTCTGCAAGGCCAGTTGGGTATGTTTGATTTCTTTAGTACATGCAATGACAACCACCATTATTCATGATATATTCTGAAGATAGAATATTAGCAGTGCAACATCTTTGTTGGTTTAATCAAATACTTCAGCCAGCTTCAATTTTTAGCCTGCTCGGTCATTTTGGATTGTTTAGTTTCTGTTTTGGGTGCATGTCTTCAATAGAACAATAAAGTAATTTCAGGTGCTAAAATAAACACTAAAGGCTACTTCCTCATGGCGACTACATGTGTAGAAAGATGATCCCAATGGAGGAGATCCCGACTATCCATGTGAAGCCGGGGTGGAAGAAGGGCACGAAGTTTTTCTGGTACAGTTATGTGTTTCAAAAAGTTATTTGGGGTGTAATTTTTATATTATCACTAAGTCTATGAAGTTATATTTCCAAATATTTCACTTTTGGCATAAGCTGAGGCACCATTTATTTTAAAATATTTTCTGAAGTAAAATTTGTGAATAAACTGCATGATGTTTCAAGTGTGTGAATTGCACTTAATAAGATAACAAGGTGCATGATATGAATGGTTGTGGCTTATGGGGTCAGTCGGGGAGGCGGCGACGACTGGGAGCAGCGACACATCGGCAAACTGCAATGCATGTGTAGCGCGCAGTGGCAGCGGCTGCATGGCCACAATGGACGAGCAACAACGCGAAGCAAGTGCAGGTGGGGCCGTGGGGGTAAGAGTAAGTATCACTTGTCATGTTTAACTCATGGCCAACAAAGAGTATCACTTGACACTCCCTATCGGAAGAATACTGTTGTGACGATTATATATGTATGTGTCCACTCAGTTGGTCATTTAGTATTAATTTCTTATCACTTCCCTTTTCTTGCAGTCAAGTTTTGAAACTGGGCTATGATGAGAAGTTCATCCATATATGGGAATTCTACCTTGTATACTCTGCCGCTGGTTTCAAGTCATGAGCAGTTAGAGATTACCAGGTCCGAATGTATATACGTGTGCTCTCTGTATAGGTTTACCTACATTATTCCTAGACAAATGGAAGTCATATATACCCTCTGTTCTTCAAATATCATCTTACTAGAAATTGTTTGGTGCTATCCAATGTAGACTAAAATTTGAGTTGATGTTGATTTCTGCAATTATGTTAATCTCAGCCATATGATTAAGAGATATCTGTAGATAACATGTACTGTATTTGAGTAAAAAGTAGATTAAGAGAGATCTGTAGATAACATGTCTTTGAGTAAAAAGTAGTAAATTAGAAACTTTGGTGAACCGGAGAAAGCAAGCTTTCATCGTCGACATTGTAAATAACCCGGGATAGAGACTTGACGGCCACATAATTATTTTACACTAACCTACCGAACCATGAAACAATATTGCTGAGCTTCAACATTTTGTTAAAACATCACACAGAAAATTATATACAACCGACCAGATTGTTAAATCCTGATGTGTTTTAGGCTGAACTCAAGAAATGTGAATAAGCAAGAAAGCTTCTGAAGAGATCAGTGCATAATCTCTTATGCAACTGCTACTGCAATTGAGTCCTTTCCAAGAACTGGTAAGATCTTTCTACAGATCTTTGCGGCGTATCTCTTTTAAACTTACCGGGATTTTACGTAGTTGCTTTTCCTCTAACAAGGTGCATCTATATATATATATATATATATATATATATATATATATATATATATTTGAATCTTTGGTATTCAGCACATTTTATAGAACTGATAACTTTGAATCTTTCAGTCTTTCATCAGATCATGCTTACTGTTGGCTTTGCACTTGAATAACTAAAAGTGCCAGGACAGTACGCATTTTCGTCATTTTAGCCATTAAACTTACTTATGTATCTTTGGTATATTCATCTTAGTTAGGAAGGTCTTTGAGTGGATTTGGTCATCCTAAATTTTGTGTGGATTCTTTTTATATTCCCTCTCCCCATTTCCTTACCATGAATCTAACGCTTTATTGATCTGTTTTTAGCTTCTAGATGTTCTGCAACTATATACACAATAGATATTGTTTGTCTGAATTGTAGTTTCACTCGATGAGAAGCTGAGATAAACTGAGAATGGGGCAAAAAAATTGACTCTTCCTACTCGTAGGCGGTGCCCGTTATGACTCCCATGGGTGGTTTTACCACAGCCATCAAACCTTCAAGTTCTGAAGATAACAAGCAGCCCAAATCCAAGAAGAAAACTAATTTAGTTATGCCAAGACTGCTGTTTTTTGTGTATCTTTGTTCCAACTTTGCATTGACACCATGTATGCTTGGACAATGTTTATATGTTCCTTTGATTTTCACCCAAGACAGTAAAAACTCTGAAATCTTCATAGGGTATTTGATTCCATTTTTACTATACAATAGACTCAATAGGCTATGCCCTTACATTCTCTGTGGAGAAGTTCAGCCAGTTGATTTGTGATATTTTCTTCTGATTTCTTGGTGGCATGATTGGCATCGTGAAAAGATAATTTATGGGTTTGTAGGTATTCTTTTGTTTATAGAGAAAGGGTCATCCTATAGTATGAATTCAAAATTGTATACTCGCATGAATTTGACATGGTTTGATTGCGACGTGCGTTGCACGTGCACGCTTACTAGTCTTCGATAAAAAGCAAACTATCTATACAGATTTGATCGTAGGAGCATCTCTAGCACACCCCTTGTATCACGCTGACCCGGAAAATAATCACCAATTTACAGTTTTACTAAAAGAAAGTGGCCCGAAGAGATACCATATCGGACCGTGGTCCTTAAAAAAAATTACGGGGCGCGGCAAATTCTTCCCCTCAACCTTTAGAAACACGGGTGGTGTGCCTCCCCGGTCAGGTGGCAGGTCGACCAATTGTGTTCGACACCACCCGCAGCTGCTCCTCCCGGACGGCGTTGGGTTCTAGTGCCGGCACTGTTCAAGATATCTTCCGATATTCCGATAAATCGACCAATTTATCGCTTACCAGTGTCTGACCGATAAGATATATCGGCCGATAAATCAACCGATATGGCGATAAATCGGCCGATATGCCAATAAACTGGCCGATTTACCCCTTATCATGGGTCGACCGATATGTTCCCGATAACCGATATCCCCAACATTGAGTGTCGGTAAGGCAGCCAAAGACCGAGGGCCGCATGTATCGTCGTGCAAGAAAGAGGGCGGTGCAAGCCGCCTCCAGCCGCCATGGCTGCGGGTCCTGCAGATCCTCGCAGGAACCACTGCCACCTGCCAGCGACGACGATGAGGCCCTCCGTGACGCCAGCCGCTCGTACACCTTTGTGGAGACGGACACTCGCCGACGTCACTGTAATAATGTGGCGGCGCTCCACATCGGGCTCGAGGAGTCGGGAGGCTAGTGAGACAGAGGGCTATGACATCAGAGAGAGCCGCAAGGCTCGCGATAGAGAAGGCACGTGTAGCCCGTCGCATGGCGGGGATCATCTCCTCCTCCTCCTCGGACGGTGACACCACCAATGATGGCGATCCGCCCATCGCCAACACCTACGCCAGGGACAACCGGCGCTTCCGGGACCGTAAGTGTTGGAAATATGACCTAGATGCAATAATAAATTAGTTATTGTTATATTTCCTTGTTCATGATAATCGTTTATTATCCATGCTAGAATTGTATTGATAGGAAACTCAGATACATGTGTGGATACATAGACAACACCATGTCCCTAGTAAGCCTCTAGTTGACTAGCTCGTTGATCAATAGATGGTTACGGTTTCCTGACCATGGACATTGGATGTCATTGATAACGGGATCACATCATTAGAAGAATGATGTGATGGACAAGACCCAATCCTAAGCATAGCACAAGATCGTGTAGTTCGCATGCTAAAGCTTTTCTAATGTCAAGTATCATTTCCTTAGACCATGAGATTGTGCAACTCCCGGATACCGTAGGAATACTTTGGGTGTGCCAAACGTCACAACGTAACTGGGTGGCTATAAAGGTGCACTACGGGTATCTCCGAAAGTGTCTGTTGGGTTGGCACGAATCGAGACTGGGATTTGTCACTCCGTGTGACGAAGAGGTATCTCTGGGCCCACTCGGTAGGACATCATCATAATGTGCACAATGTGATCAAGGAGTTGATCACGGGATGATGTGTTACGGAACGAGTAAAGAGACTTGCCGGTAACGAGATTGAACAAGGTATCGGGATACCGACGATCGAATCTCGGGCAAGTACAATACCGCTAGACAAAGGGAATTGTATACGGGATTGATCGAATCCTCGACATCGTGGTTCATCCGATGAGATCATCATGGAACATGTGGGAACCAACATGGGTATCTAGATCCCGCTGTTGGTTATTGACTGGAGGACGTCTCGGTCATGTCTGCATGGTTCCCGAACCCGTAGGGTCTACACACTTAAGGTTCGATGACGCTAGGGTTATAAAGGAAGTTTGTATGTGGTTACCGAATGTTGTTCGGAGTCCTGGATGAGATCCTGGACGTCACGAGGAGTTCCGGAATGGTCCGGAGGTAAATATTTATATATGGGAAGTCCTATTTTGGTCACCGGAAAAGTTTCGGGTTTTATCGGTAACGTACCGGGACCACCAGGAGGGTCCCGGGGGTCCACCAAGTGGGGCCACCGGCCCCGGAGGGCTGCATGGGCCAAGTGTGGGAGGGGACCAGCCCCGGGTGGGCTGGTGCGCCCCCCCACAAGGGCCCAAGGCGCCTAAGGGGAGGAGGGGGCAAACCCTAAGGGCAGATGGGCCTTAGGGCCCATGCCTGGTGCGCCTCCCTCTCCCCCTCCCCTTGGCCGCCCCACCAGATGGGATCTGGGATGGCCGCCGCCCCTAGGGTGGAACCCTAGGTGGGGGCGCAGCCCCCCCTCTCCCCCTATATATAGTGGAGGCAAAGGAGCATCCCACAGACGAAGTTTCTTCTCTTGTTGGCGCGGCCCTACCTCTCTTTCTCCTCATATCTCGCGGTGCTTGGCGAAGCCCTACTGGATCACCATGCTCCTCCACCACCACCACGCCGTTGTGCTGCTGTTGGATGGAGTCTTCCTCAACCTCTCCCTCTCTCCTTGCTGGATCAAGGCATGGGAGACGTCACCGGGCTGTACGTGTGTTGAACACGGAGGTGCCGTCCGTTCGGCACTAGGATCTCCGGTGATTTGGATCACGACAAGTACGACTCCTTCACCCCCGTTCTCTTGAACGCTTCCGCTTAGCGATCTACAAGGGTATGTAGATGCACTCTCCTTCCCCTCGTTGCTGGTTTCTCCATAGATAGATCTTGGTGACACATAGAAAAATTTTGAATTTCTGCTACGTTCCCCAACAGTGGCATCATGAGCTAGGTCTATGCGTAGTTTCTATGCACGAGTAGAACACAAAGTAGTTGTGGGCGTTGATTTTGTTCAATATGCTTACTGTTACTAGTCCAATCTTGATTCGGCGGCATTGTGGGATGAAGCGGCCCGGACCGACCTTACACATACTCTTACGTGAGACTGGTTCCACCGACTGACATGCACTAGTTGCATAAGGTGGCTAGCGGGTGTCTATCTCTCCCACTTTAGTCGGATCGGATTCGATGAAAAGGGTCCTTATGAAGGGTAAATAGCAATTGGCATATCACGTTGTGGTTTTTGCGTAGGTAAGAAACGTTCTTGCTAGAAACCCATAGCAGCCACGTAAAACATGCAAACAACAATTAGAGGGCGTCTAACTTGTTTTTGCAGGGTATGCTATGTGATGTGATATGGCCAAGAAGAATGTGATGAATGATATGTGATGTATGAGATTGATCATGTTCTTGTAATAGGAATCACGACTTGCATGTCGATGAGTATGACAACCGGCAGGAGCCATAGGAGTTGTCTTTATTTATTGTATGACCTGTGTGTCATTGAACAACGCCATGTAATTACTTTACTTTATTGCTAACCGATAGCCATAGTAGTAGAAGTAATAAGTTGGCGAGACAACTTCATGGAGACGCAATGATGGAGATCATGGTGTCATGCCGGTGACGATGATGATCATGGAGCCCTGAAGATGGAGATCAAAAGGAGCAATATGATATTGGCCATATCATGTCACTATTTGATTGCATGTGATGTTTATCATGTTTATACATCTTATTTGCTTAGAACGACGGTAGCTTAAATAAGATGATACCTCACTAAAATTTCAAGAGAAGTGTTCTCCCTAACTGTGCACCGTTGCGAAAGTTCGTCGTTTCGAAGCACCACGTGATGATCGGGTGTGATAGATTCTTACGTTCGAATACAATGGGTGTTGACGAGCCTAGCATGTACAGACATGGCCTCGGAACACATGCGAAACACTTAGGTTAACTTGACGAGCCTAGCATGTACAGACATGGCCTCAGAACACGGAGGACCAAAAGGTCGAACATGAGTCGTATAGAAGATGCGATCAACATGAGATGTTCACCGATGATGACTAGTCCGTCTCACGTGATGATCGGACACGGCTTAGTTGATTCGGATCATGTATCACTTAGATGACTAGAGGGATGTCTATCTGAGTGGGAGTTCATAAGATGAACTTAATTATCCTGAACATAGTCAAAAGGTCTTCGCAAATTATGTCGTAGCTCGCGCTTCAGTTCTACTGTTTAGATATGTTCCTAGAGAAAAAAATAGTTGAAAGTTGATAGTAGCAATTATGCAGACAGTAGAAGGCTTATGTCCTTAATGCACCGCTCAGTGTGCTGAACCTCGAACGTCGTCTGTGGATGTTGCGAACATCTGACATACAGATTTTGATAACTACGTGATAGTTCAGTTAAACGGTTTAGAGTTGAGGCACCGAAGACGTTTTAAAACGTCGTGAAACATATGAGATATTTCGAGGGCTGAAATTGGGATTTCAGGCTCGTGCCCACGTCAAGAGGTATAAGACCTCCGACGATTTTCTTAGCCTGCAAGCTAAGGGAGAAAAGCTCAATTGTTGAGCTTGTGCTCAGATTGTCTGAGTACAACAATCGCTTGAATCAAGTGAGAGTTGATCTTCCAGATGAAATAGTGATGGTTCTCCGAAGTCATTACCACCAAGTTGCTAGAGCTTCGTGATGAACTATAATATATCAGGGACATATATGATGATCCTTGAGATATTCGCGATGTTTGACACCACAAAAGTAGAAATCAAGAAGGAGCATCAATTGTTGATGGTTGGTGAAACCACTAGTTTCAAGAAGGGCAAGGGCAAGAAGGGATACTTCATGAAACGACAAATCAGCTGCTGTTCTAGTGAAGAAACCCAAAGTTGAACCCAAGCCCGATACTAAGTGCTTCTGTAATAAGGGGAACAGTCACTGAAGCAGAACCACCCTAGATACTTGGTAGATGAGAAGGCTGGCAAGGTCGACAGAAGTATATTGGATATGCATTATAATGTGTACTTTACTAGTACTCCTAGTAGCACCAGGGTATTAGATACCGGTTCGGTTGCTAAGTGTTAGTAACTCGAAACAAAAGGCTACGGAATAAACGGAGACTAGCTAAAAGGTGAGATGACGATATGTGTTGGAAGTATTTCCAAGGTTGATCAAACATCGCACGCTCCCTCTACCATCGAGATTGGTGTTTGCGTTGAGCATAGACATGATTGGATTATGTCTATCGCAATACGGTTATTCATTTAAGGAGAATAATGGTTACTCTGTTTATTTGAATAATACCTTCAATGGTCTTGCACCTAAAATGAATGTTTTTTTGAATCTCGATCGTAGTGATACACATGTTCATGCCAAAAGATATAAGATAGTAATGATAGTACCACCTACTTGTGGCACTGCCACGTAAGTCATATCGGTATAAAACGCATGAAGAAGCTCCATGTTGATGGATCTTTGGGCTCACTCGTTTTTGAAAAAAAATTGAGACATGCGAACCATGTCTATTGGTGTATATGCATGAAGAAAATCCATGCAAATGGACCGTTTGGACTCACTTGATTTTGAATCACTTGAGACATGCAAAATCATACCACATGGGCAAGATGACTGAAAGCCTCGTTTTCAGTAAAATGGAACTAGAAAGCAACTTGTTGGAAGTAATACATTTTGATGTGTGCAGTCCAATGAGTGCTGAGGCGTGTAGTGGATATCGTTATGTTCTTACTTCACAGATGATTTGAGTAGATGTTGAGTACATTTACTTGATGAATCACGAGTCTGAATTATTAAAAGGTTCAAGTAATTTCAGGGAGAAGTTGAAAGATCGTCGTGACAAGAGGATAAAATATCTATGATATGATCATAGAGATGAATATCTGAATTACGAGTTTGGCACATAATTAAGACATTGTGGAAATTGTTTCACAACTAATACAGCCTGGAACACCATAGTGTGATGGTGTGTCCGAACATCATAACTGCACCCTATTGGATATGATGCATACCATGATGTCTCTTATCGAATTACCACGATAGTTTATGGGTTAGGCATTAGAGACAACCACATTCACTTTAAATAGGGCACCACGTAATTCCGATGAGATGACACCGTATGAACTATGGTTTAGAGAAACCTAAGCTGTCATTTCTTAAAGGTTTGGGGCTGCGACGCTTATGTGAAAAAGTTTCAGGCTGATAAGCTCGAACCCAAAGCGGATAAATGCATCTTCATAGGACACCCAAAACAGTTGGGTATACCTCATGTCTCAGATTCGAAAGCAATAAGGGATTGTTTCTAGAATCGGGTCCTTTCTCGAGGAAAAGTTTCTCTCGAAAGAATTGAGTGGGAGGATGGTGGAGACTTGATGAGGTT
This sequence comes from Triticum urartu, assembly GCF_056163025.1. Classification (NCBI taxonomy): domain Eukaryota; kingdom Viridiplantae; phylum Streptophyta; class Magnoliopsida; order Poales; family Poaceae; genus Triticum; species Triticum urartu. The sequence goes on from NC_141874.1 coordinate 145,888,326, forward strand.
ATTGAACCGTCTCTTCAACTAGTGTGTGGCAGGGCATAGGGAGTTGTTCCTGTGCCACCTACACCAATTGAAGTGGGAGCTTATGATAGTGATCATGAAACTTCAGATCAAGTCACTACCAAACCTCGTAGGACGACAAGGATGTGTACTGCTTCACAGTGGTACGTAATCCTGTCTTGGAAGTCATGTTGCTAGACAACAATGAACCTACGAGCTATGGAGAAGCGATGGTGGGCCCAGATTCCGATAAATGGCTCGAGGCCATAAAATCCGAGAGAGGATCCATGTATGAAAACAAAGTGTAGACTTTGGCAGAACGGCTCGATGGTCGTAAGGCTGTTGAGTACAGATGGATTTTAAAAGGAAGACGGACAATGATGGTAAATGTCACCATTAAGAAAGCTCGACTTGTCGTTAAGATGTTTCCCGACAAGTTCAAGGAGTTGACTACGATGAGACTTTCTCACTCGTAGCGATGCTAAGAGTCTGTTGGAATTATATTAGCGATTACTGCATTATTTATGAAATCTTGCAGATAGGATGTCAAAAACCATTGTTTCCTCGATGATTTTCTTGAGGAAAGGTTGTATGTGATACAACCGGAAGGTTTTGTTAATCCTGAAAGATGCTAACAAGTATGCAAAGCTCCAGCAATCCTTCTAAGGACTGGAGTAAGCATCTCGGAGTTGGAATGTATGCTTTGATGAGATGATCAAAGTTTTGGGTGTATACAAAGTTTATGAGAAACTAGTATTTCCAAAGAAGTGAGTGGGAGCACTATAGAATTTCCGATGAGTATATGTTGTTAACATATTGTTGATCGGAAATGATGTAGAATTTCTGGAAAGCATGCAGAGTTATTTGAAAAGTGTTTTTCAATGAAAAACCTGGATTAGGCTACTTGAGTATTGAGCATTAAGATCTATAAGGATAGATCAAAATGCTTAATAGTACTTTCAAATGAATACATACCGTGACAAGATTTTGAAGGAGTTCACAATGGATCGGCAAAGAAGGAGTTCTTGGCTGTGTTATCAGGTGTGAACATTGAGTAAGACTCGAAACCTGACCGCGGCAGAATAGAGAGAAAGGACGAAGGTCGTCCCCTATGCTTTAGACGTAGGCTCTATAGTATGCTATGATGTGTACCGCACCTGAAGTGTGCCTTGCCATGAGTCAGTCAAGGGGTACAAGAGTGATCCAAGAATGGATCATAGGACAACAGTCAAAGTTATCCTTAGTAACTAGTGGACTAAGGAATTTTCTCGATTATGGAGGTGGTAAAAGAGTTCGTCGTAAAGGGTTACACTAATGCAAACTTTGACACTAATCCAGATTATTCTGAGTAGTAAACTGGATTCCTATAGTAGAACAGTTATTTGGAATAGCTCCAAATAGAACGTGGTAGCTGCATCTGGGAGATGACATAGAGATTTGTAAAGCACACATGGATCAGAAAGATTCAGACCCGTTGACTATAACATCTCTCACAAGCATAACATGATCAAACCCAGAACTCATCGAGTGTTAATCACATGGTAATGTGAACTAGATTATTGACTCTAGTAAACTCTTTGGGTGTTAGTCACATGGGGATGTGACCTTGAGTGTTAATCACATAGCGATGTGAACTGGATTATTGACTCTAGTGCAAGTGGGAGACTGTTCGAAATATGCCCTAGAGGCAATAATAAATTAGTTATTATTATATTTCCTTGTTCATGATAATCGTTTATTATCCATGCTAGAATTGTATTGATAGGAAACTCAGATACATGTGTGGATACATAGACAACATCATGTCCCTAGTAAGCCTCTAGTTGACTGGCTCGTTGATCAATAGATGGTTACGGTTTCCTGACCATGGACATTGGATGTCATTGATAACGGGATCACATCATTAGAAGAATGATGTGATGGACAAGACCCAATCCTAAGCATAGCACAAGATCGTGTAGTTCGCATGCTAAAGCTTTTCTAATGTCAAGTATCATTTCCTTAGACCATGAGATTGTGCAACTCTCGGATACCGTAGGAATACTTTGGGTGTGCCAAACGTCACAAAGTAACTGGGTGGCTATAAAGGTGCACTACGGGTATCTCCGAAAGTGTCTGTTGGGTTGGCACGAATCGAGACTGGGATTTGTCACTCCGTGTGACGGAGAGGTATCTCTGGGCCCACTCGGTAGGACATCATCATAATGTGAACAATGTGATCAAGGAGTTGATCACGGGATGATGTGTTACGGAACGAGTAAAGAGACTTGCCGGTAACGAGATTGAACAAGGTATCGGGATACCGACGATCGAATCTCGGGCAAGTACAATACCGCTAGACAAAGGGAATTGTATACGGGATTGATCGAATCCTCGACATCATGGTTCATCCGATGAGATCATCATGGAACATGTGGGAACCAACATGGGTATCCAGATCCCGCTGTTGGTTATTGACCGGAGGACGTCTCGGTCATGTCTGCATGGTTCCCGAACTCGTAGGGTCTACACACTTAAGGTTCGATGACGCTAGGGTTATAAAGGAAGTTTGTATGTGGTTACCGAATGTTGTTCGGAGTCCCGGATGAGATCCCGGACGTCACGAGGAGCTCCGGAATGGTTCGTAGGTAAAGATTTATATATGGGAAGTCCTGTTTTGGTCACCGGAAAAGTTTCGGGTTTTATCGGTAACGTACCGGGACCACCAGGAGGGTCCCGGGGGTCCACCAAGTGGGGCCACCGGCCCCGGAGGGCTGCATGGGCCAAGTGTGGGAGGGGACCAGCCCCAGGTGGGCTGGTGCACCCCCCGCAAGGGCCCAAGGCGCCTAAGGGGAGGAGGGGGGCAAACCCTAAGGGCAGATGGGCCTTAGGGCCCATGCCTGGTGCGCCTCCCTCTCCCCCTCCCCTTGGCCGCCCCACCAGATGGGATCTGGGCTGGCCGCCGCCCCTAGGGTGGAATCCTAGGTGGGGGCGCAGCCCCCCCTCTCCCACTATATATAGTGGAGGCAAAGGAGCAGCCCACAGACGAAGTTTCTTCTCTTGTTGGCGCAACCCTACCTCTCTTTCTCCTCATATCTCGCGGTGCTTGGCGAAGCCCTGCTGGATCACCATGCTCCTCCACCACCACCACGCCGTTGTGCTGCTGCTGGATGGAGTCTTCCTCAACCTCTCCCTCTCTCCTTGCTGGATCAAGGCATGGGAGACGTCACCGGGCTGTACGTGTGTTGAACACAGAGATGCCGTCCGTTCGGCACTAGGATCTCCGGTGATTTGGATCACGACGAGTACGACTCCTTCAACCCCGTTCTCTTGAACGCTTCCGCTTAGCGATCTACAAGGGTATGTAGATGCACTCTCCTTCCCCTCATTGCTGGTTTCTCCATAGATAGATCTTGGTGACACGTAGGAAAATTTTGAATTTCTGCTACGTTCCCCAATAGTAAGGGGAAGTGCCCGACTTAGAAGTGGTGAACACAACCCGACTCCCTAAGTTTAGTTACTTTTTAATCTTGCGTTTTAGTTAGTAGTGAACTGACCGCCGAACTAGTTTGCATGCTTTTGTATGGATTTGGGTGCGGACATATGGGGAATGTGGCTGTGGACAGGGACAAATGAGGTGTGCCGGTCACTGATCGCCGACGCGCCCAGCCGCTTCCGCGGGCGTATAGGGGGCCAATTAGGCAACAAGGGTTGTAGATGCTCTAAGGGCATCTCCAACGTCGTCCCCTAAAACAAACACCCTATTTGTTCGTGGAGTGGTTTGGACCAGTCCGTGGACTCGTGTGCGGAAGCAGGCCATCGAACCACATCCCCTAAATGTCTACCCAGGTTCGACCAATCTCATTTTCCATGTATAGAAATATGAGCAAATTGAAGTGTGTTATTCATAATGCTCGATCACAACCAAAAAAGAGGTGGATGTTCATAGTTTTTGCATGTGCCCGGTCAGAAAAGTTTCAGTCTCACAGTGTGCAAAAAATGGCATTTTTTCCCTACCAGATGATACGTCTCCAATGTATCTATAATTTTGATTGTTCCATGCTATTATATTATCAACCTTGGATGTTTTATATGCATTTATATGCTATTTTATATGATTTTTGGGACTAACCTATTAACCTAGAGCCCGGTGCCAGTTTCTGTTTTTCCCTTGTTTTAGAGTATCGCAGAAAAAGAAAATCAAACGGAGTCCAATTGACCTGAAACTTCACGGAACTTATTTTTGGACCAGAAGAAGCCCACAGAGTATCGGAGATGGACCAGGAGAGTCCCGGGCTGCCCACGAGGGTGGGGGGCGCGCCCACCCCCTGGGCGCGCCCCTGCCTTGTGGACAGCCCGGAGGTCCACCGACGTACTTCTTCCTCCCATATATACCCATATACCCTAAAAACTTCGGGGTGCACAATAGATCAGGAGTTCCGCCGCCAGAAGCCTCTGTAGCCTCTGAAAACCAATCTAGACACATTCCGGCACCCTGCCGGAGGGGGAATCCCTCTCCGGTGGCCATCTTCATCATCCCAGCGCTCTTCGTGATGAGGGAGTAGTTCTCCCTCGGGGCTGAGGGTATGTACCAATGGCTATATGTTTGATCCCTCTCTCTCTCATGCTCTTGAGGTGATATGATCTTGATGTATCGCGAGCTTTGCTATTATAGTTGGATCTTATGATGTTTCTCCCCCCTCTACTCTCTTGTAATGGATTGGGTTTTCCCTTTGAAGTTATCTTATCGAATTGAGTCTTTAAGGATTTGATAACACTTGATGTAAGTCTTGCGTGGGATACCCGTGGTGACAATGGGGTATTCTATTAATCCACTTGATGTATATTTTGGTGATCAACTTGCGGGTTCCGCCCATGAACCTATGCATAGGGGTTGGCACATGTTTTCGTCTTGACTCTCCGGTAGAAACTTTGGGGCACTCTTTGAGGTTCTATGTGTTGGTTGAATAGATGAATCTAAGATTGTGCAATGCATATCGTATAATCATACCCACGGATACTTGAGGTGACATTGGAGTATCTAGGTGACATTAGGGTTTTGGTTGAATTGTGTCTTAAGGTGTTATTCTAGTACGAACTCTAGGGCTGTTTGTGACACTTATAGGAATAGCCCAACGGATTGATTGGAAAGAATAACTTTGAGGTGGTTTCGTACCCTACCATAATCTCTTCGTTTGTTCTCCGCTACTAGTGACTTTGGAGTGACTCTTTGTTGCATGTTGAGGGATAGTTATACGATCCAATTATGTTATTATTGTTGAGAGAACTTGCACTAGTGAAAGTATAAACCCTAGGCCTTGTTTCAACGCATTGCAATACTGTTTGTGCTCACTTTTATCATTAGTTACCTTGCTGTTTTTATATTTTCAGATTACAAAAACCTATATCTATCATCCATATTGCACTTGTATCACCATCTCTTCGCCGAACTAGTGCACCTATACAATTTACCATTGTATTGGGTGTGTTGGGGACACAAGAGACTGTTTGTTATTTGGTTGCAGGGTTGTTTGAGAGAGACCATCTTCATCCTACGCCTCCTATGGATTGATAAACCTTAGGTCATCCACTTGAGGGAAAGTTTCTACTGTCCTACAAACCTCTGCACTTGGAGGCCCAACAACGTCTACAAGAAGAAGGTTGTGTAGTAGACATCAAGCTCTTTTCTGGTGCCGTTGCCGGGAAGGTTAGCGCTTGAAGGTATATCTTTAGATCTTGCAATCGAATCTTTTTGTTTCTTGTTTTAGCACTAGTTTAGTTTATAAAAGAAAACTACAAAAAATATGGAATTGAGTGTACCTCATATGCTTCATCTTTTTAATGTCTTTCGTGAAAATAAGGATTCCGATAATTGTGCTCAATTGCTAGAAGAAGAATGCATTAAAATGTTTGGCACTAAATATTTGAATGATGAGCATGATTGCAATGCTGTTAGTATGAATTCCTTAAATATCCATGATGCTAATGATATGCAAAGCCACAAGTCTGGGGAAGCTATGTTTGATGAAGATGATATTTTTTGTCCCCCAAGTTTTGATGAGCAAATTTATTATGATGAAATCATGCCTCCTATTTATGATGATTATATTGATGAAAGTGGATTTGGAGAGGTCATGACTTTATTTTGTGATGAATCCACTATTCCGGAAGAGGTTCCAAATGATTATGAGAACAAAGTTGCTATCTATGATAATTATTGTGATGACTTGTATGCTATTAAGAATAGTGATAACCATGAAACTTGTCATCATGATTTTAGTTTTCAATTGGATTATGCCTCACATGATAATTATTTTGTTGAGTTTGCTCCCACTATTATTCATGAGAAGAATTTTGCTTGTGTGGAGAGTAATAAAATTTCTATGCTTGTAGATCATGAAAAGAATGCTTTTGGTGCTGGTTATATTGTTGAATTCATTCATGATGCTACTGAAAATTATTATGAGGGAGGAACATATGCTTGTAGGAATTGCAATAATACTAAGTTTCCTCTCTATGTGCTTAAAGTTTTAAAGTTATGCTTATTTTGCCTTCCTATGCAAGTTGATTCTTATTCTCATAAGTTGTTTGCTCACGAAATCCCTATGCATAGGAAGTGGGTTAGGCTTAAATGTGCTAGTCATATTCTTCAAGATGCTCTCTTTATATTTCAATTCTTATCCTTTATGTGAGCATCATTGAAATCATCATGCCTAGCTAGGGGCGTTAAACGATAGCGCTTGTTGGGAGGCAACCCAATTTTCTTTTTGTTCATGTTTAGTAAGAAATTAATCATCTATCCTCTGTTATGATTGTGTTTTTTATGTTTTAATTAGTGTTTGTGCCAAGTAGAACCGTTGGGAAGACTTGGGAAAAGTCTTGTTGATCTTGCTGTAAAAAATAGAAGCTTTAGCGCTCACGAGAATTGATGCCATTTTTATTTGGATAGTGCTATTTAGTTAATTATTTTTGAAGATGATTAATAGATAAATTCCTCATGTCCAGTAATTTATTTTAGAATTTTTGGGGTTCCAGAAGTTTGCGTTAGTTACAGATTACTACAGACTGTTCTGTTTTTGACAGATTCTGTTTTCTATGTGTTGTTTGCTTATTTTGATGAATCTATGGCTAGTAAAATAGTTTATAAACCATAGAGAAGTTGGAATACAGTAGGTTTAACACCAATATAAATCAAGAATGAGTTCATTACAGTACCTTGAAGTGGTGTTTTGTTTTCTTTCGCTAACGGAGCTCATGAGATTTTCTATTTTGAGTTTTGTGTTGTGAAGTTTTCAAGTTTTGGGTTAAGTTTTGATGGATTATGGAACAAGGAGTGGCAAGAGCCTAAGATTGGGGATGCCCATGGCACCCCAAGGTAAAATTCAAGGACAAACAAGAGCCTAAGTTTGGGGATGCCTCGGAAGGCATCCCCTCTTTCGTCTTCGTTCATCGGTAACTTTACTTGAAGCTATATTTTTATTCACCACATGATATGTGTTTTGCTTGGAGCGTCATTTTATTTTATTTAGTTTTGCTTTCTTTTTGAATAAAATACCAAGATCTGAAATTCTTTAATGTTAGAGAATCTTCACATAGTTGCATAATTATTCGACTACTCATTGGTCTTCACTTATATCTTTCGGAGTAGTTTGTCATTTGCTCTAGTGCTTCACTTATATCTTTTTAGATCACGGTGGTGATTTTATTTTGAAGAAATAGATAAACTCTTGTGCTTCACTTATATTATTTTGAGAGTCTTTAGAACAACATGGTAGTTTGCTTTGGTTATGAATTTAGTTCTAATATGATGGGCATCCAAGAAGGATATAATAAATTTTTTCATATAGAGTGCATTGAATACTATGAGAAGTTTGATACTTGATAATTGTTTTGAGATATGGAGATGGTGATATTAGAGTCGTGCTAGTTGAGTAGTTGTGAATTTGAGAAATGCTTGTGTTGAAGTTTGTGATTCCCGTAGCATGCACGTATGGTGAACCGTTATGTTAAGAAGTCGGAGCATGATGTATTTATTGATTGTCTTCCTTATGAGTGGCGGTCGGGGACGAGGGATGGTCTTTTCCTACCAATCTATCCCCCTAGGAGCATGCGCGTAGTACTTTGTTTCGATAACTAATAGATTTTTGCAATAAGTATGTGAGTTCTTTATAACTAATGTTGAGTCCATGGATTATACGCACTCTCACCCTTCCACCATTGCTAGCCTCTCTAGTACCGCGCAACTTTCGCCGGTACCATAAACCCACCATATACCTTCCTCAAAACAACCACCATACCTACCTATTATGGCATTTCCATAGCCATTTCGAGATATATTGCCATGCAACTTTCCACCGTCCTGTTATTATGACACGCTCCATCATTGTCATATTACTTTGCATGATCATGTAGTTGACATCATATTTGTGGCAAAGCCACCGTTCATAATTCTTTCATACATGTCACTCATGAGTCATTGCACATCCCGGTACACCGTCGGAGGCATTCATATAGAGTCATATCTTGTTCTAAGTATCGAGTTGTAATCATTGAGTTGTAAATAAATAGAAGTGTGATGATCATCAATAATAGCGTATTGTCCCAAAAAAGGCAAGAAAAGGAAGGCCCAAAAAAGAAAAAAAGGGAAATAAAATAAAAGGAGCAATTCTACTATCCTTTTACCACACTTGTGTTTCAAAGTAGCACCATGATCTTCATGATAGAGAGTCTCCTATGTTGTCATTTTCATATACTAGTGGGAATCTTTTATTATAGAACTTGGCTTGTATATTTCAACAATGGGCGTCCTCAAATGCCCTAGGTCTTCATGAGCAAGCAAGTTAGATGCACACCCACTTAGTTTCTTTTGTTGAGCTTTCATACATTTATAGCTCTAGTGCATCCGTTGCATGACAATCCCTACTCACTCACATTGATATCTATTAATGGACATCTCCATAGCCCGTTAATACGCCTAGTTGATGTGAGACCATCTTCTTCTTTTTATCTTCTCCACAACCACCATTCTATTCCACCTATAGTGCTATATCCATGGCTCACGCTCATATATTGCGTGAAGATTGAAAAAGTTTGAGAACATCAAAAGTATGAAACAATTGCTTGGCTTGTCATCGGGGTTGTGCATGATTTAAATATTTTGTATGGTGAAGATGAAGCATAGCCAGACTATATGATTTTGTAGGGATAGCTTTCTTTAGCCATGTTATTTTGAGAAGACATAATTGCTTTGTTAGTATGCTGAAAGTATTATTATTTCTATGTCAATATTAAACTTTTGTCTTGAATCTTATGAATCTGATTATTCTTGCCACAATAAAGAAAAATTACTTAGAGAAATATGTTAGGTAGCATTCTACATCAAAAATTCTGTTTTTATCATTTACCTACTCGAGGACGAGCAAGAATTAAGCTTGGGGATGCTGATACATCTCCATTCCATGTTATTATATTATCAACCTTGGATATTTTATATGCATTTATATGCTATTTTATATGATTTTTGGGACTAACCTATTAACCTAGAGCCCAATGCCAGTTTCTGTTTTTTTTCTTGTTTTAGAGTATCACAGAAAAGGAAAAATTAAACGGAGTCCAATTGACCTGAAACTTCACGGAACTTATTTTTAGGCCAGAAGAAGCCCACGGAGTATCGGAGATGGACCAGGAGAGTCCCAGCCTGCCCACGAGGGTGGGGGGCGCGCCTCCCTGCCTCGTGGACAGCCCGAAGGTCCACCGACGTACTTCTTCCTCCCATATTCTAACCTATAAGGATGCTAGCCAACTTGGCTCCAGGATGCTCCCTCGATTTGGTCCACTTCTGACCATTGGATCGGCCATCAGGCTCATTTGGGCCGTCTGATCTTCACTTCGTGGTCAAATTCAATTTTTACCTCGCGGTCATCTTTACTGGCCAATAACGGATGGGCTCGTCTCGTGAGTTCATTGGCTGGGTGTGGCTTTTCCATGTTCGCGAGGGATTCGCCAATCCGCTCCGCCCGCGCCCCACGCTCGGCTCGACCTGCAGAACAACCAGAAGGGTCAAACCCTAGCCGCCAAACCTTCTCGTCCCGAGCCCCGCGTCCCCTTCGCCTCGTCTCCTCCCCGCTCCATCCTCTCCCACGCCGCCGCCCCCTCTCCCCGCTTGCCTCAGCCGCCTCCTCTCCTCCCCGTGCCGCCGCCCCCCTCCTTTCTCCCTGTGCCGCCGGCCACCTCCATTCTCCCCGTGCTGGAGCAGAGATGCCTCAGTAGGGGCAGAACACCGGGGCTTTATCTCCCCTTGTCTAGCACCGGCCAGTGAACAAGACGGAGGGTAGCCAAGGGCGCCTCAAACAGCGGCTGCTCTTCTCCGGCTTGGACCAGAACCCTGGCGTCTGGGTAAGTGCAGAGGAGCGAGCAAAGCAGATGGTGCAGCCGGCCTCCTCCTCTCTCTCCCTCCCCTTGCTCTCACTCGCTTCAGCACCCTCCTCGCTGTTGGCTGCATACCCAGGTTAATCTCTCTCTTTCTCTGCCCCTTTGTCTCTTATTTATTTGATTTGATCTGAGAATAGAATCACTAGCGATATGTATTTTAGATTTAGGTCTTTGAGTATGGGATGTCTGAGGCAAAATTTTTATCCATGCATTTTTTTCCTATTGCAATATTTAGTCGATTTCGGAATAGAAGATCTGGAAATATTCCTTGCAGATTTAGGCCTGCAATTCACGTATTTGTTACTCTTCAACATTGAGATCAAGAAGTATTTATATCAACTTTTTTTAAACTACACACGATTTTCAAGTTGTTCTTTCATTTCTTCAAGGAGCTCCTTCAGTTAGTATGCTTGAATATCTGAGGTAGTTCTGCATTCTGACATGTTCTCCTTCATCTCTCTTTATGTTCTACAGATAATTGATGAAAAATCTTTGATAAAGAAATATCGGCGTCGTCTCATCGCCTTCATCGATACGAGCATCTCTATCGGACCACGCGTCCATGCCTCCCCATCTACCGTGCTGGAGTAGCCGCCTCCTGGTTGAGGTATCGCACTGCCACCGCTGCCGCTGCCTGGGTCCCTCCTCTTGCTCCTGCCGAGGTCACATGTTCGTCGAGGCATCAAGACACCTCGGTTTTCTTTTCTTTTTTCCTATTTCTGTTCTTCCACTTGTTTCTTCTTCCTGGACCTCCCTGTCCGCTGAAATTGCAGGCTGAGGTGAGCACCATGAGGAAGAGGATGTCAGTGGCTGATATAGAGAGCTCCTCGACCGGGGAAGTTGCAGTTCTGGAGGAACTCGAAGATGTCATTTTTCAGGTATGTTCACCGGAAGAGGGGTTACTATTTTGGCATGTCCAGTTAGTTCATTTAACCTTTGCATCTAACTCTGTCTGGCTTGTCGAGATTGCATACATGGTATTGATGTGTTGGTAAAGTCCTTTTAGATGAAAATAAAGTGTCTTTTTCTTTCTATATAGTTGACATGTGAATATTTATATTAACGAATGTAAGAGTTTTCTGAATTTTATCTTCTCATTTGCAGTTTTGATGGGAATCACTACAAATAGTTATGGTCATGAATGTAAGAGTTTTCTGAATTTTACCTCTCATTTACAATTTTGATGGGAATTGCTACAACAACAATTAGAAGAAACTGCATTGCAGGTTCAGAACCAATTTCTAGGGGTATGTACAAGCTGTTTTTATTCCATCTTGGTTTTAAATTGGTTAATTAGCATAGCATTTTGATTGTTGAGCTTTATTTCATCTACATTTGGTTCTGAACATGTGTGCTTTTAAGAAACTTCGTATTCTTCCCTATTTTGAAGAGCCCACAAAGAGACTAAAAAAATGGTGATAGTCATGTCCAGAATGTCGAAAGCTTCATTTTGGTCCATTAGATGGTTTATAGCTTTGTCACTGGAGGTTAGGTTGTCACATAGGGGTTGCTGCTTGTGAAAATTATATACAGCCATGAGTCCCTGACAAAATAATCGCAGCTTCTGAAAATTATATACAGCCATGAATGCTCCATAGTTCTACATGCAACACAGCTAATTACTGAATCTGCAATGCAAGCTTATTTCTGGTAGAAGCTTAGTGGATGAATTAGCATTGTGCAAAGTCTGTCTAAGCTCCCGTCTCTTTTCTTTCTATAAACTGGAAGGCCAGGATAGATTTCTTAATACCATTTTGGGATTGTTTGAGCACTGAACAATGTTAACATGTTTACCATTTCACATTTCTTAATACCATTTTGGGATTTTTTGAGCACTATACCAATGTTTTGCTTTCTGCTAAAGTCAAAGATATTGTATCCAGTGTTTTTCAATTGCCAACACATGCCAAATTCTGCATATTCGTTCCATGGAGAGTGTGGAAGTAATGTAATAATGTGGCACTGAGATTGGCGCGTGACGCCTACTTCCAGTGTACAGAGTTTATCAAAATGCACATGAGTTGTCCTGTCAAATGTTCAGAAAACTGTGATGTGTTAAAACTGCTGCCAGATTAGTTCACATGTGTCTTTCTCTTTACATAATTTCTTGCTTCTTACCGAACTTTACGCTGCATTTCTCTGAACTTTCTTGCTTGCTTGACTGCGTCGCCACAACTTTGGCTTGCGTTCTTCCCTCTCCCATATGGTCGCCATCTAGGTTCTCTTCCAGCGGTTGCTCAGATCATCCGACAAGGCTCTCTGCCAGATGCCTAATTCTTATTTTCTGTTGTTTTGTGTGCAGGATTATGGCAAGGAGCAGTGGTCGTTCGGGTTCTGGGGGAACGACATGCACAGGTTAACCCCGCAATTCAGAAATTCAGTCTTCGTATTGACATCCGAGACGAAGAGAAGTGCTGCAGAGACGCGTTTTATTTCAAAGTTACGATACTTATAAAGTAAGCCATGCTTTGTCAACCGAATATGTGTATGTATGTATATGCAATAAAGGCGAAGAACAGAGTCTTTACTTCTCTTCCAACGGATCTCCTAGCGAAATGAAGATATGGATAGGTGCTACTGAAGTAGCCAACATATACTTAGTATGGAGGAGAGCGCGTGGGTGTACATAATAGGGAAGCAAGTGAGATCCCAAGAAAATACGCATACAAGTATATCGCAAGTTTAATGCTATATTATTCTTAAATGAAAATTACACTAGGTTGACTTTTAATATACATGGAGCATCCTTTTTTCAACAGTCTAATTACTCCATGTAATTACTGCATCCATTTTGGTATGTGATACTGCAAGTGTAAATTCAGGAAAAAAACTATGTTGTTTAGTGTGAGCTGCAAATTTAGTTTTTGTTGGTGGATTTCCTCAACCATATTTTCGCTGCATAGAGTGGACTTGGTAGGAGTCTATTATTCAGCTCTGTTCTATGTTTGGAGAGCACTCTCTCTTTTTCCCTTTTGTAGGAAAATATTTTATAGAGAACTCTGCACTAACCCATGATTAGTAACTGTGATATATGATGATTATCCAATGACAAAACTGTTAGAGAAACCTTCATTTTGAAAAGGAATCATGACCTAAGGTCTTTTTATACATTTGTCTGGCTAATTTCACACACACACACACACACACACACACACACATAATTTTTACATTCCATCTTCTATTTCAAGTAAATCCTTGCCCAACATGCTATTTACCACATATACGTACTTTAGCCTGCACAATTGACGGACCTGCTACAGTTCAGTAGGAAATTTCAGGGATGGACCAAGGAAAAAAGATGCTGATGGAGTGCCCTGTATTGCTACCTGATTTTTGGTGAACTTTCAAATTAGTTCTGCGCTGTCCTTCAACAACTGCTTTGTATAATCCAGAAGAATTGGTATCTGCACAGGCAATTGGTAGCGCGGTGCGCTTGCTTAGGCCATCTAACATATGGGCAGAGATAGAGTTTAGGCACCCGGATAAGGGGATATAGAGATTGTAGGCCAATATCTCATTAGCTGTACAATATGAAATAACTTAAGTGGCAATATCAAATGTTCTTCTCTTTTCATAGACAAAAGGGATAATGTGTTTTACTATATATATAAATTGACATGCCATAGATATTTATGGTACGATGCCTTTCCCACACATTCAATGGACAGTCCACTTCCATATTTATGTCTTCTTACACCCAGAATATGTCTCTCTTTTAAGTATTGACTGAAACATTAGCAATAAAATTATTAGAAGAGTTTATTCTTGCCTACATCGAAGCACTATAATGTCTACCATTCAGTTACAGTTTAAAGTTCATATATCGTAATAGTATTATAGGCTGTTTTTATATTTTTATCAATTGATGCTTTCTTATTAGATTTTTTTCAAGCCGGCTTCCTTCTCAACATCCTATACTAATATAGGTTATTGGATAAAGTTCTGTACTGATAGTACAAAACTTTGTGGTCGCCCAGGCTATTCAGCCTTTAATCATATTTAACATCGTCAGGTAAGTAACGATGTCATGATCAGAAGTCATTGGCTATGTGCTATATATATGCGCATAATTTCATAAACTACATTGTGCATGCGATTGTTTTCAGGAACAATAGATTTTCTTAATTTTTTAACTCAATGTGAAAATGAACATTGATGTTTTTTGTCCCTCGAAGGAGACGAGGTTTAATATTTGCTTACATGACCAGGAACATTAGGAGATGTTCAAATGAGTTGTGAAAGAAGAAGAGTTATTTGCAAAGATGGTAGCTTTCTTTTCTGTACAAAGATGATGGCTATACCCACAATATTGCTCTTGTTACCTTCTTTTGATGTAGACCTTAGCTCATTTTCTTAGCAACAAAAATTCTGAATTTATTGCGCGCACATGCTTATTTGGCCAATCAGGATAATAATAATTTTGCGGTTTTGTACAAGTTTTACCAGTTTATTGTTTTCAAAATTAGAATCTTGCTGATTAACCTATCTGCATTTTGTAGTAAAGTAGCTACCTACACGAGGTAGGTCCATTAACTCTTTTGTAGAACCAGATTGTTGATATTTCCTCAGAAGTAAAAATGTTACCTTTTCCTTTACTCGCTTACTTGAAACCAGACTATTAGGTACCCACCTTCCAAGATATATAAACAACCAAAAGTATCACGTCAGGCTATTCTTTGGTTGTTGATCAAACAACCAACACTCTGGTGTATAGGGTCTCTGGATAAACAAGCTCGAGGAGGCCGTTGTTTGGTGCAGCCCACGACAACAACTACACCATTGACCACTGAAGCAAGGTCCTTATATGGTCACTGAAGAAATCATCTTTCCTCCGACCGAATGGCACTTTTCTTGAATCTTAGTTGGTGTCTGTTGTAATTTACCATCATCCCTAAGACAAACTTGATTCTGTGTTGCCGTTCTTTATCTCTATTGTTTAATCCAAATTACTACTGTGACATGATAACATATATGATGCAATGGACAATATTCCTAAGAACTGCACGGACACAGTGCTTTATCATATCTTGAGCACATTTGATTTATTGTGTTGCCCATGTGTACAACTACTTGGATCATCTAATTGCAGACTCAACTATTGTAAGCTACTAATGATCTAATATGTTACATTCTTACATTATTAAGCAAATATTTGCATTTAGCTCTTGGTTTGAATTGGACTTTGCGCCATTTGGTGCAACGGGATACAGAATATTTGCTAAATTGGAACTCATCTTCTCTCAAATAACCAAGGGTTTGACCTGGTATCTTGCGCCATTTGGCGCAAAACAACATTTGTTTTCTGGATTCAGTTTTGGTTCTTTTTGTAAAAATAGTCGGATAGTGATCTTAATGAAACATTGCATTTTTTCATTCGCTGGTACAATTGGCAAATAAATTTGTATCACTATCAATTTTATCAGGTAAAAATACCAGCATGTTGTTTGTGGTAGGGCGATGTGTGTAGGGCGATGCACTGCTGCCCATGGAGCACTGCAAGGCTTCAGGATATGTACCGCAACTTAGAGAAACGACTCGACACAGTACCACTTGTTCCTATCACCATGCAAGTTGTCGATGCTTTACTGTTGAACTATTGATCACTCCCTTTTTTCTTTAATCTATGTGATGGTGTCCCTTACCATAAATACTTGTTATGTCAATTCAGTAGAAATGATGTTTTAGGCATGTTTGATAGTTATAAAAATCATAGACGATAGCTATTGCTATTATTGAGACGTTTCAAACTATTGTTCATCTGCTATTTATTGTTTGATGCTCCTTTGTTATTTCCATACAGAAGGGCTAAAGCTCCAATCATACATGTTTGCTTAAACCTAAAGCTCCTAACTAATGAAAATATTTTTAAAGCACTCATGGTTTTGAAGGTACTTATATTTTTAAACAAGAGCCTATGTATTTTTTTGCTCAAACACAAGTCACTAAAAACCGCAAATGTTTTCAATGTGAACATGATTTCAAATGGGTCTCTGCGAAAATGGTAGCACGTATTTTGTGCTATGACATTAAAATATGTATACACATATCATTGTAGATAACAATCCACCATGTTTCCTATTAAAGGGGATTAAACCATGGATATTTTTCATCGCGAACATGGATTTAGTGTGCCTCTGCGCCATTTGGCGCAACGGGTCCATTAGTATACCCACATACCCTAAAAACTTCGGGGAGCACAATAGATCAGGAGTTCCGCTGCCAGAAGCCTCCGTAGCCTTTGAAAACCAATCTAGACCCGTTCTGACACCCTGCCGGAGGGGGAATCCCTCTCCGGTGGCCATCTTCATCATCCCGGCGCTCTCCATGACAAGGAGGGAGTAGTTCTCCCTCGGGGCTGAGGGTATGTACCAGTAGCTATGTGTTTGATCCCTCTCTCTCTCTCTCTCGTGTTCTTGAGGTGATACGATCTTGATGTATTGCGAGCTTTGCTATTATAGTTGGATCTTATGATGTTTCTCCCCCTCTACTCTCTTGTAATGGATTGAGTTTTCCCTTTGAAGTTATCTTATCGAATTGAGTCTTTAAGGATTTGAGAACACTTGATGTATGTCTTGCGTGGGATACCCGTGATGACAATGGGGTATTCTATTGATCCACTTGATGTATGTTTTGGTGATCAACTTGCGGGTTCCTCCCATGAACCTATGCATAGGGGTTGGCACACGTTTTCGTCTTGACTCTTCGGTAGAAACTTTGAGGCACTCTTTGAGGTTCTATGTGTTGGTTGAATAGATGAATCTGAGATTGTGTGATGCATATCGTATAATCATACCCACGGATACTTGAGGTGACATTAGAGTATCTAGGTGACATTAGGGTTTTGGTTGATTTGTGTCTTAAGGTGTTATTCTAGTACGAACTCTAGGGTTGTTTGTGACACTTAATAGGAATAGCCTAACGGATTGATTGAAAAGAATAACTTTGAGGTGGTTTCGTACCCTACCATAATCTCTTCGTTTGTTCTTCGCTATTAGTGACTTTGGAGTGACTCTTTGTTGCATGTTGAGGGATAGTTATATGATCCAATTATGTTATCATTGTTGAGAGAACTTGCACTAGTGAAAGTATGAACCCTAGGCCTTGTTTCAACGCATTGCAATACCGTTTGTGCTTACTTTTATCATTAGTTACCTTGCTGTTTTTATATTTTCAGATTACAAAAACCTATATCTATCATCCATATTGCACTTGTATCACCATCTCTTCGCCGAACTAGTGCACCTATACAATTTACCATTGTATTGGGTGTGTTGGGGACACAAGAGACTCTTTGTTTGGTTGCAGGGTTGTTTGAGAGAGACCATCTTCATCCTATGCCTCCTACGGATTGATAAACCTTAGGTCATCCACTTGAGGGAAATATGCTACTGTCCTACAAACCTCTGCACTTGGAGGCCCAACAACGTCTACAAGAAGAAGGTTGTGTAGTAGACATCACCAGACAGGTTGTCTGAGCCTTCTAGCTCAATCTGTCGCCAGCTCCTCCTCCTCACCACCCGCCTCCTTCTCGTCTGCCTCCATCTCGACGCCAAGCGCTTCAACATATTGACATGGATGACACACATGATCATTGTTGCATCGTCATCCAACTCGTTCATCCTCATGGTCAATTTTTTGATATCCTTCGAAGAAGCCGCGAGCTCAACCGTCCTCTCTTCGAGGTTGATCTTCTTCTAGTCGCCATCATCGAGATGTTAAACCTCTCCGCCTTATTTCCCCCTTCACGTCGGAGCGCTTGACACATGCTTCCTCCTTCTTTGCCAAGACGCTCTTGAACCTCTCTGTCATCTTGGTTGCCGCCCCTTCTCGCTTCTCCTTATCCTCGTCCCACTTCTTTCCCCTGAACGACCTTCCAACCTTCTCGGGCAACTCTTTTGTTGGTGGGTTGGATCACCCGCTTCTTCATCGCCGATGCTGACGGTCTTGATGGAGTTGGCAGTGTTTAGTTGCCACTTGGGTTGCCCATTAAACTTCAACCAACAATTCATGATGACGAAGTTCTTCGTCTCCACCTTCAAGAACAAGTTGCACACACGGGAGGCTAGAAAAAAAGACATTGTCAACAAGTTGCATATTCCGTCAAATGACCAACACATAGAGCATATCCAGCCAACAAGTTGCATATCTGACCAAATGACAAAGACATATAATAAGTGTGCTATAATCCACCTCCTATCCCAACTAGAGGGACATGGGAAAAAGGACGAAAAATTACATAGTTCTAACATCCCACTTCCTCTTCTTAAGGGCAGCCTTGGTCACTCAAAAAGGTCACCTAGGCTATATAAGACCCCACATTGACATCTAAATAATCCACTCCCACTTGAATAAACTCAAGGGTAGAAGTCACTCTCCCCCCTCCCTAGAACAACACTCAACAGGAGGTCGGGAACTCGATTCTGAGGGATCTAGTAAGGCTCAGACTAGTCAGGAGTCATGGTACTTAGGAAGCGGCAACACCCCACATGTGGCGTGCACCGAGCACCTCTTGATGACTCTCCTCATAGGATGTAGGTCGTGCTTCGACGAGGCGACTTAACCCATTAAAAACATTGTTGTGTCACTTTATCACACACACCCTCATCTACTGATACTTATCAAACGTATCTATAATTTTTAATTGTTTCATTGCTATTATATGATCATTTTATAGCAATTTATATTATTTTTTGGACTAACTTATTAATTTAGTGTCCAGTGTCGGTTCTTGTTTTCTGCTTGTTTTTGGCTTCGCAAGAAATCAATATCTACGGAGGTCAAAATCACTTGCCACTTTAATATGATTTTTTTGGGGCAACACAAAACACCAAAAGCTTCGGGAGAGATCGAGAGGCCAAGCCATGAGCCCACACAGCCACCCCGCGTGGCCAGGAGTGGTTGTGCCACCTGCCTGTGTGTGAAGGAAATATGCCCTAGAGGCAATAATAAAGTTATTATTTATTTCCTTATATCATGATAAATGTTTATTATTCATGCTATAATTGTATTAACCGGAAACATAATACATGTGTGAATACATAGACAAACAGTATGTCACTAGTATGCCTCTACTTGACTAGCTCGTTGAATCAAAGATGGTTAAGTTTCCTAGCCATAGACATGAGTTGTCATTTGATTAACGGGATCACATCATTAAAGCATTATGTGATTGACTTGACCCATTCCGTTAGCATAGCACTTGATCGTTTAGTTTGTTGCTATTGCTTTCTTCATGACTTATACATGTTCCTATGACTATGATATTATGCAACTCCCGTTTACCGGAGGAACACTTTGTGTGCTACTAAACGTTACAACGTAACTGGGTGATTATAAAGGTGCTCTACAGGTGTCTCCAAAGGTACTTGTTGGGTTGGCGTATTTTGAGATTAGGATTTGTCACTCCGATTGTCGGAGAGGTATCTCTGGGCCCTCTCGGTAATGCACATCACTTAAAGCCTTGCAAGCATTGCAAGTAATGAGTTAGTAGCGGAATGATGTATTACGGAACGAGTAAAGAGATTTGCCGGTAACAGGATTGAACTAGGTATTGAGATACCGACGATCGAATCTCGGGCAAGTAACATACCGATGACAAAGGGAACAACATATGTTGTTATGCGGTCTGACCGATAAAGATCTTCGTAGAATATGTGGGAGCCAATATGAGCATCCAGGTTCCGCTATTGGTTATTGGCCGGAGACATGTCTCGGTCATGTCTACATAGTTCTCGAACTCGTAGGGTCCGCACGCTTAAAGTTTCGGTGACGATTGTATTATGAGTTTATGTGATTTGATGTACCGAAGGTAGTTCGGAGTCCCGGATGAGATCGGGGACATGACGAGGAGTCTCGAAATGGTCGAGACGTAAAGATCGATATATTGGACGACTATATTTGGACATCGGAAAGGTTCCAAGTGATTCGGGTATTTTCAGGGGTACCGGGGAGTTACGGGAATACGAGGAAGAAGTAATGGGCCTCATGGGCCAAGTGGTGGAAGAGAGGAGGCAGTGCGCGTGGCCCCCCTAGCCCAAACCGAATTGGACTAGGGGGCCGGCCCCCCTTTCCTCCTTTTCCTCCTTCTCCTTCCTTCTCCTTCTCCTCCTCCCTTTCCTCCTCCTAGTAGGAGTAGGAAAGGGGAGTCCTACTCCTACTAGGAGGAGGACTCCTCCTCCTGGCGCGCCCATAGAGGGCCGACCGGCCTTCCCCCTTGCTCCTTTATATACAGGGGCAGGGGGGCACCTCTAGACACACAAGTTGATCTGTTGATCTCTCTCAGCCGTGTGCGGTGCCCCCTCCACCATATTCCACCTCGGTCATATCGTAGCGGTGCTTAGGCGAAGCCCTGCGTCGGTAGCAACATCATCACTGTCATCACGCCGTCGTGCTGACGGAACTCTCCCATGAAGCTCTGCTGGATCGGAGTTCACGGGACGTCATCGAACTGAACGTGTGTGAACTCGGAGGTGCCGTGCGTTCGGTACTTGGATCGGTCGGATTGTGAAGACGTACGACTACATCAACCGCATTGTGCTAACGCTTCCACTTTCGGTCTACGAGGGTACGTGGACAACACTCTCCCCTCTCATTGCTATGCATCACCATGATCTTGCGTGTGCGTAGGAAAATTTTGAAATTACTACGTTCCCCAATAGTGGTATCAGAGCCAGGTTTTATGCGTAGATGTCATATGCACGAGTAGAACACAAGTGAGTTGTGGGCGATATAAGTCATACTGCTTACCAACATGTCACACTTTGGTTCGGCGGTATTGTTGGATGAAGCGGCCTGGACCGACATTACGCGTACGCTTACGCGAGACTGGTTTTACCGCCGTGCTATGCACATAGGTGACTAGCGGGTGTCAGTTTCTCCAACTTTAGTTGAACCGAGTGTGGCTACGCCCGGTCCTTGAGAAGGTTAAAACAGCACTAACTTGACAAACTATCGTTGTGGTTTTGATGCGTAGGTAAGAACGGTTCTTGCTCAGCCCGTAGCAGCCACGTAAAACTTGCAACAACAAAGTAGAGGACGTCTAACTTGTTTTTGCAGGGCATGTTGTGATGTGATTGTTGGGTAACGTAGTAATTTCAAAAAATTTCCTACGCACACGCAAGATCATGGTGATGCATAGCAACGAGAGGGGAGAGTGTGATCTACGTACCCTTGTAGACCGACAGCGGAAGCGTTATGACAACGCGGTTGATGTAGTCGTACGTCTTCACGGCCCGACCGATCAAGCACCGAAACTACGGCACCTCCGAGTTCTAGCACACATTCAGCTCGATGACGATCCCCAGACTCTGATCCAGCAAAGTGTCGGGGAAGAGTTCCGTCAGCACGACGGCGTGGTGACGATCTTGATGTTCTACTGTCGCAGGGCTTCGCCTAAGCACCACTACAATATTATCGAGGACTATGGTGGAAGGGGGCACCGCACACGGCTAAGAGAACGATCTTAGAGATCAACTTGTGTCTAGGGGTGCCCCCTGCCCCCGTATATAAAGGAGCCAAGGGGGGTGCGGCCGGCCCTAGGAGGAGGCGCGCAGGAGGAGTCCTACTCCTACCGGGAGTAGGACTCCCCTCCCTTTCCCTAGTTGGATTAGGACTTGGGAGGGAAGGAGGAGAGGGAAGAAAGGAAAGGGGGGGGGGCGTCGCCCCCCTCCTTGTCCAATTCAGACTTGGGGGGGGGGGAGGGGCGTGCGACAGCCCCTAGGCCTCCTCTCCTCTTTCTCCACTATGCCCATTAAGGCCCATTAGGTTACCGGGGGGTTCCGGTAACCTCCCGGTACTCCGGTAAAATGCCGATTTCACCCGGAACACTTCCAATGTCCAAACATAGGCTTCCAATATATCAATCTTTATGTCTCGACCATTTTGAGACTCCTCGTCATGTCCGTGATCACATCCGGGACTCCGAACTAACTTCGGTACATCAAAACTCATAAACTCATAATATAACTGTCATCGAAACCTTAAGCGTGCGGACCCTACGGGTTCGAGAACAATGTAGACATGACCGAGACACGTCTCCGGTCAATAACCAATAGCGGAACCTGGATGCTCATATTGGCTCCCACATATTCTACGAAGATCTTTATCGGTCAGACCGCATAACAACATACGTTGTTCCCTTTGTCATCGGTATGTTACTTGCCCGAGATTCAAACGTCGGTATCTCAATACCTAGTTCAATCTCGTTACCGGCAAGTCTCTTTACTCGTTTCGTAATACATCATTTCGCAACGAACTCATTAGTTGCAATGCTTGCAAGGCTTATGTGATGTGCATTACCGAGAGGGCCCAGAGACACCTCTCCGACAATCGGAGTGACAAATCCTAATCTCAAAATACGCCAACCCAACATGTACCTTTGGAGACACCCGTAGAGCTCCTTTATAATCACCCAGTTACGTTGTGATGTTTGGTAGCACACAAAGTGTTCCTCCGGCAAACGGGAGTTGCATAATCTCATAGTCATAGGAACATGTATAAGTCATGAAGAAAGCAATAGCAACATACTAAACGATCGGGTGCTAAGCTAATGGAATGGGTCATGTCAATAACATTATTCTCCTAATAATGTGATCCCATTAATCAAATGACAACACATGTCTATGGTTAGGAAACATAACCATCTTTGATTAACGAGCTAGTCAAGTAGAGGCATACTAGTGACACTCTGTTTGTCTATGTATTCACACATGTATTATGTTTCCGGATAATACAATTCTAGCATGAATAATAAACATTTATCATGATATAAGGAAATAAAATAATAACATTATTATTGCCTCTAAGGCATATTTCCTTCAGTCTCCCACTTGCACTAGAGTCAATAATCTAGATTACACAGTAATGATTCTAACACCCATGGAGCTTTGGTGCTGATCATGTTTTGCTCATGGAAGAGGCTTAGTCAACGGGTCTGCAACATTCAGATCCGTATGCATCTTGCAAATCTCTATGTCTCCCACCTGGACTAGAACCCGGATGGAATTGAAGTGTCTCTTGATGTGCTTGGTTCTCTTGTGAAATCTGGATTCTTTTGCCAAGGCAATTGCACCAGTATTGTCACAAAAGATTTTCATTGGACCCAATGCACTAGGTATGACACCTAGATCGGATATGAACTCCTTCATCCAAACTCCTTCGTTTGCTGCTTCCGAAGCAGCTATGTACTCTGCTTCACATGTAGATCCCGCCACAACGCTTTGTTTAGAACTGCACCAACTGACAGCTCCACCGTTTAATGTAAACACGTATCCGGTTTGCGATTTAGAATCGTCCGGATCAGTGTCAAAGCTTGCATCAACGTAACCATTTACGATGAGCTCTTTGTCACCTCCATATATGAGAAACATATCCTTAGTCCTTTTCAGGTATTTCAGGATGTTCTTGACCGCTGTCCAGTGATCCACTCCTGGATTACTTTGGTACCTCCCTGCTAGACTTATAGCAAGACACACATCAGGTCTGGTACACAGCATTGCATACATGATAGAGCCTATGGCTGAAGCATAGGGAACATCTTTCATTTTCTCTCTATCTTCTGCATTGGTCGGGCATTGAGTCTTACTCAATTTCACACCTTGTAACACAGGCAAGAATCCTTTCTTTGCTTGATCCATTTTGAACTTCTTCAAAACTTTGTCAAGGTATGTGCTTTGTGAAAGTCCAATTAAGCGTCTTGATCTATCTCTATAGATCTTAATGCCCAATATGTAAGCAGCTTCACCAAGGTCTTTCATTGAAAAACTTTTATTCAAGTATCCCTTTATGCTATCCAGAAATTCTATATCATTTCCGATTAGTAATATGTCATCTACATATAATATCAGAAATGCTACAGAGCTCCCACTCACTTTCTTGTAAATACAGGCTTCTCCAAAAGTCTGTACAAAACCAAATGCTTTGATCACACTATCAAAGCGTTTATTCCAACTCCGAGAGGCTTGCACCAGTCCATAAATGGATCGCTGGAGCTTGCACACTTTGTTAGCTCCCTTTGGATCGACAAAACCTTCCGGCTGCATCATATACAACTCTTCTTCCAGAAATCCATTCAGGAATGCAGTTTTGACATCCATCTGCCATATTTCATAATCATAAAATGCAGCAATTGCTAACATGATTCGGACAGACTTAAGCATCGCTACGGGTGAGAAGGTCTTATCGTAGTCAATCCCTTGAACTTGTCGAAAACCTTTTGCGACAAGTCGAGCTTTGTAGACAGTAACATTACCGTCAGCGTCGGTCTTCTTCTTGAAGATCCATTTATTCTCAATTGCTTGCCGATCTTTGGGCAAGTCAACCAAAGTCCACACTTTGTTCTCATACATGGATCCCATCTTAGATTTCATGGCTTCAAGCCATTTTGCGGAATCTGGGCTCACCATCGCTTCTCCATAGTTCGTAGGTTCATCATGATCTAGTAGCATGACTTCCAGAACAGGATTACCATACCACTCTGGTGCGGATCTTAGTCTGGTTGATCTACGAGGTTCAGTAGTATCTTGTTCTGAAGTTTCATGATCATCATCATTAGCTTCCTCACTAATTGGTGTAGGTGTCACAGAAACTGGTTTCTGTGATGTACTACTTTCCAATAAGGGAGCAGGTACAGTTACCTCATCAAGCTCTACTTTCCTCCCACTCACTTCTTTCGAGAGAAACTCCTTCTCTAGAAAGTTTCCGAATTTAGCAACAAAAGTCTTGCCTTCAGATCTGTGATAGAAGGTGTATCCAATAGTTTCCTTTGGATATCCTATGAAGACACATTTCTCCGATTTGGGTTCGAGCTTATCAGGTTGAAGCTTTTTCACATAAGCATCGCAGCCCCAAACTTTCAGAAACGACAACTTTGGTTTCTTGCCAAACCATAGTTCATAAGGCATCGTCTCAATGGATTTTGATGGTGCCCTATTTAACGTGAATGCGGCCGTCTCTAGAGCATAACCCCAAAATGATAGCGGTAAATCAGTAAGAGACATCATAGATCGCACCATATCTAGTAAAGTACGATTACGATGTTCGGACACACCATTACGCTGTGGTGTTCCGGGTGGCGTGAGTTGCGAAACTATTCCGCATTGTTTCAAATGTACACCAAACTCGTAACTCAAATATTCTCCTCCACGATCAGATCGTAGGAATTTTATTTTCTTGTTACGATGATTTTCAACTTCACTCTGAAATTCTTTGAACTTTTCAAATGTTTCAGACTTATGTTTCATTAAGTAGATATATCCATATCTGCTTAATTCATCTATGAGGGTGAGAAAATAACGATATCCGCCACGAGCCTCAACATTCATCGGACCACATACATCTGTATGTATGATTTCCAACAAATCTGTTGCTCTCTCCATAGTACTGGAGAACGGTGTTTTGGTCATCTTGCCCATAAGGCACGGTTCGCAAGTACCAAGTGATTCATAATCAAGTGGTTCCAAAAGTCCATCAATATGGAGTTTCTTCATGCGCTTTACACCGATATGACCTAAACGGCAGTGCCACAAATAAGTTGCACTATCATTATCAACTCTGCATCTTTTGGCTTCAACATTATGAATATGTGTGTCACTACTATCAAGATTTAATAAGAATAGACCACTTTTCAAGGGTGCATGACCATAAAAGATATTACTCATATAAATAGAACAACCATTATTCTCTGATTTAAATGAATAACCATCTCGCATCAAACAAGATCCAGATATAATGTTCATGCTCAACGCTGGCACCAAATAACAATTATTTAGGTCTAATACTAATCCCGAAGGTAGATGTAGAGGTAGCGTGCCGACCGCGATCACATCGACTTTGGAACCATTTTCCACGCGCATCGTCACCTCGTCCTTAGCCAATCTTCGCTTAATCCGTAGTCCCTGTTTCGAGTTGCAAATGTTAGCAACAGAACCAATATCAAATACCCAGGTGCTACTGCGAGCATTAGTAAGGTACACATCAATAACATGTATATCATATATACCTTTGTTAACCTTGCCATCCTTCTTATCCGCCAAATACTTGGGGCAGTTCCGCTTCCAGTGACTAGTCTGCTTGCAGTAGAAGCACTTAGTTTTAGGCTTAGGTCCAGATTTGGGTTTCTTTTCTTGAGCAGCAACTTGCTTGCTGTTCTTTTTGAAGTTCCCCTTCTTCTTCCCTTTGCCCTTTTTCTTGAAACTAGTGGTCTTGTTGACCATCAACACTTGATGCTCCTTCTTGATTTCTACCTCCGCAGCTTTCATCATTGCGAAGAGCTCGGGAATAGTCTTATTCATCCCTTGCATATTATAGTTCATCACGAAGCTCTTGTAGCTAGGTGGCAGTGATTGGAGAATTCTGTCAATGACGCAATCATCTGGAAGATTAACTCCCAATTGAATCAAGTGATTATTATACCCAGACATTTTGAGTATATGCTCACTGACAGAACTGTTCTCCTCCATCTTGCAGCTATAGAACTTATTGGAGACTTCATATCTCTCAATCCAGGCATTTGCTTGAAATATTAACTTCAACTCCTGGAACATCTCATATGCTCCATGACGTTCAAAACGTCGTTGAAGTCCCGATTCTAAGCCGTAAAGCATGGCACACTGAACTATCGAGTAGTCATTAGCTTTGCTCTGCCAGACGTTCATAACATCTGGTGTTGCTCCAGCAGCAGGCCTGGCACCCAGCAGTGCTTCCAGGACATAATTCTTCTGTGCAGCAATGAGGATAATCCTCAAGTTATGGACCCAGTCCGTGTAATTGCTACCATCATCTTTCAACTTTGCTTTCTCAAGGAACGCATTAAAATTCATCGAAACAACAGCACCGGCCATCTACCTACAATCAAACATAAACAAGCAAGATACTATCAGGTACTAAGTTCATGATAAATTTAAGTTCAATTAATCATATTTCTAAAGAACTCCCACTTAGATAGACATCCCTCTAATCCTCTAAGTGATCACGTGATCCAAATCAACTAAACCATGTCCGATCATCACGTGAGATGGAGTAGTTTCATTGAACATCACTATGTTGATCATATCTACTATATGATTCACGCTCGACCTTTCGGTCTCCGTGTTCCGAGGCCATATCTGTATATGCTTGGCTCGTCAAGTATAACCTGAGTATTCCGCGTGTGCAACTGTTTTGCACCCGTTGTATTTGAACGTAGAGCCTATCACACCCGATCATCACGTGGTGTCTCAACACGAAGAACTTTCGCAACGGTGCATACTCAGGGAGAACACTTCTTGATAATTAGTGAGAGATCATCTTAAAATGCTACCGTCAATCAAAGCAAGATAAGATGTATAAAAGATAAACATCACATGCAATCAATACAAGTGATATGATATGGCCATCATCATCTTGTGCTTGTGATCTCCATCTTCGAAGCACCGTCATGATCACCATCGTCACCGGTGTGACACCTTGATCATCATCGTAGCATCATTGTCGTCTCGCCAATCTTATGCTTCCACGACTATCGCTACCGCTTAGTGATAAAGTAAAGCATTACAGCGCAATTGCATTGCATACAATAAAGCGACAACCATATGGCTCCTGCCAGTTGCCGATAACTCAGTTACAAAACATGTTCATCTCATACAATAAAATTTAGCATCATGTCTTGACCATATCACATCACAACATACCCTGCAAAAACAAGTTAGACATCCTCTACTTTGTTGTTGCAAGTTTTACGTGGCTGCTACGGGCTTAGCAAGAACCGCTCTTACCTACGCATCAAAACCACAACGATAGTTTGTCAAGTTGGTGCTGTTTTAACCTTCGCAAGGACCGGGCGTAGCCACACTTGGTTCAACTAAAGTTGGAGAAACTGACACCCGCTAGCCACCTTTGTGCAAAGCACGTCGGGAGAACCGGTCTCGCGTAAGCGTACGCGTAATGTCGGTCCGGGCCGCTTCGTCCAACAATACCGCCGAACCAAAGTATGACATGCTGGTAAGCAGTATGACTTATATCGCCCACAACTCACTTGTGTTCTACTCGTGCATATAACATCAACGCATAAAACCTGGCTCGGATGCCACTGTTGGGTAACTTAGTAATTTCAAAAAATTTCCTACGCACACGCAAGATCATGGTGATGCATAGCAACGAGAGGGGAGAGTGTGATCTACGTACCCTTGTAGACCGACAGCGGAAGCGTTATGACAACGCGGTTGATGTAGTCGTATGTCTTCACGGCCCGACCGATCAAGCACCGAAACTACGGCACATCCGAGTTCTAGCACACGTTCAGCTCGATGACGATCCCCGGACTCCGATCCAGCAAAGTGTCGGGGAAGAGTTCCGTCAGCACGAAGGCGTGGTGACGATCTTGATGTTCTACTGTCGCAGGGCTTCGCCTAAGCACCACTACAATATTATCGAGGACTATGGTGGAAGGGGGCACCGCACACGGCTAAGAGAACGATCTTAGAGATCAACTTGTGTCTAGGGGTGCCCCCTGCCCCCGTATATAAAGGAGCCAAGGGGGGGTGCGGCCGGCCCTAGGAGGAGGCGCGCAGGAGGAGTCCTACTCCTACCGGGAGTAGGACTCCCCTCCCTTTCCCTAGTTGGATTAGGACTTGGGGGGGAAGGAGGAGAGGGAAGAAAGGAAAGGGGGGGTGGGCGCCGCCCCCCTCCTTGTCCAATTCGGACTTGGGGGGGGGGAGGGGCGTGCGGCAGCCCCTAGGCCTCCTCTCCTCTTTCTTCACTAGGCCCATTAAGGCCCATTAGGTTACCGGGGGGTTCCGGTAACCTCCCGGTACTCCGGTAAAATGCCGATTTCACCCGGAACACTTCCGATGTCCAAACATAGGCTTCCGATATATCAATCTTTATGTCTCGACCATTTCGAGACTCCTCGTCATGTCCGTGATCACATCCGGGACTCCGAACTAACTTCGGTACATCAAAACTCATAAACTCATAATATAACTGTCATCGAAACCTTAAGCGTGCGGACCCTACGGGTTCGAGAACAATGTAGACATGACCGAGACACGTCTCCGGTCAATAACCAATAGCGGAACCTGGATGCTCATATTGGCTCCCACATATTCTACGAAGATCTTTATCGGTCAGACCGCATAACAACATACGTTGTTCCCTTTGTCATCGGTATGTTACTTGCCCAAGATTCGATCGTCGGTATCTCAATACCTAGTTCAATCTCGTTACCGGCAAGTCTCTTTACTCGTTTCATAATACATCATTTCGCAACTAACTCATTAGTTGCAATGCTTGCAAGGCTTATGTGATGTGCATTACCGAGAGGGCCCAGAGATACCTCTCCGACAATCAGAGTGACAAATCCTAATCTCGAAATACGCCAACCCAACATGTACCTTTGGAGGCACCTGTAGAGCTCCTTTATAATCACCCAGTTACATTGTGACGTTTGGTAGCACACAAAGTGTTCCTCCAGCAAACGGGAGTTGCATAATCTCATAGTCATAGGAACATGTATAAGTCATGAAGAAAGCAATAGCAACATACTAAACGATCGGGTGCTAAGCTAATGGAATGGGTCATGTCAATCACATTATTCTCCTAATAATGTGACCCCGTTAATCAAATGACAACACATGTCTATGGTTAGGAAACATAACCATCTTTGATTAACGAGCTAGTCAAGTAGAGGCATACTAGTGACGTTTAGTTTGTCTATGTATTCACACAAGTATTATGTTTCCGGATAATACAATTATAGAATGAATAATAAACATTTATCATGATATAAGGAAATAAAATAATAACATTATTATTGCCTCTAGGGCATATTTCCTTCAGTGATATGGTCAAGACGTGATGAGATATAAGTTGTTGTATAAGATGATCATGTTTTGTTGAAGTTATCGGCAACTGGCAGAAGCCTTATGGTTGTCTCTTTATTGCATAAGATGCAAGCGCCAAATAATTGCTTTACAATTATCGCTATGCGATAGCAATAGTTGCAAGAGCAATAGTTGGCGAGACGACCATGTGATGACATATTGATATAGATCAATATGATGGAGATCATGGTGTCATGCCGGTGACGATGGAAATCATGACGATGTTTTGGAGATGGAGATCAAAGGCACAAGATGATGATGGCCATATCATGTCACATATTTTGATTGCATGTGATGTTTATCTTTTATGCATCTTATCTTGCTTTAATTGACGGTAGCATTATAAGATGATTGCTCACTAAATTTCAAGATAAAAGTGTTCTCCCTGAGTATGCACCGTTGCCAAAGTTCGTCATGCCCAGACACCACGTGATGATCGGGTGTGATAAGCTCTACGTCCATCTACAACGGGTGCAAGCCAGTTTTGCACACGCAGAATACTGAGGTTAAACTTGACGAGCCTAGCATATGCAGATATGGCCTCAAAACACTGAGACCGAAAGGTCGAGCGTGAATCATATAGTAGATATGATCAACATAGTGATGTTCACCATTGAAAACTACTCCATTTCACGTGATGATCGGTTATGGTTTAGTTGATTTGGATCACGTGATCACTTAGAAGATTAGAGGGATGTCTTTCTAAGTGGGAGTTCTTAAGTAATATGATTAATTGAACTTAAATTTATCATGAACTTAGTCCTGGTAGTATTAGCATATCTATGTTGTAGATCAATAGCTCGCGTTTAGCTCCCCTATTTTATTTTTGATATGTTCCTAGAGAAAACTAAGTTGAAAGATGTTAGTAGCAATGATGCGGATTGGATCCATGATCTGAGGTTTATCCTCATTGCTGCACAGAAGAATTATGTCCTTAATGCACCGCTAGGTGACAGACCTATTGCAGGAGCAGATGTAGATGTCATGAACGTTTGGCTAGCTCAATATGATGACTGCTTAATAGTTTAGTGCACCATGCTTAACAACTTAGAATCGGGACTTCAAAGACGTTTTGAACGTCATGGATCATATGGATGTTCCAGGAGTTGAAGTTAATATTTTAAGTAAATACCTGAGTTGAGAGATATGAAGTCTCCAACAAGTTCCATAGCTAAAAGATGGAGGAGAATAGCTCAAGCAGTGAGCATGTGCTCAGATTTTCTGGGTACTACAATCGCTTGAATCAAGTGGGAGTTAATCTTCCAGATAAAATAGTGATTGACAGAATTCTCTAGTCACCATCACCAAGTTAGTAGAACTTCGTGATGAACTATAATATGCAAGGGATAACAGAAACGATTCCCAAGCTCTTCGTGATGCTGAAATCGACGAAGGTAGAAATCAAGAAAAGCATCAAGTGTTGATGGTAAACAAGACCACTAGTTTCAAGAAAAGGGCAAAGGGAAAGAAAGGGAACTTCAAGAAGAACGGCAAGCAAGTTGCTGCTCAAGTGAAGAAGCCCAAGTCTGGTCCTAAGCCTGAGACTAAGTGCTTCTACTGTAAAGGGACTGGTCACTGGAAGCGGAACTGCCCCAAGTATTTGGCAGATAAGAAGGATGGCAAAGTGAACAAAGGTATATTTGATATACAGATTATTGATGTGTATTTTACTAGTGTTCGTAGCAACCCCTTGGTATTTGATACTAGTTCAGTTGCTAAGAGTAGTAACTCGAAACGGGAGTTGCAGAATGAACAGAGACTAGTTATGAGTGAAGTGACGATGTGTGTTGGAAGTGGTTCCAAGATTGATATAATCATCATCGCACACTCCCTATACTTTCGGGATTAGTGTTGAACCTAAATAAGTGTTATTTGGTGTTTGCGTTGAGCATGAATATGATTTGATCATGTTTATTGCAATACGGTTATTCATGTAAGTTAGAGAATAATTGTTGTTCTGTTTACATGAATAAAACCTTCTATGGTCATACACCCAACGAAAATGGTTTGTTGGATCTCGATCGTGGTGATACACATTTTTATAATATTGAAGCCAAAAGATGCAAAGTTAATAATGATAGTGCAACTTATTTGTGGCACTGCCGTTTAGGTCATATTGGTGTAAAGCGCATGAAGAAAATCCATGCTGATGGGCTTTTGGAATCACTTGATTATGAATCAGTTGATGCTTGTGAACCATGCCTCATGGGCAAGATGACTAAGACTCTGTTCTCCAGAACAATGGAGCGAGCAACAGATTTGTTGGAAATCATACATACTGATGTATGTGGTCCCATGAATATCGAAGCTCGCGGCAGGTATCATTATTTTCTGATCTTCACAGATGATTTGAGCAGATATGAGTATATCTACTTGATGAAACACAAGTCTGAAACATTTGAAAACTTCGAAGAATTTCAGAGTGAAGTGGAGAATCATCGTAACAAAAATAAAAGTTTCTACGATATGATCGCAGAAGTAAAATATTTGAGTTACGAGTTTGACCTTCAGTTAAAACAATGTGAAATAGTTTCACTACTCACGCCACCTGGAACACCATAGTGTAATGGTGTGTCCGAACGTCGTAACCGTACTTTATTAGATATGGTGCGATCTATGATGTCTCTTACCGATCTACCACTATCGTTTTGGGGTTATGCATTAGAGACAGCTACATTCACATTAAATAGGGCACCATCTAAATCCGTTGAGACAACACCATATGAACTGTGGTTTGGCGAGAAACCTAAGCTGTCGTTTTTTAAAGTTTGGGACTGCGATGCTTATGTGAAAAAGTTTCAACATGATAAGCTCGAACCCAAATCGGAGAAGTAAATCTTCATAGGATACCCAAAAGAAAATGTTGGGTACACCTTCAATCACAGATCCGAAGGCAAGTTATTCATTGCTGAGAATGGATCCTTTCTAGAGAAGGAGTTTCTCTCGAAAGAAGTGAGTGGGAGGAAAGTAGAACTTGATGAGGTAACTTTACCTGCTGCCTTATTGGAAAGTAGTTCATCACAGAAATCTGTTCCTGTGAATACTACACCAATTAGTGAGGAAGCTAATGATGATGATCATGTAACTTCAGATCAAGTTACTACCGAACCTCGTAGGTAAACTAGAGTGAGATCTGCACCAGAGTGGCACGGTAATCCTGTTCTGGAGGTCATGTTACTTGACCATGACGAACCTACGAACTATGAGGAAGCGATGATGAGCCCAGATTCCGTGAAATGGCTTAAGGCCATGAAATCTGAGATGAGATCCATGTATAAGAACAAAGTATGGACTTTGATTGACTTGCCCAAATATCGGCGAGCCATTGAGATTAAATGGATCTTCAAGAGGAAGACGGACGCTGATAGTAGTGTTACTATCTACAAAGCTAGAATTGTCGCAAAAAGGTTTTCGACAAGTTTAAGGTGTTGACCATGATGAGAATTTCTCACTCGTATCTATGCTTAAGTCTGTCCAAATCATGTTAGCTATTGCCTCATTTTATGAAATCTGGCAAATGGATAAACAAAACTGCATTCCTTAATAGGATTTATTAAAGAAGAGTTGTATATGATGCAACCAGAAGGTTTTGTCGATCCTAAAGGTACTAACAAAATATGCAAGCTCCAGCGATCCATCTATGGACTGTTGCAAGCATCTCGGAGTTGGAATATACGCTTTGATAAGTTGATCAAAGCATATAGTTTTATACAGACTTGCGGTGAAGCCTGTATTTACAAGAAGTGAGTGGGAGCACTACAACATTTCTGATAAGTATATGTATGGCATATTGTTGATCGGAGATGATGTAGAATTATTCTGCAAATCATAAAGGAATGTTTGAAAGGAGTTTTTTCAAAGAAAGATCTCGGTGAAGCTGCTTACATATTGAGCATCAAGATCTATAGAGATAGATCAAGACGCTTGATAAGTTTTTCAATGAGTACATACCTTGACAAGATTTTGAAGTGGTTCAAAATGGAACAGTCAAAGAAGGAGTTCTTGCCTGTGTTACAAGGTGTGAAGTTGAGTAAGACTCAAAACCCGACCACGGCAGAAGATAGAGAGAGAATAAAAGTCATTCCCTATGCCTCGGCCATAGGTTCTATAAAGTATGCCATGCTGTGTACCAGACCTATTGTATACCCTGCCCTGTGTTTGACAAGGGAGTACAATAGTGATCTAGGAGTAGATCACTGGACATTGGTCAAAATTATCCTTAGTGGAATAAGGATATGTTTCTCGATTATGGAGGTGACAAAAGGTTCGTCGTAAAGGGTTACGTCGAAGCAAGTTTTGACACTGATCCAGATGACTCAAAGTCTCAATTTGGATACATATTGAAAGTGGGAGCAATTAGCTAGAGTAGCTCGGTGCAGAGCATTGTTGACATAGAAATTTGCAAAATACTTACGGATCTGAATGTGGCAGACCCGTTGACTAAACTTCTCTCACAAGCAAAACATGATCACACCTCAGTACTCTTTGGGTGTTAATCACATAGCGATGTGAACTAGATTATTGACTCTAGTAAACCCTTTGGGTGTTGGTCACATGTCGATGTGAACTATGGGTGTTAATCACATGGTGATGTGAACTATTGGTATTAAATCACATGGCGATGTGAACTAGATTATTGACTCTAGTGCAAGTGGGAGACTGAAGGAAATATGCCCTAGAGGCAATAATAAAGTTATTATTTATTTCCTTATATCATGATAAATGTTTATTATTCATGCTATAATTGTATTAACCGGAAACATAATACATGTGTGAATACATAGACAAACAGTATGTCACTAGTATGCCTCTACTTGACTAGCTCGTTGAATCAAAGATGGTTAAGTTTCCTAGCCATAGACATGAGTTGTCATTTGATTAACGGGATCACATCATTAGAGAATTATGTGATTGACTTGACCCATTCCGTTAGCATAGCACTTGATCGTTTAGTTTGTTGCTATTGCTTTCTTCATGACTTATACATGTTCCTATGACTATGAGATTATGCAACTCCCGTTTACCGGAGGAACACTTTGTGTGCTACCAAATGTCACAACGTAACTGGGCGATTATAAAGGTGCTCTACAGGTGTCTCCAAAGGTACTTGTTGGGTTGGCGTATTTCGAGATTAGGATTTGTCACTCCGATTGTCGGAGAGGTGTCTCTGGGCCCTCCCGGTAATGCACGTCACTTAAAGCCTTGCAAGCATTGCAAGTAATGAGTTAGTCGCGGAATGATGTATTACGGAACGAGTAAAGAGACTTGCCGGTAACGAGATTGAACTAGGTATTGAGATATCGATGATCGAATCTCGGGCAAGTAACATACCGATGACAAAGGGAACAACGTATGTTGTTATGCGGTCTGACCGATAAAGATCTTCGTAGAATATGTGGGAGCCAATATGAGCATCCAGGTTCAGCTATTGGTTATTGGCCGGAGACATGTCTCGGTCATGTCTACATAGTTCTCGAACTCGTAGGGTCCGCATGCTTAAAGTTTCGGTGACAATTGTATTATGAGTTTATGTGATTTGATGTACCGAAGGTAGTTCGGAGTCCCGGATGAGATCGGGGACATGACAAGGAGTCTCGAAATGGTCGAGATGTAAAGATCGATATATTGGACGACTATATTCGGACATCGGAAAGGTTCCGAGTGATTCGGATATTTTCGAGGGTACCGGGGAGTTACGGGAATACGAGGAAGAAGTAATGGGCCTCATGGGCCAAGTGGTGGAAGAGAGGAGGCAGGGCGCGCGCCCCCCCTAGCCCAAACCGAATTGGACTAGGGGGCCGGCCCCCTTTCCTCCTTTTCCTCCTTCTCCTTCCTTCTCCTTCTCCTCCTTCCTTTCCTCCTCCTAGTAGGAGTAGGAAAGGGGAGTTGTCGGTGTCAAAACCGGCGGATCTCGGGTAGTGGGTCCCGAACTGTGCGTCTAGGCCAGATGGTAACAGGAGGCAGGGAACACGATGTTTTACCCAGGTTCGGGCCCTCTTGATGGAGGTAAAACCCTACGTC
The DNA here is from genome assembly GCF_056163025.1 of Triticum urartu. Taxonomy (NCBI): domain Eukaryota; kingdom Viridiplantae; phylum Streptophyta; class Magnoliopsida; order Poales; family Poaceae; genus Triticum; species Triticum urartu. The sequence goes on from NC_141874.1 coordinate 145,924,610, forward strand.
CTGCTTGATTAATATTGATGATATGGGTAGTACAAGAGTAGATCTACCACGAGATCAAGGAGGCTAAACCCTGGAAGCTAGCCTATGGTATGATTGTTGTGTATGGAGTTGATTGCCTACGGACTACAACCCTCCGGTTTATATAGACACCGGATAGGGTTAGGGTTACACAGAGTCGGTTACAATGGTAGGAGATCTTGAATATCCGCATCGCCAAGCTTGCCTTCCACGCCAAGGAAAGTCCCATCCGGACACAGGACGAAGTCTACAATCTTGTATCTTCATAGTCCAGGAGTCCGGCTGAAGGTATAGTCCAGCTACCCGAACAGCCCCTAATCCAGGACTCCCTCAGGAGTCCTACTCCTACTAGGAGGAGGACTCCTCCTCCTGGCGCGCCCATAGAGGGCCGGCCGGCCTCCCCCCTTGCTCCTTTATATACAGGGGCAGGGGGCACCTCTAGACACATAAGTTGATCTGTTGATCTCTCCCAGCCGTGTGCGGTGCCCTCCATCATATTCCACCTCGGTCATATCGTAGCGGTGCTTAGGCGAAGACCTGCGTCGGTAGCAACATCATTACAGTCATCACGCCGTCGTGCTGACGGAACTCTCCCGTGAAGCTCTGCTGGATCGGAGTTCACGGGACGTCATCGAGCTGAACATGTGCTGAACTCGGAGGTGCCGTGCGTTCGGTACTTGGATCGGTCGGATCGTGAAGACGTACGACTACATCAACCGCGTTGTGCTAACGCTTTCGCTTTCTGTCTACGAGGGTACGTGGACAACACTCTCCCCTCTCATTGCTATGCATCACCATGATCTTGCGTGTGCGTAGGAAAATTTTGAAATTACTACGTTCCCCAACAGTGTGGACCTCCCTGCACCGCCTTAACCCGAATCCATCGCCATAATTGCCTATAAATACCGAAACCCTCTGCCATATTTTCAAAAGAATATTATCACCGCCAGAAGCCACTGTTCCACGAAGATCTCATCTGAAGGCCTATTCCGGAGCCCTGCTGGAGAGGGAAGCCATTGTCGGAGCCATCTTCATCAACCTTGTTGCCTCCATGATAATATGTGAGCAATTCCATTAGGACCTATGGGCCCATAGTAGTAGCTAGATGGCTCATCAACCTTGCTGCCTCCATGATGTTGTGTGAGTAATTCCATTAGGACCTATGGTCCATAGTAGTAGCTAGATGACCGAAAACTCCTTTGGTGCACGGCGTCTAGTGGTATGCTTATCCACAGCATTCGCTTGCATGTGGATGTTCATCGAGCATTTATGGAACAACGTATAAGAACGGTGGGTTGGTTTTTCACCAGGCTGTATTGGCCACGAATGTAGCAATCTTGGTCCAGGATTCCTCCAGCATGCGTGGCAGATGTCCCGCGAGCCAGCACCATAGGAGGTCGCATTCTAGAACAGGTTGCATATTGTACCAACTCCCGGCACAGGTCAGGACACGAAGAAGTTTGACAACGCCCTTGACTGGTTTGTTTATTCGGTTGAGCAAAATAAGTCTTCTGCACATATAAGTTGCTCATGCAGTCAAATTTTTATAGCCGTTCTATACAATCATTAGCTGATAAATCACTTTTGAACTTTAGCTAATCGAGGTTGACTAATCACTGGACGGCGTGCAGATTATACTAGCCCCACAATTGCATGCACACATTGCTAATCTGTTTTAGGCTGATCATAGTGGGGAGTAACTTAGACTAGTATCATATGCATGACACTAGTATAAGTTACTACCTTCATAGTGCAAAGTAATATAATAGTAGTGTCATAGCTTGGTTCATTTATTAGGTTGTAGACTCATTCTTTCTTGAGGAGCGCTATGTTACAATAACATATTATGTTACTCTAAGCACCTCTCTCCTTATTAACTACATGTCACATAAGCAAAAATTTCTTGAAATGCGTTATGTAACTAGCTAAGTTACTCCCACTATAACTAGCTAAGTTCCTCCTCCAAGTCCTTCATAGAAGATTGTAAACACCAAGAGTAATGTCCGGCTCTGCAAAATAAGCTTCCACATATTGCCATAGAGAGAATAATATTAACACAAATCAAATCTGCTGACGTATTCCGCAGTGCGTCATCACACTACAGCCAAGTCCTTCACTTGAATCGTTTTCACTTTTCCACCTCAGCGTGTTTTGCGAGGCGGTTTCCTTGGCACGTCTTGTCAAAGCAGATATCATGTACCCCCCCTTTACGGGATTCTCATCAATACGGACGTGGGTAACTCAACCGCGCCACTTATCATGGCGCTTGGGAGGCAAGCGAGTTTTACTAGGCAGGTGGGGACGCACAACCGCATCCGCCCATATAAGGGGACAAGGATCCACCTTTTTACCTACGCCTTCTTCCTCCCTTGCCTATCCATCTCCTGCGCACCCGAGCTCCAGCGCCCAAGCCCGCACTTCCCACCTCAACCTTCTCCAGCAATGTCCGGAGCGGGAGGCAAGTGGATGGTCTCCTCCGTCACGGAGGGCCATGTCAAAAAGCTAAGGAAGGCTGGATACTTGTCCAAAGACATCGAGCACCGGCTTCCCGAGGAGGGGCAGCTTCTCCCCACCCCAAGGCCCCATGAGAGGGTAGTATTCCTTCCCCACTTCCTCCACGGACTGGGTTTTCCACTCCACCCATTTGTCCCGGGGCTCATGTTTTACTATGGTCTGGATTTCCACGATCTGGCCCCGAACTTCGTCCTCAACATCTCGGCGTTTATCGCCGTGTGCGAGGCTTTTCTCCGCATCCGCCCCCATTTCGGCCTCTGGCTCAAGACCTTCAACGTCAAGCCCAAGGTGGTGCGTGGCAGCCAGGCGGAGTGCGGAGGCGCCATGGCGGGCAAGATGGCCAACGTCCTATGGCTCGAGGGCTCCTTCGTGGAGACCTTGAAGGGGTGGCAATCGTGGTGGTTTTACATCACCGAGCCGCGCGATCCGAAATGGATCGCAACCCCCGAGTTCCGATCCAGACCCCCCACGCGGCTTATGTCCTGGAAAGAGACGGGCCTGTCGTGGGGCGACGAAAAAGAGGTGACCGGATTGCAAACATGCATCCAGTCCCTGGTGAACAAGCCGATCAAGCTCGTCAATGTAGTCCAGGTTATGCTCGTCCGCCGGATCCTCCCGTGTCAACAACGGGACTTTAATCTGTGGGAGTTCGACCCGGCGCAGCACCAAACCCTTAACAGGCTCTTCGACATGACGTATGAAGACGTCTGGAAGGTGCTAACCAAAGGCGCCGAGGCTCCCACATCCGCTTCCGAGGACTGCGGATACAGCTCGCAGCGTCACGCTAGCGAGGTAAGCTATTTTCACCTTTTATAGGATGTTAAGTTTTTTCATAGTTTGACTCTATGCGGGATCTAAACTCCCTTACCTTTGACAGGCTTGGCGGGCGAAGTCCGGATCGATTAACTGTCCGGCTCCCTTGCCCGAAGACCCAGCCCCTGCTCTCCTAGTGAAGCTGCTGGTTCCGGCGCCTTATGTGGTGCCGGAGAAGAAGTCCAAGAAGAAGAAGGCCACGGGGACTCGAAAGAGTGCCCGTAATGTGGTGGTGTCGGACTCGTCATCTGACGAGTCCGAGACGCCCTCCTCCCGTGAAAACAAGGAGGAGGAAGGAGAAAACTCTCCCCCCCAGCGGAGGGAGGAGAGAGGAGGAAGGCCGCCCCAACGGGGGAGGCTGAGGGGTCTAGGAAAAGGAAGACCCCTCCGCCGGACTATGCCCCCAACACCGAAGAGGGCAGAGAGGAGTGGCCAAACAGGGCCAAGCGTCCGGCGAAATCGTAAGTTCGGATATCAGAATAACTCATGATGTTCCTTTGTTGCATAGCTTTCCCTAATGTCAAATGTAATTATGCAGTCCGCCCCGGGCCGAACTCAACGAGTCGTCGAGCGGCTCCCTGGATTCATCGGATGTGAACTCAGTTCCGCCCGCTGTCTCCCCCCGCACTGCGGACAATGCCGAAGTGGCGTCGCGACCAGCTCCGGGGCAGGAGGAGGTGGTCCTGGAGGAGCCGCAAGGCGACCTCCCGGACCCCAGGAGTAAAGGGGACAAGACCCCCCAGGGCTCCAAGTCCGGCTTTGTGCCGGACACCGCGCTGGAATCTTCAACAGTTCCGTACCGCGGTAGGCGAACTCCTTCCAAGAGGAGCAAGCCTTCTGAGCCGGCGGCCTCCGTCCAACCGGAGGTGCCGGACAATCTGCTTGAGGTGCTTGACGGCGCCTCCATCGACGAGGAGCACCGTACTATTATGAGTACGGTGATCCAGAAGGTTCAGTCCGCCAAGAGCGGACTGACTGAAGCTTGCGCTAGCCTTCTAACAGGCTTCGAGGTAAGTAAAAATATATATAAATATTACCGCATAGACAATAGCCCCTGATGCTCTGTTTGACGTTCGGAAAGAAAAGCCGAGTAGAGGATCTATTAAATTTCGCAGGAGTCTAACAAAAAGAGTCAATATGCGTATGCAGGCTTCGCTGCTATCCACCGCCGCACTGACTGCGGAGGTGGGTGTCCTGAAGCAGGACCTTGAGCGGACCGAGCAAGAGCTCGGCCTTGCCAAGCGGCAGCTCGAGGAGAAAGAAGGTAAGAAATACCTTACAGAAAAAGTGCCTGTAGAGAGGCGTGATTGCAAAAAATAACAGGATTGCACTGCTTATTAAGCAGGCGCTGTCCGAGGCCAAAAAGAAAACGGCCGCGGAGCGCACCGAGCGAGAGAAACTTGGGGCTCAGGTCGGGGAGGTGCAGCAAGAGCTTCAGGCTCTCATGAAAAAACATGAGAGTTTGGAGCTTGAGTCAAAGACCCAAGCGTCCGAGCTCGCGGCGGCCCTTGAGACTGCCAAGTCTGCCAAGGCCGAAGCCCAAAAGGCCCTCCAAGAGTTGGAGGAGATGAAGAAGATAACAGCGGGTAAGGCATTCTTTATGCAAAGCAGAAATATAAAAGTGAACTACTTGTTACTTACCCGAATCCGGAGTTCTCTAGGGGCATTCGCAGATCTTCCCCGCAGCGTATCCGCCGCCGCCGCATTCTACCGAGCTGAAGAGGGCAGCTCGACGGAGAAGGTGTTCTGGTCTCAGTATGCTGAGGCCGGACACCCTGTGCCCTTGAGCGACCAGCTGAAACAGCTGGTCGAGCTCCACAAGGCGGCCGAACAGGCCATGAAGGGCTTCATAGTTCGGCTGTGGCCCAGAGAGCCTGGGAGCTATTTCGGGCTGGTGCAGCGGCTGGTGGAGGCCTGTCCAAGGCTCGAGGTCATCAAGCGCTCCGTCTGCATCGAAGGTGCCCATCGGGCCCTTGCCCGTGCAAAAGTGCATTGGGGTAAGCTGGACGGTGAGAAGCTTGTGAAGGACGGGCCGCCACCGGGGAAGGAGCATCGCAAGCCCGAGAACTATTACAAGGATGTTCTTGCGGGTGGCCGCCTTGTGGCGGATGAATGTACCAAGGATGTAATTTTTGAATAAACTCGCTCGTTTTTATCCTGTGCGCTGAAAACTTGTTCATAGGCGCTTAAGCAATGCTTGTAGAATTTAAAATATTATTTTTGTGCGGCCGTTTATCAAAAAATTGAGAGATGGCCAGTCGTCGGCTTCTGCCGCCACTAGTGCTGGGGTGTTCGGGATAAACCTGAGCGCTCTTTTTCCCATAGTTGGGTCCTTCGAGGGAGGCGCTCAGCACAACGAACCAGGCAATCGAACTATAATGCTTGAACACTCTCACTTAGCCATATAACTTTATAATTTTAAATTTCGGCGAAGCCCTTAATTCGAAAGACCGACTTCGGGGCGCTATCCACGCCTTGGCTGGACAAATCTGGCTCCTCGCTCGAAGCGGCATAAGTCTTTAGGGACTCGAAAAACCTCTCGAACAGCGACCGGTCTCTCGCCTCATCATGACAGTCAGTTTTAGCTTTCTCCACTGAGGTGCTTAACCCAGCTCAACCGGGGCACAATCGCAGTGGTTCTCCTAGTGCTACCTTAGCCGATATAGCGGAACGTAAGGCACCAAAACATAGGAGCCGGGCAAACCCAACTATTGACCCAAATCATGATTCGGAGCCAATGCATATAGTGCTATAAGTTCGGGGTGCCGCACTTGTGAAAGTGTACGGACTTCTCACACCATATTAAAGGGTACTGAAGCCCCTGGCGTACTTGCCGTACCACAGTGTACGGGTGCAACATGTCATTTAATAAACATATATACGAAAAGAGGATAATGCAAAAAATAGAAAAAAAGCTATGCATTGTTTATAGAGAGGCTATTTATCAAAGCCGAACGATACAAATAGTGCGGTAAGCAAAAGATATTGGACTATTCAGTATGTCCTGACCAGGGGCAGGCCGCGGAATTGTAATTAAAACAGGCATACCGCTCGTAACAGAGACCACCTGGGAGTTCCATAATGCGACATGGTTTGTCTGCCTCCCTGGATCTTGCATCGTTTGTGCGGCAGTCGAATTGCCGAACAGGTCGTCCGAAGTATGGAGTCCTGAAAGTAAGAAAAAATTAAAAAAAGAATCCGGCAGCCCCTAGTACGTTTTAAGCCATATTTTGGGCGTGCCGTTATTGTGCCCCTTCCCCTGTGCCCATGGTATTTCAAGGGCGTAGTTATGTACGCGAGGTACTGGTTTCGTTATGTCGCGAAAGCTGGGGTTGGGGCCGCATTGCTACGCTTGCTCAGAGTGTGCCAGGCGGTTCTGCTGTGGGTTACTCCGGGCGCGCTTGGCAGTGTCTGGCTTTTTAATGGCCGGACTGGAGAATTGCCTGAGAAGGCTACTTTGTACCTCTGCTGCGAGAGCCGCCGTATGCTCCTCCGTACGGAGGGAGCGTTCGGTGTTTCCGTTGACCGTAATTACTCCTCGAGAGCCTGGCATCTTGAGCTTGAGATATGCGTAGTGCGGCACCGCATTGAACTTTGCGAATGCGGTTCGTCCGAGCAGGGCATGATAGCCACTGCGAAACGGGACTATATCGAAGATTAACTCTTCGCTTCGGAAATTGTCCGGGGATCCAAAGACCACGTCAAGTGTTACTGAGCCTGTATAGTTGGCTTCTACACCTGGTATAACGCCTTTAAAGGTCGTTCTTGTGGGCTTAATCCTTGAGGGAACTATGCCCATTTTCCGCACTGTATCCTGATAAAGTAGGTTCAGGCTACTGCCGCCGTCCATGAGGACTCTTGTGAGATGAAATCCGTCGATGATTGGGTCGAGAACCAATGCGGCGAAGCCGCCATGACGGATGCTAGTGGGATGGTCCCTTCGATCAAAAGTGATCGGGCAGGAGGACCACGGGTTGAACTTTGGGGCGACTGGCTCTATCGCGTATACGTCCCGTAGCGCACGCTTCCGCTCCCTCTTGGGAATGTGGGTTGCGTATATCATGTTCAACGTCCGCGCTTGTGGGGGAAAGCCCTTCTGTCCATTGTTGTTCGGCGGCTTGGGCTCCTCGTCGTCGCTGTGCAGCCCCTTGTCTCTGTTTTCGGCCCTTAACTTGCCTGCCTGCTTGAACACCCAACAATCCCTGTTAGTGTGATTGGCTGGCCTTTCGGGGGTGGCATGTATCTGGCACAAGCGATCGAGTATTCGGTCCAAACTGGGCGGGCCCTGAGTATTCTTTTTGAATGGCTTTTTCCGCTGACCGGATTTATAGCCTTTGAATCCGGCATTGACTGCCGTGTCTTCATTACTGTCGCTGTTAATGCGGCGTTTTTGCTTATTCCGACGTGTCCTGCCACTTTTGTCCTTGGTATCTGAATTACCAGGGTTCTTTGATAAGTTGTTACTGCGAGCTAGTCAGCTGTCTTCTCCCGCGCAAAAGCGGGTCATGAGTGTCGTGAGGGCTGCCATGGATTTCGGCTTTTCCTGTCCCAGGTGCCGGGCAAGCCACTCGTCGCGGATGTTATGCTTGAAGGCTGCTAGGGCCTCTGCGTCCGGACAGTCGACTATCTGGTTTTTGTTTGTTAGGAACCGTGTCCAGAATTGTCTGGCCGATTCTTCTGGCTGCTGAATTATGTGGCTTAAGTCGTCGGCATCCGGCGGTCGCACGTAAGTGCCCTGGAAGTTGTCGAGGAATGCGGCTTCCAGGTCCTCCCAAGAACCGATTGAGTCTGCTGGCAAGCTGTTAAGCCAATGCCGGGCCGGTCCTTTAAGTTTGAGCGGGAGGTATTTGATGGCGTGTAAATCATCGCCGCGTGCCATGTGGATGTGAAGGAGATAATCCTCGATCCATACCGCCGGATCTGTTGTGCCATCGTATGATTCGATGTTTATGGGTTTGAAACCCTCTGAGATTTTATGATCCATTACTTCATTCGTGAAGCATAACGGGTGTGCGGCGCCTCTGTACTGGGCTATATCATGACGCAGCTCGGAAGAGCCATGTCTGTTGTGTTCGGCCCGGCCGGATTTGTTGTATCCGGAGTGAAGATCATTGTCACATGCCGTAGGGCGCCTGCGCGATCCGTAGATCGATCTTGTTTGTCTTGCCTTATCCTCCAGTATGTCTCGCAGGTCGGGCGCATTTTCCCGTGCCTTAGTTGAGCGGCGTCGGGGCATGGCTTGGGTGGAGGGCCGAGAGGCCTCTCTGTCGCGGCCGCGAGGTGGCCGGTCTGCCATGTCATGCGCTGGTGATGTAGGTGCTTCCTCCTCTGATCGGGGTAGCGGCCTGCGCTTCGGGTAACTCTTGGAGGGGCGTTCGAGTTTATACTCTTCGGCCGCAAGGACTTCAGTCCATCTGTCAGCTAGCAAATCTTGGGCAGCTCTAAGATGTTGCTGCTTTTTCTTGAGGCTGCTTGCCGTGGCTAAAAGCCTGCGTTTAAAACGCTCTTGTTCGGCGGGGTCTGATGGTATGACGAATTCGTCGTCATCGAGGCTTGCCTCGTATTCGGAGGGAGGCGTATAGTTGTCATCCTCGACCTCTCGGTCTGCCGCTCTCTCATGAGGGCTGGCTTCTCCATCTTCCTGTGCCGAATCTTGCTGAGGTGGGTGTTCTTCGGCGCTATTCGGGGTAGTATTATCTCCCGTGCCGGAATCACCGTTTTTGCTTTGGCGGGATTTAGAGCGGCGCCGCTGACGCCGACGCTTTGGCTGTTTCTTGGGGGCGTCACCCCCCACTGTTCCATCGCCATCTCCATCATTTGGAGTATCCACCATATATATGTCATATGACGAGGTGGCCTTCCAGCGCCCTACAGGTGCTGGTTCCTGTTCGTCTCCTACATCGTCGTCCATGCCGTCGATGTCTTCGGAGCTGAAGTCAAGCATGTCGGTTAGATCGTCGACAGTGGCTACAAAGTGGGTGGTGGGTGGGTTTTTAATTTCTTCATCGTCCGTATCCCAACCTTGCTGATCGTAGTCCGGCCAGGGCTCTCCTGATAAAGAGAGAGACTTTAGAGAATTCAGGATGTCGCCGAAGGGCGAGTGCTGAAAGATGTCCGTGGCGGTGAACTCCATTATCGGCGCCCAATCGGATTCGATCGGCAGGGGCGCGGGGGGCTCGGAGTTCGGAGAGGAATCCGGCTCCTCGGAGTCACGGGCCATGCGGAGTGCGGGGCTGGAGTTCGGCTCGATCGCCTCTGAGATCGCAGCCCCTGAGGCAGCGTCCAACCGCTGATCCTCGATCGGCGCAGTAGGCTCCGAATCAATGGTCGAAACCGATGCGTATGCGGCCTCCAAGGCGCTGTTCGGCGGCAGAGCTATATCATGCCCATCGAAACAGTGCGGCGCGCTTGGTTGTGGCTCGAATCCGTCGAAGATCAAGTCCCTGCGGATGTCAGCCGTGTAGTTTAGGCTTCCAAACTTGACCTGATGGCTAGGGGCATAGCTTTCGATCTGCTCCAGGTGGCCGAGCGAATTGGCCCGCAGAGCGAAGCCGCCGAAGATGAAGATCTGTCCGGGGAGCAAAGTCTCACCCTGGACTGCATCGTTGTTGATGATCAAAGGAGCCATCGGGCCTAAAGGCGACGACACAGAGGAACCCTCAATGAAAGCACCAATGTCGGTGTCAAAACCGGTGGATCTCGGGTAGTGGGTCCCGAACTGTGCGTCTAGGCCGGATGATAACAGGAGGCAGGGAACACGATGTTTTACCCAGGTTCGGGCCCTCTTGATGGAGGTAAAACCCTACGTCCTGCTTGATTAATATTGATGATATGGGTAGTACAAGAGTAGATCTACCACGAGATCAAGGAGGCTAAACCCTAGAAGCTAGCCTATGGTATGATTGTTGTGTATGGAGTTGATTGCCTACGGAGTACAACCCTCCGGTTTATATAGACACCGGATAGGGTTAGGGTTATACAGAGTCGGTTACAATGGTAGGAGATCTTGAATATACGCATCGCCAAGCTTGCCTTCCACGCCAAGGAAAGTCCCATCCGGACACGGGACGAAGTCTTCAATCTTGTATCTTCATAGTCCAGGAGTCCGGCTGAAGGTATAGTCCGGCTACCCGAACAGCCCCTAATCCAGGACTCCCTCGGGAGTCCTACTCCTACTAGGAGGAGGACTCCTCCTCCTGGCGCGCCCATAGAGGGCCGGCCGGCCTCCCCCTTGCTCCTTTATATACAGGGGCAGGGGGGCACCTCTAGACACATAAGTTGATCTGTTGATCTCTCCCAGCCGTGTGCGGTGCCCTCCATCATATTCCACCTCGGTCATATCGTAGCGGTGCTTAGGCGAAGTTACTCTAAACATCTCTCTCCTTATTAACTACATGTCACATAAGCAAAAATTTCTTGAAATGCGTTATGTAACTAGCGAAGTTACTTCCACTATGACTAACCTTATGCAAGCATGCATTTCCTTATTAAATATAATCATTTCCATTACCAACCATCAGAGATGCAAATTGCCCCGACACTCGGCCGGTATGAAGCACTGTATCCATCGTTTTTTATTACAACCATCAGAAAGTACCATCAGCATTTACGGTCAGGAATTAGTCAAGTGACATAATGCCATCAGAAAGTACACAATTTTCACAGATCATAATAAATGTTCATCGTTTTGACACTGGCGTCGGCTTAATGCTAAGCCACAGCAGTGCAAAATTTAGTGCGCATCATTTGTATAAATTATTACTGTTTACAAAATTGATGCCAAAGAAAAGAACTTTGCATTGCTCCCACATCGGCCTGCACATTTTGTTTCATGCCGCGCTCTCAGCCAAGCGTGTTGCTGCTCCCAGCATCTAATTTGAATTAACGTTCTGCATGTGTGGGTACTTGACAAGCTGGGGTTCGATTCTTTCTCAGCTTCTGTTTTACTGATAATCACATGATAGAATTGGACAAAAAGTTTAATCCCCACATGCATTCCACACACCGAAAAATGTAGGAATTGGTTATACATATTGCCATGAGCGGAAAGTGGCCCTGGAATTAGAATGCCTTTTTAAAATAATTAACTGCCGGAAGAAGCATCACTTGCTGATTTGAGAAAAACTCATGCATTAAAATCCCAATTCATAGCCGGTCCTCCATGGTAAAACGCAAGCGAGTGCGAGTGGATTGTCCATGGAAGGCCTAAACAGACCTTACAATTAACATCATCAGACATAATCAAGGCTCAGTCAATTTTGAAGTAGAAATCGATGGAAATAACAACGAGGAGCAATGGCGCTGCTAGCCATCGGCTGGGTTTCATTCATCTCTTAACAAAGCACTTGTTAACAATCTGGCATATATTAATATGGAACACCAGGAATCTTAACCACATCCACAGAGCTTGTTCAAACCAGATGCGTACCTATGAGTCAAATAGGATGTTGCTTCAGTACACTGACAGCCCGCGAAAATCTCCGACCGCCGCACAACCAAGCCTGATTCAGCCATCCCAGTAGGTACTAGACTCTCCGTCCACCAGCGAGTAAACTAAGTTACTGATTTTGCGACCATGGATCTGTAAATTTCCGAGAACGAATGCGGGGGATTTAATCTTACCTTCACTGTCTCCATAAACTCCATCAAGAAATCAGCGTGCAGGAGTGAGCCAGACCAAGTTAGGCAGCGGCTTGTTTTCGAATTGAGGGAAATGGCTGGCAGCAGATACTTGTTTCGATGCGCTTTCCTATGTGTAGGCGAGGATATTAGGCCCCTTCCAATGCTTCACCGTGGACAGGTGCTAAGTATGCCACATAAGCGAAAAAATGACATGGCACTACATTTAAGGAAGAGAGAGTACTTTGGTGACCTCAGGAAGAACCAATGCTAAGCGCAAAAATCTAGACAAACCATTTAAATGAAACAATTTGACCAATACATGAAAGACTTTAGGTGCTAACTCATTAAATAATGTGTGCTTAGCAACAACAAGCTAAGCACCTATGCATTGGGGTGTTGAGTTGCTAAGGTATTTAATGCACTTAGCGCCTCATCTAAGCACCTTTGCATTGGAAGAGGTCTTAAACCCATTAAGCTATGCGTGAAGGGCGGCCAACCAGCTATGCCACGTGGTGCAAGCTGGTTGGCCGCGGTGAGAATTTTTTTAGATGAAGGTGTAGATTATTTTTTAAATGTATTTTTTTTTAGATGAAGATAAGGACCTCTGGTATTTTTTAAATGAAGGATTATGCAAAGTGGCACTCACTGGTAGGCTGCGGTGGTAATTTCTTTTTCCTTTTTACTTTTTTTTAAATGAAGGTTAGGATTTTTTTTCTGAGATGTTCTTTTAGACGGAGACGAGGTCTCTATGTTTTCTTTTAAATGAAAACATGAGCATAGTTTCCTCTCAAGCTGCGCCACAGGGTGGCGCCCCTACCACTAGTAGCCATAAGGAGGACCTCACCCAGACGGGCCTGCTGCTTCCAATAAACGTCGTGCTCCTGGCTGGTTGTCGATCCCACATGACACAAATCATCAAATATCATTGCCGTGACCAAGCACATGTAACAATAACATGTGCTGCTCAGATTTGAACATCGAGATAGGAAAAACAAAGGGGAAAAGAAGGAACAAAACCAGGCACGGCGAGGCAGGGATCTGCTGTTCGCGTACTTAGGTGGGGCGGCGTGGACGAGGGCCAATCGGTGATGCAGATTTCTCGGTCGGGGAAGAGCTCAGTAGATCGGAGCTGGGGACTCGGCGATGGTCTCCTCGCTGCCGGATATGGCACCTGCATCTTCATGTTGTGTCTAGGTGGTGGTAGCCCTCTACGGCCCCGGATCCGACGTAAAAAACGAGGACGGACAACGGGTGGAGGCCGCCGTCGGCGGTGGTCTCGCCTGATCTGGGCGTCGTGGTCCCTCGCCGCCGGCTTCTGACATGAGTGAGGGAAGGGAGGAGGGAGCGCAAGGAGGCTGTGGTGGGGGGTGGCCCGGGTGATGTGGCAGGAGCGGGATAGGAACATAAACATATTGTGCTGGCCTGGTACACATTTCTCGGAATCACGCGTTTTGTACCGTACTTCCGCTGGTATTGTTTTTGTATTGGGTGCCTAATCCGAGTGGAGTCTTCACAGCACGCATCACGAACCGGACATGCATGGCCCAGATACCGTGCACACTGGACGCCGTCCGTTGAAAGTGCGCTCCGCTAGATGACTCTCTTTTTTTTTATCTTCAATATCATGTTCTCATGAGCCGTCTCATATGTCGGGATCAATTCGATGTAATCCGTGGTGTGTTTGTTGGGACATGATGAATTGCCACTTCATGATTAGATTGTTCATTGAAATCAACCGAATCTTTTGAGATTTATTTCCTGCATAGTTAAATAGGTTTGTAAGCTCTCCGATCGTTTCGTGTCAAATGACAAGAGAATCACTTCAGCATGCAAATCAAGCAAACGACCTTCAATATTTTGGCAAGCATGTGAACAATTCTTCTCAGTCACAGTATACACAACCAAAATATAAGACACCCTTGAACATGATTTTCCGAATGAGATCATGTCGCTCAGTTCTGGTCACTACACCTTTTTTATTTTTGTTTGGTACTACAATTTGACTTTTTTTCTTCTGGTCGTTTTATTCCACTCTATAACTATTGCAGTTGCAGCCATTTAAGCTGCCGGCAGCATATCTAATCATGCCGAGAACTCAAACAACATGGCGTGCTTATACTTCGCACCAGGCTGCACCACCACAGACGGGAAATTGGGCTGGTTGATGGCATTGGGGAACCCCTGGGTTTCCAAGCATACTCCGGCATGCTTACCGTAAACAGCTCCACCTTTGCCCGTGATGCCATTCACATAGTTGGCAGTATAGAACTGCATGCCAGGCGCATCGGTCCAGAGGTCCAGAGTTCGTGAGCTCGATGGGTCCTTCAGCTTGGCTGCGTGCTTCAAGCCATTCTTCTCATCGCCCGAGTCCAACACATAGTTATGGTCGTACCCTCCAGGAACATCGCTGATGCGGTCTCCAATCTTGTGCTCCGTGGTGAAATCAAAAGGCGTGTCCTGGACGGGCATTATTTCTCCGGTAGGAATCGTGTTTTCATTGACTGGAGTGACGTGTTTTGCCCAGATCTGGATCGAATGATCCAAGATGCTGCCAGAGTTGTGGCCTGCAAGGTTCCAGTAAGTATGCTGTGCCAAGCTGATAGGAGTGGCTTTGTTAGCTGGTATAGCTTCCATATCAAGTCTTAGAGTGGTGGCCTCCGGAAGAGAATACGTTGCTCGGACGGTTACATCGCCAGGGTAACCTGTGAAACAATTCATGCTTGAATAGGCAGACTTAACCATGGGATTCAGCAGTATAAACAAAGTTGTTGGTCACATTACCTTCTTCGCCATCTTTGCTCTCATATTGAAAGGTTATTGATGGGTACTCGCCATCTTTACGCTCTACAACATCCCACACAACCTTGTCAAACCCCTTCAATCCACCTGAAATTTACAATTCAGCAACAAAACAAACTATTTTTTGCAGTTGAGTCACATGAACATAACCAATTGTAATAGAGTTAAAGGTAGAGAACAAAATTGTAGCTTTCATCTCCTGACATGTCAATTTTATAGTACGCTTTGTTCTCCGAGGCCCAAAAAATAATAGTACTGTACTAGGATACTGAGTGTACATGTATTGCAATCTGCTTAAGACATCTCGGTCTGTGGTGTACTGTCTACTCAGTTGTGAACTTGTGATAATATCACATGATAATTATTCAAATCATCAATAAAATTACTTATTATTTTACAGTGTTCCATAGCAACCGACCAGTCTGAAGAAGCCTCAGAGACATAGCCACATTGTCAGATCTAGCTAAAACAAAGTATACACCTTGCCAAAACTAACCACGTGAAATTTATGAAACCATACCATGAAGGCTGTTCGGCCCATTGTTGATAGGCAATGAATACTCGACTCCGTTCAGATCAAACTTCCCATTCTTGATCCTATTTGCAACTCGGCCAACTATGCAACCAAAATAAGGTGCCATGCCTTTCTACAAAAACAGAATAGAAGAAACAAAAGGTCTATGTTAACAACCACAGGCAACCCTTCGAAACAAGTTAAATGGAAATTTAACATAACTAGATACATTCTCGATACTTCAGAAATTTCATGTACAATTGGTTGGTACATATCTGAAATAAATCATTGGGCTTTGGTGTGTGAATGACTAACATCAAGGTTTACAACCTCTTCGACTAAAGGGGTTCCGCAAGAACTTTGAAAAACTTACGAACTTTATATAGCTTGATTGGTGGTAGGACTGAAAACAACAGGGATTCTTTTTACATGAAAACAGCAGGAAATGATCCTACTGTAATTTTTACTAAAATAATATTTACATGGTTATGTACAAATTAAAAAAAAACAGAAAGAGAGTTATGAAGTGACTTGCCAAGACAAATTGCATTAAACGGAAGTGCACAACCTACAATATTTTCAAATAGAAGAACAACTTATATGTGAGACCTGACGACAAATCTAGCATCTTCTATTTGAGGAACCATCGATTCTAGGTATCAGGACGACACTGATTCACATGTGTTCCGCATCAAATCACTAATATTTATATCAGGATAGTTCAGACTTGCATCTGATTTAGAAAATGTATTCATAGACAAACTAAAGAAACTTTCAGTGACATAAACAGAATGAAGCGTTGGTTTTTGATAGTTTTCCTTGTCATAAAGCCTGAACCTGGACACAACTTTACAAATATCCTTTTCCCAACAGGAATTCAGCTCGAAACCATATTTACTAACAAGATGTATCCATAGCTACTGAAACATCACCCTTGTTCAATAATTTGCTATATCGTCTGCAAAGAGCCATCTACTTGTGATCAGCCTGATATGGTGGTACTTTCTGCTATAATATAGACAACATGAAGTAGTTTCAAACTTTCAATCTAATGAAGAATTACGACCGGCAGTTAAAAAGAAAGTAAGATATAGCCGACGAATTCAACAAAAACTGAGCTAAGTAGGGAACGCATAAACCGCACATCAATTTGCCGCAAAATCCAGTTCAGTTGAGCCCAAAAAACCAACCCGGAGTAGAATTCACAACTTAATCACAGCGATTAGCACAGAAGCATTGCCACACCATCTCCAGTTAGAATCCAAAAGTCAAGGCACTACACAGTCTATACAGACAGAGATGGGATTGTAGATCGGTTATTACCAAGTACGGCTCCAGTGTGTCGAACCCAAGAACGACATCCGCGAGATCCCCTGCTTACAGAGCACCAATTCGCAAAGGGAGGAGTTCAGATTCAAGAATCACCAAACCAAAGGAATCTGGAGAAGAGATTTGTGTTCGAAGTAGTCATGGACGAAACCTTGCGCGTCGGGGACGAGGAGGGAGGTGATGGTGGCGCCCCAGCTGGCGATGTTCGCCGTGATCCTGCCATTGGAGAGCACGCAGATCTCGGGCTCGGCCGCCATTGCTGCTGCCTGCTAGCTTCGCTGGATAAACTGCCTCGGAAGTGATCACAGAGGGTAGTTCGCACCGCGTGTCTATCTATTCGAACCCCACCTCTTTTTTTCATCGGCTTATCTGATCCATCTATCTCAACAAGGCACGCAGTTCCACGCTTCGTGGGCCCGGCAAATATATTGTTGCCAACTACTCCCTCCGATTAATTAGTGGCGGTGTTACGCTAAATTAATGGCCGTGATATACGTTAACTAATGGCCGTGATACGCGTCGGTCGGGTGATAATTGAAAAAGATCGATCGTCTCGCCGATCGCTCGATGGAGCACCGAATAGCCGTATGATTTCTCCCGTGTGAGCAGCGTCAGGCTTATGGCAATCACTCCCGAACCGGGCTTTTTTTTCTTTTCTGAAACATGGCCTCCGTTTCTTTATATAAGGTGTATTTGTTTTCTCGAAAGTCAAATGAGTGCAGGTTTGACCGAGTTTTTTTTAAAAAAATATCAACATTCACAATACGAAATTTATATCATTTGATCCATCATGAAAAGTAGTTTCATATTTTATCTACTAGCAGAGCCGGCCCTGAGGGGGGGCAGGGGGGGCGACCGCCCCGGGCCCCCAAGTTGAAGGGGCCCCCCTCCCGAAGGCATGCATATGTAGCCAGCCCAGCGAGGCAGGCCGGGGATGCTGGGATCGCACAGCCCGCAGACTTAGCTTTCCTTCATTACGCTAAAAAAAAACATAGCTCTCCTTCAATCTCGCAGACGCAAGTCACGGGCGCAGACGCAGCTTCCCTTCTCCTATTGTGGCTACTCCTCAATTAGTGGATCTGCAGGTGTATGTCCTCATCTACAGATGTAGCCCATTCTCCCTTCAAAATTGAGATCGGTATTCCATATCTCCAAGCCGGCACGCCCCCATCTAGCGATTTCTGTTTGTATCGGCCGCATCGATCATTGAATCGATGGATTGCTAACGCTTAGGCTATGCCTATTCTAGGCCCTAATCCCTGGAAGCCATTGCACATGGCCGAGTGCCTCCCTCCTCCCGCCAGGGCCATGCACCAGTCCACAGTGCGTCATTGTCGAGCACCGTCGTCCGAGATCGATCTCAGGTATATCATATTACTGTTTCTCACAATCTCACTTATATTGCTAACTAACTAATTTACTATCAAATACACGATGCATATCTTGTGTCATTCAACCAATAAAATATATTGTTGGTTTTATCTCATTGTCTCTTCGTATGATTTTGAATTTGTGTATATTAATCAGAATCCAAATACAACGCGAGGGACGAGCTACATGCTACTGCAAAATTCCTCAGTTTGAATTTATTAGGCCCCCGGAATGTTTTAGCCTAAAGTTGGTTAGAATTTAACTCACAAGAAATATTATTTATATGCCCAAAAAACATTTTGAAAGATCTTTACTCTGTGATATATATAACACATAAGTTTATTAGTCAAATGTTAGGTCAAAAGTACCATAAAACCCAGCAAGCACTAATAAATCCGGACAGAGAAAGTACCGTACGAAGCACATAATGCCAAAATAACACGACTTGTTACGGGCCAACGGTTGTGGATCTCACAAAAAGGATCATTCTCACGCAACATCATAGATACAATTGCGGCAATAGCTATAGAAGCGAAGGTGAGCTTTTATAAATCTCGTATCAATTGTTATTACTATATAATTTTTATATAGTATATATAAGGGGCCCCGAGTTCTTGTTTCGCCCTGGGCCCCCAAATCTCAAGACCGGCCCTGTCTACTAGGTATTGTAGATGTCATTATTTTATTCTATAATCTTGATCAAATATTCAAATGGTTGACTTGCACGAAAATCAATACACCTTATATTCTGAAACAGAAAGAGTAGCACATATCGGTGATCTTTATTGGAATCACCCTGAAAAAAGAGTCTTATGCAATATATAAGAACCTCGTTGTAAACACCATGAATAGTTTTTTTCTCTTCTGAAACACAACCTTTGTTGCAATCATCCTAAACTACTTTTTTCAAGACTTTCAACATTATTATACAAGACAAGATCCAAGATCCTTCGACAGCAAGCTTGGGGTTGTGAACGCGCCCGGGAATGAACGGATCCGTCCGGCAACGACTATTCAAGTCAACCCCCCAAGCGGCCCAGGCCATGACGCTCCATGCATTGTAAGTTATGCCCTCACAGACCTTTTGTGACAAGTTGTGAGTGGGCAATTTGGACGATGGAATTACGGCGGTGCGGAGGTCGAGTCATCCACCTACCTACTGCAGTGAGGAAACCGCTCCATCTCCAACTTCCCCAGTAGCTCGGTGGTTTTTCTCTCCGGGCTGCTGAGGACGCCTTAGAGCTCCTTCACCTCCGCATCCTTTGTGGCGAGGCTAGCGTGCACCTGCTCCCACTCAAAGCAGTTGACCTCGTGAGACATGGCAAGGGGGCTGGTGGAGTTGGGAAGGCTTGGTGGGGCAGCGGCAGGTGCTCAAGTGCTCGGGGGGCCGCAAAAGATCAGAGGAGAAGAAGGAGACGAATGGACGAAGTGAAGGCCAAGCCCAAGCCTTTTTATAGGCTGGGAATCGAAGCGGAGCGGCTTCCCAATCAACTCCAAGCCATCAACGCGGGCGGCGGGCGTTTGAGTATCCCAATAGGAACCCAAGCGCCGATTGGTCGCATCAGCTCTCAAGTTGGGTTTAATGACGAGGGGCATCACTACTAGGGAAAAGTGATGTGCACGTAGCTATCTTAGAAACGTCTACGAATATTACATGGCAATTTATTAACCAGGTACTTTCATTCTTTTAGATATATTATTTAACAAATAGAATTATGATATTACACTCATGTTGTGATTTATTTGTACCCAGAAACGAATGGACCAGAGAGTCAACAAGAGATGCTCACTTAGAGATGAAAGATGGAGATGCATGTTCGTTCACAAGAAGAAAAAGTAATTGCATGAACGTGTTTTCCATCAATTCATCCAACATGCATGCAACGTGGTCCATAACGTTCAAGTGCGCAAGACCACACAAGTTTGGACTTTGCTCCTAGGATCCAAACCAGCCACGCACGTGGGTCTAAGACCTTATTTTTTGGTGCGTTGGGAGAGCAACTTTGGGCCAGCGAATAAACTAGTCCGGCCTGCTGTGCACGCCTCCGTATGGGCCGTCTCATCGTTTGGACGTATTCACCAAGACCTATCGCATCAACATCCGAAGGCGGTGGACGGCTTTAATAAATAGCTAGCTATTGTTAGGGTTTAGATTCGGATTTTGTTTAGAGAAGTTTAGCTATATTGCTACTTTTATTTGTCTTCGCTCGTAGCGGCTAGTGCGACCGTCAAGACATCCTATCGGAACCCCATCTTGTAAGATTAATCCCATCTAGCATATTCGCAATTTTGAGATTGCTTGGCTATTATTTTCTTGCATGTTCTTTGATTTGCTTGCAGGAAAAATCCTTCATGGATAGGTCGATCGCGCCGTTGGCTCGGTCGATAACGCCGTGGAGTTGGTTCAGCGATTGCCGTGGATATCAGTCGTGTACGGTTCTTCCTGTACGGTTGGTAGCCGGATCGTGAGGGTCAAATCCCACCCAAAATCGTAGTTATCCTCTCTCATCAAAAGATCGGTTCCCAGTGCACATCAAGTGGTATCAGTTTTCAGATTCATCGGTGAGAGATTTACAGTTTTATTAGGTTAAATTATTTTTCAGTCCTACAACCCATAAAAAAGCCAAAAAAATTAGATTAGTTCATCCGCTGCACCTATCGTTTTTAGCCTTTAGGAATTTGCATCTAGTATTTGCTTTGTTGAATTTTTGGTTGTATTCATCCTGTTATTAGTGCTGGTTTAGATTAGTTTGGGAAAAAATATCTACTAGATCAATCCTTCTTTTCCCCACCGTAATATTCTGATCCGCCAATTAGTTGTCTATAAAAAAAATCCAAAAAAAGGAGCTGATTGCATCCGATTGTGTCTCAATTCTTGTTTCTTTGCTACCGGATTCCTCGCCTTTTCTTTGCGTGCCACGCGCAGCAGTAAAGCCATGATCCCGCACCACACGTCACGTCTTACTTTCTCCTGTTGTTTGCATGTCCGTCTATTCACGCGCGCCGATCTATTTGTTTAATCTTTTCTTTTATCCAGCGTTTGTTTCCGTTTTCACGTGTTTGTCTTCCCGACGTGTATTGTTTCCTTAATTTTCTTTCCGATCTTGCATGCCGGTAAGCATCACCGTGAGAACTGTGCCTTATTTTATCCGGTGGTTAGCTAGCAGTATTTAAGCTCTAGTAGCACAAGTTCCAACAAACAAGAATCTACGTCCTTGTTACTCCAAATTGTGTCCTACGTATCTTCTGCTAGAAACCGGCCTGAAAAAAAAACAGCAAAAAAAGCAAAAAAAAAACCAAAGGAAAAAAAAGAAAAAAAAGTTGAAAAAAAAAGATCAGGCCGGCTCATCTCTTTTGGATTACTTTGTTCTGTTTGCTACCCTGGACATTATTTTTGCTGCTAGCAACTTTGTCTATCATCTATTTTCGAGTGTTGCCATACACTGTGTTTATACCTCACTTATATCTAGCTATTTAGAGCTATCATACTTTCATCGCTTTCCATTCACTTGATTCAGTATCTGGGCTTAGATTGTTTTATCTCTTACTAGTCGACTGCCAGCACTAGCTAGGAGTTTGAGCAATTATTCAACTTGCATTGCTTTTTGCTAAATTGTGCCACTAATATTGTGAGTTGAGAAGCCTTTGCCAAGCTACACTTTTTTCTACCAATAAGTACAGGTCCCGGCTTTACTGATTCCTGGTTATCGCTCCATTCAATCTCCATTGGTAGTTTGAAGCCAACACCAACGCGCCGATCACCACCTGTTGCATTGGTAAGAACAAGTAAGAATTTGATACTAAGCTTGAGTGTGAGCGAATTTTCTCCACCATGTCCTACTAGTTGATAGGGATTATACACTGTGTTTTTTCTCTCTCTTTCTCTAACAATGGCCCAGGAACAACCCACACTTGAGGGCCTCACCGCAGATGTGAAAGTCACCAGCGAGCGTCTCGCCCAACTTGAGGGTGCCCAAATTGCGGCCGAAGAGAGGCTCAAGGCCATCGAGGATGCACAGGGTGTTGCCAACACACATCTACAGGACATCTTGTCACGTCTGGATGAGTTGCAGGCTGCACCCCGCGTCAACACCAACGTTGATCCTCGCAACTCCGCAGGTGTTGTCGCTATTTCGCGAGCTCGACGTGTGCCCATGGGTCATCCACAACACCCAACTACTGCCACTGATGTCGTCACCATAAACCAACACCAACAAATTCCTCCCCGCGTTGAACAACATGGGGACAACTACGAGGATTATTCTGGTGACACCGAAGACGACCAAATGGTCAACCACCACAATGGTCATGGTCATCGGCAACTATGTTTCAACCATCAAGGTATGGCATGAGGTCAACCCAGGTATGATGCTAGAGATTATGAACACCCTAGTGCTAAAATTAAATTTACTATGCCTGCTTTCAATGGTAAATATAATCCAGATGTTTATCTTGACTGGGAACTTTCTGTTGAACAAATATTTGCATGTCATGATATTCCTGAGAACCAATGAGTTAGGGCGGCCACTAGTGAATTTACAAACTTTGCTTCCATGTGGTGGAGTGAATATTGTCGTATTAATGCGAATAATATACCTACTACTTGGGATGGTTTAAAACGAGCTATGCGACAACGCTATGTTCCTTCACATTATGCTCGTGACAAACTAAATGAATTGCAACGTTTAAAACAAGGTAGCAGTTCTGTAGAGGATTATTATCAAGAATTGCAAACTGGCTTAGTGCGATGTGGTTTAGTTGAAACCGAAGATGCTATGATGGCTAGATTTTTAGGTGGTTTGAATCGTGATATTCAGGATATCTTGGACTATAAGGAGTACAACTCTATTACTCGTTTGTTTCATTTTGCTTGTAAAGATGAAAGGGAAGTACATGGACGACACAACAAGGGACGAGGTAATTTTTCTGCAGGTCGCCGCTCATCATAGTCACCCTCTCCTACTGTGTCGTCCACTACTGAGTCAACACCACCTATCTTGCACAATGGTGCACACCTTCAAGTTCAAAATCAGCTGCACAATCATCTGAGGCTTCGAAAGCAATTTCTGTAGCACCCACCACTTTGTCTGGACGCACAAGGGACATGAAGTGTCATATATGTAAAGGTGGCGGGCACTTGATGAAGGACTGTCCAAATAAACGAACATTCATTGTACGGGAAGATGGTGAGTACTCTTCTGCTAGTGATTTGGATGAAGATACACGTGCTATGCTTGCCACTAATAATGTAGGTAACACTGAGGAGAATGAGACGGAGGCGATACATGTTAATGCAGCGATGGCAGATCAATACCCAAGCCTTGTCACCATGCGAGTACTTAGTGCCCAGGTTGGGCATACTGAGATGCCTCAACGCCATAATCTTTTTGAAACTAAGTTTGTTGTCAAAGGGCATTCCGTTCGTGTGATCATTGATGGTGGAAGCTGCAATAATTTGGCGAGTATAGAGATGGTCGAGAAACTTTGCCTCACCACTACGAGACACCCCCATCCATATTACATCCAATGGTTCAACGACTGTGGTAAGTTGAAGGTAACACGTCGTGTGCGAGTACAATTTACACTTGGCTCATATCGTGATTACGTTGACTGTGATGTTGTACCTATGCAAGCTTGTTCTTTATTGTTAGGTCGACCTTGGCAATATGATAATAATGTTACTCATCATGGTAGAACAAATTCGTATACTCTTGTGTTTGAAGGAAAAACCATCAACTTGCTTCCTATGACCCCTGATGAAATAGTAAATGATGGGAAAGCTAAATCAACGGATCGTACTATGCACACTATGCTTGCTATCAATTTTGAAATGTTTCCGTTGATTGTCCCACCTTGTGATCCGGATATACAGTGTACCCATATAGTTAGTTTGCATCCCCATAATTCATACATAGACTTTGTGTGGGGTCAAACTTTTCATGATATTCCTAATGGTGCTATAACAAATTTATTTCATCCTCATGAGCTCATGCTTTTGGAACGACCTATATGTGTTGCATCTATTTTTGCTTTGCTATATGATGTGTTCCAGATAAATAAAAGCCGAGGGCGGCTTTGTTTTCAAGGAAGGGAGGATGATGTGCACATAGCTATCTTAGAAACGTCTACGAATATTACACGGCAATTTATTAACCAGGTACTTTCGTTCTTTTGGATATATTATTTAACAAATAGAACTATGATATTACACTCATGTTGTGATTTATTTGTACCCAAAAACGAATGGACCAGAGAGTCAACAAGAGATGCTCACTTAGAGATGAAAGATGGAGATGCATGTTCATTCACAAGAAGAAAAAGTAATTGCATGAACGTGTTTCCCACCAATTCATCCAACATGCATGCAACGTGGTCCATAACGTCCAAGTGCGCAAGACCACACAAGTTTTGGACTTTGCTCCTAGGATCCAAACCAGCCACGCACGTGGGTCCAAGACCTTATTTTTTGGTGCGTTGGGAGAGCAACTTTGGGCCAGCGAATAAACTAGTCCGGCTTGCTGTGCACGCCTCCGTATGGGCCGTCTCATCGTTTGGACGTATTCACCAAGACCTATCGCATCAACATCCGAAGGCGGTGGACGGCTTTAATAAATAGCTAGCTATTGTTAGGGTTTAGATTCGGGTTTTGTTTAGAGAAGTTTAGCTATATTGCTACTTTTATTTGTCTTCGCTCGTAGCGGCTAGTGCGACCGTCAAGACATCCTATCGGAACCCCATCTTGTGAGATTAATCCCATCTAGCATATTCGCAATTTTGAGATTGCTTGGCTATTATTTTCTTGCATGTTCTTTGATTTGCTTGCAGGAAAAATCCTTCGTGGATAGGTAGATCGCGCCGTTGGCTCAGTCGATAACGACGTGGAGTTGGTTCAGCGATTGCCGTGGATATCAGTCGTGTACGGTTCTTCCTGTATGGTTGGTAGCCGGATCGTGAGGGTCAAGTCCCACCCAAAATCGTAGTTATCCTCTCTCATCGAAAGATCGGGTCCCAGTGCACATCAAAAAGCCTAGTAGTAGCACGGGTAACTGCGCTACTCCTACGGCGCTACAGTTAAAGGTTAGCAGTAGCATGTGTTGACACGCGCTACTGCTATATCTACTTAGTAGTAGCGCGTGGAGGAACAGGCGCTACTGGTAATTACTAGTAGCGCGTCTCTCAGCCCACGCTACTACTATTATTCTGTATTCTATTTTTATGTCATTATTCGTACACCTTTATACAAGTTTTCATACAGTAGCAATTTAGAGATTGTTTTTACATCATAATGAGTTATTAAATCACTAGATGAAAGAACCGTAGATTAGTTTCAAGTGGATGGATCCTAAGTGATCAAGTCATGGATCATCATCATCATCATCATCATCATCATCATCATCATATTAATATAAAAACTCTTACGTCATATCATTACCAACAACACTACCTAATAATCATCATAGTCATTACCACTATTTAATCATCATAGTCATAGTGTAGCTATCTAACCACCACCAACACTAGCTACTAATAATCATCATAGTCATTACCACCAACACTAGCTATTTAATCATCATGGTCATAGGGTAGCACATCATCATCTTCAAAGTCATTCTAGCTAGCTAATCACTCATGCTGCTCTCTCTCAGGTAAAATAGCATAGAACATGTGTAGCAGTCCTGATTCATCATATTGGAGCATGTAGATGAACCTGTCTCCTAATTGTGGGCTACACTTCCGATTGCTGCCTCCTAGTATTTCTCTGTGATCCTTCACAATTTTGCTCCAGTCATTCACTATTAAGACTTGATCGGTTTTGGAAATTTTGAATGCACTCATGTGCAATGTAGGATGTCTTGGTCGTTAGTTAACCATTGCCATGTGAACTTTAGGCTCGATCCAATGAGGCGCAACTATCATCGGGAGTCCGTGTTGAAGAACATCGTAGTAACATACTTAGCAATGAAGTTTAGCTAAAAAATAATATATGCAAAAGATGCACTGAGGACAAATAGTAAAAATCTTACCATCTTTCCTAAATAGATGTGACCGTAGTTCAACACGAACACTATTGGTCGGACGTTTTGAGTATTAAGATTTTCAGGTCTAGGAAAATATTTTGTCTTGACAGCATAAAGATCCTCAAGCCATGAAACATAATGAGTTATCTCCTTGCAGTTTATTTGAGCCTCGGGACAGTAGTAGGTCATGTCTACCAAGCAACGAACATGTTTGCTTGATTGGACATAAACTGTCAATAGAAATTAGTTGTCAACTATTTTTGAATAAACAATATCCAAGACATAAATATGGCTGAGAAACTCACATAATGGTAGAACTGGAGGCATCTGCACATCGACCCAGATGTCGATATTACCTTCAATATTATCTTCCGGACGAATATCAAAGGTGATAAGCATATCGAGCTCAAATGCATAAGCCTTGCATAGTGCTCTCCAAGTTTTGCATTCAAAATACATGTAGGTGTCTGCATTGTATAATTTGTCAAAAGTATAACCATGCTCGGCCTTCAAGTGAACTCTCTTTACCTCCATAGTTTTCATAGGACTGAAACCAATCTTATCCAAGACAAAAGTTCTTGCATGGTAGGGGATACACTAGTAGAATAATAAAAAATTAAAATAATAAGTTGAAGCAAAAGAAGCAGAAAGCATGCTTAATTACGAAAAAAGACTTGTCGTTGTGACTTAATGTATCCACTCCGAAGTTCTCGTCTAGCTTGATGCTAAAGTGCCTATCATAAACTAGGAAATGTATGTCGCACAGGCCACGCTCGTCTTCGCAGTATTCGCACATACCGAAATCCTTTTCATCGTCAGACATTTCCTATGTTCATAGTTGAAACATTAATTGAAAATCGATCGAAGGCAACTACCAGGAAACTCAACACATAAATCCGGGGCACTCGATATTTCCTACATATTCTAGCACAAGTCAGGCTTAAATTCACGAAAAAAATCCGGCATGACCTTTGCTAAAATAGGACATATCGAGCGCTTGAAATTTGCCGGAACGGAAATGAATCAACACTCCGGAAAAACATAGGCCACTCGGATTTTCCCAGCGATACAAAGATGTTCATACACATACAATGATGCTTAAACTTGCAATTCCATCCGAATCAATTATCATAAGCATTCGCACATGAGCTCACCGACTAAATACCCTAGTTCTACTCTATTCAATACACCGAGGAGTGAATAAAGAGGAGGTGGACTTTTAGCTCACCGACTCAGGTGTAGAGGAAGTAGAGGTAGCTCGGATGACGATCACTCCAAGAAGACAAGACTGTACAAAGCCTGCATATTCCACCGAGTAAAATTTTAGATAATCAAATCTCATATAGCATTCTTTGGTCACAAAGTGATAAACTAGTTATATTAACTACTTACTAAATAAACTAGTTCTATTAAGCACTTACTATAAATAAACTAGTTCTATTAAGCACTTACTATAAATAAACTAGTTCTATTAAGCACTTACTATAAATAACATCTATCCATCCATCTATCTATATATCTATATTCTACAATGTCTACATTTAAATTACCTACATTCTATTCAAACCACCTAAAATAGTCAAAAAAATTATTCTATTAAAAAACCTACATTATACAATGTCTACATTCTAAAATCTACATTTATATTACCTACATTCTACAAGAACAGAGACAAGGAAGGGAGGAAGGAGGGAGGGAGGAGGGGGGGAAGGAGGGAGGAGGCGGGAAGGAGGAGGGAGGGAGGAGGGGGAGGAAGGAGG
The DNA here is from genome assembly GCF_056163025.1 of Triticum urartu. Lineage (NCBI taxonomy): Eukaryota > Viridiplantae > Streptophyta > Magnoliopsida > Poales > Poaceae > Triticum > Triticum urartu. The sequence continues at coordinate 145,952,368 of NC_141874.1, forward strand.
GAGGACGCGGGAAAGAGTGGGAGGTAGGTAGGTAGGAGGAGTTACCTCGGTGGCGGTGACGGCGCGCGCGGGGGGGGGGGGGGGCGACAGTGGGATGGAGGAGGGAGCTAGGGAGGGAGGGGGCGACGATGGCGGGATGGAGGGAGATGGAGGAGGGTGAGGGAGTCCTGGATTAGGGGGTGTTCGGATAGCCGAACTATACCTTCCGCCGGACTCCCGGGCTATGAAGATACAAGATTGAAGACTCCGTCCCGCATCCGGAAGGGATTTTCCTTGGCGTGGAAGGCAAGCTTGAAGATATGGATGATCAGATCTCCTACCATTGTAACTGACTCTATGTAACCCTAACCCTCTCCGGTGTCTATATAAACCGGAGGGTTTTAGTCCGTAGGACAACATACACATCAACAATCATACCATAGGCTAGCTTCTAGGGTTTAGCCTCTCTGATCTCGTGGTAGATCAACTCTTGTAATACCCATCCCATCAATATTAATCAAGCAGGACGTAGGGTTTTACCTCCATCGAGAGGGCCCGAACCTGTGTAAAACTTCGTGTCCCCTGCCTCCTGTTACCATCCGGCCTAGACGCACAGTTCGGGACCCCCTACCCGAGATCCGCCGGTTTTGACACCGACATTGGTGCTTTCATTGAGAGTTCCTCTGTGCTGTCGCCGTCAGGCCCGATGGCTCCTACGATCATCAATGGCGATGCAGTCCAGGGTGAGACCTTCCTCCCCGGACAGATCTTCGTCTTCGGCGGCTTCGCACTGCGGGCCGATTCACTTGGCCATCTAGAGCAGATCAAAAGCTACGCCCCTGGCCGTCAGGTCAGATTCGGAAGTTTAAACTACACGGCCGACATCCGCGGGGACTTGATCTTCGACGGATTCGAACCACTGCCGAGCGTGCCGCACTGTCACGATGAGCATGATCTAGCTCTGCCGCCGAGCAGTGCCCTGGAGGCCGCACCCGCGTTGGCTCCGACCCCTAGTTCAGAGCCTGCCGCGCCGATCGAGGACGGGCGGTTGGACGCCGCCTCGGGGGCTGAGATCCCAACGGCGGTTGAGCCGAACACCAGCCCCATACCCTGCAAGACTCGTGACTCCATGGAGCCGGATTCTTCTCCGGACTCCGAACTCTCCGCGCCCCTGCCGAGCGAATCCGATTGGACGCCGATCATGGAGTTCACGGCCGCGGACGTCTTTCAGCACTCGCCTTTCGGCGATATCCGGAAGTCACTGAAGTCTCTCTCTTTATCAGGAGAGCCCTGGCCGGACTACGGTCAGCAAGGTTGGGATTCAGACGATGAAGAAATTCAAAGCCCACCCACCACCCACTTTGTAGCCACTGTCGACAACTTAACCGACATGCTCGACTTTGACTCCGAAGACATCGACGGTATGGACGCCGATGAAGGAGATGATGAAGAACCAGCACCTACTAGGCCCTGGAAAGCCACCTCGTCATATGACATATACATGGTGGACACCCCAAAAGAGGGAGAGGGCGATGGAACAGCGGAGGATGACCCCTCCAAGAAACAGCAAAAGCACCGGCGTCAGCGGCGCCGCTCAAAATCCCGCCAACACAAAAACGGCGATTCCAGCACGGGAGATAATAATACCCCGGAAAGCACCGAAGAACATCTCCCTGAGCAAGATTTAGCACAGGAGGATGGAGAAACCAGCCCTCATGAAAGAGCGTCCGATAGAGAGGTCAAGGACGATAATTGTATGCCTCCCTCCGAAGACGAGGCAAGCCTCGACGACGACGAATTCGCCGTGCCAGAGGATCCCGTCGAACAAGAGCGTTTTCAACGCAGGCTTATGGCCACGGCAAGAAGCCTCAAGAAAAAACAGCAACAACTTAAAGCTGATCAAGATTGGCTAGTCGATAGATGGACTGAAGTCCTTGCGGCCGAAGAGCATAAACCCGAACGCCCCTCCAAGTGCTACCCGAAGCGCAGGTTGCTACCCCGATTAGAGGAGGAAGCACTCGACACGGCCGACAGGCCACCTCGTGACCGCGACAGAGAGGCCTCATGGCCCTCCACCCAAGCCGCACCCCGTACCAAGGCACGGGAATACGCGTCGTACTTACGCAACATGTTGGAGGACAAGACAAGACAAACAAGATCGATCTACGGATCGCGTAGGCACCCCACGGCTCGAGACGACAACCGTCACGCCGGCCACAAATTCGGCAGGGCCGAACACAGTAGACAAAGCTCATTGGAGCTACGTCATGATATCGCCCAATACAGAGGCCTCACACACCCATTGTGCTTCACAGACGAAATAATGGATCATCAAATCCCCGAGGGTTTCAAACCCGTAAACATCAAATCATATGATGGCTCAACAGACCCCGCGGTATGGATCGATGATTATCTCCTTCATATCCACATGGCCCGCGGCGATGATTTCCACGCCATCAAATACCTCCCACTCAAGCTTAAAGGACCAGCCCGGCAGTGGCTTAATAGCCTGCCAACAGGGTCAATCAGCTGTTGGGAGGACCTGGAAGCCGCATTCCTCGACAATTTCCAGGGCACTTATGTGCGACCCTTAGACGCTGATGACCTAAGCCACGTAATTCAGCAGCCAGACGAATCGGCCAGGCAATTCTGGACATGGTTCCTAACAAAGAAAAATCAAATACTCGACTGTCCGGACGCAGAGGCCTTAGCAGCCTTCAAGCATAATATCCGTGACGAGTGGCTTGCCCGGCACCTAAGACAGGAGAAGCCGAAATCTATGGCAGCACTCACGGCACTCATGACCCGCTTTTGCGCGGGAGAAGACAGCCGGCTTGCTCGTAGCAACAACATGACCAAGAACCCTGGTCGTTCGGACACCAGGGACATTAGTGGCAGGTCGCATCGCAACCAGCAGAAGCGCCGCATCAACGGCGACAACGCTAAGGATACGACAGTTAATGCCGGATTCAGAGGCTCTAAATCCGGTCAACGGAAAAAGTCATTCAAAAGGAATCCTAGGGGCCCGTCCAGCTTGGACCGAATACTCGACCGCTTGTGCCAAATACATGGCACCCCCGAAAAGCCGGCCAATCACACCAACAGGGACTGTTGGGTGTTCAAGCAGGCAAGCAGATTAAGCGGCGACAATGAAGACAAGGGGTTGCATAGCGATGACGACGAGGAGCCCCGGCCGCCGAACAACAATGGACAGAAGGGTTTTCCCCCACAAGTGCGGACGGTGAACATGATATACGCCACCCACGTCCCCAAGAGGGAGCGGAAGCGTGCGTTAAGGGACGTATACGCGGTAGAGCCAGTCGCCCCAAAGTTCAACCCATGGTCCTCCTGCCTGATCACCTTTGATCAAAGAGACCATCCCACTAGCATCCGTCATGGCGGATTCGCCGCATTGGTTCTCGACCCAATTATTGATGGATTTGATCTCACTAGAGTCCTTATGGACGGCGGCAGTAGCCTGAACCTGCTTTACCAGGATACAGTGCAGAAAATGGGCATAGATCCCTCGAGGATTAAGCCCACCAAAAAGACCTTTAAAGGCGTAATACCAGGTGTAGAGGCCAGCTGCACAGGCTCAGTCACACTTGAAGTGGTCTTCGGATCTCCGGATAATTCCCGAAGCGAGGAGTTAATCTTCGACATAGTCCCGTTCCGCAGTGGTTATCATGCACTGCTCGGGCGAACCGCATTTGCCAAGTTCAATGCGGTCCCGCACTATGCATACCTTAAGCTCAAGATGCCATGCCCTCGAGGAGTAATTACGGTCAATGGAAACACCGAATGCTCCCTCCATACGGAGGAGCACATGGCGGCCCTCGCAGCGGAAGTACAAAGCAGCCTTTCCAGGCAGTTCTCCAGTCCGGCCATTCAACGACCGGACACCGTCAAGCGCGCCCGGAGTAACCTACAACAAGACCGCCTGGCACGTTCCGAGCAGGCGTAGCAATTCGGCCCCGACCCCAACCCTCGCAAAAAGGTGACGCCAGTACTTCGCGTCCATAACTACGCTCTGGAGATACCTTGGGCATAGGGGGAGGGGCACCATCACAGCACGCCCAAAACACGGCTTAAACCGCACCAGGGGCTGCCGATTTTTTACTTTTCTCTTACTTTCAGGACTCTACTCTCCGGAAGGACTGTTCGGCAGTTCAACTACTGCACAAACGATGCAAGAACCAGGAAGCAGACAAGCCATGCCGCATTACGGAAATCACAGGTGGTCTCTATCACGAGCAGTATACCTGTTTCGCATACTATTCCGCAGCTTGCCCCTGGAGCAGACATGTTAAATAGTCCAACTTTTCATTTATCACATTACTTGTATCGTTCTGCTTTGATCGCAGCCATTTTAATGAACAATGCATAGCTTTTGTCTATTTTTTGCATTACCTTTTTTTCCTTAATGACATGTTGCACCCGTACACCTTGGTACGGCCAAAATACGCCAGGGGCTTCAGTACCCCTCAACATGGTGTAAGAAGTCCGAACACTTTCACAAGTGCGGCACCCCGAACTTATAGCATTATATGCATCGGCTCCGAATCATGTCTTGGGTCAATAGTTGGGTTTTCCCGGCTCCTATGTTTTGGTGCCTTATGTTCCACTATATCGGCTAAGGTAGCACTAGGAGAACCACTGCGATTGTGCCCCAGTTGAGCTGGGCCGAGCACCTCAGTGGAGAAAGCTAAAACTGACCGTCATGATGAGGCGAGAGCTGGTCGCTGTTCGAGAGGTCTTTTCGAGTCCTTAAAGACTTATGCCGCTTAGGGCGAGGAGTCGGCTCTGTCCGGCCAAGGCGTGGATAGCGCCCCGAACTCGGTCTTACGAATACTAGGGGCTTCGCCGAAATTTAAAATTATAGAATTCTATGGCTAAGTGAGAGTGTTCACACATTATAGTCCGATTGCCTCGTTTGTTGGGCTGAGCGCCTCCCTCGAAGGACCCAAATATGGGAAAAAGAGCGCCCAGGTTTATCCCCGAACACCCCAGCACTAGCGGCAAGGGGGCAGAAGCCGACGACTCGCCATCTCTCAGTATTGATAAACAGCCGCACAGAAGGTAATATTTTAAATTCAAGCAGCATTGCTTAGCGCATATGAACAAGTTTTCAGCGCACAGGATAACACGAGCGGGTTTTATTCAAAAAATACATCCTTGGTACATTCATCTGCAATAAGGCGGGCACCCTTCAGAACATCCTTATAATAATTCTCGGGCTTGCGATGCTCTTTCCCCGGCGGTGGCCCGTCCTTCACAAGCTTCTCCGCATCCAGCTTGCCCCAGTGCACCTTAGCACGGGCAAGGGCCCTACGGGCACCTTCGATGCAGACGGAGCGCTTGATGTCTTCAAGCCTCGGACAGGCCTCCACCAGCCGCCGCACCAGCCCGAAATAGCTCCCAGGCAGGGCCTCTCCAGGCCACATCCGAACTAGGAGGCCCTTCATGGCCTGTTCGGCCGCCTTGTAGAGCTCGACCAGTTGCTTCAGCTGGTCGCTCAGGGGCACGGGGTGTCCGGCCTCAGCGTACTGCGACCAGAACACCTTCTCCGTCAAGCTACCCTCCTCGGCTCGATAGAATGCGGCGGCATCAGATACACTCCGGGGAAGATCTGCGAACGCTCCTAGAGAGCTCCGGATTCGGGTAAGTAACAGGTAACTCACGTTTATGTGTTTGCTTTGCATAAAGAATGCCTTACTCGCCGCAATCTTCTTCACCTCATCCAACTACTGGAGGGTCCTCTGGGACTCGGCCTTGGCAAACTTGGCATTCTCTATAACTGCCGCGAGCTCGGACGCTCGCATCTTCGAGTCAAGCTCCAAACTCTCATGTTTCTTCATGAGAACCAGGAGCTCTTGCCGCACCTTGCCAACCTCAGCCTCGTACCTCTCCCGCTCGGTGCGCTCCACGGCCGCACTCTTCTCGGCCTCAAGCAGCGCTTGCTTAAGGGTCGCCACCTCAGACGTGCCCCCTACAATAGCCATGTCAATCCTGTCATTTTTTGCAATTGCACCTTTTTTATATACATATTAAAACAGGGTATTCCTTACCTTCCTTCTCCTCGAGCCGCTTCTTGGCACGCTCGAGCTCTTGCTCGGACTTCTCGAGACTCTGCTTCAGCACGTCAACTTCCACAGTCAGTGCGGCGGACGCTAGCAGAGAAGCCTGCATACGCATATCGACTCCTTTTGTTAGACTCCTGCGAATTCTTTGATCCTCTATTCGGCTTTTCTTCCTGAACGCCCAACAGAGCATCAGGGGCTACTGTCTATGCGGTAACATTATTTGAACATTCTTTACTTACCTCAAAGCCTGTTAAAAGGCTTGTACAAGCTTCAGTCAGTCCGCTTTTGGCGGACTGAACCTTCTGGATCACCGCACTCATAATAGTGCAGTGCCCCTCGTCGATGGAGGCACATTGGAGCGCCTCCAACATATTGTCCGGTGCCTCCGGTTGGACGGAGGTCATCGGCACGGCAGGCTTGCTCCTCTTGGAAGGAGGTCGCCCGCCGGACTCTGGAACCCTTGAAGATTCCGGAGCTGTGTCCGGCCTTAAGCCGGACTTGGAGCCCTGGGGGGTTTCATCCCCTTTACTCCTGGAGTCCGGGAGGTCGCATTGCGGCGCCTCCAGGACCACCTCCTCCCGGCTTGGAACCTGTTGGGACAACACTTCGGTGTCGTCCATAGGGCGGGGGGATGAAGCCGTCGGAAGCGAGTTTACCTCCGACGGATCCAGTGAGCCGCTCGACGATGTGTCGAGCCGGTCTTTAGGTGGGCTGCATAAACACATTCGACGTAAGGGAAAGCTATGCAATAAACAAATACTATGAGTCGCTCCGGTATCCGGATACTTACGATTTTGCCAGGGGCTTGGCCCTGGGCTGCCACTCTTCGTCGTTGTCGACGTTGGTGGAGCAGTCCGGAGGAAGGGTTTTCCCCTTCTTGGGCCCTCCGGCCTCCTCGGAGAGGGCGGCCTTCCTTTTCTTCTCTCCTCCCGCTGGAGGGGGAGAGGTCTCTTCTTCTTCCTCCTCGTCTTCATGAGAGGAAGGCGCTTCGGGACCGTCGGATGACGAGTCCGACACCTCCTGGCGTCGGGCACTCTTTCGAGTCCCCGTGGCCCTTTTCGTGGCCTTCTTCTCCGGCACCACATAGGGCGCCGGAACCAGTAGCTTCGCCAAGCGAGCGTCCGCTAGGCCCTCGGGCAAAGGAGCCGGACAGTTGATCTGTCCGGACGTCACCTCCCAATCCTGTCAAAGATAAGGGAGCTTAGATCCCGCATAGAGTCAAACTATGAAAAACTAATACCTTGTAAAAAGACGAAAACAGCTTACCGCCAGAGCACGGTGCTGAGCATTGAATCCGCGATCCTCGGCAGCGGATGCGGGAGCCTCGGTGCCCTTGAAAAGCATCCTCCAGGCATCTTTGTACATCGTGTCGAAGAGCCTGTTAAGAGTTCGATGCTGCGCTGGGTCGAACTCCCAAAGGTTGAAGGCCCGTCGTTGACACGGGAGGATCAGGCGGATGAGCATAACCTGGACTACGTTGACAAGCTTGAGCTTCTTGTCCACCAGGGTTTGGATGCATGTTTGGAGTCCGGTCAGCTCTCCTTTTTTACCCCACGACAAGCCGGTCTCCTTCCAGGAGGTGAGCCGCATAGGGGGTCCGGACCGAAACTCGGGGGCTACGACCCATTTGGGGTCGCACGGCTCGGTGATGTAGAACCACCCCGACTGCCACCCCTTCAGGGTCTCCACAAAGGAGCCCTTGAGCCATAGGACGTTGGCCATCTTGCCAACCATGGCGCCGCCGCACTCCGCCTGGCTGCCGCGCACCACCTTCGGCTTGACGTTGAAGGTCTTTAGCCATAAGCCGAAATGGGGGCGGATGTGGAGGAAAGCCTCGCACACGACGATAAACGCCGAGATGTTGAGGACGAAGTTCGGGGCCAGATCGTGGAAATCCAGGCCGTAGTAGAACATGAGCCCCCGGACAAATGGATGCAGAGGGAAGCCCAGTCCGTGGAGGAAATGGGGGAGAAATACCACCCTCTCATGAGGCCTAGGAGTGGGGATGAGCTGCCCCTTTTCGGGGAGTCGGTGCGCGATGTCGCTAGCCAGATATCCGGCCTTCCTTAGCTTTTTTATGCGTCCCTCTGTGACGGAGGAGACCATACACTTGCCTCCCGCTCCGGACATGACTGGAGAAGGTCAAGGTGGTAGTGCGGACTTGGGCGCTGGAGCTCGAGTGCGCAAGAATGGATAGGCAGAGGAGGAAGAAGGCATGGGTGAAAAGGTGAATCCTTATCCCCTTATATGGGCGTACGCGATTATGTGTCCCCACCAGCCTAATAAAACTTGCTTATCTCCAAGTGCCGTAATCAAAGGCGCGGTTGGGTTACCCACGCCTGTATTGATGAGAATCCCGAAATGAGGAGGCACGATCTCTGCTTCAACAAGACGTGCCAAGGAAACTACCTCGCACAATGCGCTGAGGTGGGATAATTAAATGGATAAAGGCTTGGCCGTGGCGTGTCGCACCACGGAATACGTCAGCAGATTAGATTTGTGTCAATATTATTATCCTCTCTATGGCAATATGTGGAAACTTATTTTGCAGAGCCGGACACTATCTTTGTATTCAAGATCTTCTATGAAGTACTTGGAGGAGGAACCCGCCTTGCAATGCCGAAGACAATTTGCGCGCGGACCCATCGTCATTGAAGCCTGGTTCAGGGGCTACTGAGGGAGTCCTGGATTAGGGGGTGTTCGGATAGCCGAACTATACCTTCCGCCGGACTCCCGGGCTATGAAGATACAAGATTGAAGACTCCGTCCCGCATCCGGAAGGGACTTTCCTTGGCGTGGAAGGCAAGCTTGAAGATACGGATGATCAGATCTCCTACCATTGTAACCGACTCTATGTAACCCTAACCCTCTCCGGTGTCTATATAAACCGGAGGGTTTTAGTCCGTATGACAACATACACATCAACAATCATACCATAGGCTAGCTTCTAGGGTTTAGCCTATCTGATCTCGTGGTAGATCAACTCTTGTAATACCCATACCATCAATATTAATCAAGCAGGACGTTGGGTTTTACCTCCATCAAGAGGGCCCGAACCTGGGTAAAACTTCGTGTCCCCTGCCTCCTGTTACCATCCGGCCTAGACGCACAGTTCGGGACCCCCTACCCGAGATCCGCCGGTTTTGACATCGACAGAGGGAGCTAGGGAGGGAGGGGCGACGGTGGCGGGATGGAGGAGGGAGAGGATGTAGGACAGAGGGGGCGACGGCGGCAGCAGCTAGCGGCACTACGGTGACGGCGGACGACGGGGTGAGGGGGATGGATGAGGGAGTGGCGAGGGGAAAGTGAGGGGCGGGTGCAGAAGATATGATGGCTTTAGTAGTAGCACTCTTTAGGGAAAAACACTACTACTAAACTCTATAGCAGTAGCGCTTTGTACTATAACCCGCTACTGCTAAGGATAAGCATGTAAAAATAAACATCAAAAATACATTGGTCATGAATGATGTTTTTGTGTAGAATCTAAACTTAGCTGCAAGAGGGGATGATACTTAGTAGCAGCGTGTGTTGGCGAAACGGGCTAATGCTAAGTACGTTAGTAGTAGCGCGTCTCTTGAAAGGGCGCTACTACTATACCTAGTCTGGAGGCAACGCCCTGGCAATTGTAGTAGGAGCGCTCTTTTCACATCGCACGCTACTGCTACTAGGTTATTAGTAGCTCAGTTTTATTCAGAGCACTACTAGTAAGTAGCAGTAGCGCTTGTTTTTAAACCGCGCTGCTGGTAAGATTCTGTGTATAAGGTTTTCCCTAGTAGTGCATAATTGTTGTTCAGCCGACGCGAATCCCAGAGGAAGACTGAGGTGGAATGACAACACGCGGGGCATCACGTGTTCAAACCCGGGGTGGCAGGGGTCAAAAGATCTGGTTCCTAGACCTGATGGGATACTAATGCCACATGTCAAGGCACTCGATTACCCGATTGACAGATGAGGCAGTGGGAGAGGCAAGTGGACTGAGCCACGACCTTCACCAACATTTACGCATAGGACTTGGGGGCTGGCTCACCATTTTTGTCAATTCACACATCCTGCTGACTGATTAGACTCGACGAGGTAAATTGCATGGCACGTGTGGCCCATGCGCTGTAAAGGGCCTGGCCCCGACAACGTGTGAGGCACTCATCGAGACCAGGCCAGAGGGCTTTTGCCAGTACCGTGAATAGCTGGTTCACGGAACCAACTATGCACGGGCCACAACACTACAAAAAAATACATTTCCGTGATGATACGTGTTTGTCACAGTAGGTCGCGTTTTTTGTCATGCATGTACATCCATGACAAATTTATGACATAATCAAGATAGTCATACCTGTGCTGTCGTAGAAGTGTTCCATGACATTACCAAAATTATCATCACGAAAGTGTCCAATTCCATGACGATAAATCGCGCGTCACAGAAGTGCTTTCGTCAAGGGTGACCGACACGTGGCATCCACCGTAACGAAACGCCGTTAAGCTATCGGATCGGGTTTTGGATCCGATAACCCGTTAACAGCCCCGACCAATGGGAAATTTCCACGTGTAAAATTCTTATTGGCCGGACGAAACACGTGTCAGCTCATTAGTGGGTCAGATAGGCACCTATGATATGTCGACACATGCCATGGCCCACCACTGGCCCATTTAGCTTACAAAGCCGGCCCGTTTGACTTGGTCAAAAGTTAATGGGCTGGCCCATGAAAAGCCTGTTAACGGTCTCTTCGCAAATAGCCCATTTTACGGCCCGTTAGGCCCTAAAGGAAATCGGCCCAACAACGTCATGTGGGCCGTCGAATATAACACCATCCCGTTTCACTTTCGGCCCATGTATGGCCCACGACGTCTTTCGGCCCATATGAGGCCTTCGTATCTTTCGGCCCTTTACAGGCCCACGGTGACTCTAGGCCATAATGAACAGTAATTTTCTTTATACCCGTTAACGGCCCGTGATTTACATGGGCCGTTTCCAGCCCATGTTATCTTTCGGCCTATTGATGGCCCATACGTTCTTGGGCTCTGAAAGTGCGTTATATCGACTAGAGGGGGGGGGGTGAATAGGCGATTTTTATGAAAGTCTTCAAAACTTGGGAGTTATGAAGACAAACAGTGAAGATTATGCCTATTACTATGCAGCGGAAGTTAGATTACACTAGGCCAGCCATGGTCATGTATTCAATAGAGTGAAAGCACAGTGACAAACAGCTTCAGTGTAATAAGGATCAAGTAGGAAGAAGTTATGAAGCCAAACAGATCATGCATTCACGTTGTGAAGACAAATGATAAAGCAAGCACGCAATGACTTCACAATGAGTAACAGCAAGAGAAGGAAGTGAAGATGAAACCAGTGACTCGTTGAAGACAATGATATGTTGGACCAGTTCCAGTTGCTGTGACAACTGTACGTCTGGTTGGAGCGGCTAGGTATTTAAACCTTAGGACACACAGTCCCGGACACCCAGTCCTGAACACACAGTTCAGGACACCAAGTCCTCACCGTAATCTCCTTGAGCTAAGGTCACTTAGTCCTCGCCCAATCACTCTGGTAAGTCTTCAAGGTAGACTCCCAAACCTTCATAGACTTCGTTCACTGGCAATCCACAATGTCTCTTGGATGCTCTGAACGCGACGCCTAACGGTCTGGAGGATTCACAGTCCTTAAGTGTAATAAGTCTTCAGATCACACAGATAAGAAGACTTAAGTGATGCCCAATTTACTCTGGCTCTGGGTGGTTAGGGCTTTTCTCCTCACTAGGAATTTTCTCTCAAAGGCTTCGAGGTGGGTTGCTCTCAAACGACAAAAGCCGTGCACTAAAATCTGAGCAGCTAACTGTTTATGGTTGTGGGGGTGGGCTATTTATAGCCACTTGGCAACCCGACCTGATTTGTCCGAAATGACCCTGGGTCACTAAGGAACTGACACGTGTCTCAACGGTCAGATTTCGAACTCTCATGGCAACTTTACTTGGGTTACAAGCAAAGCTGACTTGTCCGGCTCTGGACAAGATTTGCTCTCATTGTCTTCACTTGAAGACATAGGTTTTTGATTTAGGCATCACTTAAGTCATTCTGACTTGTTTTCCTGGACCCCACTTAACAGTACGGTGGTTCCTATGACTCAACAAAAATAAAAAGAACTACGAAAGATCTAAGTCTTCGAGTTCCATAGGCTTCATAACGCGTCTTCTGTTGTCATAGTCTTCAATGTGAATATCTTCATATACCACCTTTGACTTCAATGTCTTCATTCATTTTTAGGGGTCATCTCTGGTAGTAAACCGAATCAATGAGGGACTTCTACCTATGTTTTCCTGCAATTCTCACAAACACATTAGTCCCTCAACTAGGTTTGTCGTCAATACTCCAAAACCAACTAGGGGTGGCACTAGATGCACTTACAATCTCCCCCTTTTTGGTGATTGATGACAAACTAGTTGAAGTTTTCAACGGGGAATATAAAGTGTGAAGTCTGTAAAGGAATTGTCATCATAAGTTGCAAGTGCTCCCCCTGAAGATGTGCATATAAGTTAATTTGCTTTTGGAATGCAAATGCACATGGCAGGTTGTACTTGTGGAGATCAGCTTCAGCTTATGATGACAATCTACTATGCATGTGAAAGTATATGAAGATAATAACATGCATAATGGAAAATGGACGTCTGCAGAATGAGATGAGTGCAGAATTTATCGTCGCACATGCGGAATTTATCTTCGCAAAAGGAGTGGTAAAACAAGTAGCAGACGACCATCGAGTTTTAGTGTTTACAACTCAAAAGAACCAAATGAAGCAAAACAAGAGTTGCAAACACGAAGCAAGTATAACAAAACAAGGCACCCGCCCATATTGACCCGCTTGAAGACTATAAACATCATATGCTTCTCCCCCTTTTGTCAGGAATGACCAAAAAGGTTTGAAGACATAGAGTTTTCTACGCGTTCCCAGGCGCAGCAGGGTCGGTGGAGTTGTTTGGCGGTGCTGAGCTTTGAGGTGCTGAAGCGGGTGGTGGTGAAGTAGCATCATCATCTTCATCAATGATCCTCGCAATGACGGTGGCAGCAGATGAGGAATACTCAGAGTCTTCAAGTGATGGTGTGTTGCGCATCACAGCCCTCCTAGGAGGTGTGGTGTCAAATTTGAAGCGCTCTGTGAAGCCATCCTCTTCAAGTTCAGCTTCAGTGCAGATCATTGAGAGCCCTTTCCACGTACGACGGCAAGTCTCATGCGTAACGAAGGCATTCTTGGTGGCCAGGTTTCGAAGACGATTGACATCCACCAAGAGGCTCTTCATCTGACGTTTCAGCCAGTCGTGATGCCTATCTTGCTTTTGGTGAAGGGCCACAAGAAGCTCTCGGTCAGTGAGGACACGAGCACGCTTCTTGGGTCTTGGAGCGTTTGTGCTATCTGTGGCTTCAGTTGATGCTGGTGCACGTGTAGTGCCAGCCATAGGATAGACCCTGGACATGGCTTCAACACCTTCAACATTCTGCGTGAAGCTCTGGTGTTCGGCATTCTGAAGACTTATTGGTTGCTTGGCAGGCTCAGGGTATATTGCTTCAGCAGAGATATCCACATCTGGCAGGAAGATGCGATGGTTTCGGGCTGAGGGCTGATACGAAATTGTAGAGTGCAGTTTGATCAGCCTCATCACCCAAGGGGCATAGATTTTTAGACCAATAAGTCCGAGCCTGACGCAGCAAGTTGTCGTATGAAAAGATCCTGTGCATTGAAGCATTTGCCATGCATGATAGAGAATATGAGAGTCTTCATTGCACCCTCAATCTTGGCATGTGGAGAGTGTCCCTTAATGGGCCAGAGAGTCCGCCGGATAATATGATATATGGTCCTGGGCAGGTACTCTAGGTCTTCAACGAAGAACTCAGTTGGATAGGGTGCATCTTGAGGCAATGGCTTCATCATTGAGAGCATCTGACTCATATTGGGTTCAGGTCTCTGAAATATGCTCTCAATAGCTTCAAAATGAAGTTGACACCCTTCCTCGAAGAATTCGCCTGGAGTGGGCAGGCCAGTGAGCTCAATGATATTGAATGCATTGGCTTCATGATGGACATTTCCGGTCATCCACTCCAGGATCCAAGTCTTAGGATCACTGTTGTAGCCTTTGATGTGGAGAGTGGCATAAAACTGAAGCAGAAGCTCATGAACTGTTAGTCTTCTTTCTGCATTGGGGTGAATGACAGAAAGGGGTTCAACCATCAAGGGCTCTGTGGGAGCAGCCCTAGATTTCTTAGTCTTGCGCTTCTTTTTACTGGGGGCAGAAGGAGAGGCTTCAGAGCTCTTCCTTTTTCTGGCTTCAGCTTCTACAGCTCTTGTCTTCTTTAGCTCTGAAGCTGTTGACCGGCTCTTTGGCTTCGAGCCAGTCGTGGCGGTTGGGAAGACAATGGAAGTGGCTGCTTGTCTTGATGCCTCTGGTTCACTCACAGCAGGCTGCTTCTTCTTCTTTGCGGCCATCTTGGGGTCGATGCCTGGACGCCCAAGTGCCTTGCGATTTTCAGCCTCGTTGTAGGCTTGAACACATTTTTCAGCCAATGACTTCATCCTTTCATGCGAGCCTTGAGCTTCAGCACGCTTCTTCAGAAAGTTTTCTTTGAGATCATGCAGCATGATTTTGAAGCTTCTCACTTCCTGCACGCTGAGACTGGCCATGTGCTTCTTGAACTGAGCTTTTTCGTGATCAATTTTCTGCTTCAGCTCAACAATGCGCTGAGCAATGGCCAGTTCTGAAGCAATTGCGCCTTGGAAGGCGACGCTGAGTCCAACAGGCAGCTGCAGATCATTGAAGCTTATATCTGGTGTGTCAAACCATTCATCGATGAAGCTATGGATGATGGCGACATCAAAGAGAGGCAGATTGTTGAAGATTTCCGCTTCCTCCTTGCTTTTGATGAGCTGTTCTAGTGCGTCATTGCCCAGATCTTCATCGCTTGATAGATCAATGGCTTCACTGCGCAGAATGGCAGCAACAGTGAGCTCTTTGCCTGTGTGTTGCTGGGGCTCCTTATCCTTCAGGGGCTTGGAGATGCGGGATACATCTTCAGACTGCACACTGACTTCAGGAGGTGCAGTTTTCAATGGCTTCGCCCTTGAGATTTTTGAGGCAGGGGCCGGCTTCGAAGCTTTTGGTTTCTTTGTCTGCTTTGGCTTCGGCACAGCAGGAGCTTCATCAGACTCAGAATCAGCTGGAGGGTCATTCACAGCAGTCCCTTGGACTAAGATGTGGGTGATCAGGCCCTCAAGATTGGCAAACGGACCGATGATATTGGGTTCCGCGTCGCGTGTGCCATCTGCCCTTGGTGAGGAGGGACCAGGATTGAAGTCAAGCCCAAATTTCTTCTTGTTTAGCTTCGCAGACTGTTGAGCAAACTGAAAGTTGCGTTTGAAGAGATTGTCGTCACGACACCAGAGAAGTGACGACGGATGTGCATCATCAGGCTGTGGTCCTCGGACCATGCATGGGTAGAAGCCTTGAGCAATGGCTTCATCTCTGGTTCTGGGTACAAGGTTCTTGTATAAGATATCCCCCCATGGACTCTTGATTGCATTCTTTTCAGCATACTCCTGGGTGACGAAGCGGTATTTGAACCACTGTTCTGCCCAATAGCGTCGAATCCATTGGATTCGGGTTTTGCGCTGCCCATAGCTCTCTTCTGGATCTGTTTTGTACATTTCTGCCAAGTCTTCAGGCAGATCCTTGGAAGTTCCCTCACGTCTCTGTCTGCCCCCCTTTCTTGCTGCTGCAACTGAAGCCATAAACTTTAACTTGAAAGGCTTCAAAACTTTCAAAGGCTTCAAAGGCTTTCTTTTTCTGGACAAACAGGAACTGGCTTCAGGAGAGTTTATGTGATGCTGTAGGAATTCTGCAAATGAATGCAGACTATGAGAACCGAAGGATTCTCCCACGGACATGTACCTGTGACAGCATTAAGGTGCGAGGGAAGGGGAAGAGGTCATATGCATTCTCAGAAGGTTTTGAAGATTAATCAGTTTAGAAGACATTGACCTCATTGTGCGAAGACATTCACTTATAGATAAGAAGTTGGTTCCAGATTTGTACGAACCCATAGATCAGTACAAGTGAGGAATCTAACTACTTTATGAAGCACAAGTGAATATACTAGGCATGTTATGAGATGCAGCGAGAGATCTAACTGGTGTGAAGAGAAACTTCTTATGGTTGAAAGTGACAGAACCAAGAGATCAAAAGAGGCTATAAAAAGAAGTTTTATTTACCACACTGGAACTGCTAGACGGAAGGAAGTTGATGCCGAGCAGTTCAGTCCTCCGTGCCCTAACTTGGCGACGGAAAACACCTACGGCGACGGCGGAGAGGACGATGTCCGCGGTCGGCGTGAGGACGGCGTTGGAGAGGTTGCGGCAGCGAAGCGCTTCGTCTCCGGGGTCGTCGAGTGCTAGCGGTGGTGCTAGGGTTCGTGCGAGGATGGAAGAAGGAGATAATAACTGCGGTAAGTGTGAATTTATAGACTCAGAGGCGGCACTGTGCTATTACGCAGGTGCCCCTGGCGGTTCGCATTTGAGGCACGCGTGGCCAGTTAGCGGAAGTTTGGGGTTTGTTCCACGTCCCACGCACGCCTAAATTGTCGGGCGGTCGTTCCTGCTTCTCCGGATCTTATGTGGAGGAATGAGCATTAAAAACGGACTTTTATGGTTGTCTCTATGTCTTCAGCTGACAAGGACACAGTGAAGACATTCGACAGTTTCAACAGAATGCATATGACTTGGAGAGATAGAGTTTGAGATAGAAAGCATAGAGAGGTTAGGGTCCGATCACATTCACTTAGTTCAAAAGATTCAACCGAGAAGACATAGCTATAAGTGAATGCTGTAGAGGACAGAACACTTAGAGCATATATATATATATAATCATCGTAGTGAAGATAATCATGAAGACATGTTAAGTTCGAAGACAAACTAATGTGAAGATATTGCAAGGTAACGCCATGAGTTAAACACTTCAAAATGGAACATTTGGTGGTGGCGTTACCCACCGTATAGGAAGTATTAGACCCAGACACGGCGCACAATTATTGTGGCGCTCCGAAGTCAAATTCCACATTAATGTATTCACACTTAGAATGTATGTCTTCATTGATTGAAGATATACTTTACTTTGTGCGTTGCACATCTAAGTCATCAATATGCATAAGTGTTAGGATGTGTGCCTGATCACAGGACATTTGAGGATTCCAAGATATTTAGCTCACACCGTAACTTGCAAAACCTCTTCTCATCCAAGGGCTTGGTGAAGATATCTGCCAATTGCTCTTCAGTGTTGACGTGTATGATATCAATGTCTTCCTTCACAACATGATCTCTGAGAAACTGATGGCGAATTTCAATGTGCTTTGTCTTCGAGTGCTGAACTGGGTTGTTGGCAATCTTGATGGCGCTTTCGTTGTCGCAGTAAAGTGGCACTTGCTTCAGATGAATGCCATAATCCTTGAGTGTTTGCTTCATCCACAGAAGCTGAGCGCAGCAAGATCCAGCAGCAATGTATTCAGATTCAGCAGTGGAGAGAGATACACAGTTCTGCTTCTTTGAAGACCAACATACAAGTGATCGTCCCAGAAAGTGACATGTGCCTGATGTAGACTTGTGATCAACTTTGTCACCAGCATAATCAGCATCCGAAAATCCAACCAAATCAAACTCTGAGCCCTTTGGATACCATAATCCTAGAGTTGGGGTGTGAGCCAAATATCGAAGAATTCGCTTCACAGCTAAGTGATGCGACTCCTTTGGTGCCGCTTGAAATCGAGCACACATGCAAACACTAAGCATGATATCTGGCCTAGATGCACATAAATAAAGCAAAGACCCAATCATGGAGCGATATACCTTTTGATCGAACTCTTTACCATTGTCGTCAGGACCTAGATGATGTTTGGCTGGCATTGGTGTTGTGAAGCCTTTGCAGTCTTGCATACCGAACTTCTTCAGGCAATCTTTGAGATACTTCTCTTGAGATATGAAGATGCCATTGCGCTGTTGTCGGATTTGAAGACCAAGAAAGAACTTCAGCTCCCCCATCATGGACATCTGATATTGCTCTTGCATCATATATCCAAACTCTTCACTGTACTTCCGATTGGTGCAGCCGAAGATAATGTCATCCACATATATTTGGCACACAAACAGTTCACCATCGTATGTCTTCGTGAAAAGAGTGGGATCCAGGGAACCAGGTATGAAGCCTTTGCTCTTCAGAAAGTACTTGAGTGTATCATACCAGGCCCAAGGGGCTTGTGTGAGGCCATACAGTGCCTTGTTGAGCTTGTATACCATATCAGGATGTTTTGGATTTTCAAAACCAGGTGGTTGTGCAACATACACTTCTTCTTCAATCTTGCCATTGAGAAAGGCACTTTTCACATCCATTTGATATAGAAGTATGTTATGATGATTTGCATAGGCCAGCAGTATGCGTATGGCTTCAAGCCTAGCCACAGGAGCAAAAGTTTCATCGAAGTCAATGCCCTCTACTTGAGTATATCCTTGAGCAACGAGACGAGCTTTGTTTCTGACAACTTGACCATGCTCATCTTGCTTGTTGCGGTATATCCATTTGGTGCCTATTATGTTGTGCTTCCGTGGATCGGGACGCTTAACCAGTTCCCATACATTATTCAGCTCAAACTGTTGAAGCTCTTCTTGCATAGCTTGAATCCATTCAGGTTCCATGAAGGCTTCTTCAACTTTCTTGGGTTCTGATATTGAGACGAATGCGAAATGCCCATAGAAGTTTGCTAGCTGAGTTGCCCTTGAACGAGTGAGTGGACCAGGTGCATTGATGCTGTCAAGTATTCTGTCAATCTGCACTTCATTTGCAACACGAGGATGTATAGGGCGAAGACTTTGCTCTTGCTGATCTGCGTTGTTGTTTGGAGGAATGTCTTCATGCTGAGCATTGTCTTCATGTTGATCAGGTGCTGAGATGATGAGTTCTTCTTCAGGATGAGCTTCAGAAGGCATAATCTCTCCAGTTCCCACAAGCTTGATTGATTCACTAGCTGGGACTTCATCTAGCACATTTGGCAGTTGCTCTCTTTGTGAACCATTTGTTTCATCAAACCGCACATCCACTGTTTCGACCACTTTGTAATGGAAGAGATTGAAGACTCTGTAGGAGTGTGAATCCTTTCCATATCCAAGCATAAAGCCCTCATGTGCTTTTGGTGCAAACTTTGAGGTGTGATGTGGGTCCTTGATCCAGCACTTTGCGCCAAATACTCTGAAGTAACTGACATTTGGCTTCTTGCCAGTTAGGAGTTCATAAGATGTCTTGTTCAGAAGCTTGTGAAGATAAACACGATTGATTGTATGGCATGCAGTATCAATGGCTTCAATCCAGAATTTTCTTGGAGTCTTGTATTCATCTAGCATTGTTCTGGCCATTTCAATGAGTGTTCTGTTCTTGCGTTCGACGACGCCATTCTGCTGTGGCGTGTACGGAGCTGAGAATTCATGTGTGATGCCCAAGGTATCAAGATATGTATCAAGGCCAATGTTCTTGAATTCAGTGCCATTGTCACTTCTAATGTGCTTTATCTTGGCGCCAAAATTGTTCATAGCTCGATTGGCGAAGCGTCTGAAGACATCCTGCACTTCAGTCTTGTAAAGGATTATGTGTACCCAAGTATATCTAGAGTAATCATCAACAATGACGAAGCCATAGAGGCAAGCAGTAGTAGTAAAAGTTGAGTAGTGAGTGGGACCGAAAAGATCCATGTGGAGCAGTTCGAAGGGTTGTGTAGTAGTCATGATTGTCTTCGAAGGATGTTTTGCCCTTGTCATCTTCCCTGCTTCACAGGCACCGCATAAATGATCTTTCTTGAACTTGATGCCCTCGATGCCTATGACATGCTTCTTCTTCGCAAGGGTGTGGAGGTTCCTCATGCCAGCATGCCCAAGCCTCCGATGCCAAAGCCAGCATTCTGAAGCTTTTGCAAGAAGGCATACCGCAAGTTGTGGTCCTGCTGAGAAATCTACCACGTACAAATCACCTTTCCGATACCCTTCAAACACTAGTGATTTGTCAGATTCCATTAGCACCAGGCAGCGATATTTTCCAAACATTACAATCATATTCAGATCGCAAAGCATTGAGACAGACATTAAGTTGAAGCCAAGGGATTCAAAAAGCATGACTTTATCCATGTGTTGATCCTTTGAGATTGCAACTCTACCTAGACCCAATACCTTACTTTTACCAGTGTCAGCAAATGTGATGTGGCTCTTGTCGGATGGACGTAATGTTGAGTCCATAAGAAGGCTTCTTCTGCCAGTCATGTGATTTGTACACCCACTGTCAATAATCCATTCTGAAGATTTTGAAGTCGCTGGTGTCGTACCCTACAGTACAGTGGGATAGGCTTCACGAAGAGAATTGTGAAGCATAAACATTTGACGAACCAGTGGGTTATGAAAACTTAAATCCAGATTAGGACTAATAGGGAGAGTAGCATGCGATTCAGGAACGAAGTACATATTGATCCCATTCGGGCATTTTATCTTGCGCCCTACAAGATTTTTAAGGTCCCCAGCAATAGCATCAGAAGATTTTGTTTTTCTGCTGGAGACCTTTCCCTGCAAAAGAGAGTTAAGCTTTCTTAACCACCCACATCTTCAAGGGTGGCTTAGAAGCAATAAGTCTAAGTGCAGCATCTGAGAATTTTGGCTTTGAAGCCTTAGCAAACAGTCTAGCAGGTGGACAATAATACTCATAGGAATAAGCAGAATAATTTTTGGTCACATGAACACGGTTCGATGAACCGCTCTCATACTCATGTGCCTGAGTATGGTTTCCCTGCAAAACATTTGTGTTAGTGTGACTCAGGTGAGTCCTCTGTTTGTATGAAGCCATTGGACCGTATGAAGCCTTTGGTCTGAGATTTGTCTTCTTCAAGTGAGGTGTCATGAAGACATTCACAGGAAGATTTTCCAGACACTTTTTGGAAACCCAGATCTTCTTCATAGGCGGTCCATTCCTGCAGTTAGTACCAATGTACCTGGCAAACACTTCACCATTCTGATTCTTAAACAGTTTATAGTTTGCATCAAAGGATTCATCAATGATAATGGGGTTAGCACAAGTGAAGCCAGATAAGTTGGATGGATCTGCTGAATGTTCCTTTGCAGCAATCCATGTGGTTTTGGGGTACTGCTCAGGTTTCCAGTAAGAGCCATCTGCATTGATTTTCCTCACAAATCCAACACCCTCTTTCCTAGGGTTTCGATTCAGGATCTGCTTCTTGAGGACATCACATAGTGTCTGATGTCCTTTAAGACTTTTGTACATCCCTGTTTCAAGCAATGTCTTCAACATAGCATTCTCATCAGCAATAGCAGTGGTATCCTCAGCAGAGGGGTTAGTTACCACGTCAACAGTTGAAGATATTGCAACAGCAGTAGAAGTGGAACATTCAGCAACAGAATTAGCATTATCACGCTCAATGCATTTAAGACATGGTGGTTCAAATCCTTCCTGAGCGGGACTGATCTGTTCGGAGCGAAGTGACTCATTTTCCTTTTGAAGATCTTCACGAGCCACCCTCAATTTCTCAAGTTCTTGCTTCCTTTGAAGATAATCATAGGAAAGCTTTTCATGAGTTGTTGAGAGAGTATCATGACGATCTTCAAGTTCCTGATACTTAACGTGAAGGTTTTTTATGTCTTCAATTAAGGATTCAGATCGAGTCATTTCAGCACCCAACAGATCATCGCTTCTGTCTAACAGTTTTTGAATATGTTCCATAGCTTTCTGTTGTTCAGTTGCAATTTTAGCAAGTGTTTTGTAGCTAGGTTTTGAATCACATTCAGAGTCATCGTCACTAGATGTTTCATAGCGAGTAGTGCGTGTGTTTACCTTGGCACCGTGTGCCATGAAGCAGTAGGCAGGAGTGGAGTCGTTCTTGTCATTTGCATTGGTGTCGGTGATGCAGTCATTGTCTTCAGTGTTGAAGATGGACTTGGCGACGTATGCTGTAGCCAGACTCGCAATGCCAGAATCAGACTCCTCCTCAGACTCCACCTCTGCCTCCTCAGATGCGGACTCCTCCTCTGAATCCATCTCCTTTCCAACAAATGCACGTGCCTTGCCAGATGAGCTCTTCTTGTGTGATGAAGACTTTGATGAAGACTTGGAAGAAGACTTTGAGTATTTCTTCTTCTTCTTGTCGTCAGAATCATATTCCTTGCTCTTCTTCTTCCTTCTGTTCTCATTGTCCCACTGTGGACACTCAGAGATGAAGTGTCCAGTTTTCTTGCACTTGTGACATGTTTTCTTCTTGTAGTCATGAGCAGAAGCTTCATCATTCCTTGAGCTTGATCGTGAAGATTTTCTGAAGCCTTTCTTCTTGGTGAATTTTTGGAACTTCTTCACTAGCATTGCAAGTTCTCTTCCAATGTCTTCAGGATCATCAGAACTGCAGTCAGATTCTTCTTCAGATGAGGAGACAACTTTTGCCTTCAAGGCGCGAGTTCGCCCATAGTTTGGACCGTAGATATCTCTTTTCTCAGAAAGCTGAAACTCGTGTGTGTTGAGCCTCTCAAGTATGTCAGACGGATCGAGTGTCTTGAAATCAGGACGTTCTTGAATCATCAGGGCCAGGATGTCAAACGAACTATCAAGTGATCTCAGCAGTGTTTTGACGATTTCATGTTTGGTGATTTCAGTGGCGCCGAGGGCTTGAAGCTCATTTGTGATGTCAGTGAGTCTATCAAATGTGTGCTGGACATTCTCATTGTCATTTCGCTTGAAGCGGTTGAAGAGATTGCGAAGGACACTGATTCGTTGATCTCTCTGGGTTGAGATGCCTTCATTGACCTTGGAGAGCCAGTCCCAGACCAGTTTGGATGTCTTCAAGGCACTCACACGGCCATACTGTCCTTTGGTCAGATGACCACAGATGATGTTCTTGGCAGTAGAGTCCAGTTGAACGAATTTCTTGACATCAGCAGCAGTGACACCTTCTCCAGCCTTGGGAACGCCGTTCTCAACGACATACCATAGGTCGACGTCAATGGCTTCAAGATGCATGCGCATCTTATTCTTCTAGTAGGGATATTCAGTTCCATCGAAGACGGGGCATGCAGCGGAGACTTTGATTATCCCTGCAGTCGACATAGCTAAAACTCCAGGTGGTTAAACCGAATCACACAGAACAAGGGAGCACCTTGCTCTGATACCAATTGAAAGTGCGTTATATCGACTAGAGGGGGGGTGAATAGGCGATTTTTATGAAAGTCTTCAAAACTTGGGAGTTATGAAGACAAACAGTGAAGATTATGCCTATTACTATGCAGCGGAAGTTAGATTACACTAGGCCAGCCATGGTCATGTATTCAATAGAGTGAAAGCATAGTGACAAACAGCTTCAGTGTAATAAGGATCAAGTAGGAAGAAGTTATGAAGCCAAACAGATCATGCATTCATGTTGTGAAGACAAATGATAAAGCAAGCACGCAATGACTTCACAATGAGTAACAGCAAGAGAAGGAAGTGAAGATGAAACCAGTGACTCGTTGAAGACAATGATATGTTGGACCAGTTCCAGTTGCTGTGACAACTGTACGTCTGGTTGGAGCGGCTAGGTATTTAAACCTTAGGACACACAGTCCCGGACACCCAGTCCTGAACACACAGTTCAGGACACCAAGTCCTCACCGTAATCTCCTTGAGCTAAGGTCACTTAGTCCTCGCCCAATCACTCTGGTAAGTCTTCAAGGTAGACTCCCAAACCTTCACAGACTTCGTTCACTGGCAATCCACAATGTCTCTTGGATGCTCTGAACGCGACGCCTAACCGTCTGGAGGATTCACAGTCCTCAAGTGTAATAAGTCTTCAGATCACACAGACAAGAAGACTTAAGTGATGCCCAATTTACTCTGGCTCTGGGTGGTTAGGGCTTTTCTCCTCACTAGGAATTTTCTCTCAAAGGCTTCGAGGTGGGTTGCTCTCAAACGACAAAAGCCGTGCACTGAAATCTGAGCAGCCAACTGTTTATGGTTGTGGGGGTGGGCTATTTATAGCCACTTGGCAACCCGACCTGATTTGTCCGAAATGACCCTGGGTCACTAAGGAACTGACACGTGTCTCAACGGTCAGATTTCGAACTCTCATGGCAACTTTACTTGGGCTACAAGCAAAGCTGACTTGTCTGGCTCTGGACAAGATTTGCTCTCATTGTCTTCACTCGAAGACATAGGTTTTTGATTTAGGCATCACTTAAGTCATTCTGACTTGTTTTCCTGGACCCCACTTAACAGTACGGCGGTTCCTATGACTCAACAAAAATAAAAAGAACTACGAAAGATCTAAGTCTTCGAGTTCCATAGGCTTCATAACGTGTCTTCTGTTGTCATAGTCTTCAATGTGAATATCTTCATATACCACCTTTGACTTCAATGTCTTCATTCATTTTTAGGGGTCATCTCTGGTAGTAAACCGAATCAATGAGGGACTTCTACCTGTGTTTTCCTGCAATTCTCACAAACACATTAGTCCCTCAACTAGGTTTGTCGTCAATACTCCAAAACCAACTAGGGGTGGCACTAGATGCACTTACAGGCTCCTTTTCGGCCCTCGATTACTTCCGGCCCGTTACTGGCATGTTCCCCTAATGGGCCAAATTCGGCCCATGGCAAGAGTCGGCCCGTTACTGACCTGTTCCCCTAATGGGCTAAATTCGGCCCATGGCAAGAGTCGGCCCGTTACTGGCCTGTTACCCTAATGGGCTAAATTTGGCCCATGGCAAGAGTCGGCCCGTTTCTGGCCTGTTAACCCGTTGCACCGTTTCCAGCCCGTCCTATATTCTGGCCCATTAACGACCCGTTATGCCTGTGATAGAATTAAGCCTTTGCTGTCCTACGGCCTGTTAACAGCCTGTTACCGTGCTGGGCCAATACCAATTACGCCCGATTACGGCCCATGTAGACCCATTTATCCGACGGCCCGAGGCCCACCGATTACTGGCCCATTTATCGACGGCCCGTAGGAGACCCATGGATCCTACGACCCATATATGGCCCATGGTAGTTGTGGCCACTAGCAAACCAGGGAAAAAGAAGACTAGGAAATAAATAAGGTCGAAACTAACGCTAGGCTATTAAGGCGATTGCACAGATTACATCCACTCGGCATCAAAGATCGCCACCAGTGCAAATATACAGAACACCCTACACTATACAAAAATGGCTTGCTGTTTTCTTCAGCCGGTGGCTGCACGTTAAGAATAAATTTTGTATCGCACCAAAGCAAATTACAACTATATAACAAAAGGAAGGTTGGCATAAAACTTAACAGTCTAGCAGATAAATGCACCACCAGAAGTTCAAAAGCTCAGTTCATTTGACCTGACTGTTACATTTTCATGCTGTATTGTCCGATGTAGCACCATAACCCTCGCCTTCATTTCCCCTAGGCTCCTGAACAACATAGCAAATGTCTGATAGTCTGGTTTCAAAACCATGCATATCTTGACGACATTGAGCAATGTTTCTCCTTGTTTCACAAAGGGTCTCTGTTAGGGAATGGACTTGTGTCTGGAGCGCAGATACAACATTGCTTTGAGCTTGCATATCTTGATCATGAGGCAGTTTGGACGATATTGCCTTAACAACCAACCCAGTATTACGTAGGAACGTGCTTTTGGCACTGTTAGTGGACAGGTACTGACCCACTGCAGCAAGAGCTGACATTGCGGTTATAGTTGCCTCGCCACCTTCAGCGGTTCCACCATTTTTTCCATAGCTCACTGAAAAGTTGAGGTTTTACATTAGTAGTACCAGAACAGAAGATATTAAGGAGGCAGCAAATCCAAACAAAATAGCTTTGGTCTATATACAGAACTTATTCTGGTGAACCCATGTAAAATATTAGTTGTATTTTTATTGCAAAGTACATAATAAAACCAGGTTCCAAACATATGACCATGTACCATCGCTAATGTATTGTCTATTTCTTCACATTGTATTGAGGGCTAAGGATAAAGAACGAAGTTTATAATACGATAAGCATAGTATGACATCATTCATATCACAAAACAACTGAGAACAGACAAACAGACAATTGTAACGTTGTGTGGGCAAGTCCAGCACAGAACTAGATTACGGGTCAAGATCAAAGGAACATCACTCCTCTCTTTTAAACCTTGTAAGGTGCAATGATACGCTAAGACAATTGTGTATAAAATTGAAAAGAGTAATAGACATTGGCTGCAAACCATGCAGTTCAAGGCACAAGTCAGAGTAAGTAGTAGTTAAAAGGCATGAGGATTAAGGACTTACAATAGCGGCTTTGACTGGTGTAGTCATGCCCTTCTTCTTGCTGGTGTGTCAGTCCTTGAAGATTTCCACAGCATTTGGTTCAGGTACTTTTTGGTCCTTGCGGGCTTTCCTCTGCATTTCGAACAAGTCAATATAGATCTGATAATATGGTACAACGAAAAGAGTGAAACAACAACTAATTACAAGAGCCTTGCAGTGTGCAATATAGCTACGAGATCTTGTCGTCTGTTGGAATTTCACTTTCGTACGGTTGGCCTTGTTCTTTGAACAGTTCACCTACAAGAAGATAGATTTGTGTGGCCGATACATCTCCAACGTATCTATAATTTTTGATTGCTCCATGCTATATTATCTACTGTTTTGGACTATATTGGGCTTTATTTTCCACTTCTATATTATTTTTGGGAACAACCTATTAACCGGAGGCCCAGCCCAGAATTGCTGTTTTTTTTGCCTATTTCAATCTTTCGGATAAACAGAATATCAAATGGAGTCCAAACGGAATAAAATCTTCGGGAACGTGATTTTCTCACCGAACGTGATCCAGGAGACATGGACCCTACTCCAGGGGGGTCAAAGAGGAGGTCACGAGGGTGGGGGGCGTACCCTTCCCCCAGGGCGCGCCCCCTGCCTCGTGGGCCCCTCGGTGCTCCACTGACGTACTCCTTCCTCCTATATATACACACGTACCCCCAAACAATCAGAACAGGAGCCAAAAACCTAATTCCACCGCCGCAACTTTCTGTATCCACGAGATCCCATCTTGGGGCCTGTTCCGGAGCTCCGCCGGAAGAGGGCCATCATCACGGAGGGCTTCTACATCATCCTAGCCCCTCCGATGAAGTGTGAGTTGTTTACCTCAGACCTTCGGGTCCATAGTTAGTAGCTAGATGGCTTCTTCTCTCTCTTTGAATCTCAATACAAAGTTCTCCCCCTCTCTTGTGGAGATCTATTCGATGTAATCTTCTTTTTGCGGTGTGTTTGTTGAGATCGATGAAATAGTGGGTTTATGATCAAGTCTATCTATGAATAATATTTGAATCTTCTCTGAATTCTTTTATGTATGATTGGTTATCTTTGCAAGTCTCTTCGAATTATCCGTTTGGTTTGGCCAACTAGATTGTTAGTTCTTGCCATGGGAGAAGTGCTTAGCTTTGGGTTCGATCTTGCGGTGTCCTTACCCAGTGACAGAAGGGGCAGCAAGGCACATATTGTATCGTTGCCATTGAGGATAACAAGATGGGGTTTATTTCATATTGCATGAATTTATCTCTCTACATCATGTCATCTTGCTTAAGGCGTTACTCTGTTTTTAACTTAATACTCTAGATGCATGCTGGATAGCGGTGGATGAGTGGAGTAATAGTAGTAGATGCAGAATCATTTTGATCTACTTGTCACGAACGTGATGCCTATATACATGATCATGCCTAGATATTCTCATAACTATGCTCAATTCTATCAATTTCTCAACATTAATTTGTTCACCCACCGTAGAATACTTATGCTCTTGAGAGAAGCCACTAGTGAAACCTATGGCCCCCGGGTCTATTCTCATCATATCAATCTCCATCACTTTAATCTTGCTTTGCTTTTTTACTTTGCTTTTACTTTTTACTTTGCATCTTTATACCAAAAATACCAAAAATATTATATCTATCAGATCTCACTCTCGTAAGCGACCGTGAAGGGATTGACAACCCCTAATCGCGTTGGTTGCAAGTAGCTATCGCTTTGTGCAGGTACGAGGGACTTGAGCATGGCCTCCAACTGGATTGATACCTTGGTTCTCAAAAACTAAGGGAAATACTTACGCTACTCTACTGCATCATCCCTTCCTCTTCGGGGAAAACCAACGCAAGCTCAAGACGTAGCAAGAAGGATTACTGGCGCCGTTGCCGGGGAGTCTACGCAAAAAGTCAACATACCAAGTACCCATCACAATCCCTATCTCTCACATTACATTATTTGCCATTTGCCTCTCGTTTTCCTCTCCCCCCAATTCACCCTTGCCGTTTTATTCGCCCTCTCTCTATCCTCCCTCTCTATTTGCCTCTTTTTGCCCGCTTGCCTTTTTGTTTGCTCGTGTGTTAGATTGCTTGTTTGTCACGATGGCTCAAGATACTACTAAATTGTGTGACTTCACCAATACCAATAATAATGATTTCCTTAGCACTCCGATTGCTCCTCTTACCGATGCTGAATCTTGTGAAATTAATACTGCTTTGTTGAATCTTGTTATGAAAGATCAATTCGCCGACCTTCCTAGTGAAGATGCCACTACTCATGTGAATAGCTTCGTTGATTTATGTGATATGCAAAATAAAAAAGATGTCAATAATGATGTCGTTAAATTGAAGCTATTTCCTTTTTTGCTTATAGATCGTGCTAAAGCTTGGTTTCCGTCTTTGCCTAAGAATAGTATTGATTCATGGAACAAGTGCAAAGATGCTTTTATCTATAAGTATTTTCCTCCCGCTAAGATCATCTCTCTTAGAAACGATATTATGAACTTTAAACAACTTGATCATGAACATGTTGCACAAGCTTGGGAGAGAATGAAATTAATGATACGTAATTACCCTACTCATGGTTTGAATTTGTGGATGATCATACAAAATTTTTATGCCGGATTGAATTTTGCTTCTAGAAATCTTTTAGATTCGGCCGCGGGAGGCACTTTTATGGAAATCACTTTAGGAGATGCAACTAAACTACTAGATAATATTATGGTTAATTGTTCTCAATGGCACACTGAAAGATCTTCTAATAAAAAAGTGCATGCAATAGAAGAAATTAATGTGTTGAGTGGAAAGATGGATGAACTTATGAAATTATTTGCTACTAAGAGTGTTTCTTCTGATCCTAATGATATGCCTTTGTCTACTTTGATTGAGAATAACAATGAATCTATGGATGTGAATTTTGTTGGTAGGAATAATTTTGGTAACAACGCTTATAGAGGGAATTTTAATCCTAGGCCATATCCTAGTAATCCTTCTAATAATTTTGGGAATTCCTACAACAACTCTTATGGAAATTATAATAAGATGCCCTCTAAATTTGAGAATAGTGTTAAAGAGTTTATGAATTCACAAAAGAATTTTAGTGCTTTGCTTGAGGAGAAATTGCTTAAAGTTGATGATTTGGCTAGAAACGTTGATAGAATTTCTCTTGAGGTTGATTCTTTAAAGCTTAGATCTATTCCTCCTAAGCATGATATCAACGAGTCTCTCAAAGCCTTGAGAATTTCCATTGATGAGTGCAAGGAAAGAACCGATAGGATGCGTGCTTCCAAAGATGCCTTTATTAAAGCGTGTTCTTCCAATACCTATGAAAATCAAGATGAAGATCTAAAAGTTATTGATGTTGTTGGAAATATGCCCTAGAGGCAATAATAAATTAGTTATTATTATTATATTTCATTGTTCATGATAATCGTTTATTATCCATGCTAGAATTGTATTGATAGGAAACTCAGATACATGTGTGGATACATAGACAACACCATGTCCCTAGTAAGCCTCTAGTTGACTAGCTCGTTGATCAATAGATGGTTACGGTTTCCTGACCATGGACATTGGATGTCGTTGATAACGGGATCACATCATTAGGAGAATGATGTGATGGACAAGACCTAATCCTAAGCCTAGCACAAAGATCGTGTAGTTCGTTTGCTAAAGCTTTTCTAATGTCAAGTATCATTTCCTTAGACCATGAGATTGTGCAACTCTCGGATACCGTAGGAGTGCTTTGGGTGTGCCAAACGTCACAACGTAACTGGGTGGCTATAAAGGTACACTACAGGTATCTCCGAAAGTGTCTGTTGGGTTGGCATGAATCGAGACTGGGATTTGTCACTCCGTGTAAACGGAGAGGTATCTCTGGGCCCACTCGGTAGGACATCATCATAATGTGCACAATGTGACCAAGGAGTTGATCACGGGATGATGTGTTACGGAACGAGTAAAGAGACTTGCCGGTAAAGAGATTGAACAAGGTATCGGGATACCGACGATCGAATCTCGGGCAAGTACAATATCGCTGGACAAAGGGAATTGTATACGGGATTGATTAAGTCCTTGACATCGTGGTTCATCCGATGAGATCATCGTGGAACATGTGGGAGTCAACATGGGTATCCAGATCCCGCTGTTGGTTATTGACCGGAGAGTTGTCTCGGTCATGTCTGCATGACTCCCGAACCCGTAGGGTCTACACACTTAAGGTTCGATGACGCTAGGGTTATAGGGAATAGATATACGTGGTTACCGAATGTTTTTCGGAGTCCCGGATAAGATCCCGGACATCACGAGGAGTTCCGGAATGGTCCGGAGGTAAAGATTTATATATGGGAAGTCCTGTTTTGGTCACCGGAAAAGTTTCGGGTGCTATCGGTAACGTACCGGGACCACCGGGAGGGTCCCGGGGGTCCACCAGGTGGGGCTACCTGCCCTAGAGGGTTGCGTGGGACAAGTGTGAGAGGGGACCAGCCCCAGGTGGGCTGGTACGCCCCCCACCAGCGCCCAAGGCTAAGAGAGAAGGGAAAAAAGGGGAAACCCTAGGCTCAGATGGGCCTAAGGCCCACCTAGTGGTGCGCTCCCCTCTCTCCCCCCTTGGCCGCCCCCCTAGATGGGATCTAGGGCTGGCCGCCACCCCTAGGGGTGGAAACCTAGGTGGGGGCGCAGCCCCTCCCCTCCCCCTATATATACTTGAGGTTTTGGGCTGCCATACACACGAGAACATCTCCTTCTTGGCGCAGCCCTACCCCTCTCCCTCCTCGTCTCTTGCGGTGCTTGGCGAAGCCCTGCTGGAGTACCACGCTCCTCCACCACCACCACGTCGTCGTGCTGCTGCTGGATGGAGTCTTCCCCAACCTCTCCTTCTCCCCTTGCTGGATCAAGGCGTAGGAGACGTCACCGGGCTGTACGTGTGTTGAACGCGGAGGTGCCGTCCGTTCGGCACTAGGATCATCGGTGATTTGGATCACGACAAGTAAGACTCCATCAACCCCGTTCACTTGAATGCTTCTGCTTAGCGATCTACAAGGGTATGTAGATGCACTCTCCTTCCCCTCGTTGCTAGATTACTCCATAGATTGATCTTGGTGATGCGTAGAAAATTTTGAATTTCTGCTACGTTCCCCAACAGTGGCATCAAGAGCTAGGTCTATGCGTAGTTTCTATGCATGAGTAGAACACAAAGCAGTTGTGGGTGTTGATTTTGTCAATTTACTTGCCGTTACTAGTCTTATCTTGATTCGGCGGCATCGTGGGATGAAGCGGCCCGAACCGACCTTACACGTACTCTTACGTGAGACTGGTTCCACCGACTGACATGCACTAGTTGCATAAGGTGGCTAGTGGGTGTCTGTCTCTCCCACTTTAGTCGGATCGGATTCGATGGAAAGGGTCCTTATGAAGGGTAAATAGAAATTGGCATATCACGTTGTGGTTTTGGCGTAGGTAAGAAACGCTCTTGCTAGAAACCTATAGCAGCCACGTAAAAACTTGCAACAACAATTAGAGGACGTCTAACTTGTTTTTGCAGCATATGCCTTGTGATGTGATATGGCCAAAAGGATGTGATGAATGATATATGTGATGTATGAGATTGATCATGTTCTTGTAATAGGAATCACGACTTGCATGTCGATGAGTATGACAACAGGCAGGAGCCATAAGAGTTGTCTTTATTTATTTATGACCTGCGTGTCAACATAAACGTCATGTAATTACTTTACTTTATTGCTAAAGCGTTAGCCATAGTAGTAGAAGTAATAGATGACGAGACAACTTCAAGAAGACACGATGATGGAGATCGTGGTGTCATGCCGGTGACAACGATGATCATGGAGCCCCGAAGATGGAGATCGAGAGGAGAAAAATGATATTGGCCATATCATGTCACTATTTGATTGCATGTGATGTTTATCATGTTTTACATCTTATTTTCTTAGAACGACGGTAGCTTAAATAAGATGATCCCTCACTAAAATTTCAAGAAAGGTGTTCCCCCTAACTGTGCACCGTTGCGAAGGTTCGTTGTTTCGAAGCACCACGTGATGATCGGGTGTGATAGATTCTAACGTTCGAATACAACGGGTGTAAGCCAGATTTACACAGCAAAAACACTTAGGTTGACTTGACGAGACTAGCATGTACAGACATGGCCTCGGAACACGGAAGACCGAAAGGTCGAGCATGAGTCGTATAGAAGATACGATCAACATGAAGATGTTCACCGATGTTGACTAGTCCGTCTCACGTGATGATCGGACACGGCCTAGTTGACTCGGATCATGTTTCACTTAGATGACTAGAGGGATGTCTATCTGAGTGGGAGTTCATTAAATAATTTGATTAGATGAACTCAATTAGCATGAACATAGTCTAAATTGTCTTTGCAAATATGTTGTAGATAAATAGCTCATGTTGTAGCTCCCTGTTTCAATACGTTCCTAGAGAAAGATTAAGTTGAAAGATATTGTAAGCAATGATGCGGACTAGGTCCGTAGTCCGAGGAGTGTCCTCACTGCTACACAGAAGGCTTATGTCTTTGATGCACCACTCGATGTGCAAACCCCTACAACTTCGTCTGTGGATGTTGTGAACACCTGACAGACACATCCTAATGACTACTTGATAGTTTAGTGCACCATACTTTACGGCTTAGAATCGGGATTCCAATGACGTTTTGAACGCCATAAGACATATGAGATGTTCCAAGAGCTGAAATTGGGATTTCAGACTCATGCCCGTGTTCAGAGGTGTGAGACCTCTGACAAGTTCTTTAGCCAACAAGATGGAGGAGAATAGCTTAGCTAGTGAGCATGTGCTCAGAATATCTGGGTGCTACAATCACTTAAATCAAGTGGGAGTTAAACTTCCAGATAAGATAGTGATTGATAGAGTTCTCTAGCCACTATCACTAAGCTACTAGATCTTCGTGATGAACTATGACATGCAAGGGATGGAGTTGATCCCGGAGCTGTTCGCGGTGCTTAAGACCGTAAGAGGTAGAAATCAAGAAGGAGCATCAAGTGTTGATGGTTTAACAAGACCACTGGTTTCAAGAAGGGCAAGGGCTAGAAGGGAAACTTCATGGATGGCAAACCAGTTGCCGCTCCAGTAAAGGAACCCAAGGTTGAACCCAAACCCGAGACTAAGTGCTTCTATTGTAAGGGGAATGGTCACTGGTAGCAGAATTACCCCAAATGCATGGTAGATAAGAAGGCTGGCAACTTCAACAAAGTATATACGTGTTATTAATGTGTACCTTACTAGTACTCCTGGTAGCACCTGGGTATTGGATACCGGTTCAGTTGCTATTATTGGTGACTTGAAGCAAAAGCAACGGACTAAACGGAGACTGGCTAAGGGAGAGGTGACGATGTGTGTTGGAAGTGTTTCCAAAGTTGATGAGATCACCACCGCACGCTCCATCTGCCTTCGGGATTAGTATCGAACCTAGATATATGTTATTAGGTGTCTACGTTGAGCATGAATATGATTAGATCATGTTCATTGCAATACGGTCATTCATTTA
Organism: Triticum urartu; assembly: GCF_056163025.1. Lineage (NCBI taxonomy): Eukaryota > Viridiplantae > Streptophyta > Magnoliopsida > Poales > Poaceae > Triticum > Triticum urartu. The sequence goes on from NC_141874.1 coordinate 145,986,299, forward strand.
AGTTAGAGAATAATGGTTATTCTATTTACATGAATGATACCTTTCATGGTCATGCACCCTATGTGAATGGTTCATTGAATCTCGGTCGTGGTAATACACATGTTCATGCCAAAAGATGCAGAGTTAATAATGATAGTACCACTTTCTCGTGGCACTGCCGCTTAGGTCATATTGGCGTAAGATGCATGAAGAAACTCCATGTCTATGGATGTTTGGAGTCACTTGATTTTGAATCGCTTGACACATGCGAGCCATGCCTCATGGGCAGGATGACTAAGACCCCGTTTTCAGGTACAATGAAACGGGCAAGTGACTTGTTGGAAATCATACATGCTGATGTGTGTGATCCAATGATAATTGAAGCGTGCGGTGGATATCGCTATTTTCTCATCTTCACTGACGATTTGAGTAGATATAGGTATATTTACTTAATGAAGCACAAGTCTGAAACGTTTGAAAAGTTCAAGCGATTTCAGAGTGAAGTTAAGAATCATCATAACAAAAAGATCATGTTCCTACGATCTGATCAAAAGGGGATTTTCTGAGTTATGAGTTTGGCAATCACTTAAGACATTGTGGAATTGTTTCACAGTTGAAGCCACCTCGAACACCACAAGATAATGATATGTCCGGACGTCGTAATCGAACCTTATGAGATATGGTGCAATCTATGATGTCTCTTATCAATCTACCGTTTTCATTTTGAGGTTATGCGTTAGAGACAGTTGCATTCACTTTAGATAGGACACCATCTAAGTCCGTTGAGACGGCGTCGTATGAACATTGGTTTGGCAAGAAACCAAAGTTGTCGTTTCTTAATGTTTGGGGCTGCGATGCTTAAGGCTTCAGCCGGAGAAGCTCGAACCCAAAGCGGACAAACACATCTTCATAGGATACCCAAAGGTGACAGTAGGGTATACCTTCTACCTCAGATCCGAGGGCAAATTGTTTGTCGCTAAGAACGGGTCCTTTCTCGAGAAGGAGTTTCTCTCGAAAGAATTGAGTGGGAGGAAGATAGAACTTGATGAGGTTGTCGAACCTTTACTTCAACTAGAGAGTGATGCAACACAGAAAGATGTTTTCTGTGGCGCCTACGTCTGTTGAATAGGAAGTTAATGATAGTGATCATGAAGCTTCGGATCAAGTTGCTATCGAACCTCGTAGGTCGACAAGGATGTGTACTACTCCTAAGTGGTACGGTAATCCTGTCTTAGATATCATGTTGTTAGACAACAATGAACCTACGAGCTATAGAGAAGCAATGGTGGGCCCGTATTCCGACAAATGGTTAGAAGCCATGAAATCCGAGATAGGATCCATATATCAGAACAAAGTATGGACTTTGGTGGACTTGCCCGATGATCAGCAAGCCATTGAGATAAATGGATCTTTAAGAAGAAGACGGACGTGGGCGGTAATGTTACCGTCTATGAAGCACGACTTGTGGGAAAGAGTCTTTTCACAAGTTCAAGGAGTTGACTATGTTGAGAATTTCTCACCCGTAGTGATGCTTGAGTCCGTCGGAATTATGATAGCATTAGCTGTATTTTTCAATTATGAAATCTTACAAATGGATGTCAAAACAAGTTTTCTTACCAGTTTTTGGTAAGAAAAGTCGTATGTGATACAATAGGGTTTTGTCGATCCTAAGGATGCTAAAAGGTATGCTGGCTCTAGCGATCCTTCTATGGACTAGAGCAAGCATCTCGGAATCGGAATATATGCTTTGATGGAGTGATCAAAACTTTTAGGTTTATACAATGTTTGCTGGAAACTTGTATTTACAAGAAAGTGAGTGGGAGCACTACAACATTTCTGATAAGTATACGTGGATGACATATTGTTGATTCGAAATGATGTAGAATTTCTGAAAAGCATAAACAGTTATTTGAAGAGTGATTTTCAAAGGAAGACCTAGATAAAGCTGCTTACATATTGGGCATCAAGATCTATAGAGATAGATCAAAACGCCTGATGATACTTTCAAAGAACGCACACCTTGACATGTTTTTGAAGGAGTTCAAAATAGATCAGTCAAAGAAGGGGTTCTTACCTGAGTTGTAAGGTGTGAAGTTGAGTAAGACTCAAAGCTTGACCACGGCAGAAGAAAGAGGAAGGACGAAGGTCGTCCCCTATGCTCTTGTCATAGGCTCTATACGGTATGCCATGCTGAGTACCGCACCTGATGTGTGCCTTGCCACATGTCTGGCAAGAGGGTACAAAGGTGATCTAGGACTGGATCACCACATAGCGGTCAAAATTGTCCTTAGAGGAATAAGGAAATGTTTCTCGGTTATGGAGGTGGTAAAGAGTTCGACGTAAAGAGTTACGTCGATGCAAGCTTAACACCTATCTGGATAGCTCTGAGTAGAGATACCGGATACGTATAATGGAGCAATAATGTGGAATAGCTCCAAGTGGAACGTGGTAGCAGCATCTACGATATGACATAAAGTTTTGTGAAATACATAGGGATCTGAATATGGCAAGACCCGTTGACTACAACCTCTCTCACAAGAATAACATGATCAAACCCAGAACTCTTTGAGTGTTTATCACATAGTGATGTGAACTAGATCATTGAGTCTAGTAGACTCTTGGATGTTGGTCACATGGCGATGTGACCTGTGAGTGTTAATCACATGGCGATGTGAACTAGATTATTGACTCTAGTGCAAGTGGGAGACTGTTGGAAATATGCCCTAGAGGCAATAATAAATTAGTTATTATTATTATATTTCATTGTTCATGATAATCGTTTATTATCCATGCTAGAATTGTATTGATAGGAAACTCAAATACATGTGTGGATACATAGACAACACCATGTCCCTAGTAAGCCTCTAGTTGACTAGCTCGTTGATCAATAGATGGTTACGGTTTCCTGACCATGGACATTGGATGTCGTTGATAACGGGATCACATCATTAGGAGAATGATGTGATGGACAAGACCCAATCCTAAGCCTAGCACAAAGATCGTGTAGTTCGTTTGCTAAAGCTTTTCTAATGTCAAGTATCATTTCCTTAGACCATGAGATTGTGCAACTCCCGGATACCGTAGGAGTGCTTTGGGTGTGCCAAACGTCACAACGTAACTGGGTGGCTATAAAGGTACACTACAGGTATCTCCGAAAGTGTTTGTTGGGTTGGCACGAATCGAGACTGGGATTTGTCACTCCGTGTAAATGGAGAGGTATCTCTGGGCCCACTCGGTAGGACATCATCATAATATGCACAATGTGACCAAGGAGTTGATCACGGGATGATGTGTTACGGAACGAGTAAAGTGACTTGCCGGTAACGAGATTGAACAAGGTATCGGGATACCGACGATCGAATCTCGGGCAAGTACAATACCGCTGGACAAAGGGAATTGTATACGGGATTGATTAAGTCCTTGACATCGTGGTTCATCCGATGAGATCATCGTGGAACATGTGGGAGCCAACATGGGTATCCAGATCCCGCTGTTGGTTATTGACCGGAGAGTTGTCTCGGTCATGTCTGCATGACTCCCGAACCCGTAGGGTCTACACACTTAAGGTTCGATGACGCTAGGGTTATAGGGAATAGATATACGTGGTTACCGAATGTTGTTCGGAGTCCCGTATAAGATCCCGGACATCACGAGGAGTTCCGGAATGGTCCGGAGGTAAAGATTTATATATGGGAAGTCCTGTTTTGGTCAACGGAAAAGTTTCGGGTGCTATCGGTAACGTACCGGGACCACCGGGAGGGTCCCGGGGGTCCACCAGGTGGGGCTACCTGCCCCAGAGGGTTGCGTGGGCCAAGTGTGAGAGGGGACCAGCCCCAGGTGGGCTGGTACGCCCCCACCAGCGCCCAAGGCGAAGAGAGAAAGGAAAAAGGGGAAACCCTAGGCTCAGATGGGCCTAAGGCCCACCTAGTGGTGCGCCCCCTCTCTCCCCCCTTGGCCACCCCCCCTAGATGGGATCTAGGGCTGGCCGCCACCCCTAGGGGTGGAAACCTAGGTGGGGGCGCAGCCCCTCCCCCCCTATATATACTTGAGGTTTTGGGCTGCCATACACACGAGAACATCTCCTTCTTGGCGCAGCCCTACCCCTCTCCCTCCTCGTCTCTTGCGGTGCTTGGCGAAGCCCTGCTGGAGTACCACACTCCTCCACCACCACCACGCTGTCGTGCTGCTGCTGGATGGAGTCTTCCCCAACCTCTGCTTCTCCCCTTGCTGGATCAAGGCGTGGGAGACGTCACCGGGCTGTATGTGTGTTGAACGCGAAGGTGCCGTCCGTTCGGCACTAGGATCATCGGTGATTTGGATCACGACGAGTACAACTCCGTCAACCCCGTTCACTTGAACGCTTCCGCTTAGCGATCTACAAGGGTATGTAGATGCACTCTCCTTCCCCTCGTTGCTAGATTACTCCATAGATTGATCTTGGTGATGCGTAGAAAATTTTGAATTTCTGCTACATTCCCCAACAGATGTGTCCCCTATTAAATCTTTATTTTGCAATATGAATCTTTATGAAACTAAATATGATCTTCCTTTAGCTAGAAGGCGTTCTAAAAATTCGGAGTATTTAGATCTTAATGATGAAATTGATGAAAGTGGGATTGAAAGAAATAAAAATCTAGATGTTGCTAAACCCACTATATTGGATTTCAAGGAATTTAATTATGAAAGTTGCTGTTTAATTGATTGTATTTCCTTGTTGCAATCCGTGCTAAATTCTCCACATGCTTATAGTCAAAATAAAGCCTTCACCGAACATATTGTTGATGCCTTGATGCAATCTTATGAAGAAAAACTTGAGTTGAAAGTTTCTATCCCTATAAAACTCTATGATGAGTGGGAACCAACTATTAAAATTAAAAATAAAGATCATGAGTTTTATGCTTTGTGTGATTTGGGAGCTAGTGTCTCTACTATTCCCAAGACTTTGTGTGATTTGCTAGATTTCCGTAATTTCGATGATTGCTCTCTAAACTTGCATCTTCCGGATTCCACTATTAAGAATCCTATGGGAAGGATTAATGATGTTGTTATTGTTGTAAATAGGAATTATGTGCCCGTAGATTTCATTGTTTTTGATATAGATTGCAATCCTTCTTGCCCTATTATTCTTGGTAGACCTTTCCTTAGAACGGTTGGTGCGATTATTGATATGAAGGAAGGGAATATTAGATTTCAATTTCCATTAAAAAAGGGCATGGAACACTTTCCTAGAAAGAAAATAAAATTACCATATGAAACTATCATGAGAGCCACTTATGGGTTGCCTACCAAATATGGCAATACCTAGATCTATCCTCGCTTTTATGCCTAGCTAGGGGCGTTAAACGATAGCGCTTGTTGGGAGGAAACCCAATTTTATTTTTATTCCTTGATTTTTGCTACTGATTAGTAATAAATAAATTATTTATCATCTGTTTTGGTTATGTTTTTTGTTTTTAATTAGTGTTTGTGCCAAGTAGAACCGTTGGGAAGACTTGGGGAAAGTCTTGTTGAACTTGCTGTAAAAAACAGAAACTTTAGCGCTCACGAGAACTGCTGTCATTTTTATTTGAAGAGTGCTATTTAGTTAATTCTTTTTTAAGATGATTAATAGATAAATTCCTCACGTCCAGAAATTTATTTTAGAATTTTTCGGGTTCCAGATCTTGCGCTAGCTACAGATTACTACAGACTGTTCTGTTTTTGACAGATTCTGTTTTTCGTGTGTTGTTTGCTTAGTTTGATGAATCTATGGCTAGTAAAATAGTTTATAATCCATAGAGAAGTTGGAATACAGTAGGTTTAAAACCAATATAAATAAATAATGAGTTCATTACAGTACCTTGAAGTGGTCTTTTGTTTTCTTTCTCTAACGGAGCTCACGAGTTTTCTGCCTTAAGTTTTGTGTTGTGAAGTTTTCAAGTTTTGGGTGAATTCTTTTGATGGATCATGGAACAAGGAGTGGAAAGAGCCTAAGCTTGGGTATGCCCATGGAACCCCCAAGATAATCCAAGGACACCAAGAAGTCAAAGCTTGGGGATGCCCCAGAAGGCACCCCCTCTTTCGTCCACTTCCATCGGTAATTTACTTGGAGCTATATTTTTATTCACCAACATGATATGTGTTTTGCTTGGAGCGGCTTTTATTATTTGTGTCTTTGTGTCTTAGTATGCCACAATCATCCTTGCTGTACACACATTTTGAGAGAGCCATACATGAATTAAAATTTGATAGAATACTCTATGTGCTTCACTTATATCTTTTGAGCTAGATAATTTTGCTCTATGTTCTTCACTTATATCTTTTGAGCTAAGTAATTTTGCTCTATGTGCTTCACTTAGATCTTTTAGAGCACGGTGGTGGATTTGTTTTAAAGAAACTATTGATCTCTCATGCTTCACTTAAATTATTTTGAGAGCCTCTTAATAGCATGGTAATTTGCTTAATAATAATATGCTTGGTATTCAAGATTTGTGAAACTTTCTTTTGAGTGTGTTGAATACTAAGAAAAGATTGAAGCATGATAATTGTTTTGAGATATGGAGGTGATAATATTAAAGTCATGCTAGTTGAGTAGTTGTGAATTTAAAGAATACTTGTGTTAAAGTTTGTGATTCCCGTAGCATGCACGTATGGTGAACCGTTATGTGACGAAGTCGGAGCATGATTTATTTATTGATTGTATTCCTTATGAGTGGCGGTCGGGGACGAGCGATGGTCTTTTCCTACCAATCTATCCCCTAGGAGCATGCGCTTAATACTTTGCTTTGATAACTTATAGATTTTTGCAATAAGTATATGAGTTCTTTATGACTAATGTTGAGTCCATGGATTATACGCACTCTCACCCTTCCACCTTTGCTAGCCTCTCTAATACCGCGCACCTTTCGCCGGTATCATACACCTGCCATATACCTTCCTCAAAACAGCCACCATACCTACCTATTATGGCTTTTCCATAGCCATTCCGAGATATATTGCCATGCAACTTTCCACCATCTAGTTCATCATGACACATTCATCATTGTCATATTGCTTAGAATGATCATGTAGTTGACATAGTATTTGTGGCAAAGCCACCGTTCATAATTTCTTCCTACTTGTCACTCTTGATTCATTGCATATCCCGGTACACCACCGAAGGCATCCATATAGAGTCATACTTTGTTTTAGAATCGAGTTGTAATCATTGAGTCGTAAATAAATAAAAGTGTGATGATCATCATTCAATAGAGCATTGTCCCAAATAAAAAAAGAAGAGAAAGGCCAAAAAAAGAAGGCCCCAAAAAAGAAAATAAATAAAAAGGGGTAATGCTACTATCCTTTTTTCCACACTTGTGCTTCAAAGTAGCACCATGATATAGCGAGTCTCATATATTGTGCTTCAAAGTAGCACCATGTTCTTCATATAGAGAGTCTCATATGTTGTCACTTTCATATACTAGTGGGAATTTTACGTTATAGAACTTGGCTTGTACATTCCAATGATGGGCTTCCTCAAAATTTCCCTAGGTCTTCGTGAGCAAGCAAGTTGGATGCACACCCACTAGTTTCTTTTGTTGAGCTTTCATACATTTATAGCTCTAGTGCATCCGTTGCATGGCAATCCCTACTCACTCACATTGATATCTATTGATGGGCATCTCCATAGCCCGTTGATACGCCTAGTTGATGTGAGACTATCTTCCCCTCCTTTTTGTCTTCTCCACAACCACCATTCTATTCCACCTATAGTGCTATATCCATGGCTCACGCTCATGTATTGCGTGAAGATTGAAAAAGTTTTGAAAAAGTTAGAGTATGAAACAATTGCTTGGCTTGTCATCGGGGTTGTGCATGATTTAAATACTTTGTGTGGTGAAGATGGAGCATAGCCAGACTATATGATTTTGTAGGGATAACTTTCTTTGGCCATGTTATTTTGAGAAGACATAATTGCTTTGTTAGTATGCTTGAAGTATTATTATTTTTTATGTCAATATAAACTTTTGTCTTGAATCTTTCTAATCTGAATATTCATACCGCAATTAAGAAGATTTGCATTGAAATTATGCAAAGTAGCACTCCGCATCAAAAATTCTCTTTTTATCATTTACCTACTTGAGGACAAGCAGGAATTAAGCTTGGGGATGCCTGATACGTCTCCAACGTATCTATAATTTTTGATTGCTCCATGCTATATTATCTACTGTTTTGGACTATATTGGGCTTTATTTTCCACTTTTATATTATTTTTGGGACTAACCTATTAACCAGAGGCCCAGCCCAGAATTGATGTTTTTTTCCTATTTCAGTGTTTCGAAGAAACGGAATATCAAACGGAGGCCAAACGGAATAAAATCTTCGGGAACGTGATTTTCTCACCGAACGTGATCCAGGAGACTTGGACCCTGCTCCAAGGAACAAAAGAGGTGGTCACGAGGGTGGGGGGCGCGCCCCCTGCCTCGTGGGCCCCCCGTTGCTCCTCCGGCATACTTCTTCCTCCTATATATACACACGTACCCCCAAACAATCAGAACAGGAGCCAAAAACCTAATTCCACCGCCGCAACTTTCTGTATCCATGAGATCCCATCTTGGGGCCTGTTCCGGAGCTCCGCTGGAAGAGGGCCGTCATCACGGAGGGCTTCTACATCATCCTTGCCCCTCCGATGAAGTGTGAGTAGTTTACCTCAGACCTTCGGGTCCATAGTTAGTAGCTAGATGGCTTCTTCTCTCTCTTTGAATCTCAATACAAAGTTCTCCCCCTCTCTTGTGGAGATCTATTCAATGTAATCTTCTTTTTGCGGTGTGTTTGTTGAGACCGATGAATTGTGGGTTTATGATCAAGTCTATCTATGAATAATATTTGAATCTTCTCTGAATTCTTTTATGTATGATTGGTTATCTTTGCAAGTCTCTTCGAATTATCCGTTTGGTTTGGCCAACCAGATTGGTAGTCCTTGCCATGTGAGAAGTGCTTAGCTTTGGGTTCGATCTTGCGGTGTCCTTACCCAGTGACAGAAGGGGCAGCAAGGCACGTATTGTATCGTTGCCATCAAGGATAACAAGATGGGGTTTATTTCATATTGCATGAATTTATCTCTCTACATCATGTCATCTTGCTTAAGGTGTTACTCTGTTTTTAACTTAATACTCTAGATGCATGCTAGATAGCGGTCGATGAGTGGAGTAATAGTAGTAGATGCAGAATCGTTTTGATCTACTTGTCACGAACGTGATGCCTATATACATGATCATGCCTAGATATTCTCATAACTATGCTCAATTCTGTCAATTTCTCAACATTAATTTGTTCACCCACCGTAGAATACTTATGCTCTTGAGAGAAGCCACTAGTGAAACCTATGGCCCCCGGGTCTATTCTCATCATATCAATCTCCATCACTTTAATCTTGCTTTGCTTTTTTACTTTGCTTTTACTTTTTTACTTTGCATCTTTATACCAAAAATACCAAAAATATTATATCTATCATATCTCACTCTCGTAAGTGACCGTGAAGGGATTGACAACCCCTAATAGCATTGGTTGCGAGTAGCTATTGCTTTATGCAAGTACGAGGGACTTGAGCGTGGCCTCCTACTGGATTGATACCTTAGTTCTCAAACACTGAGGGAAAATACTTATGCTACTCTGCTGCATCATCCCTTCCTCTTTGGGGAAAACCAACGCAAGCTCAAGACGTAGCAGTGGCACATGCGTAAATAGGACTTCAACATGTGATCTGATCACATATATATAATGTACCTGATACTTCGCATCAGACCAGTGTTTAACAAGGCCCCTCCAGTCTTCATCCGATATATTTTCCACTGGAGATGTTTGGGAAAGTTCACTGTTAGCCTTGCCTTCAAAGTGAGTTTTCCTCAAGTTATACCAATACTGTCGCAGAGCAGACTTGAAAACATGGGTGCATGCTTGTCTGGTTGCATCATCTTGGTATCCAACTTGAACCTCATATGTTGAAAATTATGGGAGTCTCATTATCAACAACCTAGAAAGTATGGGACAGAGCAAGACAATATTACTAGTTTCCATACATAACCATACTTACAGATAAATGGTCGAGGAAGGTGTTGAACTAGGTTTCATCTTTGTCATTCCTGTACTGAATCCATGTTGGGAGGATATGTACATGACACCTAACGGCAACTACTGCCTCTGATACTAACTTGGCTGACTCTGTAGCATCACGTGGCCTTTTTAAACCTACCTCAAAATGGATCTCCACTCTTCCTCCTCTAGATTTAGTTAACCTATCGAGCATTATCCTTGATGTTTGTTTCCTCTTGCACCTAGGTGCTAGTCCAACAACGAACATAGGAAGTGTTAGTGTACATCAAATTGTGAGACTACATATAAATAAGCATGCAACTGTAACTTGATGATGACCCACAAGTATAGGGGATCTATCGTAGTCCTTTCGATAAGTAAGAGTGTCGAACCCAACGAGGAGCAGAAGGAAATGATAAGCGGTTTCCAGCAAGGTATTCTCTGCAAGTACTGAAATAAGTGGTAACAGATAGTTTTGTGATAGGATAATTTGTAACGAGCAACAAGTAACAAAAGTAAATAAAGTGCAGCAAGGTGGGCCAATCCTTTTGTAGCAAAGGACAAGCCTAGACAAACTCTAATATGATGTAAAGCGCTCCCGAGGACACATGGCAATATCGGCAAGCTAGTTTTCATCACGCTCATATGATTCGCGTTCGGTACTTTGATAATTTGGTATGTGGGTGGACCGATGCTTGGGTGCTGCCCTTACTTGGACAAGCATCCCACTTATGATTAACCTCTATTGCAAGCATCCGCAAATACAACAAAAGTATTAAGGTAAACCTAACCATAGCATGAAACATATGGATCCAAATTAGCCCCTTACAAAGCAACGCATAAACTAGGGTTAAGCTTCTGTCACTCTAGCAACCCATCATCTACTTATTACTTCCCAATGCCTTCCTCTAGGCCCAATTAATGGTGAAGTGTCATGTAGTCGACGTTCACATAACACCACTAGAGGAGAGACAACATACATCTCATCAAAATATCGAACGAATACCAAATTCACATGACTAGTAATAGAAAGACTTCTCCCATGTCCTGAGGAACAAAAGTAACTACTCACAAAGCATAAACATGTTCATAATCAGAGGGGTATTAATGTGCATATAGGATCTGAACATATGATCTTCCACCAATTAAACCAACTAGCATCAACTACAAGGAGTAATTAACACTACTAGCAGCCTACTAGCACCAATCCCGGACTTGGAAACAAGAATTGGATACAAGAGATGAACTAGGGTTTTGAGATGAGATGGTGCTGATGAAGATGTTGATGGAGATTGCCCTCTCCCGATGAGAGGAGCGTTGGTGATGACGATGGCGATGATTTCCCCCTCCGGGAGGGAGGTTTGCCCGGCAAAACAGCCCCGCCAGAACCCTAGATTGGCTCTGCCAAGGTTCCGCCTCGTGGCGGCGGAGTTTCGTCCGAGAAGATGGCTTATGATTTTTTCCCCATCGAAAGAGTCCATATAGCAGAAGATGGTCACCGGAGGGCCACCAGGGGGCCCATGAGGTAGGGAGCGCACCCAGGGGGTAGGGCGCGCCCCCACCCTCGTGGGTAGTGTGTGGCCCCCTGGTGAAGTTCTTGCGCTAAATGTTTTTTATATATTTGGAAAACATCATCCGTGAAGTTTCAGGACTTTTGGAGCTGTGCAGAATAGGTCTCTAATATTTGCTCCTTTTCCAGCCAGAATCCCAGCTGCCGGCATTCTCCCTCTTTATGTAAACCTTGTAAAATAAGAGAGAATAGGCATAAGTATTGTGACATAATGTGTAATAACAACCCATAATGCAATAAATATTGATATAAAAGCATGATGCAAAATGTACGTATCAACTCCCCCAAGCTTAGACCTCGCTTGTCCTCAAGTGAAAAGCCGAAATCAAAAAATATGTCCACATGTTTAGAGATGAAGGTGTCAATAAAAATAAAATACGGACATGAGGGCATCATGATCATTCTTAGAGCAGCAACTTATATAATTCTTGTCATATGATATCTTATGCTAGAGTAATAATTCAATCACAATATTAAGTATGGATCCTTAACTTCATTGAAAACTAACAAACTATGATCTCAGTCATTGAAGCAATTGCAATTTATCATAACATAGGAAAGAGTCAATGTATAAGAGCTTTTCAGCAAGTCCACATACTCAACTATCATATAATCTTTCACAATTGCTGACACTCACGCAATACTTATGGGTATGGAGTTTTAATCGGAGACAGAGAAAGATAGGGGCTTATAGTTTTGCCTCCCAACGTTTTACCTCAAGGGTAATGTCAACAGTAATAGTTCATGAAAACCCACATCCAATTAGCCATATATACTAGGATCTTTCCAACATATTGTGCTTGCCAAAGGATAAAATGTAAAAAGGAAGGGTGAAGATCACCTTGACTCTTTTGCAGTATAGGAGATAAAAGTAAAAGATAGGCCCTTCATAGAGGGAAGCAGAGGTTGTCATGCGCTTTTATGGTTGGATGCACAAAATCCTAATGCGAAAGAACGTCACTTTATATTGCCACTTGTGATATGGACCTTTATTATGCAATCTATCGCTTTTATTACTTCCATATCACACAATTGTATAAAGCTTATTTCTACCACACCAATCAATCACACATATTTAGAGAGCAATTTTTATTGCTTGCACCGATGACAACTTACTTGACGGATCTTACTCAATCCATAGGTAGGTATGGTGGACTCTCATGGCAAAATTGGTTTAAGGGTATTTGGAAGCACAAGTAGTATCTCTACTTGGTGTAATGAATTTGGCTAGCATGAGGGAGAAAGGCAAGCTCAACATGTTGGAGCATCCAAGACAATATAATTTATCTCAGATGTAAGAAAGCATAACCCATTACGTTGTCTTCCTTGTCCAATGTCAACTCTTTAGCATGTCATATTTTAATGAGTGCTCACAATCATAAAAGATGTCCAAGATAGTATATTTATATGTGAAGACCTCACTTTCTTTATTACTTCCTATTAATTGCAATGATGACCAAAACTGTGTTTGTCAACCCTCAATAACTTTTATTCATCATACTCTTTCTATGTGAGCTCATTACCCTCCATAAGACTCATATGATCTCTTTGTTCCTTTTTATTTCTTTCTCTTTTCTTTTATTCCTTTAGGATCATGGCAAAAATAATCAAGCCCTTGACTCAACACTAATCTTTATTATATAGCTCATGGACTCGATTACATAGAAGGATAATAAAGCAAAACTCACAACTAGATCAAGATATTACCAAAAGGATCAAACTAAGAAAAATAGTAAAGATAAAAGTGATGGTGATATGATACCGGGGCACTGCCCCAAGCTTGGCAGTTGCCAAGTGGAGTGCCCATACCCATGTGGTTATGTCTCTCTTTTCGGGGATGGTGATGTGATGTTCTTGGCGATGATGCCCCTCAGGATACGATTCTCCTCCTCAAGCTTGTTGACTTGCTGCTTGAGGTCCATTATTTCCTTCCGGAGTTTTCCTATAACAGCCAAAGCTCCCTGCACCCAAGGGTGCTGCATAGCTGCGGGAGAACCAGTGACACTCCTTTTCATATTCTCATAAGAAAGAAATCTGACATTGGAAGGGATAACCGAGTTTGGAATAGCTGAGCTCTGCAGTTCTCCCATTGTGAATCCAGCTTGGAGCTGGGAAGTGACTTCTTGATCCTCCATGTCATCTATCTGTTGGAAATATGCCCTAGAGGCAATAATAAATTGGTTATTATTATATTTCCTTGTTCATGATAATCGTTTATTATCCATGCTATAATTGTATTGATAGGAAACTCAGATACATGTGTGGATACATAGACAACACCATGTCCCTAGTAAGCCTCTAGTTGACTAGCTCGTTGATCAATAGATGGTTACGGTTTCCTAACCATGGACATTGAATGTCGTTGATAACGGGATCACATCATTAGGAGAATGATGTGATGGACAAGACCCAATCCTAAGCATAGCACTAGATCGTGTAGTTCATATGCTATAGCTTTTCTAATGTCAAGTATCATTTCCTTAGACCATGAGATTGTGCAACTCCCAGATACCGTAGGAATGCTTTGGGTGTATCAAACGTCACAACGTAACTGGGTAACTATAAAGGTGCATTACAGGTATCTCTGAAAGTGTCTGTTGGGTTGGCACGAATCGAGACTGGGATTTGTCACTCCGTGTAAACGGAGAGGTATCTCTGGGCCCACTCGGTAGGACATCATCATATGCGCAATGTGACCAAGGAGTTGATCACGGGATGATGTGTTACGGAACGAGTAAAGAGACTTGCCGGTAACGAGATTGAACAAGGTATTGGATACCGACGATCGAATCTCGGGCAAGTAACATACCGATAGACAAAGGGAATTGTATACAGGATTGATTAAGTCCTTGACATCGTGGTTCATCCGATGAGATCATCGTGGAACATGTGGGAGCCATCATGGGTATCCAGATCCCGCTGTTGGTTATTGACCGGAGAACGTCTCGGTCATGTCTGCATGTCTCCCGAACCCGTAGGGTCCACACACTTAAGGTTCGGTGACGCTAGGGTTGTAGAGATATTAGTATGCGGTAACCCGAATGTTGTTCGGAGTCCCGGATGAGATCCCGGACGTCACGAGGAGTTCCGGAATGGTCCGGAGGTAAAGAATTATATATAGGAAGTGCTATTTCGGCCATCGGGACAAGTTTCGGGGTCATCGGTATTGTACCGGGACCACCGGAAGGGTCCCGGGGGTCCACCGGGTGGGTCCACCTGCCCCGGGGGGCCACATGGGCTGTAGGGGGTGTGCCTTGGCCTATATGGGCCAAGGGCACCAGCCCCAAGAGGCCCATGCACCAAGAGAGAAAAAAAGGGGAGAGTCCTACAAGGGGAAGGCACCTCCGAGGTGCCTTGGGGAGGATGGACTCCTCCCCACCCTTGGCCGCACCCTTCCTTGGAGGAAGGGGCAAGGGCTGCGCCTCCCCCTCTCCCTTGGCCCTATATATAGTGGGGAAAAAGGAGGAGCAAACCAATATAAGGCCTGGCGCCTCCCTCTCCCTCCCGTGACACATCTACCTCCTTCCGCAGCGCTTAGCGAAGCCCTGTTGGAATCCCGCTACTTCCACCACGCCGTCGTGCTGCTGGATCTCCATCAACCTCTCCCTCCTCCTTGCTGGATCAAGGCATGGGAGACGTCTCCCTTCCGTACGTGTGTTGAACGCGGAGGTGCTGTCTGTTCGGCACTAGGATCATCGATGATTTGAATCACGACGAGTACGACTCCATCAACCCCGTTCACTTGAACGCTTCCGCTTAGCGATCTACAAGGGTATGTAGATGCACTCTCCTTCCCCTCGTTGCTAGTCTCTCCATAGATAGATCTTGGTGACACGTAGGAAAATTTTGAATTTATGCTACGTTCCCCAACAGTGGTATCAGAGCTAGGTCTATTGCGTAGATTCTATGGACGAGTAGAACACAAAGTAGTTGTGGGCGTTGATTTTGTTCAATATGCTTGCCATTACTAGTCTTATCTTGATTCGGCGGCATCGTGGGATGAAGCGGCCCGGACCAACCTTACACGTACTCTTACGTGAGACCGGTTCCACCGACAAACATGCACTAGTTGCATAAGGTGGCTAGCGGGTGTCTGTCTCTCCTACTTTAGTCGGATCGGATTCGATGAAAAGGGTCCTTATGAAGGGTAAATAGCAATTGGCATATCACGTTGTGGTTTTGCGTAGGTAAGAAACGTTCTTGCTAGAAACCCATAGCAGCCACGTAAAACATGCAAACAACAATTAGAGGACGTCTAACTTGTTTTTGCAGGGTATGCTATGTGATGTGATATGGCCAAAAGGATGTGATGAATGATATATGTAATGTATGAGATTGATCATGTTCTTGTACTAGATGATCTTGGAGCCCCAAGATGGAGATCAAAGGAGCTACATGACATTGGCCATATCATGTCACTATTTGATTGCATGTGATGTTTATCATGTTTATACATCTTATTTGCTTAGAACGACGGTAGTAAATAAGATGATCCCTCATTAAAATTTCAAGAAGTGTTCTCCCCTAACTGTGCACCGTTGCTACAGTTCGTCGTTTCGAAGCATCACGTGTTAATCGGGTGTGATAGATTCTTTCGTTCACATACAACGGGTGTAAGAAGTTTTACACATGCAAAAACACTTAGGGTTAACTTGACGAGCCTAGCATGTGAAGACATGGCCTCGGAACACAGACCGAAAGGTCGAGCATGAGTCGTATAGAAGATACGATCAACATGAAGATGTTCACCGACGTTGACTAGTCCGTCTCACGTGTTAATCGGACACGGCCTAGCTCACTCGGATCATGTAATCACTTAGATGACTAGAGGGATGTCTATCTGAGTGGGAGTTCATAAGATGAACTTAATTATCCTGAACATAGTCAAAAGGGTTTTTGCAAATTATGTAGTAGCTCACACTTTAGTTCTACTGTTTAATTATGTTCCTAGAGAAAAAAATTAGTTGAAAGTTGATAGTAGCAATTATGCGGACTAGGTCCGTAAACTGAGGATTGTCCTCATTGCTTCTTAGAAGGCTTATGTCCTTAATGCACCGCTTGGTGTGTTGAACCTCGAATGTTGTCTGTGGATGTTGCGAACATCTGACATACACATTTTGATAACTACGTGATAGTTCAGTTAAATGGTTTAGAGTTGAGGCACCAAAGACGTTTTGAAACGTCACGAAACATATGAGATGTTTTGAGGGCTGAAATTGGAATTTCAAGCTCGTGCCCACGTCAAGAGGTATAAGACCTCCGACGATTTTCTTAACCTGCAAACTAAGGAGAAAAGCTCAATTGTTGAGCTTGTGCTCAGATTGTCTGAGTACAACAATCATTTGAATCAAGTGGGAGTTGATCTTCCAGATGAGATAGTGATGTTTCTCCGAAGTCATTACCACCAAGCTGCTAGAGCTTCGTGATGAACTATAATATATCGAGGACATATATGATGATCCTTGAGATATTCGCGATGTTTGACACCGCAAAAGTAGAAATCAAGAAGGAGCATCAATTGTTGATGGTTGGTGAAACCACTAGTTTCAAGGAGGGCAAGGGCACGAAGGGATACTTCATGAAACGGCAATTCAGCTGCTGCTCTAGTGAAGAAACCCAAGGTTGAACCCAAACCCGAGACTAAGTGCTTCTGTAATAAGGGGAACAGCCACTGGAGCATAATTACCCTAGATACTTGGTAGATAAGAAGGCTGGCAAGGTCGATAGAAGTATATTGGATATACATTGTGTTGATGTGTACTTTACTAGTACTCCTAGTAGCACCAGGGTATTAGATACCGGTTCGGTTGCTAAGTGTTAGTAACTCGAAATAAAAGCTACGGAATAAACGGAGACTAGCTAAAGGTGAGCTGACGATATGTGTTGGAAGTATTTCCAATGTTGATATGATAAAGCATCGCACGCTCCCTCTACCATCGAGATTGGTGTTAAACCTAAATAATTGTTATTTGGTGTTTGCGTTGAGCATAGACATGATTGGATTATGTCTACCGCAATACGGTTATTCATTTAAGGAGAATAATGGTTACTCTGTTTATTTGAGTAATACCTTCAATGGTCTTGCACCTATGATGAATGGTTTATTGAATCTCGATCGTAGTGACACACATGTTCATGCCAAAAGATATAAGATAGTACCACCTACTTGTGGCACTGCCACTTAAGTCATATCGGTATAAAACGCATGAAGAAGCTCCATGTTGATGGATCTTTGGACTCACTCGTTTTTGAAAGGTTTGAGACATGCGAACCATGTCTATTGGTGTATATGCATGAAGAAACTCCATGCAAATGGACCGTTTGGACTCACTTGATTTTGAATCACTTGAGACATGCAAATCATACCACATGGTCAAGATGACTGAAAGCCTCGTTTTCGGTAAAATGGAACTAGAAAGCAACCTGTTGGAAGTAATACATTTTGATGTGTGCAGTCCAATGAGTGCTGAGGCATGTAGTGGATATCGTTATGTTCTTACTTCACAGATGATTTGAGTAGATGTTGAGTATATTTACTTGATGAATCACGAGTCTGAATTATTGAAAGGTTCAAGTAATTTCAGGGTGAAGTTGAAAGATCGTCGTGACAAGAGGATAAAATATCTATGATATGATCATAGAGATGAATATCTGAATTACGAGTTTGGCACAAAATTAAGACATTGTGGAAATTGTTTCACAACTGATACAGCCTGGAACACCATAGTGTGATGGTGTGTCCGAACATCATAACTGCACCCTATTGGATATGATGCATACCATGATGTCTCTTATCAAATTCGAAGTTGTTGATTTTTATGGCACCGGAACGGTAGACCTCCTTGATAACGTAAGGACCCTCTCATTTAGAGAGAAGTTTTCCTGCAAAAAAATCTTAAACGTGAGTTGTATAGCAATACATAATCACCTACATTAAACTCACGCTTTTGTATTCTTTTATCATGCCACCTTTTAACTTTTTATTTAAACAACTTGGCATTTTTGTAGGCCTGGGTTCTCCATTCATCAAGTGAGCTAATATCAAATAACCTCTTCTCACCGGTAAGTTTAAAGTCATAATTAAGTTCTTTAATAGCCCAATAAACCTTGTGTTCTAGTTCGAGAGGTAAGTGACATGCTTTTCCATAGACCATTTTATACGGAGACATACCCATAGGATTTTTATATGCAGTTCTATAGGCCCATAATGCATCATCTAGTTTCTTGGACCAATTATTTCTATACCTATTAACAGTCTTTTGAAAAATTAATTTGAGTTCTCTATTGCTCAATTCTACTTGACCACTAGACTGAGGGTCATAAGGAGATGAAATTCTATGATTAACATCATATTTAGCAAGCATTTTACGGAAAGCACCATGAATAAAATGTGAACCACCATCAGTCATTAAATATCTAGGGACTCCGAACCTTGGAAAGATAACTTCTTTAAGCATTTTAATAGAAGTGTTATGATCAGCACTACTAGTTGGAATAGCTTCTACCCACTTAGTAACATAATCAACAACAACTAAAATATGTGTATAACCATTAGAGGAACGAAAAGGTCCCATATAGTCAAAGCCCCAAACATCAAATGGTTCAATAACAAGTGAATAATTCATAGGCATTTCTTGGCTTCTACTAATATTACCAATTCTTTGACATTCATCACAAGATAAGACAAACTTACGGGCATCCTTGAAGAGAGTAGGCCAATAAAAACCAGATTGCAGTACCTTATGTGCAGTTCTATCTCCAGCATGGTGTCCTCCATAAGCTTCAGAGTGACACTTGCGTAGGATATGTTCCTGTTCATGCTCAGGTACACAACGTCTAATAACACCATCTACTCCTTCTTTATAAAGATGTGGGTCATCCCAAAAGTAATGCCTCAAATCATAAAAGAACTTTTTCTTTTGCTGGTATGTGAAACTAGGTGGTATAAACTTAGCAACTATGTAATTAGCATAATCAGCATACCATGGAGCAGTATGAGAAGTATTTATGACATCTAATTGCTCATCAGGAAAGCTATCATCAATAGGTAGTGGGTCATCAAGCACATTTTCTAACCTAGACAAGTTGTCTGCAACGGGGTTCTCAGCTCCTTTTCTATCAACAATATGCAAATCAAATTCTTGTAGCAAGAGAACCCATCTAATAAGTCTAGGTTTAGCATCTTTCTTTTCCATAAGATATTTAATAGCAGTATGATCAGTGTGAATAGTTACTTTAGAATTAACAATATAAGGTCTAAACTTATCACAGGCAAATACAACTGCTAAGAATTCTTTTTCAGTAGTAGCATAATTTCTTTGAGCATTGTCTAGGGTTTTACTAGCATATTGAATAACATTTAGTTTCTTATCAACTCTTTGTCCTAGAACAACACCTACAGCATAATCACTAGCATCACACATAATTTCAAAGGGTAAATTCCAATCAGGTGGCTGAACAATAGGTGTAGAGATCAATGCTTTCTTAAGTATTTCAAATGCTTCTACACAATCATCATCAAAGACAAATGGTATATCTTTTTGTAATAAATTAGTCAGAGGCCGAGAGATTTTTGAGAAGTCCTTAATGAACCTCCTATAAAAACCGGCATGACCAAGGAAACTTCGTATACCTTTGATGTCCTTGGGACATGGCATCTTTTCAATAGCATCAACCTTGGCTTTATCAACTTCAATACCTCTTTCAGAAACTTTATGCCCCAAGACAATACCTTCATTAACCATAAAGTGGCACTTTTCCCAATTCAAGACAAGATTAGTTTCCTCACATCTCTGCAAAACTCGATCAAGGTTGCTCAAGCAATCATCAAAAGAAGATCCATAGACGGAAAACTCGTCCATGAAAACCTCACAAATCTTTTCACAAAAGTCAGAGAATATAGCCATCATGCATCTTTGAAAGGTAGCAGGTGCATTACATAAACCAAAAGGCATACGTCTATAAGCAAAAGTACCAAAAGGGCATGTAAAAGTAGTCTTTGATTGATCCTTGGCTGACACAGGTATTTGAGAGAAACCAGAATAACAATCTAGAAAGCAAAAATGTGTATGTTTAGACAATCTTTCTAGCATTTGATCGATAAAAGGTAAGGGGTAATGATCTTTTTTAGTAGCCCTATTTAATTTGCGGAAATCAATTACCATCCTATAACCAGTAATAATTCTTTGAGGAATCAATTCATCTTTATCATTAGGAACAACAGTAATACCTCTCTTCTTAGGGACACAATGGATAGGACTTACCCACTTACTATCAGCAACGGGGTAAATTATACCTGCCTCGAGGAGCTTTAGTATCTCCTTTCTTACCACTTCTTTCATTTTAGGATTTAGACGGCGTTGATGATCACGAACTGGTTTAGCATCTTCTTCCAAATTAATTTTATGTTGACATAGAGTGGGACTAATGCCCTTAAGATCATCAAGAGTATACCCAATAGCAGCACGGTGCTTCTTTAGAGTTTTCAATAATCTCTCTTATTCATGCTCTGAAAGGTTAGCACTAATAATAACAGGATATATCTTTTTCTCATCAAGATAAGCATATTTAAGAGTATCAGGTAACAGTTTAAGCTCAAACACGGGATCACCCTTGGGTGGAGGAGGATCCCCTAGGATTTCAACAGGTAAATTGTTTTTCAGAATAGGTTCCTATTTAAAGAATACTTCATCTAATTCCCTTCTTTCATTCATAAACATATCATTTTTATGGTCTAGCAAATATTGTTCTAAAGGATCACTAGGAGGTATGACAATAGAAGCAAGACCAATAATTTCATCCTTACTAGGTAATTCTTCTTCACGGTGTTGTCGACTAAATTTAGAAAAATTAAATTCATGAGTCATATCATCTAAACCGACAGTAACAATATCCCTTTTGCAGTCTATGGTAGCATTAACAGTATTTAAGAAGGATCTACCAAATATAATGGGACAAAAACTATCTTGTGGGGAACCAAGGACAAGAAAATCAGCAGGATATTTAGTTTTCCCACACAAGACTTCAACATCTCTAACAATTCCCATTGGTGAAATAGTATCTCTATTAGCAAGTTTAATTGTAACATCAATATCTTCCATCTCAGCAGGTGCAATATCATGCATAACTTCTTGGTATAAAGAATAAGGTATTGCACTAGCACCCATATCACATAAGCCATGATAACAATGATCTCCTATTTTAACAGAAATAACAGGCATGCCTACCACAGGTCTAGGTTTATCTATATCACGGGGTTTAGCAATTCTAGCAGTTTCATTACAGAAATAAATAACATGCCCATCTATATTATCAGACAAGAGATCTTTAACAATAGCAATATTAGGTTCAACTTTAACTTGCTCAGGAGGTGTATATGTTTTAATATTGCTTTTACGAACCACAGTTGAAGCTTTAGCATGATCCTTTATCCTAACAGGGAAAGGTGGTTTCTCAACATAAGAAGTAGGAACAATAGGATCATTATAAGTGATAGTCTTTTCTTCTACTTTAATAGGTGCAGCTACTTTTACTTCTATGGGAGGATGATATTTAAACCACTTCTCCTTGGGGAGATCAACATAAGCAGCAAAAGATTCACAGAAAAAATCTACTATCTCAGAGTCAAGTCCATATTTAGTGCTAAATTTACGAAAAATATCGGTATCCATAAAAGATTTAACACAATCAAAACTAGGTGTCATACCTGACTCCTTACCATTGTCGAGGTCCCAATCTTCGGAGTTGTGTTTAATTCTTTCCAATAAGTCCCATTTGAATTCAATAGTCTTCATCATAAAAGAGCCAGCACAAGAAGTATCAAGCATGGTGCGATTGTTACTAGAAAGCCGAGCATAAATTTTTTGAATAATCATTTCTCTTGAGTGCTCATGATTGGGGCATGAATATAACATTGATTTAAGCCTCCCCCAAGCTTGAGCGATGCTTTCTCCTTCACGAGGCCAAAAATTATATATATAATTGCGATCACGATGAACAAGATGCATAGGATAAAACTTTTGATGAAATTCCAATTTCAATCGTTTGTAGTTCCAAGACTCCATATCATCACATAGCCTATACCATGTCGATGCATCTCCCCTGAAAGATAAAGGGAAGACCTTCTTCTTAACAACATCTCTGGGTACACCTGCAAGCTTAAATAATCCACAAACTTCATCCACATATATTAGATGCTCATCAGGATGTTTTGTTCCATCTCCTACAAATGGATTAGCTAGCAGCTTTTCTACCATACCCAAAGGAATTTCAAAGCAAGCATTTTCATTTTCAGTAGGTTTAGTAGGTTGAGGAGCAACTCTTTGCTCTACTGGTCCTTTTGATAAGTAAGAGTGTCGAACCCAACGAGGAGAAGAAGGAAATGATAAGCGTTTTCCAGCAAGGTATTCTCTGCAAGTACTGAAATAAGTGGTAACAGATAGTTTTTTGATAGGATAATTTGTAACGAGCAACAAGTAACAAAAGTAAATAAAGTGCAGCAAGGTGGCCCAATCCTTTTGTAGCAAAGGACAAGCCTGGACAAACTCTAATATGATGTAAAGCGCTCCCGAGGACACATGGGAATATCGTCAAGCTAGTTTTCATCACGCTCATATGATTCGTGTTCGGTACTTTGATAATTTGGTATGTGGGTGGACCGGTGCTTGGGTGCTGCCCTTACTTGGACAGGCATCCCACTTATGATTAACCTCTATTGCAAGCATCCGCAAATACAACAAAAGTATTAAGGTAAACCTAACCATAGCATGAAACATATGGATCCAAATCAGCCCCTTACGAAGCAATGCATAAACTAGGGTTTAAGCTTCTGTCACTCTAGCAACCCATCATCTACTTATTACTTCCCAATGCCTTCCTCTAGGCACAATTAATGGTGAAGTGTCATGTATTCGACGTTCACATAACACCACTAGAGGAGAGACAACATACATCTCATCAAAATATCGAACGAATACCAAATTCACATGACTACTAATAGCAAGACTTCTCCCATGTCCCGAGGAACAAAAGTAACTACTCACAAAGTATAAACATGTTCATAATCAGAGGGGTATTAATTTGCATATAGGATCTGAACATATGATCTTCCACCAATTAAACCAACTAGCATCAACTACAAGGAGTAATTAACACTACTAGCAACCTACTAGCACCAATCCTGGACTTGGAGACAAGAATTGGATACAAGAGATGAACTAGGGTTTTGAGATGAGATGGTGCTGATGAAGATGTTGATGGAGATTGCCCTCTCTCGATGAGAGGAGCGTTCGTGATGACGATGGCGATGATTTCCCCCTCTGGGAGGGAAGTTTCCTCGGCAGAACAGCCCCGCCAGAACCCTAGATTGGCTCCGCCAAGGTTCCGCCTCGTGGCGGCGGAGTTTCGTCCGAGAAGATGGCTTATGATTTTTTCCCATCGAAAGAGTCCATATAGCAGAAGATGGTCACCGGAGGGCCAACAGGGGGCCCACGAGGTAGGGGGGCACGCCCCCCACCCTCGTGGGCAGGGTGTGGCCCCCCAGGTGAAGTTCTTGCACTCAATGTTTTTTTATATATTTGGAAAACATCATCCGTGAAGTTTCAGGACTTTTGGAGCTGTGCAGAATAGGTCTATTATATTTGCTCCTTTTCCAGCCAGAATCACAACTGCCGGCATTCTCCCTCTTTATGTAAACCTTGTAAAATAAGAGAGAATAGGCATAAGTATTGGGACATAATGTGTAATAACAGCCCATAATGCAATAAATATTGATATAAAAGCATGATGCAAAATGGACGTATCACTTGACTCCGGCAACTACCTTCTTGCTGTTGAAGCTCACAAGGTTCATCTGATATTGCCAACTCGTCTTGTGTCAAGAGTGCTTGGGAAGTAGTGTCAGGTGGCAAGGGAGCTTGGGAACGTGCTGCTAGCTCAGTTGACGCACGAGTAAGTCGTGCAGCTGGTAGTACTGTGGTAGGTGTTGCAAGAACTAGGGCTATCTCTGCTTGTTTGGTGGCAGCTATTTGTTTCTATTTGGCTTTTTTGCAACTCGTGTAGCATGGGATGCCGTGTTTGTAGAATTTTCCGCTGGACTTTGACCTTCTATTGCACCATCAGTACCAGCAAAATCTGCAGGATTCATCCGCTTCTCATTCCCTGCCATTCTGTGTTTCTTCCTCTTTCTCTGTGCCATGTTAAGTCAAGCCGACAAGAAAAATGAATAACAATTTAGTTCTTTAGAACAAATTGATGCGTGATGCAGACGAACTAAACTTTGATGTTAGACAACCACATGATAGGAGGATGTAATATGTATGAAAAACAGGACGGAAGAGATAACCATAACTATGATGTGTAAACTAAGAAGAAGACATTTCACCAAATTAGAAGCAATGCAATGGAAGGTATACACCATATGAAAGATGCTACAAATATCGCTCTGCCAAGTTAACAGTGTCTCATAATAAATGGTGTTTAAACAAATGTGAAGCAGTACAAGAAATAAATCATATGCAAGATGCAAACAACATCACACTACCATGTTAGAGGTCTCTCGTCATTAGTGCCATTGCATATTCACAGCATTGCATATTCATAGCTTATGATGTGTAAACTAAGGAGAAGGCATTTCAACAAATTAGAACCAATGAAAGCTAGACACCATATGAAAGATGCAATGAATATCACTCTACCAAGTTAAAACTGTCTCATCATAAGTGCCATTTCAACAAATTAGTAGTACAAGCTAGAAAAGAATGTGAGATGTAACCTATATCACACTCTGAAGTCAAATGTGTCTTATGATAAGTGATTGTTGCAGGTTACACACCAGTAGTAATTTGATGTAAGAACATGGTGTGATAGATAGATATTGTATGTTCTAGAAACAGGAACACATGTCTTATTCAAGTATAATGTGTAAAGTAAGCAGATGGAATTCAACAAAATTAGAAGCAATACAAGCTAGACATCACACATAACATGCAACAACATATAACAGTGCCAAGTTAGAGGGAGCACCGGTGATGCTGCACTAGGGGAGACGTGCTCATCATAAACACAACTTTGTTGAGTGTCTATGCATGTGTTGTCTTGGAAATCATCTTGGGGGTGTGGAGGAGTAGAAACTGTAGAGGCCCTCCGTTCGGAAGGAGCACCTTTATCCGCTGCCTTGCTAACTTCCTTCCGCTTTATTGATTTTGAATTGTCAAGTAAAACCGACAAGAAAAAGCAATAAAATTCTCTCTTCAGAACTCATTCATGCATGATACTGACAATCACTACTTTGATGTAAGGCAAACACATGATACCAGGATGGAATATGTATGAAAAACAGGACGGCATGGCATGTTTACAACTGTTTGTGTAAACTAAGCAGAAACCATTCCAGCAAATAAGAAGCAATGCAAGCTAGACACCACATGAAAGATGCAACCAATATGACTCTACCAAGTTAAAAGCGTCCCATCATAAATGGAATTTCAACAAATTAGAAGCAGCGCATGCTATAAATCATATGAAAGATGCAATTAATATCGCACTGCATATACTAAAGGTGTCTTGTCATGTTGATTGATGCAGGATACAAAAAAAACAATAGTTTTATGTAAGGACATGCTTAATAGACAGATGTACTATGTACTAAATACAGGAAGGCATGTCACATTAACAGGTATAATGTATAAGCTAAGCAGACTAGCACATGCAGTTTAACCAGATTGGAAGAATTGCAATCTAGACACCATATGCAACATGCAACCACATATCACGCTGCCAAGTTAGAGCAAGCACCTGCGATGCTAGTGTAGGGGAAATGCTGTAATCAACTACAGAGCTACGTTCACTATCTTCATCTAGCATTTCTGTTTCTTGAGAATCATGTCGGGAGGCTGACGCTGCATTCTTTAAATGAGGAGTAGTCCCCTTGCCTGCCTGCCTCGTCATAAGTGATTGGTGAGGGATACAAAAGAACATTAGTTTGATGTAAGAACATGGTTAATACACAGATGTACTAGTATGTACCAAAAATAGAAAGGCATGTCATATTCAAAGGTATAATGTGTAAGCTAAGTAGATGCAATGTAACCAAATTGGAAGCAATACAAGCTAGACATCCGGTTGGAGTGGTGAGCATGATCATCTAGGACCTGAGAGCCTGCTGGGAGGCGGGCTGCTTCGCCACCATCGCAGCTTTTTAGTTGGCTTCTAGGTGATGACTATCTTTGCTGGGCTTGTCACTGGCTCGGCCAGTGCCCTGACTAGCTATTTGTCTTCTGGTGCTCACGGGATGGTGGTTCATGTAAAAAAACTATCTTTCCTTATCTTACCGACTTCGGCCTTTCGAATACAAGCCAGACACCATATGGAACATGCAACCACATATGACACCGCGAAGTTAAAGCAAGCACCTGGGATGGTGGTTCATTGCGAGCGAGGTCATCAACTCCAGAGCTACGTTTACCGTCTCCATCTGCTGACACTACACCCATTAAAGCGTTGAAACGTGTCTTGCCTACCCGCATACGAAGCTGGAGCGACTTCTCTCTTTTCTTTTTGGCTGCTCTCATGGCAGCAGAGTCTGAAATACCCTTGCATAAAAACACAATAGTGAGAGTAAGGGTGAAGTGTGTGCAGAACTAGTGCACTGTAAAAGTAGCAGATAGCAGGTGGCTGAAAAATAAATAACATGAGACATATGATAGCTCTACAACATTGCATGGCAAACAAAATTAGATTCTACTCCGTATGATTTTGTAATATATGAGCACAGGAAATGCAGGTACTCCTCCAGCACACCACCACATGTGGTCATATCTAAGATAACAGTCGACTGAAAATAAATAGGCCAGTCGATTTTTAATGAATCGTCCGATCTATAAGGAACGGGCAGATGGCCTTCGTCTACCTCCCGCCAATCACTGTTAACGATCTTTCTCGAACCACCAGCGACCACCGGCCCAGACCCCTGCCTCCGCCACCCCGCCCTCCCATTGACCTCACCACCGCCGTGCTTGGCAGCGCCCCCAGGCCATCCCTTTAATCCCAACCGACCTCCAGATCAGGCGCCAGTAGCTCTAGGCCGCACACGCCCCTAAGATAAACACCAAGGCACTGCTTCCCCGACGTAATAGGCGTACTAGCGCCTGTTACGCCGGGGAAAGCTTCCGTTAATTGGGAATCAACTGGCCAAAAATTGAAATTCAGTGGGGCGACGGACCTCTAGCTAAGGTGAAATAGTATATGAGGAGAAACATTGTGCATAGTGAGTTACTAGGAACATCTAGTATCAAGAAGAAGCGGTCAACTAGTGTCTTCTATGGGATGAATACCATGCAAGCAGAGACGTAAGATTTGCACGAATAAGGGAAGAGGAGTACCTTTTTCGGTTGCCGGTGTGGTCACCTCCACATGTCGCGTCGATCTTCTTCTTTTTACCGGGGAAACCGATGTTCTGGAGGGTGCAGGCTTGGACGAACCCATGGCCAAATTGTTGACTATGTTGCCGTGGCCGTATGTCGGCGGAGGGGAAGCAGATCCGAGGCGGCGAAGGACGGCGTAGCAGGAACAGGTCCGATGCGGTGGAGGGTGGCGAAGTTGGAGCGGCAGTGGTGAGGCGCAGGACGGCGTGGTTGAACTGGCTCGGGTATGGATGGCTCGGCCTCGGCTTCCACTACTAGCCATGGAGGGCGTTGCGGTTGAGGTTGTGGTGGATGACGACGTCGGGGTATCGGCTCCGGCATGATGGAGGAGGGCGGCGGTTGATGGGTGGGATGGGGTGGCGGACGGAGGACGCCGGGGTTTCGCGGCTGGTGGAGAGGTAGTTTTGGCGCCCACAGAGTATGAATGGGGAATCGGACGAGTGGGGGGAAACATGTTTCGGTCTGGGACGCGCTTGTTTTTGGCTTTTTTGAACAGAAGATGGGAGGCGCTTGTTTGAAATTTGGGGAAAGTACAAACTTTGCCCCTCTTAAATTTCGGACCTACTGCGGGTCGGGGGTAGGATGGTAATCCCAGGTGTCCCAAATAGTGGGCGGGAGCGATTTTGGCCGCGCACATGTGTGCTTAGGCGGCCATTGTGTATGAATGTTTTTCGGATGCGGTTGCGTGGCGTCTAGATGAAGCTACAAACCTACCCCGGTTTAGACCTTTGGATGTCAGGCCGGTAGGTTTCATGGGTCGGAGTTATTAGAAAAGTAATTTCCTTATACTACCAAACATTGGTCTCACGCGGTTTTGGGCGAGTATAGGCTCTTTTGGCGCTTCGTTCGAAATTTTGAAACACAAGCATTCACGTTTAGAGTACTCTTGAACTATGAGGATTGACCTAAATAGACAACGTTATGTTTGACCTTGTATGTTTGAAAACCTCATTAAATTATCCACTTCTTTTTGAAATTTTGACGCATGAAAATCCTATAACTACGATTATTTTGAAATGGAGGAGCTAAACTTGAATCTATTTTGTACATGACTACAAATGCTATTATGTACAAAATCAGAGCAAAGATTGGTGCCCCCATAATTTAGGTATGGTTTACAAATGCGATGATATCAAATTCAAATAATTGAATGGACTTCATGTTGAATTCGATTTTTTTAAAACCACCTTAAGTTGAATTCAAATGTATGCTAGTTCATAGGTAGCTATTTATAATGTCCATTGTGTAACTTTCGTATCTATAATGTGCTTTACACACACAACATGAACTATACTCACGTTTATACACTATAAGAAATATGTCAACTTATGACCTTCTGTCAGTGACCCTGGAAGAATTGGTCATAAATCTATGACCATTTTAGACCAATTGGTCAAAAGCTGTTCGGGGGGCTCCAAACCCTAAACCATTGCGACCATTTTGGTCAGAAAGGTCGTAATTTCCTTACACAAAATGGTCATAAAGCAGACAACACTAGTCCACTGCCTTATTTCTAGCTGATCATGGCCAATATAGATGGTCATAACCTTGTAAATTGTGGTGGATTGGTATGATTTGGCGCCACCTCATCAGTTTTGCCTATGTGTCATGTCCATGTGTCAATTTTTGCCCTAGGTTGTGAAGCAACCTATATTTCTGTCATTCCAAAAATTCCCAAAAACATCTCATAAATTCTTTGGGTCATATCTTCGTCAAATATGTAAAAATACTTCCTTGCCTAGTTCAAAAATAATTCAACAATATTCATTTTCCTATTCTGTTCACAACATCACTTTATGAAGGAAGTGCTATTTATATATTCTTGATTGCCCTCAGAATTCTTGGGCACTATTTCCTATCCAAATCATTGCCGCATGACAAAATTTAGCTCCATTTGCCTAGCAAATATTCCTCGGCAAATTTCCAAAGTTTTTGTCCACTTAGAAGCATTGTGAAGGAAGTACCTTTTTTATATATCCAAATGACATGAAATTTATACAATTCCTTCATATGCCAAAATTATCACCCTCCTCCAAATTGCAGCTCAGTCAAATTATCTATGTGAGGCCAGGTTCAATTTATATTTTATGGCCAGATTGGCACGTTGCAAAGCAAGTGTTATCTAGACCCCTCCTATTACCCTCAAACTCTTTGGGCACTCTTCCATACCCAAATCATTGCCACATGATAATATTCAGCTCCATTTTCCTAGTAAGTCTTTCTCAGGAAATTCCCAAAGTTGCTACCTCGAGAGAAGCTTTGTGAAGTAAGTACTAGCTAGGCTTACCCAAATGATCTGAAAATCTACCAAGGCATAACCATACCTATGTAACTTACCTACAACAAATTTGAGCTCATTTCATTCATCCAATTTCTCTCACTAGTTTTCCCAAGTTTTTGTCCATAGAAGAGCATTGTGAAGGAAGTACCACTTTGGCATGTCCAAATGGTATCAATTTTCTATGGTGCTTTCCAATGCCCAAATAACCATCCTCCACCAAATTTAAGCTCAATCCATTCATTATTTTGAGCCCAGCTTCAACATTCATATTTCTGTCCAGTGTGGTACTTTGCAAAGCAAGTACCACCTAGGATCCTTCTTTTGATCTAAAAATTTGCGAAGACATTATTCTTAGTAGATGATCATCCTCAGCCAAAACTCACGCCCATTGGTCATGTGCATTTCTCGTACTGCCAATCAAACACTTGGCTGTTAATTCATCTTTGAGCATAGGTCGGTCTCCTCGTGAGATTCTTCTGTTGTAATTTTCTTCCTATCACCTACTTGGGGAGTGCCCAACCCTCTAGACATGCCTAGGCCTCCCAGAATGCATGTCAACGCCAAGGTCACGCGGTGACCACGCACCAGGCATGCGAGTTCACACGCTTTGGAGTTGGGGCCCTGGGCCACCATCCAAACCTCGACGTATCACCACCAAACCATGTATTTATGCTTAAATAGATATCTATGTAACTAGAAACGATTTTTGGAAAAAAATAAAGGGCAAACAATAAGGCAGCTGCAGTTCAAATTTGACCCGCTTCCTACTAAATCGACGGGAATTTGTCTTTTTCACCAGAGGTGGATCAAAACTTTTGACACCCAACCATTTTGTCAATTATGCATTAAATATGGCCTAGTATTTTAGAAAATTGATTTGGTCCAATTTTGCAACAAATATATGGTAGGTCCTTCACAAAAAAAACTCATTTCGGGCACTCGGAAAATGGAAAATGAATTTTCCGTGCAAAGAAAATGAAAACTCCCTCAGGCAACATTGTTTGGAATTCCAATATGCACCCTTGTGCACAATATGAGATCATTCGAAAAACTATGCCATGAATGTGGCCATAAGATTGATCATTTGGCTTGAAAACCCTGAATCTTCACACGTGATAGCTCATTTCCGAGAAAACTTTTTTAAAATAATTGTCGTATTACAAGTTTATTATTTTTCCTGGAAACTTTGTCACATATAATGACACAATGCGAAGGTTTCCCAATTTTTTGATTTTTTTGAATTTTTATGCCCGTTTCAAAATGCGGTCAAAACGGCGGCATGACCTTTCCTAGCTAGTGGTTGAATCTTGGATTTTTTTGGTGTTTCTATGATTAAATAGATACTTATGTACCTAGAAATGATTTTTGGAAAAAAATAAAGAGCTATGAGGCAGATGCAGTTCAAATTTGATCCGCTTCCTACTAAATCGGCGGGAATTTGTCATTTTCACCAGAGGTGGATCAAAACTTTTGACACCCAACCATTTGGTCAATTGTGAATCAAATATGTCCTAGTATTTTAGAAAAATGATTTGGTCCAATTTTGCAACAAATATATGGTAGGTCCTTCACAAAAAGAACTCAATTTGGGCACTCGGAAAATGGAAAATGAATTTTCCGTGCAAAGAAAATGAAAACTCCCTTAGGCAATATTGTTTGGAATTCCAAGATGCACCCTTGTGCACAATATGAGATCATTTGAACAAACTATGCCATGAATGTGGCCATAAGATTGATCATTTGGCTTGAAAACCCTGAGTCTTCACGTGTGATAGCTCATTTCTGAGAACACTTTTTTAAAATAATTATCGTATTACAAGTTTATTATTTTTCCTGGAAACTTGGTCACATATAATGACACAATGCGAAAGTTTCCTAATTTTTTGAATTTTTTTGAATTTTTTATACCCGTTTCAAAATGCGGTCAAAATGGCGGGCATGACCGTTCCTAGCTAGTGGTTGAATCTTGGAATTTTTTTGGTGTTTCTCTGATTAAATATATATTTATGTACCTATAAATGATTTTTGGACAAAATAAAGAGCAAACTATGAGGCAGCTGCAGTTCAAATTTGATCCGCTTCCCGCTGAATCGACGGGAATTTGTCTTTTTCACTAGAGGTGGATCAAAACTTTTGACACCCAACCATTTGGTCAATTGTGAATCAAATATGGCTTAGTATTTTAGAAAAATGATTTGGTCCAATTTTACAACAAATATATGGTAGGTCCTTCAAAAGAGAACTCAATTCGGGCACTCGGAAAATGGAAAATGAATTTCCGTGCAAAGAAAATGAAAACTCCCTTTGGCAACATTGTTTGGAATTCCAAGATGCATCCTTGTGCACAATATGAGATCATTTGAACAAACTATGCCATGAATGTGGCCATAAGATTGATCATTTGGCTTGAAAGGCATGAATCTTCACGCATGACGGCTCATTTCTGTGAACACCTTTTTAAAATAATTGCCGTATTACAAGTTTATTATTTTTCCTGGAAACTTGGTCACATATAATGACACAATGCGAAGGTTTTCCAATTTTTTTGATTTTTTATGCCCGTTTCAAAATGCGGTCAAAACGGCGGGCTTGACCGTTCCTAGCTAGTGGTTGAATCTTGATTTTTTTGATGTTTCTCTGATTAAATAGATACTTATGTACCTAAAAATGATTTTTGGAAAAAATAAAGAACAAACTATGAGGCAGCTGCAGTTCAAATTTGACCCGCTTCTTGCTGAATCAGCAAAAAATTGTCTTTTTCATGAGAGGTGGATCAAAACTTTTGATACCCAACCATTTGGTCAATTGTGCATTAAATATGTCCTAGTATTTTATAAAAATGATTTGGTACAATTTTGCAACAAATATATGGTAGGTCCTTCACAAAAAAAACTCATTTCGGGCACTCAAAAAATGGAAAATGAATTTTCCGTGCAAAGAAAATGAAAACTCCCTTAGGCAACATTGTTTGGAATTCCAAGATGCACCCTTGTGCACAATATGAGATCATTTGAACAAACTATGCCATGAATGTGACCATAAGATTGATCATTTGGCTTGAAAGCCATGAATCTTCATGCGTGATAGCTCGTTTCTGAGAACACATTTTTTAAGGGTTTTTATCATTTATGCCACTAGTTGTGTCCCACTACTCAATTTTGCCATTAGAAGTTACAACTGCTCAAAAATGCCATCAATCCATGAGATGTTTGCTCAAAAATGCCATTAGATATCTCAAAAATGCCATCGTTCTGTTAGATGTTTGCTCAAAAATGCCATTAGACATTGTTATTTTTACGTCAAACCCGTTGACCATGTTCTATGACAAAAATAAGCCTAGACCCACATGTCAGTTCTCTCTATCTCACAATGATATGTGTGGCCCCACTTGTTAGGAGTAACCAAGCAAATAATTTTATAGGAAAATAAGAACGCTGTTGGGATCAAGTGGGCCCCATACTTTATTGTAGAGAGATAGAGGGAGAGCTGGCATGTTGGTTCATAGGTATTTATGTCATTATAACATGGCAAAAGAGATTTGAGATCACAATAATGGTGTTTAGTGGCATTTTTGAGCATGTGTCTAATGAAGCGATGGCATTTTTGAGCAGTTGAAATTTCTAGTGGCAAAACTGAGTAGTGGGACACAACCGGTGGCATAACTGATAAAAACCCTTTTAAATAATTGCCATATTACAAGTTTATTATTTTTCCTGGGAACTTGTCCACATATAATGACACAATGCGAAGGTTTCCCAATTTTTTTGATTTTTTATGCCCGTTTCGAAATGCGGTCAAAACGGCGGGAATGACCGTTCCTAGCTAGTGGTTGAATCTTGGAATTTTTTGGTGTTTCTCTGATTAAATAGATACTTATGTACCTAAAATGATTTTTGGAAAAAATAAAGAGCAAACTATAAGGCAGTTACAGTTCAAATTTGACCCGCTTCTAGCTGAATCGGCGAAAATTTATATTTTTCACGAGAGGTGGATCGAAACTTTTGACACCCAACTATTTGGTCAATTGTGCATTATATATGGCCTAGTATTTTAGAAAATTGATTTGGTACAATTTTGCAACAAATATATAGTAAGTCCTTAAAAAAACTTATTTTGGGCACTCAAAAACTGAAGAATTGTTTTTTCATGCAAAAGAAATAAAAACTCCCTTTGTCAATGTTGTTTGCCAATCTAAGATGTAGTCTTGTGCAAATTATGACATCATTTAAACAAATATTTTATATGTCTTCACAAAAAGCTCATTTTGAGCATTGAAAAATGGAATGAAAAATTTGTATGTAATCAATCACGACCAATTTATATGGTCGAAAGATCTTCAAATTGTTTGGTGCGCTTGTTGGGGAACGTTGCAGAAAACAAAAATTTTCCTACGGTTTCACCAAGATCCATCTAGGAGTTCATCTAGCAACGAGTGATTGGATTGCATCTACATACCTTTGTAGATCACGCGCGGAAGCGTTCAAAGAACGGGGATGAGGAAGGCGTACTCGACGTGATCCAAATCACCGGAGATCCTAGCGCCGAACGGACGGCACCTCCGCGTTCAACACACGTACGGTCAGCGTAACGTCTCCTTCTTCTTGATCCAGCAAGGGGGAAGGAGAGGTTGAGGAAGATGGCTCCAGCAGCAGCACGACGGCGTGGTGGTGATGGAGCTGCAGTACTCCGGCAGGGCTTCGCCAAGCACTATGGAGGAGGAGAAGGTGTTGGAGAGGGAGAGGGAGGCACCAAAGACAAAAGGTAAGAAGTCCTCCATCTCCCCCACTATATATAGGGGGGCCAAGGGGGGGGGGCGCCGGCCCTAGGAGATCCAATCTCCTAGGGGGGGTGCAGCCAAGGGGAGGAATCCCTCCTCCCCAAGGAACCTAGGGGTGCCTTCCCCCTTTGGGACTCTTCCCTCCTTGAAACCCTAGGCACATGGGCCTCTTGGGGCTAGTGCCCTTGGCCCATGTAGGCCAAGGCGCACCCCCTACAACCCATGTGCCCCCCGGGACAGGTGGCCCCACCCGGTGGACCCCCGGGACCCTTCCAGTGGTCCCGGTACAATACCGGTTACCCCGAAACTTGTCCCGATGCCCGAAATAGCACTTCCTATATATAATTCTTTACCTCCGGACCATTCCGGAACTCTTCGTGACGTCCGGGATCTCATCCGGGACTCCAAACAACATTCGGGTTACTGCATATACATATCCCTACAACCCTAGCGTCACCGAACCTTAAGTGTGTAGACCCTACGGGTTCGGGAGACATGTAGACATGACCGAGATTGCTCTCCGGTCAATAACCAACAGCGGGATCTGGATACCCATGTTGGCTCCCACATGCTCCTCGATGATCTCATCGGATGAACCACGATGTCGAGGATTCAAGCAACCCCGTATACAATTCCCTTTGTCAATTGGTATGTTACTTGCCCGAGATCTGATTGTCGGTATCCCAATACCTCGTTCAATCTCGTTACCGGCAAGTCACTTTACTCGTACCGTAATGCATGCGTGACCAGACACTTGGTCACTTTGAGCTCATTATGATGATGCATTACCGAGTGGGCCCAGTGATACCTCTCCGTCATACGGAGTGACAAATCCCAGTCTTGATCCGTGTCAACCCAACAGACACTTTCGGAGATACCCGTAGTATACCTTTATAGTCACCCAGTTACGTTGTGACGTTTGGCACACCCAAAGCACTCCTACGGTATCCGGGAGTTACACGATCTCATGGTCTAAGGAAAATATACTTGACATTGGAAAACTCTAGCAAACGAACTATACGATCTTATGCTATGTTTAGGATTGGGTCTTGTCCATCACATCATTCTCCTAATGAGGTGATCTCGTTATCAATGACATCCAATGTCCATAGTCAGGAAACCATGACTATCTGTTGATCAACGAGCTAGTCAACTAGAGGCTTACTAGGGACATGTTGGTGTCTATTATTCACACATGTATTACGATTTCCGGATAACACAATTATAGCATGAATAAAGACAATTATCATGAACAAGGAAATATAATAATAATGCTTTTATTATTACCTCTAGGGCATATTTCCAACAGTCTCCCACTTGCACTAGAGTCAATAATCTAGTTATATTGTGATGAATCGAACACCCATGGAATTCTGGTGTTGATCATGTTTTGCTCTAGGGAGAGGTTTAGTCAACGGATCTGCTACATTCAGGTCCGTATGTACTTTACAAATCTCTATGTCTCCATCTTGAACATTTTCACGAATGGAGTTGAAGCGACGCTTGATGTGCCTTGTCTTCTTGTGAAACCTGGGCTCCTTGGCAAGAGCAAGAGCTCCAGTGTTGTCACAAAAGAGCTTGATCGGCCCCGACGCATTGGGTATGACTCCTAGGTCGGTGATGAACTCCTTCACCCAAATTGCTTCATGTGCTGCCTCCGAGGCTGCCATGTACTCCGCTTCACATGTAGATCCCGCCACGACGCTCTGCTTGCAACTGCACCAGCTTACTGCCCCACTATTCAAAATATACACGTATCCGGTTTGTGACTTAGAGTCATCCAGATCTGTGTCGAAGCTAGCGTCGACGTAACCCTTTACAACGAGCTCTTCGTCACCTCCATAAACAAGAACCCCTTATTAGACTGATCCATATTGAATTTCTTCAATATCTTATCAAGGTATGTGCTTTGTGAAAGACCTATGAGGCGTCTTGATCTATCTCTATAGATCTTGATGCCTAATATATATGCAGCTTCTCCAAGGTCCTTCATTGAAAAACTCTTATTCAAGTAGGCCTTAATGCTGTCCAAGAGTTCTATATCATTTCCCATCAAAAGTATGTCATCTACATATAATATGAGAAATGCTACAGAGCTCCCACTCACTTTCTTGTAAACACAGGCTTCTCCATAAGTCTGTGTAAACCCAAACGCTTTGATCATCTCATCAAAGCGAATGTTCCAACTCCGAGATGCTTGCACCAGCCCATAAATCGAGCGTTGGAGCTTGCACACCTTGTCAGCATTCTTAGGATCGACAAAACCTTCCGGCTGCATCATATACAATTCTTCCTTAAGGAAACCATTAAGGAATGCCGTTTTGACGTCCATTTGCCATATTTCATAATCATAGAATGCGGCAATCGCTAACATGATTCGGACGAACTTCAGCTTCGCTACCGGTGAGGAAGTCTCATCGTAGTCAACCCCTTGAACTTGTCGATAACCCTTAGCGACAAGCCGAGCTTTATAGATGGTCACATTACCATCCGCGTCTGTCTTCTTCTTAAAGATCCATTTATTTTCTCTGGCTCGCCGCTCAACGGGCAAGTCAGTCAAAGTCCATACTTCGTTTTCATACATGGATCCTATCTCGGATTTCATGGCTTCTAGCCATTTGTCGGAATCCGGGCCCGCCATCGCTTCTTCATAGTTCGAAGGTTCACCGTTGTCTAACAACATGATTTCCAAGACAGGGTTGCCGTACCACTCTGGTGTGGAACGTGTCCTTGTGGACCTTCGAATTTCAGTAGGAGCTTGATCAGAAGTATCTTGATCATCATCATTAACTTCCTCTCTAGTCGGTGCAGGCACCTCAGGAACATTTTCTTGAGTTGCGCCATTTTCCGGTTCAAGAGGTAATACTTCATCAAGTTCTACTTTCCTCCCACTTACTTCTTTCGAGAGAAACTCTTTCTCTAGAAAGGACCCATTCTTGGCAACAAAGATCTTGCCTTCGGATCTGAGGTAGAAGGTATACCCAATAGTTTCTTTAGGGTATCCTATGAAGACGCATTTTTCCGACTTGGGTTCGAGCTTTTCAGGTTGAAGTTTCCTGACATAAGCATCGCATCCCCAAACTTTTAGAAACGACAGCTTAGGTTTCTTCCCAAACCATAATTCAAACGGTGTCGTCTCAACGGATTTCGACGGAGCCCTATTTAAAGTGAATGCGGCAGTCTCTAAAGCATAGCCCCAAAAAGATAGCGGTAAATCGGCAAGAGACATCATAGATCGCACCATATCTAATAGAGTGCGATTACGACGTTCGGACACACCATTACGCTGAGGTGTTCCAGGCGGCGTGAGCTGTGAAACTATTCCACATTTTCTTAAGTGTGTGCCAAACTCGTGACTCAAGTATTCTCCTCCACGATCTGATCGTAGGAACTTGATTTTTCTGTCACGTTGATTCTTAACCTCACTCTGAAATTCCTTGAACTTTTCAAAGGTCTCAGACTTGTGTTTCATTAAGTAGACATACCCATATCTACTTAAGTCATCAGTGAGGGTGAGAACATAACGATAGCCACCGCGAGCCTCAACACTCATTGGACCGCACACATCAGTATGTATGATTTCCAATAAGTTGGTTGCTCGCTCCATTGTTCCTGAGAACGGAGTCTTGGTCATTTTACCCATGAGGCATGGTTCGCACGTGTCAAATGATTCATAATCAAGAGACTCTAAAAGTCCATCAGCATGGAGCTTCTTCATGCGTCTGACACCTATGTGACCAAGGCGGCAGTTGCACAAGTATGTGGGACTATCATTATCAATCTTACATCTTTTGGTACTCACACTATGAATATGTGTAGCATTACGCTCGAGATTCATTAAGAACAAACCATTCACCATTGGAGCATGACCATAAAACATATCTCTCATATAAATAGAACAACCATTATTCTCGGATTTAAATGAGTAGCCATCTCGTATTAAACGAGATCCTGATACAATGTTCATGTTCAAACTTGGCACTAAATAACAATTATTGAGGTTCAAAACTAATCCCGTAGGTAAATGTAGAGGCAGCGTGCCGACGGCGATCACATCGACCTTGGAACCATTCCCGACGCGCATCGTCACCTCGTCCTTCGCCAGTCTCCGCTTATTTCGCAGCTCCTGCTTTGAGTTACAAATGTGAGCAACTGCACCGGTATCAAATACCCAGGAGCTACTACCAGTACTGGTAAGGTACACATCAATTACGTGTATATCACATATACCTTTTGTTTTGCCGGCCTTCTTGTCCACTAAGTATTTGGGGTAGTTCCGCTTCCAGTGACCAGTTTCCTTGCAATAAAAGCACTCAGTCTCGGGCTTGGGTCCATTCTTTGGCTTCTTCCCAGCAGCTTGCTTGCCGGGCGCGGCAACTCCCTTGCCGTGCTTCTTGAAGGCTTTCTTACCCTTGCCCTTCTTGAACTTAGTGGTTTTATTCACCATCAACACTTGATGTTCCTTTTTGACTTCTACCTCTGCTGATTTCAGCATTGCAAATACTTCAGGAATGGTCTTTTCCATCCCCTGCATATTGAAGTTCATCACAAAGCTCTTGTAGCTCGGTGGAAGCGACTGGAGGATTCTGTCAATGACCGCGTCATCCGGGATATTAACTCCCAGCTGAGTCAAGCGGTTATGTAACCCAGACATAGTGAGTATGTGCTCACTGACAGAACTGTTTTCCTCCATCTTACAGCTGAAGAATTTGTCGGAGACTTCATATCTCTCGACCCGGGCATGAGCTTGGGAAACCATTTTCAGCTCTTCGAACATCTCATATGCTCCGTGTCTCTCAAAACGTTTTTGGAGCCCCGACTCTAAGCTGTAAAGCATGCCGCACTGAACGAGGGAGTAGTCATCGGTACGTGCCTGCCAAGCATTCATAACGTCTTGTTCTGCAGGGAGAACAGGTGCGTCACCTAGCGGTGCTTGTAGGACATAATCTTTCTTGGCAGCTATGAGGATGATCCTCAGGTTCCGGACCCAGTCCGTGTAGTTGCTGCCATCGTCTTTCAGCTTGGTTTTCTCTAGGAACGCGTTGAAGTTGAGGACTACGTTGGCCATTTGATCTACAAGACATATTGTAAATATTTTAGACTAAGTTCATGATAATTAAGTTCATCCAATCAAATTATTCAATGAACTCCCACTTAGATAAACATCCCTCCTGTAATCTAAGTACAACATGATCCGAGTTAACTAGGCCGCGTCCGATCATCACGTGAGACGGACTAGTCAACATCGGTGAACATCTTCATGTTGATCGTCTCTTCTATACGACTCATGCTCGACCTTTCGGTCTTCTGTGTTCCGAGGCCATGTCTGTACATGCTAGGCTCGTCAAGTCAACCTAAGTGTTTTGCATGTGTAAATCTGTCTTACACCCGTTGTATGTGAACATTAGAATCTATCACACCCGATCATCACGTGGTGCTTCGAAACAACGAACTATCGCAACGGTGCATAGTTAGGGGGAACACTTTCTTGAAATTATTATGAGGGATCATCTTATTTACTACCGTCGTTCTAAGCAAACAAGATGCAAAAACATGATAAACATCACATGCAATCAAATAATAATAGTGACATGATATGGCCAATATCACATAGCTCCTTTGATCTCCATCTTGGGGCTCCATGATCATCTTGTCACCGTCATAACACCATGATCTCCATCATTGTGTCTCCATGAAGTTGCTCGCCAACTATTACTTCTACTACTATGGCTAACGCGTTTAGCAATAAAGTAAAGTAATTTACATGGCGTTTCTCAATGACACGCAGGTCATACAAAAAATAAAGACAACTCCTATGGCTCCTGCCGGTTGTCATACTCATCGACATGCAAGTCGTGATTCCTATTACAATAGCATGAACATCTCACACATCACATATAGATCATTCATCATTCATCACAACTTTGGCCATATCATATCACAAAGCACTTGCTGCAAAAACAAGTTAGACGTCCTCTAATTGTTGTTTGCAAGTTTTACGTGGCTGAAACAGGGTTCTAGCAAGAACGTTTTCTTACCTACGTGAAAGCCACAACGTGATTTCTCAACTTCTATTTACCCTTCATAAGGACCCTTTTCATCGAATCCGCTCCAACTAAAGTAGGAGAGACAGACACTCGCCAGCCACCTTATGCAACTTGTGCATGTTAGTCGGTGGAACCGGTCTCACATAAGCGTACGTGTAAGGTTGGTCCGGGCCGCTTCATCCCACAATACCGTTGAAGCAAGATAAGACTAGTAGCGGCAAGAAAGTTGACAACATCAACGCCCACAACAAATTGTGTTCTACTCGTGCAAGAGAACTACGCATAGACCTAGCTCATGATGCCACTGTTGGGGAACATTGCAGAAAACAAAAATTTTCCTACAGTTTCACCAAGATCCATCTAGGAGTTCATCTAGCAACGAGTGATTGGATTGCATCTACATACCTTTGTAGATCACGCGCGGAAGCGTTCAAAGAACGGGGATGAGGAAGGCGTACTCGACGTGATCCAAATCACCGGAGATCCTAGCGCCGAACGGACGGCACCTCCGCGTTCAACACACGTACGGTCAGCGTAACGTCTCCTTCTTCTTGATCCAGCAAGGGGGAAGGAGAGGTTGAGGAAGATGGCTCCAGCAGCAGCACGACGGCGTGGTGGTGATGGAGCTGCAGTACTCCGGCAGGGCTTCGCCAAGCACTATGGAGGAGGAGAAGGTGTTGGAGAGGGAGAGGGAGGCACCAAAGACAAAAGGTAAGAAGTCCTCCATCTCCCCCACTATATATAGGGGGGCCAAGGGGGGGGGGGGCGCCGGCCCTAGGAGATCCAATCTCCTAGGGGGGGTGCAGCCAAGGGGAGGAATCCCTCCTCCCCAAGGAACCTAGGGGTGCCTTCCCCCTTTGGGACTCTTCCCTCCTTGAAACCCTAGGCACATGGGCCTCTTGGGGCTAGTGCCCTTGGCCCATGTAGGCCAAGGCGCACCCCCTACAGCCCATGTGCCCCCCCGGGACAGGTGGCCCCACCCGGTGGACCCCCGGGACCCTTCCAGTGGTCCCGGTACAATACCGGTTACCCCGAAACTTGTCCCGATGCCCGAAATAGCACTTCCTATATATAATTCTTTACCTCCGGACCATTCCGGAACTCTTCGTGACGTCCAGGATCTCATCCGGGACTCCAAACAACATTCGGGTTACTGCATATACATATCCCTACAACCCTAGCGTCACCGAACCTTAAGTGTGTAGACCCTACGGGTTCGGGAGACATGTAGACATGACCAAGATTGCTCTCCGGTCAATAACCAACAGCGGGATCTGGATACCCATGTTGGCTCCCACATGCTCCTCGATGATCTCATCGGATGAACCACGATGTCGAGGATTCAAGCAACCCCGTATACAATTCCCTTTGTCAATCGGTATGTTACTTGCCCGAGATCTGATCGTCGGTATCCCAATACCTCGTTCAATCTCGTTACCGGCAAGTCACTTTACTCGTACCGTAATGCATGCGTGACCAGACACTTGGTCACTTTGAGCTCATTATGATGATGCATTACCGAGTGGGCCCAGTGATACCTCTCCGTCATACGGAGTGACAAATCCCAGTCTTGATCCGTGTCAACCCAACAGACACTTTCGGAGATACCCGTAGTATACCTTTATAGTCACCCAGTTACGTTGTGATGTTTGGCACACCCAAAGCACTCCTACGGTATCGGGGAGTTACACGATCTCATGGTCTAAGGAAAAGATACTTGACATTGGAAAAATCTAGCAAACGAACTATACGATCTTATGCTATGTTTAGGATTGGGTCTTGTCCATCACATCATTCTCCTAATAATGTGATCTTGTTATCAATGACATCCAATGTCCATAGTCAAGAAACCATGACTATCTGTTGATCAACGAGCTAGTCAACTAGAGGCTTACTAGGGACATATTGGTGTCTATTATTCACACATGTATTACGATTTCCGGATAACACAATTATAGCATGAATAAAGACAATTATCATGAACAAGGAA
Organism: Triticum urartu; assembly: GCF_056163025.1. Lineage (NCBI taxonomy): Eukaryota > Viridiplantae > Streptophyta > Magnoliopsida > Poales > Poaceae > Triticum > Triticum urartu. The sequence continues at coordinate 146,029,414 of NC_141874.1, forward strand.
ATATAATAATAATGCTTTTATTATTGCCTCTAGGGCATATTTCCAACAGCGCTCTGATTGGTCCATAGGTATATCACACGGATTATGCGTCAACTACCGTCGGATGCTTCTGGAACCAACGGCAGCCCGCACCTCCTTACCCTCTCACCCAAACCCTAACTTCTGGATCCCCTCCTCTCCCCCGATCCACTCTCCCCTCTCATCCCACAGCCGCCAACCCCAACCCTCTCGCTCCATCTCAATCTCTCGATCCCCAACCACCCAGCTGCCGCCGCCACCGTCCTCCTTCCTCTCCCGCAACCCCGGCCGCCAGCAAGCTGTAACACCCTGGATGTAATTTACCTAATATGTACTCCAACTCTTGCCGTTTCCGGCGCTAAGTTATTTTATTTCCTCGGATTCGGGTTTTTGTCTCCATGTGTTGTTGTCGTTGTCATGCATCTCATATCATGTCATCATGTGCATTGCATTTGCATACGTGTTCGTCTCATGCAGCCGAGCATTTTCCCCGTTGTCCGTTTTGCATTCCGACGCTCCTATCTCCTCCGGTGGTCATTTCTACCTTCTTCTCGTATGTGGGGGTTAAACGTTTTCGGATTGGACCGAGACTTGCCAAGCGGCCTTGGTTTACTACCGGTAGACTGCCTGTCAAGTTTCGTACCATTTGGACTTCGTTTGAAGCTCCAACGGTTAACCGAGGGACCGAGAAGGCCTCGTGAGTGTTGCAGCCCAACACCTTTCCATTTTGGCCCAAAACCCTCTCCATCATCTAGAGAGTTCGGTCACGATCGCGTGGCCGAAAACCACTCCTCATTTGGACCCTCCTAACTCCTCCTATGCCTATAAATAGCCCCCCTCCGAAATCCACGGGTTCTTCTTCCCCTGAAACCCTAGATCCACCTACCCTGCCGCTGCCGGACGAAACCGCGTCGGACGGACATGTCCGCCCCCGCCATCGACCACTCGTGACGCGCCACGTCACCGCCGCCGACCCGCGCGCCGCCGAGGCCCGCCGGGCCCAAGGCAGGCCCCCGCGGCCCGCTCCCCGCGCCGCCTCCTGCCGCACACTGCCGCCTTCGTCCCGCCGCCCGGCCACATCACCGGTCGCCGCCGCCCGGCATGCCATCGCCGGCCGGACCTCGCCCCGCCACCACAGGAGCTCGCCGGAGCCGCCACATCGCCGCCCCGCCCCCTCACCGCCCCGGTGGCCGGAGCCGCCGCCCCTCGCCGGATCTGGACGAGGAAGGGCCGGATCCGCCCTTCCCCGGCCTCCCCCTCGCCTTCCCTCGCCGGAGCAGCCGCCACATCGCCGGAGTCTGCCTCGGTTCGCGCACCAGCGTAGAACCCTAGATCTGGAAGAGGTTGACTTCATTTTTTTTCCTAAGGCTGCAGATTATATTGCCATGTTCATCATGCTATATCTCCTCATCCGTAGATCCGTTTTGGGCGTGTAGCATATCAAAATGTTCGTCTCAAAGAGCACATCATTTCATCTCATTGCATCATTTTCATTCGAGCTCATCTTGATGCCCGAAATGCTGTTGGAAGAGTGCTATTTGAGTTAATTGTCAGATCTGCTGCATCAAATAGCTATTTGTCATTTTTGCCAAGATTATTGTGTGCATGATATGCCCCTGAGCTCTACATGAGTTTTGTTATATGCTTTGCCATTTTTGCAGAGGTGCCATCCATGTATTTTTGTGATGTGTGTGGTGACTAGCACAAGCTTGCAAAGTGGTGCATTCGTTAATGCTGATTTCAGGGACTTAGCAATTCCACTAAGTCCTTGATCTGTTTTTATTAATATGCCATATGTTCATGATGTTTCCTAGTGATCCGTGCCTCTTTTGAGGATGATCAGTCAGGATGATTTGTTAATCTTGTAGTGCTCTATCCATCCATGTCTTTGTTTGAAATTATGGAGCACCCTAGCTTGAGTCAATCAAGCTCTACTTTTGCTATTTCGTGAATCAGGGTAGATTGTCTACTTGTTAGCGATTTTGCCGAGGATGTTGTAGTTGATCCGTGCATGCTATGTTGTTGTTCTTGCCATGTCTAACTTGTATAATATGTATTCTTGATGGCTGTGTGCTTATATTGTCATGTCTTGCTCTGTAGTGAGTGCATCGAGCTCGTAAACATGCCTACTTGATATCTGATTTTGCATGTTCCAGCTTTTCTCTAAGTCTTTAACCTGATTGTGTTTTTGCCATGTTCACATGCTTGCAATTGTATTTTCTGATCCCTTTTGGCTCAAGGTCACTAAGGGACTTTTGTTAAGACCTTTGAGTAGCTCCATGCCATGCCTTGATTTGACATGTTAAGTTCCTGTAGAATATAGTTTTCATGCTCCAAAGTGTGCTACCTGATCTGAAATTCCAAGCTTGTGTTAATTTCACTAAGTCTGAAATCTGTTTACCAATTGCACTTTTGCCATGCTTGTTTGAACCTGTTAATGGATGAATTGGCCGTAGCTCAGTGTTCATCTTTTGTCAAGAATCATGAGTGGATCCCTGCCATGTATTTTGTTGCCATGTTTGAGTGCTGTAGCATAATTAACATGATGCATTTAGATGGCTACTTGCTGTTTATCGCAGACCGGTGCCATATTTGTTTTGCTTGCCATTTCCAAATCGTGTCTCCGATTCCGGCGTTCTTTATATGAATTTCAACTGAAATCACCTCAACTTTCCAGCGGCACACTTGGATTTCCAAGTTGAGGCCAGGATCTATCATTCCTTGTCAAATCTTGCATATGCATCACATACCGCATCCCGCATAGCATACCATGTTTGCCTCATGTTGTTCGAGCATTTGCACGTGGTTGATTGTATTACTTTTGCTTGTTTGTCTAGTTTAGGTAGAGCCAGGAGACGAGTTCGCTAACGAGGAGCCCGTTGAGTTTGCTTTCGAGGACCCAGTCAACTCTGACAACTTTGTAGGCAAGATGATCATACCCTCGAAATCACTTCTATCTTTGCTTTGCTAGATGCTCGCTCTTTTGCTATGCCTATGCTACGATGCCTACCACTTGCTTATCATGCCTCCGAAATTGCCATGTCAAACCTCTAACCCACCATGTCCTAGCAAACCGTTGATTGGCTATGTTACCGCTTTGCTCAGCCCCTCCTATAGCATTGCTAGTTGCAGGTGGAGATTGGAGATCGTTCCTTGTTGGAACATTATTTTCTTGTTAGGATATCATTATATTGGCTTGTTATATTAATGCATCTATATACTTGGTAAAGGGTGGAAGGCTCGGCCTCTTGCCTAGTGTTTTGTTCCACTCTTGCCTTCCCCGACCTTAGGAGCCCCCATTGCTTGATCGAATTAGCAGCCGAGTTGAGTCTAGAAAAATGTTTTGAGTCATTTAGGAATTATATATCGGAGAGTTTAGGAATTCTTTTTACTCCCCAGTCCCTTCATCGCTCTGGTGAGGCATCCTGACGTAGAGTTTTGTCTCTTCTCTTCTCAAATTTCACTAAATTTTTTTAGGATCACGCGGGTATCTTGGAATCGTTCCGATCGATTTGTGATGAGAACATTGTTCTTGGTGCCTCCTGTCATTTAGGGGTTGTGGCAGTGTCCCGGGGAGTTGAGCTCCGAGGTGTTGTCGTCACAATTTTATCGTTGCAGTTCCGGAATACCTGAGTTTAGTTTGCCGACATCGAAAATCTCTTTTATGCAGTTGTTGGTGAGATAACCTCGACGCCACCCAGTACTGGGGCGGGAGTTCGGGAGTATTTCCATAACTTGTATAACGGATGCTTTTCGAAGGTTGAGGTAGACGATTTCCGAAGTTTTCTCGGTTATGTGTTGAAGGATGGATACAGCTGGATGTAGGATTTGCTAAATTTGGGTGAGATATTATGCTTCCCCTGTATCCCCAACACCTGATTGCATAACCGGAAAGGTTCGGGAGTTTCATAGGTGGGAATTCTTGTAGCTCTAGTTATTCTTCCACGGATATTTGGTTTGAGATTGGGTGATCCTTACCGAGTATTCGTTCTTGCTCCGTACTTTGTTGATTTATTCCTCTACCTAAATTCTAAGTGGCTTCTCAATTTATGGATATGTGACCATTTCAAGTGGAATGCATTCGTTCTTATGTTCAGATGTGAAGACTATATGTTGCAATTTCAACCCACTTGATTCAACTTCAATTTTATCTGTCAATGTGCTAACAGATGTCACCCTCTTCAGGATGGCTCCCGCTAAGAGCAACAATCAGAATCAGAATCAGGATCCGCCACCACCACCTCCACCTCCGGAGGCATGGCAAGCTGTGATGGCCGCTACCAATGCAAACACGCATTTGATCATGCAAATTCTTCAAGAGCGCAACCAAGCGAACCAAGGCAACCAAGGCAACCAAGGCAACAATCAGAATCGCTTTGCTACACTCAACCAGTTCCTTGCTAACCAGCCAAAGACCTTCAGCAGTTGTGTTGAGGCAACTGATGCTGACGATTGGCTCGTGGACTTATGCAAGCATTTCGAGTGCAGTAACTTCAGGCCTGAGGACTTTGTCAAGTTCGCTTCCTTTCAACTCAAATACCAAGCTGCAGAATGGTTTCAGCAGTACAAAGATTCTAGAGGAGGCCGTGCAATTACCTGGGATGAATTCCGTCAAGACTTCAAAGCTCATCATATTCCTCAGAGCGTGGTTGAAAGCAAGCGTGAGGAATTCCGCAACCTGAAGCAAGGCTCTATGTCTGTCTATGACTACAACAAGTTGTTTCAGAAGCTCGCCCGCTTTGCTAAGCAGGACGTCCCTGACGAGAAGAGCATGATATACCAGTTCAGGGGTGGTCTCAGAGAAGAAATCCAGCTAGCTCTTGTTCTCTTTGAGCCTTTGAGGTACGATGAGTTCTACAACATGGCATTTAAGCAAGAGGCTGCTCAACTGAAGTGTGATGCTTCCAAGAAGCGAGTCAGAGATGCTACTCCTTCTTCCTCTACTCAAGTGGCTAAGCAGCAGAAGTATTGGCTTCCTCCTCCTCCGTTCCGGCAGCCGTATCAGAAGAGCAAAGGTGGCAGTGGATCTTCCCACCCACCCAACCCTGGCTTTCAGAACAAGACTTCGTCTCAAGCTCCAAGATCGAGTGCTCCGTATCACCGTCCGCTTTCAGAGGTCACGTGCAACAAGTGCCAACAGAAGGGTCACTATGCCAACAAATGCTTCAATCAGAGGCGTCTCCCTCCTCCTCCTCCTCCTCCTATGAGATCGGCAAGTACAGCTATGGTCAAGCATAACCCCAAGCACGCCAAGGTCAACATAGTGAATGCAGCTCAGGCAGAGGACTCGTCAGATGTCATCATGGGTAACCTTCCTGTTAACGATGTTCCTGCAAAAGTACTTTTTGACACTGGTGCATCGCATTGTTTCATCTCGAGACCTTTTGCATCTAAGCATGATTTTGTTACTCAAGTGTTGCTGAAACCGTTGTCTATTGACTCTCCGGCCCGTCTTTTGACATCTCAAGTATGCGTTCCGGATGTTACAATCACTTTGGGTGACTATAAATTCTTGTCCTCTCCAAATGTTCTTGGTGACTCGGATATTGATCTTATTCTCGGAATGGATTGGCTTTCTAAGCACAAGGCTTAGCTTGATTGTTCAGCCAGGCAGATTCAATTGACTCATTCGTCTGAGGATGTAATTGTCTTTGCCGCTCGGGATGATACAATCCGTCTGTTTTCTCTCAATGAGAAGGGTGAACTGGATGCCATCTCGCAAATTCCAGTCGTTTGCGAATATCAAGACGTCTTTCCAGAAGAGCTTCCAGGAATGCCTCTGCACCGGCCAGTTGAATTCGTCATCGATCTTGAGCCTGGCACGGAACCGGTTTGCAAGCGTCCTTACAAGCTCGGACCTGAAGAGTTGAAGGAGCTGAAGAAGAAACTCGATATTCAAGAGAGAATGGGTCTCATCCGACCTAGTTCTTCTCCGTGGGGTTGTGGAGTACTTTTGTAAAGAAGAAGGATGGAACGGACCGACTTTGCGTTGACTACCGTCCATTGAACAAGAAGACTATCAAGAACAAGTACCCACTTCCCAACATCAACGAGCTGTTCAAACAACTCAAAGGTGCCCAAGTATTCTCCAAGCTTGATCTCCGTATGGGTTATCACCAGATTCGAATCCGTGAGCAAGATATTCCCAAGACGGCTTTCAGAACAAGCTATGGTTCATATGAATACACAGTCATGTCTTTTGGCCTCGTCAACGCTCCTCCGACTTTCTCTCGCATGATGAACTTCATCTTCAACGCCTACACAAATGACTTCATTTTGGTCTATCTCGACGACATTCTGGTCTTTTTGAAGAACAAGGAAGATCATGCCAAGCACTTGCGTTTGGTGCTCGATAAGCTCAGGGAACATCAGTTCTACGCCAAGTTCTCAAAGTGCGAGTTTTGGCTCGATCAGGTTCTTTATCTTGGGCATATCATCTCTGCCAAGGGCATTGCGGTGAATCCTGAGAAGGTGTCTGCAATTGTGAATTGGGAACCACCTCAGAATGTGAAGCAACTCCGTAGCTCCCTCGGTCTCGCGAGCTACTGTCGAAGGTTCGTGGAGAACTTTTCAAAGATTGCGAAGCCTCTTTCAAACCTTCTCCAGAAGCATGTCAAGTACGTTTGGTCTCCGGAATGTGACATCGCTTTCAACACTTTGAAAGGGAAATTGGTCACTGCTCCAGTTCTGACTCCTCCTGATGAATCCAAACCGTTCGAGGTCTTCTGCGATGCCTCTCTTTAAGGTCTTGGTGCAGTGTTGATGCAATAGAAGTAAGTTGTGGCTTATACCTCTCGTCAGTTGAAGCCCAACGAGAAGAACTACCCCACTCATGACCTCAAGTTGGCGGCAGTTGTGCGTGCTCTTTTGACTTGGAGACATCTCTTATTGGGAAGAAAAGTGGACATCTTCACTAACCACAAGAGGCTCAAGTACATCTTCACTCAGCCTAATCTCAACCTCAGACAGACTCGTTGGGTCGAAATGATTCAAGAGTATAATCCGAGTATCGGGTATACTCCAGGCAAGGCCAATGTGGTTGCTGATGCTTTGAGCAGGAAGGCTTATTGCAACAGTCTAATTCTCAAGCCTTATCAACCCGAGCTTTGTGAAGCTTTCCGCAAACTCAATCTGCAAATTGTTCCTCAAGCTTTCCTCGCCAACCTTCAAGTCTCTCCTACCTTGGAAGATTAGATTCACGAGGCTCAACTTCTTGATGCTATGGTGAAGAAGGTGAAGATTGGGATTGCCAAGAGTCAACCCAAGTACAAGTGCTACCGCCTTGATGACAAGGATACTCTTTTTTTCGAGGATCGTATTGTAGTGCCCAAAGGTGACCTCCATAAATTGATCATGAACGAGGCTCACAATTTACTACTCTCCATCCACCCTGGGAGTACGAAGATGTATCAGGACCTCAAGCAGGCTTATTGGTGGACTCTAATGAAGCGCGAGATTGCTCTGTTCGTGAATAAGTGTGATGTCTGCAGAAGAGTGAAGGCAGAACACCAAAGGCCAGCTAGTCTCCTCCAACCTCTTGCCATTCCAGAATGGAAGTTTGACCACATTGAGATGGACTTCGTGACTGGGTTTCCAAAGTCCAAGCGTGGCAATGATGCTATATTCGTTGTCATCGACAAACTCACTAAAGTGGCTCACTTTCTGCCTATCAAAGAGTCTATCACTGCAGCTCAATTGGCGGAGCTGTATACCTCTCGAATTGTCTCGCTGCATGGTAATCCACAGGTGATCTCTTCAAACCGTGGCAGCATCTTTACCTCCAAGTTTTGGGATTCTTTTCAGAAGGCCATGGGCACCAACATCCGCTTCAGCACAGCTTTCCATCCTCAAACTAGCGGTCAAGTCGAGCGTGTCAATCAGATTCTTGAAGATATGCTCAGGGCTTGCGTTATCTCTTTCGGCATGAAGTGGGAAGATTGTCTTCCATATGCTGAATTCTCCTACAACAACAGTTTTCAAGCAAGTTCGGGCAAGGCCCCATTCGAAATTCTGTATGGCAGGAAGTGCCGTACCCCTCTCAACCGGTCTGAAATCGGTGAACATCAGCTTCTTGGAAATGACTTAATCACAGAGGCAGAGGAAATGTGCAAAGTCATTCGAGATAACCTCAAAGCAGCGCAATCGTGCCAGAAGAGCTACTATGATAGTAAGCACCGTGATTTGGCTTTCGAGATCGGAGATCATGTTTACCTCCGCGTCTCTCCAATGAAAGGTACTAGTCGCTTTGGTATCAAAGGGAAGCTTGCCCCTAGATACATGGGACCTTTCAAGATCGTCAGCAAGAGAGGCGATCTCGCCTATCAACTCGAGCTTCCTTCAAACTTTGCAAATGTGCATGACGTGTTCCATGTCTCTCAGGTCCGCAAGTGCTTCAAGACTCCTGACCGCACCGTCAACTTCGAAGACATTGATCTCCAAGAAGATCTCTCTTATCGCGAGCACCCTGTTGCTATTCTTGAAGAGACTGAATGCAAGACTCGCAATAAGTCAATCAAATTCCCCAAAGTCAAGTGGTAACACCATTCCGACCGTGAAGCCACCTGGGAAAGCGAGGATCACCTCCGTTCTGAGTACCCGGCGTTCTTCCAGTCCTAGATCTCGGGACGAGATCCTTTTGTAGTGGTGGAGTGTTGTAACACCCCGGATGTAATTTACCTAATATGTACTCCAACTCTTGCCGTTTCCGGCACTAAGTTATTTTATTTCCTCGGGTTCGGGTTTTTGTCTCCGTGTGTTGTTTTCGTTGTCATGCATCTCATATCATGTCATCATGTGCATTGCATTTGCATACGTGTTCGTCTTATGCATCCGAGCATTTTCCCCGTTGTCTGTTTTGCATTCCAGCGCTCCTATCTCCTCCGGTGGTCATTTCTACCTTATTTTCGTATGTGGGGGTTAAATGTTTCCGGATTGGACCGATACTTGCCAAGCGGCCTTGGTTTACTACCGGTAGACCGCCTGTCAAGTTTCGTACCATTTCGACTTCGTTTGATGCTCCAACGGTTAACCGAGGGACCGAGAAGGCCTCGTGTGTGTTGCAGCCCAACACCCTTCCATTTTGGCCCAAAACCCACCAAAACCCTCTCCATCATCTAGAGCGTTCGAACACGATCGCGTGGCCAAAAACCGCTCCTCATTTGGACCCTCCTAGCTCCTCCTATGCCTATAAATAGCCCCCCCTCCGAAATCCACGGGTTCTTCTTCCCCCGAAACCCTAGATCCACCTACCCCCCCGCCGCCGGACGAAACCGCGTCGGACGGACATGTCCGCCCGCGCCGCCGACCACTCGTGACGCGCCACGTCACCGCCGCCGACCCACGTGCCGCCGAGGCCCGCCGGGCCCAAGGCAGGCCCCCGCGGCCCGCTCCCCGCGCCGCCTCCTGCCGCACACCACCGCCTTCGTCCCGCCGCCCGGCACGCCATCGCCGGCCGGACCTTGCCCCGCCGCCACAGGAGCTCGCCGGAGCCGCCACATCGCCGCCCCGGTGGCCGGAGCTGCCGCCCCTCGCCGGATCTGGTCGAGGAAGGGCCGGATCCGCCCTTCCCCGGCCTCCCCCTCGCCTTCCCTCGCCGAAGCAGCCGCCACATCGCCGGGGTCTGCCTCGGTTCACGCGCCGGCGTAGAACCCTAGATCTGGGAGAGGTTGACTTCATTTTTTTTCCTAAGTCTGCAGATTATATTGCCATGTTCATCATGCTATATCTCCTCATCCGTAGATCCATTTTGGGCGTGTAGAATATCAAAATGTTCGTCTCAAAGAGCACATCATTTCATCTCATTGCATCATTTTCATTTGAGCTCATCTTGATGCCTGAAATGCTGTTGGAAGAGTGCTATTTGAGTTAATTGTCAGATCTGCTGCATCAAATAGCTATTTGTCATTTTTGCCATGATTATTGTGTGCATGATATGCCCCTGAGCTCTACATGAGTTTTGTTATATGCTTTGCCATATTTGCAGAGGTGCCATCCATGTATTAATGCTGATTTCAGGGACTTAGCAATTCCACTAAGTCCTTGATCTGTTTTTATCAATATGCCATATGTTCATGATGTTTACTAGTGATCCGTGCCTCTTTTGAGGATCATCAGTGAGGATCATTTGTTAATCTTATAGTGCTATATCCATCCATGTCTTTTTTTGCAATTATGGAGCACCCTAGCTTGAGTCAATCGAGCTCTACTTTTGCTATTTCGTGAATCAGGGTAGATTGTCTACTTGTTAGCGATTTTGCCGAGGATGTTGTAGTTGATCCGTGCATGCTATGTTGTTGTTCTTGCCATGTCTAGCTTGTATAATATGTATTCTTGATGGGTGTGTGCTTATATTGTCATGTCTTGCTCTGTAGTGAGTGCATCGAGCTCGTAAACATGCCTACTTGATATCTGATTTTGCATGTTCCAGTTTTTCTCTAAGTCTTTAACCTGATTGTGTTTTTGCCATGTTCACATGCTTGCAATTGTATTTTCTGATCCCTTTTGGCTCAAGGTCACTAAGGGACTTTTGTTAAGATCTTTGAGTAGCTCCATGCCATGCCTTGATTTGCCATGTTAAGTTCCTGTAGAATATAGTTTTCTTGCTCCAAAGTGTGCTACCCGATCTGAAATTCCAGGCTTATGTTAATTTCACTAAGTCTGAAATCTGTTTAGCAATTGCACTTTTGCCATGCTTGTTTGAACCTGTTAATGGATGAATTGGCCGTAGCTCAGTGTTCATCTTTTGTCAAGCATCATGAGTGGATCCCTACCATGTATTTTGTTGCCATGTTTGAGTGCTGTAGCATAATTAACATGATGCATTTAGATGGCTACTTGCTGTTTATCGCAGACCGGTGCCATATTTGTTTTGCTTGCCATTTTCAAACCGTGTCTCCGATTCCGGCGTTCGTTATATCGATTTCAACCAAAATCACGTCACCTTTCCAGTGGCACACTTGGATTTCCATGTTGAGGCCAGGCTCTATCATTCCTTGTCAAATCTTGCATATGCATCACATACCGCATCCCGCATAGCATACCATGTTTGCCTCATGTTGTTCGAGCATTTGCACGTGGTTGATTGTGTTCCTTTTGCTTGTTTGTCTTGTTTGGGTAGATCTGGGAGATGAGTTCGCTAACGAGGAGCCCGTTGAGTTTGCTTTCGAGGACCCAGTCAACTCTGACAACTTTGTAGGCAAGATGATTATACCCTCGAAATCACTTCTATCTTTGCTTTGCTAGATGCTCGCTCTTTTGCTATGCCTAAGCTACGATGCCTAACACTTGCTTATCATGCCTCCCAAATTGCCATGTCAAACCTCTAACCCACCATGTCCTAGCAAACCGTTGATTGGCTATGTTACCGCTTTGCTCAGCCCCTCTTATAGCGTTGCTAGTTGCAGGTGGAGATTGGAGATCGTTCCTTGTTGGAACATTATTTTCTTGTTGGGATATCATTATATTGCCTTGTTATCTTAATGCATCTATATACTTGGTAAAGGGTGGAAGGCTCGGCCTCTTGCCTAGTGTTTTGTTCCACTCTTGCCGCCCTAGTTTCCGTCATATCGGTGTTATGTTCCCGGATTTTGCGGTCCTTACGCGGTTGGGTGATAATGGGAACCCCTTGAGAGTTCGCCTTGAATAAAATTTCTCCATCAATGCCCAACCTTGGTTTTACCATTTGCCACCTAGCCTCTTTTTCCCTTGGGTTTCCGGAGCCCGAGGGTCATCTTATTTAAACCCCCCCGGGCCAGTGCTCCTCTGAGTGTTGGTCCAAACTAGAGCCCTGTGCAGCGCCCCCTCGGGGAAACTCGAGGTTTGGTTTTAGTTGTACGGATTTCTCAAATGAGTGTGCCCTGAGAACGAGATATGTGCAGCTCCTATCGGGATTTGTCGGCACATTCGGGCGGTGTTGCTAGATTTGTTTTAACTTGTCGAAGTTGTCTTATAGAACCAGGATACCGAGTCTGATCGGAATGTCTCGGGAGAAGGTATATCCTTTGTTGACCGTGAGAGCTTGTCATGGGCTAAGTTGGGACTCCCCTGCAGGGATTTGAACTTTCGGAAGCCGTGCCCGCGGTTATGGGCAGATGGGAATTTGTTAATGTCCGGTTGTAGATAACTTGAACCTAAACATAACTAAAATGAATCAACAGTGTGAGTTACCGTGATGGTCTCTTCTCGGCGGAGTCTGGGAAGTGAACACGGTGTTGGAGTAATGTTTGCCGTAGTTGTTTCTCTAGTTATTCGTTTGTGCTTTGCCTTCTCTTCTCGCTCTCTTTTGCGAACAGGTTAGCCACCATATATGCTAGCCACTTGCTGCAGCTCCACATATTACCTTGCCTTTCCTATGAGCTTAAATAGTCTTGATCGCGAGGGTGCGAGATTGCTGAGTCTCCGTGGCTCACAGATTACTTCCAAACCAGATGCAGGGCCTTATGACTCCGTTCCAGATGATGCGCTTGAGCTCAAGTGGGAGTTCGACGAAGACTCACGCCGTTACTATGTGTCTTTCCCTAATGATTAGTAGTGGTGCCCAGTTGGGGCGATCGGGACCTTGTCGCATGTTGGGGTTGATCTTTTATTTTGGTACCGTAGTCGGACCATGAGTGTATTGGATGATGTAATGCTATTTATGTACTTTGTGTGACGTGGCGAGTGTAAGCCAACTATGTTCCTTTCCCCTTATTATGTATTACATGGGATGTTGTGAAGATTACCTTACTTGCAACATTGCTTTCAATGTGGTTATGCCTCTAAGTCGTGCTTCGACACGTAGGAGATATAGCCGCATCGAGGGCATTACACAACCCTCCCCTTCCCTTCTCTCCCATGGCCGCGATCGGATCCGCGCTCCCTCCTCGCTCATGACCTAAACCTAGCCGCATGGCATGGCCATGGCCATGGCGGCGGCAGATCCACCCCCTCCCCTGCTCCGTTCCCTCAATGCCCGGCGGTCATCCCCCATTAGGCCACCCGCAGCAGCTCACCCGCCCCTCCTCCTCCTCCCCGACGCCGACGCGCTCGTTCCCCGCCTTCTCCCGCCTGAATCACCTTTTCCTCCCCGCCGATCCTTCGCTTCCCTGTGGCCCTAGGCCAGCGCTGACAGTTTCTGGCTCCCGCAGGCGATTCCAGCATGGTGGTCGTCGGCTCCGCGGACTCGAAGATGAAGACGGAGGTGGAGGAGAGCGAGCTGGCCGAAGGCGTGGCGGTTCCAACCCTAGCCGCCGCAGTGGGTCACTGGTGCCACGTCTCCCTCACCTCTATCGGCCGACAACACCAAGGGTTGCTTTCCTGCTGCCTTCATGCGCGCCAGCAACCGGGACCTGCAGCCTCCACCACCGGTATCGGAATTACGTCAGGGCAGGTAACTCCCAAACCCCCTCCCTTCTCGTCTGCTCCTCCAACATCTCCTCCAACATCTGATGTACGTGTGTATTATACCATCTCATCTGCTTGTATTGTGTAAGAAAATCAAGGGCATGTGGAAGAGATAGGAGGTCCATGGAGAAGATTCTCTGCTCCACCTCCAACCCACCCCGCCTGCTACTACAGGAACAGGATGCCATGGAAGGTCTTTTTTCTGTTTGGTCCTGCTTGTGCTTGTATTCAAGCAGTCATGTGTGTATAAAATAGGTTCAGACTACAGCAGTCACATGATATGTCTATCTACTACACGGTTTGATCATTTCTGAAATCATGCTAGTTGTTTAGTCTCGTCAGTTTAACAAAAAGCAAACAGTATTGCGATGCTTTACTGAATTGTAGATTGTCGCGGATGAATCTAGCTTGTTGGTTTCAGACTGAATTGTAGATGGTAGCGGGATAATCTATAATTTAGATCGAATGCTACTGTAAATCGTTTTCAGATTCTCTGTCGATAGTGATTGATACAGTGAAATCTCTTCATGAACAATTGTGTGTATCCATGTGTGCCCTTAATGTGGATTATGATTGATACAGCGATTTTGCATGCGGGTAAAATTTTGGGATCCAAGTTTGCGTGGTTCTGAACTTCGAGCAACACTTAGAGGGCATACCAGGTAGAAAATGTCATCCAAATTACTTAAATGGAACTGTCAGCTGCACAAGTTTTCTAATATGGGAAATTTGATACAGTGGTATTTTTTTAGTACGATAGATGGAGTAGCTAATTGGTGTTTGTGATCTTAATTTTGGGTGCCTAGTTTTCGAGACGGAGAAATACTATACTAGTGGAGTGTAGGTTTGACTTGCCGGTTCATGTCAGGCAGGTTTGTTCCTGGCTCCACCTCCACTAGTGTAGTATGTTGTCATATCAAATAGTGCTAATTATTCCTAGCAAATGAAAAGAAAAGAATGATAATAGTGCTAATTATGGATAGATGATGGAAGGGAATTTTAGCAGCAATCTGTAAACTGCACTTAGTTTCGTACCCTCTGATAGCTAAGATGAAATAAATCAAATATGATTACTGCTGGCTGTGGAGGGGCTTTTTTCTGGAGCAATCAGTCAGTAGGAGGGGCTTTTTTCTACTGCTAGTTTTTGCTTCAGTTGGGTACATGAATCTCTGGTTATAAGGATTTCAGAGCCATGACCCACGGTATATACTTACTAGTACTGTCTACTGTGATTGAGTATTTATTGTTGGTGCTTCCACTACGTATTATTCACCCATTTGCATCTTCTTACTCTAGCATCAAAGGCCCACAAAAAAACAAATAATCCTTTAAATTCTAACAAAAAGAATATGGGCTCCAAAAAAACCTTAAGAATTAGCAAATGGGTTGTAAATTATTAGAAATAATGGCAGATGGGCTGGATGCTATTTTCCACAGATTTGAGGCTCTCCTAAATAAAAGGTTGACGCACAAGCAGTGACTGTTGGATGTCCATCGAACGGCCGTCGTGCTTCTTCCATCTCTGCTCTTCCTGCTCCAGCCGCTCAAAAAAGCGCCGGCGGGACTGCCTGCTCCCTCCTCCCCGCGGCCGGCTATGCTGCCGCGCAGGCCGCACCGCCCCAACATACTCCCATCGCTGGCCTAGCCATCCCTCTACTCAACCACACCTGCTGTTATTCTCCGGCAATGGCAGACGAACCAGTAAACCCTCGTACAGTCGTACTCCCCTCTGCATGGGAAACAACTGTCAAGTCTTCCCTACCTCCGTGTCGTTCCCTTCCTAGGCCTCGCCGTCGTCCACCGCCTTGGTGCTCTCAGCGCGGCCTGGTCAACATGGTCAACGACCGACATGCATCTGAAGTGGACTGTACATGGAGAGGCCGATAGCTGGGTCCACGGCCGCACACAAGGAAATGCCTCCTTATTACGCGCAAAATAATGATTCCTCCACCTGACATCAGGGACCCACCGAAAGGGCCTCTGTATTTCATGAAAAAAATGTTACCGCCGCTGACAGCTCGGACCCACCTGCTATATCTTCGCACGCAAGGAAGTGCCTCCTTATTACGCACAAAAAATGAATACTCCCCCTGTTAGCTGGGACCCAATATAGTGGCAGGCTGACTTGTGGGCCTACTAAGTTGACGGGGACGGAGGGCTTTGTCAACTTAGTCAATATGCACGATTCTAGCTCCAGTCACCGTACGATGTCCATCCAACGGCCGTAGTGCTTCTTCAACCTCTGGTCTTCTTGCTCCAGCCGCCCAAACCAGTGCCGGTCGTGCCTCGTGCTCCTGCCTCCCGTGGCCGGCTGCGATGCGGCGGAGGCCTCACCGCCCCTACTACTCCCACCGCTGGCCAGGCCATCCCTCTACTCACCCACACCCACTGTTATTCTGCGGCGACGGCAGCCTCACACCGCAGCGAACCAGTGAACCCTCGTACTCCTCTACGCGTGGGCATCCACTGCCGCGTCTTCCCCGGCTCCGCGTCGTCCCCTTCCTAGGCCTCGCCGTCGTCCACCGCCCTGGTGCTCTCGGCGCGGCGTGGTCAACATGGTCAAGGAACGGCTTCCCTCGGACGTGGACTGTACGTGGAGAGGCTGGCAGCTGGGTCCACGGTCGCAGCAAGGAAGTGCCTCCTTATTACGTGCAAAATAATTATTCCTCCACCTGACAGCGGGGACCCACCGGACGGGCCACCGTATTTCGCGAAAAAAACGTTTGCCCCTGACTGCTGGGACCCACCAGCTACATCTTCGCACGCAAGGAAGTGCGTCTGGGCAAAAAAACGATTCGCCCCTGACTGTTGGGACCCACCAGCTACATTTTCACAGGCAAGGAAGTGCCTGACAGTCGGGACCCACCTGGTCGAAGCATAGATAGCGTTGTCATTCTGGTCGCGAACGTGTACGTACATATATACTGGTCGATGTAGAAGCGCGCATGTGTCATAGTAGAGGCGCGTACGTATCGTAGTAGAGGCGCGCACGTAGCATGTACACATACTGTTGACACCAGATTTTGGCATGGTCACGAATCCAGAGTCATATGCAAAAGTTAGAGGCAACACTTTGCGGGCCGGCCCTGAATAAGAAAGTATTCGACCTTTGTCGGCTGAATGAAACCTTGCCGGGGTAAAACCTTGCCGGCGGAGAAACATGTCAGCGTGGAGAGCTTGCCGGCGGAGAAGCTTGCCGGTGTGAAAACTTGCCGCCGTGAACAGTAACTTTGCCGGGAAAGCTTGCCGCCGTGAACAGTAGCCTTGCCGGGGAAAGCTTGCTGCCGTGAACAGAAACCTTGCCGGGAAAGCTTGCCGCCGTGAACAGTAGCCTTGCCGGGGAAAGCTTGCCGCCGTGAACAGTAACCTGCCGGGGAAAGCTTGTTGCCGTGAACAGAAACCTTGCCGGGAAAGCTTTCCGCCGTGAACAGTAGCCTTGCCGGGGAAAGCTTGCCGCCGTGAACAGTAATCTTGCCGGGAAAGCTTGCTGCCGTGAACAGTAGAAACTATCGAGGCCAATACGACCAGATGCTGAAGATCGGCTCAAATACTTATCTGATATTTAAACCGTCTCTATCGGAAGTCATATGCAGATTCCACAGCCCACGCAAGGAGCAAGACAGAAGATTGAGCCAGATTCGGGCTGAATCCGAGTGGGACCAGAATTAGGATTCTAGGACGTGAATTGATGTAATTTTCTTGTAAGGAAAGCCTAGATAAATCCTTTTCTTGTACGGGAAGTCCAGCCGCCTCTTATATATGTTGGGGGTGACGGCCGATTGAACAACACACAATCGAACAAATCAATATACTACTTTTTCATATACGTTTTATCTCTCCACCGTTTTTCTATCTCGTTCTTCGCTGTTCTTCGTGTTTGAGAGCTACGAATTCCGAGGCTCTGGGGGCGAGCGAATCGACCTAGGGCAGCCCATAGCCGCCGCACTCCCTGACGGGGTCCCTCCCGGGGGTGTGGGGTTTTCGGGTCTGCAAAAGCGCCCATCGACTGTCTTGCGTATCGCGCTGTCGGTCGGGTCTCCTTCGACGTGAGCTGCGGTGCATCACCCCCGGCGTCGAGGGTACACGTGACGTGTTCGTGTGTCAACACACTTTTTGGCGACTCCGAGGGGGAAGAAGATCAATCATCATCATCCACCATGTCCGATCTTCCCAAGCCATCTGAGGTAGACACCGATAACATCATTAAGCCCAGTCTTGATGAGATATCGGCCGATCATCGCCAAGTCTATGAGGAGTACAAGAAGGTGGGCGAGGAGAAGGACCTGCAGGAGTTCCTTGCAAAATTCAAGAAGGATCGCCAAGGCAACATCACTCCGATTGGAGAAATCAAGTTTCCTCCCCTTCAAGCCGAGCAGGTTAAACCCGCTGTGAGTACTACCTTTTCTCCTGAGCAGTGGGCTGAGATTGAGAGTCGTATTGCTGATGGTAACAATCTAGTCTATCAAACTTTCATAGAAAATACCAATGCTCAGAAAAATATATCACAATCATCTAGTGGTAATGATGGTGTAGCTGCTAGTGTGCAAAACCCTAATCTGGCTTTACCTATCTCATCGGCGCCTCCCATGCCAATGACTTATTATCCTACTCAAACAAATCAGATTGTGACTACACCTATTAATCCTATTATGAGCATGCCAAGTTCGGTGGCAACGCCGAACCAAACCCTACCTACAACTACAACCACTCGACCATTACCGAACTATAGTTCGGCATACATGCCACAGTTCATACCTACTGCTAGTAGTCCTACTCCTCCTATGCTGCTGCCACAAGTTGCATCGTCCACTATGGATGATGGTCTAGTTAATCTTAGAGAGGAGATGGCTAAGATGCTTCGAGAGAATTTTGGAGTTGAGTTACCTCGGAATCGGATTTACCAAAAGCCGTACCCCGAGTATTTTGATGCCATCCAGTGCCCTCCGGGATATAAGATTCCAGATTTTGTTAAGTTCAATGGAGAGGGCACAAAAACCACATGGGAGCATGTTAGTCAATACTTGGCACAACTAGGTGAAGCAGGTTCATTGAATGAATTGAAAGTGCGTTTGTTTCCTTTATCATTAACTGGTACTGCATTTTCATGGTTCTCTTCTTTACCACATGGTTCCATTCGGGTTTGGTCGCAGTTAGAGCAGAAATTTCATGATCACTTTTATAGCGGCGACAATGAACTCAAGTTGTCACATCAAACATCGGTTAAACATAAGCATGACGAATCGGTCTCCGATTATGTCAAGAGATTTAGAGAAATGAAAAACCGGTGTTTTAGTTTGGTGATAACCGAGAGAGACTTGGCAGACCTAGTGCTGAGTGGTTTGAAAACTCCCATTAGAGAAAAGCTAGAAGGCTATGAGTTCTTAAATATTAACCAAGTCTTACAAAGGGCTTTGGCTCAGGAAAGCCGAAGCAAAGATCTCAAAGAAGTGCATAGATATAAAGCTGATCGACCAAAGATGAACATGGTGGAATATGATAGTGATCACTCGGACAATGAGGGTGATATTTATGCTACTAAATTTGTTTGGCCATCTAAAGCCAAACCCTTTACTTGCAATGATCTGAAACCGATTCATAAGAATCGTGATGAAGAAATGAAGTTTACTTTTAACATTGCCAAATGTGATAAAATATTTGATGCTTTGCTGCAAGCTAAAATTATTAGGATTTCTCACACTTTACCACCGTTTGAAGAGCTAAAACAGCGTGCTTATTGCAAGTATCATAATTCTTTTTCTCATGCTACTAACGATTGCAATGTTTTTCGACGACAGATACAATCGGCCATTAATGACGGACGATTGAACTTTTCTGAGATGCAAATTGATAAACAGCCTTTTCCAATGAATACCATGGAGTTGGAGGGGAAGAAACTACTCATTCGGCCAGAGGCTGCCGTATCTGCTAATAAAGCTAATGTCATTGTTGGTGAGCCCAGGAAAGACAAGGAGGGCGACAAGGCCTTGGGGAGACAAGTTGTGCTTGACAAGCAACCTGGTGGCAAGGAAATAATCAAAATCATCATCAAGAATCCTACACTCGGGGGGCAACCGCAAGTGCAAGAAAATATTCGTGCTAAATTTGTCAAGCCCAAGGATCCAGAAGTTGACAAGTGGAAGACGAATGAAACTAAAGTGCAGCGCAAGAAAATCAAGCCAACTTTTGATATGCTGCTGTCCAAGTATGCCAATCATGCAGCTGGTTCTAGCTCTAACCGGTCATCAAATTTGAAGCGCTCAAGGTCACCTCCTCAGGAAGAATTTCAGCATCATGCAAGGCCATATGGGTCATGGGCGCCGGGACCATGGATGCCGCCACCCCCCTATGTGCCATACTACGTGGGAGGCTTCAATGGAGGATGATGGCAGCCCCCAATGGCCCCTTATACTTTTCATCCGGGTTGGGCAGAACCAAGGAGGCCCGTTCATGAGAGACTTTCTTATCCCGCACAAGGCCGTTTGAACAATGGTGTCAATCGGCTAGTGCAAGTTAATCAAAAAAGGGTTGGCAAGCAAGAATGGCGTGTTAAGTCACCAGGTGCTGCAACGGTTGAGTCAAGCAAAGGCAAGGAAAAAACTGATACCGACTCACTTATCTTGGGCACCGAAACATTCGCCATACAACAGCCGATTGGGCCTAGCAATCCGACTGAGCCGATACTGGCTATCGCGCCAAAGCACTCGGCTAATGATCATGAAGCAAGCACCAGCCAAGTAAAAACGAGAGATCCTAAATACACTCAGCCAAAGTGGTGTCCTCCAGGGCTAACAAAGACACAAAAGAGGAAACTACAGAGGTTAAGGATTCAAGAGATGGCAGAACAAGAGGCCGAGAAGCAAAGGGATAAGTTGTTCAATGACACTCGGCCTATGGTACCTACAAAACAAGTGTGGAGGCCCAAACAAATACGAGATACAGTGGCCTCTACGCCTATCACAGCAGCACCTACACTATCAAAAAAGGACGACGCAATCATCACATCGTCTACGTTGCCTATTGCTTCTTCTTTACTCGGACAAATTTCTGAATCGGTGGATGCACTTGAGGAGGAGGCTGATATGTTGGACTATGAGTCTACGCCGGTTCATGATGGTATGGATATCAATATGGTATATTACTTACCCGCTGAGTTTCGTGCTGTAGATGAGGAAGGGGAGGTGGCTCAGCTGGATTTTGGCCCTAAAAATGCGATATTCGAGAAGCCAAAGGACCCAGTAACGCATCTGAAACCGTTGTATCTCAGAGGTCATATCAATGGATCACCGCTCACTCGGATGCTTGTTGATGGTGGTGCTGTGGTAAATCTTATGCTCTATTCGGTCTTCAAGAAATTGGGTTTGCCTGATGAAGAATTGATCAAAACCAATATGGTGCTTAACGGGTTTGAAGGCAAAGAGAAAACTGAAGCCAAAGGTGTGATGTATGTGGAGCTTACAGTCGGAAGCAAAACTTTGGCTACTGCATTCTTTGTCGCTGAGGTGCAAGGTAACTACAACGTCATACTAGGCCGTGATTGGGTTCATGCAAACCAGTGCGTGCCATCCACTATGCACCAGTTTTTGATTCAGTGGGTTGATGATGAAGTGGAAGTCATTCATGCAGATAACTCGGCCTGTGTTGCTTTGGCTGATGCATCGGTGGATTGGCAACATCCCAATGCTACTTGCTTGACGGGACATGACTTATCAGAGTTTGATTTTCTCAGCGCAACCAAGAATGGTTTTGTGCCCGTCTCTTTAAAGCCGACTAAATGCAATCGGCTCCAAGGTATGATATGTTTAAATGGATTCTAGCTCTGAGTGGTTACAAAAACGTCTTGTGAAATATCGGTCCAGCGAGAACGATATGTATGAGTCTATAGAGGAGTTGGATGACATGGATAAACTTGGACAAGGTTTTACGTCGGCTAATCCATTGGAAGAGGTAGATATTGGAGATGGTTCAGTCACTCGACCGACATTTATAAACAAAAACTTGAAAGCCGATTGTAAAGCTAAGTTAATCGAGCTATTGAAAGAATATGTTTGTTGCTTTGCATGGGAATATCATGAGATTCCAGGGTTAAGCCGAGAGCTAGTGGAGCATCGGTTGCCTATAAAGGCCGGTTTTAGACCTTATAAACAGTCGGCCAGAAAATTTAATCCGAAAACATATGACCGGATCAAGGGAGAGATCGGTCGACTCTTGAAGCTAATTTCATTCGACCTTGCAGGTACGCCGAGTGGATTTCTAACATTGTCCCAGTGGAGAAGAAAGGATCCGGCAAGTTGAGGGTGTGCATTGATTTCAGAGATTTGAATAGGGCTACACCCAAAGATGAGTATCCTATGCCAATAGCCGATATGCTTATTAATGATGCTTCTGGGCATAAGGTTATTAGCTTTCTAGATGGTAATGCCGGGTACAATCAAATTTTTATGGCCGAAGAGGACATGTACAAGACTGCTTTTCGATGCCCTGGTTTCGTTGGTTTATTCGAGTGGACAGTGATGACATTCAGATTAAAAAATGCTGGAGCCACATATCAAAGGGCTATGAATTTGATTTTCCATGATTTACTTGGTATCATACTTGAAGTTTATATTGATGATATTGTTGTCAAATCGGATGCTTTTGAATCTCACTTGGCCTATTTGCATTTAGCTTTTGAAAGAATGAAAAAGTATGGACTGAAGATGAATCCTTTGAAGTGTGCTTTTGGCGTGTCAGCTGGCAAGTTTTTGGGTTTCATTATTCATGAAGATGGCATAGAGATTGATCCCAAAAAGATAGAGGCTATACAGAAAGTGGAGGCTCCAACATGCAAGAGAGATACGCAAAAGTTCCTTGGCAAGGTCAATTATTTGAGAAGGTTCATAGCTAATCTGTCAGGGAAAGTTGATGCATTTACTCCTATCCTTCGGTTAAAGGATGATGCTGATTTCACTTGGGGGCAAAACAGCAAGAAGCATTTGATATGATCAAGAATTATTTGTGCACTCCTCCGGTGATGAGAGCACCCAAGCATAGGGAACCCTTCAGACTTTACATTGCAGCAGAGGAAGAGGTTATTGGTGCTGTTCTAACTCAAGAGACCGAAGGAAAAGAGCATGCCATCACTTATTTGAGCCGTCGCTTATTGGACGCAGAGACAAGGTATACATTTGTTGAGAAATTATGTCTATGCTTATATTATGCTTGCACAAAACTGAGACATTATTTAGTGCCGAGTGCTTGTGTAGTAGCTTGTCAAACCGATGTCATTAAATACATGTTGCATAGGCCAATTCTTAGTGGTAGAATTGGCAAATGGGCTTATGCTTTGATTGAATATGATTTGGCTTATGAATCTCTAAAGTCCATGAAAGGCCAAATTGTTGCTAATTTCATTGTTGAACATCGGATTAATGACAAGCATGATGTTGATATGAACCTTATTTCATTAGTACCATGGAGATTATACTTCGATGGGTCAGTTTGTAGCAATGGCCAAGGTGTTGGTATTGTTTATATATCTCCTCATGGTGCTGTTTTTGAAGCCTCATGCCGCTTAGAATATTTTTGCACAAACAATCAAGCCGAATATGAAGCATTGTTATTCGGCCTAGAAATGTTGCTTGCTATAGGTGTTACACATATTGAGGCTTATGGTGATTCGTTACTAGTGGTACAGCAAATATCCAAAGTCTTTCAGTGTTTGGACGAATCACTTAATGTTTATCTTGATAAATGTCTAGATATAATCTCTACTTTGGATTGTTTTAGCATTGCACATATATCTAGACATGACAACTGGAAAGCGAATGAGTTGGCACAACAAGCATCTGGATACCATGTTGATCATGGCATGTTTCATATTTCTCAAAATCCGATGGCTTGTCTTACCAGTATAGAAGAGGCCGAACCAGAACCCACTGATTCGGTCATTAACAAAAAATCTAGTGCAGGTGACAATTCCGACTGGAGGAAGCCCATTGTTGCTTACTTGCGTAATCCGAGTAAAAGGGTGGACAGGGCTGTTCGGCGTATGGCTTTTAAATATACTATGAGGGATGATGATCTTTATCGCCGAACAGTTGATGATGTTCTCTTAAAGTGCTTGGATGAGGACGAAGCAAGAGTTGCTATGGGGGAGGTACATCAAGGCATTTGTGGTACTCACCAGTCGGCTCCCAAGATGAAATGGTTATTACAACGTGCTGGGTTTTATTGGCCGACCATAATTAATGATTGCTTCAGATATTATAAAGGGTGCGAAGCTTGTCAAAAAATTGGTGATATTCAATTGGCTCCCGCTGCTATGTTGCATCCTATTATCAAGCCGTGGCCTTTCAGAGGATGGGGTTTAGACTTTATTGGGCAAATCCATCCGTCTTCTTCAAAGGGGCATCGGTTCGTATTGGTGGCAACTGATTATTTCACTAAGTGGTCTGAAGCAGTACCTCTCAAGAACATGACGCATACGGAGGTAATTAAATTCATAACCGAGCACATTATTCATAGATTCGGTATTCCTCAAACGTTAACTACAGATCAAGGTTCATCTTTTATGTCACACCAAGTCAGAGAGTTTGCCGAATCTCATAACATAAAGTTGCTCAATTCCTCCCCATATTATGCCCAAGCTAATGGACAAGCTGAGTCTAGCAATAAAATTTTAATCAAGCTCATCAAGAAGAAGATTGAGGATAATCCAAGGAGATGGCATGACTTGTTGTCTGAGGCATTATGGGCACATAGAATCTCAAGGCATGGTGCTACGAAAGTGACTCCATATGAGCTAGTATATGGTCAGGAGGCTGTTTTACTAGTGGAAGTAAATTTGAATGCTTTGAGAATAGCCAAACAAAATGATTTATCAGCAATAGACTTCTATAACTTGATGATGGACAACATTGATGAGGTTGCTGATAAACGTTTGGCTGCTTTGAATGCCATAGAGAGAGATAAGTTGAGGGTGGCAAGGGCTTACAATAAGAAAGTCAAGTTGAAGAATTTTCAAGTTGGTGATCTCGTCTGGAAAGTGATTCTACCGATTGGTTCAAGAGATAAAAAAATTCGGGAAGTGGTCTCCAAGTTGGGAAGGTCCTTTTAGGATTACAAGAGTTGTTCCCGGAAATTCATATTTGGTGGAATCAATACAGGGGGCATTTTTACCTCGGGCTCTCAATGGCAAATATTTGAAGAAGTACCACCCGAGTGTGTGGCAGGAAGCCTAAGTAGGCAATGGCCGATATACGATTATCGCCCTTAGCGCAAACTTGGCCGATATAGAAATTATCGCCCTAAGCACATAGAATGGCCGATGGAGTGTTGAAATCGTCTTTAGGAAAATCATCATGCAAGTTATTTTTCGCCACACAAGCTTTGCCGAAAAACGGGGGGGCATGTGTTGACACCAGATTTTGGCATGGTCATGAATCCAGAGTCATATGCAAAAGTTAGAGGCAACACTTTGCGGGCCGGCCCTGAATAAGAAAGTATTCGACCTTTGTCGGCTGAATGAAACCTTGCCGGGGTAAAACCTTGCCGGCGGAGAAACATGCCAGCGTGGAGAGCTTGCCGGCGGAGAAGCTTGCCGGTGTGAAAACTTGCCACCGTGAACAGTAACTTTGCCGGGAAAGCTTGCCGCCGTGAACAGTAGCCTTGCCGGGGAAAGCTTGCTGCCGTGAACAGAAACCTTGCCGGGAAAGCTTGCCGCCGTGAACAGTAGCCTTGCCGGGGAAAGCTTGCCGCCGTGAACAGTAACCTGCCGGGGAAAGCTTGCTGCCGTGAACAGAAACCTTGCCGGGAAATCTTGCCGCCGTGAACAGTAGCCTTGCCGGGGAAAGCTTGCCGCCGTGAACAGTAATCTTGCCGGGAAAGCTTGCTGCCGTGAACAGTAGAAACTGTCGAGGCCAATACGACCAGATGCTGAAGATGGGCTCAAATACTTATCTGATATTTAAATCGTCTCCATCGGAAGTCATATGTAGATTCCACAGCCCACGCAAGGAGCAAGACAGAAGATTGAGCCAGATTCGGGCTGAATCCGAGTGGGACCAGAATTAGGATTCTAGGACGTGAATTGATGTAATTTTCTTGTAAGGAAAGCCTAGATAAATCCTTTGCTTGTACGAGAAGTCCAGCCGCCTCTTATATATGTTGGGGGTGATGGCCGATTGAACAACACACAATCGAACAAATCAATATACTACTTTTTCATATACGTTTTATCTCTCCACCGTTTTTCTATCTCGTTCTTCGCTGTTCTTCGTGTTTGAGAGCTGCGAATTCCGAGGCTCTAGGGGCGAGCGAATCGACCTAGGGCATCCCATAGCCGCCGCACTCCCTGACGGGGTCCCTCCCGGGGGTGTGGGGTTTTCGGGTCTGCAAAAGCGCCCGTCGACTGTCTTGCGTATCGCGCTGTCGGTCGGGTCTCCTTCGACGTGAGCTGCGGTGCATCACCCCCGGCGTCGAGGGTACACGTGACGTGTTCGTGTGTCAACACATACGTATAGCGGCCAGGGTGCAAGAAAGAAAATACAGCCACGTATGTGTACATACGGGCGGGGTCTTGAACGCCTACTCGCGCATACGTATGGCCGGGGCTCGTGTACATGGCTGGGTCGGAACGGAGAAATAGCGTCATCGTCATGTTCATGGGGAGGCAACGAAATGCGTCGTGTTCATGGGGAGGCAATGAAATGCGTCGTGTTCATCGGGAGGCAACGGAACGCATGGGAGCCAACCGGCTGGGTCAGAACAGAATGCGTGGCCGTGTTCATCGGGAGGGCTTGGACGGAACAGGCGATGGAAACAAGGCCTGGCGTATCGCACAACGGAGGAAACGGACCTCCTACATTTGAAACGGGGTCCTGTTGATCGGGAGGGGTCTGGCGTACCGCAAAATGGACGAAACAGACCTCCTACGGTCGAAACGGGGGTCCTGTTGATCGGGAGGGGTGTGGCGTACCGCAAAACGGACGAAACAGACTTGTGTTGGAGCGCTACGGTCGAAACGGGGGTCATGTTCATCGGGAGGGGTGTGGCGTACCGCAAAACGGGACTCCACGAGATACTATTCATCTCCACCGTCGAGCTCCTCCAGCCTCCACGGGCTACCATCGTCCTCCTCCAGCCTCCACGGGCTACCGTCGACCTCCTCCAGCCTCCACGGGCTCCTGTTCATCTAGCCTCCACCGCGCGCTACTCCATCGGCTACTGTTCAACCACCCCTCCATGGGCACCCCTCCACCGTCTACTGTTCATTTAGCCCTCCACAGCACGGGGTCCTGTTCAACCACCCCTCCACGGGCACCCCTCCACCGTCTACTATTCATCCAGCTCTCCACCACACCACGGGGTCCTGTTCATCCAGAGGCAACGCCACCGCTCATTGTTCATCCAAACTCCCCCGCAACGCTCACTGTTCATCCCAGAGGCAGCATCGATCGGCTTCAGTTAGCAGAAGTAGCGAAGGAATCGCTCGATCGGGTTCAGTTAACAGCCATCGATCGATCGCTCGGGTTCAGTAACGCGTAGCCTGCAGTGCAATCACTCGGGTTCAGTTAGAGCCCAACGCCTCGCTCGGGTTCAGTTAGAGCCAACGCCTCGCACATACGCGCGTACGTGTACGAGAGAAACGCGCACCGCTCGGCCCCCGACCTCCCACCGTAACCGGGAACTCCCTGAAATTTTCCTCGCCCTCGCTTCTACCACGGGTTTTTCCGTCGTGGATGGCCCAAAGAATGTCATGCAGCTGCGTCTCCGGCCCGCCCAGGACGAAAAGCCCATTTTCTGTCATGATTTTTTGTCATAGAAGTAGGAGCCCACTACATCTATGATGATACAGGGTATTACGCAACCATGCGACCCAAACCTGGGCAAATCCTTGTCCTTTTGCACATTCTTCGTTCAGATAGATCCACACCTTGCACCCCGTCTATGAATTGGCAATGGATGTCTGCAGTCCCTAGTGTCTTGCATGTGTTTTTCAGACGTGACGACAGAGAGGGCTAGAGCTCCAAGACCCATTCAAAGAGCTCTATGTTGGGATCTACGGTAGGGTGCGTCGACTGCAAATTAAAATTTCCTACGTGCAGAACAACCAAGAACATGCTACGGAAAATGGATCACAGTTTGTTACCACTAGACGCGCCCCGTGCAGCGGAAGAAGAGTTGGGGCAGCGCGTCCGCGTGGATCGTCTCCTCCACGTCCGATTTCCCTCGTACAACCGGTGGTCGGTTCCCACGTACAGGTTTGCCGGAGCGGCGCAAGTGCACCACCTCTAACGGTATCCGCGCGTGCAGGAGGAACGTTGTGCGACGGACTGCTAGGTCCGATCACACAACCGGCGGCGAGTAAGGTGTCTATTCGCAACACATGCAAACCCTAGTGACAGCGCTGAAGCGATCAACCCCATGAGTGTGCCACACCTATATATATATATAGGCGTCCATCACGGGCTCAACACTTGGGCCTCGCACGGACCCTAAAGCCCATAAGTCTACTCGGCCACAATCCAAATACAGTTCGGATCACATCCGACCAGTGTCCTCGGATCCGACCTCGTAGGTTTCTTCCCTTAAGCGCGCGACCCCTTAGGTTCAAGTCGGCTTGGTCGCAGTTCGGATCACCTCCGAACTGCACGGTTGGTAGCGGCCTCTAGCAAGGCATGCCGAATACCAAGCAGACTATGAAGCTGGTTAGCGAACCTGTACATCACACTTCCATTCCTTTTGCCACACGATATATGTTGTCGAGCTCAAGGCGAGTCTGTCATCCTTGTGCTAGCCCGACCTCTTTCTCGTTCCAGTGATGCCGACCACAAACCGGATTATCTCATAATCCTTGTCGCATGGCCATGCTTATCCTGGTCGGATCACACAAGGGGCCCAGAGTATATCTCTCCTGATCGGAGGGGCAAATCCCATCTTGCTCGACCACGTCTCGCAGCATGGTTCTGGACAAACCCGAAACCTACCTTTATAACTATCCAGTTACGGAGTAGCGTTTAGTTAGCCCAAGGCAAGTCTGTCACCATCCCGAGTACATGCGTCAGCTCAGGTCTTAGGACATAGAACATATGTTGTACTGGAGACTCACAGATGACATATCGCTGCGTCTCATAGTTGGGTCTGTCCGACTCGGAGCTTATCTCGACTCGGATCCGACTATGTTGAATCCGACCAGATCCTTCCAAGTCCATATTATCCGGTTAGCATCCAATGCCCCATAGCTAGTGAGACCAAGCCATCGACCGTGTCATATGCTAGTCTAGTTGGCTGCGCGTCCACACAACCCTTTCGACTAGGGACCTTTTAGGACAGTCATCATACAATGCATAGTCCCACAAACAATTCACATACTTGCTGATACACATCATTGATAATGTCCAAGGACTATCTTTATTCATAAACACATAGGAAATATCATCATACATGATTGCCTCTAGGGCATATCTCCAACACTCTAGTCCTGAATTTGGGAAGTGGTGTATGACTCGGACTACTGTCGCTGAAGAGAAGTTTGGGGTCGACCTTGGGAAGTCTCGTATGGCCGTGTCAATGATTAATCAAACTTCCCCCGGAGCTTACGACGACTAGGCCTATGCAAAAACATAAATGTGCCAATTTTATCTATGTACGAGTGAAGGCTGTCGTACACTCCTACTACTACATACTTTATGGTTGCAGTTATGTTAAAGATGCGATTGGATGTGGGCTGTCAAATTGGATTTGGTATTTGATCTAGGCCCAATACAAGTGTTTGGATGTACTCTAAATCAATGGACTGAAATAGAAATGAATATAGAGGCTTGCACCTCTGATTTCAGCTGAATTGGCTCACTCCCGCAAAAAGAAACCTTTTGGGCCTCTTCTTTCCTCTCCACCACAAGAGAAAGAAAGGGAGCAAGAGAGGATAGTGGCGCCAACTAGATCGACGGTGGCGCCCAGGCAGATTCTCCATGATGGAGAAGGTATGGTCACCAACTTTCCATTCCTTTCTTCCTCCACCACCGGTCCTTCCCCTTCTCTCCGGCGCAGCTCACCACTGTCAGGTCCCATCTGACCTTGCAGTCCCATTCACCGCCGCCCTTCCCTTCCTTCATGGACCCATGGTGGCTCTTCTCCCTTGGCTCTACTTCTCAGCCGCCCCATCTTCTCTGGCCATAGAATCCCTCACTACCGCAGACCGTAACCACAAGGGTACCCCTTCTTGGTCCACCACAACAGCTCCCCTTCTTCCTCCACCTTCTTCCTTATCTCCTGGTCCTCCTCTAGGCACCCAACCCTCTATTTATTCTCCTTCCTCCCCCTACTTCTCCTGTTCATATTCATTTGCTAACCACTGTTGTGTTCTTTTGTTGTAGGTTGGCTAAAAAATTGGAACCCTCGAGGCCGATCTGAGGTACCATCATGATGCAAATTTGTGCACCAATAAGACCGTAGATACGATGCATGGTTATGCGGTCTGATGCATGCTTATGTGGTGGTCTAATGGATATGATGCTAGCTTATGTGTGATATGATGCATGTTATATGGTATATATTGAATGATGCATGGTTATACTGAATTTAGCCCAAAATTAACATGATATATGTGCATTGTAGCTGCATCATGTCACACATGGATTTGATTTCTTCCATTACTGAAGAGAACAAAAGATGAAAAGGGAAAAAGGATCATCTTGACAATGATGTATGTTGAGTCAGTTTGTCTTGGCCTAGCTTTTCTTAGCACATAGAGAGCACCTAAGAGTTTAGGATGCTTTAGTGATGACGAGCTTCAATATGTAGGAAGTACTTGCTGAAAGAAATGTGCAATGGATCAGAAGTAACTTGCTATGATGAGTTTCCCTTAACCAAAATAAATTTTCATGATCTTTGCATGATGTTGCTTATGAAGTGTGGTCTGAAAGATAGTGTATATGTCACTGTAGAAGAAAATGTTGCTATGTTCTTATTGGTGGTTGGACATGGTACTAAAATGAGATTGTTGTGTGGCACTTAAAAGTGTTCTTTACTATCAGTAGGCACTTCTCGAATGTGTTAACAACCATTTTTTCCCTAACTGGGGAGTTTATCAAGCTTCCTGATCCTTCTATTGAACCTCTGGATGATTACAAATGGAAGTGGTTTGGAAATGACTTGGGAGCACCAGATGGGTGTCATGTTGATGTTTCTGTCATTGCAACTGATGAAGGGAGGTATAGGAACAGAAAGAAAGATATCAGCACTGACATTCTAGGTGTTGTTGATTGGAACATGAAATTTCTTTATGTTCTAACTTGCTAGGAGGGACCTGCATCTGACTCCAGAGTGTTGCGTGATGCAATGAGAAACGATCATCAAGATGCATTTGTTATACCTCATGCTATGGTCGTATCTCTTGGCATTTCTTTTCTTTTCTATGTTAATGTTAGCTAACTCTAATTGGTACACCATAGGAAAATACTACTCAGTGGATGCTGGCTACACCAATGGACCTGGCTTTTTTGGCTCCATTATCGACTAGGTACCACTTGAAAGAGTGGGTTTCAAGTCAACAACAACCCCAAAATGACAAAGAGTTGAATAACTTGTATCATTCTCGTGCTAGAAGTGTTGGGGAGAGAACTTTTGGCTTATGGAAGAAAAAAAGGGCCATTCTACGAATTCAATCTTTCTTTCACATAAAGGACCAGCTGGTAACAAATGTCCATATAGTTTTGAATAACATATGTCCTGTATGACATGCTAATCTAAATATAAAGCATTACAAATTCGAATTATTAATGCTTGTTGTGTGTTACACAACTCTGCAAGGGTTAGGCATCATGTGATGGATGGTTTATTGTTGCAAGAAGTTGATGTTGACCTAGAAAATTTGGAACATGAGCCCCTGGACGATGTTGACTTGATTACATCCGTTCAAGCCACTAATGCATGGACCAACTTTAGCAACAATTATCGCAAGACATGTATGCCGAATACCTACTCAGGCATGCTGAATTAGAGATGGCATAGTTAGTTGATGGTGGATTAGTTAGGGGATGTGCTTAGGTGGTGGTCATCTCATTTTGTGTAGTGCCTAGGTGATCATGGTAGTTTGTTGTTTGTCTTCTGTGTGATAGCTTGATTGACCTGATGGTGCGTTGTGTGGTCTTTTGTACATGCGTCATCTTTATATTAATATATAGGGCCAATTCCATCCCCCTAACTTTGGCTTAATCTCATCTTTAACCCTAAAAAATAGTGCTCAGCTATAGCCCTCTTCCATTAGATGGCGTTATGGAAATACCCCTCTACTCCGTTTTCGTCCGGTCAAAGAGGTTTGACCGTTGTTGAGACATTTTGTGGACATTTTTACCCCTGTATGCATATGCCACTGACATATGGGGCCTACCTGTAACACCCCAAGACTGGAGCTTGAGATGCCTTCCACGGATTCCAAGTTTCGCCGTGTGTTTTATTTGTCTATTGCATTCATCTTTGCATCATGTGCATTGCATCATGTCATCATGCCATTAATTTTTTTCCAGCTCAACTAAATAAATTGCATAGATTGTAGATCTATTTAAACCGAGTGAACTCACATGGTGGTTTCTCTTTAAAACATACCCTCCAAATATTTAGGGAGCTATTATAAAGTATTCCATTAATTTGGAATTATCCGCAACCCACTTGCATGTTAACTCCTTGACCTTTCCTTCTTCCGGTTTTCGACTCTCAACTTTGTCGATAATTCTTTTGTCCTTTTTTCCAAGCTCCACCAAAAAATCCGAACATTTTTAGCCACACCAAACCTAGTCCCAATTCAAAACCATTTGAATTATATTCAAATGAATTTGAATTTAACTCCTGCAATCGTGCCACTTCTATTTTTCGGTGAACATGCACGTTTTTGTGAGTCCAGAAAAATTACCTGCATGCTCAAATTCGTTCCCTAAACCCCTCTTCCTTTTTTCCTTTCCCTCTAATGTTTTTTCGGTTATAGTAGTATTAAGAGAGGTTAAGAGAGGGAGAGAGAGAGAGCCCAGTGGCCAGGCGGCCTGCTTCCTCGCAGCCCAGTTGGGCCTCAGCAGCCCATCCGCGTCCTCTAAGGCCCAGCCGGCGCCCCCACCAGTTCTAACCTAACCCTCTTCCCTTCGTTCCTCTAGCGCCGCCAGAGGAGCCTCGCACGATCCTCTTCTCGCTCACTGGCCCGCAGCCACTCCCCCTCAATCCCTCTCCTCCTCTCGTCAGTCTTCCGCTCGCAGGCGCGGCCATCTCCCCGACCCCCCTGCTCGATCCCCGTCGCCCTCCTCTCCTACCTCGCGCCTCTGCTTCTCCTCGCGTCGCCCAGAGCGCTCTCGGGCCGCCACCGTGGCTCTGCCGGACACCGGCGACCCGGAGCGCCACGTCTCCACCCCTGCCATGTGCACCGCGCCTATCTTCGTCGACACCAACAGGTGCAGGAGCCCCCATGGCTGTCGCCACCGTCCTGCCTACTCCATTGGAGCTCCGTGCCACCGGATTGGGTCGCCTCCACCTCGGTGCTCTCGTCAGCCTCCTCCCGTGCTAAGAAGCTCCTGCCCTAGCCGTTCTAATCAGCCGCGCTGCCGCCGTTTTGCAGGAGCTCTGCCTCCCTGCTTCGCCAGTGGCTGCATCCCCATCGCGCCCGAGGACAAGCCCTTCGAGCAGGAGGGCTTCTCATGCCCGAACCCTCAAGGAGAGCTGTTGCCGTGCGCACCTCCTCCCGTCCCCAGCGCCTGTCATTGCCCCGCACCTCACCCTGCGTCCAAGCCGTGCTATCGCCGCTATTGCACCTACGGCCTCCTGTCTTGCTTCTTTTTGGACCAGCAAGAACGTCACCAAGAACCCTATGCAGACGCATCGTCTCCAAGATTTTCGCCAAGTACCTCTACGTGCGGACTCGCCAAGTACACGACTCAGATGCGCCAAGTTTGACTATGAACGGCTACACGTCCGACCCCGTATTCGATCCTCAAGCACCAATTCCACTACCGCTGTCGTGAATCCGACAAGACCAAGTGTACAACTACGCCGAGCGATGCAACAAGTACCTCTACCGTCGACGTGTACAATGACCTTCGACATGTACCCCTACGCCGCACCGAAACGCCGAGTTCCTCGCAGTGACCCCGAATATCTACGAAACCTTGTGCGACTATCGACGTGAACGACCACTATCGACTCCAAGTTACTCGGATTCGTCAAGTCCCTCTACGAAAACGTGTGCCACTAACGACGAGGACCGACAGTACCACTACTTCCACTACTAGAACGTCCTGAGAACGTCTACTTCCTCTACTTTGTACCGAACTTGATCCGCTTCGAAACGCACGCTTCGAAGGTATAACACCGAGAGGACCACCCGTGGACATATGCATTTAACGTGTGTTTGAGATGGTTTCATGTAACTATTGCTCGCCGCGTACGATGTATCTCTTGCGCGTTACCCGTTTCTGAGCCATCGACACGTGGGAACCGGGTAACCGGGAGCACCCCACCTTTCATCGCATGACACGCTCCTGTCACACTTTCTTTTGCACCGGCATCTCAATCGAGTTACCGGAACTGGAATGTTGCCGTGGCACCATTTCCGTTATCGTTACCGTGGCTGCCCTTCCGTTCCCGCCACGATGACAAATGCTTCATAATATGCTCATGTCAACTTTTTGCCAAAATTGCATAAAACTTGCACATGCCATCCGCATCATGGTAATAACATTTAAATTGTTTAAAGTTGTTGTTGCACCAAACTACTAAATGCATATGGGGATTACCGGAATTTTTGTTTGATGTTTCCGGCCCCATTTAAATTGGTTAGAATGTGTAGTTTACTTCTGCCCCACTAAAAGCACAAGTGCTCCCTAGGTGGTTTTGGTAATTGATGACAACATATCTCTTGTTGGACTAATGTTTCTATCTAGTATGTTTCAGATAAGTTCAACAATGGAGTGGCATGGACTAAAGGTTGTGGGAACTCCTTCAAGATGCTAAGGACAAAGCATTGGCTAAAGCTCAAAGCTCAAGACTATTCATTTTATGTTTTAGTGATCCAAGATCACATTGAGTCCATAGGAAAAGCCAATACTATCAAGGAGGGATGAGGTGTTGCTTAATGAGTCTCTTGCTCAAGTGCTTAATGATATGCTCCAAAATCCTCAGCTACTTTCCCACTTCCACATATGACCTAAACCCAAAGCCAAACTCGGACCTACCGATTATTCCTATCTGGCGCCACCGAGTTTCACCTGTCATAGCCATTGCCAGAAACCCTAATCAGTTCGGTCTCACCGATGGGATCTCGGTCTCACCGAGATGGGCTTGCAAACTCTCTGTTACCTATTGCAATATTTTCAGTCCCACCGAGATATGCAATCGGCACCACCGAGTTTGCTTGGCCAACTCTCTGTTTCACTTATTACCCAAATCGGTCCCACCGAGTTTGAGTAATCGGTCAAACCGAGTTTTGGATTTACCCTAACCCTAGCACGTCGGTCCCACCGAGCTGATCCAGTCGGTCCCACCGAAAATCTCTAACGGTCACTAGGTTTCCTATTTCGGTCTGACCGAGTTTGTTGTTTCGGTCCCACCGAGATTGGTAAATCGTGTGTGACGGTTGGATTTTGTGTGGAGGCTATATATACCCCTCCACCTCCTCTTCATTCGTAGAGAGAGCCATCAGACTAAGCCTACACTTCCAGCATCCTATTTCTGAGAGAGAACTACCTACTCATGTGTTGAGGCCAAGATATTCCATTCCTACCATATGAATCTTGATCTCTAGCTTTCCCCAAGTTGCTTTCCACTCAAACCTTCTTTCCACCAGATCCAAATCCTATGAGAGAGAGTTGAGTGTTGGGGAGACTATCATTTGAAGCACAAGAGTAAGGAGTTCATTACCTACACACCATTTGTTACTTCTTGGAGAGTGGTGTCTCCTAGATTGGCTAGGTGTTACTTGGGAGCCTCCGACAAGATTGTGGAGTTGAACCAAGGAGTTTGTAAGGGCAAGGAGATCGCCTACTTCGTGAAGATCTACCACTAGTGAGGCAAGTCCTTCGTGGGCAATGGCCATTGTGGGATAGACAAGGTTGCTTCTTCGTGGACCCTTCGTGGGTGGTTGCTTCTTCGTGGACCCTTCGTGGGTGGTTGCTTCTTCGTGGACCCTTCGTGGGTGGAGCCCTCCGTGGACTCGCGCAACCATTACCCTTCGTGGGTGGAGCCCTCCATGGACTCGCGCAACCATTACCCTTCGTGGGTGGAGCCCTCCGTGGACTCGCGCAACCGTTACCCTTCGTGGGTTGAAGTCTCCATCAACGTGGATGTAGGATAGCACCACCTATCCGAACCACGGGAAAAACATCCGTGTCTCCAATTGCGTTTGAATTCTCCAAACCCTTCTCCTTACATTCTTGCAAGTTGCATGCTTTACTTTCCGCTGCTTATATACTCTTTGCATGCTTGCTTGATATGTATTGTGTATGTTGAAATTGTGCCTAAAACTCCACTCAAACCAAAAAGGCCTAAAAATTGCAACTTTAGCACTAAGTGTCTAATCACCCCCCCTCTAGATACATCTACTTATAGATCCTACAAGTGGTATCAGAGCTTTGGTCTCCATTGCCTTGGTTTAATCACCATTGGAGGAAGATGGATGTGTCTACCTTAGGGAGTCTTAGACATAGAGTGCCTATTCTTGATGGAGAGTATTTTCATGAGTGGAAAAATGAGATGCTTGTAATTTTCAATCAATATCATTTAAACAAGTATATTGCTAGCCCTTGTGCACCTCATATTGATCCTTTGCATCCTACCCTAGATGAAGATATTGACATGATTCGCAATCTTAGAACTATTGAGCTCATCATTAGAGGATTGCCCAAAAATTTGATTGCTAATTTGCCTACTCCTAATTGTGCCTATACTATATGGAAATTTCTTGAGGAATGATTTCCCGATCATTCCTTGAAAAATTTGGATGAAATTCTCCATAAATCTATTGCCTTGAGTAAGATGAACTCTAGTGATCCTAGTTTTGGTGATTATCTATTTGAGCTTGCCAATCTCAAGCGAGCTAAAGGAGATGTTGGAATCATTAGTGATATCATATTCGAAGCTATAAGAATTCATAAAGGTGACCACTTTGATGATCATTTATCTAATGAATTACCCTCTCTAGGAAATGATGAGTCACAAGATCATGGTGAACATGGATACTATGATGATGATGATGATAGTGACTTCGATCTTGATGATGCAATGAGACATTTTGGTCTTATGGCAAATCTTCGGGGATATGAGTCAGGAGGAAAGGAATGGGTTCTTGATAGTGGATGTACTGATCATATGACCGGAGATGAAGAGATGTTCCGTGAGCTTGCTGAAAATGACGGCCCTCGAAAATATGTCACCTTTGGTGATAATTCAAAGGGTAAAGTGGTTGGCCTTGGCAAGGTGTCCATCTCACATGATAGTTCCATTCAAAATGTCATGCTCGTTGAATCTCTTGGCTACAACTTACTTTCAGTATCTAGACTTACTGATTTTGGTTTGAATGTCCTATTTACTGAGGTAGAGTGCCAAGTATTTCGTCGAGACAATCATAAAATGGTCTTTACCGGTATGCGTAGAGGTGATCTTTACATTGTCGATTTCTCTAAAAAGGCACAACCTAAAACTTGCTTTATTGCTAAATCCTCAAAAGGTTGGTTGTGGCATAGACGACTAGGTCACGTTGGCATGAGAAACCTTGACAAGCTTATTAAAGGAAATCACATCCTTGGAGTTAACGATGTCATATTTGATAAGGATAGACTTTGCAGTGCTTGTCAAGAAGGTAAATAGGTTGGAGGAAGGCATCCCGTGAAGAACATCATGACCACAAGAAGGCCACTCGAGCTACTTCATATGGATCTTTTTGGTCCCAACGCCTACAAGAGTCTCGGTGGAAATTCTTTTGGTCTAGTTATAGTTGATGATTTTTCAAGATTTACGTGGGTGTTCTTTCTTAATGACAAGTCGCAGGTCCAGAAGATCTTCAGAAACTTCGCTAGGAAGGCCCAAAATCAGTTTGACGTGAAGATCAAGAAGGTTCAGAGTGACAACGGAACGGAGTTCAAGAACGCAAATGTGGACACCTTTCTTGACGAAGAAGGGATTTCACACGAGTTCTCGGCTACGTACACACCTCAACAAAATGGAGTTGTTGAGAGGAAGAACCGGACGCTCATCGAAATGGCAAGAACGATGCTTGATGAATACAAGACGCCGAAGCACTTTTGGGCAGAAGCGGTTGAGACAGCTTGTCACGCAACAAATCGCTTATATCTTCACAAGCTACTCGGCAAGACGGCATACGAGCTTCTCACCGGTAACAAACCCCAAGTTGGATACTTTCGAGTATTCGGCTCAAAGTGCTACATTCTTGATAAGCATCGTCGTTCAAAGTTTGCTCCTAAATCTCATGAAGGTTTTGTACTTGGTTATGGCTCAAACTCTCACACTTACCGTGTCTACAACAATTTCACCCGAAAGGTTGAAGAGATGGTAGATGTGAAGTTTGATGAATCTAATGGCTCGCAAGTAGAGCAATTGCCAATTGATGTAGGAGACAAAGACCCTTCAGAAGCAATCCAAGACTTGTCCATTGGCAAAATTCGTCCAACGGAGGTGAAGGAGAGTACTTCATCCGTCCAAGTGGAAGCTTCTACTTCACGACAAGGTGAACCAAGAATCGACACGGAAGCATCCACAAGTGGGACACACCAAGATGAAGAAGACAAGGAAATGCATCAAGACGAACATCAACAACCTCTTTCTCCACCACGACAAGAGAACAACGACGTCAACAATGAAGAAGGCCAAGAAGAAGAACAAGATGAAGAAGATTTTCAACAAAGACCCAAGCAAAAGCTCTCACGAGTTCGAGCAAGAATTGCCAAAGATCATCCCGTCGAGCAAATCTTAAATGATATACAAACCGGGAGAATCACTCACTCAAAGACTCGTTTAGCTAACTTTTGTGAAAACTATTCATTCATCTCTAGCATTGAACCTATGAAGGTTGAAGAAGCATTGGAAGATCCGGATTGGATAAACGCTATGCATGAAGAGCTACACAACTTTGAGAGAAACCAAGTTTGGACATTAGTTGAGAAGCCCGACAACAACCACAACATCATTGGTACCAAATGGGTGTTTCGCAACAAGCAAGATGAAGATGGACAAGTGGTTCGCAACAAAGCACGTCTCGTCGCCCAAGGATACACACAAGTCGAAGGTATGGACTATGGTGAGACATATGCTCCCGTTGCTAGACTTGAGTCCATTCGCATCTTACTTGCCTATGCTAATCACCATAATATCACCTTGTACCAAATGGACATCAAAAGTGCTTTTCTAAATGGTGAAATAGAGGAGGAAGTTTATGTCAAACAACCTCCCGGTTTTATCAATCCTAAGAAACCAAATCATGTTTACAAACTTCACAAAGCTCTTTATGGTCTTAAACAAGCTCCTAGAGCATGGTATAAATGCTTGACCAAGTTCCTTACTACAAGTGGTTTTGAAATTGGTAAAATTGATTCTACTCTTTTTACTAAAATGGTTAATGGAGAACTATTTGTATGCCAAATTTATGTTGATGATATCATATTTGGTTCAACTAACCCTCTCTTTAGTGAAAAGTTTGGAATGCTAATGTCAGAGAAGTTTGAGATGTCTATGATGAGTGAACTCAAATTCTTTCTCGGTTTGCAAATCAAGCAAACTAAGGAAGGTACATTTGTCTCTCAAACAAAGTACACCAAGGACTTATTCAAGAAGTTCAATATGCAAGAATGCAAAGGTATGTCTACACCCATGCCTACTAGTGGACATAATGATTTAACCAAAGATGGTGAACCGGTTGATCAAAAGGTTTATCGCTCTATGATTGGTTCATTGTTATACCTATGTGCTTCACGTCCCGATATTATGCTAAGTGTGTGCATGTGTGCACGATATCAAGCTGCTCCTAAAGAATGTCATCTTAAGGCTGTGAAAAGGATAGTGAGATACTTAATCCATACACCAAACTTTGGCATTTGGTATCCTAAGAGATCTTCTTTTGATCTCGTT
This sequence comes from Triticum urartu, assembly GCF_056163025.1. Classification (NCBI taxonomy): domain Eukaryota; kingdom Viridiplantae; phylum Streptophyta; class Magnoliopsida; order Poales; family Poaceae; genus Triticum; species Triticum urartu. Next base: position 146,068,906 of record NC_141874.1, read on the forward strand.
GGCTATTCCGACTCGGATTATGCCGGAGACAAGGTTGATAGAAAGTCCATTTCGGGTACTTGTCAATTTCTTGGTAGATCTCTTGTGTCTTGGTCTTCCAAGAAACAAAACTCGGTATCCTTATTGACCGCCAAAGCGGAATACATTGCCGCTGGTTCATGTTGTGCTCAATTACTTTGGATGACCCAAACTCCTAAAGATTATGGGATTTATGTGAAACATGTTCCACTGCTTTGTGACAATGAAAGTGCTATCAAAATTAGTCATAATCCTGTACAACATTCTCGAACTAAGCATATTGAAGTTCGTCATCATTTCATTCGAGATCATGTTGCTAAGGGTGACATTAATCTTAAGCACGTTCGCACCGATAAGCAATTAGCGGATATATTTACTAAACCTCTTGATGAGAAAGTATTTTGCAGGTTGAGAGGTGAATTGAACATCATTGATTCTTCGAACTTGGAGTAGAAACTCCATTGGATACATGCAAGACATGAGCTTATGACTAATCCATGATATATCTCTTATGATAACTATCTTATGTCTTGGATATATTTGCACCTTGCATGTTGTCTAACCCATGTAGGTGCTTGGTTGAATCTAATTCCATGAGATTGCGACTCACTCACATCTTGAGCAATCTCTACATCACCAAGACTCTACACAATGGTGGTTGAAGACAAGGAAGCACAAAACCATTCAAACATATCCTTTGACAAATTCTATGTTGAGCTTCATGATTGTCATTTTTGGATACACAAGTGCTCTTCCTTGCAAGAACTAACCCATGTAGGTAGATGAACTCAAACTCCAAGTGGTGCTCCCAACTCTTGATGAGCTACATCAACCTTGAGCACCCACACAAGTTCAACTACATGAGCAAGAACCACACCACCACCCAAGGTATGTTATTCCATCTTAGAGAAGATTTACTCCAAGACATGAGTCAAAGCAACTCAACAAGATGTGAATACATCAAGATGCTTAAACGAAAAATGGTAACCCCATTTTGAGCTTAAACGATGAGTATGACCTATGATCAAGTGTTCTCACTTGACTCCTAAGTCAATATACTCTAACATAGGTGACTATGTCACCGCCCAACTCTAGATGAAGTTCTCTTGTGTTCTTTTTATGTGTATCTCATGCATGTTTAGTTTCTTTCTCTTTTTCAAAAACAAAAAAAACACCATCTAGATTTTTCAGTCTCTTCTCTTTTCTTTCTGTTTATGTTCTGCATTTTCTGCATTTAATTCCTTGCAAATCATTCAGGTAATTCATTGCAAATCTTTGTGAGATCCTACATGTCTAGTGAGCTGAGGTGACAAGTGTTTTTCTCTGTGTGAACTCGGTTTCACCGACTTGTAATTTTCAGTCCAACCGAATCTTTTCGGTGCCACCGAAACATACCACTCGGTGCCACCGACTTCGCAACAGGAAAAACAGTTTGCCACTTGTTCTATATTTCTTCTGATCCAGCTCTACTCAATGAATCTTGTCCTCTACAAGCATCACAGTTTTATCCATTGCTTTGTGCTGAGTCTCAAGGACCAAACCTATACGACGGATTCCAGAAAGCCCTTCTTGGAAATTGATGTCAAAGGGGGAGAGAGAGATCACATCAAAGCTTGTAGGAGAGAGAGATCACATCAAGGGAGAGAAAAAGTCTCAAGGATCCCAGAGAAAGTATTAAGGGGGAGAAAGAGATTTCCAGGGGGAGAAAAAATACTCAAGGATCCCAGATGCTTGATGTTCAAGAGGAGAGATGTCACATGTCTTTTTAGGGGGAAAGACATGTTCATTTGTATCTTTCAGCTCTGATTTTCTGTTCCCTATCTTCTCCCAATATCCCATGTAAGATTCAGGGGGAGCAAGACACCTAAGGGAAAGAAATCAGTCAAATTCATTGCATATCTTTACTCTTGGGGACATGTTGAATTCAATAAAGTACCTAGTACTTACTCTCTACATGTCATCGCAGTCTTGGTATTCTTGTGGTTTCTTTTGTTTGCTCTGGCTAGTGGATGTACCTGTGTTATCTAACTTTGTTTGTGCAGGTTCATTCTATCCTAAGCCAACTCAAAGACTACAAGGTAAGTGTATGCATCAAAATCATGAGTATGAGGAGTTCTTGCTTATGTACATACTGTTTGCAAGAAGGACTCATGAGCATGAAGGTATTTTCCTTGATAATCTTTTACTCTGATGCATATGGCCAAGATACATGTAACACTTTGCCTACTCTGTCATGATTATGCTCTCACATGCTTCTATATTTTATATTCATATGATTGCATACATGTAAGGGGAGCCTATGCTTGTTACATGTCCTTCCAAAGCTTTACTTGCTGTTCTTTATATCTTTATCTAAAGCTTTGATGTATGTTGCCATCAATTACCAAAAAGGGGGAGATTGAAAGCACAAGTGCTCCCTAGGTGGTTTTGGTAATTGATGACAACATATCTCTTGTTGGACTAATGTTTCTATCTAGTATGTTTCAGATAAGTTCAACAATGGAGTGGCATGGACTAAAGGTTGTGGGAACTCCTTCAAGATGCTAAGGACAAAGGATTGGCTAAAGCTCAAAGCTCAAGACTCTTCATTTTATGTTTTAGTGATCCAAGATCACATTGAGTCCATAGGAAAAGCCAATACTATCAAGGAGGGATGAGGTGTTGCTTAATGAGTCTCTTGCTCAAGTGCTTAATGATATGCTCCAAAATCCTCAGCTACTTTCCCACTTCCACATATGACCTAAACCCAAAGCCAAACTCGGACCTACCGATTATTCCTATCCAGCGCCACCGAGTTTCACCTGTCATAGCCACTGCCAGAAACCCTAATCAGTTCGGTCTCACCGATGGGATCTCGGTCTCACCGAGATGGGCTTGCAAACTCTCTGTTACCTATTGCAATATTTTCGGTCCCACCGAGATATGCAATCGGCACCACCGAGTTTGCTTGGCCAACTCTCTGTTTCACTTATTTCCCAAATCGGTCCCACCGAGTTTGAGTAATCGGTCAAACCGAGTTTTGGATTTACCCTAACCCTAGCACATCGGTCCCACCGAGTTGATCCAGTCGGTCCCACCGAAAATCTCTAACGGTCACTAGGTTTCCTATTTTGGTCTGACCGAGTTTGTTGTTTCGGTCCCACCGAGATTGGTAAATCGTGTGTAACGGTTGGATTTTGTGTGGAGGCTATATATACTCCTCCACCTCCTCTTCATTCATAGAGAGAGCCATCAGACTAAGCCTACACTTCCAGCATCCTATTTCTGAGAGAGAACTACCTACTCATGTGTTGAGGCCAAGATATTCCATTCCTACCATATGAATCTTGATCTCTAGCTTTCCCCAAGTTGCTTTCCACTCAAACCTTCTTTCCACCAGATCCAAATCCTATGAGAGAGAGTTGAGTGTTGGGGAGACTATCATTTGAAGCACAAGAGCAAGGAGTTCATTACCTACACACCATTTGTTACTTCTTGGAGAGTGGTGTCTCCTAGATTGGCTAGGTGTTACTTGAGAGCCTCCGACAAGATTGTGGAGTTGAACCAAGGAGTTTGTAAGGGCAAGGAGATCGCCTACTTCGTGAAGATCTACCGCTAGTGAGGCGAGTCCTTCGTGGGCGATGGCCATGGTGGGATAGACAAGGTTGCTTCTTCATGGACCCTTCGTGGGTGGTTGCTTCTTCGTGGACCCTTCGTGGGTGGAGCCCTCCGTGGACTCGCGCAACCATTACCCTTCGTGGGTGGATCCCTCCGTGGACTCGCGCAACCATTACCCTTCGTGGGTGGAGCCCTCTGTGGACTCGCGCAACCGTTACCCTTCGTGGGTTGAAGTCTCCATCAACGTGGATGTAGGATAGCACCACCTATCCGAACCATGGGAAAAACATCCGTGTCTCCAATTGCGTTTGAATTCTCCAAACCCTTCTCCTTACATTCTTGCAAGTTGCATGCTTTACTTTCCGCTGCTCATATACTCTTTGCATGCTTGCTTGATATGTATTGTGTATGTTGAAATTGTGCCTAAAACTCCACTCAAACCAAAAAGGCCTAAAAATTGCAACTTTAGCACTAAGTGTCTAATCACCCCCCCTCTAGACACATCTAATTCTAGATCCTACACCCACCTCTTGCCATGTTTAACAACATTGAAAATTGTTGGGTACTTAAACAGGAGTGAACTAAATAATTGATGTGGTGTTTCGTCAATATGTAACTCGTTGCATATTGAGCTCCACTTAATTTGTAGTGTTGGTTGTGCACTTTGCCATGCCATGCATATTTAAACCAGACATGCATCATACTTGGTTGTGCATCATGCCATGTTTATGTGATGGTTGTTTACTTTGTTGCTTGCTTCTTTCCGGGTTGCTTCTCTCGTTAGCTTCGGTTTCGTTTCGGAGTTGTCAGGATTCGTTCAAGTACGTCCATTTGTCTTCTTCATGGACTCGTTCTTCTTCCTTGCGGGATCTCAGGCAAGATGACCATGCCCTCGAAATCACTTCTATCTTTGCTTGCTAGTTGTTCGCTCTATTGCTATGCCGCGATACCTACCACTTGCTATATCATGCCTCCCATATTGCCATGTTAAGCCTCTAACCCTCCTTTCCTAGCAAACCGTTGTTTGGCTATGTTACCGCTTTGCTCAGCCCCTCTTATAGCATTGCTAGTTGCAGGTGAAGATGAAGTTTGTTCCATGTTGGAACATGGATATGTTGGGATATCACAATATCTCTTATTTAATTAATGCATCTATATACTTGGTAAAGGGTGGAAGGCTCGGCCTTATGCCTGGTGTTTTGTTCCACTCTTGCCGCCCTAGTTTCCGTCATACCAATGTTATGTTCCTTGATTTTGCGTTCCTTACACGGTTGGGTGTTATGGGAACCCCTTGACAGTTTGCTTTAAATAAAACTCCTCCAGCAAGGCCCAACCTTGGTTTTACATTTTCCTAACAACCTATTACCCTTCCCTTGGGTCGGCCAACCCAAGGGTCATCTTTATTTTAACCCCCCCCGGGCCAGTGCTTGTCTAAGTGTTGGTCCGAACCGGGTAGCCTGCGGGGCCACCTCGGGGCAACTCGAGGGTTGGTTTTACTTGTAGCTTGACCTATCCGGTGTGCCCTGAGAATGAGATACGTGCGACTCCTATCGGGATTTGTCGGCACATCGGGTGGCTTTGCTAGTCTTGTTTTACCATTGTCGAGATGTCTTGTAACCGGGATTCCGAGACTGATCGGATCTTCTCAGGAGAAGGAATATCCTTCGTTGACCGTGAGAGCTTGTGATGAGCTAAGTTGGGACACCCCTGCAGGGTTTTGAACTTTCGGAAGCCATGCCCGCGGTTATGGGTAGATGGGAATTTGTTAATGTCTGGTTGTAGAGAACTTGACATTTAACTTAATTAAAATGCATCAACCGCGTTTGTAGCCGTGATGGTCTCTTTTCGGCGGAGTCCGGGAAGTGAACACGGTTCTTGTGTTATGTTTGTGCGTAAGTAGTTTCAGGATCACTTCTTGATCACTTCTAGCTTCACGACCGTTGCATTGCTTCTCTTCTCGCTCTTATTTGCGTATGTTAGCCACCATATATGCTTAGTGCTTGCTGCAGCTCCACCTCATTACCCTATCCTACCCATAAGCTTAAATAGTCTTGATCTCGCGGGTGTGAGATTGCTGAGTCCTTGTGACTCACAGATACTTCCAAAACAGTTGCAGGTGTCGACGATGCCAGCACAGATGACGCGACCGAGCTCAAGTGGGAGCCCGATGAAGATCGTGTTCGTTGTGTCGTTTCCAGTTGATCAGTAGTGGAGCCCAGTTGGGAGGATTGGGGATCTATGCATTTGGGGTTGTCTTTCTTTATTTGGTTCCGTAGTCGGACCTCGATTGTAATCTGGATGCACTACAAAAAAATACACTTCCGTGATGATACGTGTTTGTCACAGTAGGTCACATTTTTTGTCATGCATGTACATCCATGATGATTTTATGACAGAATCAAGATAGTCATACCTGTGCTGTCGTAGAAGTGTTCCATGACATTACCAAAATTATCATCATGGAAGTGTCCACTTCCATGATGATAAATCGCGCATCACAGAAGTGCTTTCGTCAAGGGTGACCGACACGTGGCATCCACCGTAACGGAACGCCGTTAAGCTATCGGGTCGGATTTTGGATCCAATAACCCGTTAACAGCCCTGACCAATGGGAAATTTCCACGTGTAAAATTCTAATTGGCGAAGGGAACACCTGTCAGCTCGTCAGTGGGCCAGATGTCGCCCGTCCATTGGAGCAGACCTGCCTATGATACGTCGACACGTGGCCGGGCCCAACAGAGGCCCATATAGGTTAAAAAGGCCGGCCTAGTCAAAGGCCCGTAGAACTTAATCAGGTACTAGTGGGCCAGCCCAATAACGGCCTGCTTAATAAAGGCCCATTTATGGCCCGAAGCCAGATCTGGCCCGTTAATTGTTCGCCCAATATTTGGGCCCATTTATGGCCTGAAGCCAGATCTGGCCCGTTAATTGTTCGCCCAATATTTGGGCCCATTTGCGGCCCGAAGCCAGATCTGGCCCATTAATTATTCGCCGAATATTTGGGCCCAACTACAGCCCAGTGACTTTCGGCCTGTTAGAGGCCCGATGTAGACATGGGCCCATTTCTGCCCGGTGTGACTTTCGGCCTGGGAATGGCCCGTGCTGCCCATGGGCCATATATGGTCCGATGGGACATCGGGCCCACTAACGGCCCGTGCTAAAGGTGGCAACAGTTATGCCCAGCGTGACTTTGGGCCTGTTAAAGGCCTGTCGCGTAATTCGGCCCATTGATGCCTGTGCTAAGCTTTTGGCCTCTTAAAGGCCCATGATATTTGTGGGCCAACTAAGGCCCGAGATATGTTTCGGCCTGGTAATGGCCCGTGAGCTAACTGGGCCCAAAACGGCCCGATCTACATTTCGGCCTGCTGAAGGCCCGTCGACGACTAGTGAAAATTGAGGCCCAATATGCATTTTGGCTTGCTAAAGGCCCGTGGTTTCATCTCGGCCGTAACAGGACAGTACAATATTCAGCCTGTTAATGGCCCAACGCTACCTGGGCCAAACTAAGCGCTGGGTCGACAAAAGGCCCAACAAAAATATAGGCCAGTGTAAGTTTGGGCCTGGCGCAATGTGTGAAGGCCCCAATCATTCGAGCCCAAGAAAGACGTAGGCCGGCCCAATTGTGGCCCGCTAAAAACCTGGCCTGTTAGAGTCGAATGTTTCGGTCCGGTCGACTACATCTGATTTTTTTCAGATAGCGAATGATGGTAGTAACTAGTCGGAATTAAGAACAAACCTACTCTATACAATAAGGAAATTACGGCATAGTAACTAAGAATAAACCTACACTATACAATAAAGGATTTAAGGTATATTACATCCACTGGGCATCGAAGTTCGCCACCAGTGATCATAAAGCGCAACGAAGAAGCAGATTACAAAAACTGTGCACCATTACAGCGTAACAAAATAATACTGAACCGAGACCACTTCCAAAACAGTTCAAGAAAGGTTAGCCTTGCGGGGGAACTGCTGCGCAAGCTGCTGAGCAAGGCTGTGAGACCGGCCTAACATGTTGGTCATAGCTTCTAGGTGTAGCTGTTTAGCGATGAGGTTCTCATTGGTTTTCTCTGCAATCTTTCTTAGAGATAGGACTTCAAGTCGAAGTTGATTTGCAGAATGCCTTTCTGCAAGAACTTGGGACTGAAGAAGTCGAACTGATTCAGACAACGAATTCTGTGAGCTTGTCTGACTGTTAGTCTCAAGTAACTTGAACACTGCATCAAGACAAGACTTTGGGGTTGTCTTGCTGTCTTGAAGATGTTTTGCCTTCTTTGCTGCAATATATGTTGGGTTTGTCTCACAGCCTTCCGCAGACTTGTGCATGCCATCAGGCATATCACCCTGAAACAAAGCAGAGAGATGACAGGTTTTGCACGTGTATAAACAAAGATGATAACTGTTCTGTCAATTCTATCCAATTTCAAATTAGAAAATAAAGAGTAAGTTCAAAATATCAATAGCATAATTTGGCATTGTTCATAATGCGGGGAGCTTCACCACACTACTAGATTACCATGTCAACATAACAAGCATAGATGAAGGGCAAAGAAAATCATTGTATCTATTTTGGATAATGTGCATGGCATGTTGTTCATATCATCAGCCACATCAGTAAGATAAAACAGGAGATGACAAGGTGCAAACGTGGGCTGCTTCACCACACACTGGATTATAGATCCACAAAAACAAGCATACATATAGGGAGTATTAAGTAATGTGCATGGTATGAATAAGGAATTTTGTTTTACAAGTAAAACTTAGAACTTATGGTTCTTACGAACATGCATTTTGGTAGAAACAACAAACTAAACAGCAGTAAATGATAGGGAGTATGAGCAAATTAAACAGCAGTTGAGGATAAAGGCTTTAGAAGGACTGACTTACATTAACAGTTAACACCGGCTTTATAATGCCCTTCTCCATGTCAAGGGAAGGATAACTCAATAATTTTAGCACATAATCTTCTTCATAAGCATTGCTTGTACTCTACATTTTGTAGAGAGTAATTATAGATATGATAATACTGCAAGGGATAGAGGATAATGAAGATAAGATGCAGATTGATGCTACATAATCAACTACCAATCCCTGGAAGTACAAGCGTTACAGGACAAAATGTACTAACAAGAGCAATGGGCTACACTTCTGCACTGGCATTGTCTGTGTATTCTACTTGTTGGTAAGATTAAATATAGATCTGATCTTTTTTAGTAAATGGTGGGCGAGGGAGATAAGATGCAGAATGCTACAAAATGAACCAATCCCTCTTCCCATAATACAAGAGTGTTTTGAACACTGGTGTACTGTACAAAACGTTCTTATATTATGGGACGGAGGGAGTAGCTGTTAATGTAAGTACAGTGATAGACCACATTCAGTCCTTACAAGAGGACTGCAGAGCTAAACCTCTTCAAAAGCATTGGGTTGATTCTAAATTTATGTAAGAGTCCATACGGATCTTATAATGTCCACCAAATGGACGATTACAAGGCTCACATGTGCAGTGATGCTACATAATCGAACAACTATGAAAGTAAGTATGGTCATACAGGGCAAGAGGTACTCACAAGAGCAATGCAGTGTGCAATATAGTTGTGAGATTCTGTGGTCCCTTGAGAACGAATGTTCTTCTGCTAACAGTTTTCGTACAAGTGAGACATTAAGGAAAATGCAGAAATGTAGTTCAAATTGTGATGTGATATCATACAGTACCTTACACTGCAGCCGAGACCAATGTGTAACAAGATTATTCCAGTCACCGTCGGATAAATGTAGCACCGGAGACTTTACAGAAATTTTGTTCAGAGGCTTGCCATCGAAGTGCGCTTGCCTAAGGTAGGAACGATACTTCATCAACGGGTGCTTGAAAATCGCAAACAACCCTTGCTCGTCATCACAATCCAGTTTGCTCCTCGCCTATTTAAAAGAATGAAATCTTGTGTCTTCTGTCAGCGGAAACATATGCAGTAATGACCATGAATAACATTAGTACATTACTTACGCGTAAGTTGCAGAGGAAGACTGAAAATTGTTCTGTGTTTGCGGTATAATCTTTCCATGAAGGAAAGATGCGCACAAAGTTCCTGACAACAACATAAGCTTCGTCTTCTAAACTGGGAAGAAATGGAACAGGGGTCCTATTTGCTGCAATTGGGGCTCTCTCTGGTTCGAAAAGGGATTTGGCAACTGGATTTGGTGTACTCTTTGCTGGAATGGGGGTTTTGCGTCGTACAGCTGGTGCTATGTTAACTGGCATAATCATACTGTTTGCTGCAGTTGGGGTGTGCTGAGTTGGGGCATCAGAAATGACCAGTGTAGTAGGGCTAGAGTTTGCTAGAGTTGGGGTATTTTGTGGGTCAGGTGATATTGCAACTACACCTAATGGGCTATTTGATTTATCAGGTGCCACTACCTTTTCCAAATACTTTGGTTGTGCTCCTCCACGATCAGCAATCGCCCTCTTCCTTTTGAACGTCTGATACACAAGAACTACATTTGAATGGATAAATATGGTATGATGACAGATGGAATATGTACTGAAAATGGATAGGCAGGGCGTATTCACATACACGATGTGTAAACTAAGCTAATGGCAGTTCAACAAAGTAGAAGCAATGAAAAGCATCAGTTGCAAGATATGTGCGAGCAATGTAACCATGGAAAGTTAGAGCAAGTACCTTGATGGGTGAATAAGATAGGGCATCTTCCTCAGACTCCTCCACTAGGGAGCTACATTGACTTAGGTCTCCCCCTAGCTCAGAATCACTGTTAGGATCACATTCTAAGCTGAATCTGTAGGTGGAGAGCGTTTGCATTGCATTGCATCCAGACTTGATTTCAGTCCCTTAATGCCAAGGTTGACATCCATGGCATTGTTCTGCTTTATTCTTTTCATGCGCGCAAGCTCATAATCATTATGATGCTGTTCAGAATCTGAGATTCATGAAAACATAAAAAGTAGTCAGATTATCTATGGAATGCATTGCAGATTCAACTCGGAGAGTGTCTCCCTATAAACCCCTGCATATGCAAAGTTCGCCTCCCCAACCATACTGACCAGACCACACACTGAAATACAAACCCCTTATGTCTCTATAACAGGCAGGCACACATTTCAAAACTGAAGTAGGAACATTAGAATCATATGAAATTCGTATTTGAACAAATAAACTAAGCAATTATGAGTGGCGTAATGTTTAGCTTCAAGGGTGGAGTGTTGGTAGTGCAACACAAAGCAAGTAGGCAGATTGTATTCCATGTAAAAGATCGAAACCTATGTAAAAGCTGGAAATGACACTTTCTTTCTATACAATGAGGTGTTCGTTACCCACACATGATGGAAGAGATCACATAAAGAAATACTATTCACTCATGTCTACGGTTCCAGTATTTAGAAACAGGGTGGTCCACCTAAAAGAATATTGACAACAAATATGACAAGGCAAGCATAGATGTAGTGAATCAATCATTTACTTGTGAGCTTACTAGGACAAGTATGCAGAACTGTAACTGCAGTAAGAGACCGTCCAAAATCTAAATGAAGAAGTTTGTCTAGCACTTATTGTTTGCAACTAATCGACGTGAATAATTGGATATTATATCGAATGAGTAAGAAAGACAAGTAAAATTGTCAACAAACCTGGCTTGCAGTAGTAATCTGGGTCAATGTCACTATGACCAACAATCCAAAATGACTAGTTTCTGTTCCGAGGGCCAGAATTTTGAAAACCTTGTGAACTTTAGAGGTACTAAAGATTACCGAAATACATCTGAACCATTAAGTGTAGGTAGCACTGAGCACACAACAAACCCTAATGACAGTCCTGCCTAATTTGTAATGAATCAATTAGAAAATGGGTGATGAGGAGTGGCTGTTGAGTGTTGAGGACGTATCTCAGGATAAATCGGGTTGGCTTGGTGGGTGCTGCACGCCTGAGTCCTGAACGGACTGGTAAGGTAGGCACGGCGGCGCGCCCGGGCAGCGGTGACGCTGTTGGGCGAGCAGCTCCTAGCCTCCTGTTAGTACGGCGTCTCCTCCTAGAGTCATGCCGTCCGGGGACGGCAAGTCGCCAGCGAGGCAGGCGGCTGGGGGCGAGTAGAGATCGGAAGCGCGCAGCAGAATAGAGGGGAATCGGGGCCTGGGACGACCCAAAATCCCAGGGTGGGCCGGCCCATCATGGGCACCCTGTAGAGATACACACCCGAGCGGTGAACATGCATTTTCGAAACTAATTTAGGAACATTTAGCTGACCAATTAAACAACTCTGTTTTAATAATATCAGATTCGTATTTGAACAACTAAGCTTGTTTAGCTTAATGGGTAGAGCAGTGTTATTATGACACGAAGCACGTATTCTGATCGTATAGTGATCATAAAAGGGGGAAACTCTAAGCATATTTTTTAGCAAAAGAGGGTTTCCCCTCCGATTTCTATTAAAGAAACCACCACTAAACCAACATGATCAATTAAACCCTAAGCATGATCAATTAAATCGTATTATGGCTGTGCCATGGCATATTTGAAGCTGCAAACCGGAGAAATGATTGTTTGCTTCGAACTAAGAACTAAATTCTAAGAGCTGAAAAGAAAGTAGAGTAACCAAGTTAAGATCTATTTTCTGGTTGAGATCAAAAAGTTGAGGAGATATGAAGTACCACCTCTCTTGCGGCGCCGTGTAGGCATCGGGGGTGCGATGGCTGTCAGTGGCGTTGAAGCAGATCTGCGACGGTAGATGGGTGCATCGGGGGATAAGTCCCGTTGCGGTGGAAGAGAAGGTCATGTGAGCGGCCCCGACAAAGAGGATGACGGCGCCGATGAAGCGAGAGGACGTGATGCAAGGCTATTGGTCCATCGCCGTGGATGAGAAACGTCCATCTCTAGCAATGGACGACGCGGTCTTGGTAGGCGCTCCGACATGGTGGAGGACGATGGTGATGGATGTGGTGGAGGACGACGGTGATGGATGGGGTGGCGGACGGAGGCTGGTGTGGGGACGGGGTGTTCTAGCGCGGACGGTGTATGAATGGGAAAATGGAGGGAGAGGTACGGGGAACCATGTTTTTGGGACGCGCCTGTCTGAAATATGGGAAAGTTACGAACTTAGCCCCCATTTAAAATTTGGACGTCTCGTCGGTTGGGGATAGGAAGGTAATCTCGCATCTCGCCAATATTTGCCCAGAGCGATTTCGGGAGATGAGAGGGTGGTTGGCGCCCATGGTTGGCACCCACGGTGTATGAACGAGGCTAACAGGTAGGGCGGTTGTGTCACGTCTGAGTGAAGTTACAAACCTGCCCCTATTGAAAATATTTGCCTACATCGATTTCGGCCGAGTCGAGTTTGTTTTGCAGCCCACCGTGTATGAATGGGGAATTGAGGGAGAAACAGAGGTCTTTCGGACGAGCTTGAATCAAATGAGTTTTCCCGCCCATGTTTTATTCCCACCGTGTCGGAATGGGCTCAGAGGCGGTCGTGTCATGTCTAATTGAAGTTACTAACCTACCCCTATTTTGCGCAGTGGAAATCGGGCCGATGGATTGTCTGTGTAATGGGTAGACAGCAATTTCCATCTCCCAAACACTTGGCTTCGGATAGCCAACGTGGGAGTGGACATTTTGCTGCTTCTTTCGAATTTTGGGACAATAAGCATCCACGTTTACCCTGGCAACTAAATTCGAATCCATTTTGTATTCCTATATGAATCTTTATAAATCATTCTATGTGTTTTTATATATCTTCAAAAGGACGACAAAGATGTATTCCACTGTCATATATGAATATGGTTTACAAATGCCGATACTCAAATTCATAAACTAGAATCCAGTTTAAGGTGAATTCGAATATTTGGAACACTTCATGTCCAACTCAAATGTCACACGTAGCATAATGTGTACTACCATTTAGATATGTACACAAGCGATGTATCAAGATTCAAATACTGAGTCAATCAACCAAGAATGTACAGAACTAACAGACATATAAACACTTATAGAGTATATGGATCAATAATATCAACTAACATACATAAGCCAGGCCGCTGTACTTTTTTTGGCTACAACAACATCCTTTTTTTAGCCAGCATCTTGGCCCTTTCCGATGCGTGCCACTTATGGTCCATCTATACTACTACTATTGCTGAATGCACGTTCAGCCCGATTGGCATATTTGTAGGTCTGGCACGGCAATCCAAATGAAATGTCTCCGAGTCTTATCAATTAATACAGACTTGTGCTCAAATAAAATTACAAACCAAAAAAACAATTATTACATGATCTCTAAAACAAATGGTTTGATTGATTACATGAACAGACAACACAAAGGTTATTCAACTATGGAAAGAACATTTCACCTATGATTTACCAAGTAGGAATTTAATTTCCTTTTTTCCTTTAGGACCTTAACAATCTGGTCAGTCTCAGCTTGCTTCGTTTTGAAATCCACCAAATATTTAATGGTTGTCTTAAGTACTGCTTGTGATTGTGCTGTTTGCTTCCTCAACATGTCAACTTCATCTCTAAGTGCAGAAGCAGAATCTCTTTCTACCACTAGTTTAGCCTCTAGAGCATCAGCAGTTGGCAATTCATAATGCACGATTGGGCCGGTGCCACTTCTGTGGGATGATGCAACGTCCATGGGGACCTCGCTCTTTGATCTTGGGCTAACCTATTTTGCCATTAAAGTTCCGATTGGATTCAGAAAAGTTAAAGTTAGAAAAACATCTCAACTGGGAGTTATAACAGCAAACCAGTTAAACAGACAAGGAATTAAAGAGTTTCAATTGGATGCTGAAAAGTAGTTATTAACATCATTGTAACCCGCTGTTGCAGCAGCAAAGCAGTTAAACAAACAAGTAGATATTTAAGTTAAGGCAAACAGGTAATTCTTAACAGTAAGTATCAAAAACATAGATAGGCGTAGTCTACAATATGATTAACAGGCTGTGCCATTATGTAATCAGTAGAAACTAAATTAAGCCAAGCAACGTAATTGAACAATTTTGCAATAAGTTGCTAACTAAAATTCCAAGAAGCGGGTAACTAAACTTATGCTAGTTCTTTGTACAGGCACACTGCAACTTCTTTTTCGCTTACAAGGTTGTACGAAGGAGTCCATGGCATCAATTGCTTGGATACGCAGTCCCAATACTTCTTTCTTTCCACACTGCATGGGTAAGTCAAATGGTTAATCTGGTAAGATGGTGCGTCCTTGATATGTTATATGAGGACGTCTAGTCAGACTAGTTGTAGCCAAACACATCACACTGGCTTTTACTGTATATTTCATGCGATTACTTTTGGCATATCGAGATCTAAGCAATCTACAATAGGATGAAAAGACTAGCATCCTTCACATTATTGGCGAACTCAGTTCATAGAAACAAGCAATTCAACCATTCTGTGGGTAAATCAAAAGCACCACTGGAATATTTTTCACTATCCAATCATACACACAAAAAGGGGCGACGCCACCATAGGGGCTGGTATGGGCGGCCGCCTCAGGTGGCTGGAAAGTGTGCACCTAGTTTGAGTCGTCCAGGTTGACCCACGCTAGTTTTGTTCGTCCCAACGCACGAGCAGGCAATGTAAAAAATGAAGAAAAATGTTTCAATTTTGATGGGCCAATAACATAAGTGCAAGGCAGACCCTATAGCAGGCTCGCGGCCCAAACGAGCGCCTCCCATATCAATCGACAACAGGAAAAATCCCAATTCATTCGCTCCAGCCTCTAGTCTGGCTCGCTCCTAACCTAGCCGCCGCTGGACAGACCGACACAGCACTTCCTCGCGCCCTCGTTGGAGGGTGGTCGCCGGGCTTCAAGCGAACGGAAGGACAAGAAGATGAAGATCCAACCCTGGGTGTAGCCTGTGTGGGAGGCAGCGGTGGCAGCACGAGCATGGCATCGAGCTTGCGCAAACGGACAGTCGTAGCTTGCAAGAGTAGCATGCACAACGAGCAGGTACATCACATCCATGATTATATCTAATTCAACTCTTCAATTTCTGGCCAATAGTTAAACCTGACGGTGTTGTAAAACTGCTTGTATGTAGGGAATCTATGAGAAAATGAAACCAATTTCTACTTATTTTATAACTCCCCCAATCAATGTTGAACTAACTGAATCTGATGTATCTAATCAAGTTTCCGGTGCAAACATACAAGCTAATGTTGTTCTTGAGCCTGAAGTGTCTAATGAACAGACTGCTAATGAAGGATTTGATGCAAACATTTTACATGCTCCTGGTGATGAACATATAGTGTCTAATGAGGGATCTAATGCAAGCATTTTGTAAGCACATTGAAGGATTTAGTGTCTAATGATGATCTACTATGTTGAGAGAGATAGAGATTTGCAGGCATTGATGACAAGCAAATTATAGTGCATTTTCATAGCATGAGGAAACGTCGAGGCCATCTACCAGAAAGTCCCCGTATCATGACAACATAGCATAAATACTTTTCTAATCTGTTGTTTGAAACTATTGGCATACTTGTGCAGGATAGATATATTGATATGCATTTTGCGCACTGGTTATACGTGCAATTACACTTCGATATTTTCAGCCAGAGAACGAATAATTCAAGAAGGTACAGACCATGTTTGTAGTCCTTGTACACCATGTTGCATTTTGTGTTTTTGGTGCTTACATCATTTAGTGTTTATAATCTGAACTACTTTGGATCATTAGCTGGTTTTCAAAGTGCATGTAGCTTCACACTTCCCAAGTTATGTTGATTTCCGGAGTGCAAGTGCCTTCGTATTTTTTAAGTTAAATGTTCGCCCTTGGTAACTTGAATTCGTGGATCAGCCACTGCACACAAATCATACACGAATGCCAGTACAAATTAAATGAAATGGAGGGACTTACACTAGCTCGTTGTACAGGCTCACTACAGCTCTGCTTGCGCTTGGGATGTTCCATGTACAAGTCCATGTTACCACTTGCTTGGATGTGCAGGCCTTGTGCTCCTTGCATCCACCTCTGCATTTTTGACACGGCGAATGGTTGATGAAATAAGAGGAATCGACCTTGATGTTGTACTGGAGGATATATACTTACAAGGTTATACGGGTGTGCAGGATGTGTACCAGATCCCGTAGCGCCGTCATGCTTTGGTAAAAAATGGATTTGCTTGTTTCAGATCCCGTAGCGCCGTCATGCGCCGTCATGCTCCAGAAGAAATAAGAGTTAAAGTCAGAGTTGCATAGGCGTGTAAGCTAAGAGAGTAGTGAAAGGATATCCAAACATCATCGAAACTGTGCACAAGGGAGTGATGTGTGGATACCTAGTTCGGGCCGGCGTTTGGGCATGATCGCCTAGCTAGAGTGTGGGTCACTTCAGAGCTGTTGAGGGTGATGCGCTGGCGTTGGCTGGCCGTGCACGGATGCAGATCTTGAGTGGCAGCGGAGCGCTATGATGCGGTGGACGAGACCGTTGGTGAAGCCCCAAAGGCCTCGGGGGGCGGAGCTGCGACGATGTGCTCGGTGAAGTAGCCCCGGTGAGCTGGGAGATGGCGTCGGTGAAGCGCACCTGATGCGGTGGAACTCGGTGTCTGTGAGGCACGTCCGTTGTGGCGGCCGACGTTGTCGGTGGACCACTCGGTGCGGTGGACGAGGGCGTAGATGAGGTAGCTCCGGTGCGGTGGTGAAGCGCGACCGTCGTCTTCATCGTCGTCGTCCGGCACAGAGGTGGGGAAAGAGACGAGACGAGGGGCGATTTGAGGGTTGGCGGCGAATTAGGGATTTGAGCAATCTGGGCGCGGAAGGGGAAGGTGGAGAAGAGAGATTTTGCAGGGCTGGAATTGGGGCCGCCAGATATTTCAATCTGAAACGTGGAAGCGCGAACTTATATTGTCATCGTGGCGCCGAAGCATTGTCCTATCGGGGTGGTCGCGTGTGTCGGATGGACACGTAGCACCCAGCCACCCACCACCCCTCCCCCCCAAAAAAGGACGACGACAATATAAGTTCACGCTTCCATGTTTTGGACTATGCTTCGGTGCCTTAAGGCACCTACCTTTGTGTCCATGACATGTGGGCCCAACAGGTGGCTGGCCCACATGTCAGTGACCCAAAGGCAGTTGCCTTTAAGGCACCGAAGCAGCGTCCACCCCGACATGACCCTAGTGTGCCTGCTGCGCCTACATTTGAGAATGCAAATGAATCTTCTTTCATTTCCAAACGAATCTGTATGTATTACCATGCCCGTGTTTTCCTTGCAATAATTAGTCATTCAAAACGATATACTCCATCCGTTCACTTTTGTAAGTCGTTTCAGACAACTTAAAATGAACTGTTTTGCACATTGTTTGAAATGTCTTCAAGGTCTTATAAAAGTGAACAAAGGGAGTACTATAAATTAATTAATGAGGAGTTATTTGAAAAAAATTCGAAACGGTACCCACACTAACGTGGATTAGAGTGTGTGTCACATACTTAGTTATTTGAATTATAGTGTGTGTCACGTAGTTAGTTATTTGAATTAGAGTTTGTGTCACGTAGCGATCTCCAATTCTAACATGGATTTCGCATTTCACTGTATCCATGCTACTTTTTAATACAAATTCATATGTATATGATGAACACCATGGTAGTGAGAAAACTTTTGGATGGATTCAAACATATGACCTACAAAATAGCACAACAAACTGAGTCAATGTCAACTTTTCGAAACTTAGTATGGCACGAATTCGAAATAATTACCCGTATGCCTGGTCCTTGGTTCAAATCTTACAATGTACACCGAATTGAAACATCGATATTAAGTCTCATACTATGTACATTCAAATGTTGTTTTTAGCCCCCCTCCCGCACAAATGCTACATAGTTCGTGTATCGATCAATCTTCCTCTCCTAACCACCTTAGGAAGCTATTGGTTTCCAACACACATTCATTCTTTCTCTCCATGTTTCGATCTCTAAGTCTCTCAACTACACAACCCCTTTCTCCACTCTGTTACCAAATGTATTTACCTCACACACCCGCCATTGCACCCCATGTCGAGATCTCTCTCTCCCCCTCTCCCTCTCACCCTCTCGCGCTAAATACATGCATTGCCTATCTAGCCCCCCAACCTCTCGTGCGCACGCACGCATGTTGTATATCTAGGTCACTCCCTCGAGACTGTCTCACTCTTTCTTCCACACAGCGGGCCACATTCGTTCAATCTCGCTCTGTTTATATGAGTCTTGTTTAACCTCGTTTTCTTTCACACACAAATGATATATCTCCCTGTTCGGGCCTCGATCAACACACTCTATACTCTCTCATGCAAATTGTCTATCTAGGTCAGTCCATCCAAGCCGCCGCCATTCTTTTGACCTCATGGTGGGCCACGCTCACTCAATCTCTCTTTCTCTCTCTCTCGCTCACTCTCTCTCTCTCTCTCGCTCTCTCTCTCTCCGTATGTCTTGATTGACCTCGCTCTTTCTTGAACAAAAACGATATATCACCAGGTTTGAGCCCAATTCGACCTATTCACATTGTATACTCTCTCACACACATCGTATATCTAGGTCACTCTCTCCAACCCGTCTCACTCTTTCGATCGCACGGCGACCCTATGTGATCGGTTGACCTTGCTTCCTCCCACACACAAAATATATCTACACGTCTGTGACTGGATCATCTCTCAAGATCTATCTTACAACCCTCACCCTTGAGAAAAATCTCAATCGGACAATATCTCTCCAGAGCATATATATTTGTTCAATGAATGTCGGACCACACTCACTTTGTCTCTCTATCTATATGTCTCTCGATTGACCTCGCTTTCTCACACCGTATCTTCCATGCGTTGAAGCTACTACCTCTCCATCCCTCGCAAAGCCGGAGCTATTTACATTGCGAGGGGCACTCCAACCTTGGATTAATTTGTGTAGGAATTTGTTCCGGTAGGTTTAGATTATATTTTCATAGCATTCGGCCCACAACTACTCCAAACATCGTTGCAACCCACGCAACCCCCCTAGTTGATTTTCCTCTCGCTCAGTCATCGCTCTCTCGCACGTCCTTTCTCGCCTTCAACGTCGCACCATGGTATTATTGAAAAAACTATGTTGTTCTCTTTAATTATTATAAATAAGCTACAAAACTACACACTGATAGTCCACTTGGAATGGAACAAATTTCGACCCACAAATTAAAGTGCTACAAACTACACACCGAGGGGCCCACATGTCATGAAACAAAATTGGACCCATATACAAATTAAAAAATAAAGGACGAGGATCAAACATGCGACCGGGGCTTCAAGCCGCATGCCAATAGGCAACATACGTAGAATAGCAATGTTTGTTGTACCCCCTTTGTTCACATAATGTTTTTATATTACCACAGCCTAATTAATGGATAACATGTAATATTATTTTTAGTACTATTCGCCTTCACTTACTGGTGGGTTCCATGTGTGCTCTCTCTCTCCTCCCCTTCTGTGTTTAGACGCACGGGCAAACAGGAAGAACTCGCGGGCGATGTTGCCGATGACCATACCTGGACGCGTTCACAAGTCACGGCACCAGTTTCACATACTAGCAGCATTAGTCAGTGTGTACGTGCAATGCACGTTAATTTGGAAGTATATTAAGGGCATGCGGATATTAACTACTAGGATATTATTTGCGTGTTGTCATGTGATTTGCACTATTTTTGGCATGAAATTAACTGCACGCTAAACGTGTTGAGCGCTCGACATTGAAGCAGTCTAGGTCGTTGGATGACAAGGAATACATGTGGTTTGATGACGTTTTATATTTAATTTGATACGGCTCTAGCAGAACATTCAATCGATCAAACCATACATTTCGTTCAGTCTGACTCTGACTTTAAATTATACGACGATCGATATAAAATAAACGGAAATGATAAACATTCAGATTTTAAGCATGGCAATCCGAACGTTTTTCATGGCAACTTTAGATTACGCGGCGGTGGCGGGGGCTAATCAGGGTGGGAAGCGGCTCCTCTGCCGTGCTCTGTGTGTCGTCGGGCCACTAACTGACAGCGACGGCGGCGTCTTGCGCCGTTGTTGGCGTACTCCTGGACATTGGCCTAGCTTCAAGGAAGGCCAAAATGTTTTGGACTTCGGAGCGAGTCAATTGGCGGGAGGAGGCGACTGGCGTTGGTGCAAGGAAGCGGTCGATGGCGGCCATCCATGCCGCTGAGGGGGGCACTGGCACCCGCGCGGGGACATGCGCTGTCAACGGCGTGGCGGAGACATTCGTGTGCACGGGCACCAGCACGGGCGCGCATGTCAGTGCACGTGCAGGCGCATGCGTGCACGGGCACCGGCACAGGCGTGCACGTCAGTGCATGCACAGGCGCATGCGCTGGCAGGTGCACGGGGATGGGCGCTGGCGCAGTTGGGGCGACGGGAGCCAGAACGGGAGCAGGGACAGGCGCGGCGTCTTCCCGGAAGGCCAGTTCAAACTCGTCCCAAAGCGCCTTATGTTATTGAGACTCCGGCTGGGTGTATTCCTCAGGAAACTGGAACACTAAGGGCAGACCATTGTGATGCGGCATGGCGTACATTTAGGTCAGGCTAGTTGGAGGTAGACGACAGGAGAATCGGAGAGGAAGAGAGAGGATTGTAGCGATACCGGGTAGTGCGGGGTTGATTTTAAACTGCGGCGCCGGCGACGTTAAAAGTGGGAGCAGTTGGGATGATGGTGGGCGGCGGAGCCTGGTCAAAGGGCTCGCCTCCCGGTGAGCCTGCACAGTGGTCTGCTCACACGCCTCCCTGACAGCCGGCGCAGCTGTCTGCTCGCACGCCTCCCGTCGACTCACACGCTTGCTCGGACGGCACTTGCCGATGAGAAGCGGGGACTCGTGGCGGCATGTAAACACCCACGGTTTCTATAGTGAAAGCGTTTGCCTTAATGTGACAGGTCTTTGTTCCAAAATACCTTGGCTCTTCATTTGTGCAACTTGTCATAAGCAGCTTGTCTCAAATTAAAGAAAAAACTTACGAAGTAATATTTGTGCCATATCACGTGACCATGCTTAGTTTCAAGAATTTATGCTCACTTTTGGATTTTCTGAAATTTAAGATCCAGGATTCGAAACAATATCATAACCTGCATCATGTAATAAATTTTCGAGCCGTACATCTGTCCTGTTGTATTTCTTAAGAAAGGATTTGGTCAAACATTTTGCTTAGTTAGACTTCAGAGAAGTTATGTATGCAGAGTAAAAGGATAATCCCTCTGTACCAGTGCATTGCCTGATATATTAACTCAAGTACTAGGCACGAACAAATGGGCTCAATTCTGTGCTCATCCTGGTGTAGTAGTAGTAGTAGTAGTACTAGGCAATGCAGTTGACGGGTGACCTTGACGAGCGGCGACCGAGGGAGTTGAACCGTGCTCGGCACGGTAGGTAACGTTGTCTAGTTACTAAAGCATCCCTCCGTTGTTCATCGGTAGTCATTATGGATTGGGGACATGAGGGAAATTTCCTAGGGATGGAATTCTGGCCGCCAGATATTTCGACTTGAAACGACGAGGCTCGACTGGTTGGGGTTGCCTAATGTGCGTACCACGCACGCCACCAAAGGACACGAGCCTGGTTTCTTTTTAGGATCAACACGAGCCAAGGTCTGGCTGGTACGCCGTTGGGTCCTACCATTTGAGAATACGAAAGGAACCTTTTAAATTGCCGAACGAATCTATGTGTATTACAATACCCGTATTTTCCTTGCAAATACTAATCTCAACGTGGTAATTGATTTATGACGAGTTGTTGAAAATAGAGTGAGTTTGTGATATAGTGATCTCAACGTGGATTTCACATTTCATGGTATCCCTAGTAAGTTTTCCAATGCAAATTCAAATTTAAAAGATGAACAATATGGAGGTGAGAAAACTTTGTATGTATCAAGCATATGACCACACACAAACACATAGAGACACACGCATGAACACAACAACAATCCAATAAGTATAGTGCATCTATTTTTCCAAACCATGCATGTATGACCCAAACTCAAAAATACTCCTTCTATTCCTAAATATTAGTCTTTTAGAGAGTTCAACAAGTGACTACATATGGAGCAAAATGAGTGAATCTAGACTCTAAAATATGTCTATATACATCTGTATGTGCCAGTCCATTTGAAGCCTCTAAAAAGACTAATTTTTAGGAATGAAGGGAGTAAAATGTAAGACATCCATGGTCCTCAGTTCAATATTTAAAATGAACATGAAACTGAAACATGAATATTAAGTCTAGTACTACAGTTCATGCAAATGTTGTGTTTAGGCGGAGGTATGATTGTCGGGGGTCAACCCCTCGACCTTAGATAAAATTATGGAGCTCTGTTTAGGGTTGTTTAGATTATATTTGTGCACCCCCACCCCTCCTCCCCGGGAGAATATCATGTGCCCCATACCTTAGATGCTATATGCTGATACAAGTTGCTTGGAGCTTGTAGATCTGAGATATAGTAGCTCACATGATGTGTCTTAATATTTTTGCAGGAAACCTTGATGTGTTTGAGAATTGCACACAATTTGTACAAAAACTACTTAGATGCCCTTTGATCCCATATCCAACGACCTCGAAGCTCGTATCACCGTAGCATCTAAGATGAAGGAGGACATCATATTCTCCTGTATGTAAGAGTATCATGTGCTACCACACCTTAGATGATTTGGTGATACAAGGTCTTCGGAGGCGTTGGATTTGTGACCCAACACCTCCTCGGTGGTTCGAATGGTTTTTTGTAGAAAAGCCCCAAAAGAGTTCGGCCACTGCTTACAAGCACAAAGACTGCTCAGATGCCATTGGATCTCAGATCAAACGACCTCCAAGATCGTATCACCGTAGCATCCAAGCTGCAATAGCACCTTATGTTTTCTCGCATGGGACAGTATGAGGTGCTCCCGCACCGTAGATTCTATGGTGATACAAGTTCACTGAGATCTAATGGCCCATAGTAGGAGGTTTGAATGTTTTTGCAATATACGGCTGATAGAGTTTGGGAAATGCGTAGAAAGTACAAGTACTACGCATGTGCCATCTGGTCACTGATCATACGACCTAGATGCTCATATCACCATAGCGGGTAATTAAGATACGGGGAGCACCTAATATGAGCACCGGGGAGCCGTTGGATCGAAGATGCAGCGGCACACATGAGGCCTGAATGTTTTATTTGCAAAAAAACCTTTGGAGAGTTTGGAAATTGCTCATAATTAGAAAGACTACTCCCAAGCCATTGGATCTCACTTCCAACGGTGTAAAAACTTGTATCACCATAGTATCTAAGATGCGGGGTGGATGTGATATTCTATGCCGCTGTCATTTTTGTTCGTAAACTTGCAAAATACATGTAACTCGTGCCATTACTTGTCTAACCGCGCAAAGTGTTTGTTCAAAAAACCATCCTACACTAAAATATTGGAACAACACACGGGGGTCCCACTTGTCATTAATCAAATTTGGACCTAAAACTAACAAATCTGAACGACGAGATTCGAACTAGCAACCTGGACTACAAAGCGTAAGTTGATAGCCTGAAAAAACGAACGGTGGTTGGCTTTGTCCCATAACTTGATTTTATACAATACTTGCATTGAGTAGAGTAGAGGGAGTGCCTCGTCAACACGTGCATGACCGTTGTCTCACTTACTGGTGGGTCCCAGGTCTGCAATCTCAATCTCTCTTCTCTCCATCGTCTAACCTTTGCACGGGCACACACAAAGAGCGGCGCTAGCTTGCCGTGGTGTTATTACAACTAAAAAAATCTTGGAAAATAGAAGAATCGCCTAGAACAAGAGACGTTGTGGCTGGTCGAGACGGAGCTAACCACATCTATCCTCCGTGCCACGTTTGCATTATGAAGCTTTGTGGCCAGTGTGGTGTTTTCGACCGACTGGCTGGGTCCCGAGGTCGAACCATAGGTACTACGTCTGATACAGTATATTTTTACACGCACATTTTTCCTCCGCGCCGAGACGTGGCACACCCTACCGCGTGGTTTTGGGGTCCTCCCGGGTCGT
This sequence comes from Triticum urartu, assembly GCF_056163025.1. Lineage (NCBI taxonomy): Eukaryota > Viridiplantae > Streptophyta > Magnoliopsida > Poales > Poaceae > Triticum > Triticum urartu. The sequence goes on from NC_141874.1 coordinate 146,093,521, forward strand.
GCACGCATATATTCTTCCTGACTTGGACGCCCTACCGCGCATTTTCTGGGTCCTCCTCGGTCGTAGCGCCGAAGCAAGTAAATGAGTCGTCAAATCACGAAAGACCACCTTTCCCGCCGAGTACATCAGTGAAGCACGGTGGCTAGCTAGTTGGGCTAGTTCGACCGATTAGCTAGGCTGCCGCCACATTTATTTTTTCACCCCTTTTTTATCTACTTGTCGGCAGGTAAATTTAAATATCCACCGCGGCGTTGCTCTGTTGTTTGGGTGCGGTAGGATTTTTAATTTTTTGATTGACGGGAGCAGGCGCGGCAGGTTTTTTTAATTTTTTGATTGACGGGAGCAGGCGCGGCAGCAATTAGTCACGATGACTCCGCCTGTAAAAACCCACTGCTCCCAGATGTGAGAAGTCGCCGACTGGTGTTTTACCGTGGTAAAAAACAAAAGATTCCCCTCTCCCTCCACCTTCCCGTAGAGTGCATTGCCTTTCAGCCGTTTCGCCCCCTTTGCTTCCTATCCCCATTGCTTCTACCTGGTGCCATGGCGGCGCAGCAGATCACAGAGTCCGAGGTGAGGTGCCTGACACTGGCTCCCGTCGACCCGGAGCGGGTGATTGCACCCTGCATCACCAACGTTGTGCGCCTCGAGAAGCAGAGGGACTTCAGTGGTGTTTAGGCGCCCTCTGCATGGGCATGTCCATGTCTCGGCGCAACATGACCATTGGATCAAACTCAGACGGTGCAGATCAGTCACTGTAGCACAAAGCGTGTGGGTGTGTTTGGTTGCATTCTCATCTCAATATAGTTGTTTCCTCTTCGTGTATTTTTGTCAACCTACTAGTGTGGACTCATGCACCCTTCATGCACTCTGCCAAACACCCAAAAGTGGGTCGAGAAGGGAACTTTTGCTCCCATTCCATGCACCCTTCATACACCCTGCCTAACACTATTCGTGCTTCATATGATTCATGTTTCGTGGAGTACGGTAGCACCGTACTCTCCGTGCGCTATGGACCTAGTTCTGTTAACATTAATCTCACCGTTCATTCTCGACCGGACAGTCGAAAAAGTGGTACTATGTTACATATAGGAGTAGTTGACATGCGCACAACATCATTTGTTATCATCATATCTTACTACACTAGCAACAAGATTGTGTAGTACTGACGTATGAACCACTGCACATGCCTAGTAGTAGGAGCACTATGTATGTTCAAGTGGTTGCCGTGTTTCGCACTCCTTTGTCGTAAGAGTGAAAACGCTTGCTGTAATCATTTTTTTCTTCAGAAAAACAGTGGACACGCTCTACCGTGCGGATCCTCCTCCAGCCATGCACTAAATTACTCACTTTCACCGACGTGTGGGACAGCCAGCACCTGGGTCCACCAGCCATGCACTAAATTACTCTGTAGTAGAGTGACGGTAGACTACCCGATCGAACCGCCACAGTAATGCCTAATGAGCCATCAAATCACAAAACCCCCCCCTTTCCAGCAGTAAGTTGGACGGACGAAGAAACCATCATTTCACTCTTCTCTCTCACCTTCCTCTCTTTAAGAAAACCCCCACTCGCTTCGCTTCTCCCTCATCTCGTTCCTCCTTTCACTCTTCTCTCTCAGCTTCCTCTCTTGGATGGACGCCGGAGCACCGGTCGACGTGATGTCTATGGCTCTGGCCAAAACCATTGAGGCTCATGGTACGAAGAAGCGCAAGCACCTCGTCGAGACTACCGCAGACAAGCTCAAAGCCATCGCCCTATCCAAGCCCACCTCTCCGGGATCCCTCATTAAGCAAGTCCAGGTAATGTCTCTTGTTGACGATCTTTTTCTCGATCTTGATCATGTTTTTTCATCTAACACGTAGTACTAGTACTGGTAGTATAACTTTCTGGGTGATCTTGCATGTGATTTTAGTGTGCCAAATGACAGTTCTAAATTCCTCTTTTGACCAAAACATGCGAGAGGTTGACCCTGATTTTGTCGGATTTCAGGTTCCGGCAGACCCTTGAGGTTCGAACACTGGGGTGCACGCAGAGATCTATCCCCTACCGATCTACGTCTCATCTCCTCGCGTGATCTAAACTGGAAACAATGAACAACACAAGGGACACGAGGTTTATACTGGTTCGGGCCACCGTTGTGGTGTAATACCCTACTCTAGTGTGTGGTGTGGTGGATTGCCTCAGGGGCTGCTGATGAACAGTACGCGGGAAGAGCAACCTCGCGAGAGGTGTTCTTGAGCTGGTGCGATGAACTGCTAGGGTAAGTTCAGTCGCCTCTCTCTCTCTCTCTCTGCTAGGGCTCTACCAGATTTCTAGATCTCTAGGTGTGTTGATCTCTCCGGGGGGTGTCTCTCTCTACTCTGTGGTGACTAGCTCTATTTATAGAGGCCCTCGGCCTCTCCCCAAATAATGAGCGGGAAGGGCGCCAACAATTGGCCATTTTGAAGGGGAACATCTAGTAGAAGTTATCCTGACCAAAGGTGGTCTTCGGCTGCCAAAAGTACTGGTGATGACGCCATCTTGGGCTCCATGGTGACCTCCGTCCTGCCGCTCTGCTGGTCTTGGTCTCGTTGCACCGGAATGGCAACCTTTGCTCGATGCCTCGGCCTGTGCTTGCCCCCTTTGCACCAAAGGGGAAACAAGGACACTGCACACGCCGACGCCCGCCTGCCGACCGCCTGGTCTCGATCGTCATGGCTTGCGTCACGGGTTCTTCGCGAGGTACCCTTGCCTTGATCTCTCCGCCTCCTCACGAGCCTGCCTGATGAGGCTGCCTCTGAGGAAGCTTTCTGGTCGTCCGCCCCGCAAGGCTTGGCCCCTCGCGAGGGTATTGAGCTTGAGCTGATGAAGACGGGCCGTGCTGGGGCCCCACTTGAGCCACGCCGCAGGCCGCAGGCAGGCAAGTCTGGGGACCCACGTTCCCAGAACACCGACAGTAGCCCCCGGGACCAAGGCACATCCGGGCTTGGCCTAGCAGGAAAGCGAAGGGGCAAGCGTGAAGTGCCGCGGGCCCTAACAGCCTGCAGCCTTGGGCGCCGCATGGCGATTGATTGGACGTGGGCGGCCCCCACGACGCCTCAGCAACTGTCCATCTGACAAAAGAGGTGCCCGGGCCAGACTTACTTGCTTTGTTCTCGTTTGCCTCGCTCCAGATCCCCTTTCTCGCTCTCCTCTTTCTTGCTTCCGAAATCCTCCTGATCTGTCTCAATCCTTCTCGCCCAGCACGCCATGGCGCCTCGCAAGTTCCCGAGCGAGGCCTGGTACTCGCTGGCCCTAGATTCCCCGAACCTGCCGGAGAAGAACCTCGCCCTCACGCGCCTGATGACGGTGGCGCAGCGCAGCAAGGGGGTGACTGTGCTCAAGGCCGGCTCCGACCAGCCTGAAGGCAGGGGGAGCACCTTCTATCCGCTCTTTGTGAGCGCCATCGTCGCTGGTCTGGTGCCTCCTTTCTCCGAGTTCTTCTTTGCTGTTCTCCGCCAGTACAACTTGCAGGCTCTACATCTCCACCCCAACTCTGTTCTTCTCCTGGCGATTTTTGCTTACTACTGTGAGGCTCATGTCGGGGTAAAGCCCTCGGTGGCCTTGTTGCGCCACTATTTTTCCCTCTGGGTTTCTGGTGGCCATGTATCCGCATGTGCGAGCTTCATCGCATACTCCAATTCTAATGCTATCTCGAAGCCTGGGAAGAGAATCGAAGGCTTCCGGAGCAAGTGGGTCATGGTGGACGTCGGGCGTCTCCACCCCCGTCTGGTGTTGCCTACGGGGCAGCCCAAGGCTGTCGATGCGTGGTCCCGCACGGAGCTCGTCGACCCCTGGAGCTCGTCGACCCCTGGCCGCCGCTGGTATGACAGGTCGCGATGCCGTGGGTTAAGGCCAGGGGGTGAGGGCTGGAGAGCCAGTAGGAGCCCATGAGTCGAGATTCTCAAGTACCCCCCTTTTAACGTGTAAGTGCTTTCCATGAAAGCAGAGAAGTCCACGATGAGCAGCAGGTGACAAGTGAGCGCGAAAGAGCAAATTCATTTTAAGTAGACGCGGGAAAAGCAAACGCCGTTGGGCCAGGCCCGAGCAGCTCGGGGATGATGCAGCCCGAGGGGCGCCCCCAACAAGGTAAGTAAAGAGGATAAGCAAAACGGATACATGCTGCAGGGACGGACCCACGCGGCCTGGGAATGATGCGGCCCTTTGGGCGCTCCTAGCTAAAAATGGAACTTAGAAAGATGTCACCTGGTGTCGTTGAAGATGGAGTGATGTTGAAGAAGCGGACGATGCGCGGTGAAGACGTCGATCCTCACGAGCCCCCAGGCCTAGGAGCCTCGAGAGGATCCGGGGGCACTGGTGGGTTTCCGAGGGACATCTCCATCTCCGCCAGGACCGCACAATGCCTGACCTACTGAGCCTCCAGAATGCTCCTCAGTAGGCGCTGATAAGCGGCAACCGTGCTCGGCAGGCCGAAAGGCATGCGAACGTAGCTGTGAGGTGGACCCTCGCAACACCCCACGCGTGAAGGCCAGAGGCGCTCCTGAGACGCGGCTCAGTTGAGTCCTGGCATGTTGATGCAGACGCGCAACCCACCATCCTCGCCTGGATGTGGGGCTACGGCGGGCAAGCGGTGGCTGTCGCGCATGACTCTCGACTCATGTAGCTCCTGAGTGTTGCTTGCGATGAACTCTTGAGGGTTTGGTCTTCCTTTCCTTGTACCTTCCTGAGGGAAACGTGCCTGGAAGCACCCCTCCAAGTGGTGCCCGAGCGCCTCCCTCGCGACCTCAGCAAGGTCGGTGGCTTTCCAATAAAGAGCCCCCGAGCCCTGCCTGAGGAGCGTGCTGGGCGCGCCTTCCTATGCGAGAGAGGGTGGCGCTCCCTGATTGGGCGCAGATCCTGACCCAACACCTCCGGAGGCGCCTGCCTCCTTATGGCTTAGGCCAGGCGAAACCTTCTTCTTCTTGGGGGTCACCTCGGGAAGTCTTCCGTTTCTGTGGTCCGGGTCTTCGATTGCTGCGGCATGGAACGCGCGCTCGAGTGAACACACTGCGTCCCTTTCTTCACAGGGTACAGTGATGATTCCACCGCTTCCTGGCATCTTGAGGACATTGTATCCATGGTGAGTCACTGCCATGAACTTGGCCAGGGCTGGGTACCCGAGGATGGCGTTGTATGGCAGACGGATGTGGGTGACGTCGAAGCGATGAGCTCGGTGCGGTAGTTGTTGCGCTGCCCGAAGGTGACTGGAAGGCGAACCGGCCCTATGGGAACGGTGGAACCATCAGTGACTCCTGAGAAGGGCTTGGTTGGTTGAAGTTGATCGTACGACACTTGGAGATTGTCGAACGTCTCGGCGGACATGACGTTGAGTCCTGCTCCGCCATCAATGAGGGTCCTGGTGACCTGCACGTTGCTGATGACTGGGGAGCAAAGCATCGGGAGGACCCCGGCCGTTGCCGCGCACTTGAGCTGATCCACTAAGCTGAATGTGATAGCGCACGCGGACCACCTGAGAGGGCGCGTGGCCTCAAGCTTGGGGAGGACTGCATTCACCTCGCGAGCAAACTACTTGAAGATGCGCTGTGAGGCTGGGGCCTGCGCGCCACCCAAGATGCAAGCGATTGCGCGCGGCTCCTGGAAGCCCCCAGCTCCCTCATATTGATGTTGGTCTTCGATCCTCCTTGGCGGTGGCGGCAGAGGAGGAAGGCCTGCGTTGCCGTGCGGGAGATCCTCATGAGGCTGAACTCTCCAGCCTCCCTCGCGAGGCTGGTCCTGGCAGTGATCCTCGCGAGGTCGGTCACACCACCCTTGGCGAGGGCCACAGTCTTCCCATCGTCCGCCACCTCTTCCTCCTCCTCGGCCATAGCCCCTGTCGTTGCGCTCGGAGCGTCGGCCGACACGTCCATCTCTCACGGCCCTGAGCTCTTGACATTCGTTGGTGTTGTGGGTGTGGAGGTCAGGGTACACGCAGTACCGGCTGCCCTTGGATGACTTAGGCTGATCCCTACCTCGCTTGGTGTCTGGCTCCGCTGCAAGCACGGCAGCCCCCTAGCGCTTCACGTCCTTGGCCTCGGGCTTCTTCTCTTCTGGGTCGGCAACTGGGAGTTCGAGGAAGGAAATGCATCCTTCCTCAGCCCTGGCGCACTTGGTCACCAAGTTGAACAGCTCCAGGGATGTGCACATGTCTTCATGGATAGCTAGCTCCTCCTTCATCTTGATGTCGCGTATGCCATCGGAGAAGGCCGAGATGATGGCTTCTTCAGTTACCTTTGGGATCTTGAGGCGAGCATTGTTGAAGCGCTGGATGTATTTCTGCAGGGTTTCCCCTTGCTGCTGCTTGATGCGGCATAGATCGCTCACGGCCGGGGGCCGGTCGCGATTGCCCTGGAGGTTGGCGATGAAGCGAGTGCGCATCTTGTCCCAGGAGGAGATCGTGCCAGGAGCCAGGTTCAGGAGCTAGGTGCGGGCCCCGTCCTTGAGCGCCATGGGAAACTAGTTCGCCATGACCCTTTCGTCTCCGTTGGTGGCTTCGATGCATAGCTCGTAGAGCAGTAGGAACTCCGCGGGGTCCGCCGTGCCATCGTAGCGAGGGGGCAGGTCAGGCTTGAACTTGCCTGGCCATGCGACGTCACCTAGCTCGGGGGTGAGAGCGCGGCAGCCTGCCATGGCCACCGGTGCCTTTTGCTGGTACTGGGCTTGTTCCTGGGGATTACCGCGCGCCGCCGCTTGGAGCAGCGCTCGATCTTGGCGTGGAGGTGCAGGGACGCGATCTTGGCGCGCCGGCGCTGGGAGCGCGCGAGCACCTTCTTGGGACGAGGGATCTCTTGGCAGCTCCTTTCTTGCTGCGCATGCGCCGGACGTGGAGGGTCTTTCCCTAAGGCTGCGCGCCTTGGAGCCAGGGCGCCTTCTTGGGGAGGAGGTGGTGGAGGTGCCTCCTGATCCCCGCCTCCTGCGCGGAATGGAGGGCGAGGCAGCGAGAGGGACGGCAAGGGGGAGCCCCCTGTGGCGCTGACGAGCTCGGTGATGCGGGCGAGCCAGTCCTCGTAGAGGTCATCGACGGGGCGGTAGTGCAAGAGCTCTCTTGCCAGGAGCAGCGCGGCACGCGCGTCTGTGGGGGCGCGACGAGTGTGGGACGACGAAGCGGCTGGATTCAGCGACGGTGTGGCGGTGTGGCCCTCCCGCCGTACCGAAGGATGCTGGGATGAGGCCTGCTGCTCGTTCCCCGCCAGGACGGTGGCAGCGTTGGTGGCAGGCGACGGGGAACGACGAGGACGTCCACTGACGGGCGCCGTCTGGACGACGCGGGTTGCGAGAGCAGCCCGGCGCTCGGCGCGAGCCCGACGAGTGTTAGCCATGGATACGACGGAAGATCACACGTGAACAGCAGAAGAAAGATTCTGGCGCACTCCTACCTGGCGTGCTAAATGTCGGATTTCGGGTTCCGGTAGACCCTTGAGGTTCGAACACTAGGGTCGGTGGCTTTCCAATAAAGAGCCCCCGAGCCCTGCCTGAGGAGCGCGCCGGGCGCGCCTTCCTATGAGAGAGAGGGTGGCGCTCCCTGATTGGGCGCAGATCCTGACCCAACACCTCCGGAGGTGCCTGCCTCCTTATGGCTTAGGCCAGGCGAAACCTTCTTATTCTTGGGGGTCGCCTCGGGAAGTCTTCCGTTTCTGTGGTCCGGGTCTTCGATTGCTGCGGCTTGGAATGCGCGCTCGAGTGAACACACTGCGTCCCTTTCTTCACAGGGTACAGTGATGATTCCACCGCTTCCTGGCATCTTGAGGACATTGTATCCATGGTGAGTCACTGCCATGAACTTGGCCAGGGCTGGGTACCTGAGGATGGTGTTGTATGGCAGACGGATGTGGGTGACGTCGAAGGGATGAGCTCGGTGCGGTAGTTGTTGCGCTGCCCGAAGGTGACTGGAAGGCGAACCTGCCCTATCGGAACGGTGGAACCATGAGTGACTCCTGAGAAGGGATTGGTTGGCTGAAGTTGTTCATACGACACTTGGAGATTGTCGAACGTCTCGACGGACATGACGTTGAGTCCTGCTCCGCCGTCAATGAGGGTCTTGGTGACCTGCACGGTGCTGATGACTAGGGAGCAAAGCATCGGGAGGACCCCGGCCGTTGCCGCGTACTTGAGCTGATCCGCTGAGCTGAACGTGATAGCGCACGCGAACCACCTGAGAGGGTGCGTGGCCTCAAGCTTGGGGAGGACTGCATTCACCCCGCGAGCAAACTACTTGAAGATGCGCTGTGAGGCTGGGGCCTGCGCGCCACCCAAGATGCAAGCGATTGCGCACGGCTCCTGGAAACCCCCATCTCCCTCATATTGATGTTGGTCTTCGTTCCTCCTTGGCGGTGGCAGCAGAGGAGGAAGGCCTGCGTTGCCGTGCGGGCGATCCTCATGAGGCTGACCTCTCCAGCCTCCCTCGCGAGGCTGGTCCTGGCAGTGATCCTCGCGAGGTCGGTCACGCCACCCTTGGCGAGGGCCACGGTCTTCCCATCGTCCGCCACCTCTTCCTCCTCCTCGGCCATAGCCCCTGTCGTTGCGCTCGGGGCGTCGGTCGACACGTCCATCTCTCACGGCCCTGAGCTCTTGACATTCGTTGGTGTTGTGGGTGTGGAGGTCATGGTACACGCAGTACCTGCTGCCCTTGGATGACTCAGGCTGATCCCTGCCTCGCTTGGTGTCTGGCTCCGCTGCAAGAACGGCAGCCCCCTAGCGCTTCACGTCCTTGGCCTTGGGCTTCTTCTCTTCTGGGTCGGCAACCGGGAGTTCGAGGAGGGAAAGGCGCCCTTCCTCAGCCCTGGCGCACTTGGTCGCCATGTTGAACAGCTCCAGGGATGTGCACAGGTCTTCATGGATTTCTAGCTCCTCCTTCATCTTGATGTCGCGTACGCCATCGGAGAAGGCCGAGATGATGGCTTCTTCAGTTACCTTGGGGATCTTGAGGCGAGCGTTGTTGAAGCGGTGGATGTATTTCTGCAGGGTTTCCCCTTGCTGCTGCTTGATGCAGCGTAGATCGCTCAAGGCCGGGGGCCGGTCGCGAGTGCCCTGGAAGTTGGCGACGAAGCGAGTGCGCATCTTGTCCGAGGAGGAGATCGTGCCAGGAGCCAGGTGCGGGCCCCGTCCTTGAGCTCCATGCGAAACTAGTTCGCCATGACCCTTTCGTCTCTGTTGGCGGCTTCGATGCACAGCTCGTAGAGTAGTAGGAACTCCGCGGGGTCTGCCGTGCCATCATAGCGAGGGGGCAGGTCAGGCTTGATCTTGCCTGGCCATGCGACGTCACGTAGCTTGGGGGTGAGAGCGCGGCAGCCTGCCGTGGCCACCGGTGCCTTTTGCTGGTACTGGGCTTGTTCCTGGGGATTACCGAGCGCCGCCGCTTGGAGCAGCGCTCGGTCTTGGCGTGGAGGTGCAGGGACGCGATCATGGCGCGCCGGCGCTGGGAGCGCGCGAGCACCTTCTTGGGGACGTGGGATCTCTTGGCAGCTCCTTTCTTGCTGCGTAGGCGCCGGACGCGGAGGGTCTCGCCCTGAGGCTGCGTGCCTTGGAGCTAGGGTGCCTTCTTGGGGAGGAGGTGGTGGAGGTGCCTCCTGATCCCTGCCTCCTACACGGAATGGAGGGCGAGGCAGCGAGAGGGACGGCAAGGGGGAGCCCCCTGCGGCGCTGACGAGCTCGGTGATGCGGGCAAGCCAGTCCTTGTAGAGGTCATCGACGGGGCGGTAGTGCAAGAGCTCTCTTGCCAGGAGCAGTGCGGCATGCACGTCCGTGGGGGCGCGACGAGCGTGGGACGACGAAGCGGCTGGATTCAGCGACGGTGTGGCGGTGTGGCCCTCCCACCGTACCGAAGGATGCTGGGATGAGGCCTGCTGCTCGTTCCCCGCCGTGCCGGTGGCGGCGTTGGCGGCAGGCGACGGGGAACGACGAGGACGTCCGCCGACGGGCGCCGTCTAGGCGACGCGGGTGGCGAGAGCAGCCCGGCGCTCGGTGCGAGCCCGATGAGTGTCATCCATGGACACGACGGAAGATCACACGTGAATAGCGGAAGAAAGACTCCGGCGCACTCCTACCTGGCGCCAAATGTCGGATTTCGGGTTCCGGCAGACCCTTGAGGTTCGAACACTCGGGTGCGCGCGGAGATCTCTCCCCTACCGATCTACATCCGATCTCCTCGCGTGATCTAATCTGGAAACAACGAACATCACAAGGGACATGAGGTTTGTACTGGTTCGGGCCACCATTGTGGTGTAATACCCTACTCTAGTGTGTGGTGTGGTGGATTGCCTCAGGGGCTGCTGATGAACAGTACATGGGAAGAACAGCCTCGCGAGAGGTGTTCTTGAGCTGGTGCGATGAACTGGTAGGGTGAGTTCAGTCGCCTCTCTCTCTCTCTCTCTGCTAGGGCCCTACCAGATTTCTAGATCTCTGGGTGTGTTGATCTCTCCGGGGGGTGTCTCTCTCTACTCTGTGGTGACTAGCTCTATTTATAGAGGCCCTGGGCCTCTCCCCAAATAATGAGCGGGAAGGGCGCCAACAATTGGCCATTTTGAAGGGGAACATCTAGTACAAGTTATCCTGACCAAAGGTGGTCTTCGGCTGCCAAAAGTACTGGTGATGACGCCGTCTTGGGCTCCACGGTGACCTCCGTCCTGCCGCTCTGCTGTTCTTGGTCTCGTTGCACCGGAATGGCAACCTTTGCTCGATGCCTCGGCCTTTGCTTGCCCCCTTTGCACCAAAGGGGAAACAAGGACACTGCGCAGGCCGGCGCCCGCCTGGCGTCCACCTGGTCTTGATCGTCATGGCTTGCACCACGGGTTCCTCGCGAGGCACCCTTGCCTTGATCTCTCTGCCTCCTCGCGAGTCTGCCTGATGAGGCTGCCTCTGAGGAAGCTTTCTGGTCGTCCGCCCCACGAGGCTTGGCCCCTCGTGAGGGTCTTGAGCTTGAGCTGATGAAGACATGCCGTGCTGGGCCCCCACTTGAGCCACGCCGCAGGCCGCAGGCAGGCAAGTCTGGGGACCCCCATTCCCAGAACACCGACAGATTTCTTATAGACTACTTTCAACTACTCCCTCTGTCAAAAATTTCTTATAGACTACTTTCAACTACTCCCTCTTTCAACTACTTTCAACTACTCACGCATACGTACGGCCAGGGCTCGTGTACATGGCTGGGTCAGAACGGAGAAATAGCATCGTCGTCATGTTCATGGGGAGGCAACGAAATGCCTCGTGTTCATGGGGAGGTAACAGAATGCGTTGTGTTCATCGGGAGGCAACGGAACGCGTGGGAGCAAACCGGCTGGGTTAGAATGGAATGCGTGGTCGTGTTCATCGGGAGGGCTTGGACGGAACAGGCGATGAAAACGAGGCCTGGCGTACCGCACAATGGAGGAAACGGACCTCCTACGTTCGGAACGGGGTCCTGTTGATCGGGAGGGGTTTGGCGTACCGCAAAACGGAGGAAACGGACCTCCTACGGTCGAAACGGGGGTCCTGTTGATTGGGAGGGGTGTGGCGTACCGCAAAAAGGAAGAAACAGACCTCCTACGGTCAAAACGGGGGTCCTGTTGATCGGAAGGGGTGTGGCGTACCGCAAAACGGACGAAACAGACTTGTGTTGGAGCGCTACGGTCGAAACGGGGGTCCTGTTCATTGGGAGGGGTGTGGCGTACCGCAAAACGGGACTCCACGAGATACTGTTCATCTCCACCGTCAACCTCCTCCAGCCTCCACGGGCTACCGTCGACCTCCTCCAGCCTCCACGGGCTACCGTCGACCTCCTCCAGCCTCCACGGGCTCCTGTTCATCCAGCCTCCACCGCGCGCTACTCCACCGGCTACTGTTCAACCACCCCTCCACGGGCAACCCTCCACCGTCTACTGTTTATCTAGCCCTCCACCACACCACGGGGTCCTGTTCATCCAGAGGCAACGCCACCGCTCACTGTTCATCCAAACCCCCCCCCGTAACGCTCACTGTTCATCCCAGAGGCAGCATCGATCGGCTTCAGTTAGCACCAGTAGCGAAGGAATTGCTCGATCGGGTTCAGTTAGCAGCCATCGATCGATCGCTCGGGTTCAGTAACGCGTAGCCTGCAGTGCAATCGCTCGGGTTCAGTTAGAGCCCAACGCCTCGCTCGGGTTCAGTTAGAGCCAATGCCTCGCTCGGGTTCAGTTAGAGCCAACGCCTCGCACATACGCGCGTACGTGTACGAGAGAAACGCGCATCGCTCGGCCCCCGACCTCCCACCATAACCGGGAACTCCCCGAAATTTTCCTCGCCCTCGCTTCTACCATGGTTTTTTTCCGTCATGGATGGCCCAAAGAATGTCATGCAGCTGCGTCTCCGGCCCGCCCAGGACGAAAAGCCCATTTTCGGTCATGATTTTTTGTCGTAGAAGTAGGATCCCACCACATCTATGACGATACCGGGTTTTGTCACAATTATCGTCATAGAAGTGTCATATGTATGACAGAAAAAAATTTCGTTCGGCCCAAAATGTCACAGATGTGTCTTTTTTTTGTAGTGCAAGTCCCTCCCACCGGAGGATATAATACCTAAGGAAGAGTTCCAACGAGGAGCTTCGTCGTGGCATGCAGATCTTCATCAAGGCTTTCAACATTATCATACAAGACAACACCCAAGGTCATTCGACAGCAAGATTGGGGCTGCGAACGCGCTCGGGAACGGAGCCGTCCGGCAACGACTATTCCAGTCAACCCCCCAAGCGGCCCAGGCCATGATGACCTACGCGTGGCACATAAGTTCTGCCCTTATAGACCTTTGGTGACACGTTGTGAGCGGGCCATTTGGGCGGTGGAATTACGGCGGTGCAGAGGTCGAGTCATCCACCTACCTACCGTAGTGAGGACACCTACACCAATGCGTGTCGCAACAAGACCAAGTCACCACCTTGAGTGACGGTGAAAAGATAGGCATATGTTCCTGGGAGCCAAAAGACGATGACACTTCACCGTACATTCAATGCACATACCTACCTTGTCAGGGTAGGCATTATTTCCAATAGCACAACCATTGTGGTGCCCCTTGAGCTATAAAAGGAGGACCAGACTACTGAGAAAATTGTTGGGCACTTGGTAGAATCCAGATAGGAGTGACGCTGCTAACTCCGTTCCCGGAGAAACTTGTAAGATCATTGTCCACCAAATCAAGAGCGCACAAAGCAGAAGTAGGGTATTACGCAACCATGCGGCCCAAACCTGGGCAAATCCTTGTCCTTTTGCACATTCTTTGTTCAGATAGATCCACACCTTGCACCCCGTCTACGAATTGGCAATGGATGTCTGCAGTCCCTAGTGTCTTGCATGTGTTTTTCACACATGACGATAGAGAGGGCTAGAGCTCCAAGACCCATTCAAAGAGCTCTATGTTGGGATCTACGGTAGGGTGCGTCGACTGCAAATTAAAATTTCCTTTGCGCAGAACAACAAAGAACATGCTACGGAAGATGGATCACAGTTCGTTACCACTAGACGTGCAGTGCCATGCAGCGGAAGAAGAGTTGGGGCAGCGCGTCCGCGTGGATCTTCTCCTGCACGTCTGATTTCCCTCGTACAACCGATGGTCAGTTCCCATGTACACGTTTGCTAGAGCGGCGCAAGTGCACCACCTCTAACGATATCCGCACGTGCAGGAGGAACGTCGTGCGGCGGACTGCTAGGTCTGATCACACAACCGGCGGCGAGTGGAGGTGTCTATTCGCAACACATGCAAACCCTAGTGACAGCGCCGAAGTGATCAACCCCATGAGTGTGCCGCACCTCCACTATATATATAGGCGTCCGTCATGGACTCAACACTTGGGCCTCGCACGGACCCTAAAGCCCATAAGTCTACTCGGCCACAATCCGAATACAGTTCGGATCACATCCGACCAGTGTCCTCGGATCCGACCTCGTAGGTTCCTTCCCTTAAGCGCGTGACCCCTTAGGTTCAAGTCGGCTTGGTCATAGTTCGGATCACCTCCGAACTGCACGGTTGGTAGCGGCCTCTAGCAAGGCATACCGAATACCAAGCAGACTATGAAGCTGGTTAGCGAACCTGTACATCACACTTCCATTCCTTTTGCCACACGATATATGTTGTCGAGCTCAAGGCGAGTCTGTCATGCTTGTGCTAGCCCGACCTCTTTCTCGTTCCAGTGATGCTGACCACAAACCGGATTATCTCATAATTCTTGTCGCATGGCCATGCTTATCCTGGTCGGATCACACGAGGGGCCCAGATTATATCTCTCCTGATCGAAGGGGCAAATCCCATCTTGCTCGACCATGTCTCGCAGCATGGTTCTGGACAAACCCGAAACCTACCTTTATAACTACCCAGTTACGGAGTAGCATTTGATCGGCCCAAAGCAAGTCTGTCACCATCCCGAGTACATGAGTCAGCTTAGGTCTTAGGACATAGAACATATGTTGTACTAGAGACTCACAGATGACATATCGCTGCGTCTCATAGTTGGGTCTGTCCGACTCGGACCTTATCTCGACTCGGATCCGACTACGTCGAATCCGACCAAATCCTTCCAAGTCCATATTATCCGGTTAGCATCCAATGCTCCATGGCTAGTGAGAGCAAGCCATCGACCGTGCCATATGCTAGTCTAGTTCGCTGCGCATCCACACAGCCCTTTCGACCAGGGACCTTTTAGGACAATCATCATACAATGCATAGTCCCACAAACAAGTCACGTACTTGCTGATACACATCATTGATAATGTCCAAGGACTATCTTTATTCATAAACACATATGAAATATCATCATACATGATTGCCTCTAGGGCATATCTCCAACACTCTAGTCCTGAATTTGGGAAGTGGTGTATGACTCGGACTATTGTCGCTGAAGAAAAGTTTGGGGTCGACCTTGGGAAGTCTCTTATGGCCATGTCAATGATTAATCAAACTTCCCCCAGAGCTTTCGAAACGACTAGGCCTATGCAAAAACATAAATGTGCCAATTTTATCTATGTACGAGTGAAGGCTGTCGTACACTCCTACTACTACATACTTTATGGTTGCAGTTATGTTAAAGATGCGACTGGATGTGGGCTGTCAAATTGGATTTCGTATTTGATCTAGGCCCAATACAAGTGTTTGGATGTACTCTAAATCAATGGACTAAAACAGAAATGAATACACAGGCTTGCAGCTCTGATTTCAGCTGAATTGGCTCACTCCCGCAAAAAGAAACCTTTTGGGCCTCTTCTTTCCACTCCACCACGAGACAAAGAAAGGGAGCAAGAGAGGATAGTGGCGCCAACTAGATTGACGGTGGCGCCCAGGCAGATTCTCCATGATGGAGAAGGTATGGTCACCGGCTTTCCATTCCTTTCTTCCTCCACCGCCGGTCCTTCCCCTTCTCTGTGGCGCAGCTCACCACTGTCAGGTCCCATCTGACCTTGCAGTCCCATTCACCGCCGCCCTTCCCTTCCTTCATGGACCCATGGTGGCTCTTCTCCCTTGGCTCTACTTCTCAGCCGCCCCATCTTCTCTGGCCATAGAACCCCTCACTGCCGCAGACCGTAACCACAAGGGTGCCTGAGGGAGTCCTGGATTAGGGGGTATCCGGACATCCAGATTATATCCTTTGGCTGGACTGTTGGACCATGAAGATACAAGATTGAAGACTTCGTCCCGTGTCCGGATGGGACTCTACTTGGCGTAGAAGGCAAGCTAGGCAATACGGATATATATATCTCCTCCTTTGTAACCGACCTTGGGTAACCCTAGCCCCCTCCGGTGTCTATATAAACCGGAGGGTTTTAGTCCGTAGGACAACAGACAATCATACCATATGCTAGCTTCTAGGGTTTAGCCTCTCCGATCTCGTGGTAGATCAACTCTTGTACTACTCATATTATCAAGAATAATCAAGTAGGACATAGGGTTTTACCTCCATCAAGAGGGCCCGAACCTGGGTAAAACATCGTGTCCCCTGCCTCCTATTACCATCCGCCTTAGACGCACAGTTCGGGACCCCCTACCCGAGATCCGCCGGTTTTGACACCGACATTGGTGCTTTCATTGAGAGTTCCTCTATGCCGTCACCATAAGGAAGGATGCCTCGTCTCGTTGTTAAGAACAACATCACCGCCGGGGGAGCCCTGGCTGTCGGCCAAACTCTCCGGCTAGGCAGTTTCATCATGACCGCCCGTTCGGCTACTGCCCCGACGATGACTTCTCGGGTCATCGAAAACAACCTCCACGTCGGCTCAGAATTCGCCGAGCAGATGGATCAAATGGAGCTCTCTTCCCTAAACGAGCTCTTGGATCGCATCGCCGCCTTGGGAGTCGCTACGGACTATGATCGGATTGGGCTTAAGCCCGATCAAAGGGAGATTAACTCTCCACCGGTCACCCACCATGTTGCGGTGGTGGAGGAAAAATGCGGCGATTCCTCTTCTATCTTGAGGACTAACTATGTCCAGATTCCTGAGCTCTCCGAGCCGGATACCCGTTTACGGGAGGACATCACCCAAGCCCTGAACCTAGAGTCAGGCAGCGGGCCAGACTTATCGGGCAACATACCGGAACCCAAAATTACAATATTGGAAACACCTCGGCCCCTGGGTCTCAGATTGGGTAGGGGTTTGGACTCAATTCCACCCACTCACCCAGACATAAACGATCTTTCCCACATCAGGCAAGAGCCCCATGAAACAGTACATCTTTATTGGGCCAGATTCCTCCTTGTGATGAACAAGGATAAGGACTGTCGCGAGGAAGACGCAGTCTCATTTTTCTGCAATAATTGCACGAACAAGGGAATCCTTAACGCCTTAAGTCGCCGTGACATATCACGCTTCGCTGACTTGGCGTCCATAGTACAAAAGTATTGTTCGATGGAAAGCGCCTGGAAAACCGAAACGAAATTTTGGGATAATCCGGCTAGGAATATACACCCAGTCCGAAGTAAAAGGGTGCACTATCATAAGACACCCGAGTTAGTTACAAAGAAACAAAAACCCTCTACACGGCATGGAACCGTATTGGAGGGATGGCTTAACAGACCCTGCAAAATTCATAGCACATCGGATACCATACCAACGCACAGCCTTAGAGCATGTTGGATACTCCGGCAGGTGGCCAAAAGTGGTGAGGATCTTCTTATCCCAAATGCCACAGAGCACCATCCCGTGGATAACAATACGTTATTAACAGTTTTTGAAACCTTCGCATCAAATAATAGGCGCAAGCGAACACTCCGCAGCCTCGCCGAAATCTGCCACGTAGTAGCAATGAATCCATGGAGTGACACAGCTATTACCTTCAATGCCAGTTACGAACCTAAATTCTGAACTGCCCGAGCACCAGCTGAACTGGTCCTCAGTCCAATTGTGGACGGCTTTCGACTCACCAAAGTACTCATGGACGGCGGCAGTGGATTAAATCTCATCTATGAGGAAACCCTTCAAAAAATGGAAATAGACTGGAACCGCATTGAGCAAAGCAGCACAACCTTCAGAGGAATCATCCCCAGTAGGGAAGCACGCTGTGCTAGGAAAATCACACTAGATGTGGTATTCGGCACGCGGGAGAACTATAGGTCCGAAGAAATTACAATCCAAGTGGCCCCGTTCAGTAGTGGATACCACGCCCTTTTAGGACAGGAGGCGTTCACGATCTTCCAAGCCATACCCCATTATGGGTACATGAAGCTCAAAATGCCCGGGCCCAATGGAATCATCACTCTTGCTAGTGATCCGGACACAACACTCCGCGCTGAAAACAAAACAGCTGCATTGGCCCTCGAGGCATTATCCGAAGCCCTCTCGGCCAAGGAATTAACTGCGCTACGCTCCACGGTGGACAGGGACGACATAATACTTGACAAGAGATCCAAGACCACCTCTTTTAAACCAGCGGATGAAATAGTCAAATTCCAAGTCCACCCAACGGATCCTACAAAAACAGCCTCCATCAGGGCACAGTTAAACCCCGCCGTGGACGCCACACTACGAGAGTTCCTGCGCGAGAATTGGGACATATTCGCCTGGCACCCCTCAGACATGCCGGGAATCCCACGCAGGCTGGCAGAGCACAGCCTCAATATCCTAAAGGGATTCAAGCCGGTCAAGCAGGCTCTTCGGCATTTCTCTGAACCTAAGAGACATGCTATGGGAGAGGAACTAGCCAAGTTATTGGAGGCTGGATTCATTAGAGAAATAAAACAACCGGACTGGCTAGCAAACCTGGTGATGGTACCAAAGAAGGACAAATCCTGGCGCCTATGTGTCGATTTCAAGGACCTCAACAAGGCTTGGCCAAAGGATCCCTCCCCCCTCCCCCGCATTGATCAAATTATCGATGCTACCGCAGGACACGAGTCATTGTGTTTCCTCGACGCATACTCCGGCTACCACCAAATTAAGATGGCGGAGTCCGACCAAGATGCAACGGCATTTATCACACCATACGGACCCTTCTATTTCAACACAATGCCTTTTGGGCTCAAAAACGCCGGTGCAACATATCAGCGCATGATCCAGACATGTCTGGAGAAACAGATCAACAAAATAGTAGAGGCATACGTAGATGATGTGGTCGTTAAAACCAAACATGTCGACTCTCTAATAGACGACTTGAGGCTCACATTCGACAACCTCTGAACATACGACATCAAGCTCAATCCAGAAAAATGCGTTTTCGGCGTACCAGCCGGAAAGCTCCTGGGCTTCATTGTCTCCAGTAGAGGAATTGAAGCTAAGCCGGCCAAAATCCGAGCTCTGTCATAGTTGGCTATCCCAACGGACCTCAAACAAATCCAGAAACTAACTGGATGTGTGGCGGTTCTAAGCCGCTTTATCTCCCGCTTAGGAGAAAAGGAATTACCCCTTTATCACCTCCTTCGGCGCACCGAACACTTCGAGTGGACGGATGCTGCCACAGCCGGATTGGAAGAAATAAAAGCCATACTGGCAACCAACCCAATCCTGGCTGCGCCAAACATCGGCGAACCAATGCTGTTGTACATTGCGGCAACTCATCAAGTTGTAAGCGCAATGCTCGTCGTTGAATGAGAAGCTGACGGACATAAATTCCCTCTTCAAAAGCCGGTATACTATGTATCCACTGTCCTCACACCGTGCAAATCACAGTACCCACATTATCAAAAGATAGCATATGCGATATTCATGGCATCCCAGAAGCTGCAACACTACTTTCAAGAGTGTTCAATTACAGTAGCCTCGGAAGTGCCACTTAATGATATTATAAACAACCGCGACGCCACGGGCCGGATTGCCAAATGGGCCATTGAGCTCCTCCCGTTCGAGATAACATACAAACCTCGGCAAGCCATTAAGTCGCAAGTATTGGCTGACTTTGTCGCCGAATGGGCAGAAGCCGAACTCCCTAAAGAGTACGGCGCATACTCCAATTGGATCATGCACTTCGACGGCTCCAAAATCCTGGCTGGTCTGGGGGCTGGCATCGTCCTGACGTCCCCAACCGGAGATACCATTCAGTATGTACTGCAGATACTGTATACAGACTCCAACACCGGAGCCGAATACAAAGCCCTGTTGCATGGTCTTCGGATGGCAGTCTCCATGGGCATTCAACGCCTGGAGGTGCATGGGGATTCGAACCTCGCAATATCCCAAATAAATGGAGACTTTGATCCCAAGGATCCGAAGATGGCGGCCTATCGAAACGCCATCCTGAAGATGTCAGCTCGGTTCGAGGGGCTCAAATTTCTCCATGTGGCTCGGGAAAACAATCAGGCGGCGGATATCCTCGCCCACATCGGCGCAAAACGTGACGTGGTCCCCCCCAACATATTTTTGGAAAGATTGTTTAAGCCATCGGTGGTATGGGAAGGGGACACAGGTAACAATAGTCCGGACCCGGCCAAAACGCCCGATACCGAACACTCTGACATAATCGGAGGCTCTGCCACCGAAATAACACCTTCATCCCACGTAATAACGGCCGTCATCGCCCTGTGCACAGAACCATTCCTGGCCTACCTAACGAGGCAAGAAATTCCTGAGGATCAAAATGAGGCACGCTGCATAGTGCGGTGATCTAAAGCCTACATGGTCCACGAGGGAGAGCTGTATAAGAAAAGTACTAACGGAGTCCTTCAAAGGTGCATCTCCGAAGAGGAAGGGCGGAAGCTTTTGGCAGAAATTCACGCCGGACTCAGCGGCCACCACGCCGCAGCCCGAGCCCTTGTAAGCAAGGCCTTCCGTACAGGTTTTTATTGGCCGACGGCCCGGGCAGACGCGCAGGACTTGGTCCAACGTTGCGCCGGTTGCCAGCTTTTTGCAAAACAAAGCCATATGCCACCCACCGCCCGCCAAACAATCCCCATTATCTGGCCTTTCGCGGTCTAGCGGCTTGAAATAGTTGGACCCCTTAAAGGGGGAACCCACAAGAAAAAAATACGTATTGGTCATGGTAGGTAAATTCACCAAATGGATAGAAGCCAAACCTGTTAAAACAGCTGAATCCGGGCCAGTGATAGACTTCATATCCAGGGTTGTACACCGTTATGGCGTCCCCCACAGCATGATCACTGACGACGGTACGAACTTCATGGCTGACGAGGTAAAACTCTGGTGCACCAACATGGGCATCAAGCTCAATTATGCTTCCGTCTATCACCCACAAACCAACGGCCAAGTTGAGCGTGCAAATGGTCTTATCATGAGCGGCATTAAACCTAGATTAGTGCGGTCCTTAAAGGAGTCTAACACGCACTGGGTAGAGGAGCTCGACTCCGTACTCTGGGGGCTGCGGACCACGCCGAATCACACTACCGGATATACACCCTTCTTTATGGTGTACGGTGCAGAGACAGTTTTGCCATGCGACATAATTCATGACTCGCCTCGAGTGCGCATGTACGAAGAAAGAGAAGCCGAGCTTGATCGGCAGGACAGTCTGGACACCCTGGAGGAGGAGCGCGACGTGGCTAAAGCCCGTTCCGCATTTTATCAGCAACAGGGACGCAGATACCAAAGCAGAGAAGTACGGGCCAAAACTTATAACGTTGGTGAGTTAGTTCTCCGCCTGCCGGAGAAGAAAAAGTCCAAGCTCGAGCCCAAATGGGAAGGTCCCTTCATTATTGACCAAGTTCTGACCGGTGGAGCATACCGTCTGTGGGATGCATCGAATAATCAACTTGAGACGAACCCATGGAACGCAGCCAGGCTCTGAAGATTCTACGCCTAGCGCCGGACTCTATGTTTGTCTCCTTCCTCTGTCCATTTTTTGCATATACATTATCTGTCTTTTTTCTCTTTCCTTCTTTTACTCTTTCTCTAGGCCTTCAAGGGCCACCTTGTGCCTCGCTTGCACATTATAGACGCGCTAACCGCGCTCATTATACCTAGGGGCTTCTTACACAGAAGCTTAATTATCTATATGGGCTTCGCGCCTCGCAAATGTGTTATTCTCCTGCATGTACCTTTTCTCCGCCACTATATGCATCGATATGACTTAAGTTTTGGCCAAGCTGGGTTGCCTGGCTCTTGTATTTATGCCCTACGTTCTCGTTAATTCGGCTAGGGCATAAGGGGAGCACCTCTGCGATTGTTACTGCCGGGTCAGCCGGATGTGTACCTCAGACTGGGTGAAGCCGAAAGCTAGCATTCTTAAGGGAATATTCAGTCGGCGAACAAAAGATGATTTTTATTTATTTTCCTTATGTGCCCCCAGATGTTTTTTCCTGTGTTTCCTCTCGCAATCCGGACATGCACTTTAGGGCATGCGTACCCAGGGAAAGGAACCCTTAACGAAACTATTCTCCCTGGAAGATGTTTCTTACTACCCATGTAATATAACATAACTAGTTGGGCACTTGTCTGTTCAAGCACTAATGACCCCTACGCCTGGTCTCCACGCATACCCCGGTTCTTATATAACTGAGCGGGTATTCGGATACACTCCGGACTATCAGGTCCCGAGGTTGAAGCGAAAAGGCCCGCCATGACAAATGATCTACAATACGGCTAGTAGGAATTATACATGTCACTTTAATTACATAGTCATGTAGACTGACTAAATTCCTCTTCTATACCATCCAACAGGCGGTCTAGCCTACAATCCTGTTGGGAATACTTTGCGGCTAATTCTACTTGCCCATAGACTAAGCTAACGGGGATCTCTTTCCCGTCGGGCCCCATAGGTCCGACCTCGGCCATGTGATTTGGGTCAGCCTTGGTATACCGCATCTTCACCATGGCACAGGCTTCCCTGGCACCTTGACGGCAAGCAGATATCTTCCATAATCAGAAGCGCCGCCGTGCTCCCTTAAGCTTCTCTACAAGCTCTCCAACACCTTCTGGCAAGGAGACGGATGGCCACAAGGCCTGGGCAATACCTTGCATCACCTGTCGAAATTGTTCATGCAGTTGTGAGAGCTCGAATAGAAGATCACCCGCAGACCCGTGCATCTCCTCCGCGAGACGACCCGTCAGCATACCTGCAGACATAACTCTGTTAGCCGGCTTCTCCGTTGTCCCCTTTATTAAGGGTTTGTTCAAACACTTACTAAATATGCCGCGTCGAAGCCGCTTATTCTCCTTCTCGGAGTCCGCAAGCTGGGCTCGAACATCTTTCAGTTCCATGCTCAGCTTGGTATTAGCGTCTTGGAGATTGTTTTTCACCCGCCTGACCTCAGTCATCACGTGTTCGCCAGCCTTTAGCTGTCGTACGGCGTGCTGCTCCTCCGGATTCTCTCCGGATTCATCTGCAACATCTATTATTAGATCTGCAGCCATGTCGCACGCTATATGGTACCTATCATTCTTTGAAAGAAATGTTACCAGTTGGGGACTTTTTAGGTTCCTTCAATGCGGCAACAGCGGCCCGAAGTTGGGTCTTGCATTCCTCTAGCTCCTGCGATAGTCGACTATTCTTCTCTGTAAGAACCTGCACAATAAGATGATCCTTAAATCAGTTCTGCTAACTGTTTCAAGTCTCAGAGGCTACTGATACATATAATCGTCAAATTTTCTTACCCGTACATCCTTTACATACTGGTCCGTGGCTCTGGCTAGACCATTTTGAGCAGCACGGAGGTACGCCTCTCCAGAATTGAAGGCATCAAATGCCTCTGGTGAGAAGCAAGCATCACGGAGTACGGCCCGACGACGCCTCTGATTCATGGCGCTCTCCACTTCTGAATGTGTAGCGGATGGCCTATCCGCATCCTCTGTAGGGTGACTATCCGGCGTCCGCCCCATGTCGGCTTCCGCCTCTATGTCCGGTCCTGGAGCCCGACTGGTGGAAGCATGATCGGCAGCCTCACCAGACATATTCCGGCGAGCGTTTTTTCTATTAAAGAAATATGGACGCCATTACATTTCAAGAAAGACGACAACCACGGAGCGGGGTTTCTGTCATACCTCTGCGCCGGCGTCTCCGTCCTGACCGCCTTCCTTGTTGGCCTGCCCGGCCTCGGTGCCTCTTGTTGGCGAGTTGCTGCGAGTTCGGCATGGCGTCCCGAATGCCTTCCCTGTAAAAACACCATATTTATATGGTAGGTGAAGTGTCTAAAAGGGGATACTAGTTTTTGGAGTTGGGATTTTTGGTTTTTCTTACGTGCGACACAGGAAGCAGTCTGGGATAGTCGGCCGTAATGGCCACCATGGCGTCATCACAGCTTAATTGATAGAACTGCCGGTCTATCAGCTCCACGAATATGTCCGGATCTTCTTCGAGTCCGGCACCGAGGGCCCGGTCAGGGTCCTCTGGTTGTGGAGATGGGCTGCTGACCTCCCTTATGGCTTTTCACAGTTCCTGCCGCAAAATGGCAAGGTGAGTACCTACGACAAAGAATACGGGAAGAACGGGAGTAAGGAGATATAACTCACCCAGCTTGGAGGGTTGTACATGGAGAATCCATCCCGTGGCTTGATGCAGATGAACTCCTCTTCCTCTCCCTTGAACAATTCGGAGAGGATTTTTGCTAAAGCGGCAGTGTTGTCCGGACCCTTACGCCCGCAACGGGTGGCGTCATCTTCCCCGTTAAAACATCACAAGGGGTGCCCTCGATATTGAAGTGGTTGCACTCCCCGCATTATGCATATTGACATAACCTCGATTACTGTCAATCCTGATTGAGCCAGCGCTTTAATCCGGTTCATCAGGTAAAGGACTTCTCCGTTGTCTTCCTCCCGGGGGGCTCCATGGGCGCTAACTTCGGCGTTTCTTCAGAGGAGCATTGCTGAACTCAGGAAGACCCCCCGAACAGGGTCCGGAAGAGGGACGTCCTCCATATAAAACCATTCCGAAGGCCAGTCTTCGGACGTCTTCTTCGGAGTACCGGACATGTATCCGGTTTCAGCGATGCGCCATATTTCGGCTCCGCCCACTTGACAAAGTGACCCCTTCTGTGTGCGAGGGACGAGGCAAAATAACCTTTTCCACAGCTCGAAATGAGCCTCGTAGCCCAGGAATAACTCGCAGAGGGCAACATAGCCGGCGATGTGTAAAATGGAAGCAGGGGTGAAATTATGCAGTTGGAGGCCGTAAAACTCCAGGAGCCCGCGGAGGAATGGATGAATTGGAAATCCGAGTCCCCTCAATAAACAAGGAACAAGGCATACCCAATCCCCTATAGAGGGGCGGGGGAAGCTCTCCGCTTGCTCTCCGCTATTGTAGGTGGCGAGCCCGGCTCGGACGGGCACCATATACGCTAGAGGGAGAAATCCCTTAGTCTGCAGTTCGACTAATCGACTGTGTGGGACTGAACACCTCTCCCAATCACCGGACATAGGGCTATGGGGGCGGGAGGAGGAGTTGCGGAGGTCGGCCATGCTGGAATGGATCTTTCTGAAACACGCTCCGATGGATTCTCGCTGGGGGAAGATGGTATGGATCGGATCTAAGAATCTCCATCCCTTTAATAGAAAATTTATTTATCTAGCTAGGGGGGCGAATGTAAAAATGCACTGGCTCCTCGTATTCATTGAATGTGTGGAAGATAGCCCTTATTGGGCGCGGGAGCCAAGAAGCCCAACATTTATTGTGCCGGACACTACTTGACAAACGTTCAAAATTTGGAGAGGAACCCACCTTGCAATGCCGAAGACAACACTGTGCGCCAGACTCATCGTCATTGAAGCCTGGTTCAGGGGCTACTGAGGGAGTCCTGGATTAGGGGGTATCCGGACATCCGGATTATATCCTTTGGCCGGACTGTTGGACCATGAAGATACAAGATTGAAGACTTCGTCCCGTGTCCGGATGGGACTCTACTTGGCGTAGAAGGCAAGCTAGGCAATACGGATATGTATATCTCCTCCTTTGTAACCGACCTTGGGTAACCCTAGCCCCCTCGGGTGTCTATATAAACCGGAGGGTTTTAGTCCATAGGACAGCAGACAATCATACCATAGGCTAGCTTCTAGGGTTTAGCCTCTCCGATCTCGTGGTAGATCAACTCTTGTACTACTCATATTATCAAGAATAATCAAGCAGGACGTAGGGTTTTACCTCCATCAAGAGGGCCCAAACCTGGGTAAAACATCGTGTCCCCTGCCTCCTGTTACCATCCACCTTAGACGCACAGTTCGGGACCCCCTACCCGAGATCCGCCGGTTTTGACACCGACAGTGCCCCTTCTTGGTCCACCACAATGGCTCCCCTTCTTCCTCCACCCTCTTCCTTATCTCCTGGTCCTCCTCTAGCCAGCCAACCCTCTATTTATTCTCCTTCCTTCCCCTAGTTCTCTTGTTCATATTCATTTGCTAACCACTATTGTGTTCTTTTGTTGTAGGTTGGCTAAAAAAATGGAACCCTTGAGGCCGATCTGAGGTACCATCATGATGCAAATTTGTGCACCAATAAGACCATAGATACGATGCATGGTTATGCGGTCTGATGCATGCTTATGTGGTGGTCTAATGGATATGATGCTTGCTTATGTGTGATATGATGCATGTTATATGGTATATATTGAATGATGCATGGTTATACTGAATTTAGCCCAAAATTAACATGATATATGTGCATTGTAGCTGCATCATGTCACACATGGATTTGATTTCTTCCATTACTGAAGAGAACAAAAGATGAAAAAGGAAAAAGGATCATCTTGACAACGATGTATGTTGAGTCGGTTTGTCTTGGCCTAGCTTTTCTTAGCACACAGAGAGCACATAAGAGTTTAGGATGCTTTAGTGATGATGAGCTTCAATATGTTGGAAGTACTTGCTGAAAGAAATGTACAATGGATCAGAAGTAACTTGCTATGATGAGTTGCCCTTAACCAAAATAAATTTTCATGATCTTTGCATGATGTTGCTTATGAAGTGTGGTCTGAAAGATAGTGTATATGTCACTGTAGAAGAAAATGTTGCTATGTTCCTATTGGTGGTTGGACATGGTATTAAAATGAGATTGTTGTGTGGCACTTAAAAGTGTTCTTTACTATCAGTAGGCACTTCTCGAATGTGTTAACAACCATTCTTTCCCTAACTGGGGAGTTTATCAAGCTTCCTGATCCTTCTATTGAACCTCTGGATGATTACAAATGGAAGTGGTTTGGAAATGACTTGGGAGCA
Source organism: Triticum urartu (assembly GCF_056163025.1). NCBI lineage: Eukaryota > Viridiplantae > Streptophyta > Magnoliopsida > Poales > Poaceae > Triticum > Triticum urartu. The sequence goes on from NC_141874.1 coordinate 146,120,052, forward strand.
CCAGATGGGTGTCATGTTGATGTTTCTGTCATTGCAGCTGATGAATGGAGGTATAGGAACAGAAAGAAAGATATCACCACTGACATTCTAGGTGTTGTTGATTGGAACATGAAATTTCTTTATGTTCTAACTGGCTAGGAGGGACCTGCATCTGACTCCAGAGTGTTGCGTGATGCAATGAGAAACAATCATCAAGATGCATTTGTTATACCTCATGCTATGGTCGTATCTCTTGGCATTTCGTTTCTTTTCTATGTTAATGTTAGCTAACTCCAACTAGTACACCATAGGAAAATACTACTCAGCGGATGTTGGCTACACCAATGGACCTGGCTTTTTTGGCCCCATTATCGACTAGGTACCACTTGAAAGAGTGGGTTTCAAGTCAACAACAATCCCAAAATGACAAAGAGTTGAATAACTTGTATCATTCTCGTGCTAGAAGTGTTGTGGAGAGAACTTTTGGCTTATGGAAGAAAAAATGGGCCATTCTATGAATTCAATCTTTCTTTCACATAAAGTACCAGCTGGTAACAAATGTCCATATAGTTTTGAATAACATATGGACTGTATGACATGCTAATCTAAATATAAAGCATTAAAAATTCAAATTATTAATGCTTGTTGTGTGTTACACAACTTTGCAAGGGTGAGGCATCATATGATGGATGGTTTATTGTTGCAAGAAGTTGATGTTGACCTAGAAAATTTGGAACATGAGCCCCTGGACGATGTTGACTTGATTACATCCGTTCAAGTCACTAATGAATGGACCAACTTTAGCAACAATTATCGCAAGACATGTATGCCGAATACCTGCTCAGGCATGCTGAATTAGAGATAGTTAGTTGATGGTGGATTAGTTAGTGGATGTGCTGAGGTGGTGGTCATCTCATTTTTTGTAGTGCCTAGGTGATGATGGTAGTTTGTTGTTTGTCTTCTGTGTGATAGCTTGATTGACCTGATGGTGCCTTGTGTGGTCTTTTGTACATGCGTCATCTTTATATTAATATATAGGGCCAATTCCATCCCCCCTAACTTTGGCCTAATCTCATCATTAACCCTAAAAAATAGTGCTCAACTATAGCCCTCTTCCATTAGATGGCGTTATGGAAATACCCCTCTACTCCATTTTCTTCCGGTTAAAGAGGTTTGACCGTCGTTGAGACATTTTGTGGAAATTTTTACCCCTGTATGCATATGCCACTGACATATGGGGCCTACCTGTAACGCCCCAAGACCGGAGCTTGAGATGCCTTCCATGGATTCCAAGTTTCGCCGTGTGTTTTATTTGTCTGTTGCACTCATCTTTGCGTCATGTGCATTGCATCATGTCATCATGCCAATAATTTTTTTTCCAGCTCAACTAAATAAATTGCATAGATCGTTGATCTATTTAAATCGAGGGAACTCACATGGTGGTTTCTCTTTAAAACATACCCTCCCAATATTTAGGGAGCTATTATAAAGTATTCCATTAATTTGGAATTATCCGCAACCCACTTGCATGTTAAATCCTTGACCTTTCCTTCTTCCGGTTTTCGACTCTCAACTTTGTCGATAATTCTTTTGTCCTTTTTTCCAAGCTCCACCAAAAAATCCGAACATTTTTTGCCACACCAAACCTAGTCCCAATTCAAAACCATTTGAATTATATTCAAATGAATTTGAATTTAACTCCTGCAATCGTGCCACTTCTATTTTTTGGTGAACAAGCACGTTTTTATGAGTCCAGAAAAATTACCCACATGCTCAAATACGTTCCGTAAACCCCTCTTCCTTTTGTTCCTTTCCATCTAATGTTTTTTCGGTTATAGTAGTATTAAGAGAGGTTAAGAGAGAGAGAGCCCAGCGGCCAGGCGGCCTGCTTCCCCGCAGCCCAGTTGGGCCTCAGCAGCCCATCCGCGTGCTCTAAGGCCCAGCCAGCGCCCCCACCAGTTCTAACCTAAGCCTCTTCCCTTCGTTCCTCTAGCCCCGCCAGAGGAGCCTCACGCGATCCTATTCTCGCTCGCTGGCCCGCAGTCACTCCCCCTCGATCCCTCTCCTCCTCTCGTCAGTCTTCCGCTCGCAGGCGCGGCCATCTCCCCGACCCCCCTGCTCGATCCCCGTCGCCCTCCTCTCCTACCTCGCGCCTCTGCTTCTCCTCGCATCGCCCCGAGCGCTCTCGCGCCGCCACCGCGGCTCTGCCGGACACCGGCGACCCGGAGCGCCACGTCTCCACCCCTGCCATGTGCACCGCGCCTATCTTCGTCGACACCAATAGGTGCAGGAGCCCCCATGGCCGTCGCCGCCGTCCTGCCTACTCCATTGGAGCTCCGCGCCACCGGATTGGGTCACCTCCACCTCGGTGCTCTCCGTCAGCTTCCTCCCGTGCTAAGAAGCTCCTGCCCGAGCCGTTCTAATCAGCCGCGCCGCCGCCGTTTTGCAGGAGCTCCGCCTCCCTGCTTTGCCAGTGCCTGCATCCCCATCGCCCCCGAGGACAAGCCCCTCGAGCAGGAGGTCTTCTCCTGCCCGAACCCTCAAGGAAGAGCTGTTGCCGTGCGCACCTCCTCCCGTCCACAGCACCCGTCATTGCCCCGCACCTCACCCCGCGTCCAAGCCGTGCTATCGTCGTTGTTGCACCTACGGCCTCCTGTCTTGCTTCTTTTTGGACCAGCAAGAACGTCACCAAGAACCCTATGCGGACGCATCGTCTCTAGGATTTTCGCCAAGTACCTCTACATGCGGACTCGCCAAGTACACGACTCGGATGTGCCAAGTTTGACTATGAACAGCTACACGTCTGACCCCGTATTCGAACCTCAAACGTCAAGTTCCACTACCGATGTCGCGAATCCGACAAGACCAAGTGTACGACTACGCCCAGCGATGCAACAAGTACCTCTACCGTCGACGTGTACGACGACCTTCGACATGTACCCCTACACCGCACCAAAACATCGAGTTCCTCGTCGTGACCCCGAACATCTACGGAACCTTGTGCGACTATCGATGTGAACGACCACCGTCGACCCCAAGTTACTCGGATTCGTCAAGTCCCTCTACGAAAATGTGTGCCACTACCGACGAGGACCGACAGTACCACTACTTCCACTACGAACATCCTGAGAACGTCTACTTCCTCTACTTTGCACCGAACTTGATGCGCTTCGAAACGCACGCTTCGAAGGTATAACACCAAGACGACCACCCGTGGAACGTATGCATTTGACGTGTGTTTGAGAAGGTTTCATGTAACTATTGCTCGCCGCGTATGATGTCTACTACACAACCTTCTTCTTGTAGAAGTTGTTGGGCCTCCAAGTGCAGAGGTTTGTAGGACAGTAGCAAATTTTCCTCAAGTGGATGACCTAAGGTTTATCAATCCGTAGGAGGCGTAGGATGAAGATAGTCTCTCTCAAGCAACCCTGCTACCAAATAACAAAGAGTCTCTTGTGTCCCCAACACACCCAGTACAATGGTAAATTGTATAGGTGCACTAGTTCGGCGAAGAGATGGTGAGACAAGTGCAATATGGATGGTAGATAAAGGTATTTGTAATACGAAATTATAAAAACAGCAAGGTAACTAATGATAAAAGTGAGCGTAAACGGTATTGCAATGCGTTGAAACAAGGCCTAGGGTTCATACTTTCACTAGTGCAAGTCCTCTCAACAATACTAACATAATTGGATCATAAAACTACCCCTCAACATGCAATAAAGAGTCACTCCAAAGTCACTAATAGCGGAGAACGAATGAAGAGATTATGGTAGGGTACGAAACCACCTCAAAGTTATTCTTTCCAATCAATCCGTTGGGCTATTCCTATAAGTGTCACAGACAGCCCTAGAGTTCGTACTAGAATAACACCTTAAGACACAAATCAACCAAAACCCTAATGTCACCTAGATACTCCAATGTCACCTCAAATATCCGTGGGTATGATTATACGATATGCGTCACACAATCTTAGATTCATCTATTCAACCAACACAAAGGACCTCAAAGAGTGCCCCAAAGTTCTATCGGAGAATCACGACGAAAACGTGTGCCAACCCCTATGCATAGGTTCATGGGCGGAACCCGCAAGTTGATCACCAAAACATACATCAAGTGAATCATGTGGTATCCCATTGTCACCACAGATACGCACGACAAGACATACATCAAGTGTTCTCAAATTTTTAAAGACTCAATCCGATAAGATAACTTCAAAGGGGAAACTCAATCCATTACAAGAGAGTAGAGGGGGGAAGAAACATCATAGGACCCAAATATAATAGCAAAGCTCGCGATACATCAAGATTGTATCACCTCAAGAACACGAGAGAGAGAGAGATCAAACACATAGCTACTGGTACATACCCTCAGCCCCGAGGGAGAACTACTCCCTCCTCATCATGGAGAGCACCGGGATGATGAGGATGGACACCGGAGAAGCATTCCCCCCTCCGGCAGGGTGCCGGAACGGGTCTAGATTGGCTTTTGGTGGCTACGGAGGCTTTTGGCGGTGGAACTCCTGATCTAATCTCTCTTCTGGAAGTTTTAGGATACGTGGGCATATATGGGTGAAAGGAGTACGTCGGTGGACCGAAGGGGGGGCCATGAGGCAGGGGGCGCACCCCAGGGGGGTGGGCGCGCCCCTACCCTCGTGAGCTCCTCCTTCATCTTCTGACGTAGGGTCCAAGTCTATCCGGTAGGTTTCCTTCCAAAAATAACTTCTCCAGTTGATTTCGTTCCGTTTCGACTCCGTTTGATATTCCTTTTCTTCGAAACACTGAAATAGGCATAAAACAACAAATCTGGGCTGGGCCTCCGGTTAATAGGTGAGTCCCAAAAATAATATAAAAGTGGAAAATAAAGCCCAATATTGCCCAAAACAGTAGATAATATAGCATGGAGCAATCAAAAATTATAGATACGTTGGAGACGTATCAGCATCCCCAAGTTTAATTCCTGCTCGTCCTTGAGTAGGTAAATGATAAAAACAGAATTTTTGATGCGGAGTGCTACTTGGCATAATTTCAATGTAATTCTTCTTAATTGTGGCATGAATATTCAGATCCATATGATTCAAGACAAAAGTTCATATTGACATAGAAATAATAATAATACTTCAAGCATACTAACTAAGCAATTATGTCTTCTCAAAATAACATGGCCAAAGAAAGCTATCCCTACAAAATCATATAGTCTGGCTATGCTCTATCTTCACCACACAAAATATTTAAATCATGCACAACCCCGATGACAAGCCCAATAATTGTTTCATACTTTTGATGTTCTCAAACTTTTTCAATCTACACGCAATACATGAGCGTGAGCCATGGATATAGCACTATAGGTGGAATAGAGTGGTGGTTGTGGAGAAGAAAAAAGGGGGAAGATAGTCTCACATCAACTAGGCGTATCAACGAGCTATGGAGATGCCCATCAATAGATATCAATGTGAGTGAGTAGGGATTGCCATGCAACAGATGCACTAGAGCTATAAATGTATGAAAGCTCAACAAAAGAAACTAGCGGGTGTGCATCCAACTCGCTTGCTCACGAAGACCTAGGGAATTTTGAGGAAGCCCATTATTGGAATATACAAGCCAAGTTCTATAATGAAAGATTCCCACTAGTATATGAAAGTGACAACATAGGAGACTCTCTATCATGAAGATCATGGTGCTACTTTGAAGCACAAGTGTGGTAAAAGGATAGTTGCATTGTCCCTTCTCTCTTTTTCTCTCATTTTTTTATTTGGGCCTTTTCTCTTTTTTATGGCCTCTTTTTTTGGGCTTCTTTGGCCTCTTTTATTTATTTTTTGTCTGGAGTCTCATCCCGACTTGTGGGGGAATCATAGTCTCCATCATCCTATCCTCACTGGGGCAATGCTCTAATAATGATGAACATCACACTTTTATTTACTTACAACTCAAGAATTACAACTCGATACTTAGAACAAGATACGACTCTATATGAATGCCTCCGGCGGTGTACCGGGATGTGCAATGACTCATGAGTGACATGTATGAAAGAATTATGGATGGTGGCTTTGCCACAAATATGATGTCAACTACATGATCATGCTAAGAAATATGACAATGATGGAGTGTGTCATAATAAACGGAACGGTGGAAAGTTGCATGTCAATATATCTCGGAATGGTTATGGAAATGCCATAATAGGTAGGTATGATGGCTGTTTTGAGGAAGGTATATGGTGGGTTTATGGTACCGGCAAAAGTTGCGCGGTACTAGAGAGGCTAGCAATGGTGGAAGGGTGAGAGTGCGTATAATCCATGGACTCAACATTAGTCATAAAGAACTCACATACTTATTGCAAAAATCTATTAGTTATCGAAACAAAGTACTATGTGCATGCTCCTTGGGGGATAGATTGGTAGGAAAGACCATCGCTCGTCCCCGACCGCCACTCATAAGGAAGACAATCAATAAATAAATCATGCTCCGACTTCATCACATAACGGTTCACCATACGTGCATGCTACGGGAATCACAAACTTCAACACAAGTATTTCTCAAATTCATAACCACTCAACTAGCATGACTCTAATATCACCATCTCCATATCTCAAAACAATTATCAAGTATCAAACTTCTCATAGTATTCAACAGACTCATAAGAGAATTTTATTATTCTTGAATACCTAGCATATTAGGATTTTAAGCAAATCACCATGCTATTTAAGACTCTCAAAATAATCTAAGTGAAGCATGAGAGTTCATCTATTTCTATAAAATAAAACCACCACCGTGCTCTAAAAGGATATAAGTGAAGCACTAGAGCAAATGACAAACTACTCCGAAAGATAAAAGTGAAGATCAATGAGTAGTCGAATAATTATGGAACTATGTGAAGACTCTCTAACATTTAATAATTTCAGATCTTGGTAATTTATTCAAACAGCAAGCAAAGCAAAATAAAATGACATCTAAGAATAGCAAACATCATGTGAAGAAGCAAAAACTTAGGATCAACCGGTACTAACCGATAGTTGTTGAAGAAGAAAGGTGGGATGCCAACCGGGCATCCCCAAGCTTAGATGCTTGAGACTTCTTGAAATATTATCTTGGGGTGCCTTGGGCATCCCCAAGCTTGAGCTTTTGTGTCTCCTTAATTCCTCTCATATCAAGGTCTCCCTAAATCTCAAAAGCTTCATCCACACAAAACTCAACAAGGACTCGTGAGATAAGTTAGTATAACACATTGCAAAAACCTTATCATACTCTACTGTAGAAAATCACTAAAATTATTATTCAACATTGCATACTAAATGCCTCTGCATATTTAATAGTCCTATGCTCAAATAGAATCATTAAAGAAGCAAACATATGCAAACAATGCAAACATAACAGCAATCTGCCTAAACAGCACAGACTGTAAAGAATGCAGCAACATCCATACTTCCCTAGCTCAAAAAATTATGAAGGAAAATTCCCACTGTATTAAATTTATCAGAGCTTAATATGCAAAAGGTTTCAACATTTTATCACATTCTGACTTTTCTAGGGAATTATTGCAACAGAGGTAAACTTTCTGTTTTCAAACAGCATCATGTATACTTGTAACATAGGCATAGTAAGGGCTATCAATGCCACTTTTATTGAAATAAAAGATGCAGAACATTGTTCTAAATAACAGAAAGAAAATTCTAAGAAAATAAATTGATGCTCCAAGCAAAACACATATCATGTGGCGAATAAAAATATGGCTCCAAGTAAAGTTACCGATGAACGAAGACGAAAGAGGGGATGCCTTCCGGGGCATCCCCAAGCTTAGGCTCTTGGATATCCTTGAATATTACCTTGGGGTGCCTTGGGCATCCCCAATCTTAGGCTATTGCCACTCCTTATTCCATAGTCCATCGAATCCTTACCCAAAACTTGGAAACTTCACAACACAAAACTTAAAGTAGAAAACTCGTGAGCTCCGTTAGTATAAGAAAGTAAATCACCACTTCGAGGTACTGTAGTGAACTAATTATTTATTTATATTGGTGTTAAACCTACTGTATTCCAACTTCTCTATGGTTTATAAACTATTTTACTAGCCATAGATTCATCAAAATAAGCAAACAACACACGAAAAACAGAATCTGTCAAAAACAGAACAGTCTGTAGTAATCTGTAACTAACGCAAACTTCTGGAACCCAAAAAATTATAAAATAAATTTCTGGACCTGAGGAATTTATCTATTAATCATATGAAAAAAGAATTAACTAAATAGCACTTTCCAAATAAAAATGGCAGCAATTCTCGTGAGCGCTAAAGTTTCTGTTTTTTTACAGCATGATCAACAAGACTTTCCCCAAGTCTTCCCAACGGTTCTACTTGGCACAAAAACTAATTAAAAGAATAAAACCACATCTAAACATAGGCTAGATGAATTATTTATTACTAAACATGAGAAAAATCAAGGAACAAAAATGAAGTTGGGTTCCCTCCCAACAAGCGCTGTCGTTTAATGCCCCTAGCTAGGCATGATGATTTCAATGATGCTCACATAAAGGATAAGAATTGAAACATAAAGAGAGCATCATGAATAATATGACTAGAACATTTAAGTCTAACATGCTTCCTATGCATAGGGATTTTGTGAGCAAACAACTTATGGGCGCAATAATCAACTTGCATAGGAAGGTAAAACAAGCATAACTTCAAAACTTTAAGCACATAGAGAGGAAACTTGATATTATTGCAATTCCTACAAGCATATATTCCTCCCTCATAATAATTTTCAGTAGCATCATGAATGAATTCAACAATATAACCAGCACCTAAATAATTCTTTTCATGATCTACTTGCATAGAAAATTTACTACTCTCCACATAAGCAAAATTCTTCTCATGAATAATAGTGGGAGCAAACTCAACAAAATAATTATCATGTGAGGCATAATCCAATTGAAAACTAAAATCATGATGACAAGTTTCATGGATATCATTATTCTTTATAACATACAAGTCATCACAATAATCATCATAGATAGCAACTTTGTTCTCATAATCAATTGGAACCTCTTCCGGAATAGTGGATTCATCACAAAATAAAGTCATGACCTCTCCAAATCCACTTTCATCAATATAATCATCATAAATAGGAGGCATGATTTCATCATAATAAATTTGCTCATCAAAACTTGGGGGACAAAAAAATCATCTTCATCAAACATAGCTTCCCCAAGCTTGTGGCTTTGCATATCATTAGCATCATGGATATTCAAGGAATTCATGCTAACAACATTGCAATCATGCTCATCATTCACATATTTAGCGCCAAACATTTTATAGATTTCTTCTTCTAGCACTTGAGCACAATTATCGTTTCCATCATACTCACGAAAGATATTAAAAAGGTGAAGCGTATGAGACAAACTCAATTCCATTTTTTTATAGTTTTCTTTTATAAACTAAACTAGTGATAAAACAAGAAACTAAAAGACTCGATTGCAAGATCTAAAGATATACCTTTAAGCGCTAACCTCCCCGGCAACAGCGCCAGAAAAGAGCTTGATGTCTACTACACAACCTTCTTCTTGTAGACGTTGTTGGGCCTCCAAGTGTAGAGGTTTGTAGGACAGTAGAAAATTTCCCTCAAGTGGATGACCTAAGGTTTATCAATCGGTAGGAGGCGTAGGATGAAGATGGTCTCTCTCAAGCAACCCTGCAACCAAATAACAAAGAGTCTCTTGTGTCCCCAACACACCCAATACAATGGTAAATTGTATAGGTGCACTAGTTCGGCGAAGAGATGGTGATACAAGTGCAATATGGATGGTAGATAAAGGTATTTGTAATACGAAATTATAAAAACAGCAAGGTAACTAATGATAAAAGTGAGCGTAAACGGTATTGCAATGCGTTGAAACAAGGCCTAGGGTTCATACTTTCACTAGTGCAAGTCCTCTCAACAATACTAACATAATTGGATCATAAAACTATCCCTCAACATGCAACAAAGAGTCACTCCAAAGTCACTCATAGCGGAGAATGAACGAAGAGATTATGGTAGGGTACGAAACCACCTCAAAGTTATTCTTTCCAATCAATCCGTTGGGCTATTCCTATAAGTGTCACAAACAGCCCTAGAGTTCGTACTAGAATAACACCTTAAGACACAAATCAACCAAAACCCTAATGTCACCTAGATACTCCAATGTCACCTCAACTATCCGTGGGTATGATTATACGATATGCGTTACACAATCTCAGATTCATCTATTCAACCAACACAAAGGACCTCACAGAGTGCCCCAAAGTTCTACCGGAGAATCACGACGAAAACGTGTGCCAACCCCTATGCATAGGTTCATGGGCGGAACCCGCAAGTTGATCACCAAAACATACATCAAGTGAATCACGTGGTATCCCATTGTCACCACAGATACGCACGACAAGACATACATCAAGTGTTCTCAAATCTTTAAAGACTCAATCTGATAAGATAACTTCAAAGGGGAAACTCAATCCATTACAAGAGAGTAGAGGGGGAAAGAAACATCATAGGACCCAAATATAATAGCAAAGCTCGCGATACATCAAGATTGTATCACCTCAAGAACACGAGAGAGAGAGAGAGAGAGATCAAACACATAGCTACTGGTACATACCCTCAGCCCCGAGGGAGAACTACTCCCTCCTCGTCATGGAGAGCACCGGGATGATGAAGATGGCCACCGGAGAAGGATTCCCCCCTCCGGCAGGGTGCCGGAACGGGTCTAGATTGGCTTTCGGTGGCTACGGAGGCTTCTGGCGGCGGAACTCCCGATCTAATCTCTGTTCTGGAAGTTTTAGGATACGTGGGTATATATGGGTGAAAGGAGTACGTCGTGTTGGAAATATGCCCTAGAGGCAATAATAAATTAGTTATTATTATATTTCCTTGTTCATTATAATCGTTTATTATCCATGCTATAATTGTATTGATAGGAAACTCAGATACATGTGTGGATACATAGACAACACCATGTCCCTAGTAAGCCTCTAGTTGACTTGCTCGTTGATCAATAGATGGTTACGGTTTCCTGACCATGGACATTGGATGTCGTTGATAACGGGATCACATCATTAGGAGAATGATGTGATGGACAAGACCCAATCCTAAGCCTAGCACAAGATCATGTAGTTCGTATGCTAAAGCTTTTCTAATGTCAAGTATCATTTCCTTAGACCATGAGATTGTGCAACTCCCGGATACCGTAGGAATGCTTTGGGTGTACCAAACGTCACAACGTAACTGGGTGACTATAAAGGTGCACTACAGGTATCTCCGAACGTGTCTGTTGGGTTAGCACGAATCGAGACTGGGATTTGTCACTCCGTGTAAGCGGAGAGGTATCTCTGGGCCCACTCGGTAGGACATCATCATAATGTGCACAATGTGATCAAGGAGTTGATCACGGGATGATGTGTTACGGAACGAGTAAAGAGACTTGCCGGTAACGAGATTGAACAAGGTATCGGGATACCGACGATCGAATCTCGGGCAAGTATCGTACCGCTAGACAAAGGGAATTGAATACGGGATTGATTAAGTCCTTGACATCATGGTTCATCTGATGAGATCATCGTGGAACATGTGGGAGCCAACATGGGTATCCAGATCCTGCTGTTGGTTATTGACCGGAGAACGTCTCGGTCATGTCTGCATGTCTCCCGAACCCGTAGGGTCTACACACTTAAGGTTCGGTGACGCTAGGGTTATAGAGATATTAGTATGCGGTAACCCGAAAGTTGTTCGGAGTCCCGGATGAGATCCCGGACATCACGAGGAGTTCCGGAATGATCCGGAGGTAAATAATTATATATAGGAAGTGCTATTTCGGCCATCGGGACAAGTTTCGGGGTCACCGGTATTGTACCGGGACCACCGGAAGGGTCCCGGGGGTCCACCGGGTGCGGCCACCTGCCCCGGGGGGCCACATGGGCTGTAGGGGGTGTGCCTTGGCCTATATGGGCCAAGGGCACCAGCCCCAAGAGGCCCATGCGCCAAGAGAGAGAAAAAAGGGGAGAGTCCTAAAAGGGGAAGGCACCTCCGAGGTGCCTTGGGGAGGATGGACTCCTCCCCCCCTTGGCCGCATCCTTCCTTGGAGGAAGGGGCAAGGGCTGCGCCTCCCCCCTATCCCTTGGCCCTATATATAGTGGGGAAAAGGAGGAGCAACCAACCCTAAGCCCTGGCGCCTCCCTCTCCCTCCCATGACACATCTCCCTCCTCCCGCAGCGCTTAGCGAAGCCCTGTTGGAGTCCCGCTACTTCCACCACGCCGTCGTGCTGTTGGATCTCCATCAACCTCTCCCTCCTCCTTTCTGGATCAAGGCGTGGGAGACGTCTCCGTTCCGTACGTGTGTTGAACGCGGAGGTGCCGTCCGTTCGGCACTAGGATCATCGGTGATTTGAATCACGACGAGTACGACTCCATCAACCCCGTTCTCTTGAACGCTTCCGCGCGCGATCTACAAGGGTATGTAGATCCACTCCTCCCTCGTTGCTAGATGACTTCATAGATTGATCTTGGTGACACATAGGAAAATTTTGAATTTCTGCTACGTTCCCCAACAGTGGCATCATGAGCTAAGTCTATGCGTAGTTACTATGCACGAGTAGAACACAAAGTAGTTGTGGGCGTTGATTTTGTTCAATATGCTTGCCGTTACTAGTCTTATCTTGATTCGGCGGCATCGTGGGATGAAGCGTCCCAGACCAACCTTACACGTATGCTTACGTGAGATCGGTTCCACCGACTGACATGCACTAGTTGCATTAGGTGGCTGGCGGGTGTCTGTCTCTCCCACTTTAGTCGGATCAGATTCGATGAAAAGGGTCCTTATGAAGGGTAAATAGCAATTGGCATATCACGTTGTGGTTTTTGCGTAGGTAAGAAACGTTCTTGCTAGAAACCCATAGCAGCCACGTAAAACAAGCAAACAACAATTAGAGGACGTCTAACTTGTTTTTGTAGGGTATGCTATGTGATGTGATATGGCCAAAGGATGTGATGAATGATATATGTGATGTATGAAATGATCATGTTCTTGTAATAAGAATCACGACTTGCATGTCGATGAATATGACAACCGGCAGGAGCCATAGGAGTTGTCTTAATTTATTTATGACCTGCGTGTCAACATAAACGTCATGTAATTACTTTACTTTATTGCTAACCGTTAGCTGTAGTAGTAGAAGTAATAGTTGACGTGACAACTTCAAGAAGACACGATGATGGAGATCATGATGATGGAGATCATGGTGTCATGCCGGTGACGATGATGATCATGGAGCCCCGAAGATGGAGATCAAAAGGAGCAATATGATATTGGCCATATCATGTCACTATTTGATTGCATGTGATGTTTATCATGTTTATACATCTTATTTGCTTAGAACGACGGTGGTAAATAAGATGATCCCTCATTAAAATTTCAAGAAAGTGTTCCCCCTAACTGTGCACCGCTGCGACAGTTCGTTGTTTCGAAGCACCACGTGATGATCGGGTGTTAGATTCTTACGTTCACATACAACGGGTGTAAGACAGATTTACACATGCAAACACTTAGGTTGACTTGACGAGCCTAGCATGTACAGACATGGCCTTGGAACACAGAAGACCGAAAGGTCGAGCATGAGTCGTATAGAAGATACGATCAACATGAAGATGTTCACCGAGGTTGACTAGTCCGTCTCACGTGATGATCGGACACGGCCTAGTTGACTCGGATCATGTAATCACTTAGATGACTAGAGGGATGTCTATCTGAGTGGGAGTTCATAAGATGAACTTAATTATCCTGAACATAGTCAAAAGATCTTTGCAAATTATGTCGTAAGCTCGCGCTTTAGTTCTACTGTTTAGATATGTTCCTAGAGAAAAAATAGTTGAAAGTTGATAGTAGCAATTATACGGACTAGGTCTGTAAACTGAGGATTGTCCTCATTGCTTCTTAGAAGGCTTATGTCCTTAATGCACCGCTCAGTGTGCTGAACCTCGAACGTTGTTTGTGGATGTTGCGAACATCTACATACACATTTTGATAACTACATGATAGTTCAGTTAAACGGTTTAGAGTTGAGGCACCAAAGACATTTTTGAAACGTCGCGAAACATATGAGATGTTTTGAGGGCTGAAATTGGGATTTCAGGCTCGTGGGCACATCAAGAGGTATACGACCTCCGACGATTTTCTTAGCCTACAAACTAAGGAGAAAAGCTCAATTGTTGAGCTTGTGCTCAGATTTTATGAGTACAACAATCATTTGAATCGAGTGGGAGTTGATCTTCCAGATGAGATAGTGATGTTTCTCCGAAGTTATTACCACCAAGCTGCTAGAGCTTCGTGATGAACTATAATGTATCAGGGACATATATGATGATCCTTGAGATATTCGTGATGTTTGACACCGCGAAAGTAGAAATCAAGAAGGAGCATCAATTGTTGATGGTTAGTGAAACCACTAGTTTCAAGAAGGGCAAGGGCAAGAAGGGATACTTCATGACACGGCAATTCAGCTGCTGCTCTAGTGAAGAAACCCAAGGTTGAACCCAAACCCGAGACTAAGTGCTTCTGTAATAAGGGGAACAACCACTGGAGCAGAATTACCCTAGATACTTGGTAGATTAGAAGGCTGGCAAGGTCGATAGAAGTATATTGGATATACATTGTGTTGATGTGTACTTTCCTAGTAGCACCAGGGTATTAGATACCGGTTCGGTTGCTAAGTGTTAGTAACTCGAAATAAAAGCTACGGAATAAACAGAGACTAGCTAAAGGTGAGCTGATGATATGTGTTGGAAGTGTTTCCAATGTTGATATAATCAAATATCGTACTCTCCTTCTACCATTGAGATTGGTGTTTGTGTTGAGCATAGACATGATTGGATTATGTCTATCGCAATACGGTTATTCATTTAAGGAGAATAATGGTTACTCTGTTTATTTGAATAATACCTTCAATGGTCTTACACCTAAAATGAATGGTTTATTGAATCTCGATCGTAGTGATACACATGTTCATGCCAAAAGATAGTAATGATAGTACCACCTACTTGTGGCACAGCCACGTAAGTCATATCGGTATAAAACGCATGAAGAAGCTCCATGTTGATGGATCTTTGGACTCACTCATTTTTGAAAAGTTTGAGACATGCGAACCATGTCTATTGGTGTGTATGCATGAAGAAACTCCATGCAAATGGACCGTTTGGACTCACTTGATTTTGAATCACTTGAGGCATGCAAATCATACCACATGGGCAAAATGACTGAAAGCCTCGGTTTCAGTAAAATGGAACTAGAAAGCAAATTGTTGGAAGTAATACATTTTGATGTGTGCAGTCCAATGAGTGCTGAGGCATGTAGTGGATATTGTTATGTTCTTTCTTCACAGATGATTTGAGTAGATGTTGAGTACATTTACTTGATGAATCACGAGTCTGAATTATTGAAAGGTTCAAGTAATTTCAGTGTGAAGTTGAAAGATCGTCGTGACAAGAGGATAAAAGATCTATGATATGATCATAGAGATGAATATCTGAATTACGAGTTTGGCACAAAATTAAGACATTGTGGAAATCGTTTCACAACTAATACAGCCTGGAACACCATAGTACGATGGTGTGTCCGAACATCATAACTGCACCCTATTGGATATGATGCATACCATGATGTCTCTTATCGAATTGCCACGATAGTTTATGGGTTAGGCATTGGAGACAACCACATTCACTTTAAATAGGGCACCACGTAATTCCGATGATATGACACCGTATGAACTATGGTTTAGAGAAACCTAAGCTGTCATTTCTTAAAAGTTGGGGCTGCGACGCTTATGTGAACAGGTTTCAGGTTGATAAGCTCGAACCCAAAGCGGATAAATGCATCTTCATAGGACACCCAAAACAGTTGGGTATACCTCCTGTCTCAGATCCGAAAGCAATAAGGGATTGTTTCTAGAATCGGGTCCTTTCTCGAGGAAAAGTTTCTCTTGAAAGAATTGAGTGGGAGCATGGTGGAGACTTGATGAGGTTATTGAACCGTCCATACAACTAGTGTATAGCAGGGCACAAAGAGTTGTTCCTGTGGCACCTACACCAATTGAAGTGGAAGCTTATGATATTGATCATGAAACTTCAGATCAAGTCACTACCAAACCTCGTGGGATGACAAGGATGCGCACTACTTCAGAGTGGTACGTAATCCTGTCTTGGAAGTCATGTTGCTAGACAACAATGAACCTACGAGCTATGGAGAAGCGATGGTGGGCCCGGATTCCGATAAATGGCTCGAGGCCATAAAATCCGAGAGAGGATCCATGTATGAAAACAAAGTGTAGACTTTGGCAGAACAGCTCGATGGTCGTAAGGCTGTTGAGTACAGATGGATTTTAAAAGGAAGACGGACAATGATGGTAAGTATCACCATTAAGAAAGCCCGACTTGTCGTTAAGATGTTTTCCGACAAGTTCAAGGAGTTGACTATGATGAGACTTTCTCACTCGTAGCGATGCTAAGAGTCTGTTGGAATTATATTAGCAATTACTGCATTATTTATGAAATCTTGCAGATAGGATGTCAAAACATTGTTTCCTCGACGATTTTCTTGAGGAAAGGTTGTATGTGATACAACCGGAAGGTTTTGTCAATCCTAAAAGATGCTAATAAGTATGCAAAGCTCCAGCAATCCTTCTAAGGACTGGAGTAAGTATCTCGGAGTTGGAATGTATGCTTTGATGATGATCAAAGATTTTGGGTGTATACAAAGTTTATGAGAAACTTGTATTTCCAAAGAAGTGAGTGGGAGCACTATAGAATTTCTGATGAGTATATGTTGTTGACATATTAAGGATCAGAAATGATGTAGAATTTCTGGAAAGCATATAGGGTTATTTGAAAGCGTTTTTCAATGGAAAGCCTGGATTAAGCTACTTGAGCATTGAGCATCAAGATCTATAAGGATAGATCAAAACGCTTAATGGTACTTTCAAATGAGCACATACCTTGACATGATCTTGAAGGTGTTCAAGATGGATCAGTCAAAGAAGGAGTTCTTGCCTGAGTTGTGAGGTATGAAGTTAAGACTTAAAGCTCGACCACGGCAGAATAGAGAGAAAGGACGAAGGTCGTCCCCTATGCTTAAGACATAGGCTCTACAGTATGCTATGCTGTGTACCGCACCTGAAATGTGCCTTTCCATGAGTCAGTCAAGGGGTACAAGAGTGATCCAAGAATGGATCACAGGACAGCGGTCAAAGTTATCCTTAGTAACTAGTGGACTAAGGAATTTTCTCGATTATGGAGGTGGTAAAAGAGTTCGTTGTAAAGGGTTACATCGATGCAAGCTTAACACCTATCCGGATAGCTCTGAGTAGAGATACCGGATACGTATAATGGAGCAATAATTTAGAATAACTCCAAGTAGAACAGTTATTTGGAATAGCTCCAAATAGAACGTGGTAGCTGCATCTAGGAGATGACATAGAGATTTGTGAAGCACACACGGATCTGAAAGGTTCAGACCCGTTGACTAAAACCTCTCTCACAAGCAACATGATCAAACCCAGAACTCATTGAGTGTTAATCACATAGTGATGTGAACTAGATTATTGACTCTAGCAAACTCTTTGGATGTTGGTTACATGGCGATGTGACCTGTGAGTGTTAATCACATGGCGATGTGAACTAGATTATTGACTCTAGTGCAAGTGGGAGACTGTTGGAAATATGCCCTAGAGGCAATAATAAATTAGTTATTATTATATTTCCTTGTTCATTATAATCGTTTATTATCCATGCTATAATTGTATTGATAGGAAACTCAGATACATGTGTGGATACATAGACAACACCATGTCCCTAGTAAGCCTCTAGTAGACTAGCTCGTTGATCAATAGATGGTTACGGTTTCCTAACCATGGACATTGGATGTCGTTGATAACGGGATCACATCATTAGGAGAATGATGTGATGGACAAGACCCAATCCTAAGCCTAGCACAAGATCATGTAGTTCGTATGCTAAAGCTTTTCTAATGTCAAGTATCATTTCCTTAGACCATGAGATTGTGCAACTCCCGGATACCGTAGGAATGCTTTGGGTGTACCAAACGTCACAACATAACTGGGTGACTATAAAGGTGCACTACAGGTATCTCCGAAAGTGTCTGTTGGGTTAGCACGAATCGAGACTGGGATTTGTCACTCCGTGAAGCGGAGAGGTATCTCTGGGCCCACTCGGTAGGACATCATCATAATGTGCACAATGTGATCAAGGAGTTGATCATGGGATGATGTGTTACGGAACGAGTAAAGAGACTTGCCGGTAACGAGATTGAACAAGGTATCGGGATACCGACGATCGAATCTCGGGCAAGTATCGTACCGCTAGACAAAGGGAATTGAATACGGGATTGATTAAGTCCTTGACATCGTGGTTCATCCGATGAGATCATCGTGGAACATGTGGGAGCCAACATGGGTATCCAGATCCCGCTGTTGGTTATTGACCGGAGAACGTCTCGGTTATGTCTGCATGTCTCCCGAACCCGTAGGGTCTACACACTTAAGGTTCGGTGACGCTAGGGTTATAGAGATATTAGTATGCGGTAACCCGAAAGTTTTTCGGAGTCCCGGATGAGATCCCGGACGTCATGAGGAGTTCCGAAATGGTCCGGAGGTAAAGAATTATATATAGGAAGTGCTATTTCGGCCATCGGGACAAGTTTCGGGGTCACCGGTATTGTACCGGGACCACCGGAAGGGTCCCGGGGGTCCACCGTGTGGGGCCACCTGCCCCGGGGGGGCACATGGGCTTTAGGGGGTGTGCCTTGGCCTATATGGGCCAAGGGCACCAGCCCTAAGAGGCCCATGCGCTAAGAGAGAGAAAAAAGGGGAGAGTCCTAAAAGGGGAAGGCACCTCCGAGGTGCGTTGGGGAGGATGGACTCCTCCCCCCTTGGCCGCACCCTTCCTTGGAGGAAGGGAAAAGGGCTGCGCCTCCCCCCTCTCCCTTGGCCCTATATATAGTGAGGAAAAGGAGGAGCAACCAAACCTAAGCCCTGGCGCCACCCTCTCCCTCCCATGACACATCTCCCTCCTCCCGCAGCGCTTAGCGAAGCCCTGTTGGAGTCCCGCTACTTCCACCACGCCGTCGTGCTGTTGGATCTCCATCAACCTCTCCCTCCTCCTTGCTGGATCAAGGCGTGGGAGACGTCTCCGTTCCGTACGTGTGTTGAACGCGGAGGTGCCGTCCGTTCGGCACTAGGATCATCGGTGATTTGAATCACAACGAGTACGACTCCATCAACCCCGTTCTCTTGAACGCTTCCGCGCGCGATCTACAAGGGTATGTAGATCCACTCCTCCCTCGTTGCTAGATGACTTCATAGATTGTTCTTGGTGACACGTAGGAAAATTTTGAATTTCTGCTACGTTCCCCAACACGTCGGTGGACCGAAGGGGGGGCCACGAGGCAGGGGGGCGCGCCCGAGGGGGTGGGCGCGCCCCCTACCCTCGTGAGCTCCTCCTTCATCTTCTGACATAGGGTCCAAGTCTATCCGATAGGTTTCCTTCCAAAAATAACTTATCTAGTTGATTTCGTTCCATTTCGACTCCGTTTGATATTCCTTTTCTTCGAAACACTGAAATAGGCATAAAACAGCAAATCTGGGCTGGGCCTCCGGTTAATAGGTTAGTCCCAAAAATAATATAAAAGTGGAAAATAAAGCCCAATATTTCCCAAAACAGTAGATAATATAGCATGGAGCAATCAAAAATTATAGATACGTTGGAGACGTATCAGCGTACGATGTATCTCTTGCGCGTTACCCGTTTCTGAGCCATCAACACGTGGGAACCGGGTAACCAGGAGCACCCCACCGTTCATCGCATGACACTCTCCCATCACACTTTCTTTTGCACCGGCATCTCAATCGAGTTACCGGAACCAGAATGTTGCCGTGGCACCATTTCCGTTGTCGTTACCGTGGCTGCCCTTCCGTTCCCGCCACGATGACAAATGCTTCATAAGATGCTCATGTCAACTTTTTGCAAAAATTGTATAAAACTTGCACATGCCATCCGCATCATGATAATAACATTTAAAATGTTTAAAATTGTTGTTGCACCAAACTACTAAATGCATATGGGGATTACCGAAATTGTTGTTTGATGTTTCCGTCCCCATTTAAATTGGTTAGAATGTATAGTTTACTTTTTCCCCACCTCTTGCCATGTTTAACAACATTTAAAATTGTTGGGTACTTAAACGGGAGTGAACTAAATAATTGATGTGGTGTTTCATCAATATGCAACTCGTTGCATATTAAGCTCCACTTAATTTGTAGTGTTGGTTGTGCACTTTGCCATGCCATGCATATTTAAACCAGACATGCATCATACTTGGTTGTGCATCATGCCATGTTTATGTGATGGTTGTTTACTTTGTTGCTTGCTTATTTCCGGGTTGCTTCTCTCGTTAGCTTTGGTTTCATTCCGGAGTTGTGAGGATTCGTTCAACTACGTCCGGTTGTCTTCTTCGTGGACTCGTTCTTCTTCCTTGCGGGATCTCAGGCAAGATGATCGTACCCTCGAAATCACTTCTATCTTTGCTTGCTAGTTGTTCGCTCTATTGCTATGCCATGATACCTACCACTTGCTATATCATGCCTCCCATATTGCCATGTCAAGCCTCTAACCCTCCTTTTCTAGCAAACCGTTGTTTGGCTATGTTACCGCTTTGCTTAGCCCCTCTTATAGCGTTGCTAGTTGCAGGTGAAGATGAAGTTTGTTCAATGTTGGAACATGGATATGTTCGGATATCACAATATCTCTTATTTAATTAATGCATCTATATGATTGGTAAAGGGTGGAAGGCTCGGCCCTATGCCTAGAGTTTTGTTCCACTCTTGCCACCCTAGTTTCCGTCATACTAGTGTTATGTTCCTTGATTTTGCGTTCCTTACACGGTTGCGTGTTATGGGAACCCCTTGACAGTTCGCTTTGAATAAAAGTCCTCCAGCAAAGCCCAACCTTGGTTTTACATTTTCCTAACAACCTATTACCCTTCCCTTGGGTCGGCCAACCCAAGGGTCATCTTTATTTTAACCCCCCCGGGCCAGTGCTTGTCTAAGTGTTGGTCCGACTAGGGCAGCCTGCGGGGCCACCTCGGGGCAACTCGAGGGCTGGTTTTACTCGTAGCTTGACCTATTCGGTGTGCCCTAAGAACGAGATACGGGTGACTCCTATCGGGATTTGTCGGCACATCAGGCGGCTTTGCTGGTCTTGTTTTACCATTGTCGAGATGTCTTGTAATTGGGATTCCGAGACTGATCGGGTCTTCTCGGGAGAAGGAATATCCTTCGTTGACCGTGAGAGCTTGTGATGGGCTAAGTTGGGACACCACTGCATGGTTTTGAACTTTCGAAAGCCGTGCCCGCGGTTATGGGCAGATGGGAATTTGTTAATATCCGGTTGTAGAGAACTTGACACTTAGCTTAATTAAAATGCATCAACCGCGTGTGTAGCCGTGATGGTCTCTTTTCGGCGGAGTCCGGGAAGCGAACACGGTTCTTGTGTTATGTTTGTGCGTAAGTAGTTTCAGGATAACTTCTTGATCACTTCTAGCTTCACGACCATTGCGTTGCTTCTCTTCTCGCTCTTATTTGCGTATGTTAGCCACCATATATGCTTAGTGCTTGTTGTAGCTCCACCTCATTACCCTATCCTACCCAAAAGATTAAATAGTCTCGATCTCGCGAGTGTGAGATTGCTGGGTCCTCGTGACTCATAGATACTTCCAAAACAGTTGCAGGTGCCAACGATGCCAGCGCAGATGACGCGACTGAGCTCAAGTGGGACCTCGATGAAAATCGTGTTCATTGTGTTGTTTCGTTTCTAGTTGATCAGTAGTGGAGCCCAGTCAGGACGATCGGGGATCTATGCATTTGGGGTTGTCTTTCTTTATTTGGTTCCATAGTCGGACCTTGATTGTATTCTGGATGATGTAATGCTATATTTATGTATTGTGTGAAGTGGTGATTGTAAGCCCACTCTTTATCCCTTTCTTATTTAGTACATGGGATCTGTAAAGATTACCCCTCTTGCGACATGCCTACTATGCGGTTATGCCTCTAAGTTGTGCTCCAACACGTGGGAAATATAGCCGCAGCGTGGGTGTTACACTACCCTTCGAGAGAAAAACTCTCTCACTTACACATGGACGCCAACTAAAAATATCTCTCTCACACACAATCTCTCTCCCTGACAAGTGGGTCCTGATATGTCTCCAACGTATCTATAATTTTTATTGTTCCATGTTGTTGTATTATCAATCTTGGATGTTTTATAATCATTTTATAGTCATTTTATATCATTTTTTGGCACTAACCTATTGACACAGTGCCAAGTGCCAATTCCTGTTTTTTCCATATTTTTTACATCGCAGAAAATCAATATTAGACGGAGTCCAAATGCCATGAAACTTTATGGAGATTTTTTATGGACCAGAAGGAACATGTTGGGCCCTGCTTGCACCTGGGGGAGTCCTGGGGAGGGGACAACCCACCAGGGCACGCCAGGAGGCCCAAGCGTGCCCTGGCGGGTTGTGCCCACCTCGGGTGCCCCCCGGGCTGCCTCTTTGCTCTATAAATACCCCAATATTTCCAAAACCCTAGGGGAGTCGACGAAATATTCATCCAGCCGCGCAGAGTCCAGAACCACCAGATCCAATCTATACACCATCTCGGATGGGGTTCACCACCTCCATTGGTGCCTCTCCGATGATGCATGAGTAGTTCTTTGTAGACCTTCGGGTCCGTAGTTAGTAGCTAGATGGCTTCATCTCTCTCTCTCTCTTGATTCTCAATACGATGGTCTCTTGGAGATCCATATGATGTAACTCTTTTGCGGTGTGTTTGTTGGGATCCGATGAACTTCGAGTTTATGATCAGATCTACCTTTCTATATCCATGAAAGTATTTGAGTTTCTTTGATCTCTTTTATGCATGATTGCTTATAGCCTCGTATTTCTTCTTCGATATTTGGGTTTTGTTTGGACAACTTGATCTATTTATCTTGCAATGGGAAGAGGTGCTTTTTAGTGGGTTCGATCTTGCGGTGCTTGATCCCAGTGACAAAAGGGGAACCGACATGTCTGTATCGTTGCTATTAAGGATAAAACGATGGGGTCTATCTCTACATAGATAGATCTTGTCTACATCATGTCATCGTTCTTATTGCATTACTCCGTTTCTCCATGAACTTAATACATTAGATGCATGCTGGATAGCGGTCGATGTGTGGAGTAATAGTAGTAGATGCAGGCAGGAGTCGGTCTACTAATCTTGGACATGATGCCTATATAATGATCATTGCCCGAATATCGTCATAATTATTTGAAGTTCTATCAATTGCCCAACAGTAATTTGTTCACCCACCGCTTTGCATTTTTCTCGAGAGAAGCCACTAGTGAAACCTACGCCCCCCGGGTCTTCTTTCTCATATTATTGGCGTTTGCGATTTATTTTTATTTGCTTTTATTTTCAGATCTATTAATCTAAAAACCCAAAAATATGTTTCTACAATTTATTTTATTTGGCGTTCGATCTATCAATATTTATAACCTTTTTTCATCACGCACCAATTTCTGGCACCGTTACCCGAAAGGGATTGACAACCCCTTTAACACGTCGGGTTGCGAGGATTTGTTATCTGTGTGCAGGGGCTGTTTACGTTGTGTTGCTTGGTTCTCCTCCTGGTTCGATAACCTTGGTTTCATATCTAAGGGAAATACCTACCGCCGCTGTGCTGCATCATCCCTTCCTCTTTGGGAAATACCGACGTAGCTTCAAGCGACATCAGGTCCATTGAAATTAAACTTAACCCTATGTTGACTCTATTAGCTTGCTAATTAAACCAGGGGGTCCCACATGTCATAGAGTAAGGATTTAGTTAACTGGGTAATTAACCTAAACTAAACATGCCATTTCATCTCACCGGCGGGAACAAAAACTGATGGCGGAGGAGCACCGTTTGATCGCTGCAGGGCACCAAATTGTACGTGGATGGGTTCTACAACTAGGTGGGATTGAGTCGCATCACAATTGGGACATATGGGAAGTGCCGCGGGGGGGCGCTGAGCTCATCAGAAGTGAGCTCGCGACAGCGACCGGAGCTACGGGTGCGACCGTATCAATGCTACAACACGTCTCAGGATGAGCTGGTGGGCTTAGAGGCTTCCTGGGGGAGTACCGAGCAAAGTGGGGTGCTCGGGCTGCTTCAGTGGTTGTAGCTGTGGTGGCAACAAGGCTGGCGGTGAGGAGCTCTCGGCTCCGTTGGAAACAATGGCTAGGCGATGAAATTGAGCACGAGAGAAAGTGGAAAGGCAACAGAGCTGACAACAGTTCGGGGGAGCATCATGGGAGGCTCCAGGACGGCCTAGTTGCAGCGAATCGACGACGAGGAGCTCTTGGTACCGAGGTTGAAGATGACGATGGCCTTACCTATGAGGTGGGCACAGAAGCGGGGCGACAGGCTCTACAGCATAGACGTCCCTTAGGTGCGCGCTTGCGCTCCCTCTTTGGGATATGTGTGACATATATCATGTTCACTGTTTTCACCTCAGGGGGAAACTTCTTCTGTCCCCCTGTGTTCGAAGGGCGGGGCTCATCATCGTCCTCATTTGAGGCTCTTGATATTTGAGGGAAATACCTACCGCCGATGTGTTGCATCATCCCTTCCTCTTTGGGGAAATACCGACGTAGCTTCAAGCGACATCAAAAGGAATTTCTGGCGCCGTTGCCGGGGAGGATCAAGTCAAGATAGTCTCCCGGCCATGTGCCATTTCTGGTACCAATGCCGGGGAGGATCTTGAACATATAACAGGTTCCTAATCACAAATCTCATCTCCCCGCAATTTAAATTATTTGCCATTTTCCTCTCGTTTTCCCCTCGCCCACTTCACAAAAAATTGCCGTTTTATTCGCCTGTCTTTTTGTTCGCCGTTTTCTTGCCGGATCTGTTTTTGTGTGCAACCTTGTTTGCCGTCATTATCATTATGGATAGTTTTTCCTCTATTGCTTGCACTCTCGAGAACGAGGTTCTCAAATTTAAACAAAGGGGAGGAGAAAATTTAAAAGATGCTTGGTATAGGATTTGCAGTGCTCATAATAGATCTATCCGTAAGCAATCTACCATTGTTCTTCTTCACTGTTTTTATGTTGGCATCACCACTTGGTATAGATTCGTTCTTGATACAATTACCGGGGGAAATTTCTTGATGTGTCCTTATCTTGATGCCTTTAATGCTATGGGAAATTTAGTGGGCTCACCACCATTTATGATTGATGAAACAACTTTGACTCTTGAGCATGTTACGAAAATAATAGATTCTATTGAAAAGAAAATGCTCACCGAAGATCATATGGAAATTATATATAAAAAGATTCATAATTTTTCTACCAATATTGGGTCAACAGTGGGAGATGTTCTTAAAATATTAAAGGAGAAGGGTACCTTAAGCCAGGAAAGAATAGAAGAAAGCCCGTCTCGGATTGATAAAATAGAAGAAATCTTTAGTGATC